>NC_052343.1:2490643-3750643 GCF_016432855.1 Salvelinus namaycush | reverse complement strand
TTGAAGAATTCTCCACACACATGGTATGATTCTCTCTTCCCTGTCAATGCATTATTACCCTGTTAGGTGATCCTATCAAAACGAAAAGGGAGAGATGGAATCAGAGGTTGTCCCTATAGTTAATAGGGTGTCTAAACCAGAGGGTGAGGAGCCTCCCTTCTGTTCCCTCCCTTCTTTCTCTGCATAGAAACGTGTGTGTGAGACAGAGTGTGTCCGTGTATCCATGTGTGTGTGTCTGTATGTGTGAGAGAGTGAGGGTATATCTTTGTAAGTTGTGTGTGTGTGCGTGCATGCGTGTGTGCGAGATCTCGCGGTCCCATCGCTCATGTGCGGCTCGATTAGCCCCACGTGCCTCGTTCGTCAGACGTGGAGTCAGAGCAGATGGTTGGTGATGCTGTGTTACCATGCTGCTGCGCTATGTAACGCTATTCTAATTGAAACATCAATATAGCCGTGTCAATACGGTAGAGGTACTTCACAGCAGTACCATGGTAAACTGGGAGAAAGATCTTATGTTCACGAACCACATCTTGGGAAATCAACTTTTTGATCATATTTTTTTGGTTTTGATAAATGTTTTGATACTCTTGTTAAAATCAAACGGGCTAGGCCTACCTTCATGTTACTGTTATCAAGTGTGTAGATGGTTGTCTTAGACCTCACCTTAATAAAACGATGTATCTCACTCCTCTATGCCCAATGTGTGATTGTATTGTCTTATATGAGTACCTATACAACCGTGTCCCTGCATTACAAGCGTAAATTTGGGTCCTGAAAACATTGAGGACCTGAGCCAACCAATTATTTGTTTCTTTGTCAGTGTGAATATTTTATGAATTGATAAAAGGTTGAGAGCGCTCAAATTGCTATTATCTGGATTATCACGTGGTTATTTGAGATCATGGAGGACAGGGAGAAATTAGACAGCTGAAATGTAATTTGTTGTTTGTCCAACCCAATGAGGAATGACACAGTCAGTTAATGAGAATGTAATTCATTTCCTGAGCTGAATTCACACTTCCATGAAGTAAAAACACAAATGTAACTTTCATAAACCTTTACAACTTTGGCAGCAAGAGTCAAAATAGGAGGTGGTTATTGAGAATTGTGCAGAATTATTTATTTTCTAAACAAAAACGTTTTTGTGTAAGAGCGTGAGAATGTATTTTACCCACGAACCTCATCCTCCTCTTTAAGGCTATGTAGAAAATGTATCTCTTGCTCTCACATTTAGGCAAATGTAAACACACAGATCCCATAGTTTTCTAAACAGTCTCTGTTGGACCAGGGCTGAGAGATGCTGTTTCAACTGTGCCCCTTGCCCTCACTGGCCGGTGCCCCTGCCCATGGTCTGCCCTGCGTGCCGGTGCTCTGCTGGTTCGGAGAAGATCCATAAGGTGCATCTCTCCAACGTCCACGGCGACATCACGCAATAGCTGTGTCCTTTTCTGAGGTGGTGAGGACCTGGTGACTCCGCCCACACTGTCACGGAGTTTATGCATCATCCCAGGAGGCTCCACCCCCACCACTGGTCCTGCCCCCAGGAAGTTCCGCAGGGCAATGTCTGCCCATCTTAACTGGAAGAGACAAACAAACAGCAAACTCAAACATGATGGCAGAAATAACACACACAAAACACAATGAGCTATATTGTGGATAATTAACCCAGCCCATGCAGACAACTACAAATACATTTATACATTTATACACAAATAGACAGAAGACCGCGCACACACAAGAAATACTGTATTATCTCTGGTAGTCAGTCACCTGTGGAGACTGATTCCCTGTAATGGACTTATAGAGAAACCAGTTGGTCTTCACTTTATCCCTGAGAGTGTTCCACATGAGCTTTAGGTGGGAGTGGAGGTCTGCTCCGTCGGTATCATCCAGATCCAGAACATTGAAGAACTGCACCGGATGTATAACCAGTTCGGAATTCTAAAAGAGAAAAAAATAGACACATCCCAAACATGAGACATGGTGGTAAATGAATGAAAGAAATTCAGAATCCAGGGAGATCTTACTGATATGTTTCAATAGAATAGAATAAAGTGCTCTTCAAACACTCACATAAACTCTAAGTGCCCAGAAGCATTTCAGTTCCTTCTTAACGTCATTTGTGAAAATAAAACCCCAGCAGGGCATATGAACAACTGCAAAACCATAAAAATCACAGAGAGCAAATAACCTAGAGAACTGCAGTAAATGCCATCATACCTTGTTTTTGGAATAGTAGAAAATATGTGAGTCCAATATACAGTGGTGTAAAGTACTTAAGTAAAAATACTTTAAAGTACTACCTAAGTAGTTTTTTGGGGGGTATCTGTACTTTACTTTACTGTGTATAATTTTGACAACTTTTACTTCACTACATTCCTAAAGAAAATAAATGTACTTTTTACTCCATACATTTTCCCTGACACCCAAAAGTACTTGTTACATTTTGAATGCTTAGCAGGACAGGAAAATGGTCTAATTTTACACACTTATCAAGAGAACATCCCTGGTCATCCCTACTGCCTCTGATCTGACAGGCTCACTAAACACATGCTTCGTTTGTAAATGATGTCAGAGTGTGCAACTGGCTATCTGTAAATGAATAAAAAACTAGAAAATGTGGCCATCTGCTTTGCTTAATATAAGGAATTTAAAAGGATTTATACTTTTACTTTTGATACTTAAGCATATTTTAGCAATTACATTTACTTTGATACTTGAGTATATTTAAAACCAAATACTTTTAGAGTTTTACTCAAGCAGTATTTTAATGGGTGACTTTCACTTTCACTTGAGTAATTTTCTATTACGTATCTTTTACTTTTACTCAAGTATGACAATTGGGTACTTTTCCTCCACTGCCAAAATAGTCTAAATAGACTGACAGGGGGGAAATAAAACTGAAAATAAAATCATAGGAATGTTTGAACTTTAAAGTCAAGCACATCACTCCCATCTGAAATATTAGTTTAGAGATCATCTCTTGTGATTTAAAAATGAAAATCTGTCGGCAAAGGTTGGTGAATGTGATATTTGGGTAAAACAAATATGTTGTTGAGGTGGAGGATTTGAACCGGAAAGTTCATAGTGGGTCTGTAGTGGGGAGGCACTGAATCTGCTGATTCCGCTAGTTCACATTTAGCCACATATGTTCATTCAACTAGAAATGGTTATTTTTACCTAAAGAAAAACACAGTGGACCTAGTTACACACAGCGCTTTAAACAGTGGCGTGCCGTGGGCCTGGGGCCTGGGCCTTCAGTGAGGTACTACACAGTCCCACCCGAATTAATCCACCTCATTATGATGCCATGGCTCTAGACACTATACATTTAGACAGAAACGCAGTATAACCAGGCGTTGCGTCACCTTGAAATTGACAAATTGACATTTTTGGGTAAACAGTGTTTACCCAAAAACATGACACAATCAATGAGTCTTTTCAATATTTCCCTTCACCTTTTCATTGTGCAGCTCCGTTGCCCTGCGCGCTTGTTCTTTGAGCTATAGATCTACTCCGGTGTCCCCAAAAGTTTTCAAAAGCACCATTGCTTGTTAGTGCCCAGCCGTACTTTGGTGTCTCGTTGCTGCCTTGGTTAGACAACTCAAGTTTGCAAAGCCTGTAATAATTCCAATGGTGGACATGAAAGAGTCAGGTGCAGAGAGCAGGGTAATCTCAATCGAGTGGATTTATTATTTCACCCAGAAATAATCACATAAACGGCGACGCCACACAAACAACGGGCGCGTCAAAATACTGTCCAATAAAAGTAGGACTGAAATCCACTATACGAAACACCATCAACACAAACAGAAAAACAAGCCCGCACAAAAGTCGGCGGGCCAACTGGGTTTAAATAACCCCCTACCCTAAACACAAAACAGGTGATACAAATTAGACTAACTCAAAAGAAAACAGAAAAGGGGATCGGTGGCAGCTAGTAGACCGGAGACGACGACCGCCGAGCGCCGCCCGAACGGGAAGAGGCACCATCCTCGGCGGGATTCGTAACAAAGCCAGTGTGGCTCCAAACACCAAATCGATCACTTGCAAATAATAGGCATTCCCAGCAGTACAGTTTGCAGTGCTTCTCGGAGCCAAGGAGCCTGTGAGCCATTGACAGCGCTCGTAGTTGAAACTTTGAAAGTGGAGAGCGAACGAAGCCCTTTCCCGCCTGTGACAGGCTTTGTGGCGTCGGGCGACCTCTCCTTACAATGTCTAACTTTTCTTGAAAAGTTCGTCTTGAGAATGGCGTTATAATTATATCCTCGACCAAATCGATATCTTCTCCTCCTTCCGCCATTGTGGGTTGAAAAAACAGCTTAGTAGTACGCGAATTAATTCGTTTATCAAATTCAGTTTCCTAGATCTCAAATTCAGTTTCCTAGATAGGACCTGCCTCTCAATATTGGTAATCCAATCAAAAGACGTGCACGCACTACGCCTGCTAGCTGGCTCCTGTGTAACACTGGAGCCAGCCAGCAGGCGTACAATAGCCAACTCTAAAGCTGATTGGTTGACACTAAATTTTCATTTCCATTCACTATAAGCTACAAGCGCCCGCACTGTTGATTCTGAAGGCCTGAGGGCAGATTTTAGACCCCTGGCAACACATGATGGCTGAATATGATTGGATAAAAGATCTAACATAAAGACCAGCCCTCCAAATCTCAACCTGGGGCTGGAAGCAGTGCAACCAAGAGGAAAGCTATGAAATGAAGAGTATAACTCTTACTCTGGGGAATAATTTAATACATATTTGTGGGAAAATATATTTAAAAAAAAATTATATTCTGATGATGTTTAGGCCAGCAGAGAAGGCCTTGCAGGCCCTGACAGCCCACCACTGGCTTTAAACATGCAATGATTTCAACATACATATTTGAAATACATACATTGTGCATTTATACAGTAATTATTATTCAACATGTTCTCACCTGGGATTTGAACTCACAACCTCTTGGTTCACGGCATGCTGATCTTCTTGCTACACCACCATGTCTGTGTCAATTATCACTTCATCTGACTATTCTCTCGTCATTGGTTTGGCTTAATTATTTAACCAATTGCAGGTTTTTCTGTATAGTTGTCTAATATCGGCGGGGCATATTACTCTGTTTTTAATGTTACTCCTTAATCACTATGATAAATCAAATAAAAAATGATTGAGTGTACATTTTACAGAGCTGAGATTTACTTTGAAGTGCAAAGTGTAGCAATACAGGTGAAATCAGTTATTGACGCAGACATGGTGACGTAGCAGGAATATTGGAAGGCTGTGAACCGAGAGGTGGTGAGTTCAAATCCCACGTGAGGACATGTTGAATACTAATTACTGTATAAATGAACATGCACAATGTAGTTGTTCTATGTAAGTTGAAAACATTGTACGTTAAAAGCACTGTGTGTGCCTCCCGATTGGCGCAGTGGTCTAAGGCACTCACTTGCAGTACTCGCTGTACCACTAGAGTTCCAGGCTCTGTCGCAGCTGGCCGCAACTGGGAGACGCATGGAGGGGCGCACAATTGTATGGGTTAGGGGAGGGTTTGGCTGGCAGGGATGTCCTTGTTCCATTGCGCTCTAGCGATTCCTGTGGCGGGCCGGGGTGCAGTGCATGCTGACACGGTCAACAGGTGTACAGTGTTTCCTCCGACACATTGGTGCTTCTGGGTTAAGCGGGCATTGTGTCAAGAAGCAGTGCAGCGTGGCTGGGTTGTGTTTTGGAAGACGCACAGCTCTCGACCTTCGCCTCTCCTGAGTCCGTGAGGGAATTGCAGTGATGGGACAAGACTGTAACTACCAATAAGGGGTAAAAAAAGATAGATTAAAAAAGCACTGTGTGTAACTAACTGTACTGAACAAAATTATAAATGCAACATGTAAAGTGTTGGTTTCATGAGCTGAAATAGAAGATCCCAGAAATGTTACAAATGCACAAAAATCGTATTTCTCTAAAATGTTGTGCACAATTTTGCTTACATCCCTGTTAGTGCAAACAAAATGCCACAGAAGTCTCAAGTTTTGAAGAAGCGTATTGACTACAGGAATGTCCACCAGAGCTGTTGCCGGAGAATTTGTCAATTTCGTGTCTGCAAGCAGTTTGCTGATGTCAACATTGTGAAGCGAGTGCCCCATTGTGGCAGTGGGGTTATGGTATGGGCAGGCATAAGCTACGGACAACAAACACAATTGCATTTGATCGATGGCAATTTGAATGCACAGAGACACTGTGACGAGATCCTGAGGCCCGTTGTCGTGCCATTCATCCACCGCCATCACCTAATGTCTCAGCATCTGCATCTCAAGGATCTGTACACAATTCCTGGAAGCTGAAAACGTCCCAGTTCTTCCATGGCCTGCATACTCACCAGACACGTCACCCATTGAGCATGTTTGGGATGCTCTGGAACGACCTGTACGACAGCGTGTTCCAGTTCCCACCAATATCCAGCAACTTCGCACAGCCATTGAAGAGGAGTGGGACAACATTCCACAGGCCGCAATCAACAGCCTGATCAACTTCATGCTAAGGAGATGTGTCGCACTGAATTACGTAAATGGTGGTCACACCAGATACTGACTGGTTTTCTGATCCACGCCCCTACCTTTTTTAAAAGGTATCTGTGACCAACAGATGCATATCTGTATTCCTAGTCATGTCAAATCCATAGATTAGGGCCTAATTAATTCATTTTCAAACTGTAACTCAGTCAAATCTTTGAAATTGATGCATGTTGCATTAATATTTTTGTTCAGTTTAGTTCCATGGCCATTTTTTGGTAAAATTCCACACAAAAAAACATCTAGTTGAATGAACATGAGAGACAAAATGAGTAAACACATAATTTTATGTTGGCAGGAATTTTTGCCAAAGTTTTCTCATGTTGAAGCTAAGTTTGGGCCAACCAAAACTTAATGCTCACTTAAATTCATGTAACTTAATAATATCTAGTTGAAACAACGAGATTTGACCTTTGACTGGGTTTTCAAGATTAGTAAAGGCCCCCCAAAAAACCTCTACATACTTTCTTTCACTCTTCCTTCAAATCTCCCCCCCCCCCACACACACTCTCCTCACACTAATTTCCCCAATAGATGAAACCTACAGCAGTCTTAGCTTGGCATATCTCTCTCTGTCCAGAGAAGAAGAGCCATTTGAGGAAGCCCGACAGAGATGTTTCTGAGAACCGTCCCTCCCCCACTGTCACAATGGGACAGTAGAGGTCCCCTCCCTAATGGATCAAACAAAGGACATCATTTTGTAGGCCAAGTCTTTTTCTGAGCCCCCTCTCCTCAGCTCCGCATACCAATCCAATACAGCCCGAGGAGAAAACCTCAGCGCTAGCGTTCGGGCCGGGGGTTAGAAGGTCTGTTTACTCTCCGTCAAGCATCGATTTATCCTTTCCTCCAATTGATTTCTCCTCCACGCCTCTGCGATCCATTCAGATCTGCCTCTGCCCTCCAGGAAACACATGGTCTTCCCAAGTGAACAGGCCCACAACGTAGCCTAACACTGACACAGCTCCTCTAGGACACAGATAGACAACATGGGCCATCTACACTGGCTGACTATCTACGACGTACACTACCGTTCAAAAGTTTGGGGTCACTTTGAAATGTCCTTGTTTTTGAAAGAAAAGCACATTATTTGTCCACTAAAATAACATAAAATTGATCAGAAATACAGTGTAAACATTGTTAATGTTGTAAATGACTATTGTAGCTGGAAACAGCAGATTTTTTAAATGGAATATCTACATAGGTGTACAGAGGCCCATTATCAGCAACCATCACTCCTGTGTTCCAATGGCACGTTGTGTTAGCTAATCCAAGTTTATCATTTTAAAAGGCTAATTGATCATTAGAAAACCCTTTTGCAATTATGTTAGCACTGCTGAAAACTGTTGTCCTGATTAAAGAAGCAATAAGACTGGCCTTCTTTAGACTAGTTGAGTATCTGGAGCATCAGGTTCGATTACAGACTCAAAATGGCTAGAAACAAATAACTTTCTTCTGAAACTCGTCAGTCTATTCTTGTTCTGAGAAATGAAGGCTATTTCATGCGAGAAATTGCCAAGAAACTAAAGATCTCGTACAACGCTGTGTACTACTCCCTTCACAGAACAGCGCAAACTGACTCTAACCAGAATAGAAAGAGGAGTGGGAGGCCCCGGTGCAAGAGGACAAGCACATTAGTGTCTAGTTTGAGAAACAGACGCCTCACAAGTTCTCAACTGGCAGCTTCATTAATTAGTACCTGAAAAACACCCGTCTCAACATCAACGGTGAAGAGTTGACTTAAACCTAAGGTTGTCTCCCACTGTGACTACCTACCTACAGAAAGGCATGAAAGCGGTAAAGACATCTGGTAAAGCGTTGGGCCAGTAACCGAAAAGTTGCTGGTTTTGAATCCCTGAGCGGGCAAGGTCCCTTGAGCAAGGCAGTTAACCCCCAACAACAACTGCTCCCTGGGCGCTGATGACGTCGATTAAGGCAACCCTCCGCACCTCTCTGATTCAGAGGGGTTGAGTTGAATGCATTCAATTGTACAACTGACTAGGTATCCCCGTTCAAGTACATTGCCTTAGCATTTTCATTGAATAATAAACAGTGTAATCAGTGGCCTAATACTATAATGTATATGTAGTAAATTATGGTAATCATGAACCACCAACATACAGAACAACATTCAAAGTGAGGTAACACACACACACACACGCAGTTGTTTGAAAGCCATTCTTCACTCTGCCAACGTGAGCGACGCCTGGCACATCCTTATACCTGAAGTTGATCAATGCAGATTTGTCCAGGGGAAATTGAAATCCATAGGAAATTAGGTGACGCCAGTGATTTATTGTAATAGTAAATCAATGTGTGTGATGTGTGTGTGTATAGTTAACACACTTGTAGAACAGTGTGCACGAGTGTGTGTGTGTGTGTGTGTGCGAGAGTGATTGTACGTATGTGCCAGTGTGTGCAAATGTGTGTGTGTGCCTGTGGTGCAGTATACCTTGCGTTGGCGCGGGACGGGGATGTCATCAGTGCCCACCTTCCTGTCTCTCTCTAGCTCAAAGGCCCTCTGGATCAGGTCCTGAGGTGGGTACCTGTCCCGAACATACAACCCTGCCCGAGGGACATGGTGGTATGCCCCCATGGACAAAAAACTCTGCAGGGGCTCTTCTAAGAGAGCGGGGGGAAATGAACATCATTATGTTATATGTGTGCTTTGTGCGTGAGTGAGAGAGATAGCATGTTTGTGTGCGTGCCTATAAAATAAACACACAAACATACATATGTGCAAGAACGTATGTTATGCGTACATGCATAAGACTAAAGGGTACAGGGTATGAGACTGATTGTCTGTATGTATATGAACGCGACAGACGCTGGAGATTGTGTGAACCCAGTTAAAGATTCGGCCCTTGCTGTTCTCAGGTGCACCGTTCTATCCTGGCTTGTTTTGTCCAGATTTAATTGCTTTTTATTGGGAAAAAAGAAGACAACAAGGCGTTCCCGCACGGCGGAGGCCGCGTCTAATGGAGAGGGTGTAACTGTGAATGGAGACATTCATCTGGAGACGTGGCCCACGAATCGCTCTGCACAATGCCCAGCGCCAGGATGCTCAGATCACCATTGCACACACGCACACACACATGCACGCATTCACACAAACACGCACACACAAGTGCGCACGCAGGCAGGCAGACAGACACACGCCTGACGCAGCGCACACACGCACATACGGATGCTCAGATCACCACTGTTCACGGGAGGAGGGTAATCACACCTCCACAGAGACAGAGAGAGCAGGGAGAGGAGAGGGGGGAGGAGGAGAAGACAGACGGAGACAGGAGGAGGAGGAGAGGAGCTGGAGGGAAGGAGAAGAGGAAGGCAGACTAGAAGAGGAGGAGGGGGAGAATGATAGAAGAGGCTTGAGAGACAGGGGAGGACTAGATAAGAAGAGAGGGGAGAGTGGTGAAATTGATGTTTCCTACCATTTGATTTGGGTGAGAGAACCCAGGAGGCACATCAGATAGAGAGCCAGTGCCTATACGAATACACACAAGCACACGTACAAACACTCACACACCCAACCAAGAATAACATAACGGACTAAAGACTTACAGACACAAAAAAACACATACAGTATAGGCAAAGGCAATAGGCAAAGAACAACAAACATTTAAACAGCTTATAAATGCAGTAAACCAACAAACCGTAAAGCACCCCCCCCCCCCCCCCCCCCCCCCCCCACTCACTAGCGCAGATCTGCTACTATAGAGAAACATCAGGGACAAACAACTCAATTAAACACACCGTCCCTGTTCAATTACTGCCACATAATCACAGCAATTGACTTTCACTTACAGCACACAACATACACACGAGTGAAACACACCAGAAACACACAGACAGCGCAATCACAAAGACAGCACCTAGCTGGTTTCATCCTGCACATGGATGTATGCAGCTACATACCTGTTGTCTTAATGCAGCAGCATACTGTACAGAGGGAAAACACACACACACACACACACACACACACACACACACACACACACA
Source organism: Salvelinus namaycush (assembly GCF_016432855.1). NCBI lineage: Eukaryota > Metazoa > Chordata > Actinopteri > Salmoniformes > Salmonidae > Salvelinus > Salvelinus namaycush. The sequence goes on along the minus strand of NC_052343.1, from coordinate 3,740,080 downwards.
CACACACACACACACACACACACACACACACACACACACACACACACACACATGGCTATATTGAGTGGCACTGACTAATAGTTAACTATACCTAATGATGGCTGTAATGATGGCCTACTGTAGCATCTTTAACACCAGAAATCTCATCGAGAGGTTTTGGCTTAGCTGTTGGACCGACAGGCACAGGGTTCCAGATTCGAGTCCCACTTGGAAACCCCACAAATTCACTGCAAAATTGCAATTCTATGATATCGTTGGTGATGGAATTGACCACTTCATGTTCTTTTGGCGTCTCAATGGCCACAACCTCTCTCTCTCTCTCTCTCTCTCTCTCTCTCTCTCTCTCTCTCTCTCTCTCTCTCTCTCTCTCTCTCTCTCTCTCTCTCTCTCTCTCTCTCTCTCTCTCTCTCTCTCTCTCTCTCTCTCTCTCTCTCTCTCTGTGTTTAATACCCTTCTAATACACTGTTTTTTCTGAGATTGGATAGAGATGTGTGTGTGTTTTGTGAGTATCTGTGCCTTTGTGTGTTTGTGTGTTTGTGTGTATGTGTTTTTGTGTGTGTGTTCATAAAAGTGTGTTTTCAGTCTGCATGTGTTTTTGCGCAGGCAGATCGCTCAAGAATGGAGGTCTATTCATGTCCTGGGGACGTCAGGAAATACCTTCAAAATCAGCCACTAGGGGCAACAGTGAGCGCTATTATCATCAAGGAGGCTTGGGTTTTGCTAGGGTATTGTGAATGAGGGTAGCGGATGGGCATAATCCCATGACTGAATTGGAAGGTTGGTGTTTGATCCCATTGCTGGACACTCATTTTTAATTGTTTTGATTTAACCTTATCCCAAACCTTAACCCTTACCTTAACCATTCGGAAGGACTGCCTAAACGTAACGTTTTAACCCTATCAAAAAGCTTAACCTTCTAAATTTGATGTTTGGAGCAACTTCGAAATTTGACGTTTTGAGAAACGTGGATAAATGTCTAATTCTGCAGTGAGACGGAGAGCTTGTTGTCTTTGCGTTCCCAGTTCAAAGTGTGTCTTCACACGGACAGCAGATGGACTAACAGCATGAACTACAACTAGATCCAGGCTTGAAGAGATGGATAGAGAGAGTGAGGAGGGAGGGAGGAAGAGAGAGAGGGGGAACGAAAGAGGAGGTGGGCTATGAAACGGCTTACGTGTCTCTGTCACAGCACCAGCTCCTACCTCTTAATAAACACGGCCCCTGGTCTGCCCGGCCTGGTGTGTGTGTATGTGTGTGCCTGTACTGTGTGTGTGTGTGTGTGTGTGTGTGTGTGTGTGTGTGTGTGTGTGTGTGTGTGTGTGTGTGTGTGTGTGGGCACAGGGGAGCTGACACACACTGAGGAGGGGGGCACCAGGGGTCAGCCGGGGTCACTCAGTAATTACACATCAGACTTTCCCTGGTCACCACCTGCCGCCGCTGCCAAGAGAAATGACTGCAGTATCACAGAGGGGAGGAGGGGAGAGGTTGAAGAGACGAATAAGAGGGATAGAGACATACTGTCGAACTGACTTCACTACAGTTAGTGTACAGCAGTGGGGAAATGGGAGTGGACTCACAGTTGGTACGAGGAGAGGGAGACTTTCCTGATGGGTGATATAGAGAGTAGACAGACGGACGGAAGAAAGAATGAACAGAAAAATGGAGAGACGGACGGACAGACAGACAGAGTGACGCACACACATACACAAACACACACACAGATGCCGCGTACCGTGCAGGCTCCTGTGTGGGTTGTAGGTGCCGTAGAGGAGAAGAGTGACACTGAGGAGGGCTCCCGCTGCCTCCTCTGAGCTAACCCTCACACAGCGGCCCACTGTCCCCTTGTTGTCTGTCACCTGGGGGCCCGGGACACAGCACTGTTACACACACACACACACACACACCCTGACTGTATACAGTCAAACTAATATCAACACTTTACACACAGAAACACTTAGTTAATACAGAATTTATACTGAACAAAAATATAACATGCAACAATTTCAAAGATTTTACTGAGTTACAGTTCATTGAAGGAAATCAGCTAATTGTAATAAATAAATTAGCCTCTAATCTATGGATTGTACAGGACTGGGCACGGGCGCAGCCATGGGTGGGCCTGGGAGGACATAGGCCCATCCACTGGGGAGCCAGGCCTAGCCAATTCTAATGAGTTTTTCATCACAAATGGGCTTTATTACAGACAGAAATACTCCTCAAAACTTCACATTTTAGAGTGGCCTTTTATTGTCAAGGTGCACCTGTTTAATGATTATGCTGTTTAATCAGCTTCTTGATATGCCACACCTGTCAGGTGGATGGATTATCTTGGCAAAGGAGAAAAACTCACTTACATGGATGTAAACAAATTTGTGCGCAACATTTAAGAGAAATAAGCTTTTTGTGCATCTGGAAAAATGTGGGGATATTTATTTCGGCTCATGAATCATGGGACCAACACTTTACATGTTGTGTTTATATTTTAGTTTACTTTAGTTTAAGGCAGAAGTTTATATACATCTTAGCCAAATACATTTCAACTCAGTTTTTCACAATTCCTGACATTTAATCCTAGTAAAAATTCCCTGTCTTAGGTCAGTTAGGATCACCACTTTATTTTAAGAATGTGAAATGTCAGAATAATAGTAGAGAGAATTATTTATTTCAGCTTTTATTTCATTCGTCACATTCCCAGTGGGTCAGAAGTTTACATACACTCAATTAGTATTTGGTAGCATTGCCTTCAAATTGTTTAACTTGGGCCAAACGTTTCTGGTAGCCTTCCACAAGCTTCCCACAATAAGTTGGATGAATTTTGGTCCATTCCTCCTGACAGAGCTAGTATAACTGAGTCAGGTTTGTAGGCCTCATTGCTCGCACACGCTTTTTCAGTTCTGCCCACAAATGTTCTATAGGATTGAGGTCAGGGCTTTGTGATGGCCACTCCAATACCTTGACTTTCTTGTCCTTAAGCCATTTTGCCACAACTTTGGAAGTGTGCTTGGGGTCAATGTTCATTTGGAAGACCCATTTGCGACCAAGCTTTAATTTCTTGACTGATGTCTTGAGCTGTTGCTTCAATATAACCACCTAATTTTCCTCCCTCATGATGCCATCTATTTTGTGAAGTGCACCAGTCCCTCCTGCAGCAAAGCACCCCCACAACATGATGCTGCCACCCCTGTGCTTCACGGTTGGGATGGTGTAGAGCAGAGCAGAGGACATTTCTCCAAAAAGTACGATCTATGTCCCCATGTGCAGTTGCAAACTGTAATCTGTTTTTTTATGGCGGTTATGGAGCAGTGGCTTCTTCCCTGCTGAGCGGCCTTTCAGGTTATGTCGATATAGGACTCGTTTTACTGTGGATATAGATACTTTCGTACCTGCTTCCTCCAGCATCTTCACAAGGTCCTTTGCTGTTGTTCTGGGATTGATTTGCACTTTTCACACCAAAGTACGTTCATCTCAAGTAGACAGAACGCGTCTCCTTCCTGAGCGGTATGACGGCTGCGTGGTCCCATGGTGTTTATACTTGCGTACTATTGTTTGTACAGATGAGCGGGGTACCTTCAGGTGTTTGGAAATTGCTCCCAAGGATGAACCAGACTTGAGGTCTACAATTTATGAAAATTTTTTCAGAGGTCTTGGCTGATTTCTTTTGATTTTCCCATGATGTCAAGCAAAGAGGCACTGCGTTTGGAGGTAGACCTTGAAATACATCCACAGGTACACCTCCAATTGATTCAAATTATGTCAATTAGCCTATCAGAAGCTTCTAAAGCCATGCCATCTTTTTCTGGAATTTTTCCAGCTGTTTAAAAGGCAAAGTCAACTTAGTGTATGTAAACTTCTGACCCACTGGAATTGTGATGCCATGAGTTATATGTGAAATAATCTGTCTGTAATCAATTGTTGGAAAAATGACTTGTGTCATGCACAAAGTAGATGTCCTAACCGACTTGCCAAAACTATAGTTTGTTAACAAGAAATTTGTGAAGTGGTTGAAAAACGAGTTTTAATGACTCCAACTTTAGTGTAAATAAACTTCCGACTTCAACTGTATATACAGCATTTCTTTACACTATTTCGTTTGATGTCTTTACAGATTTTCTATAATCTAATCTTAATAGACCTTATCTACACCGTAACACTCTGTCAATGTGTGTATAGAAAGCACGTTTAATGTCAGGTACTAGGCTCTAGGGCAACAATAAGTCAAACACTCACAAACAGTCCAACACAGTATAGCCCAGTCCATTTGTGTGGCATTGACCACACTGGCCGTGTGTTTGAATGTTGACAGTGTGTGTGTGCTCGTTGAGTGAGTATGTGAGGGGAACAGAGACCTTTCCCAGCAGCCCCCAGCTGAGCGCAGCATTGATTTGTTGTTGGTAAACAAACAGTGTGATGCCACAGGTGGGTCGATAGCCGGCCGTCCATGGCTGAGAGGAGAGAGAGGAGACCATGCTCTAATATAGAGCCGGATCGCTTTCAGACACCCAACAGTTTCACAGGTGAAATGGAAACCCGAATTCCAATCAGTTCAATTACATTTCAATTTGAATGACATTACATTCTATTCAATTCACTTTAATTTTCTTGACAGGGCACTTCATGTGTGACTTTATGCGAAAACATACTATAACATCACGACCATACATTGTGCGTATATGGAACTATGATTGATGATTTATAGGTGATGATCAGTATGTCTGATTGGTTTGATTGTCTGTCTGTGTCTAACAAGAGATTCTTTGTTGGATTTGCTTTAAATATCAATTGTCTTAATCCCCTGTTGTCCGTACAAATGTAACGGGACTAGTATTTCTACTTAATATATTATTTTTTTTATGTGAAATTGCACGCTGAGTTGTATAAGTAAGAGATAAAAAAGGAAAGGGAGAGGCAATAGAAGTGACTAGTACTTTGAGACAATACAGAGTGAGAAACAGATGGGCTACATTATAAGAAACAAAGGCACCTAGGCCACCTAGGGCCAGATTTCCGCCTTTCTTACACATGTCTTTCCTACACACCTCTCAGTAGTTGGTATTCAGACTTACCGTCTGAAGGTGCGTAATGGCCTTTGCAGGCGTGGTTCCCTTCTGCACTGAATAAATTAAATTCAACCGCTGAAAACCCTCCCACTTGCTGGATTTTCTCATGTTGCTAAGCTATTTTCACGTCTCTTCAGAGATGTTTTATTGGGTTCAAGTCCGGGCTCTGGCTGGGCCGCTCAAGGACATTCTGAGACTTATCCTGAAGCCACTCTTGCGTTGTCTTGGCTGTGTGCTTAGGGTCGTTGTCCTGTTGGAAGGTAAACCTTCGCCCCAGTCTGAGGTCCTGAGCGCTCTGGAGCAGGTTTTCATCAAGGATCTCTCTGTACTTTGCTCTGTTCATCTTTCCCTCAATCCTGACTAGTATCCTAGTCCCTGCCGCTGAAAAACATCCCCACAGCATGATGCTGCCACCACCATGCTTCACCGTAGGGATGGTGCAGGTTTTCCTCCAGACGTGACGCTTAGCATTCAGGCCAAAGAGTTCAATCTTGGTTTCATCAGACCCGAGAATCTTGATTCTCAGAGTCTGAGAGTTCTTTAGTTGCCTTTTGGCAAACTCCAAGCTGGCTGTCTTGTGCCTTTTACCGAGGAGTGGCTTCCGTCTGGCCACTCTATCATAAAGGCCTGATTGGTGGAACGCTGCAGAGATGGCTGTCCTTCTGGAAGGTTCTCCCATCTCCACAGAGGAGCTCTGGAGCTCTGTAAGCGTGACCATCGGGTTCTTGGTCATCTTACTGACCAAGGCCTTCTTCCCCGATTGCTCAGTTTGGCCTGGCAGTCAGCTCTAGGAAGAGTTTTGGTGGTTCCAAACTTCTTCCATTTAAGAATGATTGAGGCCACTGTGTTCTTGGGACCTTCAATGCTGCAGAAATGTTTTGGTACCCTTCCCCACATCTGTGCCTCGACACAATCCTGTCTCGGAGCTCTACGGACAATTCCTTCGTCGTCATGGCTTTTTTTCCTCGTTGTCAGCTGTGGGACCTTATATAGACAGGTGTGTGCCTTTCCAATTCATGTCCCAATCAATTTAATTTACCACAGGTGGACTCCAATCAAGTTGTAGAAACATCTCAAGGATGATCAGTGGAAACAGGATGCACCTGAGCTCAATTTCGTGTCTCATAGCAAAGGGTCTGATTACTTATGTAAATACGGTATTTCTGATTATTATTTTTAATAAATGTGCAGAAATATCTAAAAACCTGTTTTTGCTTTGTCATTACGGGGTATTGTTTGTAGATTGACGAGGAAAACATTACATTTGATCAATTTTAGAATAAGGCTGTAAAGTAACAAAATGTGGAAAAAATGAAGGGGTCTGAATGCACTGTATCTTAATAAGCCACCCCTTTAAATACGATGTACCTTTTAGTTGGAGTTTTGTCGACAGACTCAAGCGAATATATCGAGAGAACGGGTTCAGAATATTAGGAACCAACGAAAGAAAGCCATCTAAATATATGCATATTTGTTGAGGAAAGTATTTATGAGTCCTAAAAAACAGGTTTGACGAGCCTTAACGCACGAAAGAACGAAACGGTGGTTTGATTCATTCTGAATATTGCCACATTCAGTTCTTTAACCCAAGGTAATGTTGGAAGATTAGTGTACATAGAATTAAAATAGGGAGAATAGTGTGCAATAGTAGGCTATACCCTCGTCTATTGCCTGCATCAACCATGGAACTGTGTAATAGCACAGCCAAGTATTGTGCCATGCGTCGGGTTCCAACTGTTGTGGCTTGGTCTGCGCTTCACTCCAAAACTATTAAATTAGCTTACATGTCTTTTTTTTATATTATCAACTGTTACTAATGATCCTCAGCAACAACCACATGTCCGTGACGGCTTGTGAAGAGGAAGCAAACGCAGGTAAACTAAACAATGTAATTAAATGGAATGATAATGTAGGCTACACCAGCTAAAAGGGAACTACTCGTTAATTGGCAGTTTAATATGCGTTCTCATTAGGCATACTGAAGGTCGATACTGATAGTGGCTAATACTGTGTTTAACATGGTAACTGCACGATGGCACAGCGTTTCAGAAACTTTACCGCGGGAAAGTTGATATGTTGATGCGCTTCAGTTGATGATTTCACATTTGTCTCGAGCAATTACGAGGTAAAACATATTTAAAACAAGTGTAATATGTATATACAATTTCCTTATCCAAATTGATTACTCATTTACCTAGTTCTTATCGATAGGCTCTTTTCAAATTGTTCATTACAGTGCATGGAGAATGGTGATATTTCTATTGGGAAAAAATAAAGTAGATGCTCTTTCCACCTGGAACCGGTAGGTTCGCTAGACCTTGTTCATGGTTTCCTTGCGCGTAAAGGTGGTGGAATTAATATCGAATTAAGTCAAGGTCAGAATACGCCTATCTGTCGACACACCACCTTCATTCATTCCATCTCCACCCGCCCCCCAAAAATGCAGGTGAATAGCACACTATTCTCATGCTTAAGTTCAAGGTCAGAATGCGAATAGAGAGAAAAGTGCATAAAAAGGGTATTACATTCTATTTATGTGTGCTTAACTCAGGTCGGAGTGGGGAGAGATTACAGATATAGAGAGGTACAGGGTACATAGAGAGAAGGAGGTTAGAGATGAAGCATCAGAGATCTTAAGTGACAGACCAAGATGTGGTTGATTGCTGGAGATCAAGAGAAAGACAGGGTAGGAAAGACAAAAAAGACAAAGAAGAAGAACCACGTGTGAGTGAAAGACAGGGTTAGAGAACGTTTGAGTGTGAAAAAAGAGGAAGCGTAAGACAGAGAGAAAGAGGGATATACGTACAGTTGAAGTCGGAAGTTTACATACACTTAGGTTGGAGTCATTAAAACTCGTTTTTCAACCACTCCATGAATTTCTTGTTAACAAACTATAGTTTTGGCAAGTCGGATAGGACATCTACTTTGTGCATGACACAAGTCATTTTACCAACAATTGTTAACAGACAGATTCTTCCACTTATAATTCACTGTATCACAAAATAAAGTGGTGATCCGACATCACCTAAGACAGGACATTTTTACTAGGATAAAATGTCAGGAATGATTAGGAACTATGTAATTAGGAATTATGTAGTTACATTTAAATATGTTTTACCTCATAATTGCTCGAGACAAACGTGAAATCAGTCATATGCATCCAACTGAAGCACATCAGCATATCAACTTTCCCGCGGTAAAGTTTCTGAAACGCTGTGCCTTCATGCAGTTATCATGTTAAACACAGTTGAAGTCGGAAGTTTACATACCTTAGCCAAATACATTTAAACTCAGTTTTTCACAACTCCTGGCATTTAATCCTAGTAAAAATTCCCTGTCTTAGGTCAGTTAGGATCACCACTTTATTTTAAGAATGTGAAATGTCAGAATAATAGTAGAGAGAATTATTTATTTCAGTTTTTATTTCTTTCACCACATTCCCAGTGGGTTAGAAGTTTACATACACTCAATTAGTATATGATAGCATTGCCTTTAACTTGTTTAACTTGGGTCAAATGTTACGGGTAGCCTTCCACAAGCTTCCCACAATAAGTTGGGTGAATTTTGGTCCCTTTCTCCTGACAGAGCTGGTGTAACTGAGTCAGGTTAATAGACCTTCTTGCTCACACACGCTTTTTCAGTTCTGCCCACACATTTTCTATAGGATTGAGGTCAGGGCTTTGTGATGGCCACTCCAATACCTTGACTTTGTTGTCCTTAAGCCATTTTGCCACAACTTTGGAAGTGTGCTTGGGGTCATTGTCCATTTGGAAGACCCATCTGCGACCAAGCTTTAACTTCCTGACTGATGTCTTGAGATGTTGCTTCAATATATCCACATCATTTTCCACCTCATGATGCCATCTATTTTGTGAAGGGCACCAGTCCCTCCTGCAGCAAAGCACCCCCACAACATGATGCTGCCACCCCCATGCTTCATGTTTGGGATGGTGTTCTTCGGCTTGCAAGCATCCCCCTTTTTCCTCCAAACATAACCACGGTCATTATGGCCAAACAGTTCTATTTCGGTTTCATCAGACCAGAGGTAATTTCTCCAAAAAGTACGATCTATGTCCCCATGTGCAGTTGCAAACCGTAGTCTGGCTTTTTTATGGCGGTTTTGGAGCAGGGGCTTCTTCCTTGCTGAGCGGCCTTTCAGGTTATGTCGATATAGGACTCGTTTTACTGTGGATATAGATACTTTTGTACCTGTTTCCTCCAGCATCTTCACAAGGTCCTTTGCTGTTGTTCTGGGATTGATTTGCACTTTTGCGCCAAAGTACGTTCATCTCTAGGAGACAGAACGCGTCTCCTTCCTGAGTGGTATGACGGCTGCGTGGTCCCATGGTGTTTATACTTGCGTACTATTGTTTGTACAGATGAACTTGGTGCCTTCGGGCTTTTGGAAATTGCTGCCAAGGATGAACCAGACTTGTGAAGGTCTACAATTAGGTCTTGGCTGATTTCTTTTGATTTTCCCATGATGTCAAGCAAAGAGGCACTGAGGCACTGAGTTTGAAGGTAGGCCTTGAAATACATCCACAGGTACATCTCCAATTGACTCAAATGATGTCAATTAGCCTATCAGAAGCTTCTAAAGCCATGACATCATTTTCTGGAATTTTCCAAGCTGTTTAAAGGCACAGTCAACTTATATGTAAACTTCTGACCCACTGGAATTCTGATATAATGAATTATAAGTGAAATAATCTGTCTGTAAACAATTGTTGGAAAAATTACTTGTTTTCATGCACAAAGTAGATGTCCTAACTGACTTGCCAAAACTATAGTTTGTTAACAAGAAATTTGTGGAGTGGTTGAAAAACGAGTTTTAATGACTCCAACCTAAGTGTATGTTAACCTCCGACTTCCAACTGCATATACAGAGAAAGTGTGTGATTGAGTATAAGAGATAGAGGGAGAGAGGGGGAGGAGAGAGAGAGAGTGCTGTGGAAGATGCCAGCAGAAGTCTTGCTGGGCTTACATATGTAAAGCAACGGGGGCCCAGCAGTGTGTGAGACTGGAGGTTCTGGCTGAACCTGAGCTTCTCTCTGCTCCCTCTACTGCATCAATCATCCGAAACAGGGCCACGGTGGCCGCTCAGCAAGCTGGGAGCACCACGCACGCACGAACGCACGCACGCACGCACGCACGCACGCACGCACGCACGCACGCACGCACGCACGCACACACACACACAACATAACAACAACACACATAGACATGCCACAAATGCATATACACGCAAGTGCGAGCACATATACACAAACACTCAGTGGTACCCTATGCCCACAGGGTGCCCTCGGCCCCAACCATCTGCGATGCGGTTCCAACACACACAGTGGGCGATATTCACATGGAGGGCCGCCGCCCCCCCCCAAAAAGAAAAAGAAATACCCACAAAGGGGCGGTTGGATCGTTTGATCTCCCCAAACTCATTATACATGGAAATGCATGCAAATGCATGCACCTTTAGAAATCCACCTTGGGCCAGAGTGAGTGTTTATGTGCTTGTGAAAATGAATGTGTATTTGAATGTATTTTGCAGTACATGTATCTACTTTCTAACTGTTTGTATGCTATGTGTGTTTACGTGGGAGTTCTCTGGGTACTTTTGGGAGCATAGAAGGAGGGAATTCCGATGTGCCACCTGGGATTGTATTAGTATATACATTGCCTTCGGAAAGTATTCAGACCCCTTGACTTTTTCCACATTTTGATACGTTACAGCCTTATATACAAAGGATAAAATTGATTGTTTTCCTCATCAATCTACACACAATAACCCATAATGACAAAGCAAAAACTGTTTTTTAGATATTTTTGCACAATTATAAAAATAAAAACAGAAATACATTATTTATTTAGCATTCTGACCCTTTGCTATGAGACTCGAAATTGAGCTCAGATGCATCCTGTTTCCATTCATCATCCTTGAGATGTTTCTACAACTTGATTGGAGTCCACCTGTGGTGAATTAAATTGATTGGACATGATTTGGAAAGGCACACACCTGTCTATATAAGGTCCCACAGTTGACCGAGCATGTCAGAGCAAAAACCAAGCCATGAGGTCAAAGGAATTGTCCGTAGAGCTCTGAGACAGGATTGTGTCGAGGCACAAATCTGGGGAAGGGTACCAAAAAATGTCTGCAGCATTGAAGGTCCCTAAGAACACAGTGGCCTCAATCATTCTTAAATGCAAGAAGTTTGGAACCACCAAGACTCTTCCTACAGCTGGCCCGAACTGGCCAAACTGAGCAATCGGGGGAGAAAGGCCTTGGCCAGGGAGGTGACCAAGAACCCGATTATCACTCTGACAGAGCTCTAAAGTTCCTCTGTGGAGATGGGAGAACCTTCCAGAAGGACAACCATCTCTGCAGCACTCCACCAATCAGGACTTTATGGTAGAGTGGCCAGACGGAAGCCACTCCTCAGTAAAAGACATATGACAGCCCGCTTGGAGTTTGCCAAAAGGCATCTAAAGACTCTCAGACCATGAGAAACACTATTTTCTGGTCTGATGAAACCAAGATTGAACTCTTTGGCCTGAATACCAAGAGTCACATCTGGAGTAAACCTGGCACCATCCCTACGGTGAAACATGGTGGTGGCAGCATTATGCTGTGGGGATGTTTTTCAGTGGCAGGGACTGGGAGATGAAAACCTGTTCCAGAGCGCTCAGGACCTCAGACTGGGGCGGAGGTTCACCTTCCAACAGGACAACGACCCTAAGCACACAGCCAAGACAATGCAAGAGTGACTTCGGGACAAGTCTCTGAATGTCTTTGAGTGGCCCAGCCAGAGCCTGGACTTGAACCCAATAAAACATCTCTGGAGAGACCTGAAAATAGCTGTGCAGCAACGCTCCCCATCCAACCTGACAGCGCTTGAGGGGATCTGCAGAGAAGAATGAGAGAAACCCCCCAAATACAGGTGTGCCAAGCTTGTAGCATCATACCCAACAAGACTTGATGCTGTAATCGCTGCCAAAGGTGCTTCAACAAAGTACTGAGTAAAGTGTCTGAAAACTTATGTAAATGTAAATATTTCAGTTTGACATTTTTCATAAATGAGCAAAAATGTCTAAAAACCTGTTTTGGCTTTGTCATTACGGGGTATTGTGTGTAGATTGATGAGGGAAATCCGTTTTAGAATAAGGCTGTAACGTAACAAAATGTGGGAAAAGTCCAGGGGTCTGCATACTTTCCGAAGGCACTGTACACCATCCATCAGTCATGCCAGCCACACTGCTGTAGGCTAAACACACTATTTCTCCAGCAGTTAGTTCTCTATCCAGCTCTATCCAGTCTACTGGGAATAGGGATCTTGCCTCTAAACTCTCTAAAGCCGAGCCATAGTGCAATGATGCCATGCTACCTTGCCATCCGTGTGGGCACCAGGGGCTGTGGTGTGCTGAGTGGGCAGAGAGGGGGCAGTTGTGAGCCAGAGGAGGTTGAGCAGTGGTGTGTGTGTGTGTGTGTGTGTGTGTGTGTGTGTGTGTGTGTGTGTGTGTGTGTGTGTGTGTGTGTGTGTGTGTGTGTGTGTGTGTGTGTCGGTCTGTGTGTGTATATATGTGCTCGATATCAATGTGTTTGTGTGTGTGTGTGTGTGTGTGTGTGTGTGTGTACACAGGAGTCTCTGTGCCTGTCTCCATGCATGGGTACTAGTCTTTATTGTCATAGAAACCAACAATAAACAAAGCAATTGGGTCAAAATTGTCATACTGTACTTTTCATTTCCTATGTGATGTGACCTCAGTTTCACACTGCAGAATGGCAACAGTGTTCTACTGAGCAGGGATATATTCAATAACAGTAATGTTCCCACTCTAGTGTAAACAAACCAGCCAGCTTCCTCTGCTTCCTCTGGGCTATTACAGAGGCGGGTTAGAGACTGGGCGGGTTGAGAGAGAGAGAAAGGAGGAAGAGAGAGCGAGAGAGAGAGAGAGAGAGCAGAAAACGAGAGATACAGTGTAGAGTATATAGAGAGTGGAGACAGAAAAAGAGAAAGCTCAAAGAGAGAGTGAGGAGGGAGAGCGTGAGCTCAGAGAGAAAGGGAGAGAGAGAGAGTCTACCTTGTCTTACAGAGTTTACTGCCCTGCGGTGGTATCCTTCAGCATGCTGGAAGGTCACGGCGCAGAGCCTTCCTTTTTCTCTTTCAATTCCATCTGGCTCTTTCACCACCTTTGACAATTGTCATCATGACAAATCAATAAAGACTATCTCCAGTCCTGCCAGAAACACCCCTCCAGCCTCCTCCACCCCCTCCACTGTCCTTGAGTAAAACACTGATACAGGAGATAGCTGTGTTAAGTCCTCTCCAAGTCTGTGTGGTAAGGCATCCCTCTCTCTGTGGCCAAGTGTGTAGTGCAAGGTGTGCATTGCGTTCCTATTTGTGTTCATGTTTACTGTAAATGTGTGTGTGTTGTTTGTGTGCTGAGTTAAGGTAAGTTGTTGCGTATTGTGTGTGTGTGTGTGTGTATGCATACGAACAGTATGTGTTGTCTGTCGGCTGATTTACAGTAAGCTGCTGTACGTTAAGGGTTGTGTTGTGTGCTGTGTGTGCTGATTAGCAGTGTGTTAAGCTGTGCTGAGCTGTGCCGAGCTGTGCCGAGCATCGACAGCTCCCAGTGTTAATGCGTGTTGAGCACACTCTAGCCTGTGTGTCACTCTGCTGTGTTCTCTGTGTCTCCACAGCGTTGGGCCTGAGTAATTGGTCACAAAGGGGACAGTAAATCTGCAGGAGGACGTGAGTGTGTGCGTGTCTGTCTGTGTGTGTGTGTAGGGAGGGAGGAGGTCCCCTTCCTCTCGCCGGCTTTTTAAAAATCTATAAACCTCCAACTGTTTACAAGGCCTGATTCCCATTTGACCTAAACATGCACACACAAACATGAACGCACGGCACGCACGCACGCAAACACACACTAAATGACCTCACCCACTTTGTCTCATCGTTGTCTGCATCGCATGACAGTCAGTCTGAAGTCTAATTGGTCATTCAGTGGAATGGACCAGGGATTCTTAATTTCCTTTCCATTTAGTCCCTTCCTCAATATCAAACATCACTCAGTGAATCCATCAACGTATCACAGAGAGGAAAATAGAAAAGGCTATTGTCGGATGAGACTGGGATGAACTGAGTCTAGTCTCGAAAGTGTTCATTTAACTAGATTAAAAGGATTTCTATGAGCTCTGTGGAAGTGATGCATGTAACCCTTTCCAAGTTAAATGTCCACTAGTGAATTTGCTGTGTGAGGGGAATTTAAAGTTCTTTGGGGGTGTAAACATGGTAAAGCACTGCGGCTGACCTTGAGTGTCCAGACGCCGTGAGGGTGTTCCCCCCAGGACTGTACACTCATCAGGGTCCAGTTCCTCAGGCCGGCGGCCGAGTCATCGTTGCTCCGCGTGGCCAGGAGCAGAGACACTGTGCCCGCCGGGGACACTAGGGCTATGGAGAGGTCACCACGACACACACTGCTGAGACTCACCTTCACCTGGGGTGTGTGTGTGAGTATGAGAGAGAGGGAGACAAAGACAGAGAGTATGTGACAGAAAGAGAGAGAGACAATTGTGTACATGTGTGTGTGTGTGAATGTTTGAGAGAGAAGGATACAGACAGAGAGAGAGGTGGGGGAGTATTAGTATTAGTATTAGTATTAGATGAATGACTTAAATAAACAGATGCGGTGTACACGCACCCGCCCCCGTTCATCTCACACAGCACATCTGGTGTGACAATGTCACATCTGAGAGTGAGATGCTGCCGAGCTTTAAAAGACTGACAGCCTGCTCCTGTTTACAGCACATTCCCATGGCAACACATCCATCAATCACACTTGCAGCGATGCCCTGGCCAACGCTTTCTGCCAGGAGAAAGCAGCCAGAAACAAACCCTTTTCAATTGACATACTGACAGACACGCATGCACGCACGCACACACACACACACACACACTTCACTATTTCACACAGTTAGAGGAAGTGGTGTCTTGGTAATAACATTTGACCCTGTCTCTCTGACCTGTACATGCTCCAGCGTGTTGACCTCAGCGTCCGTCCCCAAGCAGTCTGCTGATTGGATGTTCACACTGACCTCTCCTCCAGAGGGCAGGATCCTTCAGAGAAACAATCACCATCACAACCATCCAAACAGCTGTCAATCAAATGTCAATAACACACAAACCTGCTGCCAGATACATCACCCGGCTGACAATAATTTTGTTTTCTTTATTATTTCTTTATTTTTAATTTGTGTTATCCCAAAGTACAGAAAAGATCATAAAGTATAGACATCTTGTTGTCCCATATATAAATTCTTAGCCTTCCTGCCCTTCCTCTGCACCGATATGTTTTATAGCATTTATAGCATTCTATAGCATTGTGACAGCACCTGATGGGGTCAAGAGTGACTTCCTGTGTGCACTTCCTGTGAGGGGCGACAGCCTGGAACTGTAAGGCCTGCTGCACCATCAGCCCTGCATCCAGAACTCCAAACCCATACCTGAGACCAGGGCAAACACATTGTTAGACAAGGACCATCTGTATCATCTGGTATATCACTTATATATTGCCTCTGTGTGTCCATGTGTACAGTCACCAGTCAGTCTTTGTCTGAGTAGATTTGATTCTAATGTGCTTTAATTGATGCAGCGTTATGTGGTGTATGTGGTGTGTGAGGTGTGTGAATCTGCATGTTAAGGTGACTGTGAAAGCTTTTAAGAAGGTGTGTGTGTCCTAAGTGCACAAGGAAATGCGTGTGGGTGCACCTGCTCTAATGGTTCCATACGAGGAGGCAACAAGTCATTTCCAGGAGGATGATGTTGTCCTCTGACACAATCACTTCCTATTCTGTCCGGGGAGAGAGAGGGCTGCTGTTGGCGCTCCTGTAATTGTGCTCAACGATTGATTCTGAACGATGTGCCGTTCATGGGCTGTAATCAAGCCCCATTATTCACTCTTTACCACCACGATCAGGCCGTCACTACACAATGGCTTTCCCATAAACAGCTCTGCCTTATTCCCACCCACCTCTTTCTCTCTGCCTCTCTCTCCTCCATTCCTCTTTACCTCTGTCCTCCACCCATCTATCACTCTCTCCTACACCCCTCTATCCTTCTCTCCCTGACTGCCTTCACACCAAACCCTCTCCCTCTGTCTCTCCTCCATCCATTTTTCCCCCTCTCGCTTCTCCATTCCTCTTTCCCTCTATCCTCCAACTCTCCATCCCTCTCTCCCAGAGATGATGGCTGTAATAATCACGGTTGTTAGCCCGAATGCTGCCGTAACGCTCCCACAACATTCCCAGTGGTAACCTCAGAGGGTGACAAAGAGCTCGTAGTGTAATTACCATCGCTCCATCATTAATCTGCAATAAGTGAAAGTCATTAGTCTGGATGACGGGCCTCTCTCTACCGCTCTCTCTCTCTCTCTCTCTCTCTCTCTCTCTCTCCGTGTTTCTCCCTTCTCTCTCTCAGTGAAGTCAGGGAGAAGGAGCTGATTTATAAGTCAAGCCGCTCTCTCCACCACCGTTTCCGTCAGTGCAAGAGACAACAGAGAATGAGGACTGGCAAGAGGGTCCGGAGGACTTACTGACTTTTAACATGCGTAGATGGTGGGCAAGGCGCTGTACACCCTCAGTTTCAACGTTAGACACATCAGGAGCTTAGTGGAAGTGAAGGGGCATCAGTGGCAGGGGGAAGTAGGGTCTGAGAGCATGGCAGGGCACAGGTGGAGGGTGCTCTATAAGCTCCCAGTGCCAAAAATGTCAGGGGACCTCTCTCTCTCTCTATGAGGAGGTCTCATTAGTGAGACAAAAAGTCAAAGTCTCTGAAAGTCACCTTCAATTGATCATTTACATTTTCCTAGATATTTATCCTTGTATAAAGGGATGGGTGCTCTGTCAGTTCATTGAGTGATTGGCCCAGTGACGGACGGTCATTTTGCTGCCCAATCTCCCCCGTCTCGCACTCTCTCAATTCAATAAATGCTTTATTGGCATGAATGGATGGTTGCCACTGTTGCCAAAGCAATAGATATTAAGTATTTAATAAATTAACAATCTTTCTCTCTCTCTTTATACCCCCCACATCTCTCTCTGCTCTGTCTATCTATCTGAGGGGTGGACCAGAGTTCCCCTTCTGTGTCCCCAAACAGCAACAACAGGATTTAATGGACAAAATCTAATCCCACACTATCACCACCGCTGAGTCACCAGCCACGACTCATCATTAGCCATGTAGAGATGCTACTGTTATAACATGTACGCTAAGAATCGGGAAGCAAGTACAGGGAGTGAATTGAATAAATAACGGAACATAGAACAAAACAAGAAACACGAGCAGCGTACAGACATGAAACAGAGTCAGTAACGCAAGGGGGAAAGAACCAAAGGGAGGGACAGATATAGGGGAAGTAATCGGGAAGGGGATGGAGTCCAGGTGAGTCTCATGAAGCGCAGGTGCGCGTAACAATGGTGGCAGGTGTGAGTAATAACGAATAAACTGGCGATGTCGAGCGCCGGAGAGGGGGAGCGGGAAAAGACGTGACAACTGTAGTCGTCTGGGACAAGATCATTTGGGTTCACTTGAATACTGTGGGCAATATTTATAAGATAGTACTTTTAAACAGTTAAACTTAAACTATCAGGTTTCATCTTTGACGTATGACAAGTCAAATTCAGGATAAAAAAAAACAAACATTGAAAGCAAAGACCCATTGTGCTATTGTAGGCATGTCTTCCATCCACCGTGTCCTAACACCACAGTGTGTGACTGTGTGGGCTGTGCTTCTGCTCCTCCTCATAAAACGGAAAGTGTTAGCGACCGGGGCTTGTCACCTCTCTCCTGTTTAGTGATTAAATATACCATCCTCCCCATTGCCCTGAACCGGGCGCTGTGCAGCTATTAAATCCCAAGCTTCAATAGATCGATCAGGGTTGGCCCCAACTCCACAACCATAAAACTGAGCAGACATATATCTGATAGAAAAAGCAGTAGGAAACAGGTTTACCCACTATAGAACATGATGAAAATGACAGATTTTATGTCCTGCCACGTCAATAAATTGCTACACCTGAACTGAGCGGAGCCTATTTCCAGTGAAACTCC
Organism: Salvelinus namaycush; assembly: GCF_016432855.1. NCBI lineage: Eukaryota > Metazoa > Chordata > Actinopteri > Salmoniformes > Salmonidae > Salvelinus > Salvelinus namaycush. Next base: position 3,721,917 of record NC_052343.1, on the reverse strand, counting down.
CCACTCAGCCATCAGATGAGATCCCTCGACTAACACGGGGGGATACAATACACTACATTGGAAGAATCGCCTGACTATAACATAAAACCTGAGTAAAATGTGTTTTTCTTACCCTACATTTTCCCTTATACCAAACTTTATGTACATATATTTTCACCTTTCTTGAAACAAATGATTAACCAGCAACAACAGCAAAAACCATTGTTCCTATTGTAGAACCGTTTGCATTTATTTCACAAGTCTTTAACGAAAGGGTATGAATGCAAAACAAAAATCCCAAGAGCTAACAATTAAACTAAACTTACAAAGTACAAAATGTATTTCAAAATCAACAGATATACCATATGCAGGCGAACAAGATATCCCTAGCCTCCAATAACAAAACAGGCATGTGACCCTGTGATTCTAATTGCGCTGTGTTCTAATCAACCATCTGGTTCCCCAGTCTGAGCCAAGCTGACGAATGAGTGACAGGCCATCTTCTGTCAACCCGGCACGGGGCATGTAAAACCCTGACCCCCTCCAGAACCCCTCCAGACCAATCTGCAGCCTCAGATTCTCTGCATCTCCTTTCACTCACCAGTGGAAACGTCTGCCCTCTCACAACTCTTCTGTTCTTTGAGGTGCTTTGAGGTCCCGACCCTCACTTTCTTCCTGCAGTCCGTGTCTAAGAAACATCGATAGGGAAGCCTAATATAACTCCATCTATCATAACATGTAAAAACACAGAACTAATGACTGGTCAGGGATACAGTCCTCTTGGTCTCCTCTCCCTCTTTCTGCAGCGGTACATACCACTAAATATACCACCTCAATAGAAGTGTCTCTAAAGAATCACTCAAGCTGGACTAAGCAGCTGCCTTTGAGTTAGGCCATTTCCCCAGGAGCGCGGGAGAGTGGGGCATTGGCAGGACCTCAGAAAAAAGGACACCCATCTGTTCTCCCAGTGAAAAGGTTGGTGACACCTTCTGTGGTACCAACAACCCCTAATTAAGTGGCCAGGAATGTGCCAGCGGCAGACTATGTGATTGGGCGGGTTCGCCTTGCTTATCGCCGCGGTGACACGGCGAGCCCCCACTCCTTGCCCCCACTCCTCACCCCCCTCTCGCCCCCTCTCCTCCACACATCTGTCTATGTATGGCAGGTAACAATGACAAAACACCGGCAGTAATATAGGCTTGATCCAACTGCCGCACAGACTCTTTCAGATGTGGTTTACAAGCCGTTAGCCTCGATTATTGTGTATTCTTTTTATCCGTATGTATCATGATTACCAGCAGTATGTTTTTAACGCAGGACTGGAGGTCCTGACAAATCCCATGCTGATCAAACATCTCCCTGAGCTGTACTACTACTACACACACACACATACATAGATTTGATTAACATTGGACTTAAAATGAAATAACAAATGGACTTACTAAATTCCACCGATTTTCATCTCACTTACAGCCAAATACCTCTCTCCAGAAATGTTCCTAATTAGGCTTATTAAGTAATTAAGACAAGAGGTCTTAATTAAATTGGTGCCACTGGGACCTACACAGCGCAAGGCCTTGCCATAAAACACTTTCCTCCTTTGTTGGTTTAAATGTTAATTGTAAGACACACAATGCTATTTATCGGAATGAAATATTGATGGTTTTCACAGACTTTGTTCACATAGGTTGATAGCAGGATTTGAGAAAAGAAAAGCTTTAAAAACACTAATCAAGCCAGCATTTGACACTCCTTTTAGGTTTCCTTAAAATGGCTTTTCGGAGATTTATTAGACAAGTGTCCGTCTGACAGTAAATTGCAGAGGCAACAATGAGTAGTGCTTAAAACCCTCCTCCTGAAATGTCAAGTAAATTACCTTGCAAAGAGTTAAAAGTTTAATGAAATATCTGTCAGGAGAAAATGAGGGGTTTGGCACAGGCCTTGGTACGGTCTCTTCGGAGAGAGGGAGATAGAAAGAAAAAGAAAGAGAGCGAGAGCGAGAGAGAGAGAGAGAAAGAGAGGGCAGCAAAATTACCGTCCATCACTGGGCCTATCACTCAAAGAAGCGAGCGTGTAAGAAGCGAGGAACATTTTAAGGATCAATAGCAGGTGACCTCATTCTTAGCGTCCGACATATTTTGATTTGTCGCCTGAGTGCTATTCAAACACAAATTCAAAAGTGGGTTTGAAGACGAAATTCTGGGGGACGCTTTTGTTGGATGCACACCAAGCCCCGGTCCCTCTGAAGGACGGTGCCCTTGTGAGTGAGCATAGTGCTTAAAGCTTGGCAGAAGATTCCCTTCAAAGTCCCAAGTGTTTTTGCTGAGCAAAGTAACTAGTCCTTGATACCATAGATTAGAACCCATCTGCCATCTATAGTGTAGTACATGAGCATCAAACATAGTTGAATCTCTCCTCTTTAGTTTATTAAAGCATCTGATACCCACAGTCATTGGTCTGATATGGAGTTGTGTGTTGTTGTTTTTTAACCATGGGGCATTTGGGGTTTATTAGTCTATATAGAGATTCATATACTCTTGTTAGCAACTCTCTCCATCAGGCACTTTTGGGGAATTGAAACACTCGGGACAAAGTTATTGGGTGAATTTTTCTCCCTTGGTTATTACTGGTGCAACTCTAGGGCAGCCATATATCCTCAGATTCTGTGTCGACTAATTGTGTGGTATCGCAAATGAACTCTGGATTGGGGGGGGAAAAACAGGCAACCTTATATGGAAATTTCTTGTATTTTTCTCTCCCCCTAGCGAAACATCAAAATTGCTACTTAGCATGAATTATACATGAGTGGGGGTGGAGGGCACGGGGACCGTCTCGCCCGCGGCGCTGTGGGAGTGGGGTAGGGGTGCAGACGGCCGTCCACACGCCTGCTGCACACCCACGCCGAGAGAGAGCTCACCCCCCCCCCCCCCCCCCCCACAGGAAGTACAGAGCTCCACTTCCCCTATCCCTCCGGGCACAGCTGTGTGTCACACAAATCAAAATACAAAATCAAATCAAAGTTTATTGGTCGTGTACACAGTTCAGCAGATGTTATAGCGGGTGCAGCAGATTGCTTATGTTGCTAGCTTTTAACAATGCAGTAAAATGTCAAACAATTTAACATTTTAAATAACATTTAAAAATCAAGAAATGTAGGAACGCATCCAATCAACAACCCAAATAGCACTGTAACAGTAATCCAAGTGCATTCTTCTATATATGTATATACTTTACACCGGAGGAATTTACACAAGATATACTAAGAACGATATGTACAGCAGTAGATATATTAGAGTGAGCTACGTCTATAGTGAGCTATAGTATATACATAAATATGCAATGTGTAGAAACAGTGTAACTAAAATGCTATGTACAGTAGCAGATACACACAGTATGTACAGAAGTAGTTATATTCGATGAGTAAACATTATTAAAGTGACCAGTGTTCAATGGCTCTATGTACATAGGGCAGCAGACTCTAAGGTGCAGGGTCGTGGACCGGGTGGTAGCCGGCTAGTGACAGTGTCTAAGGTGCAGGGCAGGGTAATGGGTGGGGCCGGCTAGTGATGGCTGTTAAATAATTTTGGTCCCAGCCTTGATGCACCTGTACTGTCTCCATCTGCTAGATGGTAGCAAGGTGAGCAGGCCGTAGATCGGGTGGCTGAGATCCTTGATTATCTTCTTGGCCTTCCTGTGACACCGGGTGCTGTAAATGACCTGGAGGGCAGGCAGTGTGCCCCCGATGATGCGTTGGGCTGACCGCAACCCCCCTCTGGAGAGGTTGTGGTTGCGGTCGGTGCAATTGCCGTACCAGGCGGTGATACAGCCCGGCAGAATGCTCTCGATGGTGCATCTGTAGATGTTTGTGAGGGTCTTAGGGGCCACGCTAAATTTCTTCAGCCTCGTGAGGTTGAAGAGGCGCTGTTGCACCTTCTTCACCACACACACTGATTCAGAGGGGTTGGGCTAAATGCTGAAGACACATTTCGGTTGAATGCATTCAGTGACTAGGTATCCCCCTTCCCTTTCACTCTCACTTTCCCTACTCAGCCCACTTTATCTACTGAACCATCAATCGAACACACATTCTCTCACACATTCCATGTATACTGACTATGATCAAACATATATTTACACACATACACCCTGAAGTGTTATCTCACACACTCACACAATCCATCACATCTACACAGCTACTGCTACACACCGACACAAAACGGACATATTCGTTTCTCTCTATATCCAACGACATATACTTTGGGTACACAAGCAAGAACATAGATTTTCTCAGGTCAGAAGCTACATTTAGTCACAGCCAATGTGAAGAAAGAAGACTAGCTGATGAAGTTGACTGTATTAAGGATAGAAATTGGATCGTCTCTGTGTTTATCCAACACCGTCTAATTCAATATAAACACCCAATCAGGAATCAGGGTCAGAGGTCAACGTCACATCACCACGCTGGCCCCCATTCTCATCCTCCTGCTGCTCATTAAGCCTCCTAATCAACAGGAAAGCCAGTATATCACACACACACACACACACACACACACACACACACACACACACACACACACACACACACACACACACACACACACACACACACACACACACACACACACACACACACACACACAGGACTTCTCCTTCCTGTCTCCCTCACTAATTATGTAACAATTACACAAATAGATTTTTTCATTCATAGGAAATTCTATTATTTTGGATTCACTCGTATATTATTACATGAAACGATCGTTCTATCAACAGTGGGATTGTTGCTCTGTGAATAAACCATATCTTAAATTACCTTGCCTCTCTGTAGTAAAACACATACAGTTCAGAGGCTCAGAGTAATTGGCTTGGAGAAGATGAACAAAAAGAGAGAAGAAAAAGGTCTCCATAATTAATACATCTATCAGGCTGGCCGTGAGAGTTAGCAGGGCACAGTCGCCTCTGCCCTGAGACCATGGATTCTCCATATTCATCTGGATTTTATAGACCACACTGAGTTGTGGCGGTATCTATAAATCGTAGAGACTGTAGAGAGTGTAGCGGTGTGTGTGACCTTGTCTGTGTGGTGTCCTATAGGTGGGCTGCTTGCCTGTGTGTGTGTATGTGTGTGTGTGTGTGTGTGTGTGAGTGACGCGGTGACCAGTGGCCCTGATAATCTTTATGATAAATCATCCCAGTGCAGCCTGCCTCTACAGCCATGATGACTGACAGCTCTAAATACCTGGGAGGGTAGCAGGGTGGTTTAAAGGCCTCCAGCATTCACGGCTTCGGCTCGGCACCCCAGTTTCCCTGGGTAAAAGAGCAGCAACATCCAAAGCCCGTAGTCTCAAATTGTCATTCTAGCTCAGTCTCAAGGCACCATTCTGGCTCGATCTCATGTCACCGTTCTGGCAGTGGTTCAAGTCTCACATTGGCTCCCATTCAGGCTTCGTGCTGGCTGGGTTTCAAGGCCCACACTGGGCTGTGCTTCAGCCTCCATTGGGGTTCTATGTGGCTCTGTTTCAGGCAGGGCCCCTTCAGTTTCAGCACCCTGGGTTGCTGGCCTCCTGCCCGCGCATATCAGTGGGAGATCTCAGCAGAGCCCTTTGTTTGGGGTGGCATTTTCCCACTCGGCCTGTAATCTAAACACCTAAAGCATCTCACGCTCGACAAATCGGCCCAACAGACGATGGAGCGGCACAAGACAAATGGCTGGAGGCAGTTCAAACCTCCGGGACTGATGGCATCTGACCGGGCCTGACCTCCCAAAGGTTAAAGGCACGTTCACTTACAAAGCAATCAATTATCGGGGCTGCGTGGCCCCTTTTAACAAACGCTCCCCTCGCTCGCAACGACAGCCACATTTTTAAAACAGCAAGGTTTATTAATGAGTATCGCTACCGTGGAGACCCCCCCCCCCCAATCTACAGTACAGTGTGTGTTACAGTTTCACAATTACAACACAACTCTTAAACAAGCTACTTTTTTGCCTTCCCTCTCCTGTGTATCTCTATCTGCCTTTCTCTTGTTCTACACTCTCTGTTTTCCTCCCTGGGCTCTCTCTCTCCATCGGTATCTTTCTCTTTCTCTGTTTCTCTCTCTCCTCCGTATTTCTGTCTGTGTCTGTATTTTTTTTTCTTTCCCTCTGTTTTCATCATGGGCTCTCTCTCCGTGTCTCTCCTATCTTTCTCTTTCCCTCTCTGTTCTCTCTCCCTGATCTTCCTCTCTCTCTCTGTCTGTAGTCTCTCCTGGTTTGTGTTGCAGGTTTGTCCTGCTAGCTGAGCTCGGCGGGCCCCTCAGCTGTTCGGCTGTGTTAGTAATTACCATTTCATTAAGAATGACAGTTTCGGGGGTTGAAGCACCATTTCATCGGGGTCTCGCGGGAAAGGCGCTCGCCAAAATTTGTGCGCGAATGGCAATTACGTCTCTATGTCTGCAACTCACTATTTTGTACTTGGTTGCTTGACGACAGCGGTGAAATTCGAAGCAAAAATGTGTCTCGGATGGATAGGCATACAGCGGAGGCCATTCCTGGTTAGCGCAATAGATCAGAGGTATTAGACTAGAGATGGAAGAGCTAACTGAAGAATGGCAGAGGGTGCATCATACAGCAGTAGGTATGTATAATCTCTCGTCACACAGCTAGAACTGCATAATGCTTGAACGCAATAGCGCAGTAAGGGATGCTTGTCTTTGTATGTGTGTGTTTTTAGCATGTGTGTGTCAGTGTGTGTTTTGTGCGTGTTTGTTTGTGTACCCACGTACACGTGTGTGTGTGCCCCTCGCTGAGAACCAGGGAGGAAAGAGCTGGTGTGAGTTATAGTGACAGGATCCGGAGCTTGTCTGCCGGAAACCGGTTCAGCTCTTCTACTTGCATGTCTACTCTGAATGACGGCACACTTCCTTCTTACACATTCCACACAATTGCGTTCCGCTAACACGGGACCAGGGAAGGAGAGGCAGGTTCCTGGGCCATATGGAGAGGGCCGCGGGGCCCAGTGAATAAATGGGATATCCCCAGCTCATCCCTAGATCCAGTCAGGGCGATGAAACAGCAGCACTAATGAAACACCAACACCCCAGCCGACTGCATGCACCACAAGATGGATAGCTATATGTGTGTATATATTTGCAGGTAAGCCAGAGGAGCTGTGGGGAGCCTGCTTATTGACGTGACCCCGGAACCTCCAACCCTACCCTCAGCTCCATCCTCCATCCCCAGCCGGTAGCAGCAGGGAAGGCAGACAAGTGCAGCCCTGCTCTGCTAATGCATTCACCAGCCAGCCCTCATCCAAGCAGGCAAAGCACTTAATTACTTAAATTGATCAGTATTAGCTTCAATTAGAGAGGGACACTGGGGGGAAAACAAGGTCCTGATTCCTGCAGACAGATCACAAGCAGAGGCGAAGGCAGAGGTGGCTAGACGAGCCTCCGACACACACACCCTAAGCCCTAAGCAGGGGTGGAAGATAGGCAGGATACTAGATATGCATCCTCGGTGGAGCTGCAGTAGGGAGTAGGGATAGGAGAAGGACCCCCCTCTCCCGTCCCTCTTACGGTGCCCGTGTTTGTGTTTCTAGGGCGCTGGGTGACCTTTGACCTCGGGCTAATGAGAGCGATAACGAGGATTAAAAGGGGGCGACTGGAAGGTGTCTGCGAGGGGGTTTAAACAATTACACTCGGCTGCCAACATGCCTTTTCCTCATGACTCAGGAAATTACAGTCTCTCTCTCCTTTTCTGGCCAGCACAAAAGAAAAAGGCTTATGGAAAAATAATACATTATCCGGGGCTACATTAACTTTGATGTAAATCGCTGGGCAATTATGTTTTAATAGGCCTTTAAGAGAATGAGTAATTGGGGGTGACAGTGGTGAGGTTGATCATGGTTACCCATCTCTCTCCCTCTGTGCCCAGCAGAACAGGCCCTGGGCATTGTGTATCGGTCGAGTGGAAGTGTGTGTATGTGTGTGCGTCTATGCAGGTGTGTATGTATATGGGGTTGGAACCAACATTATTTTCCAATAGTTCCGTTCCGAATAGAACCCCTGTTTTTTCCTGTGTTCCCACCAGCATTATAAAGTTCTGAACCGGTTTGAAACCATAACAAATGAACAGTTCACGCAGTTCCTTTTCAGATTTTTTTGTTGTTGTTGAAACAAGTGAAATCAACATCGTTTTTTATCATTTAGCTCATTCATTTACTCCGCCAATTAGCATGGATAGAGCAGCTTGATATGGAACGGGTAAGCTGGTTGTTTATGTGTTTGGTTGGTCAAATAGGAGCGAGATACAACTGAAAGTTCACAAGTGGGGAGAGAGCGAGAGAGAGGGGTGGACATATAGGGGGATTGGCCTGAAGCGTTGAACATCATGACATGACCTGAATTGGAACGTGTTTAGGCTTGAACTAGCATCAGAACTTCACTGAATTACATAATTATATACTAAATATTAGGAATATATACAAATACGCTTCCGGAATACTAGTTCTGTTTCCATTCCTCTAAAAATGATGCTTTTTTCCGGCTTTCAGTTCTATTCCCTAAATCGGTTCCAACCCTGGTATGTGCAGTATGTGTTTTTGTTAGTATGTGTGTGTGATTCAATCGTCCCCCTCCCCTGTCTTGCTCCAAAATATTGATGAGCCTGGAAAGCTGAACGTGAGCCTACACAGTGCCCTCTGACCTCTAACCCCTATCCCTACACAGTGACCTGTGGAATATCAATGTGTGTGTTGGCCATGCAGGGCTACTGCTGGGTGTAGAGGGATCAGGATCAATGTGAGGAGAGATCACTACAGACAGACCCACCTAGTGGAACACTAACTAATGAGACTGGCCAAGAACACTCACACAGCAGGCCCAGACAGCAGGCAGGACAGAGAACAGAGAGCGGGGAGGGAGGGAGGGAAGGAGAGGAGGAATGAAGGTGAAAGGGAATTTAATTGTTTCCTTCAAAGAACAAGCTAGTCTGGTACAGAGGAGTCCCCGAAAATCTCATATGCAGTCTGCATCCATAGTAAACTGTACTAGCACCGTGATGCAGTGGCACACATTTATATTGAGCCAATACACACAAGGCATATCAAATACCATCAAACCTGATCATCTCAAATTGTTCCAAATTGTGATGTAATTGTATAAATGTTTGCATGATTTCACATTAAAGCTTTCCTAAACATTTCCTAATTGTCATTATTTTAGATACTCCCCTTCTATAGAATGTTTTCAGAATCACTTTTATCTCCCACTCACAATTATATCAATTCCGCATGTTTTTCTTTACACTACAGGCAATGGTCAGGCAAACCTAAATATTTCAGGACGTACTGTATCTGTATAATCACCTCAACATAATTCACAACAAAACAAGACCATATGCACATCCGTTCCACTTGGGGACCCACCAGTCACAGAGATGTGAATTCTGATGAGTCATTTATCAAACTGCTCACTTTCATCCATTACTGTCAACACTGTGAAGGCACTTAAAGGACTACTTTACTACAACGCCTGTGAGTATGCAAATTTAGCAGACTATATTTCAGTACTTAAAGACCTCTCCGTGTTTAGCTTTCAACCAAGCTTCTCGTATAATTCTCTTAGGTTTCTGAGGCAGGCAATTTACGCAAACAGCAAGAGTTTCGTTTTAAAATAACCAAGCTAGCAAGAAAATCTGTTTTATTTTGTGGTAAGGTAACCCCCCTAAAAGTGTGTCCAAATGACATGAGTGTCAGTTGTACACAAGCCCCTTGCATCACAGGCCCAGACCAACCCACACACACAATTTAACACTATTCTCAGATTTAATTTAAAGAGACTTGATGCTCAAAGTACCTGTCAATAAATCAACATACAGTATAAGACACAGCTTGAACTTTTTATTCTCATGTTCAAACTGTTAATGGGAGAAAAGTATTGGATGCCATATACTCTTGTCTGCAACATCCTCATTGTGTGTTCTACTCTGTGAGATCCCTAAAAGTCTTTCTGTGGTCTGCATTCTGTCCTCTATCCTAGATATTCCTGTTCTGGTGTCTCCATGGTTCTTCTGTCTATGTGAGGGTCTTTTATAGCCCCCCCCCCACATACACACACATCCCTTTCCCTCCCCTGTCCCCCTCCAGCTGCTCTGTCACCCATGTCGCCAAGGGGACAAGGAGAACGTGGCGTTTCCCTGGATCAAAAATTTACGAGCAATTAAAAGACGGGCGATGTGGAGCATCCATCAGCCAGTGCTGCTGCCAGGTGAAGGGGCCGCAGTAAACCACACGCTATATACTTTTATATCTGTTTTCTCTCCAAAGAGGGAAGGTTATGGCAAAATTATGTTTTACGGTCCACAGTTCGGCAGGGATGTAGACATCTTTCATGAAACGCTGGCTTGGAGGTCACAGCCCGAGGGAGGAAAGACAGAGAGGAGTGTGCGCGGTGTGCTGTGTTGTGTTTTGTATGGATGTGTATGTTTAGTTATAAGATACAAAACGCGGAGGCTCTTAGTGTGTGTGTAAGAGATATGTACCATCCTATGGTCCATTAGTTACTACGGTAAGAGTGACCTGACTACTTTGTTGTTGTTTAAGAGGACACAATTCAAACGTGATCCTCTACACTCAAAGACACACACACACACACACACACACACACACACACACACACACACACACACACACACACACACACACACACACACACACACACACACACACACACACACACACACACACACAAATGCATGCATTAGTATACAAAGACAAATGCACACACACACACACAAATGCACGCACACATGTAAACGCACACATAAAAATGCACAAACAGACAAATGCACAAACAGACAAATGCACACACACATAGACACGCAAAGGTACTAACACTAATACACAAAAAATGCACACCAACTCTCATGCATCACCACGTTCTCTCTCTATTTCTGTCTCTCACTTTTTCTGGCTGTATGCGACAGGCCTAGACTCATTTGCATCCTTAATTGCATTGTAATGTACTTTTAATTTGAAAACGGAAGCAATTAATTATTTTGATATGGAACAAAATGCCCGCAAATGTAAACATTCTAATAGTTCTCCATTTTTCAAAAAGGGGGATTGGAATCTTATCTCATTTTTATACCATTTCGCTGCTCATTCTCCTTGATATTCACTTTGTCTTTACAGGGACGGCACCATTTCTTTGATATTTTCTCTCAATTATTTCCCATCCAATCTTCCACGGTACAATTACAATAGTTTCACCTATTCTATCCAAAGAGATGAAAGGAAATGAAGTCTGTTTGGATGTGCCGTGCTCTGGACTGTATCCTCCCCCAGTGCTGACACACCCAACTTGCTATTTCTGGGTCAGACACTTCAAGTGAAGATACTAACCAGAGATACATTTTCCCACTGTCAACCACATGATCAATAGGTGTCAGTGTTCAAAGGAATACAAAGCTGTATGAGGTGGTGCCAGAGCTGCTTCATTTGTGTGGACCTGGGATTACACTGGCACTGTTCCTCTGTCAACCTGATAAACACATTTCACAATGAAATAGGATGGATGCATGTTATTTTTTTGGGCTCTTTTTCTCCAGCTCCATCACTCTCTATTTCTTCCCCCTCCCTTCTTTCAATCTCTGCCCCCTTCTCTCTCTGCGCCTCCTTTTCCGCTTCCTCTCTCCCCCCCCCCTCTCTCTTTCTCTCTCTTGCTCCAGAGGGGGCAGGCAACTCACTGACATCCCAGCAGGCCTAGCAACAGCCAATAAATTATGAGTGACAAGCCTTTAGACCAATAAAAATGCTGCCATATTTCATGCACAGTAAATCTGATTGCAGATTGCGCTGGCGTGTGGCGGCTGACATGTTTATTGTCGCCATGGCGATGGGAGCTAGGGGGTCGGTCTACGACATCAGTGTTTCTAAAGCTCCTTAGTCTCTATGGAGGTCACACAGATCGAATTCTGGGTATACACTCGTATACACTCTCCCCCCTTTCTCCTCTACATCAACCTCCTGTGAAACGACTATTCTATCGCAACCCTAGAAGCCTTGCAGTTGCTCCTATCACAACAGCCATCTGCCCTCAACACAGTACACACAAGTCCCCAATGAAACCTTTGGCCTACCATGTTAAACGAAACCACAAACTACACAAACACCACACGTACACAACACATACACATCCTTCATGCACAGAAATACTTCTCCCAACACAGCCATAACTCAGCTATAACCCCACCCATAACCCTGTCCAGGCCCAAAGACAATCGTTCCTGAAAAGTGAGCCGATCCTCAGAGAACCAGAGAAGAAAACCCATCCCAGATCCCACTCCCTAACCATTGGACTTCTTTACACCTTGAAACGCGGTGTGAAGACTCATACATTTCCCCTCTTTAATGTGTCGTTTCTGTTGTGTTAACCGTGCTTTTCAACCATCTTTCACATCCTTTACCACCGTAGAACAAAACTGTTCTTGACCTGGAGAATAGCCAGCATCGTCACACTCTCCCGTAATTTCTACTGCAACACAATATCTCCTCTTAGCCTAATCTGAACCTAAGATATGTTGCATTTTGCCACCATCTCCTAACAACTCTACCCATGTCAAGTGACCCTAAGCCCATGCACTGCTCTGACGGTCTTTATCCACACAATGAACCATTCGTTGTAATTACTGAGAGCAGCGCAACATTGCGATCAGGGCATTACCAGTCCTCAGCCACGTCACCTAAATGTATGTATTTCAACAACAACTGCACTGTGATGAATCATTATAATCTAATTCATCTACTCTTCTCAGAGAAACAGACGGGTTATAATCTGTTTTATTACATATCGCCGAGAGAGAGAGCGAGCGAGAGAGAGAGAGAGATTAAACCAAAAGAAAGAGAGAGAAGGAAGGAAGGAGAGAGAGAGAGAGAAGGATTAAACCAAAAGAAAGAGAGAGAAGGAAGGAGAGAGAGAGAGAGAGAGAAAGAAATACGGTATAAAGATGGAGACAAAAAGACAGATAAAAAAAGAAGAGGAGAAAGTGACTGATGAAGATGCAGTGAGAGAGGGAGAGTGATAAGGAGACGGGGGAGAAGGGGGAGAGAGTGCGGGAGAGGGAGAGAAAATACATTACAACTCTGAGACTGATTACTGCGATGCCGTTGCTCGACTGACATTGTAAAGGCGTTGTAAACGCGATGTAAAAGCATTTATACGACGTGTGGAGGAGCCTGGCGCTTAAAGCATCTCTCACTCTGATTCTCGCCTCGTACATTAGGAGAGAGTGCTTCCATTTTCCTGAGCCCTGCTCGGTGCAGTAAATCAGAGCATCGATACGCGCTCAGACACTCGTCAGACACATGCATGGTGACACTAACAATGCTACTTCTCCCCTGCCAAAATAATTTATTCCCAAGTCGTAAAAGAGTGTCTGTTTTACAATGTGGGTGTAATATCAGTAGTATGGTGTAGTGTCTGAGGTGTATGTATGCTGTCGGAAGTGTAAATCAAATCAAATGTTATTAGTCACATACGCCGAATACAACAGGTGTAGACCTTACAGTGAAATGCTTACTTACGAGCGCCTAACCAACAATGCAGTTAAAAAAAATAAATACGGATAAGAATAAGAAATAAAAGTAAAAAGTAATTAAAGAGCAGCAGTAAAATAACAATAGCGAGACTATATACAGGGGGGTACCGGTACAGAGTCAATGTGCTGGGGAACCGGTTAGTTGAGGTAATATGTACATGTAGGTAGAGTTATTAAAGTGACTATGCATAGATGATAACAACAGAGAGTAGCAGTGATTTAAAAAGGGGGGGGGGGGGGCAATGCAAATAGTCTGGGTAGCCATTTGACTAGATGTTCAGAAGTCTTATGGCTTGGGGGTAGAAGCTGTTTAGAAGCCTCTTGGACCTAGACTTGGCACTCCGGTACCGCTTGCCGTGCGGTAGTAAAGAGAACAGTCTATGACTTGGGTGGCTAGAGTCTTTCACAATTTTTAGGGCCTTCCTCTGACATCACCTGGTATAGAGGTCCTGGATGGCAGCAAGCTGGGCCCCAGTGATGTACTCGGCCGTTCGCACTACCCTCTGTAGTGCCTTGCGGTCGGAGGCCGAGCAGTTGCCGTACCAGGCAGTGATGCAACCAGTCAGGATGGTGGTGCAGCTGTAGAACCTTTTGGGGATCTGAGGACCCATGTCAAATATTTTCAGTCTCCTGAATAGGTTTTTTCGTGCCCTCTTCACGACTGTCTTGGTGTGCTCGAACCATTCTAGTTTGTTGGTGATGTGGACACCAAGGAACTTGAAGCTCTCAACCTGCTCCACTACAGCCTCGTCGATGAGAATAGGGGTGTGCTCGGTCCTCTTTTTCCTGTAGTCCACAATCATCTCCTTTGTCTTGATCACGATGAGGGAGAGGTTGTTGTCCTGGCACCCCACTGCCAGTTCTCTGACCTCCTCCCTATAGGCCGTCTCATCGTTGTCGGTGATCAGGCCTACCACTGTTGTGTCATCGACAAACTTAATGATGGTGTTGGAGTCGTGCCTGGCCATGCAGTCATGAGTGAACAGGGAGTACAGGAGGAGACTGAGCACGCACCCCTGAGGGGTCCCAGTGTTGAGAATCAGCGTGGCGGATGTATTGTTACCTACCCTTACCACCTGGGGGCGGCCCGTCAAGAAGTCCAGGATCCAGCTGCAGATGGAAGTGTTTAGTCCCAGGGTCCTTAGCTTATTGATGAGCTTTGAGGGTGCTATGGTGTTGAACGATAAGCTGTAGTCAATGAATATAATTCTCACATAGGTTTTCCTTTTGTCCAGGTGGGAAAGGGCAGTGTGGAGTGCAGTAGAGATCGCATCATCTGTGGATTTGTTGGGGCGGTATGCAAATTGGAGTGGGTCTAGGGTTTCTGGGATAATGGTGTTGATGTGAGACATGACCAGCCTTTCGAAGCACTTCATGGCTACAGACGTGAGTGCTACGGGTTGGTAGTCGTTTAGGCAGGTTATCCTTTCTAGGACACACGTTCCGCTAGCGGAACCCCTCGACAACATTCCGCTGAAAAGGCAGCGCGGGAAATTCAAAAATATTTTTTAGCAAATGAAAGATAAACATCTTGTTAATCTACCCATCGTGTCCGATTAAAAAAATGCTTTACAGCGAAAACACAACATATGATTATGTTAGATCACCGCCAAGTCCAAAAAACACACAGCCATTTTCCCAGCCAAAGATAGGAGTCACAAAAAGCAGAAATAGAGATAAAATGAATCACTAACCTTTGATGATCTTCATCAGATGACACTCATAGGACATCATGTTACACAATACATGTATGTTTTGTTCGATAATGTGCATATTTATATCCAAAAATCTCAGTTTACATTGGCGCCATGTTCAGAAATGCCTCCAAAATATCTTGAGAAATTGCAGAGAGCCACATCAAATAACAGAAATACTCATCATAAACTTTGATGAAAGATACATGTTTTACATAGAATTAAAGATACACTTGTTCTTAATGCAACCGCTGTGTCAGATTTCAAAAAAACTTTACGGAAAAAGCAAACCATGCAATAATCTGAGACGGCGCTCAGATAGAAACAACATTTCTCCGCCATGTTTGAGTCAACAGAAATACGAAATTACATCATAAATATTCCCTTACCTTTGATGATCTTCATCAGAATGCACTCCCAGGAATCCTAGTTCCACAATAAATTGTTCGTTTTGTTCGATAATGTCCTTTATTTATGTCCAAGTAGCTACTTTTGTTAGCACGTTTAGTACACATATCCAAACGCAGGTCCAGGCGAACTTCGGACGAAAACTTCAAAAAGTTATATTACAGGTCGAATAAACTTGTCAAACTAAGTATAGAATCAATCTGTAGGATGTTGTTATCATAAATATTCAATAACGTTCCAACCGAATCATTTCTTTGTGTCTATAGAAGTAATGGAACGCAAGTCGATATCATGTGGAATGCTCATGACCAGGACCTGGCACTCTGCCAGACCACTGACTCAAACAGCTCCCATCCGGCTCAACATCACAGTAGAGGCTTCATTCAACGTTCTACAGACTGTTGACATCTAGTGGAAGGCGTAGGAAGTGCAAACAGATCCATATCCCACTGGGATTTCAATAGGCGATGAGTTGAAAATCGACCAGCCTCAGAATTCCCACTTCCTGTTTGTATTTCTTCTCAGGTTTTTGCCTGCCATATGAGTTCTGTTATACTCACAGATATCATTCAAACAGTTTTAGAAACTTCAGAGTGTTTTCTATCCAATAGTATTAATAATATGCATATATTAGCATCTGGGACAGAGTAGGAGGCAGTTCACTCTGGGCACGCTATTCATCCAAAGTGAAAATGCTGCCCCCTATCCCTAAAAAGTTATCTTAGTGTTCTTGGGCACAGGGACCATGGTGGTCTGCTTGAAACATGTTGGTATTACAGACTCTGACAGGGAGAGGTTGAAAATGTCAGTGAAGACACTTGCCAGTTGGTCAGCGCACGTCCTGGTAAACCATCTGGCCCCGCGGCCTTGTGAATATTGACCTGTTTAAAGATCTTACTCACATCGGCTGCGGAGAGCGTGATCACATAGTTTTCCAGAACAGCTGGTGTGTTGTGGAGGTTACACGTGTTGTCTGTGGGACTGTTTGGCTGTAGTATGTGTGTTTTTCATAGGTGTGTGGTGTCCGTATCAAGTCCCTAGTTTGTATGTGAGTGTGTTTCTGTATGTCAGTGCATGAGTCTATGTGTCCTGTACATGATATGTCAATGGCTGCAGTATGTGCGTTGTTTGTAGGCTACGTGTTACAAAAGTAACATGTTACATAATCGGATTACTTTTATGAGTAACCGAGTAAAGTAGCATTCTTTTTTCAAATTGGGTAATATTATTACAGTTACTTTGTCTACTAATGCTAACTTTACTTTCAGAATCAGATCTCTACCGGGCACGTTTTCATGATCTGATCTCGACTTAATTTAGATCTCGAGCGAGCGAGGAAAAAAGCTGTTTGGAGAAATGTCATGACAGCTACCTCCATAAAACATGTATAGAGGGTAAACCTTTGATCTTTGCCATTAATTGCTTCTGTGGCAGTGTCAAGTGTGTCATCTATACGTCTCCATGGGTCCGTGTACGTGTGGTCTATAACCAGAACTGGCGGCTCGAGAGAAAGATTTTGAATGAAAAGATAATAAATCTGTACAGATCTTTGGCTTACAGTATATATGGCTAATTAAGCAGCACTTGAGTAGCACCCGAAAGCAGTGCCACAAATGAAAGGAGATACTAGTGATCAAACCTGAGTTAGTAAGTAGCTCGCCTTACTCCCCCCGATAGTCAAACAGACCCACGGGGTACGCCAAAAAAAAATGTGATTCACATTTAATTAAAAAAAACATATTTTATTTTTTTAACTTTTTATTTTCTTCACATTTTCACAGTCCATTTGTTTTTTCCAACGGGGCTATACATTTGAGGATTTTTTTTCCCTCGTCTGTGTAGCCTCGTTTCACTGCCAAAAATAAAATGAAACCATCTAGTGTTCAGCGAAATAACAACACAATGTCAAATACAGGTAGTCATGGCAAGGAGTCATGACAGGGAGACATAGTGGAGTGGTAAATGCGTGTGCAAGCAGTTGCTCCCGACGCCACTTGGGTACACTGCAGCATCCACCAAGAGGCTCTTGCTGCCAAGGGAATGCCTGACAGCTTGAAAGACGTTTTGGACACGACAGTGAAAATGGTTAACTTTGTTAAAGCAAGGCCCCTGAACTCTTGTGTATTTTCTGCACTATGCAATGATATTGGCTGCGACCATGTAACGCTTTTACAACATATAGAAGTGCGCTGATTATCAAGGGGCAAAGTATTGACACGTTTTTTTAAAATTGAGAGACGAGCTTAAAGTTTTCTTTACTGACCACAATTTTCACTTGTCTGACCGCTTGCATGATGACGAGTTTCTCACACGACTGGCGTATCTGGGTGACGTTTTTTCTCGCCTGAATGGGATTACAGGGACTCTCCGCAACTATATTCAATGTGCGGGACAAAATTGAGGCTATGATTAAGAAGTTGGATCTCTTCTCTGTCTGCATTAACAAAGACAACACACAGGTCTTTCCATCATTGTATGATTTTTTGTGTGCAAATGAACCCAAGCTTACGGACAATGTCAAATGTGATTTAGCGAAGCACCTGAGTGAGTTGGGTGCACAATTACGGACGACACAAAGAACTGGATTTGTTATCCTTTTCATGCCCTGCCTCCAGTCCACTTACGGATATCTGAACAAGAGAGCCTCATCGAAATTGCAACAAGCGGTTCTGTGAAAATTGAATTTAATCAAAAGCCACTGACAGATTTCTAGAATGGGCTGCGCTCGAGTTTCTTGACTTGGCAAATCGCTCTGTTAAGACACTGATGCCCTTTGCAACCATCGTACCTATGTGAGAGTGGATTCTTGGCCCTCACTAACATGAAAACTAAATACAGGCACAGACTATGTGTGGAAAATGATTTAAGACTCTCTCCAATACAACCCAACATTGCAGAGTGATGTGTTCAGAGTTTCAAGCACACCCTTCTCATTAACCTGTGGTGAGTTATTCACCATTTTCAGTGAACAAATAAGGTTTCATGTGTAAGATGGATAAAGAAAGAGCAAAATTATGGATTATTATTATATTATTATTTGTGCCCTGTTCCTTTAAGAGCTCTTTGTCACTTCCCACGAGCCGGGTTGTGACAAAAACTCACACTCATTCTTATGTTTAATAAATGTATAGTGTGTGTGGCAGGCTTACAATGATGGCAAAAAAAAACAATATTTGAGAGTGCGCTGACCCTGGTGCTAGAGGGGGTACTCAGCTGGAGGTTGAATGTTTGAAGGGGTACGGGACTATAAAAGGTTTGATGTGTGTGGTGTGTTTACACTGTGTGTGTAACTAGTACCTATCATGGATGTGGTACCCTGCTCCGTTGACACTCCATCCTGGCTCTTTGGGGTCGGGGACCTTGGCCGTCATGGCGATCAGATGCTGCATATCCCTCCATGTCAAGTCAGGACTGGGAAGATAAAGACGAATATCATCAAATACATGAATGTACAATATGTGTATTGTACACTCCATCAAACCACAGCATTCATTCCTTTATGATACTCCTGATACTCCCTTATGACAGAATCTAGAAGGAGTTGAACATGTGAGACATACACAGAAACACATGTAGGCTATACACGATTTGGTATGAATCACATGTATATTTTGCTTAGCAGAGAAAGTGGACACACATGAAGATGTGCACATGATTTGGGCCTGCCATTGTGCCCATTACTGCACATCCTCTACAAGTAAAATGATCTGTTTAAGTCATTTCAAGCTTAATAACATTGGCGAAAAACGACGAATTCAACAAAGTATATTGGAGACGTAACAAAGGGGCTGGCGGAAAGAATGAACGGAGGAGACTTTTAATCTCGAGCAGAGTATTCTAATACAGCCGACTCAAGTGTCATGTCAAGCAATATACTAATGGAATCCAATTAAGACCTTTAAACTGCACAGAGAGCTAGAGGATATTAGCTCCGTTTTCTCTAACAAAAGACCAAAGGGTCGTCAAGGAGAGCCTTTTCAGGATATAAAGAAAGCATAAAGGAAATTGGGTTTTCTCCCTTTATCCACTCATTATCGCTGGCTAAGAAAATAGACTTGAATGGAACTTAAAAACTGCGTTGACCACCCATTTCTAACATTAAGTTCTCGGACTAAGTAGCACCGGGATCGGCTTCGACAGCCAAAGAGAAGCTGTCATGTCTGCTACGCAAAGGCACAACAAAGTTGATTAAAGGTGGTTAATATGGTTGTGGTGTACACGTTGGTGTCCTTTACATTACAGGATCTGCATGTAGCTAAACTGTACTATATTCAACAACAATGTCCCAGTGTTTCGCTTTCAAAATAGTGGCTTTTAAACAAATCCCATTTAGACAATAAGCATGTGTTTAAATTGTGGAATGAGGATCTACCTGCTCAATACAACTTGTCATTTTACATTTACATTTATGTCATTTAGCAAACACTCTTATCCAGAGCAACAGACACACAGTACAGTCACATGACAATCCCAAGGCCATGGTTAAGACAAGAACATCCGTAATGCAACGCCCATCTCTATGGGTAGGAAATATCAGACACAGTCCAGCCAAACCATTCCAATCGCATATAGGGGGGGGAAATGCTTTCAAAATGATTTCCATTACAATAGAAAACAAAACAAACAAAAAAACTGGCAACCAGCAAGTGCAACCGGCGGGTGCTACAGTACACCATAAGAGTAATACCACTAATAATAGAAAAGATCCAAAATAAAACAAAAGGAGAGCACAGCACACTCAATTATTTTAAGCTTTGATTTCAAAGGGCTCCAGAGTGGGGAGCCGGGCTTTGTACTTTTGAACTGTTGCTCACAGTGTGTGTATGTGTGCGTATGTGCCGTATTAAATATAGGCAGTGCTGTGGCGTGATTCGGTTTGCGTGCACCCCCCCACGCCCCCTCCACCTCCCCTCCTCCATCCCCCACCCCTCCGGTGAAATCAGAGAAGCCCCCCCGGCCCCGGCTGGTTTGCATAAAGCAAACGAAATTAAATTTGCTTTGCTAAATCAAAGCTTGTATGGTATTCCAAGCTGCTCTCTCTGGGACAAATTACTTCAAACGGCCTCCTTTGTATCATAACAGAATAAGAAAATCAGCCAAATCAGCGCCTCTCCAAAACCCTCGACTCAGGAATTAATTATTGAACCCTGGCGCGGGTTTCGCTGTCTCTTAGCACACAGTGACACAGATCTATTTATTTGGAAAATAGCATTTTGCTCTTAAAAACACACTATTGGCAGGGAACCTGATTTAATGTATCTGTATATCTGTGGGTGTGTTCTTCCTCTTGCTCCCTCTTTCTTTCTCCTGCTCTCTCTCTCTCTCTCTCTCTCGTTCTCTCTTTCTCTCTGTTTTGGCACCACATCCCTGTTTCCCCCCTACAGGCATGCGCAGGGTTTGGGCCGCAGCAGAAACAACCTCAGAAAGCTCAGAATACCTCCTGGCATTTTACCCAGGACAGCCAGAGACAGAACTACTAAATATGCCCCAAAACCTCCCATAGCACCCACCCTCTGTCCACTTGCCAAGCCCCACAAACCCTCCCAAACCCTGGGCAGACGTCTGAGTGAGTGAACACACAACCGTTGACAAATCCCCAGTTAATAGGATCACTCCTCATTGACTGCTCTGATGCGTTTGATGTAATCTATTAGCTGTATGATAGTCAGTGTGCTGGGCAGATCAATAACCATGGACTTCTTATTACTCCACTGTGTACTGTTACTCCTCTTTACTGCTGCTGGTTAGGAATAGCATGCATGTTTAACGGTGTAGGGTGTGAGTGAGTGTGTGTGTGTGCGTGTGCGTGCATATGTGTCTCTGTGTGTATGTGTGTGTGTATGCGCGCGGCTGCGTGTGTGTTTTATGTGTGTCTGTGTGTGCATGTGTGCATGTTGGCGAGGACAGGAGCTGTGAGTGTCTGAGATCTGTAATAGTTATTTCCAAGTGAATGCTCTGTGTTTATTTTTTTGCCCCCTAATAAGGGAAGATGTTTCGTTTGAATCTGTGTGTGCATGCTGGAGTATATTGCTGGTGCTGTGTATAGTTGTGCGTATGCATATGTGTGTGTGTTTGTGAGTGTGTGTGTATATGTTTTCGAGTGTGTCTCTAGCTTGCTGGTATAACTGTGTTTCCAATTAAGTTGAACCACAGGCCGGATCAATGCGGCCCCTCTGTGTGTAGGAATGAGCAGCCCTGGGCCCTCGGAGCATGCCCACAAATAATTTATCACACACACAGGGTCTGGGCATGGGGGAGAGGATGGCGAGAAGGGGGAGAGCCACAAGGACAGAGTGTCCAGCCCACAGGAGGAGGCTATGGAGCAGAGAGAGAGAGAGAGAGAGAGAGAGAGAGAGAGAGAGAGAGAGAGAGAGAGAGAGAGAGAGAGAGAGAGAGAGAGAGAGAGAGAGAGAGAGAGAGAGAGAGAGAGAGAGAGAGAGAGAGAGAGAGAGAGAGAGAGAGAGAGAGAGAGAGAGAGAGAGAGAGAGAGAGAGAGAGAGAGAGAGAGAGAGAGAGAGAGAGAGAGAGAGAGAGAGGTCAGGACCTACAGGAATAACACTGTCCCTGTTGAATCATTTACATGAAGACAGAGCAAATCAACAATCAACAATTTATTTCTGCACTGGGGAGTCTACAGGGAGGAAAAGAGGGGAGGGGAAAAAATTAAAACTAGGGTATAAGTACAGAGGTTGAGGGAAAGAAAGTGATAAAAGTGCTGATATATATATACGTATGTATATATATTGTATATATATACAGTTGAAGTCGGAAGTTTACGTACACGTAGGTTGGAGTCATTAAAACTCGTTTTTCAACCACTCCACAAACTATAGTTTTGGCAAGTCAGTTAGGACATCTACTTTGTGCATGACACAAGTTATTTTTCCAACAATTTTTAACAGACAGATTATTTCACTTACAACTCACTGTGTCACAATGAGTTTACATACACTAAGTTGACTGTGCCTTTAAACAGCTTGGAAAATTCCAGAAAATGTCATGGCTTTAGAAGCTTCTGATAGGCTAATTGACATCATTTGTGTCAATTGGAGGTGTACCTGTGGATGTATTTCAAGGCCTACCTTCAAACTCAGTGCCTCTTTACTTGACATCATGGGAAAATCAAAAGAAATCAGCCAAGACCTCAGAAAAAGAATTGTAGAGCAAATTGGGAGCAATTTCCAAAGGCCTGAAGGTACCACGTTCATCTGTACAAACAATAGTACGCAAGTATAAACACCATGGCACCACGCAGCCATCATACTGCTCAGGAAGGAGACGCGTTCTGTCTCCTAGAGATGAACGTACTTTGGTGCGAAAAGTGCAAATCAATCCCAGAACAGCAGCAAAGGACCTTGTGAAGATGCTGGAGGAAACGGGTACAAAAGTATCTATATCCACAGTAAAACGAGTCCTATATCGACATAACCTGAAAGGCCGCTCAGCAAGGAAGAAGCCACTGCTCCATAACCGCCATATAAAAGCCAGACTACGGTTTGCAACTGCACATGGGGACAAAGATTGTACTTTTTGGAGAAATGTCCTCTGGTCTGATGAAACAAAAATAGAATTATTTGGCCATAATGACCGTCGTTATGTTTGGAGGAAAAAGAGAGAGGCTTGCAAGCCGAAGAACACCATCCCAACCATGAAGCACAGGGGTGGCAGCATCATGTTGTGGGGGTGCTTTGCTGTAGGAGGGACTGGTGCACTTCAAAAAATAGATGGCATCATGAGGGAGGAAAATTAGGTGGATATATTGAAGCAACATCTCAAGACATCAGTCAGGGAGTTAACGCTTGGGCACAAATGGGCCTTCCAAATGGACAATGACCCCAAGCATACTTCCAAAGTTGTTGCAAAATGGCTTAAGAACAACAAAGTCAAGGTATTGGAGTGGCCATCACAAAGCCCCTAGGATTAAATGTCAGGAATTGTGAAAAACTGAGTGTAAATGTATTTGGCTAACGTGTATGTAAACTTACAACTTCAACTGTATATATATATATTTGCAAAGCATGCATACAGGTCAGTGATCAATATTTGCAGTTTTTCATATTTGGAGTAATGACTGAGGGGTACATCTGTGTGATGCTTGTTATTCAGGAGGGTATGATCTGTTAGAAGATGGCACTCCAGCCTGGGCTTGACTATCTCATCTTAGGAAGCAAACATATCTTCAGCTAGGGTACACATCGCATTAGGATCTTCTGAAGAAGCACATCCGGCCTTATTGGAAAGAGAGAGAGAGAGAGAGAGAGAGGAAAGAGAGAGAGAGAGAGAGAGGGAGAGGGACTACATACAGAGTCACTTACACACACCGACACACAGTCTGACACACACCCGCACACTCATTAACTACACAAATCAGCACCGCACTGGTTGTATTTAAAGGAGATCACAGGCATGTAGTTATTGGGCGAGGCCTAATTGATAAAACCATTAGTAACACTTGTGCAGATAACAGATAGGGAGAATCCTAGTCTGCGCACAGTCACTCCAAATGGGCTCACTTAGGCTTAAAGTACACCGCACTAAAAGATTATGGCCAAACGTGGAGAGTTCCTATGACTCTGGCTCCATTTCTGGGAGGATTAATAGGGACAAAATGAAGACAGAGCAGGGAGAGCAGAGCAGAGATTACGAAGATCCTGTCTTTTAGTGTGTTTCTGAGGTTGTGGGTGAGGTCCCAGGGACCGTTGCATTTAAGGCCCTGATAATACGCAAATCACACATAATACCCCAAGAATCAGTTTGTGTCTCAGGGAGTGTTTGAGTTGAGACCAATTAGAGGGGTGGATCCTGTTCCATATGTGCTGTCCCCTAGCTGATTACACATTCCACCAACCCCCATAGAGCACCCTGCTATCCTGCTCTCAGTGGTCCAGACAGATAGACAAACAGATGAAGACGGACAACGCAGAGCGGAAGAGAGGCGACAGAAGGTGGGAATAGAGGGAGAGAGAGAAAAAAAAGAAACAGGGCTGGAACAGACAGAGGAAGGGAGAGAAAGAAAGAGAGGGTGAAAAAGGGGGATGGAGGTGAGAGAGCGCGAGAGAGAGAGAGAGAGAGAGAGAGCGAGAGAGGAGAGAGAGAGAGAGAGAGAGAGAGAGAGCGAGAGAGGGAGAGAGAGAGAGAGAGAGAGAGAGAGAGAGAGAGAGAGAGAGAGAGAGAGAGAGAGAGAGAGAACAGACAGCAGACAGAGAGAGAGAGAGAGAGAGAGAGAGAGAGAGAGAGCGAGAGAGGGAGAGAGAGAGAGAGAGAGAGAGAGAGAGCGAGAGAGAGAGAGAGAGAGAGAGAGAGAGAGAGAGAGAGAGAGAGAGAGAGAGAGAGAGAGAGAGCGAGAGAGGGAGAGAGGGAGAGAGGGAGAGAGAGAGAGAGAGAGAGAGAGAGAGAGAGAGAGAGAGAGAGAGAGAGGGAGAGAACTGTCAGTTCACTGCGATTGGAGCAAATTAAAAGATCATTTGTTTGCGCTCATGTGTTTGAATACGGGGCCTTTCCCAGAGCGGGGCTGGCTGACCCCTAGCTGAGCACTGGCCACCGGGGTTAATGAGGAATCATCTCTCACACACATCCTCCATTAATAACCTGACCACAGAGTCACACCACATACTCACACACAAACAGAGTGACAGGACATGCTTTAGTCTCGCCACTGGCCAGGCCATCACTGTACATAGGAACTGGTTCTCAGCTGACTTGTCTGGTTAAATACAGTTGTAATATAATACAATAAATGTAAGGGTAGAGCGTGGGGTTGTCATTGGTGATGGGAGACTAGAGCGGTACAGACCGACTCTATGAGCGCCGGGAGCAGGTAAAAGAGAGGGAGGATTAAAGGTGGACTGAAGATGGAGGGAATGAACAGAGGTTGAGAGAATCAGTGAAGAGGCAAAGTAGCCAAAAATGGTGTTGAGAATTTTGAGAATGTGAAAGATTGAAATAGACGTACAGAATATTAAAAAGCTGTAAAACTGATGAAAACGATGGAATGAAATAGGTGATATTTACGTAGAGGGACTAAAGTGTGTGTGTGTGTGTGTGTGTGTGTGTGTGTGTGTGTGTGTGTGTGTGTGTGTGTGTGTGTGTGTGTGTGTGTGTGAGTGCATGTGCTCTGCTCAGCTCCATTAAGACGTGAGGGGAATATCAGGCCTGGGATGTGATATATAGGATAGGCTGTGTGGTGCAGGTCATACAAGCCCTTAACCAGTAATGTCCTGGGAGCGCAACTCGCCCAGGGGACCTCCGGACCATTTTACAGCCAAGCGGGCGAGACTGGGCCGGCGTGGCGTGACAGGTGGAGCGGTAAAGCCTTGCCCCGGGCTCATCAATAACACTGAGGAACGGCAGCAGGCAGACACGACGGACAGCTACAGAGTTACAGAGCTACAATCACGACTAGGGCCCAAGTCCACATACCAACGCAGTGCAGAAAGAGAGAGAGAGAGAGAGAGAGAGAGAGAGAGAGAGAGAGAGAGCTAGAGCGCTAGAGAGAGAGAGAGAGAGAGAGGGAGAGAGGGAGAGAGAGAGGGAGATAGGAGAGGGTGCTGTGTCTGAGAGAGAGATTAGGAAATACACTACATATACACAAGTATATGGACACCCCTTCAAATAGATGGATTCGGCTATTTCAGTCACACCCGTTGCTGACAGGTGTATAAAATCAAGCACACAGCCATGCAATCTCCATAGACAAACATTGGCAGTAGAATGGCCTTACTGAAGAGCTCAGTGACTTTCAACTTGGCACCATCATAGGATGCCACCTTTCCAACAAGTCAGTTCATCAAATTTCTGCCTCGCTAGAGCTGCCCCGTTCAAGTATAAGTGTTGTTATTGTGGAAGTGGAAACATCTAGGCGGAACAAAAGCTCAGCCGCGAAGTGGTAGGCCGCACAAGCTCACAGAATTGGACTGCTGAGTGCTGAAGCTTCTAGAGCGTAAAAATCGTCTGTCCACTGTTGCAACACTCAATACCGAGTTCCAAACTGCCTCTGGAAGCAACGTCAGCACAAGAATTGTTTGTCGGGAGCTTCATGAAATGGGTTTCCATGGCCGATCATCCTAAGCCTAAGATCACCATGTGCATGTGATGAATCAAGCTTCACAACATGGCAGTCCAACAGAAAAATCTGGGTTTGGCGGATGCCAGGAGAACGCTACCTGCCCGAATGCATAGTGCTAACTATAAAGTTTGGTGGAGGAGGAATAATGGTCTGGGGCTGTTTTTCATGGTTCGGGCTAGCCCTCAGTGCCAGTGAAGGGAAATCTTAACACTACAGCATAGAATAACATTCTAGACGATTCTGTGCTTCCAACTTTGTGGCAATATTTTGGGGAAGGCCCTTTCCTGTTTCAGTATTACAATGCCCCGGTGCACAAAGCGAGGTCCATACAGAAATGATGTGGAAGAACTTGACTGGCCTGCCCAGAGCCCTGACCTCAACCCCATCAAACACCTTTGGGATGAATTGGAACGCCGACTGCGAGCCAGACCTAATTGCCCAACATCGTTGCTCGACCTCACTAATGCTCTTGTGGATGAATGGAAGCAAGTCCCTGCAGCAATGTTCCAACATTTAGTGGAAAGCCTTTGCAGAAGAATGGAGGCTGTTATAACAGCAAAGGGGGAACCAACTCCATATTATTGCCCATGGTTTTGGAATGAGATATTTGACGTGCAGGTGTCCACTGAATATTGGTCATGTAGTGTACCATGGTTGAACATGCCCAATGGTACAACTACCTGAGACAAAATAATCTGTGCCTCTTGGTGGATTTGATCTGGGAGTGAATGCACTAAAATAAAAAACTGCAAAGCATTTATTCCATAAAAAGAAAATTCTCCAAAATAAATATTCCTATCCAGATCTGGAGCAAAATATTCAGGTAATTTTACCAGTTGCACTATATATGGAAGCGAGATTTGGAGTCCAACCTGATTATAAACATTGGGAGAAAAACCCAATAGAATATCCACGTACAGATTTCTGCAGAATTATCCTAAAAATCCAAAAGAAAGTACCAAAAATGCACGCAGAGCAGAACTTGGAAGATTCCCTTGAATTGTAAATATAAAGGAAAGTACACAAACAATTTAGCACCATTTGAAATTAAGCCCCAAAACATCCATACAATTCAAAGCGCTGGAAACCCAAGAGCTGAACCCCTATGTCAGCTGTTATTCTGGGTGACGGAGAAATCGCAAATAGTACTACCAGATATGTACAGTTGAAGTCGGAAGTTTACATACACCTTAGCCAAATACATTTAAACTCAGTTTTCACAATTTCTGACATTTAATCCAAGTAAAAATTCCCTGTCTTAGGTCAGTTAGGATCACCACTTTAGTTTAAAGAATGTGAAATGTCAGAATAATAGTAGAGAGAATTATTTATTTCAGCTTTTATTTTTTTCATCACATTCCCAGTGGGTCAGAAGTTTACATACAATCAATTAGTATTTGGTAGCATTGCCTTTAACTTGTTTAACTTTGGTCAAACGTTTTGGGTAGCCTTCCACAAGCTTCCCACAATAAGTTGGGTGAATTTTGGCCCATTCCTCCTGACAGAGCTGGTGTAACTGAGTCAGGTTTGTAGGCCTTCTTGCTCGCATGCGCTTTTTCAGTTCTGCCCACAAATGTTCTATGGGATTGAGGTCAGGGCTTTGTGATGGCCACTCCAATACCTTGACTTTGTTGTCCTTAAGCCATTTTGCTACATATTTGGAAGTATGCTCTGGGTCATTGTCCATTTGGAAGACCCATTTGCGACCAAGCTTTAACTTCCTGACTGATGTCTTGAGATGTTGCTTCAATATATCCACATAATTTTCCTCCCTCATCATCTATTTTGTGAAGTGCACCAGTCCCTCTTGCAGCAAAGCACCCCCACAACATGATGCTGCCACCCCCGTGCTTCACGGTTGGGATGGCGTTCTTCGGCTTGCAAGCCTCTCCCCTTTTCCTCCAAACATAACGATGGTTATTATGGCCAAACAGTTCTATTTTTGTTTCATCAGAGGTCATTTCTCCAAAAAGTACGATCTTTGTCCCCATGTGCAGTTACAGACCGTAGTCTGTCTTTTTTTTATGGCGGTTATGGAGCAGTGGCTTCTTCCTTGCTGAGCGGCCTTTCAGGTTATGTCGATATAGGACTCGTTTTACTGTGGATACAGATACTTTTGTACATGTTTCCTCCAGCATCTTCACAAGGTCCTTTGCTGTTGTACTGGGATTGATTTGCACTTTTCGCACCAGAGTACGTTCATCTCTAGGAGACAGAACGCGTCTCCTTCCTGAGCGGTATGAAGGCTGCGTGGACCCATGGTGTTTATACTTGCGTACTATTGTTTGTACAGATGAACGTGGTACCTTCAGGCGTTTGGAAATTGCTCCCAAGGATGAACCAGACTTGTGGAGGTCTACAATTTTTTTCTGAGGTCTTGGCTGATTTCTTTTGATTTTCCGATGAAAAAAAGAGGCGCTGAGTTTGAAGGTGGGCCTTGAAATACATCCACAGGTAAACCTCCAATTGACTCAAACTATGCCAATTAGCATAACAGAAGCTTCTAAAGCTTTGACATAATTTTCTGGAATTTTCCAAGCTGTATAAAGGCACAGTCAACTTAGTGTATGTAAACTTCTGACCCACTGGAATTGTGATACCTAGCCACCGTGCTTCTACACCTGCATTGCTAGCTGTTTGAGGTTTTAGGCTGGGTTTCTGTACAGCACTTCGAGATATTAGCTGATGTACGAAGGGCTATATAAAATAAACTTGATTGAAACTTGATTGATACAGTGAATTATAAGTGAAATAATCTGTCTGTAAACAATTGTTAGAAAAATTACTTGTGTCATGCAAAAAGTAGATGTCCTAACCAACTTGCCAAAGCTATAGTTTGTTAACAAGAAATTTGTGGAGTGGTTGAAAAACGAGTTTTTAGGTCAACTTCCATCTTCAACTGTATATGATTGCCATAGCCTGAGGGACATCCCATGAACATTCATTCCCTGAAGTTTTTACATTGTATATAACTTACAAGCAATACATAGTGTAACCATCATCCACTTACATTTTGTTGTTTATTTATTAGCCATTGTTAATCTTATTAAATGAAATGAATCGACCAAAAAGGACACAATACAACAGCAGTAGTGAATACAGTATGTAGTATTATTACTACTTCTACTGAAATGAACTATTGTTATTACATTTTATTAAACGCTCTTATCCAGAGCGACTTACTGGAGCAATGAGGGTTAAGGGCCTTGTTGAAGGGCACATTGACAGACTTTTCACCTAGTCGTCTCGAGGACTTGAATCAACGACCTTTTGGTTACCGGTCCAGCCCTCTTAACTGCTAGGCTAATTGCTGCATCACTACTGAAATGAACTGTATTTCATTATCCTCATTTGAATTGTACTGTATTTACTGAAATACTGTACTACAATTGTATTTCATGCCAATAAAGCAATCTGAATTTGAGAGAGAGAGAGAGAGAGAGAGAGAGAGAGACAGAGAGAGACAGAGAGAGACAGAGAGAGACAGAGAGAGACAGAGAGAAAACACTTGCACAAATAGACAGGGGGAGAGAAAGGGAGCTACTTGAACTTAGACATAAAGATGGGAAACTAAGACCGCTAACAGATACAAAGCAAACTACCTACAGCAAGCCATGGAATGTAGATGAAAAACAGATAGTGGAGAAAATGATGTGACAGTTGAGTAAGGGTCAGGAGGGGAGAGGATGACCAAGGCTTACTTGGCCTCCAGGACAAGAGCCAGAATCCCGGCCGCGATGGGTGCCGCACTGGATGTCCCCGCAAAGTGGGTGACACAACCGTCCCCTAGATTGGACACTGTCACCTGCAGAGCACACAACAGAATACTGTACATTTCAGTTGCAACTTAACAAACATGGTGGTGTACACACACCACAACCAAAAATTGTTTAACGTGCAGGGTACACTCTTACAAAAAAGATGCTATCAAAAACCTTAAAGGGTTAGGAATACCCTTTGGAGAACCCTTTTGGTTCCAGGTCGAACCCTTTTGGGTTCCATGTAAAACCCCCACAAATGTGTTTACATCCCTGTTAGTCAGTATTTCTCCTTTTCCAAGATAATACATCCACCTGACAGTTGTGTCATATCGAGAAGCTGATTAAACAGCATGATCATTATGCAGGTGCCCCTTGTGGTGGGGACAATAAAAGGTCACTCTAAAATATGCAGTTTTTTCACGCAACACAAATGCTACAGATGTCTCAAGCTTTGAGGGAGCCTGCAATTGGCATGCTGACTGCAGGAATGTCCACCAGAGCTGTTGCCAGAGAATTTAATGTTCATTTCTCTACCATAAGCCACCTCCAACGTGGTTGTAGAGAATTTGGCGGTACGTCCAACTGTAGAACATGTGTATAGCGTCGTGTGGGCGAGCGGTTTGCTGATTTCAACGTTGTGAACAGAGTGCCCCATGGTGGTGGTCGGGGTTATGGTATGGGCAGGCATAAGCGACGGACAACGAACACAAGTGCATTTTATCGATGGCAATTTGAATGCACAGAAATACCGTGACAAGATTGTGAGGCCCATTGTGAGGCCTATTTCTTTTAAGCTATCTGTGACTAACAAATCCATACCTGTATTCCCACATGTGAAATCCATAGACGAGGGCTTAATGACCTAATGACTGATTTCCTCATATGAACTGTAACTCGGTAAAATCCTTGAAATTGTTGCATGTTGCGTTTATATTTTTGTTCAGTGTAGTTGTTTAGACCATGCACCTGGGACAATTATTGAATGTGTGTACACTCTTTTTTAACCAAAGAAACAAATTCATACATAGTTAGCTATTATGCTCTCGGGTGAAAATTTCAATGAAGTCACACATGGGGGAACTGATCTTGTAACAGCGACCAGGGGAAATGTATCTCTCTCTCTCTCTCTCTCTCTCTCTCTCTCTCTCTCTCTCTCTCTCTCTCTCTCTCTCTCTCTCTCTCTCTCTCTCTCTCTCTCTCTCTCTGTCCCTCTGTCCCTCTGTCCCTCTGTCCCTCTGTCCCTCTCGCTCTGCTCACTCTCACACAAATGTATACACACCTAACGCTCCTCTACCACACTTGAGGGGTATCCTACAAAGCAGTTTTGAGGAGTTAGCGAGGTAACTCTGGTCAACTCCGAGTTCAACTCAGGATAACCGGTCATATGAAAGTGGCTCACCTTTTACTGTAGCTAGGTACATCTCCATGGCAACAAATCCTTCAGAACTAACCTGCTCCTCTACCGGCTCTGGTGCAGGTTAACTCAGGGCTACTCCACTTACCCTGAATGAAATGACTGAGCCACAAGTTGAGGACCAAGGAAACCCGTATTCCTTCCCTCTTGCAAAGACTGTGTCGTCATCCCATTCACTTGAGGAAGACGACTGAATGCATATTTTATTAATCAAATGTGTTCTGTTGATGTGTTAAAATACAGCGCGTTATACTGTACATCTAGCCATGACAGAATGCCTTTTAAACTTCACACACAGTAAAACTTTTGTGTGACGTAATAAAATGATGTTATCGACAGCAGTGGGGGGAAAAAGGTTGGCTTGTGGTTGTGCATTGATAAGCACACCGAAGTAGGAATTAACGATTAGTAATAAAATGAAGACGGCACTTCTAAAAGCCTATTTCACGACATAGCCTGCTGAATTTGCACGGTAACTTTTCTTTCAATTCGATTTTGGCACAATTGTAAGTGTGGCACTGACTCGCGCATGGAAGAGTTCGGTATTCAACTGCAACATGCACACGCAGTTACGAGCTTGCTACAGTTAGTGGCAGGCGGGCGAGCAATATCCACCGTCGTTGTACGGATGAAGCCTGAGCTGAAATGTGACGCTAACTGAAGCTGGTTCGCTTTAGAAAACCCTGAGTAAAATCTAGCTTGCTTCGTACGGAAACACCTCTGACCATGAATGTGGTGACTGACCGAACGCCTCAGGGGAGTAGACTGGAAGTAGCATTAGTCACAGTCACAGTCAGTGGTAGGTGTTACTGGGTAATATTAGACTATTAGACTGAGCAGGGCACACAGACATTTTTCTTTCCTGGCCTTCGACTTTGTCACACTCCTGAACTGAGTGCACATCAACACCTCTCTTCCTTCTCTCGTTCCCTCTTTTGCTCTGCCGCTTCAGCCGCGGTGCCACGCTTCACCTCCAATTAACACTTGCGACTGTGTGTGTGTGTGTGTGTGTGTGTGCATCCACACATATCCGCCAGCCACATCCTGCCCAGCAGCCTCCCAGGTCAACCGTGAGGCTGCTATAAATATCACAGCAGTTAACAGGCTGCTAACAGGAGCTAAAGAGCAGTGCTGCACTCACTCTCACACAGTGTCGAATAGATACACACACACACAGGCAGACACACACACACAGGCAGACACACACACAGGCAGACACACACACAGGCACACACACACACACACACACACACACACACACACACACACACACACACACACACACACACACACACACACACACACACACACACACACACACACACACACACACACACACACACACACACACACACACACACAACATCAAATAGATATACACACATGCACGCACGCAGACACACACACACCCACACACACAGAGACTTACTAGGGGTAGTGTGTTTCCCAAACTGGCTCCAGTTAGAGTGACGGCCATGACAGCAGGGCAGGGCTCGCCGAAAAAGGCGGGCTTGCCCATGTGAGTGACAGCCCCGATGGCAATGCTGTAGACACTGTTGACATAGCCGTCTGCTCCACAGTGGTCGTTCACCAACCCGCCATTACCAGACGCCCACACAAATATACTTCCTTTTCCACCTCGCCCCTGTATTAAGGTGAAAGAGAGAGGAGAGGGGAGTTGGTGGAAGGGTAACATAGAATAGAATAGAATTACAATGAATAGAGAAAAGCGAGCGTGCATGAGTTTGTGTGTGTGAACGTTCATGTGTACATGCATGTACAGTATGGGTGTGTGTATACTTGCGTGCCTGCATGTACTTTTCCTGTGTGTGTGTGTGTGTTAACCTTGCCTTCTGCGTGCCCAGCCTCAGTGCTTTCTGTGTGAGTGTCCCCGGCCCGGCCATCTCCTGTCCGTCGTCCCGCGGGCCCCAGCAGCACACGTACACATCAATGAAGTCGTTGTTGAAGGTCAGAGACGTGGCCTCCATGGAGTCCGTCACCGTGCCGTCCAGCAGACGGATACCTGGCCGAGTCAAAGGTCAGAGGTCACGGGGCAGAGGGAAGAGGTCAGGGGTGACAGTTCATTTCAAGGATTTTTTTTTTTTACTGCACATTTATGATGATACCGATCTAGCCCTGCGAATTGGTTTGAACAGCTGTTGGCTTTTAGCATTATAATATGACACTAGAATAAAAACAGTGATTTTCAGAGGATATTTTTATTCAAATGTCCCAATACATTTTCTTGTTGATGCATACTTCTGCTATGGTCTGTAGGCTGTATTATATTAGTCATCCTCACAAAAAAAACGAATTACAACAACTCAAACCCAAAATGAGATGTTCAATTAGGTCTGTATGGCTCAATAGCAGTGTGTCCCTGTCAAATCCAAACACAAACACCAATTAGATAGATTTCTCTCATCATTCACAAATACAGCTGAACATCAACACCTAAACTGGCTGCAATAGACGTATTGATTGCTGGGCTTTATCGAAGGAATGCACTGCAAATGCATTGTTCTGTTGTGGATACGCCTGTGGTCCCTTTGTCCTCATTATCAAGCCTCGGCGCTATGATTCACTTTAACTAGGCCCGCCTCCCAAAAACCACCCTATTCCCTATTTTTTTTGCGCACTGCTTTTTGACCATGGCCCATCAAAAGTAGTACGCTATATAAGAAATAGGCTGCCATTTGGGACTCATGCGTTATCTCTCCAGCTGATGTCATAACCAATCACTGGCATTGCATTACCCTGTTGTCGTTGCCTTTTATCGAGCCATTTCATTACATTTGATGTGTGATTGTCCTCATCGTATGTTATCACTGCACTGCTACATATCATATCGTTTCTCTGGTAATATTAACACTGCTCTTCTCTCCTTCATGAACGTACTGTTACTGTATTGCTCATCGTTACCTCGCCTCGCGTCTCCTATTCAGTCTGACTGAATCATGGAATGATTGAATCATAATGGTATACCGTATGAGACAACATCATGTCTCATAGACCATGTGCGATTGTCAGTGCAATCATATTCTATGTACATATCATGGTAGCACAACCAGCACGATCATTCAACAAGATGCACATTTGAAACATACGATCACTTCTACCGGTCTTTCATTTTGATGGATTACATTGGCATGGACACGGGCAGTGTTGTACTCACCACCGATCCTGGCGTTGAAAGCGATGCCCACGCCACAGTAAGAGTTGTTGGCCTCCATGGCCACTTCCCCTGCACACCTGGTGCCGTGGCTGGGACAGGTGGGAACGTTACGTCATACACATACACACACACAAACACGCACACACATAAACACGCAGGCGCGCTCTCGCGCACACACAAAAAAAAAAACGACTGCATCTCTAACGCAAATGTAGACAAAGAACAACCCATTCCGAAAAACGAGGAAACAAAACTGCAACAGGAAAGAGGACTGCAAATAGTGAGAGATGACAGAGGAACGTGAAGAATTAGAGGGGTGGGGGGGGGGTGAAAGAGTGAGATGAATGTAGCGATTAAGAAGTGCGTTACCCGTTCTCCTCGTCTCTGAGCGGCATGGGGTCATGGGAAAGGCCGTGTGAGCCACGCAGGTCAAAACTGGCAAAGGCCTCCTGAGAGACACACCACAGTGTAATGTCATGGAACAACATGGAGAGCATGTCGCCTGATCCCAGATCTGTTTTTAGCTGTATGGCCAACTCTTATGGTTGTTAGGAGTTGGCTATACAGCTCAAAACAGATCTGGCGTCAGAATAGGGAGGATGTGGAAATGACACAGGAAAATAATAAAATGGCATTTCTGGAAGTATGTGTGATGATGGTCTTCTATTCTCATTCTATATGGAGGACAACTTGTTCACTGTGAGGGGAGGAGATGACAGGCTACACAGCAGACGAGCGATGTGCGTCTATCGAGTCGAATATGATCAAGGAGGTGCACTCAAGGACACGGGAGTCAGAGTACAACCTCATGGAGCCATGCTTCAGTCTCTCTCTCAGGCTATACATGAGTGCCAAACTACATGTTGGCCTGTTGGCTTTGATCGGAACAGTGGCTCTCGGATGATAAATGATAGAAAGCAGTAGTAGCCAGTCAATTGTCTGGCAGTCAGTCCACCACAGCGCCTCTACTCTGGGTGAGTTGGTATAGAGTGAAGTTGCCCCTAGATGCTGATCTTGGGTCAGTTGACCATTTTCCCCCCACTAATGGTTACGGTTGGGATTCGAGGAGGAGAAGCTGATCCTAGATCTGTATCTAGGTTGAAACTTCACCCGAAGCAGTCACCATAGCTTCATCAATTTGACATGGGTGTTAATCTATCTGCTGTATAGCGTCATCTACTGTATATACAGTAAATGTTTAATGAATTAATTGTGTAATGGCCCAGATAGGACAGATGACATAGATGGTCACTTCAAAATAAATCAAACAAGTTTACTCACAAAGTTTCTCTTCAGATCCATGTTCGTATGATCCACACCTAAAGGGGAGGCGGGAAAGTAAATATCAGTGTTTGTACATAAAAGCTACAAATGAGGGATACAGGAACTTAAAGGATGCACGATTTAACACGCAATGAGTCTGGATGTTCCTCTATGCTCTCTTCTGTGAACCTGAAGGGATTTCAAAAAAATGTAAGCGGTTGGGCTGGGAGAGAGAAGAAAAGACGAGGAGAGGAAAAAGAGAGAGAAAATGCAGAGGACAGAGAGGATGCAGAGCACCGTGCATTCTGTTCCTCTCTGATGTTATCCCTTCCATCTGCATCCCTCCTTCCACCCTGTTCTCCCTTTCAACTTTAGCTCTGAACCAGCTCCTATGGAAATACAAATATGGGTTCTCTCCCTAGCCACTCTCTCAGTCTCTCTCTCTCTCTCGCTCTCTCTCTCTGTCTTTGCTCAATCTCTACTTCAATCTCTCCATCTCTCCTGCCCCCTCTCTCTCTCCCCTTTTCTTTCTCCTGTGGAACGGGCTCTCTACTAGGTCCTTTTTCTGCTCTCTCACCCCATCTCTCCCTCTTTTCCTCCTCCCTCCATCTCCCCTCCCTCTCTCTCCTCCTGTGGCCGAGCCCCTGTGGACTCTAGCTACACTTTCTCAATCTGTCTCTCTCTCCCTCCCTCCCTCCTCCCTCTCATCCCCATCTCTCCATCTCTCTTCCCCTCTTTCTCTTCTCTCCTCCTGTTGCAGGGCCCCTGTGGACTCTCTCACAGACAGGCGAATGGAGGCCCCAGGAGGGCCCGGCCCGCTCTGCCACACACACACACGCACAAACACACAGGACCCGCCAGCCCTTTGTCCCACGCAGGCTGTGCCGCCAGGTTGCCATGACAACCCGCCGCTGACCGAGGTGGCCTGATTGTGTTCATCTGTGGCGGGTTAGAGCCCGGGTGAGTACAAGCACACCGCGCCTGGCCACAACCTCCATCTCTCTCTCTCTCTCTCTCTCTCTCTCTCTCTCTCTCTCTCTCTCTCTCTCTCTCTCTCTCTCTCTCTGTGTGTGTGAATCGTAGCCTCCCAGTAAATATGACCCTCTCCATATCTCTCTATCCTCTCTTTCCTCTTGCTGCATTCTCCTTTTCTTTCTCCTCTCCCCCTTGTCTTTTCTTCCATTCTTCCATTCTGTCCTTCTTTCATTTCCTCTCCTAGCCCAACAGCCAGCTTAATAGATCATGTAGGCCAAAAAGAAATCAACCCGTTATCATTTACATATACTGACAGTGAACTCAAAACCTATAACACATCTACCCGTAGTAGAGCGAATCCCCTCCTGTGAGCATCACCTGTATAATGTCTGGGCCTATCTGGGTCAGTTCTCTGAGGTGTGGTGAACTACCACCAGGCTGCCGGTGGTAAACGAGCTCGCCTTGTTAACAAAGTTCAATGAGCAGCGTTTCTGTGTGCGTGAGTGCATGAATGTGCGTCCGCATTCGTGAGTGCGCGCGTGTGAGCTGTGATTCTGTGTGCGTGTGTGTGCGACTGTGTGCGTGTGTGTGCGAGTACGGGCGTGAGTGTGCGTGTGTGAACAGCGTTTCTCTGCGTGTACGCGTGTGCTCACGCGTCCAAGTGTGTGTGTATGTGCACGCGCATGTGTCTGAGCCGTCTTCGCACTGCTCAAGTCACCGCTAAGAGGTGACACACACCGCTCACTGCTGCAGGGATGTCATCAGGCATTATCGTCAAGCCACCGAGGGAGGGGACATGGAGGGGCACAGAGGACAAACCCACAGCCTTGTCCCCCTTGACTGAGGAGGCTCCCGTGGGCGGCCGGTGACAACAGTAACGATGATGGGATGTGGTGTGGTGGTAATCATCCTGATAATAGCCATGTCTAACAGGGCAGCCCTCTGCCAGCCTAATGAAGATCTCAGCAGCCACAGTGGAAATTAGCCGTCCAACATTGGCTGTAATGGAGTGATGTGGATTGTGTGTGCCTGTGTGTTTAGGATGTTGGGCGTGTGTGTGTGTGTGTGTTTGTGTGTGTGTGTAGTGTCTAATGCTCCCCGTCATGAAGAGATATTGTAACAACATAAAATGGAGTTCTAGGAAAGGTTGGTCAAAGTACAAACGCACCGTGCTTCTCTTGTGCACACACCACACACTCAAACACCCACATATTTCGTGCACATTCAAGTGCATAAAGGTATACAGAGTCAGAGAGCAGACAGGCATGTCTCGGCTAGATGGAACACTGTAGGTGGTGGAGCAAATGTAAAACATGCGATGAATACAAATGCCTTGAACCTGAGTGACCCAGTCTGAAGTGTGTGTGTGTGTGTGTGTGTGTGTGTGTGTGTGTGTGTGTGTGTGTGTGTGTGTGTGTGTGTGTGTGTGTGTGTGTGTGTGTGTGTGTGCGTGCGTGCGTGCGTGCGTGCGTGCGTGCGTGCGTGCGTGCGTGCGTGTGTGTATGCAGCGGCGACACTCTGTCTCTTTGTGCCCTGTATTCATTGTGGACCTCAGGGTCGAACACACACAAATCACACATATAGATGCGGCAGAGGCCATTTTGTGGCGACAGCGAGCCGGGAGCAGCAGTGGCAATGAATACACATCACTTCAGAGGAGACCAAACACACCTGGGTCTCACTTCCTGCTCTCAAATTTGCCTGATTTTCTAAAGGATTCACAGTAAATAGGGCTAGGTAACCTCTTCCTTTCTTACCAACATAACATGGCTATATTGCATTGGCGGATTGTGGGGTTTGTATGTGTATTATGTGGAGGATGCAGATATCTGTAGTCCGTCGACTACGCCACTGAGAAGATCAATGAAATTGTATTGAATTGAAACTGATCTGTGTCCAATACCTCTAGCTATTCATGTCTGTGAGTCTATCTACCCATTTACCCGAATTTAACCAGGTAGGTTACTATGGATCTCTTACAATACAGACCTGGCAACAAAAGAGTGTCAACTTCGTCTGTGTCTAGTTCACACAGTTTATAATTCTCAGTGTCTAAAGCTGGCTGTGTCTCACGTTGTCATATAAATCCCACACTAATCCTGCTCTCGCCACACGTCTCTGGGAGAGTGTGTGTGTTCATGCAAGTGCGTGTGTGTGCGGGCGAGGTGGGACGTTGTGGCGCGGCGAAGCTGGTGTTATCGTGGCGGCAGCGGTGGCGAGGGTGAGACTTCCTGCCCCCACACCTCCCTCCAATTAATCAGCAGCGTCGTTAAGAGCGCCCGGGTGGACATGGAGACCTGCCCATAATTAGGGAGCTTTGTTCAGCGCTGGCTGTGAGCTGCTGTGGAGGGGCTGCAAAGGGGGCGGGAGAGCAGAGTGTGGCACAGTGTGTGTGTGTGTGTGTGTGTGTGTGTGTGTGTGTGTGTGTGTGTGTGTGTGTGTGTGTGTGTGTGTGTGTGTGTGTGTGTGTGTGGGGGGGGGTGAGGGTGAGGGGGGGGAGGGAGGGAGGGAGGGTTGAAGGGAGAGAGGACGAGAGGAAGAGCGTGGTGTGTGTGCGAGTGAGGGTGAGTTGTAAAGTGGGACATTAGTATTCAGGCGGCTCAGAGCGCCCCTACCGTTTCCCTGCCTGCCTTCCCACAGACCCTCTCTCCCCCTGGACACTGGAGGAGGCTGAGTAGGTTGGGCTGAAGTGGCGGTGGGTAGCTGGTTACAGTACCAGAGTCCTAATGGGGAGGATAGGTAGGGTGGGGGCATTTAGGAATAGACCAAATGCAACCCATGTCAATTATATGACAACCTGAAGCCACATCCACACCTCACTCAAAACCTTTACATCCACCCTAATATCAACTATCCACAGCTTTGAGGACTACCGTTTAGTCTTGGCACTACCGTTTGTCCTTCAACAATCCATATTTCAATGGCTTATGGTCATATAATGACTTAACTTGCATAGCTGACCCTTTTTATCTATGGCCAACAGTGACAGAGACACACCCATAGAAGTCGATCTCATCCGTGAGAGAGAGAGAGAGAGAGAGAGAGAGAGAGAGAGAGAGAGAGAGAGAGAGAGAGAGAGAGAGAGAGAGAGAGAGAGAGAGAGAGAGAGAGAGAGAGAGAGAGAGAGAGAGAGAGACAGAACACTTGCACAAATAGACAGGGGGAGAGAAAGGGAGCTACTTGAACTTAGACATAAAGATGGGAAACTAAGACCGCTAACAGATACAAAGCAAACTACCTACAGCAGAGAGAGAGAGCGGGTTACAGGTCTGCATTGCACACCAATCTCAGCCAATTCAGCACACTGACGTCATGTTCATCTGTGGATGGATATAGGTGATTGAGATGATGTGCTAACAAACTCCCACTCTGTCTCTCCTCCATGACTGTATTTCTCTCTGTTCCTCTCCCTACCTATCTGTTTCCTCACTCCCCCCCCCCCCCCCCCCCCCCCCCCCTCTCCCTCTCATCCCCGGTTCCGTGTTTCTCCTCTCCGGTTGTGTGTCTCTCCCCTCCATGTACCTTTCTCTTTCTCTCCTCCCTCTCCCTGTATTTCTGCTCTGCTCTCTTGATTATGTTATTAAGGTTATTGTCATGTTCTGGGACATTACAGTAATAACAACAACAGTGGTGAGATGCAACAAAACGCACACCGCATCACACATATCACCCCACCTCTCATCTTGGCTGGGTGTCTCTTACGAAACAACCCGTTACTGAAGCAGCAATGTGATATCCTTAGCCAAACCACTGACTGGGCACACACAACAGTTCAAATTCTACTTTTGATTGATATTTGATTAAGTTGTCTAATGTGGATTCAATGTGAAATCAACGCAACTTGGCGCCATGTCATTGGATTTTGGTTAAACGTTGGCTGGAAAAATAAGACTTAACTCACAAAAAATGCGAGTTTGTTGATTACTTTTCGCAAGCCTAATCATATTTCCAATTTAACACAACATTGTCACATGGAAATCTTTTGATAGCTCGTGCTGGAACGACACGAATACAATGACATGAAAACAATAACTAATTGATACAGACAGTTTATACCCAGAAGGATACCGCTTCAAAACTCAGCACCTCTACATTCAACTGATCCACTCATAATCTCATTACTCTCCCATCAACACACCACGTATTTCCACCCAGCAGCAATATGGACAGCTGTCTACAGTACATGTATATCCCCCCCCACTGTATAACCTACAGATCATCCCTGACTTCCATACTAAACACTGCAGCTCCCCGCTACTCAGGTCGCCGCTGCAGCTTCACTCTCGGTCGGGCTAATTGTATTCATGGCGAACCGTGTTGACAAATTCATTTTGAAATCCATTAGTCTCATGACGTTGTTTAAACGATGCGCCCATTACTGTCCATTGCTGTAACACCCCTGATTCACATTCTAATACCCTTCTGATAAATCCGTTTATCTGCGACACATTCCGCTTGCCGTTAAGAGCGGAAATTAGGGAACTATTAACTATGTGGTGTTCTGTGTGTGAGAGAGAGAGAGAGAGAGAGAGAGAGAGAGAGAGAGAGAGAGAGAGAGAGAGAGAGAGAGAGAGAGAGAGAGAGAGAGAGAGAGAGAGAGAGAGAGAGAGAGAGAGAGAGAGAGAGAGAGAGAGGGAGAGAGGGAGAGGGGGAGAGGGGGAGAGGGGGAGAGGGGGAGAGAGGGAGAGAGGGAGAGAGGGAGAGAGGGAGAGAGGGAGAGAGAGAGGGAGATAGGAGAGGGTGCTGTGTCTGAGAGAGAGATTAGGAAATACACTACATATACACAAGTATATGGACACCCCTTCAAATAGATGGATTCGGCTAGGTGTGGAAGGGCGAATGGAAGGGCGGAGTGGAAGGGAGAATACAGAGGAGGCAGACTAAGTGACTATAGAGCAGGTAGCAGGTAGGAGAACAACAATAATAAGGAAGGGAGAGAGGGTTGAATTAGTGAGAGCAGAGGAGGAGAGAAGGACTGAGAGTGAGGAGGGAGGAAAGAGGAGCAGAACAGACGAAGTGGCCTAAAATAAACCTCTTCCCCAAACTGCTCCTTCTCCTCATTACCTCCTACTCCTCCTCCACTTCCACCTTCTGCTCATCCTTCCTCTTCCTCAGCCTGCCTCTTCTCTTCCTCATCCTTCCACTTCTCTTCCTCCTCCTCCTCTCCCATCCTCCTCCTCCTATGTCCCCTTCCACTGCCTCCGCTTCCTCCTCTCCATGCTCCAAGTACAGTACACCGCCTGCCGGTGTGTATGGGGGTTGTGTGGTGTCAGAGTGTAGCCATATAGCCATGATGAGCTGCTTGTTTACGTTTCCCATCACAACTACAGTGCTTCAAGGGCACCAGCACTGGACACCCTGCTCCCA
This sequence comes from Salvelinus namaycush, assembly GCF_016432855.1. Taxonomy (NCBI): domain Eukaryota; kingdom Metazoa; phylum Chordata; class Actinopteri; order Salmoniformes; family Salmonidae; genus Salvelinus; species Salvelinus namaycush. Next base: position 3,679,243 of record NC_052343.1, on the reverse strand, counting down.
GAGAACATCTAATGGACACGTCCTGGTGTGCGCCGCTGGGGCGCGTGTTTGTGTGCGCGTGTGCGTGTGTAGTGTGGTGTAATCATGCCTCGCTCTGGCGCGGGCTCTTAATTAAGAGCGGGAGGAGGGGTGGAGCAGCTGGCAGGAGGTGTAGGGGCCAGGGAACATCTGCAGGAGGCCAGTACACCACACACACGTACCACACACACACACGCACGCACACACACGCAAGCGCACACGCGCACACGCGCACACGCGCACACGCGCACACACGCACACACACACACACACACACACACACACACACACACACACACACACACACACACACACACACACACAAACACATACACCGCCACTTGGCAACTCACACCCAAGGGAACACACACGTACACCGCACATCCACCGCTACCATACCAGGGCACTGTCACCATGGCAACCCAGGACCAGCCATGTCACCCATCACTGAGAGAGGGGTGACAGAGAGGGGGGGGGGGGGGGGGGGAGAGAAGGAGAGGACAAGGGGAGGGGGAGGCACTAAATGCTCTCCATATCCCTAAACATCCGTCTACTTCTTTCAAAGCAAAAGACAGAAAGAGAGAGTGCAGGGGTAGAAAAGAAGGAGGCTGGAATTGCTGAGACATGAAGTACTGGATCTAAGGAGGTTATGGGTTCAAAGACCTTCAGATACATACAGTACAGCTCCCTCTGAAGTCAGGGTCTTACGTCTTAAATAAGTCAAGAGGTACTGGAGCTTCATCCACACCCATCGATTTCCTTAATACAGTCCAAAAATAATATGACACGGGTAAAGTTACAGTGCGCAGACACAAACCGGCTGAAAAAGGACATGGATAATATACATCTAGGTGTTTTTTCTATGCATCGTCGAGACCGAACGGCAGCTTTGGGTAAGGTTAAGGGGGAGGTGTGTGTCTCTTTGTTAACCACTGCTGGTGCGCGATCTCTAATGTTAAGGAAGTCTTGAGGTTTTGCTCGTCTTGAGTTAGATACCTCGTGGTAAGCTGCAGACCATATTATTTACCAAGAGTTTTCATCTATATTCTTTCGCAGCTGTCTATTTAACGCCACAAACCGATGCTGACACTAAAACCGCACTCAACGAGCTGTATAGGGACAGAAGCAAACAAGAAAATGCACATCCAGAGGCGGCGCTCCTAGTGGCCGGTGATTTTAATGCAGGGAAACTGAAATCTGTTTACCTCATTTTTACCAGCACGTCACCTGTGCAACTAGAGGAGACAAATGTTCAGAGGAGAAACGCATGCAAAGCTCTCCCACCGCATCAGTCACCGGCTTCATTAATAAGTGCATTGACGATGTTGTCCCCACATGTACATATCCCAACCAGAAGCTATGGATTACAGGCAACAGGTTAGAGCTGTCGCTTTCAAGGAACGGGACACTAATCCGGACTAATCTCCCTGACTGAGTGTTATGGATTTTATGTATAATGACTAAATGATGTATACATTTAAAGTAATGATAGGACTATAACTAACAGAATTCTACCCTGTCTCTGTATAATGATTTGAATGTTTGTGTAGAGGAAAAGAGGAACTTGTGACAGACAACTTGTGACCACTGTGAAACATAACAGGAAGAAAGTCTCCCCACCCAGGGAGGGGAGAAACCGTTAGGTTTGCAGTAGATTATGTAACATCTTGCAGAATATGAAAAGCAATGTATGTGTTGGAATAAACTTGGAAACTGCATTGTCATTGTTAGAGAGGAGGAGGGGCATTTATGACGAAATGTGAGGTATATAAACCTATGGGCATGGTATGATTGTTAGAGCTCTCGAGAATAAACATTCTGACTATTGTAGACTGGCCTCTGTCTGTTTCATTTCAACCAGCACCTTACAAACTCTGGGTTACAGACTGAGTATTTTAATTGAAGTTCAGTTTATGAACCTTGAGAACATAATTCTCTTAACACCGAGTCTGTGATACCTACAGTGGGGAGAACAAGTATTTGATACACTGCCGATTACTTAAAAATCATACAATGTGATTTTCTGGATTTTTGTTTTAGATTCCGTCTCTCACAGTTGAAGTGTACCTATGATAAAAATTACAGACCTCTACATGCTTTGTAAGTAGGAAAACCTGCAAAATCGGCAGTGTATCAAATACTTGTTCTCCCCACTGTATATGTTTCCAGCAGACCACCATAGTCCCTGTGCCCAAGAACACTAAGGTAACCTGTCTAAATGACTATCGCCCAATAGCGCTCACATCTGCAGCCATGAAATTCTTTGAAAGGCTGGTCATGGCACACATCAACACCGTCACCTCAGACATCCTGGACCCACTCTAATTTGCATACCACCCCAACAGATCCACAGAAGACACAATCTCTATTGCAGTCCACACTGCCCTCTCCCACCTGGACAAGAGGACCACCTATGTGAGAATGCTGTTCTTTGGCTATAGCTCAGCATTCTTAACCATAATGCCTTCCAAGCTCATCACGTAGCTCAGGACCCTGGGACTGAACACCTCTCTCTGCAACTGGATCCTGGACTTTCTGACAGGCCTCATCCAGGTGGTGAGGGTAGGCAACAACACATCTGCCATGCTGACCCTCAACACCAAGGCGCCTCAGGGGTGCGTGCTTAGTCGCCTCTTGTACTCCCTGTTCACCCACGACTGTGTGGCCGAGAAAAGACTCCAACACCATGGTTAAATTTGCTGACGACACCACGGTGGTTGGCCTGATCACCGACAATGACGAGACAGCCTGTAGGGAGGAGGTCAGTGACCCGGCAGTGTGGTGCCAGGACAGCAACCTCTCACTCGAATTCAGCAAGAGAAAGGAGCTGATCGTGGACTACGGGAAACGGAGGGCCGAGCAACCCCCCCCCCCCATCCATATAGACGAGGCTGTAGTGGAGCGGGTCGAGAGGTTCAAGTTCCTCGGTGTCCACATCCCTAAAGAATGATTATGGTCCACACACAAACACAGTCGTGTCATTGGCCTCAGATCTTCAAAAAGTTCTACAGCTTTACCATTGAGAGCATCTTGCATGGCTGCATCACCGCTTGGTATGGCAACTGCTTGGCATACGAAGGCGCTACGATTTACTGTTGAAGTAGAAGCCCCTTTATAGTAAATCCAAAATAACATTTGCGATGTGGCATAGGCTGCAGTTGAGATGTTTTTAGGATTTCCACACATGGGGAACTTTTGTTAGCAGGGTCCCCCCCAAAAATGGGTATTTTAAAAACATATTTCATGCAATTCTACATAATTTACATGACAAAAGACATTAGTTTAATCTTTTTTAATAACACACAAATGACCGAAACGAGTAGCTACTCTGACAGTGACAAACTGAGATCAATCTGGTCTTGAATTCACACCAACAATATCCCAGGCCAATGAAGCAACAAACAGTTTGTACAATATTACAAGGCAATACAGTATATACACTGACCAAAAATATAAACGCAACATATAAAGTGTTGGTGTAACGCTCGTCGCTGGAATGAGGTGAGGACCAAAGCGCAGCGTGGTAAGTGTTCATCATTATATTTATTAAACATAGAACACTAAACAAAATAACAAAGGAGAACTAAACAGTTCTGTAAGGTGACATCCACTACACAGAAAATAATCACCCACAAAACACAATGAAAACCAGGCTACCTAAATATGGCTCCCAATCAGAGACAACGACTGACACCTGCCTCTGATTGAGAACCATACTAGGTCAAACACATAGAAAAGGACAATAGAACAAAACATAGAAAAAACAACATAGAATGCCCACCCCAACTCACGCCCTGACCAAACTAAAATAAAGACATAACAAAGGAACTAAGGTCAGAACGTGACAGTTGGACCACGTTTCATGAGCTGAAATAAAAGATCTCTGAAATTTTCCATTTACACAAATACCTTATTTCTTTAAAATGTAAAATGTAAAAAAATGTGTTTACATCCCTGTTAGTGAGCATTTCTCCTTTGCCAAGATAATGCATCCACCTTACAGTTGTGGCATATCAAGACGCTGATTAAACAGCATGATCATTACACAGGAGCACCTTATGCTGGGGACAATAAAAGGCCACTCTAAAATGGGCAGTTTTGTCACACAACACAATGCCACAGATGTCTCAAGTTTGAGGGAGTGTGCATTTGGTATGCTGATTGCAGGAATGTCCACCAGAGCTGTTGCCAGAGAATTGAAGGTCAATTTCTCTCCCATAAGCCACCTCAAATGTTGTTTTAAAAAAGTCGGTGGAGTTATGGTATGGGCAGGCATCATCTAACAAACACAATTGCATTTTATCGATGGCAATTTGAATGCACAGAGATACCGTGACGAGATCTTGAGGCCATTCATCCGCCGTCATCACCTCAGGTTTCAGCATGATAATGCACAACCCTATGTTCCACAGATCTGTACAAAATTCCTGGAAGCTGAACATGTCCCAGTTCTTCCATGGCCTGCATACTCACCAGACATGTCATCCGTTGAGCATGTTTGGGATGCTCTGGATCGACATGTACGACAGCGTGTTCCCACCAATATCCAGTAACGTCGCACAGCCATTGAATAGGAATGGGACAACATTCCACAGGCCACAATCAACAGCCTGATCAACTCGAAGGAGATGTGTCACACTGCATGCACTGCATGGGGCAAATGGTGGTGTCACCAGATACTGACTGGTTTTCTGATCCAAGCCCCTACTTTTTATTTAAGGTATCTGTGACCAACAGATGCATATCTGTATTCCCAGTCATGTGAAATCCATTGATTAGGGCCTAATGAATTCATTTCAATTGACTGATTTCATTATATGAACTTTAACTCAGTAAAGTCTTTGAAATCGTTGCATGTTACGATTCTATATTTGTTCAGTGTATTTAGCTGAGTATTCAGGGCCTACAGTTAAACACTGCTGCACCCCTGATGTGCTCGCCTGTATCAAGCCGGTGACAGGACTGGCTAATCTGATAGCTACAGTGCCTTGCAAAAGTATTCATCCCCTTTGGAGTTCTTCCTATTTTGTTGCATTACAACCTGTAATTTAAAATAATTTTTATTTACATTTTATGTAATGGACATACACAAAATAGTTTAAATTGGTGAAGTGAAATGAAAAAAAATACTTGTTTCAAAAAACAAAAATATTTAAACGGAAAAGTGGTGCGTGCATATGTATTCACCCCTTTTGCTATGAAGCTCGTAAATAAGATCTGGTGCAACCAATTACCTTCAGAAGTCACATAATTAGTTAAATAAAGTCCACCTGTGTGCAATCTAAGTGTCACATGATCTGTCACATGATCTCAGTATATATACACCTGTTCTGAAAGCCCCAGAGTCTGCAACACAACTAAGCAAGCGGCACCACCAAGCAAGCGGCACCATGAAGACCAAGAACCTCTCCGAACAGGTCAGGGACAAAGTTATGGAAAAGTACAGATCAGGGTTGGGTTATAAAAAAAGATCCAAAAATTAAGTTACAAACAATGCAAAAAAACCTAACAAAACAGCACAATTGGCCAGGAGAATGTAAAACGTCAGCCATCCTCTTCGGCGCCATCACATGATCGGGTCTTACAGGCTAGTGAAGACAGACACATCATGGACACAACTGTGCGCATCCTTATCCAATTCCGAGGTGCATAACATAAGAACTGTCCAAATTTACTTTTCGTCAATTGTTTTGGTTTAGAATAGACCATTATCATGCACCTGTCTCGAAACAGGGGCAGTGGGAAAAATGCACTTAAATAGCGAATGGAGGACGATTTTCCTCTGGTTCATTTTCATGCCAGCCAGGTAGGCTATACTCCTGTTGTAAAAATAAACGATGTGCTTAATATTAGGAAAGTTGAGAAATAAATATAATAGGCCTAGTCTATAGAAAGCTGATGGGATCCTCCTCTTTTTAGAAGAGGCCATCACTCTGTTTTCTTGTGCAATTGCATAGCCTATAGAAATGTTGCGCAACATGAGTTCATGGGCTCTCATTAAGTGTTTGATTAGATTTTTGATTCCAATTGCATTGATGTCAGAGTGATTAGAGGGACAATAGAGTGCTGAGTACCAGGCAGTTAGCAGGTTTGGTAGGCCACTAATGACCATCAGCAGCATCAGAGATTGGAGATGCCTAATTACTGTGACTAAACGGTCACGTGGAATTTGAATGGCTTTCATGACTCGTGACCACTGGTGTGGCAGCAATATGGTCACCGCAACAGCCCTAATCTCAACAAACCATTTCTGTACGGACCTCGCTTTGTGGACTTCACATTGTAATGCTGAAACAGGAAAGGACCTTCCCCAAACTGCTGCCACAAAGTTGGAAGAACAGAATCGTCTATAATGTCATTGTATGCTGCAGCGTAAAGATTTCCCTTCACTGGAACTAAGGGGCCCCACACCATTATTCCTCCTCCACCAAACTTTACAGTTGGTACTATGCATTCAGACAGGTAGCGTACTCCTGCATACGCCAAACCCAGTATACTGCTGCTGCTCTCTCATTTAGCTATTTGCACTTTATGGATTGTGGTTGTTGTGGATTTAAATGTGTATTTCAATCAATTCAATCAAATTTGTTTTATATAGCCCTTCGTACATCAGCTAATATCTCGAAGTGCTGTACAGAAACCCAGCCTAAAACCCCAAACGGCAAGCAATGCAGGTATAGAAGCACTGTGGCTAGGAAAAACTCCCTAGAAAGGCCAAAACCTAGGAAGAAACCTAGAGAGGAACCAGGCTATGAGGGGTGGCCAGTCCTCCTCTGGCTGTGCCGGGTGGAGATTATAACAGAACATGGCCAAGATGTTCAAATGTTCATAAATGACCAGCATGGTCAAATAATAATAATCACAGAAGTTATCGAGGGTGTAGCAAGTCAGCACCTCAGGAGTAAATGTCAGTTGGCTTTTCATAGCCGATCATTAAGAGTATCTCTACCGCTCCTGCGGTCTCTAGAGAGTTGAAAACAGCAGGTCTGGGATCCAATAATGGTTGAATTCAAGAAGTTTAAGCTGCCTATCAATTATTGTTTTTGAAACCAGTGGACAGCCACTGGGGCAATCTGTAGTTGCTACATCCATTTTTGGACTTGTACATTATATATACACTACAGGTCAAAAGTTTTAGAACACCTACTCATTCAAGGGTTTTCTTTATTCTTACTATTATCTACATTGTAAAATAATAGTGAAGACATCAAAACTATCAAATAACACATGGAATTATGTAGTAACCAAAAAAGTGTCAAAATGTATTTTATTTTTCAGATTCTTCAAAGTAGTCACCCTTTGCATTGATGACAGCTTGCACACTCTTGGCATTTTCTCAACCAGCTTCATGAGGTAGTCACCTGGAATGCATTTCAATTAACAGGCGTGCCTTAAGTTAATTTGTGGAATTTGTTTCCTTCTTAATGCGTTTGAGTCAGTTGTGTTGTGGTAAGGTAGGGGGGTATACAGAAGATAGCCCTATTTGGTAAAAGACCAAGTTCATATTATGGCAAGACAGTGTTCCAGTAACAGACACATCTCAACATCAACTGTTCAGAGGAGACTGTGTGAATCAGGCCTTTATGGTCAAATTGCTGCCAAAAAAACACTACTAAAGGACACCAATAAGAAGAAGAGATTTGCTTGGGCCAAGAAACACGAACAATGGACATTAGACCGGTGGAAATGTGTCCTTTTGGTCTGGAGTCCAAATTTGAGAGTTTTGGTTTCTTTTGACTCATCACATATGCTGCTGCTACTATTTCTTTTCTATCCTGTTGCCTAGTCACTTTATCCCTACCATTATGTACATACAGTATCTACCTCAATTACCTCGTTCCCCTGCACACCGACTCAGTACTGGTACCCCGTGTATGTAATCAAGTTATCCTTACTCATTGTGTATTTATTTCTCGTGTTATTATTTCTCTCTGCATTTTTGGGAAGAGGCCCGTAAGTAAGCATTTCACTATTAGTCTACAGCTGTTTACGAAGCATGTGACAAATAAAATTGTATTTGATTTTGATTTGACACACACACACACACACACACACACACACACTGAAGCAACATCATCAGGGTGCGTGTGCAAGTGTGTGCATACGAATGCGTATTTACGGTATGTACACAGAAATGCTGTAGGACACAAGATTTATATTCATTATCAGGGCTACATATGAAATGCAGAGTATTGATCCCCAACTCCAGCCTAGAGTACACAGGTTGAACTCTGACCCCATACAAACATCACATCCTTCCATAAAAGCAAATGTCCCACAACGCACTGGGGCAGCAACTCTGGACCTGGCACATATGGCACGATACTGATAGCTAGCCAAATACCAGCTAGTCAAATACATGGCCTTAAATGACTGTCGGGTGTGGCGGCTAGGAGTGAGAATGTGTGTGTTTGTAATGTTCCAAGATGTTCAAACTAGTTTCAAACTAAGATTTGGTATATAATAATATTTCAAATGTTCTGTTGTCTGTGCATTTACAAACAATCCTAAACATCTCAGCATGATATTCTTTAGGGAGCTACCATACTTTGTATGGTACTTTCTGTATGTGGGTTCACTCTATCCCTCATTATAATCACTGTATAATCTCGATAGATGATAATTAAATGTTTTTTTTTCGCCTTTAATTTGTTGCTCTAGTTATCCAAGCCCCTTATTAGTGATATACAGAGTCAGTAAGTTTGAGAAACACAAATAAGAAGCAGATGATTATTAATTTAGGGCACTTACTGCTGATAATAATAACTGTGTGTGTGTGTGTGTGTGTGTGTGTGTGTGTGTGTGTGTGTGTGTGTGTGTGTGTGTGTGTGTGTGTGTGTGTAATAAACATGCTCTGGTTCCAACCAGATTCAGCATTAATGATTGACTCAGAACAACCCCAGCAATGGGATCAAATACTCTGTCTGCTAAATAATGTATTGGGCGGGGGCCTGTGACAGTCCCGCCCAGACCAGAGAGAAAGAAAAAGAGAGTGAGAGAGAGAGAGAGATGGAAACCTTGTGTATTGGCACTGTGGCAAGTACTGTATGTTAGCAAGTAGCAACCAACACATTTCACTCATGGGGCCTAAGGGGCTCTGTGTGTGTGTGTGTGTGTGTGTGTGTGTGTGTGTGTGTGTGTGTGTGTGTGTGTGTGTGTGTGTGTGTGTGTGTGTGTGTGTGTGTGTGTGTGTGCGTGCATCCTTGTATGTGTGTGTGACTACCAATGTGTGTCAGTCATCAATAATGCAGTCCCCTGGTTATACCCTCATCAAAGGCCATGTTCCTAGACGTTCTAGTGTTCCACATAATTAACACACAGCTAAGGAAGAAACGGTAAACATGCTAATTCAGAAGTTACTCCAGCAAAATAGGAGATATCGTAAACTCAGAGCTCCTACAGCAATGTGCTCGTCAACATGACGTATGACGCTCTTCAAACAAATACAAAAGAAGTGTAGCAAAACCCATTCCAAGTCCAGTACCACACACTGGAGAACTAAGGTCCAGAGAGAGCTTTTGGTCACAGTATTCTTTCCCCAATTTAGATGGAAAGTTCGTTTTTATGAACACCTCTCGCACTTAACAATCAAAAGGTTACTCACCAACATGACAGTACTGAAAGTGATCCTTCATTTACTTGGATTTTGCGGATCATATTGAACTGCGTTAAATATAGGCCTACTCAAAAAATGGAGGCGGCAAGAATCTCTATTTTCAAATTCGTTACTGTGCAACTTTGTGGACAGGGGTCGTGTAAGGCGCACACACACACCGACACACAGACACACCGACGCACACATACACACACACACACACACACACACACACACAGTGGAACGGCTCTCCTGCCAGGCTGGAGTGATAGCGGTATCCACGTCTCCTTTTTTTGGTCTGGGGGAGCTGCTAATGAACAGCGTGAATGGGAAGAAAGTATCTGGCTCAATCCACTAATTGCCTTAAAAGCTCTTCATACAATTTCCCCTGTCAACAGAGATTGTGTGTGTGTGTGTGTGTGTGTGTGTGTGTGTGTGTGTGTGTGTGTGTGTGTGTGTGTGTGTGTGTGTGTGTGTGTGTGTGTGCGCGAGAGAGAAAGCTAAATCAGAGAAAGGATAGCTGCTGAGACACAACTGAGCATGAAAACGATCACTGTGGTGATACTGACACGCATACACAAACACACATACGGACACACATAAACATACTGTACAGTCACGTGCACAGATAGGAGTCTACATATGCTTAGCACATGTCCCTTTGCCCTCCACTCACCAAATGCCCTTTTGGGTGGTGGTATAATTTTGGTATACAGTTTTTGTCGTTGTTCTAAACCCACTGCCCGCAAGACGACGTCAAGTTCACCACCCGCTTACCCTCCACCCTGTCCATTGGTTGTGCCCGTTGGGCGCCTGGGTTGAGCTCGTTTCCCAGTCTGCCCTGTACAGACATTGCACACGCCCAGTATCCAAACACGTATGGCTGGAGATGCAGTCCCCGGTTGAGTGTATGTAGCTAGCTACCTAGTTTAAATAGCAACAATACTGCCACAGTAGCGTAAGGTGATTTAACACTTGATAACGCTTGATTTACATCCTCATTAATGTTCGGTCTGGTTGGCTGATACGAGGCAGCAGAGAGAGGCAGAAAGACATGAGGAACGGATTCATCTGAGTCAACTCCATCCCTTCCTCAGTCGGGAGTTGCACATGTGTGTAAGGGCAGCGGCAACACAGGTAGTCTAGACCAGCCAGCAAGCGTTTGAATATTATGTTGTGAAGTTATTTAAGAATTGAAGAGCATTAAAGATAAATCACAATCACCGAAAAAGAAATCTAGCCACCTAACAGATTTACACAATCAGCAACATCAATGATCAGCTAATAGCCAACCCTCTTTTCCCGATGTCAATCATGTCTTTGACTAGCTTGCTTACAATTAGTGTTTTGTTGCAGAAATAAATAGGCCTATGCTCAATTTTTAAAAAACATTTTCACTACAGAGGCAGTTGGTATGTTATGAATTTCGAGATATAAATTAGGAAAGGGTGCGCCCTTTTTTTTACATTTCGAGCTCCTGCCCCCCTGAAAGGTGGTTAATGTACACACACACACACACACACACACACACACACACACACACACACACACACACACACACACACACACACACACACACACACACACACGAGAAAAGGGAAACACACAAGCACACAGATGTAAACCGAGACACGAGAGAGCTATAAACACACATAAAAGAACACACGCACACACACACACACACACACACACACACACACACACACACACACACACACACTAGTACAGTAGGGTGCTTTACCATGGCACAGCTCTCATTAAAATAAAAAGCCTGTTGAATGCTTTAAACACCATTAGGAAATGCCATAAATACACAGAGTACTTCTCAGTGCACTTAAGCACTGCTCCCAGACCCATTGTTCAGCATAGAGCTGAATGACTGTGGTCCACTCACTTAAGACCCTGACACTACACACTTACACAATACACACGCACGGCCTGTCAGCTGGATGCATGTTTGCCTGCCTGGCTCCAGATATATGTTCACAAATGGAAAGGTTTCATACACCGGAGTGTTACACACTGTGTTACCATACTGAGACATCACCGAATGCTGCATTCATCAGAAAGGTGACATACACGCCTATAAACTGTATGTAAACTTAATCTACAAAGATGCTGACGTGGGATTTCTATGAAGGATGAGGAGGAGGGGGCTGAGGGGGATCCCAATCCTTGTGATCAGGAGCCCAAACCCACCTCCCCTCATTTCTGTCACACATGATTGCCCCGGAGATATCCGACACATGTCCCACGTCAGCAGGCGTGTAGTGCATACCTAACAACCATGCGTGATTTAAGAGGCCCAGGCTCTGTCATTACAGCAGGGTCACTGTCAGGGGCTCGGGAGTGTCAAGGGGCCAGGACAGGGCCAGGGTGGAGCTGGGGGTCCCAGGACAATCCATCACTGTCGATAGACTGATACCCGGCGGACTGGGGAGGGAGGATAGGGAGGATGTGTGTGTGTGTGTGCGCATGAATGTGTGTGTGCGTGTGTGTCTGGTGCCCACCAGTGTAAATATAGGCGTGTAAATAGGACAGATTCAGTGTCAGGATCAGGGCCAGGAGTTGACAGTCTGTCTCTAGGGTCTTAAAGTCTGTCAATGGAGCAAGGAGTGATAGGGGATTGCTCCTGGGTCAAACCATCGGCAATATCTGCTGTCATGCACACACACACACACACACACACACACACACACACACACACACACACACACACACACACACACACACACACACACACACACACACACACACACACACACACACAAAAGGAGCCAATAGCTGCAGTCATTATTGATCTGGCCAGGTCCAAGTTCTGAAAAGATCCACAATTAAACCCTTCAGGCCCCAGTGGTGTGAGGATGCTCTTTAGGAACAGTCGACGTGGCTAATGTGGAAGCAGTGGCTGCAGTAATGAGGCTAGCCAACCTGGCCGTGTTACTGTGTGGACAGGTCGGCTCACAGAGGTATGTGTGTGTGCGTCTGTGAATGCATTTGTGCCTGTGTGCATGTGTGCGTACATGTGTCAACTCTTCTTTCAGGCCCCTGTCATACTATTGTATCACAACAACATCCCAGTCTACGGTTCACATTCCCGTCGGCAGAATGGACAAAATGGAAAACCGCAGAAAGCTGTCGAACATGAAAGTGATGGATAAACAGAGCAGCCATATGGTCAGAATGAACCTGTGTTTCCCCCCTCTTTTTCCCATCAGAGCCGTTATCGGACGCAAGTGTGCGTGAGTGCGGAGGCGAACGGCGAGAAAATAATTACCCTCTGCCTCCTCCAGCTGGTTTGTTCATAAACACGCAATTATGATTTCACGGCGGTCCATTATACACAAGCGACTCGGGGGCAGAAAGCAGCGCCGCTGCGCGATCATTGAAAACATCTTAAACACTCTCGGCTCGGCTAATACCTTCGCGGGGAATGCAATTTTCTGATTTGCTTGGCAGCTCCTCAATAAGAAATCAATTATGCCTTAAAAATACCAGCAAGAGTCTGCATCGTGTGTCGTATAAAGGCAATGGCGTAGTTGTAGGGGTTGGCCTGTGTCATGTGTCACCACAATCGACTGAGGCCATTGACACTAATAAAAAAGACACAAGTGAAGTCATGAGATACAACACTAGCTTGGGAACTGTAACATGGATGCATAGATATACAGTATGATTATATCAGGTTATGATCGAGTGTACACGCCCACACGCACGCTCCCAGCCACACACACACACACACACACACACACACACACACACACACACACACACACACACACACACACACACACACACACACACACACACACACACACACACACACACACACACACACACACACACACACACACATTTGGCTAAAGCCTCTGTACTCTGCAATCACTGTCATTTCTATGTCCTCCTCATTTTATCTCTCTCACGCTCTCTCTCGCTCTCACACTCCCTCTATCCCAGCAAAGAAACAGGCATATAAAATGCAGCTGTTTCTCCACCTACCTTCCCCATCCCCCTGTCCATCTGTGCCCATAGAGCTTTTACACCCCACTGGAAGTCCCCTCTTCATCCGATGACAGTCACGCAAAAATGACATCATAATCGAGTGACTCCACTTAGCCAGGCTGAATGGGGTGATGGCCAGTGTCCTGGAGTGTGGAAGGCCAGCGTGGTGAGCACCACACTGCAAGAGGCAGGATTGAAGCCACTGGGGTGTGGGGGGTCAAAGGGTGACTGGAGGCAGGGGACATACCAGGAAGAAGGAAGAGGCTTGGGGAGAGGACATGATAGATTCTGGTACCATTCTTTCCAAACCGGTCTCTCTGTTCACACTCCTATTGCCTACGACTTAGTCCTGTCAACAAACTGCAACTGGGCACGGGTCGGTTTTTATCTGACCCAGACTCTTGAATAACGTGCGTGCAGGCACAGAAGACTGACCGTCAAACAGCAATTTTGTCATTTTTACTGGAGAGAAATAACATAGTGTTTTAGCCACAAAGGTTTAGGGAAACCCACTTCAGAGCATCTGGGGATTTAGTAGTTGTACTTATCAAAATGAGATGGGGTTTCTTACATCCACATTCCCCACATAACCACATTCACTTAGGCATGCATATAGTTACAGTTTCAGTGAGACTTTGACGGCTGGCGTATTTATACCACAAACCCCAGTGACTTTGGCATTCTGTCTCAGCATGAGGGAGCATTGTTACCAGTCTGCCAGATGCAGTGGTGTAAAGTACTTTTAAGTAAAAAATACTTTAAAGTACTACTTAAGTAGTTTTTTTTAGGTATCTGTACTTTACTTGACTATTTATATTTTGGACTACTTTTACTTTTACTTCACTACATTCCTAAAGAATATGATGTACTTTTTACTCCATACATTTTCCCTGACACCCAAAAGTACTCGTTACATTTTCAATGCTTAGCAGGACAGGAAAATGGTCCAATTCACTCACTTATCAAGAGAATATCCCTGGTCATCACTACTGCCTCAGATCTGGAGGACTCACTAAACACAAATGCTTAATCTGTAAATTATGTCTGCGTGTTGTAGTGTGCCCCTGGCTATCAGTAACAAAAAAAAGGTGAAAATTGTGCTGTTCAATTTGCTTATTATACTTAATTTTGTTATACTTTTGATACTTAAGTATATTTTTGCAATTACATTTACTTTTGATACTTAAGTATATTTAAAACCAAATACTTTTAGACTTTTTCTCAAGTAGTATTTTCCTGGGTGACTCACTTTTACTTGAGTCATTTTCTATGAAGGTATCTTTACTTTTACTCAAGTATGACAATTGGGTACTTTTTCCACCACTGGCCAGATGTGATGTAGCAGAAGTCCCCAGCAAACACACACTGCACACTCTGCACACACATAAACATCACAATGTACGGCTGGGAGTGCCTCAACTGAAGCCCCCCTCAGTGCATTGTGGGAGCTCTCTCTCAGCAGGCTCATGTCAGAAGCTTGTAGGGGAATGTGTAGATTGGTGAAAATTCACTTTGAAGGAAGATGATAGAGAATTAGTGCAGGCGAAATTTGACCATAATACATCTTCAATCTGACTCCATTATCATGTGGATGCGATAGGCCTATAAGCGTATCCAATGTGTCTAGGCAAGGTAGCGAGCGTTGCAGCACCACTCAGAATACTATACTGTAAGTTACATGTGTCCAAGGTAACCGTTATGCAACTATTAAGATGCTGAGGGACAAGGAGCTGGTACATACCAGAGGTTTTCAATGTGAAAAGATACATTTTTTCAAAAAAAAGTTTAAACGAATTAAAGACACACTATAGTGTACACCAGAAGACTGGTTTACAATGACTCCAAGAACAAAGTTTCAACCCAGCTTTTATTCTTCCAAGAGCTCCAAACCCCAGTATCTCCTATCGTCTAATTAACATCCCTTTGCATGGCTCAAAACATTAAAACAAAAAGCATAAAACTTCACACGCATTCTCGAATCTAATCACCTCACATCAAAACAGTATGATAGGAGCACATCCCTGCATCGCTCCTCTTCGAACTGACCGACGTACAGAAATACACAGTTTCCTTGTAACAATACATCCATAGCGCTTACAGTACAATAAAACACATAAAAATGCACAGTTCTTTATGAACTCTTGAAACAATACAAACATGACAATTTCATTCATTTTGTCGATTTCACGTTTCCATCTGTCTTCACACCTTCAATGGTGTCCGTGCTCCCAAGGTTCTGTGGGATTATCCCGCCTCGGGGAAAGCCACAGTTAAGGTGGGTTTGAACCCCTTGTGATAGCCCACAGATGGTCGGCCATCCAAACAATGTAAAAAATTGTGATTGAGTTATCACGCTAGGCCTCAGCGTCAACAAGTCGCTAGATGCATCTTCATCACTGGCCTTCATCATCATTCCCATTTGTTCGCGCTCTATTTTTTTCGACTACACACACTCTCTGTTGGAGCAGTTCCTCCTGGAATACGTGGCTTTGAGATAGCCAGTGGTTTAAAGTACTTAAGTAAAAATACTTTCAAGTACTACTCAAGCTGTTTTTTTAGGTATCTGTACTTTACTTGACTATTTATATTTTGGGCAACTTTAACTTTTATTTCACTACATTGCTAAAGAAAATGATGTACTTTTTACTCCATACGTTTTCCATGACACCCCAAAGTACTCGTTACATTTTTGAATGCTAAGCAGGACAGGAAAATGGTCCAATTCCCGCACTTATCAAGAGAACATCCCTGGTCATCTCTACAGACTCTGATCTGGCAGACTTACTAAACACAAACGCATCTTTTATAAATGTCTGAGTGTTGGAGTGTGCCCCTTGCTATCCGTGAAAAAATAATTAACAAGAAAATGGTACCGTCTGCTTTGCTTAATATAAGGAATTTGAAATGATTTATACTTTTACTTTTGATACTTAAGTATATTTAGATCCAAATACTTTTTGACTTTTACTCAGGTAGTGTTTTACTGGGTGACTTCCACTTTTACTTGAGTAACTTTCTATTAAGGTATCTACACTTCTACTCAAGTATGACAATTGGGTGCTTTTTACACCACTGGAGATAGCAATGCATTGTGGGGAAGGAAGAAGTGGTGTATTGTGGGAGTTGTTGTTGTAGAGGTCTTCACTGTGTTGATCGCACATAGTACGTAATATATATAAATATATGCTATTTAGCAGACGCTTTTATCCAAAGCGAATTAGTCATGCATGCTTACATTTTATGTATGGGTGGCCCCAGAAATCGAACTCACAACGATCTCTGGTCCCTCTCTATTACCCCAGCACGGACATTCACAGAATCGCGTGCGCGCACACTCACACACACAGAACACTACATTTGCCAAATCATTTGAAAGAGTTTGGAGTAACTGCTGGATGCTACTCCAACAAAAATACATCCGAAGTATGAAAGACTCTGTTTTCAGTATATGCAGCAAAAGATGGAACTCTTGAACTTTTCCAAACCAAAATGCACTTTCTGTGTCAGCACAGTTAACACATTTCCCACCTCATCCGCATGGAGGATAAAACCCTACATCCTGGGCTATGGATCTCCACGCTCCTCTCTGAAAACTGGAAGTATGGCGTGGGTGAGATGCGGCCCCTAGCTGATCCATACACCCCTCCTTCCCCCAGCGATCGATGCACTCCTTCAGCCTGGACTCACATCAAAGCACCCCCCCCCCCCCCCCCCACCCCCCTCACCCTTCCACCCCCCTCGCTGGAGGTTAGGCGGATCCACAGGTAACCTTTTCTCTTTCATTCCACGTCGTCTCTCGCAGCACTTCGGCTGCCTTCTCGGAGTCAGTAGAAGCATCAAAGACCGCCTGGGCCCGTGCCAGGCCCCCCTGCTAGGCATCCTACCCCGGCCCCCCTGCCAGCACAACCCCCATACACCCTCATCCCACCCCCTGTGAGGCCCCATCCGCGCCGCCCCATGCTGGCTACACATACTGTAAACAACAAGCTGTCAAAAGGGCTCAAGTGTGCGTGCCTCCTAGCGTGACCTATGAAGCAGCGATCTGACTGTACCACAGGGAAAGCAGGGCTCTGACTGTGCTCTATGGGAGAACATGGGTCTAACTGTGCTCTGTTCTATGGGGAAACATGTACATAACTTTGCTCAAAGAGGAAACATGTAGCTGTGCTCTATGGGAATGCGTAAGTTCGACTGTGCTCCATGGGAAGCATGTAGCTGTGCTCTAAGGAGAAACACGTGCAGTAACTGTGCTGTATGGGGAAACATGTAGCCATGCTCTAAGGGGAAACTTGTATTTGTGTTCTATGGGGAAACGTAACTGTCCTCTATTGGAAAACACATTCCCGACTTTGCTCAACATAGAGAAACATCAGTAGAATATGCAATGGAATGATTGAGTAGTGAGTGACATCCTATCGAGCACTTTGCAACCTGAAAAAATATAATAAAAAAAGTCTGTGACTGAAACTCAGGTTGAGTCTTAAATAGCACCCTATTACCTCTATAGTGCACTACTTCTGAGCAGGCCCTATAGTGCACTATATTGGGACTAGGGTGCCATTTGGGTAGCAGCCTCAGATTCCTCAGACTGGCAGTAACCTGAAACTGTCTGTCTTGTACTTCAGACGGCAGACAAACAGAATATGGCACTACCACAGAGACTCTATTTCTCCAGACAAAACCAACCACAGGTTAATGTCTCATATTGTATGTCTCAGACAAGGACTGGAGCATGGGAAGTGACATGTTTGTGCCGGGGGCGAACATCAAACACACACACCGGAGACTCAGCCAGCTTCACAATGTAATGAGAGAGAGAGAGCGAGGGAGAGCAAAGGGAACGGGGGGTCACTTACTCCTGATGGCAGCCCCACTACAATGTGACCCAGTGTGTCATGTTGACATTGACTGAGAGTTAGTCTGTAAAAATAGTGACAGGCAACTACATCTTGGATGTGTTTATGCTGTGGATATTCAACTAATTTGCTCTGAATTAAAATATAAGGCCACCTTCAAGGTATCTATACTGTATATACTGTATAAGGAAGTGGGTATGAATGGGTAAATGTATAAGCCCAGTCCTGAAAACCAATTATTGGCTGTTCCATTGGTGTAATGGATGTGACTAGAATGTTAATTGTCCCAAGATTTGGTTCTAGGTTCAACATTATGGATGGAGTAACATGAAAGCGGATCCTCAATATCAAATGACTATTCTCCACTCAATTCTACTACGTGAGAAACTATGTGAGAATGCTGTTCATTGACTACAGCTCTAGCGTTCAACACCATAATCCTGATCCTGGTAGGCCTGATCTCCGAGGACGATAAGACAGCCTACAGGGAGGAGGTCAAAGACCTAAACTCGAACAAAACAGAGATGCTTGTTCTAGGTCCCAAGAAACAAAGAAATCTTCTGTTGAATCTGACAATTCATCTTGATGGTTGTACAGTCGTCTCAAATAAAACTGTGAAGGACCCCGGCGTTACTCTGGACCCTGATCTCTCCTTTGACGAACATATCAAGACTGTTTCAAGGACAGCTTTTTTTCCATCTACGTAACATTGCAAAATTCAGAAACTTTCTGTCCAAAAATGATGCAGAAAAATTAATCCATGCTTTTGTTACTTCTAGGTTAGACTACTGCAATGCTCTACTTTCCTGCTACCCGGATAAAGCACTAACTAAACTTCAGTTAGTGCTAAATACGGCTGCTAGAATCCTGACTATTTTATCATATTACTCCAGTGCTAGCCTCCCTACACTGGCTTCCTGTTAAGGCAAGGGCTGATTTCAAGGTTTTACTGCTAACCTACAAAGCATTACATGGGCTTGCTCATACCTATCTTTCCGATTTGGTCCTGCCGTACATACCTACACGTACGCTACGGTCACAAGACGCAGGCCTCCTAATTGTCCCTAGAATTTCTAAGCAAATAGCTGGAGGCAGGGCTTTCTCCTATCGAGCTCCATTTTTATGGAATGGTCTGCCTACCCATGTGAGAGACGCAGACTCGGTCTCAACCTTTAAGTCTTTACTGAAGACTCATCTCTTCAGTAGGTCATATGATTGAGTGTAGTCTGGCCCAGGAGTGTGAAGGTGAACGGAAAGGCTCTGGAGCAACGAACCGCCCTTGCTGTCTCTGCCTGGCCGGTTCCCCTCTCTCCACTGGGATTCTCTGCCTCTAACCCTATTACAGGGGCTGAGTCACTGGCTTACTGGTGCTCTTCCATGCCGTCCCTAGGAGGGGTGCGTGACTTGAGTGGGTTGAGTCACTGACGTGATCTTCCTGTCTGGGTTGGCGCCCCCCCTTGGGTTGTGCCGTGGCGGAGATCTTTGTGGGCTATACTCGGCCTTATCTCAGGATGGTAATTCACACGGTAATTCACACGGACTCTATGCACACTCACTGGACTCTACCCACACACAGACATACACTGACACTCCAACACACAAATACACAAACACACACACACACACACACATGCGTATGGACGCAACGCACATAAATACACACTCTCTCACTCTGCTACTCTGTTTATTACATCCTGATTGCCTCGTCACTTTTACTTTTACCTACATGTACATAATATTACCTCAACTAACTCGTACCCCTGCACATTGACTCAGTACCGCTACTCCTTGTGCTGTATATAGCCTTGTTAAATGTTCTTTCTTTTTTTTAAACTCTGCTTTGTTGGGAACCGGCTCGTAAAGTAAGTCTAGATCTGTTGTATTCGGCGCATGTGACAAATAACATTTTATTGATTTGATTCATAATAAACCCCTCTATATGGAAACAACACCATCCTACACAGAGGTTTAAAATTGAGATTTACTTTAGTCATTCTTTTCCCTTCTCCCCTGTAGTGTGTGTGTGTGTGTGTGTGTGTGTGTGTGTGTGTGTGTGTGTGTGTGTGTGTGTGTGTGTGTGTGTGTGTGTGTGTGTGTGTGTGTGTGTGTGTGTGTGTACGTGTGTGGTGGATCTCTGCTGGGGCAAAGGGGAGGAGGTGGCCAGTTTGATGAATGACAAATAATGAGGAGATCCAGGAGTTCTCCACTTAACTAGACTGTAGGATTGCCACAGATACAGAAAACAATGGCGACACACACGCACGCACACACACTCCTGCATATACATACATAACACACACACAGACACGCGTTAGCTCCCACATAACACACACACACATGCACGCACGCACACAAACACGCGCATGCACTTTAAGCACAAACAGACTTGAGTTCATGTATGTAGGCCCACACACACACTCATACGAACGATGTAAAGGTATAGGGAAGCAGACAAGCAGTCCTAATGACCTAGAGAGCCAGAGAGTGTAGCAGAAGCAGCAGTAGGGGTGAGACACCAGTACGCAGAGTAACAACACTCTGGCTGCTGCATGAATATTAAAATGCCTTCTATGCCTTTGACCTTGAGATTAATATTTAAAAACGGTCTGTCTCTAAACACACAAACGCGCTTGCGCACACACAAACACACACACACACACACACGCACAGATACGCATGCATGCACCAAAGCACACACAAACGCTCATGTAGACTGTAAACCCGCTGGCCATTGATGTAGCCGTCCTTATTAAAAGTATTTCCTTATTATAATTTTTTTTTGTGTGAGTGTGTGAGTGCCTGTGAGAGAAGATGGAGGAGGAACGTTGTTGTCGGGAAAATTGAATGGGAAAGCACACAGCCTCTCTCATATGCCATGTTTCTCTTCTCCCTGCCCCACCCTCCCTCCTCCCCCTTCTCTCCCTGTCCATCTTCTTTTCACGTTCTGTCCTCATTCACCCTCTCTATCATTCTCCGACTCCCCATTCTCTCCCTCTCCATATATCTCTCTCTGGGTGGGAAAGCGTATTGTATCTAAAGCCGTTTACGGGCTGAGAAAATGGAAGTAACGTCTGATTTCCACATTTTCTAATCATGACAGAATCCTCTCATCTCACTTCCTCTCCCGCATTTAGTCAGGCAGGGGCCGGGGGAGAAGCAGTACACAAACACAACCATCAGAGAGCGAGCCAGACGAGGTCTGTACGCTCGAAAAGCCCACACCCCGCCACTCTCAAACACACACCTGTCCCCCTCTATGAGGCGTACAAAACCAAACAAACAAACAAATGAAAAAGCGTGACAGCTGAACCTTTGGTTTCGTTTCTTCTTCCTCTCTGTTTAACACTGTGTGAAGCCCCCAACATGAGAGGCAAACACTGTGTCTCAAATGGCACCATATTCCCTATATAGTGCACTACTTTTGACCAGAGCCATATCGGCCCTGGTTAAATGTCGTCCACTAAATCGAGAATAGGGCGCCATCCGGTACTCACCCAGAGACTCCTTTTGGAAAGTCAATGGGGAGGTAACCCTCCCTGACAGAACGGGTTTACACTCCGGAGTGTGTGATGAAAGAGTGTGTGTTGACGGTTTGATCTGGAGGCCTGCATCTGGGAGAGAGGAGAAGAATGGCATACTCAAACCGGGTCTGAACTAAATCAGAGGAACTCAGGTGGGGTGCGGGGAGTGGGATAGGGCTGGGGTGGTAGAATGGATTTACCTAGGTGAGGAGTCACTGTGAGGAGAGGTAGAATGACACAGTGCTCTCTGAGGTGATGCTATGGCTGTAGAAATCTAAAGGCCGTGTGCTACTGTAGGACTTCCATTCCCCCTCGACCACTACAACCTTCATCTTCCTCCCTTTCTATCTACAGTATATCTGCCCTCCTTCCCTCCCCTCTCAACCTGACGTCTTTCCCTTTTCACCCTCCTCCTTCCCTGCATGTATCATTATTTCCCTGGATCTATCTCCCTGTATCTCTCTCCTCCTCTCTTCCCGTACCTCTCCCTGTATCTCTCTCCTCTCTTCCCGTACCTCTCCCTGTATCTCTCTCCTCCTCTCTTCCCGTACCTCTCCCTGTATCTCGCGCTTCCTCCCTCCCCATTTCTCTCTTTCCCTGTATGTCTCTCTTACTCCCTACCCATATTTTTCCTTCTCTCCCTCTGTCCGTGCATCTCTCCCCATATCTCACTCTTCCTCCTTCCCCATATCCTTACCTCTCTGTATCTCTCTCCCTGTATCTCCCTGTGACTCACAGTCCCAGTGGGCCCAGCAGGCTCTCCTCCGAGAAAAGGAGCAGCACAGAGAGAGTTAGAGAGGCTGTCCCTGATTCAGCTCAGCCGGCTGCATTAAGCACAACCTGCTCCCGCTAAAAACCCGGTAAAAAAACAACAACAAGTCATATTCATCACCGTAATTGTGCGGGTGCTTTGGGTAGCAGCGGCGGGCGGCAGTGAGGGATGGCTCTGCTCGCGGGCGCCGTGATGCCCATGAATCACAGGCAGCCACTCGCCGGCCCTCCACCGCCATAAAACAAAAGATGGAGATGAAAAATGCTGCAATTAAGTGATTTGATTTCTGCTCTACCCTGCTGTCCCTTTCTCCCAGCCCTGCTCGCCACACACACACACACCTATGAGTATGCACATGCAAACACACACGTGCACACACGTGCACACACACACACACGTGCACACACGTGCACACACATACACACGTACACACACACACGTGCACACACACACGTGCACACGTGCACACACACACGTGCACACACACACACACACACACGTGCACACACACACGTGCACACACACACACACACACACACACACACACACACACGTGCACACACACACACACACACGTGCACACACACACACACACACACACACACACACACACACACGTGCACACACACACACACACGTGCACACACACACACACACACACACACACACACACACACACACACACACACACACACACACACACAGAGACGTACTGTCATATAAAGGCATATAAACGCACAAAGGTGGTAATACCGTATGTACTGCTTATTAGTACTCCCACTGTACATCCCACCCAAGCATTAGCATTATCAGACACCTGCAACACTTAAATAATTGACAGAAGCACCTTGAGGAGATTGACAAGGAAGAAAGGTTAGTAAGTGATCTTTGCCAATATGGAAAACACCGCTTCTAGAATTGTCACTGTGACTGTCAAAATGGCTACAAAATATCTGCCTG
Source organism: Salvelinus namaycush (assembly GCF_016432855.1). Taxonomy (NCBI): domain Eukaryota; kingdom Metazoa; phylum Chordata; class Actinopteri; order Salmoniformes; family Salmonidae; genus Salvelinus; species Salvelinus namaycush. The sequence continues at coordinate 3,655,519 of NC_052343.1, read as the reverse complement.
TTCCACTCAGAATCCCCCACCAAGACAGTCATAGTCCTCATCAATCATGTTGGTTCTATGGTGAGTTAATTGGTAACATGACTTGTGGTCTACTTTCTCAACAGAACGTCATGTTTGGGAATGATGTCATAACATATGGTTGGAGGTCAAAAGGTGTTACGCAATAATTTCATGACCACAACCCGGCCCTCTCCTGTACAGCAAATACATAGACCTAAGGGCAACGTTTTCCCCACGCAATAACAGTGAGCGTGTCAAAAAACGAAATTGTGATTTATGTAACATTTCTATAACAATGTCCAGGAGAAGAAAACGATTCAACCGAAGTTAACGTAAACGGAACAAAAATGCATTGCAGTTAATCGCTAGTCACCCTATTCGGAACTCTCCTTGGATAATGCACCATAAACAGTACAGTAAAATTGCAAGAGTTAAGTCAACTCCTATGGAGTCAAATTTAAGACTATTTTGGGGTTTACATGGTCCCACCCCTATTATGTGTTGACACTACTCTGGTGATGGTGTTGATATTTTTGGAGTTAAAACGAGACTTAATTAAATAAATATTCAACTCTCAGAGAGTTGCTTAAATGTTACTCCAACTGCCATTTTACTGTTTTCTGTTTGTATTTTTATTTTTATTTTTACAATCAACTCCAGCAGAGTACATTTCTCTTACGGTTGTACTTCCTTTGAGTTACAAGGGTATAAGGCTTTATTTGAATATTTCTTAATGTGTCACATTATGGTGGTTTACAATGTGATATCCAATCTCTGTTGGAATCCAACTTGCAGGAAGATATAGTGCACTTTTACATCACCACTTGCATTTAGAATTCCTGTCGGAGTAGAGGGAAAAATACAGTGCATGGAGACTACCGACAACATGTAAACTGGAACAACATCTCACTAGGGTGTATCAATTGCGCCAGACGGAATGGTGGCCGTTTCACGGGCTCCTGACCAATTGTGGTATTTTTTTGCCACTGATCGTAACTTTTCTTGTACATAATATGTCTTGCCATTGTTTCCTATGACCGAAAAGAGCGTCTGGACATCCAAACAGCTATCACTAACCTCCATTTGGACGAGGACTTCTACTTCAATGAACCGGACCAGGCCCTAATCCCCAACACTCGTAAAAGGCGAAAACGGCGATATAGAGGCCTGCGTGGGCACCCTGGTGAGACTACGGCGGCTAACGAATAAATCTAGAGTCTCGAGTTAGAATACCTTATGACAAGGAACACGTCTGCCACACTGATCCTCAACATGGGGCCTCTCAGGGGTGCGTGCTTAGTTCCCTCCTGTACTCCCTGTTCACCCACAATTGCGTGGCCAGGCACGACTCCAACACCATCATTAAGTTTGCCGACGACACAACGGGGGTAGGCCTGATCACCGACAACAATGAGACAGCCTATAGGAAGGAGTTCAGAGACCTGGCAGTGTGGTGCCAGGACAACAACCTCTCCCTCAACGTGATCAAGACAAAGAAGATGATTGTGGACTACAGGAATAGGAGGGCTGATTACGCCCACATTCACATCGACGGGGCTGTAGTAGAACTGGTCGAAAGATTCAAGTTTCTTCGTGCCACTGAGGACGTATCATGGTCCAAACACACCAACGCAGTCGTGAAGAGGTCACGCCAATGCCGATTCCGACCTCAGGAGGCTGAAAAGATTTGGCATGGGCCCTCAGATCCTCAAAAAGTTCTACAGCTGCACCATTGAGAGCATCTTGACAGGCTGCATCACCGCTTGGTATGGCAACTGCTCGATCACAAGGCGCTACAGAGGGTAGTGCGTACGGCCCAGAACATCACTGGGGCCGAACTCCCAGCCATCCAGGACATCTATACTCGGCGGTGTCAGAGGGAAGCACTAAAAAATGTCAAAGACTCTTCTCTCTGCTACCGCACAGCAAGCGGTACCGGAGCACCAAGTCTGTGACCAAAGGGAAACTGAACAGCTTTTACCCATAAGACTGCTGAACAGTTAATCAAATGGCTATCTGGACAATTTACTTTGACCACCTTTATTATTTAGTTCTTTATCTTAATACTTTTGCACTGACTTCCTTGCACTGGCTCTATGCCCACTCACCCCAACATACACACACACACACCATACGCTCACACACACACTACATACAGTCACACACACAAAATACACACGTGCGTACTGATGCCACACACACACACACACACACACACACACACACACACACACACACACACACACACACACACACACACACACACACACACACACACACACACACACACACACACACACACACACACTGCTGCTACTCTGTTTATTATATATCCTGACTGCCTAGTCACTTTCACCCATACTCACATGTACAGTTGAAGTCGGAAGTTTACATACACTTTAGCCAAATACATTTCAGCTCAGTTTTTCACAATTCCTGACATTTAATCCTAGTAAGAATTCCCTGTCTTAGGTCAGTTAGGATCACCACTTTATTTTAAGAATGTGAAATGTCAGAACAATAGAAGACAGAATGATTTATTTCAGCTTTTATTTCTTTCATCACATTCCCAGTGGGTCAGAAGTTTACATACACTCAATTAGTATTTGGTAGCATTGCCTTTAAATTGTTTAACTTGGGTAAAATGTTTAGGGTAGCCTTCCTCAAGCTCCCACAATAAGTTGGGTAAATTCTGGCCCATTCCTCCTGACAGAGCTGGTGTAATGGAGTCAGGTTTGTAGGCCTCCTTGCACGCACACGCTTTTTCAGTTCTGACCACTCCAATACCTTGCCTTTGTTGTCCTTAAGCCATTTTGCCACAACTTTGGAAGTATGCTTGGGGTCATTGTCCATTTGGAAGACCCATTTGCGACCAAGCTTTAACTTCCTGACGGATGTCTTGAGATGTTGCTTCAATATATCCACCTAATTTTGCTGCCTCATGATGCTATCTAATTTGTGAAGTGCACCAGTCCCTCCTGCAGCAAAGCACCCCCACAACATGATGCTGCCACCCCCGTGCTTCACGGTTGGGATTGTGTTCTTTGGCTTGCAAGCCTCCCCCTTTTTCCTCCAAACATAACAATGGTCATTATGGCCAAACAGTTCTATTTTTGTTTGATCAGACCAGAGGACATTTCTCCAAAAAGTACAATCTTTGTCCCCATGTGCAGTTCCAAACTGTAGTCTGGCTTTTTTATGGGGGTTTTTGAGCAGTGGCTTCTTCCTTGCTGAGCGGCCTTTCAGGTTATGTCGATATAGGACTCGTTTTACTGTGGATATAGATACGTTTGTACCTGTTTCCTCCAGCATCTTCACAAGGTCCTTTGCTGTTGTTCTGGGATTGATTTGCACGTTTCGCACCAAAATACATTCATCTCTAGGAGTCAGAACGCGTCTCCTTCCTGAGCGGCAGGACGGCTGCGTGGTACTATGGTGTTTATATTTGCATACTATTGTTTGTACAGATGAACGTGGTACCTTCAGGCATTTGGAAATTGCTCCCAATGATGAACCAGACTTGTGGAGGTCTACAATTTCTTTTCTGAGGTCTTGGCTGATTTCTTTTGATTTTCCCATGATGTCAAGCAAAGAGGCACTGAGTTTGAAGGTAGGCCTTGAAATACATCCACAGGTACACCTCCAATTGACTCAAATTATGTCAATTAGCCTATCAGAAGCTTCTAAAGCCATGACATCATTTTCTGGAATTTTCCAAGCTGTTTAAAGGCACAGTCAATTTAGTGTATGTAAACATCTGACCCACTGGAATTGTGATGCAGTGAATTATTAAGTGAAATAATCTGTCTGTAAACAATTGTTGGAAAAATTATGTGTGTCATGCACAAAGTAGATGTCCTAACCGACTTGCCAAAACTCCATTTTGTTGCTTCCAGCCTACAAACAGAAACTAAAACAGCAAGCTCCCGCGCTCAGATCTGTTCAACGCTGGTCCGACCAATCTGATTCCACGCTTCAAGACTGCTTCGATCACGTGGATTGGGATATGTTCCGCATTGCGTCCAATAACAACATTGACGAATACGCTGATTCGGTGAGCGAGTTCATTAGAAAGTGCATTGACGATGTCGTACCCACAGCAATGATTAAAACATTCCCAAACCAGAAACCGTGGATTGATGGCAGCATTCGCGTGAAACTGAAAGCGCGAACCACTGCTTTTAACCAGGGCAAGGTGACCGGAAACATGACCGAATACAAACAGTGTAGCTATTCCCTCCGCAAGGCAATCAAACAAGCTAAGTCCCAGTATAGAGACAAAGTAGAGTCGCAATTCAACAGCTCAGACACAAGAGGTATGTGGCAGGGTCTACAGTCAATCACGGATTACAAAAAGAAAACCAGCCCCGTCGCGGACCAGGATGTCTTGCTCCCAGACAGACTAAATAACTTTTTTGCTCGCTTTGAGGACAATACAGCGCCACTGACACGGCCCGCTACCAAAACCTGCGGGCTCTTCTTCACTGCAGCCGAGGTGAGTAAAACATTTAAACGTGTTAACCCTCGCAAGGCTGCAGGCCAAGACGGCATTCCGAGCCGCGTCCTCAGAGCATGCGCAGACCAGCTGGCTGGTGTGTTTAAGGACATATTCAATCAATCCTTATCCCAGTCTGCTGTTCCCATATGCTTTAAGAGGGCCACCATTGTTCCTGTTCCCAAGAAAGCTAAGGTAACTGAGCTAAACGACTACCGCCCCGTAGCACTCACTTCCGTCATCATGAAGTGCTTTGAGAGACTAGTCAAGGACCATATCACCTCCACCCTACCTGACACCCTAGACCCACTCCAATTTGCTTACCGACCCAATAGGTCCACAGACGACGCAATCGCAACCACTCTGCACACTGCCCTAACCCATCTGGACAAGAGGAATACCTATGTGAGAATGCTGTTCATCGACTACAGCTCAGCATTTAACACCATAGTACCCTCCAAACTCGTCATCAAGCTCGAGACCCTGGGTCTCGACCCCGCCCTGTGCAACTGGGTCCTGGACTTCCTGATGGGCCGCCCCCAGGTGGTGAGGGTAGGTAACAACATCTCCACCTCGCTGATCCTCAACACTGGGGCCCTACAAGGGTGCGTTCTGAGCCCTCTCCTGTACTCCCTGTTCACCCACGACTGCGTGGCCATGCACGCCTCCAACTCAATCATCAAGTTTGCGGACGACACTACAGTGGTAGGCTTGACTACCAACAACGACGAGACGGCCTACAGGGAGGAGGTGAGGGCCCTCGGAGTGTGGTGTCAGGAAAATAATCTCACACTCAACATCAACAAAACAAAGGAGATGATTGTGGACTTCAGGAAACAGCAGAGGGAGCACCCCCCTATCCACATCGACAACACAGTAGTGGAGAAGGTGGAAAGTTTTAAGTTCCTCGGTGTACACATCACGGACAAACTGAATTGGTCCACCCACACAGACAGCGTTGTGAAGAAGGCGCAGCAGCACCTCTTCAACCTCAGGAGGCTGAAGAAATTTGTCTTGTCACCAAAAGCACTCACAAACTTCTACAGATGCACAATCGAGAGCATCCTGTCGGGCTGTATCACCGCCTGGTACGGCAACTGCTCCGCCCACAACCGTAAGGCTCTCCAGAGGGTAGTGAGGTCTGCACAACGCATCACCGGGGGCAAACTACCTGCCCTCCAGGACACCTACACCACCCGATGTCACAGGAAGGCTATAAAGATCATCAAGGACAACAACCACCCGAGCCACTGCCTGTTCACCCCGCTATCATCCAGAAGGCGAGGTCAGTACAGGTGCATCAAAGCAGGGACCGAGAGACTGAAAAACAGCTTCTATCTCAAGGCCATCAGACTGTTAAACAGCCACCACTAACATTTAGTGGCCGCTGCCAACATACTGACTCAACTCCAGCCACTTTAATAATGGGAATTGATGGAAATTATGTAAAAATGTATCACTAGCCACTTTAAACAATGCCACTTAATATAATGTTTACATACCCTACATTACTCATCTCATATGTATATGTATATACTGTACTGTATATCATCCACTGCATCTTGCCATCTTTATGTAACACATGTACCACTAGCCACTTTAAACTATGCCACTGTATGTTTACATACCCTACATTACTCATCTCATATGTATAGACTGTACTCATCTCATATGTATAGACTGTACACTATACCATCTACTGCATCTTGCCTATGCCGTTCCGTACCATCACTCATTCATATATCTTTATGTACATATTCTTTATCCCTTTACACTTGTGTGTATAAGGTAGTAGTTGTGGAATTGTTAGGTTAGATTACTTGTTGGTTATTACTGCAGTGTCGGAACTAGAAGCACAAGCATTTCGCTACACTCGCATTAACATCTGCTAACCATGTGTATGTGACAAATAAAATTTGATTTGATTTGATTTGATTTTTAATAAGAAATATGTGGAGTGGTTGAAAAACGAGTTCTAATGACTCCAACCTAAGTGTATGTAAACTTCCGACTTCAACTGTACATACTGTACTACCTCAAACCCAAGCATATTGACTTGGTACTGGTACTCCTTGTATATAGCCTTGTTTTGATTTTATTGTGTTACTATTTCCTCTTTAATTTAGCAAATATTTGTCTTACTTTTTAACTTTTCACTGTTGGGAATGGGCTCGTTTGTTAGCATTTCACTTTAAAGTCTGTACCTGTCGTATTCGGCGCATGTGACCAATAACATTTGACTTGACCAATGGTTGCTATAAAACCAACCACTTAAAGATTGGACTATTTGTCAAAATGCCTGTTTCTTATCTTTGTGACGCATAAGATCAAAAACAATCGATATACATGCGAAAACACAGATATTGAATCAAACAATTTAAAAAAAATCTACCTGCAGCAGAGCAGGCTGGGAAATATGACAATGAGGGCCCCTCCCACATCTGTGGATAACGCCATAAATTTAGCTCCCTGTCTCTGGTTATTCTTAATGGAGTTAAAAGTACTACGTCATAATGATTCCCAGTTATCAGCACTAACTCTAGGGAGCGTATCACTCTCTTGAGGGTTAAGATAACTCTCAGTAAGTAAAGGATGTGAATGCTTTGCCTTTGTTCAGCTCTGCTGCTTGTTTAATGGGACTTTGCTAAGCATGCATAATTAAGAGCAGGCTGAGCGGTAGCTAGCGTTAGCTAGCGTTAGCTGTTGTGACCGGTGGTGGTGTTGGGGCTGAGGCTAAGCTCTGGGGGGCTCTGGGCTGCTAGGCCCGTGATGGAGCACCACACAGCCCCAAACATCCATTCAGCACCCACACGCTCATTAATCCTGCCAAACTCCACTTGTTACCCGCACGCACAGGAAATCATGGGATAGGTAAACACGGAGCGGGCACCATCCATCACCCACGCGCACACAAACACACACGCTGATAAACACAAATTCGTACACATACACACGCTGATAAACACACACATATATATATATATATATATATATATATATATATACACACACACACTGATAAACACATATTACACACACACACACTGATAAACACTTATTGTATATAATCACATACACACAAATACTGAAACTCATTCAAACATGCACACAACTGCACACGCGTGCATGGTCGCTCACAAACACAACAATTATAGAGCTTCTCTAACTCAAAAGGACTACATTAGGCCTATTGTTTTGGGTAATTCACATCACAAACAGGGATCGTTTTTTTAAAATGGGGTGTTTCCAAAGTAATGTTGACCTTGTATGATGGACATACTGTAGAGTGTCAATTAACATATAGATAAATATTATAATATTATACTGAAAATAGTATTCTCATAATGCACGTTGCTCAGAAATACTTCCAATGTTAATACTGGAAAGGTCTACTTGGTTCATTAGAAAGATATATTGCCACAAGCCCTGGAAGAATCAATAGAATTTGACCTCAGTTTGCCCTCTGCTTGAATGGAGAAGTTATGGGACGGCACAGGCCTTGACATTAGCTTATTTGATCTGTATTTTCCAAGACACAACAGCTGTCTCTGGCTTCCCACTCTCTCTCTCTCTCTCTCTCTCTCTCTCTCTCTCTCTCTCTCTCTCTCTCTCTCTCTCTCTCTCTCTCTCTCTCTCTCTCACAAATAAACACACACACACAGATGATGACAAATGTTGTGCGAGAACAGTTACACAGCTCAATGGGTAGATACATTCGTAGAACAGATCTGCTATTTCTATACACCTATCTGACAATATCATTTACACTAGCCATCAGTGCATAACATCAAATATCTCTTTGACAAGGGGAATAATACCATTCACGTGTATCCACTCAGCTAGGAAAGATTTCCACATAATGGTCTCGAGCTTGTTTTGCTTTTGTTTTACCATCCTGTATTCAAAATGGCCACCCTTGCACAGGACAGATTACATATGCTCCCTGGCTGCTACTCACATGCTAATAAACTCCATTACAAGGCCTGTAAAAAAGGCAGCATGTCCACAAATCAGTCTCAGTCTCTCTCACTCTCTCCCACAGCCCGTCTCTATTTTACTCAATCCCTATATCACAGCACACACACCCAGGAGGCTCCCCCACCCCCTGCACAGCATTAAATAAGATGCTAAACCTCTCTGAAACACACACACATACGCACACACACACACACACACACACCTCCCCCTCTCCCTCTGTCCTTTGTCTCTGCTCCCGTGCAGCTGCATGCAGTTGAGAAACTCATAATATTTACCCAGGGAAGTCATGGTCCAGTGATGGCGCCTAGCCAGGGCATAGGTCAGAGGTCACAGAGCGGTCAGAGGGCAGTCAGTGGAGAGCAGGTTCAGGTGAACTGAGGTCAGGGGTGGCTGGTCTGGGATCAGGTCAGACTGAGGCTACTGGCTGGCCAACAGGGTCACTCTAAAGGGGGTATGTTAGTGTGATAAACTGGTCTAAGACCAGATTTCCTCTTTGGTTATAACCTTAGTAATTGTAGGATTTAGAATATAATCTGACACAGGATCATTTCTAACTACACCGCGCTGCACAGCCCAGCAGACAGATGGAGAGTACTACTGTGGCTATACCTGCCTCTCACCTCAACTCACAGCTCACAAACTATTATACAGCGGGGGCCGCGTACACTGTCAATCACTGGTAACCTCTCCATCACTGAAAATCACTGAAAATACGCACACACACACACACCTACTTACCCATCCACACAGCCCATCACACACGCACACATACACACATGCACCCACTCTCCCACCCGCACAGCCCTAAACACACACACACACACACACACACACACACACACACACACACACACACACACACACACACACACACACACACACACACACACACACACACACACACACACACACACACACACACACACACACACACACACACACACACACACACACACACACACACACAGAGCCCTGGCACACGGAGTGACGATTCCATCAGGGAGTAGTAAAGCATTACCCTCTGTGTGGCTGGAGCCTCTCCAGAAATAGCCTCTATAATGTATTCTCAGTGCAACCGTCGCTTTTGCACAATGGTGCCCTTAATAACAGTCCATTTCTGTTGGCATAAATAAGGGCTGCATTTCCATCTTATTTCATGCAAATGAGCGCGGGGGCAGCCTTAACAAGTAGTGGGTATATACTGTTGTGTGTAGTAGTGGTGGTGTGACTGGGGGGAGGTTATGTAAGGTTACGTTTAGGCATTAACGCCACATTTTTAAGGTTAGGGTTAAGTTCAGGCATTAACTCCAAATGGTTAAGGTAACAGTTAAGGTTTGGGATAGGCTTAAAACTAAAATATCAAAAACAACTTCCTATCACTGGATTCAAACTTATGAATCAGAGGCAGATGCTTACGCCAATCCGCCATCCCCGTCCACAGCACTCTGGCAAAACCAAAACCTAATTGAAAGTAACACCGCTCACTGTTGCCCCTAGTGGCCGGTTTCCACGTAATCTCCCGACGTCCTGAGACATGGATGGACGTCGAATACTGACTTGTATCATAGGTGACCTGGCTGTGGAGAGACCCCACAATGTGCCAACGACAGACAGCGCTGCGGTGAGAGACATCGTCACATAACCCATACCTGCGCCACTCCAGGGGGCAGCCGCCAAACCAATAGAGATCCTGGCTAATGTTTCTCTAGATACACACAAATACATACACAAGTCCCAGTGAGAGAGAGAGAGAGAGAGGCAAGTAGGCCTCTCAGCCACCATCTTACTCAATCCCAATGGCTCATTCCTTACCTTGTGGTTGGAAGTTCATTCAGTGCAATGATAATGAAGGCTTGTCCAAAGCCGCGAGGCTGGCCACGTGTCGTTCTGAAAATGCATTAATTTACTGTAGGGTGTTGTGAAAGACTGCCACGCACACAACTACTACAGGCATATGGAGGTTGAGGTTCAATGTTGGGTGAGGTGGTTGTCGAGGTGGAGAAAAGGAGAAGGGGGGATGAGGAGGAAGAGAGGGAGAGGACAGGAAAGGAAAGGAGAGGAGCGGAAAGCCAAGGTTTACAAGGGGTGGATGGTACACTCTTAGAAAAAATGGTTCCAAAAGAGTTATTCAGCTGTTCCAGTAGGAGAACCCTTTTTGATTCCAGGGAGAACCCTTTTTGGTTCAACGTAAACCCTCTGAGGAAAGGGTCCAAAAGGGTTCTAGCTGGAACCAAAAAGGGTTCTTCAAAGGGTTCTCCTATGAGGACAGCCAAAGAACATTTTTTTTCTAAGAGTGTAGTCAGATAAAACAGCTCGACTCTCTCTGAGGAAAGGTTCATGTCTCTCACTATCCCTTTCTCTAGCCCCCCCCCCCCCCTCTATCTCCCTCCCGCTCTCTCTCTCTCTGTGGTGGTTAAATCATAAATTGCCCACTCTATATCTGCATCTCCCTGTCTCTTCCTCGATCCCTTTTACTCTCCCCCCTTTCCATCCCCCAGCATTTGCTTTTGCCCCCCCCCCCCACACTCCCTCTATCTTACCTTTATATTCATTCTCTCTCTGTCCCCTCCTCTCTCCTATCCTCCCACTTTGTCCCCTCCCTGCATTCTCTTCTGTTAGAATACTAGTAATCTCGCAAGCCTTATTCAAAGTCTCGAGGGAACCAGGGATGTTACGGCAGGTGAGTGTGGGTGGGTGGGTGGTGTTGGAGAGCCAGTACAGTACGTAGAGAAGAGTGCTCACAGTGTCCTTCTGACCTCAATGCCCTCTGAACCCTACTGAGGGAGACTACAGTATGTGTGGAACGGGATTTGGGTAAAGTGGGTGAGTGGGTGTGAGAGGGGTGTGAGAAGTATAGAGGGTTGAGCAGTAGGTGTGGAGGAGGCCGCTCATAGGAGAATCGGGCACCACAGAACCAACGACGCTCGGCAGGACTAGAGGAGCCAGGGAGGGTCCCAGTAAACCATACACACCACCGCCACCCCCCATGTCGCAGCTATAGAGAACAAAAAACGTAAAGTGACCCTGCCACTGCCATCTCTTTCTCCCCTCTCCACTCTCTCTCTCTCGCCCCATCTCTCTCCGCCTCACCGTGTGAAATCAAATTTCCATGTGGCTCCGGTATCTGTTGCACAGCGAGGCGATTTATCAGGGATGCAAAGAGCATGCAAAAACAATCTTTATTACATCCATTTCCTGCTTGTCAGCCGGGATCATGTTGGCTGTTCATTAAAGGCGCGGTGCAGGTGAGGAGAATGCCTCCCGATGCCTTGATAGATTGTCTGCTCCCCCGCCGTGACAGCGGCTGGATGGATTGAACAGCGGGGGCCGAGGGGGAGGATGAAGGGGGGAGGAAAAGCGCTGACTCCAGTCACTCCCCCTGTCAGAAAGATTTTTACAGTGTCATTTTATACCAAACAGCTAGGCTACCCACATACACACATCTCAACCCTACAACACGAGCAATCATGCACTCACACACATGGAAGCAAGCGTGGATATACTATCTGTGCGCACGCATACACACACACCTTTACAGGATGGGTTAAACTGAAGTCAAAAGCCCACTTACTGCACATACAAACACACACACTTAGAAATGACCACAAACACAAAGTGTTAAGATTTGTACCCTGTAACCATTTCCACTCGTGTCATTCTCAAATATTGTTGTGGAATTTCAGGTACTCAATAACTATGAAACAAAATGCTTGTATGTGGATATACTGTATGTAAAAGGCTCTTATAGATAAAATACATTAACCAAATATCCCCTTGACATGAAATAATACAAACTAGGATGCGATAAAATAAATCAAATGTGGAAAAATGGCTGTCTTTATTATTGCATTGCTGTCAATTAACCAGCAGCACCACAGATGCATCATACTACTAATACGTTAAGTCACTACTAACCCCAAGGGGACCAAATAAATGCTTGTCATGTAAATAATGTATACCTACTGTATATTACCTCAATTAGCTAAGGCGGTATGGCAATACAATACACAATATACAGTGCTTCTACGTAAGCCTCTGTAAATGGTTTTATACCGTATCATGCCATGACGTTAGAAGGTGTTAATTGCTCCATGACACTTCGTAAGAGTCTGTGAATGCTAATAATGGTGTTATATCTACTAGATCACTGAGGAATATTGGTCTCAAATACTGTACCTACAAGCTAACATCCACCTATACACAGGACCCTGGGACTAAACACCTCCCTCTGCAACTGGATCCTTGACTTCTTGACGGGCCGCCCCCAGATGGTAAGGGTAGGTAGCAACACAGGGGCCCCTCAGGGGTGCGTGCTCAGTCCCCTCCTGTACTCCCTGTTCACTCATGACTGCACAGCCCGGCACGACTCCAACACCATCATTAAGTTTGCCGATGACGCAACAGTGGTAGGCCTGATGTGGTAGACCGACAAAGACGAGAGAGCCTATAGGGAGGAGGTCAGAGACCTGGCCGTGTGGTGCCCGGACTACAACCTCTCCCTCAACGTGATCAAGACTAAGGAGATGATTGTGGACTACAGGAAAAGGAAAACCGAGCACGCCCCCATTCTCATCGACGGGGCTGTAGTGGAGCAAGTTGAGAGCTTCAAGTTCCTTGGTGTCCACATCACCATCAAACTAATATGGTCCAAGCACACCAAGACAGTCGTGAAGAGGGCACGAAAAAACCTATTCCCCCTCAGGAGACTGAAAAGATTTGTCATGGGTCCTCAGATCCCCAAAAGGTTCTACAGCTGCACCATCGAGAGCATCCTGACTGGTTGCCCCACTGCCTGGTATGGCAACTGCTCGGCCTCCGACCGCAAGGCGCTACAGAGGGTAGTACGAACGGCCCAGTGCATCACTGGGGCCAAGCTTGCCGTCATCCAGGATCTCTAAACTAGGCGGTGTCAGAGAAAGGCTCTAAAAATTGTCAAAGACTCCAGCCACCCTAGTCATAGACTGTTCTCTCTGCTACCGCACGGCAAGTGGTACCGGAGTGCCAAGTCTAGGTCCAAGAGGCTTCTGTCTAGGCCATAAGACTACTGAACATCTAATCAAATGACTACCCAGACTATTTGCATTCCCCCCCTCTGTTACACTGCTGCTACTCTCTGTTATTATCTATGCGTACGTCACTTTAATAACTCTACCTACATCTATACATTACCTCAATTACCTTGACTAACCGGTGCCCCCGCACATTGACTCTGTACCGGTACCCCCTGTATATAGCCTATTGTTATTGTTGCTGCTGCTCTTTAATTATTTGTTACTTTTATTTCTTATTTTTGTAGGTATTTTTCTTAAAACTGCATTGTTGGTTAAGGGCTTGTAAGTAAGCATTTCACTGTAAGGTTTACACCTATTGTATTCGGCGCATGTGACAAATACAATTTGATTTGATTTGAGATAGCATGTCACCTTTGCAGCCTTTCTCCATCCAACTGAGTTCCTATTGTCTCTGTTCCAATGACATACAACGGCAGTGGTGTATGATTTATATGGGTAGGGAATGGATGTTTGAGTGCACCAGGAGAGAGATGAACAGTGGCCAGTCAGTGTTGATGGTGTGGTGACAGGGACACTCTGGGATGGTGGGGCATCGCCATTAGCTGATTAATCTGCCCAGCACTCCGGATCACTTCTCATGATCATCATAATATTACTAGATGACTTCGGTTGATGTTGAAGTGCAATGCATTGGACGTGAAGAATTGTGTTTTTTGCATTTCATGAAGTTCCCTCTCCTTTCACGTGATTGACTAAGGACTTTTAGTTTCGTAGATCGTCTATTACTGTGTATTATAATCACAATATATAGGTAACATTGGGGGGAGCTAGTATAGTAACATCTTCTTTAGCCCGAAGCTCAGAGTTCTATAACACTGAGGCGGTTGCTCGGCAACAACACAGCTGCTTGCACCATGCTGCCAGTCATAGGAGGTGTACGTGTATATAGCTAGCTATATGGTGGTGTTCAATCTGAGGTTAATCAATAAATGCAAACAGATATTTTGATTAGCTAGGTAGCTAGCTAGCTAACGTTACAAAGTCCAGCAGCTAGCCTTTGTAGCTGGCTAACACCAGTCAGCTGAACGCTAGATAGCTAACGAACAGGCAAATAAAGGCTAGCATGTCATTGGGGCCCAATGGGGGTCGACAGCCTAGTGGTTAGAGCGTTGGGCCAGTAACCAAAAGGTTGCTGGATCAACTCCCAGAGCTGACAAGGTAAAAATCTGTCATTCTGCCCCTGAACAATGCAGTTAACCCACAATGCAGTTAACCCACTTAAAAAAGTTGTACCAGTCAGATGAGAACTAATGTTGGCTAGGTAGCTAACAAACAAACGAGGAAAGTTAAATAGCTATATTTTGCCCAGTAAGGTTTCTCATATAAAGCTAAAGTCATCATGTGTAAACTGTATAATCGGAGCACAAACAAATATGCACAAATAAGCTAGCAAACGTGATGGTGATAGATAGCTAACATTAGCTAGGTAGGTAACGTTAGCTAACATGAATGGCCAGTTCATACACCACAATATTTCATACTTTCTTACACAAAACATAGCTAGTTAACGTTAGTTAAATTAAGTTTAAAAACCACCAAACTTTGGGATACTGCCACGCTGCGCACTGCACAGACCAAGTTAAGACGAGGTAGCCAGACTACAGACAGGATAAACACTGCAGTTAGCTACGCTAGGCTGGACACATGACATTTTTAACAACGCTTTTTCTTATAAAAACGAATTCATTGCATCTGCCGTGGAGCCCAGTTTCATAATATGAGCATATTTCCCAGCTGCTTGCCGTCGTTTTAAAGTAATCATGAAGAAACAGGCCTTATTTTAGGGCATTTTTCACCCTGTCAGCTCCTATTAGTTCTATTGAGCACCGTGGCACCAACTCGCCTTCCGAACGTTCTATTCCCAGCTTATTGTTCTACGTCACAATACCTGCTTCGCTATTGTTGGCAATGAGACCTGCTCACGTTGTTTATAGTTACAATGTAAACAACAACAACAAAAATTGTCATGAAACTCTGAGGTCGTCCCATTGTTTCCTATAGGGGAAATACCGGCATGTTTGTCTATTTCGTCAAATATCTCACAATGTGTATATTTGGTTTTTTCAAGTCAGATGCCATTTTAATGATGAGAATCGCCTCTTTCTAATTATGTAAATCTGGGCAGCGAGCTCGGTTGTCATCAAATGCTAGCCCCAAAATAGTTTTTGCCCTTGGAACGCAGAGCTTCCCCCAATGTTTTCCTATGGAGAGGCATGCCGGTCTATTTCGCCAAATATCTCACAATGTGTATATTTAGATTTTTTAAAGTGTAGAATATATTCCAGATCCGGCATACACTCTCTCTCCTGTCGTCTTGTCTTTCTTATACTAATACTTGAGTGGCGCAGTGGTCTAAGACACTGCATCTCAGCGCAAGAGGTGTCACTGCAGTACCAGGTTTGAATCCAGGCTGCATCACATCCGGCCGTGATTGGGAGTCCCATAGGGCGGTGCACAATTGGCCCAGCGTCGTCTGGGTTAGGCCGGGGTAGGCCGTCATTGTAAATAAGAATTTGCTCTTATCTGACTTGCCTGGTTAAATAAATGTAAAAAACACTCCACATTTGTGCTGACTGATCAACACAGTTTCAAATGACTTTTCAGTGTGTTCACAGAAAATCTGAAGTTGCCATACACAAGTGAAAAGTAGTCAGGGGGTTGCACACGGTGCGCCAAGGTAAAACAACATCCGAATCATTGCTTGCATGACATGCTGCGTGCCAACCTGGTCTCATAGACTAGACGTAACATAGTTAAAGTAAATCCGGGACACTGAAATTAGTATGATATGTTACGTTTGCTGTATATATTTTTGATAAAGGCTTATTGCAAGTGTGCATTATTATTGCGTTACCATCTTTATTGCAAAAAGAAATACAAATGCAAATACAAATGTCACTATTTAGCGACACGTTATTTAGACAGAGAGGCAATGAACTGTCCATTGATCAGCACAGCAATTGATGAAACAGGACCATATTTGAGACACACGTGGTTCTGAGCTTAATTCAATATCACACAGGTACGCTAACAGTTACAGAAATCAGGAATACAGACAGTAGCTGAGATAGATTTGAGTCTGTGTCCAACACACCATCAGCTGTTGTTATGTTGGGCCCCTACTGATTTTTTTCCCTATGACATGTATTGCTAAAATAGAGGTTTAAGGAAATACAGGCATGCACCACATTACTACAATAGAAAACAGCTCAATCAAACCTGATGGTCTTGTAAGTGTAAAAGAAAAGCTTGCTTTCATTTCATTTCAAGAAGCATCAGAAGGTAGCGTAATGGAATCATGTCTTACTGTGGTGTGTGAAGAATTCAATATTTTACCTTGTATGAGGTACAAATCACATTGTTGTAGAAGCACCTCCTCTAAGAGCATGATTTAGGCTGTTTGAGAAGGTTTGAACCCTAAGTAACCTGCCTACACATAGTTTGAAGTACAATGCCAACATAGCTACTGTAGTAGGTCAAAGCTGTGCACTGGAAAACCTTGGTAGAGCATGGGTGGAATAGGCATTGTAGTGCCCATGTGAATTTTCTGGCTTCAGACCAATCCCTATTCTCACTGTTTTTAATGAACTTCTGTCGAGGTTTAAGCCACTAAATATAAACATTTAGAATTAACCAAATGGTTTAAAGTTATGATTTTGTTCATATTAGTAATTAATCCATGACATACAATATTGATATAAAGTATCATACTATTTTTATAGTATAATGTTATAATATAATGCAGTATAAAACAATTATTAGTGGTTGAAACACACACTCAGACAAACACACACATGCACACGCACGCACACACACACACACACACACACTCTCACTCAAGTAGCATATACCCAGATTGGAGGTGGTGGGGTACATTTGCTAGAACTCTGTGCAAGAATAGTCTCAGGCTCTGATTACATTACCTCTAAAAGAGAAGGATGGAGATAGAGGAGGGAGGAATGGAGGGAAGGAGAAGAGGGGGTCACCCCCGCTATTAAAATCAATAAGCATTGATTCAAAGGTGGCTAAAGGTGATGTGTGTGTACATGATCCTTCAGGTCTCTGAGTCTGACTCTCAGACATACTAGAGAGATATGGAAAGAGAGGGGGGGATAGAGAGAGACAGCAGAGAGATAGAGAGGAGTGCATTTAGAGAAAGGTAAGATGATAGCTTGGCAGAAACAAAATGAAAGAAGGAAGGAAGGAATACAGAGCGATAAAGAACAGAGAGAGAAAAGAGAGAAAGATGGAGGGAGAATTCATGTTTGGTGGAATCAATACAGAGAGGTGGAACAGAGAACAATGGCCTCAGAGGAGAGGAGAGTCAGTGGTGCAGGTCTAATACTCTCTCTCTCTCTCTCTCTCTCTCTCTCTCTCTCTCTCTCTCTCTCTCTCTCTCTCTCTCTCTCTCTCTCTCTCTCTCTCTCTTCCCCCTTCTCTTCCTCTATTGTTTTCTTTCATCCTCTCTCACTCTCTCTCCTTGTTCTTTTTCGTCCTCTCTATGCTTAATCTCTCTCCCTCTCTCTCTTTCTCTGTATCTGTATCCTTTTCTCTCGCCCTCTCTCACTCTCCCTCTCAGCATCCTTTTCTCTCTCCCTCTCCCCCTCTCTAGCCGCCTCTCTCTCTCTCTCTCTCTGCAACTATCTCTCTCTTTAGCCCTCTCTCAGTATGCAGAGCAGATAGGAGTCGTCCGCCTACAGTAACCCTGCCATGACACGAAGCCACTTCCTTATGGAAAACAAATCTCGCACAACACAATTCAGCTACACACATGCGCACACACACACACACACACACACACACACACACACACACACACACACACACACACACACACACACACACACACACACACACACACACACACACACACACACACACACACACACACACACACTTCTCCATTTCTATCAGCACTTGAGTGTACCCAGGCCTTAATTAGTTCTTGATGAATGAGCCCAGAAGATGCTGTTCTTTCATTTCCCTTGTTGCCAGATATTCCACTAATCGTAGTGAAAAGTATCCTTATTGCGCTGCTGTGACTGAGAGGCGACCAGTACCAGCCACTCTGATTGGCTGGCTTGGCTAAATAACACCACTCCAGTCCAACAGAAGAAGAGGAGGACGGGATAAGATACGTACAACTTTTACACTGACTCCCTGATTCGCTCCTTCAGACTTTCTACACATCCTCTCAAGTAAACTATTTACACTACTATCCTCTCCTCCGAGTATAAAAACAGATTTGGATGTCTAAATATACACATCTGAAACTCCTTAGTCCTTCGCTAATACAATAATGGTCTTTTTTTTCCAAAACCTTATTATGTTAATGAAGGCAGAGAATCCACAGGAGAGAAGATTAAAATACAAACAAATAAATAATGATGTTCATTAATACAGAAAAAAAAATGCCCTTGTCTCTGCCCTGCATGGCTGAGCCACGTTCAGTAGGCAATGGCTGTGGAACTTGCAGATACAAATGTCACGAATTGAGTTGGTGTGATTCCTTATTCTATGTGTCAGAGAGGCATGTTTGTTCTATGTTATTCATTTCTATCTGTAGAAATTGTGCGCTGCTTAGCGTGGCCCCGTCTTGTAATGGATTGGTGGTGACTTTACCGTCATCGACGATGCTGACCACCACTCCATTCCCTGTGATGTTCCTGCTCCACACTGGCATCACGTTCAGGTCAAAGTGACTGGCGCTGTATTGGCCATGGTTGAACTGTAGTAAAACACAGGTACATAGAATAAAACACAGTCACAAACACACGCACACAATCATATGTCACAAAGATAATAGCTGTACGACAAAACTTGTACACTCTTAGAGAAAAGATGACACCTAAAAAGGTTCTTTGGCTGTCCTCATAGGATAATCCTTTGAAGAACACTTTTTGGTGCCAGGTAGAGACCTTTTGGTTCCAAGTAGAACCATTTTGGGTTCCATGAACAACCCTTTCCACAGAGGGCTCCTCATGGAACCCAAAAGGGTTCTACCTGGAACCAAAACGTTTCTACTACTGTACAATCACATAACGAATCATATGTCCCTCACTTATGGCCATTTAAATCCACTTCTTATTCCCTCATCCGCTCACTCCCTCTCTTCTCTCACTCCTTAAGTCACTCACTCCTGTAGTGCTATTTAAATCAATTCAGGTAGGGAAGCCTTTTCACCCTCTTCTGTTCAACACTCTGCCAACAAAAGGCATCACAGAACCTACCTTAGTGGCCACTGAATCTCATGCTAAGTAGAAGTTGAGAACAAAAGTGGGTTGGCGAGATGAGGAGAAATGCAGTCAGTCAAAAGGGGGAATGTGTGTGTATTTTTGTGTTTGTGTGCATGTGTGAGTGTGTGTGTGTGTGTGTCCGTCCATGTATGCGTGTGTGTTTTCCTCAGTGTGTGTGTGTGTGTGTGTGTGTGTGTGTGTGTGTGAGTGTGTACCCGAACGTCACAGACCCTTGACTAAACACAGTGCTGAAAAGGTTCAGGGTAGCGCTCGAGGGAGGCCCTACTCTCCGCACATCAAAACAGCCTCCATAACACACCCCATGTGGCGAGGAGAGAGAGTAGAGAGAGCCAGGAGCAGAATTACCCATAAGCCTCTCCGCTCCCCACAACCAGCACACAGCGCCCATTCAGTCACACACACACACACACAAACACCGTAAACCCACACGGGCACAAAACAAACAAGAGCCTTCCCCAAAATGTCAAACCCCCTCACATGCACAAAGACAATTTGATATTTAAAGTGAATGTTTTGAGAGGTTTCTATTCCGCCGTTGTTCTCAGAGTGAAGAGAGAGGGGAAGAGAGAGAAAGACAGAGAAGTAG
The DNA here is from genome assembly GCF_016432855.1 of Salvelinus namaycush. Taxonomy (NCBI): domain Eukaryota; kingdom Metazoa; phylum Chordata; class Actinopteri; order Salmoniformes; family Salmonidae; genus Salvelinus; species Salvelinus namaycush. The sequence continues at coordinate 3,635,131 of NC_052343.1, read as the reverse complement.
AGCGGAGAGAAGGAAAATAAAGCGAGGAGAAGAGAAAAAAGGGAGAGACAGCGAGAGAGAGAGAGAGAGAGAGAAATATAGGTAAAGAGCGCAAGTTAATGAGCTAGGGAGGGGGGGATGGAATGAGGAGAGGAGAAAAAATGGAGAAGAGAGCAAAAAAGAGATGTAGAGAGGGAGGGAGAGCAGCTCAGATGAGTCTAACTAAACACAATAGATAAATAGTGCTCTGTGTGTGGAGGGGGGGGGGGGGGGGGCGCCAGGGGAGCAGCACTGCTTTGTAGTGGGAGAAGAAAAGGCCTGCCAGATGAATGGAGCCAGCGTCCACCAGAACAGGCCTGGCCCTAGGGAATCCACCAGCACACTGGGGGGACGGCGCTCAGCATACGGGCGGATGGATACACACACACACACACACACACAGAAATAAGTGCACACACACTTTCACGCATACAGAAAAACCCACATACACACACACACAAGTAGCCTACGTACACACCCACGCACATATACTCAGGGGTGACCCGTCATTCAGGGTAGGTGGGGGAGAACCCCACCTGTTTTGAGCCCCACATTTTTTGCAGAAATAAAATAGTTTTTGCCTGTTTGCATGTTATTTTGGCATTAATATGTGTCACATATCAGTTTGCAATTTAAAAAAAATATATATCATTGAGTTAATAAAGCTGCATAAAAACATGGTCTCTGTTTTCTTGAGTAAGGCAGCTCCAAAATGCAGGTGTTTCAGCCTAGCTCAGTGCTTTCTGTGGCGGTGGGGCAAGCCAGAAGAAAATACAGAGCGTTGCGCCGTGATTGGCTCAGTGTTCTGTCACTCATGAGGACACTAAGTCACTGCCAAGTCTAAGGGTAGAGTGAGAAAATTCTAGCCCCTTGGGTGCTGCCATAGTTACATTAGAAGTGCCCATCCAAGAAGGCTCAAGGTCATTGGCAACAGATAGAATGATGTCAAATCACGTTATACGTACAGTAGCTTTGAATGGACTGATCATGTCAACATCATACTTTCAAAATCTTAGCTAGCAGTCATCATCATGAATCAAGTCGACAATCTACTGGCAAATCCTTTTTAATCCTTGTCATTTGAAGAGAAATAATGAAGAGAAACTATACATAAAACGTATCGGTGCTCATCAGACATTGGACATAAACATTACACAACAAGTTGGAAATTACAAATTCAACAATGAGTGGTTTGGAAGGAATCAGTGGCTAACTGCAAGCATTGCAAAGCAATCACTAGCCTGCTATTCAGTGGAGTGGCCATGCACGATTTGTGCCGCACCCAAAAGAACTGTAAAACTAGGAACTGCGAAAACTTGACTTCAGTGAGTTTAAGACAATTGGGAAATCGGGAATAAATTAGCTCCGACTGGGAAAATGTGTTTTGTACGGTCATCCAACTCGGAATTGTAAATCAACCCTCTTTCTAGACTAGAGCTACCACCTGAAGATCAATGACGTCATCATGATCAATCTTGTTTTTTTTCAGAGTTCCCAGTTGTTTTGAAAGCACCATAAATCCAGAGAATAACAGATTTTGATGAAAAAATTTGCTCACGAAGGACCGCCACGCCACCTTCCTGTTCAAGCGAGCACAGCACAACAAGGTGAGTCCAGAAATGTATTGTATGCTGCTGCAAAAATTGTGTAATATGCCAGGGAGATATGTGTACTGTAGCTAAGAAAGTAATACTAAGTGCATGTTGTGTAGTAAGATGTTAGCAGCCCATGTGCCTCACCCTAATAATTTGGTCTATTTACCCCTCTTTATTTTGTCTACTGTTCTGACTTGGTGGTGCACATGTAGCTTATAATCTGTTTTAGAGAAATGTAATCATCGAATATTGTTAGAGCTTGTCACGATCGTCTATGGGTGAGAGAGAGGACCAAGGCGCAGCGTGTGCAAAATACATTCTCTTTTATTGAGAGAAGGGAAACCACGAAACGAACACTGAATACAAACTAAACAAAACAACAAACGACCGTGAAGCTAAATGACGTAAGTGCACAGACAAGCAACAAACGTTCAACATAGACAATTACCCACAAAACCCCAATGCCTATGACTGCCTTAAATATGGCTCTCAATTAGAGACAATGAACCACAGCTGCCTCTAATTGAGAACCAATCTAGGCAGCCATAGACATACAAACACCTAGACAAGACACTAACCCAATTACCATACAAAGCCCCTAGACCAGGGGTGTCAAACTCATTTCGCATCGTGGGCCACATACGGCCTAGGGAGATGTCAAGTGGGCCGGACCATTAAAATTATACCATACTCTGCTATAAATAACCAAAATATCATGTCTTTCCTTTGTTTTGGTGTAAAGAAGCACAAGAACATTAGGAAAATATTGAAATTTAATGAACTATCCTTTTACAAAACATTTCATGAAACACCTCATATTTCCTTAGACAAATGTGCAATTTACTTTTATCATTCACAAATATGCATTGCAACTGATCCCACTGATTGTACAAAGGCACAAAACTTTAATTGGTACTGAAAAATATAGTAATGCACTTTAAGATTAAATGAGACTTTTAAAGAAAGGAATTTTTAAACCACTTACACATACGCATATAAAATCTAAATGTAATCCCTGCGTACACCTTACAAACTAAGGAGAGTGATTTTAAATGTGTAATGAAGAAAGTGTTCGCCTGTCCTGTAAATCTGTAAACTTCATACATGAAACATACATACACATACAATACATACTGAAAATTTATGGAGTTGTATGAACAGTAGAATTCCATCACACAACTTTTGTTTTGAAGCTGCTGACTAACATTAAAGTGCACATTTTTTAAATCACCACAGTAAGGATTCATCTTCACAGAGCTGTATTCTTTCAATGCAAACAGTATCTAAGGCAGCATTTTAAAGGTGTTAGTCTAGTCTGGACTTGTATTTGTTCCTGAAACTTGGCATCTTTTGGCCTGTACAAGTGCATCAACACCAGGTGTCATGTCCTGACTAGCTGTCACTTTCAGAATGTCATTTAAGTGCTTGTTTGTGAGCCTTGAACGCATTTTTGTTTTATTGATATTCATCACTGAGAAAATTTGTTCACAAAGGTAGGTTGTCCCAAACATGCACAAAATTTTAGCAGCCAGGGCTGTTAATTTGGGGTACCCTGGTAGTAGATACTGATAAAATCTGTCCAGACCTACAGAGGCAAATTTGCCCTTCAAATCTGCATCACACTGGTAGCTGGCTTTTACCGCTGCTTCACTGACTTCTCGGCTCTGGATGAAAGTTGACTGCTGTTTCCTCAGACCCGCCAGCAATTCGTTAATCTTATCTCTTCTCAGTTGTCCTTGCAAGCCGTCATATTTTTCGCTGTGATGAGTCTCGTAGTGGCGTCGAATATTATATTCCTTCAATACCGAAACTTGTTGCAAACACACCAAGCACGAAGGTTTTCCGTGCATCTCTGTAAATAAATAGGACGTGGTCCATTTTTCTTTGAAAATTCTACACTCCTTATCTACTTTTCTCCGTTTGGATAACGACATTTTGGCTAATGAGGGTGTAGCGGAGAGGTAGAGACCAAGGTATTAACAACGTCGTAACAAGCAGCAGATGGCGCATTGATACCGTCTGCTGTTTTCAGTCTGTCTCAGTGATGCGGCTTGTCTTCTACTCTGATGGAAAGAGTGCGCCCCTTAGCGGATAATCCATGAATTGCAGCGAATTAAAAATATTAATTCCATGTCTTTTATGCATTTTTTCCACTTTCAAATTATCCTGCGGGCCTGATCGAACCTCCTTGGGGGCCGGTTCCGGCCCGCGGGCCGTATGTTTGACACCCCTGCCCTAGACAATACAAAAACACATACATTCCCCATGTCACACCCTGACCTAACTAAAATAATAAAGAAAACAAAGAATACTAAGGCCAGGGCGTGACAGAGCTTTCAATGTCTGCTTATATGTCCCCTTTATTTATCTTACGGTTCTGACTTGGTGTACAGGGAGAACACTGTATGAACGGCCCATATTCTGAATTCTGTCGCTGTACATTTCAAAAGTGCTAAACAAATAGTTATATTGACTACGTCCATCCTAGCTCGCTCATTAATGTCTTAATATAAATGATGAATTGCCTCTTATCCGCTTGTTGTCCCCTTATGCCATAGTTTGCACATCTCAATTGTCAGTAGAAACCACATTTGTTTAAGCAAGTCAGCCATGTCATCTATGTTTTTTTAAAGGCAGATAATGAGGCTGAATTAACTGTTTTGCTGCCAGAAAAGTCTCCGCTGATAGCCAGGTGTAGCAGTGGTAAGATGTTGGGACAGCTTTATGTAGGCCCCAACAATTTGTGGGCACAGTTTGTTACCGCTTTTCCCCACCAAGATTCACATGCTAAAATCACCACTGCATATACACATGCACGTGCAAGCACACACACACAAAATGCACATGCGCATATACACTTCCACTCACACCCAAACAAATACACAACTTCCAGAGAGAACAGCCTTGACAGAACAACACTGGATACGCAGGAGTGTAGAATATACTGTATGTGTGTTACAAGTGCACGTGACACTGTCAGGATACCAATCATAGACTTAGACCAACTGTGAGTGAGTAGACAAACACACACTATGAGATCAGATACAGTAGACATAAACACACACACCACATCTGGTCCTGGCAGGCTACCAACCCTGGGCAGATTACTGACCCTCAATCAATATCCATGTCCACTAGAGGCTGATTAAACAGAACGGATAAAAAGAGAGGAAAGAGAGAGAGGAAAGAGAGAGGAAAGAGAGAAATATGGAGAGAACGAGAAGGGGAGAGAGAGGAATACACACAACGTCCTCTCACTGTCAACGGAGTTTATTTTCAGCAAACTTAACATGTGTAAGTATTTGTATGAACATAACAAGATTCAACAACTGAGACATAAACTGAACAAGTACCACAGACATGTGAGTAACAGAAATGGAATAATGTGTCCCTGAACAAAGGGGGGGGGGTCAAAATCAAAAGTAACAGTCAGAATCTGGTGTGGCCACCAGCTGCATTAAGTACTGCAGTCCATCTCCTCCTCATGGACTGCACCAGATTTGCCAGTTCTTGCTGTGAGATGTTACCTCACCCTTCCACCAAGGCACCTGCATGTTCCCAGACATTTCTGGGGGGAATGGCCTTAGCCCTCACCCTCCGATCTAACAGGTCCCAGACGTGCTCAATGGGATTGAGATCCGGGCTCTTCGCTGGCCATGGCAGAACACAGACATCCCTACCTTGCAGGAAATAAATCACAGAACGAGCAGTATGGCTGGTGGCATTGTCATGCTGGAGGGTCATGTCAGGATGAGCCTGCAGGAAGTGTACCACATGAGGGAGGAGGATGTCTTCCCTGTAACGCACAGTGTTGAGATTGCCTGCAATGACAACAAGCTCAGTCCGATGATGCTGTGACACCCCGCCCCAGACCATGATGGACCCTCCACCTCCAAATCGATCCCGCTCCAAAGTACAGGCCTCGGTGTAACGCTCATTCCTTTGACGATAAATGCAAATCCGACCATCACCCCTGGTGAAACAAAACCGTGACTCGTCAGTGAAGAGCACTTTTTGCCAGTCCTGTCTGGTCCAGTGACGCCCATAGGCGACGTTGTTGCCGGTGATGTCTGGTGAGGACCTGCCTTACAACAGGCCTACAAGCCCTCAGTCCAGCCTCTCTCAGCCTATTGTGGACAGTCTGGTGTAACTCGGGCAGTTGTTGTTGCCATCCTGTACCTGTCCCGCAGGTGTGATGTTCGGATCTACCGATCCTGTACAGGTGTTGTTACACGTGGTCTGCGACTGCGAGGACGATCAGCTGTCCGGCCTGTCTCCCTGTAGCGCTGTCTTAGACGTCTCACAGTACGGACATTGCAATTTATTGCCCTGGCCACATCTGCAGTCCTCATGCCTCCTTGCAGCATGCCTAAAGCACGTTCACGCAGATGAGCAGGGACCCTGGGCATCTTTCTTTTGGTGTTTTTCAGTAGAAAGGCCTCTTTAGTGTCCTAAGTTTTCATAACTGTGGCCTTAATTGCCTACCGTCTGTAAGATGTTAGTGTCTTAAAGACCGTTCCACAGGTACATGTTCATTAATTGTTTATGGTTCATTGAACAAGCATGGGAAACTGTGTTTAAACCCTTTACGATGAAGATATGTGAAGTTATTTGGATTTTTACAAATTATCTTTGAAAGACAGGGTCCTGAAAAAGGGACGTTTCTTTTTTTGCTGAGTTTATATACTGTATAATACATTTTGGGCCAGGATAAACCTCTCTAGCCTGACCATATGAAACCTGGAATTCCCTCACATCCAACAGAGAAAAGTAATTCTTCCACTCTCACTATTCTTTCTTTCTTTGTCTCTCTCCCTACCCTCCATCTTCCCCTGAGAAATGACCTGTCAGTCATTCTTTGCCATGGTTCATCAGAACTGGGGACATAGCCCACCCCTCAGCCACAGGGCTCTGTCAGATTAGCAGTTTAGTGTTTTTAGTCATGAATCTTGTTCTGGAGGCAGGTCTGCAGAGTGATCACGAGCTGGCACAGCCACAAAGTCATAAAACAGGATTTTAAACCTAACCGTAACCTTAACCCTAACTTTAAACAGACTGCTAACCCTAATGCCTAACCCTAACCTTAAATTAAAGCTGCAATATTTAACTTTTTGAGCGACCCGACCAAATTCACATAGAAATGTGAGTTGTAGATATGTCATTCTCATTGAAAACAAGTCTAAGAAGCGATAGATCTGTTCTATGTATGCTATTTCTATGCTTCCCATTCTTAAATGTGTTTTTTTGTGTCTTTTCCTTTCGGTATGGTACACTAGCTTCAAACAGCAGAAAATACAATATTTTTGGTTATTGAAAATATATTTCACAGCGTTTTAGATGGTACAATGATTCTCTACACTCTGAGTGCTTTTTTTGTAATATAAACTGAAATTAGACAAATTATTAAAATTTTAGCAACCAGGAAATGGTGGAGCGATTTCTGCATATTGCATCTTTAAGATCAAAAAGCACATTTAAAAAAAATACATTTGTACAATATAGCCAATTTTTACTCTGCAGCTGGCCCATATAGCGGAAATCACTCAGTTCTGCCTCCAGGCCAAGATTCATGACAATAAACGTCAACCTGTGTCAGATTACACACTCACATGTCAATCAAAACTCAGGTGTAGGTGTACGGTTGTGGAGTAAATTATTACATGTAATGAGTTACATGAAATCTGATTACAAAAAACTTGAACTGTCAACTGAATTTTGAAAAACTAGATGATTATCTGTTGGATTACTTTTAAATTGAGAAAGAAGAAAAGGTGCAAGTTAAAGTTTGTTCAAACCACAAGTCAGAGACCACTCTGATGACACATCAAATGCATTTGATGGCTCCTTTTTGTCTTCTTCTAATGCCTCATAGGGGGAAAGTAATCCAGAAGTAATCAGATTACGTTACTGAGTTTGGGTTATCCAAAAATTACATTACTGATTACATTTTTGGACAGGTAACTAGTAACTGTAATGGATTACATTTAGAAATGAACCCAACCCTGCTTAGGTGTGTGTGTACTTGTTTGTCTGGACATGTGAATATATATCCAAGTATGTGGACACCCCTTCAAATTAGTCGATTCCGCTATTTCAGCCACACCCGTTGCTGACAGGGGTATAAAATCTACATTGGCAGTAGAATGTCCCATACTCAAGAGCTCAGTGACTTTCAACGTGGCACTGTCATAGGAAGCCACTTTTCCAACAAGTCAGTTCGTAAAAATTGTCTGTCCTCTGTTTCAACACTCACTACTGAGTTCCAATCTGCCTCTTGAAGCAACGTCAGCACAAGAGCTGTTTATCGGGAGCTTCATGAGATAGGTTTCCATGGCCGAGCAGCTGACACAAGCCAAAAATCACCATGTGCAATGCCAAGCGTTGGCTGGAGTGGTGTAAAGCTCACCGCCATTGGACTATGGAGCAGTGGAAATGCGTTCTCTGGAGTGAACATCTGACAGTCCGACGGACGAATCTGGTTTTGGCGGATGCCAGGAGAACGCTACCTGCCCGACTGCATAATGGTGCACGACTGCAATAATGGTCTTGGCATGTTTTTCATGGTTCGGGCTAGGCCCCTTAGTTCCAGTTAAGGGAAATCTTAACACTACAGAATACAATGACATTCTAGACGATTCTGTGCTTCCAACTTTGTGGCAACAGTTTGGGGAAGGCCCTTTCGTATTTTAGCATGACAATGTCCCCGTACACAAAACGAGGTCCATACAGAAATGGTTTGTTGAGATCGGTTTGGAAGAACTTGACTGGCCTGCACAGAGCCCTGACCTCAACCCTATCGAACACCTTTGGGATGAATTGGAACGCCGACTGCCTAGTCGCCCAACATCAATGCCCGACCTCACTAATGCTCTTGTGGTTGAATGGAAGCAAGTACCCGCATAAATGTTCCAACATCTAGTGGAAAGCCTTCCCAGAAGAGTGGAGGCTGTTATTGCAGCAAAGGGGGGGAGCAACTCTATATTACTGCCCGTGATTTTGGAATGAGATGTTCGATGAGCAGATGTCCACATACTTTTGGCTATGTAGTGTATTTTTGTGTGCAAGGGTGTTTTCTATGTATGTGTGTGTTTTACTACATCAACTAAACTATACTTCCCAGGCCTCTTGCTGTTCACAGACACACACATGCACACTAACACACACTCTGGGAGAGACCCACCAGTTCCCACTGCATGGGCCAGAGAGGGTCGTTGAAGGTCAAGGAATGACTCAGTTTGTCTTCAGTCTTCAAAGAGTCCTGTCGATGGCTGGGTAACTCACTCTGCTGCTCCTGCAACTCTGACAGACAGACAGACAGACAGACAGACAGACAGACAGACAGACAGACAGACAGACAGACAGACAGACAGACAGACAGACAGACAGACAGACAGACAGACAGACAGACAGACAGACAGACAGACAGGAACATATAAGACGTGGGTATGAATACGCTCTACAATTTAGTGTTAGCCTGTGAGTGAGCTAGCGCGAAAGCGTTTCACTGCACCTTTTATACATCCTCTAAACTGTTTACGTGAGTTTTTTAAAATCCAATATGCCCTTATTTTAGCCATTGTGTGTGTGTGTGTGTGTGTGTGTGTGTGTGTGTGTGTGTGTGTGTGTGTGTGTGTGTGTGTGTGTGTGTGTGTGTGTGTGTGTGTGTGTGTGTGTGTGTGTGTGTGTGTGTATGTGTGTGTGTGTATGAATAAGTGCGTGTATTTGTTTTGGTGTGTGCGTGTGTATGCGCGCGAGTGCGCACGTGCGTGTTTGTGTGTGTATGTGTGTGTTGTTGTTGCTGTGTACTCTGAGACCAGGAAGTCCCTCCACTCCACCCAGTGGTGAAAGGCCTCCCTGAATTCCCCTCTCTCTAGTGATGTGGAATACTGCCGCCATATTACCATAGCATTACCATATCATTACCATAACATTAAAACAGCACAGCTTGTGTTGGTGTCTGTGGACATGGTATCAGCTCATCAAGAGATTCACCTCACCCCACATATATCACCCACACTACCACTCTCTCTCCCTCACTCTCTCACTCGCCTTCTCTCTCGCTCGCTCAATCCCTCTCTCTCTCTCACTCTCTCACTCTCTCGCTCAATCACTCTCTCACTCACTGTCTGCCTCTCTCTCATCACTCTCTCCGGCTGCTCATCTCTCTCTCACGTCAATGTGCGATCAGGGTAAGTAGTGAAAACATATGAAAAAAGAACTGTAATAAAAAATCTATAAACATAGATTTGATCAATAATAATTTCTTCATGTTTATCCTGCATGATAAAATTGTTTTCTGAACACTGGTACAAAAGGATCGTGTACAAAATGCACAGAGCCAGGGAAAAGGCAGCCTTGCCGTGTGCCTTTTCAGTCCTTCAAACACAATGCAAGGCATTGACATGATTTGCGCCTGCGTGTTTCTACCTTATACTGCCAGCTGACGGACCCCGAAAGGCAGGCATAGAGCCTCGCTGCTTTTCATGTGTCACTATGTCCCTAGACGGCCTTAGAGCTCACTTCTCTTTCACTCTGTCAGTTTTTCTTTCTATGTTTCACTCTCACTATCCTTGCTGTCTCACACACATACACCCTCCCCCTCTTTTCCTTCCCTTCTCCCTCTACCTCTCTCCCTCACTCTTCTCCAGGAGCAGAGGGAGAGCGAGGCATGTCCACGGCTGGAAGCACGTCCCAGTCTGCACAGAGAGAAGAGGAGAGAAGAGGAGAGAGAGAGAGAGAGAGAGAGAGAGAGAGAGAGAGAGAGAGAGAGAGAGAGAGAGAGAGAGAGAGAGAGAGAGAGAGAGAGAGAGAGAGAGAGAGAGAGAGAGAGAGAGAGAGAGAGAGAGAGAGAGAGAGAGAGAGAGAGGAGGCTCACCGCAGCACTACGTGAGTCATCACACACTCCTGCAAACCCACCCACAACCCCCACTCACACAAAGCAGAGAGAACACATACATGTACATGCACACATATGCTTAACGTTACATACTTGTGGACACATACAGACACACAATTACAAAATCAACCCTGTGCAAATACACACACGTATAGTATACGACACGCACGCACGCACACACACACACACACACACACACACACACACACACACACACACACACACACACACACACACACACACACACACACACACACACACACACACACACACACACACACACACACATATTCTCTGTTTCTTAGTGATAACTCACTGTGGTGTGGTTCCAGTCCTCTGATAACAGCTCTCTTGTCTCTGTAGTGAGTCTGTTGTCTCTGGACCCACCTCACCTAGAGAACCAACACACAACACAGGTTAACATAAATACACATGAATACAACCACAACCATTAAAGATGCATTATGAAGAAATCACTCCCCTATTTCCCGGTTGCTAAAGTTGTAGTAGTTTGCCTTATTTTTGTTTATGTGACAAAACAAGCAAGTATAGTGTAGAGAATCATTGCACCATCTAAAATATTGTACCGCTATCTAAACTATTCTACCACTGTGAAATATCTTTTCCATAACCAAAATGATTGTATTTTCAGCTGTTTGAAGCTGGTGTACAAAACCAAAAATAAAATACACAAAAACTAAACTTAAAAATGGGAAGCATAGAAATATAGAACAGCTCTACCACTTCTTAGACTTGCTTTCAATGAGAATAAAATATCTATAACTAACATTTCTATGTTAATTTTGTCAGGTAGCCCAAAAAGTTACATATTGCAGCTTTAATACATTAATACAGAATGATTCTCCTTATAGAAATCAAGTGTTATTTGCATGTGAAAACATTTTCTCCATTGTATTTGTTGGTTATATGTTGCCTATACACTCTGATGGTTTGCCCATCTTACAGAATGTGGCAAAGTGTTAACAGAAAACACAGCAACGACCTGGTGCTAATGCTAATGCTAACCTTCTAATGCTAATATTAGGCCTAATAGAGTGTAGAAGCAGAGGGTGGATGGGACCGGATGGGACACTGGTCTGGGGTCTCCATTGGGGACGGGCCAGGGAACAAAGGAAGCCTTTGATGCCACAGCTATCCCTCCTCATCAGTTCAAAGGGATGTTCTCTCACTCTCTTTCTCAATCTGTCTTTCCAGCTCTCTCACCCAGGTTAAACACAACTGCCCTAAAAAAAAAAACTCTCCAACCCACATGCACCACTCACGGCGCACTCTCTCTCTCTCTCTCTCTCTGACACAGCACCCTCTCCTGTTTCTCCTATCTCTCTCTTTCTCTCTCTGACACAATACCCTCTACTGTCTCTCCTATCTCTCTCTCTCTCTCTCTCTCTCTCTCAGACACAGCACCCTCTCCTGTCTCTCCTATCTCTCTCTCTCTCTCTCATACACACACAAACATGCACGCACGCACACGCACACACGCACGCACACACGCACGCACACACACACACACACACACTGGATCTCTTTCATGGTCCGCAGCCCTCTGCTTTGATCTGATAAGTAGCTGGTCCTCATGAAGGTGGGCCCAGTATATTATAGAACACCCATTCACACGCACACACACACACACACACACACACACACACACACACACACACACACACACACACACACACACACACACACACACACACACACACACACACACACACACACACACACACACACACACACACACACACACGTTGAGGTCCTAATACAGTCTCGAAAACAAGAACACACACACACACACACACACAGATACACTCCACTTTTAGATCTGTGCATGACTCCTATTGTAGTCTCTCACACCGTATCTGACATACACTTAAAGCACAGAGGAGGAGGCTAACAATAAATAACGTTCAATAGGACACTGCCATCTTTCATGTGATAAAAGCTTCTTGGCTGTATTTCCCTTTCAATTGTTCAATTAGGCTCAATTAAAATGAGCTCGTCAGGACCAACAAGGGTGTGTGTGTGTGTGTGTGTGTGTGTGTGTGTGTGTGTGTGTGTGTGTGTGTGTGTGTGTGTGTGTGTGTGTGTGTGTGTGTGTGTGTGTGTGTGTGTGTGTGTGTGTGTGTGTGTGTGTGTGTGTGTGTGTGTACAATACTGTGTCTGTTCTATATTATCTAGAGTAAACTAATACACTCAGAAGAGTGTGTTTAACAGAGTGTGTACTTCACAAGTGCTTCTGAATTCTAATGTTCACTCAGAACATTGATATAAAACAAATTAATTTAAAGACGCATCTACACATATCACGAAACACGAAAAGGACAAGTCAAGGCAAACAATGCTTGAGAATGTTTTAAATTGTGTATGGCTTTTCAAGTCTTGAATAACATTTATAGACAAACCATGCAAGGCTTCATCTGTAACGGAATTCTTCGTCCTCCTCTGACGAGGAGTAAGAAATGTCGGACCAAGATGCAGCGTGGTGAGTATCCATTTTAATATGAATACTTGAAACAAACAAAATAACGAATAAACGAACGAAGACGAAACAGTCCCGTAAAGTGACAACACAAACACAGGAACACAGTAACAGGAACAATCACCCACAACCCACAATACAAAAGAGGCTACCTAAACATGGTGCCCAATCAGAGACAACGACTAACATCCGCCTCTGATTGAGAACCATATCAGGCCAAACACATAGAAATAGACAAACTAGACATACAACATAGAATGCCCACTCAGATCACACCCTGACCAAACAAAACATAGAAACATACAAAGCAAACTATGGTCAGGGCGTGACATCATCATAATTTTGATTAGAGAAGCTACATTTTCCAGAGTGTTTTCCAGAGTTTTCTTCAACAACAAAGACAACAATAGCCACACTTTAAAAAAAACACCAACAGACACAACTGGGCTATGCGAGACGCCTACAGACAGTGAATTCCTCTAATTCACATGTCCATTTGAAAATGTGTCCTCTTTTTGGCTGGAGTGTGTGAATTATTGCCTACTGCTGAATGGACCTGAGTGGGAGGGAAAGGGGAAACTTGGCAGAGGCCCCACAGCCAGGTACTGTAGACACACACAGACAGGTTGAGGATGTGGGGCAGTGAGCCCATTCACAGGTCTGTATTAAAAACTAGCAACATGCCACAGCTGAGTAGGTAACACTTTCTTTATCCCTTGTCGGAACTAGAAGCACAAGCATTTCGCTACACTCGCATTAACATCTGCTAACCATGTGTATGTGACAAATAAAATTTGATTTGATTTGATTTGACTTTTATTTGGATATATACGGGTACCTACATAAGTAAGGACTTCGTAGCGGCAACCAACAACATCTAGTTGCCAGTGCCATCCTAGAAGACTGAGGTCTTTGGGGTTGCAGTGAATTTGACAGTAACTTACAGGGAGCGAAGAGGGCAAGTAAGTTACTATATTTCATATTGCAGTACACCTACTGTAATCTAAATACAGTATCAAAACAAGTACTGTGTAATGACAAACAGTACAATACCATAGAATTGGCTGTATTATACTGTAAAAAAAAAGTATATACTACTGTAATCGTAATGAATTAATGAATGGATAGATGAATGGAATTAATTGAGGGGAGATGGGATTTGTATTTCACAGTATTTTACTGTAATTACATAGGATTGGTGCAAGTAGGTTGGCTGCTAGGTAATTTGTTTACACATTTCAGCCTATGTGAATATTTGCTCTTTTATATCACATGCACTTCTAGAGACCTTAAAACTTCTTATGGCTGCAGGGGCAGTATTGAGTAGCTTGGATGAAAAGGTGCCCAGAGGTGCCCAGAGTAAACTGCCTGCTCCTCAGTCCCAGTTGCTAATACATGCATATTATTAGTCTATTTGGATGGAAAACACTCTAAAGTTTCTAAAACTGTTTGAATGATGTCTGTGAGTATAACAGAACTCATATGGCAGGCAAAAACCTGAGAGAAAATCCAACCAGGAAGTGGGAAATCTGAGGTTTGTAGGTTTTCAACTCATCGCCTATCGAATACACAGTGGGATATGGGTCATTTTGCACTTCCTAAGGCTTCCACTAGATGTCAACAGTCTTTAGAACCTTGTCTGATGCTTCTACTGTGAAGTGGGGCCGAATGAGAGGGGATTGAGTAAGGTCTACCATGACTTGAACATGCACTGACCATGCGCGTTCATGTGAGAGCTCTGTTCTATCGCATTTCTGAAGACAAAGGAATTCTCCGGTTGGAACATTATTGAAGATTTATGTTAAAAACATCCTAAAGATTGATTCAATACATCGTTTGACATGTTTCTACTGACTGTTACGGAACTTTTTGACATTTCGTCTGCTTTTAGTGAACGCGCTTCGTGACTTTGGATTTGTTAACCAAACGCGCTAACAAAAATAGCTATTTGGACATAAATGATGGACATTACCGAACAGATCAAACATTTATTGTGGAACTGGGATTCCTGGGAGTGCATTCTGATGAAGATCATCAAAGGTAAGTGAATATTTATAATGTTATTTCTGACTGCACAATATGGCGGATATATTTTTGTCTTGATTGGGCTCTGAGCGCCGACCTCAGATTAATGCATGGTTTGCTTTTTCCGTAAAGCTTTTTTGAAATCTGACACAGCGGTTGCATTAAGGAGAAGTGTATCTAAAATTCCATGTATAACACTTGATCTTTGATCAACGTTTATTATGAGTATTTCTGGAAGTTGATGTGGCTCTCTGCAAAATCACTGGATGTTTTTGGAACTACTGAACATAACGCGCCAATGTATACTGAGATTTTTTTATATAAATATGAACTTTACCGAACAAAACATACATGTATTGTGTAACATGAAGTCCTATGAGTGTCATCTGATGAAGATCATCAAAGGTTAGTTATTAATTTTATCTCTACTTCTGCTTTTTCTGACTCCTGTCTTTGGCTGGAAAAATGGCTGTGTTTTTCTGTGATTTGGCGGTGACCTAACATAATTGTTTGTGGTGCTTTCGCTGTAAAGCCTTTTTGAAATCGGACACTGTGGTGGGATTAACAACACGATTACCTTTAAAATGGTATAAGATACTTGTATGTTTGAGGAATTTTAATTATGAGATTTCTGTTGTTTGAATTTGGCGCCCTGCACTTTCACTGGCTGTTGTCATATCGATCCCGTTAACGGGATTGCAGCCATAAGAAGTTTTAATAAAGACTTCCAAGCTGGCAGCGACTACAGGGCAAATCAGACCGAAAAGATATTGCAAAATGCTCACCGATTAAATGTTTAAGACTTGATGCCACTCCAATCTGTCCCTTACACATTTTAAATTAATGGGGCACTACTACCACATAGCAGTTAAATTGGTACAGCCCTCTCACTAACGAGCGCAAATGTAGCCTCTTACAAGGCACGACTCAAAATATGTGAATGAGCCAGAATCAACAATACCATGCATCCACTAGTTGTCAAAAGGTTTTTGGCGCTCCAAAAATACGGTAATGTATTCTGTAGAATGGAATTACGGTACCATTCAAAGTACAGCAATTATTTCTCCACCCAAACATTTTCCCACAATCACCATCATTTACAGTATGCTGCAGTAAAACGTTTCACAGTATTTTACTATTGATAATACCTGACCGTAAAATTACAGTTTTCTGACACAGTGTAGGTAGGTAGGTACCCTTATTCCTGCCATCAGTGATACCTGCCACTGTGCGTGTTTGTAAGTCTTTCCATAGCAGCAACAACGTCTGTATCCCCACAGGGAAAAACAATGAGGAAACTGGGAGAAATGCGCTAGGTTGAGACAGGGGGTTGGGAACGAAACAATGTTTCCAAACATCCCCCCCCCCCCCAACTCGCAGGCCAAAACGCACGCACGCACGCACACACACACACACACGCACGGACGCACGCACACACGCACACACACACACACACACACCTCTGGTGCTCTGTTGGCAAATACCACTCCCAATCCTTTATGTCCTTCACCGAGCCAGCCACCACAGCTTAGCCAAGTGAGCAATGCTGCCCACTTCCTCATACACCCTCATTCTCCTCAGTCTACTAGTACACACACAGATAATGGCCATTCGATTGGACGTGTGCCCTTGTACCTAGCACCTCCCCTCCCAGAGAGGACCAGCCAGGACACTGTGATCAATACACATGATAGGGAGCTAATCGCTCTCTGTCAGGACCTGGGCCTGCCAGCTCCTAATGGCACACTCACAGGGGAGCCGTGTGTGTACGAGTGTGCGTGAGTGTGTGTGTGTGTGTCCATGCATGTGTGCCCGTGTCTTAATGGCAGATTCAGAGTCTTTGGGGAGGCTCACTCACGTTCCGCCCCAGGGACGTGGGCCATTGACCATGCAGTCTGTGACACTGACCCCTCCACAGTCAATGCATTCATCATCCAACAATGACATGTATGCAGGCACACACACACACACACACACACACACATTGTACAGACACACACATTCGCAAACCCGCGCAAACAGACATAAGCAAACATAAAACACACACACACACACAACAAAGCCTATTGCTTCAATACCCAGAAAAAAACATCCCTTTCTTTCTTTCTTTCTTCCTCCCTCTCTCCCGCTCTCCCACATAGAGAACACAAAGTGAGCCATTGTAATGCAAACCCAAGTTCGAAAACAAAAGATGACCACCTGAAGCTGACATTTTCCAAATCACAATGAGGTGGTGGCCAGATGGAGAGAGAGAACAGGAGAGGCTGAAAGAGAGAGTGAGAGATGAATGGAGAAAGAGATGAGGAGACAGCCTATGATAAACAAACTGGTTGAAAGAGTGTGCGTGTTTCTGAAAGGCAGCAAGAGAGTGAGAGACAGAGTGAGAGACAGAGTGAGAAAGAAAGTGTGAGGAAGAAGGAGATAGAGGGATGAAAAACAGGTGGGAGAGAGAGGAAGACAGAAGAAGTTAAGCAGGAATGAGCGTGAGTGAGTGAGAGAGAGAGAGAGAGAGAGAAAGGGAGAGTGAGAGACAGAGGGCGAGCAGGAACGAGTGTGAGTGAGGGCGGGCGATGGCAGCCAGCTGCAGCCGTGCGATACGGGCAGAGCAGACACTGGGAACTGCGCAGATATCACGGCTGACATTTCGGGCTCGGCTACCCCCCATGGCCCCCTGGGATACGGGCGCCAGCGCCAGTGTGCCCCTGTCAATCACCCCGCTCCCTGTCACTCTGCCGGCTGTCTGTCTGTCTGCCCCAGCCCATTATGGCGAAGCGGAGTGGGGTCGCACGCCAACGCCACCACTAGCATCGCCACCCCACGCCTGGACGCACGCCACTGGTCCCTATCTCCTCCTCTGTCCTCTCCCTCCTTTCTCTCTCTCTTCTCTCCTCTCTCCATCCTCTCCCTTACTGACAGCCTGACCACAGAGACATGGGAGAGGGGAGGGGGAGAAAGAGAGAAAAGGGGGAGGTTGACGGACAAAGAAACAGGGAGGGAGAGAAGGGGGGAAAACACAGAGAGGGGGATGAGGCTGTGATAGGGAGAAAGAAAGGTGGAGAATGAAGAGAGGGAGGATGGACCGGAGTGAGAGACAAAATGGAGATTGAATGAGGCTGAATGTGAGAGGCAAATGGACAGGACGAAGGTTAGAGGATATGACAGAGGCGAGAGAAAGGGGGAAGGACGGAGAGCAGAAAGAAGAGGCCAAGGTGGAAGACAGGGGAGGGATAAGGAAGATATACTCTACCCCCTCTCGCCTTCTTCCCTGCACCTCTAGTCCCCTAGACTCCCTCTCCCACACCCTCCCTCCCTCCCCTCTCCTCCTAGACTCGCTCTCCTCCCTCCATCTCTCCCTCCGCCGAGGCCCCGTGTGCTGCTCACTCTATTGTGTCAGCCTTCAGAAGCTCTCAGTTTGAGTGGCAGGCCGTCACAGATCAGCTCCCTGCTAAAGCGGCCTGGCAGGCCGGGGTGACGGGCCAGAAAGGGATCTAAGTGGGTTTATCAGCGCTTCTTAACGCCTCTCCAGCTCCCTGACACAAAAGAGAGGGGTATTAAACATCTAAAGCAAACCAAAAAGCGTGAAAGCTCCTTATAGGGCCGTGGGATTGCGGATGTGACTGGAGTCTTAAAAAAACACACACAACACCGACAGAGAGAGAGAGAGAGGTTGGCGAGAAAGAGAGAGAAAATAAATCAAATGTTTTTCCATCCTTAGGAGGAGGATAGGAGCATGGAGAGGGGGAAGGGCGAGAGAAGAGGAGAGTATTGTGGGGTATCGTTTGAATCAGAAGCCAAATCAAACCTCTACACAACAATGAGGTTGAAACGGTGGGGAAATCATCAAAGACAAACACTGTAGACACAGAACACCATCCTTATTCTGAGTGTGTGCTATTTTTGTTATTTACAGTATGTGTACATGAGTCAGCTGCATTTGAGTACATACAGTGTTGTATTCTGTGTATGTCTGTATAAATGAAGGAATATTAAAGCCACAGTGTAATAACAATATACTCCATTTTTATTATATGATTTAACTTAATGAGATTCGTGAAAAATTATTCTAAATAAGAAAAATGACCTTATCTTTACCACAGAAAAAAGCACCTAAAAATATTTTTGTGTTACTTTCGTCGTGACTGGGGTATTTGTAAATAAATTATTTACAGCTTATTTACAGTGCGTGCGTGCGTGCGTGCGTGCGTGCGTGCGTGCGTGCGTGCGTGTGTGTGTTTATTCCGCACTAGCAGTAACATGTGTGTAGGTCAAAAGCCGGTGGGGGGTCTGTGTCTGAGACGCTCCGTAAAAGGTCACTGTGGAGTTCAGTCTCTGAGAATCAGTATGTGTGTGTGTGTGTCACCCCCAGGGAGCGTGATCCAGGTGAGATGGCTGAGACAGGTGAATCAAGAGTGTGTGTCATAGAGCCGAGAGAGAGAGAGAGAGAGAGAGAGAGAGAGAGAGAGAGAGAGAGAGAGAGAGAGAGAGAGAGAGAGAGAGAGAGAGAGAGAGAGAGAGAGAGAGAGAGAGAGAGAGAGAGAGAGAGAGAGAGAGAGAGAGAGAGAGAGAGAGAGAGAGAGAGAGAGAGAGAGTCTGATCTCATTCTGTTTTACGTCACACAGACATGCCCTCTGAAGACTGGGAAATGATATTACTGTCAGAGCGTCTGAAGCCTCACACCCCCACTGCAGTTAACCTAGCAGCTACACTCAGCACAGCAGACTCAATCAGCCAGTCTCTCTCTGTGTGTGTGTGTGTGTGTGTGTGTGTGTGTGTGTGTGTGTGTGTGTGTGTGTGTGTGTGTGTGTGTGTGTGTGTGTGTGTGTGTGTGTGTGTGTGTGTGTGTGTGTGTGTGTGTGTGTGTGTGCTTATGTGTGCAGGTGAGAGTGTGTGCTGTTCGTGCACGCGTGTGCGTACGTTGAGGCCTTATCCGCGTGTTGTCTCAGACCTCTAAGATCTCTGTGATGAGCGGCTTTTCAGAGGCTTGGTAATCATATAATTAGCCGTGTAATTAGCACAATGGCTAATTTTTGCTTTGCTCAGGCTGCACGGGTCGGGATTACATGGTGACAAACCCACACTCCCTGGCGGGGACCACAACGGACCATTCCTCCACCATGCCCCTCTCTCTCTCTCTCTCTCTCTCTCTCTCTCTCTCTCTCTCTCTCTCTCTCTCTCTCTCTCTCTCTCTCTCTCTCTCTCTCTCTCTCTCTCTCTCTGAGAGAGATAATGTCCGTTTACAATCTCCCCACATTGCCTCACATCACATCCACAGACTCACTGCTCTCTATTCCATCTGGATGTTATAGTGTAACTGACTATACATTTCTTGTGTCTCAGTTTATTGCTTTAAGTATGTGCTACTGCAATTCAGCTTCCAGCTGCCATTATACACATGAAATAAGACTCAACTCGAAACTCAAGATGGTCTACATTGGTTGGGACTGCCTCTGGGACTGCTTCTGCATTTCATACTGGTCTGTTGTTGGCACCCCAAGGCTGACAACCAGACTAGACTAACCACCAATCCTATCAAATAAAGACGCAAGCCCCATGGAGTTATCTCACGTACATTACACTGGTAGACACATCCACTGGACGCTGTCAACTGAGCTGAAAACAAGTCAGAGAAAAGATGAGGCTCATGGGTTGGAGAGCAGAGCAGCAGGCCTTGGCTACAACCCAGGTAGCACACTAATTATATTTGTCGCGCGCGCACACGAATAAAAGTCTCTCATAAACCTATTCAAATATTGACTGTTTTTAAACCCCTCCGAAAAAATCAATTAAGGAGATTATATTAGTCTGAAACAGGAGTTCTAGGTCTCACACTCCTCAACATAGGAATGCTCTAATCATGTTACAGAGAGTGATGGCAGAGCTGTGTTTCCACTCTATAGTACATCCTCAACAGGCGGGTTAAACGGCAACCACCAACCAATGGGAACGGAGAGGAGAACGTAAATGTAATATACCTGTATGGTGAGGGTTATAGCAAGGAAACTACCACGGTGGTACAACGTAAACACGCCACATTCCTGTGTGCAATATTTCACGATTACAAAACATTATTTGTGCCATCCATTACGTTTGAGATTCATTACCAAATATGCAATATTTTCAGAGTGTGAATTCATTTTCACCTAAAGTTAAGATGCTAGAAAAGTAATTAAACTTACAATTTAATGAAATCATGAAGCATACATGGGAGTCACTAGAGATTGTGCATAAATTACTTCAATTAATCACACGGAGTCTGATTCAGATGGTAAAAGTTAGAGGATCTTCTCTCTGCTGTAGGGGGTATTGTGTGCGTGTGTGTGTGTGTGTGTGTGTGTGTGTGTGTGTGTGTGTGTGTGTGTGTGTGTGTGTGTGTGTGTGTGTGTGTGTGTGTGTGTGTGTGTGTGTGTGTGTGTGTGCGTGTGCGTGTGCGTGTGTGTTTTGTGCGTCTAGGTGTATGTCTGTTTGTGGATGCGTGCGAGCGTGTGTGTGTGTGTGCTTGCACGCATCCGTGCTTGTGTGTGTGAGGGGTCAGGACAGTGAATGACGAGTGTGATAGGGGTGCAGGGTTTGGTAAAGGGCCAGGTCTACAGGGGAGAAAGAGAGAGGCGACTTTAGAGAGAGGACACAGGATGTGCCACAGCCCCGCTCTCCCCTCCAGTCGCCCCATGCTGTCATGGGATGTCGCCGCGGGTGACAGTTGCCCTAGCAACGCCTCGGTGCGAGGAGGCTGCATGCCTCGGAGGGTTATGCAGAGCGGGGATGGGGTGATGGAGGTGGTACAAAAGGGTTGGGATGGGGAGGAGGCGGGGGTGCTAGGGGGGTCTGTACCAAAGAGGTAAACATCAACACACACTTTCTCTTTTTTCTCATCAACACTAGGCTTGATTAAAGCACTAACGAAAAACTAAATGAGCCCTCATTTACATATACATGCTGCGTAAAATTAAAACTCATACTTTGGTGTGAATTTGCTTCGAACAGGGCCGTGGTAAATATATCCAATAACCACATCGAAAAAAGCTGAATAGTTACTCTTTACTCTTGTGTCACATCAGTTTCCTACCATGTTCTACAGACAGCGTACACTAAACCAACATATCGCCACATAACATATAACCCCGCCATAATGTATGCATGTACAGTATGGATACAACACAGGCACTGTTGGTGTTATGTGTCTCTCTGTGCTCATAGCAGATGGAGTAGCTAATAGCTTCTCCTAACCACTGATATGGGGTCAGCTATTTTATCATCCCATTGATGGTTAGGATTAGGGATATGGTTATATGACCCTAGATCAGTGGTTAAATATTCTACCAGAAGTGCAGTAGATACTCACCCCTGCTCTTTCTGCCAGGGTGTTCACCAGGGCAGCTCTGTCAGGGCGCCGCCTGCTGTCTCTCAGGGTGAAGTGGCCCTCCAGGTTGCCTATCTGTTTGGATAGAGCACAGACATGTTACTGACACACACACACACACACACATACACAAACAAAAACACACACCACACCATCAAACGCTATGCTAGCACACGGCTATAGTATCGCTCTGTTCATGTCCAGTGCAGCCACACACAGTATGCCGTTTAGGACCTCTTTTCCCGAAGTTGAGGTTACGTAGAGGGTTGGAGAGGTTTATGATTTGATTCCACCTGAGCTAAGTGGAGAAACGAGAGCATATCATGAAGATACCCTTTTGCAACCCTTGTGACCCCTTCCACAACATGATTTCGACATTTACCCTGACCATCTGTCTCTGTAGTGGAATTGTTCAATGAGGTGGTGGTGCTAAAATCAAATAGCCCACATTTCATCTGGCCAAAACCCAGGCTTTTCATTTCCAAGCCTTATAAACTCAAACCTTTTGACTCGCCTGGGAGACCGAACTAAGTGAAATCTACTTTGTGGCAATTGTGTGCCTTGTACGAGAGGGGGTTGTGTATGTGGACTGTGTGTGTGTGTGTGTGTCTCTTGCTGATTCTATCTTCCTTCAGTTTCATTCTCTCCTATTCTCTGTCCCCAAGGTACATCAGGCCCGACACTGCCGAGTAAATTGTCCCAAATTGAGTTCCTTTTCCTTGGCAGATACAGGCTACATCCCCACCGTTTAGAGAGAGAGGGAGAGGAAGATGGAGAGAGAGAGAAACAATATCACAACACACGCTTGCGCGCTTAACAATTTCCTCTAATTTCTCCTTCTCTCCCCATCCCTTTTTCTTCAACATTTTTCTCCCTCCCTGATTTCCCTATTGCCTCTCTTTCTCTTCCCTCACACTATTCTTATCCTCCTCTCTCTATATATCACCCCCCTACGTGCTCTCTTTATCTCCCACACCATGTATCATCTCAGACTTCCCTCCCTCTGCTTTTTCCCCCCCTCATGAGTCAGTGTTCTCTACTCCCTGTTCTCTCTCTCCTCCTCCCTCTCGCCCTCCCAGGCTGGCTGTACTCAGTGACACACTACCCATCAGTGCAGACCCCCCGGGCAGCAGAGTCCCGCTCTGACAATAATCACACGGTAAGTTTATAATGCTGGCAGTCCTGAGCCCAGCTGAGCTGTACTGAGTCCATGCGCCTCCCCTGGCTCCTGCACACTCCATTAGACCCAGTGGGGGGCAGGCTGGAAAACGGGGACTGCGGATGGAGCTGACTGGGGCCGGCGAGTGAACTGAGACTATAGGATGGGGATGACTAGGGCTGGGGATAGAGTTGGGGATAGGAAATAGGGATAGGGATCAATGGGGATGGGGATAGGGACGGATATGGATGGGGCTGGGTATGACTGGGGCTGGTGATAGGGTATAGAGCTGGGGTTCTGACTCAGGCTGGTGCTGTACGCGAGCACACCACATGGAAGCCAGCCTACATGACACAAAATGACTGCATCCATCTCCCGATGACTCCCAACAAAACATCCCTACCCAATCCCGCCAAAGTAAACACAGCCACCCTGCCAGGGCAGGTTCAGCGGAGAACAATATGAGGACAATCAGAGTTCGATTTGGTTTGGATCTTCCCCCTGCTAATGAAGGCACTTTGAGAAGGTCATCTAATTTTCCACCAGCAATTAAAGCAGGGAGAGACTTGTCACTATCAATTATCCGCTCCTTCACTCATGTCCTCCAGTGTGGAAGTATAAGGCATATCTTACTCACCCGCAGTATAAGGCCTGCCTTATACACACACACACACACACACACACACACACACACACACACACACACACACACACACACACACACACACACACACACACACACACACACACACACACACACACACACACACGGACGCGCACACACGCACGCACGCACACACACACACACACACACACACACACACACACACACACACACACACACACACACACACACACACACACACACACACACACGCACACAAACGCACACACACGCACACACACGCATGCGCGCACACACACACCAATGAGAGAGAACACTAATCACGGCAGACAAAGCCTCTGTCCCTACAACCCTCTCTATGTGTTAACACGTCAACTTATCTCATAACCCATCAGCCAACGTATCAGTCCAGCTTCAGGTCGTGTTTTAGTCTGGAGTCGTCAAAATGACGTGTCGTCTCGATAGCCTGATATTGATAGCTCTGTATCTTGAGTGGTGTAAAGCAGTACAGTATAATAGTGGTCTTGGCCTGCATGTGTCCTTGATGTTTGTGTACTGTATATTAATACAACATGAGCTACATCCTTTATTCTCATAGGGCGACAGCCAAGGACTGACCTCTGCCGTCCAACCAAACTCTCAGCCTTCGCCCTCTGATCCTAGTTTACAGAGGATACAGCTGATGCTGTGTGTAGAGCACTTCACCTCTCTCCCTTAGACCTGAGCTATGAAAGAAGCACCTATTTCTACCAGTCCCTCTTTAAGAGAGAAAGGAAAATGTTGCTTTTTTAAAACCTGAAAAAAATCTAATTTTTATTTATGGAGGTGACCTTTTGCAATAAGGACCACCAAGGGGGGAAAAAATATTCACATTGCATAATGGGCCGAAAAAGGTATCCTTAATTGAGTGTGTGTGCGTGCGTCCGTGCATGTGCGCGTGTGCGCAACGGCGTGTCTGCCTGTGTTTATCTATGTAGAGTTTAGGTATCGAAACCGTCCTTAAGATATGCTTCTTTATGTGTGTGCATTAATCAAAGCTTGAAGTCACTGCTCATCATATGCATCACAACATACAGGCATAGGACCTTGATTTGAGCACCCTGTCGCCTCATCAAGTGTTTCTGCGCTACAGGAAATGCACACTTGTAGTGTTTTCAAGGTTTGAAAAGACTTCAAAAGTTTGTAAATTCAACTTTAAAATGTCGGTCTTGATTTGCCCTAACGAAAAATGTATTAACATGAATGTCCATTAATTATAATCCACACAATATATTCACATTTCCTTTTGCTGCAGGATTATTTTACCGCTGCGACAAAACTGGCCAAATTAAGATGCTATATCTGTACCATGCCACTGGCATGTTGTGACTATTATCGTTACCTGTCAATCAAAATCTGCACTAACCCAGTGACTACACTACACCATCGAACCTTTTACCTTTTACCGCAGTGGCCTGAATCAAGTGTTTCTTGGTAGTCTGAAACAAATCAACTTTGAAACAAAAGAATACAGCTCACACACACGGTTATGGGCTTAAATAAAAGAAGACACCTGTACCATGGCAGATAAAGAGTTGAAAGTTTAGTCAATTTTGACTTTGCATTCAATATTACACTTTATAGACATCACAGAAGACTGACATAAAACAAAACCGCTTGACATAGAAACACTGGATTTTCGGGCAGGTTTTCATTAATCATGAAATTATGAAATATATTAATAACATTCCACCCGTGAGGCCACTAGAGGGCAATTTGATTATTTTAGTGCAGGAAAGGGCTACAAGTCAATGTCTTTGAGTTAACAGGTCACAATACACTGATGCGTAGCAGCCTACCTGTGACTTTATAGCTATGCCTGCCTCCATTCTAAGTCTGCGTCCCAAATGGAACCCTATTCCCCCTATATTGCATTCATTTTGACCAGAGCCATATGGACCCTGATCAAAATGAGTGTAGTATAAAGGGAATAGGGATGCATCCTATATCTGCCATAGTATGGGTTTAAACAGCTCTCTGACACATCTATCAAACACGCCGCATGAGCCGCTCCCACTGACAGCCTCCGATAGACAGAGGAAGGGAGGGGACGGCGTGGAAGAATAACAAAAACAAACAGAGACATCAAGAGTCACCGAGGCAGTGTGCAAGAGCCACGTGTGGCGGGCCCACCCTATGGAGAGAGAGACAGCTGGTGTGTATGCTTACTGCTCTACAGGGGTTTAGGCCTGTGGAAGCCAATAGAAGCCATAACTAAGAGATACGACCAGGTGTGTGTGTGCATCTGTGTGTAGAGAGAGGGAGAAAGATTGTGTGTGTGGTGGTGGTGGTGGTGGTGGTGGGGGGGGGGGGGGGGGTGGGGGTGTAATGATGCCCTGTGGGAGGGGGTAGGTGGGGTGAGCAGTGATGTCTTGTTGGATTCAGGGTTGGTAGAGAAATCTGGGCTATGTAGTTGGACAAAGGTGTTTTAGATGAAAGTCTGCTCTGCTGCTAACACAGAGGGAAGGGTGGTACTGTGGTAGTGGTTTTGAAACCTCTTTATATCACCCGCTAATCTAGAGTCCTCCTCACACTGCTTATCCACAGTGGTGAAATATTCATTCATTTCTGCCTGTGGTTGGATGAACAATAAATGATGAGCAGAGGAAGACAGCATGCTTCCTTACACTGACCAATCTGAATAGAGTACCATTAATACGCTAATACACTGACCAATCAAAAACACAGAATGTCCTACATGATTAACCCACCAACGAATCAAAATGACCGTTACATGACTTTTACATCGCACGGTAAAAAAACTACTTTAATCTAACAAAAATAAAGAATTTAATCAGGTTAGTGTATGTCTTAGTTTTCAGTGCATTTATTTAAGTCTAATTTCTTCCAAATATCACCATTATCTACAGAAGCTATCACAATGCTAAACCCCTTATACTAAAAGGTCTTTACAGCAATATCGCTCATTGCAAGTCTATTTCCACATAGCCTAAGTGCATTGTGTGAGTAAATGTGTTTGTGTGTTTCTCTCTCTCTCCCATCCCCTCTCTCTCTCTTTCCCTCTCTCCTCTCTCCTTTTCCCTTTCCTCTTCTCTCCTCTCCTTTCTCCATTTCAATATTGAAGAGAGTTTTATTAAAGGCTGGACTCGGGGGTGCTGAGGCGCTCTCAGTCATTTTCCTACAAAGTGCTTTAATCCATCACACGGCCAACATGTGGCCTTTGCAGCCATACATCATCTCAGCCTGGAGAGAGAGAGAGAGAGAGAGAGAGAGAGAGAGCACCCAACATAATTTCTGCTCTCCTCGTCCTTCGTTTCTTCCTGGCATTCCCACCTGGAAGGGAGAGACTGGCATCGACATCTTCCATAGTCAGAGACTGCTCTTTGCCTCTTTTTTTGTGTCTGTCTGTCCGTTTTTCCTCCCTGTCTTTACGGCTGAGAGTGAGGCATGAGTAGGACAGATGGGAGAGGAGTTAAGAGTGAGTAGAATCAAAATAAACACGGTGCCTTTTATAGTGTGCAGCTGGTGCAGCGGTGCCCACCCTCCTGCCATGGCTATCACCTGCCTCCATTACGCACACACACACACACACAGAGAAAGAGAGAGAGAGAGAGAGAGAGAGAGAGAGAGGAGTGAACCCTCAGCCCTCTAACTAATGGAATGGGGCCTCACTCCTAGCCATTAGAGTATTGGTGTGCCTCTCTGTGCCCCTAAGTGCCATGCACAAAGAGCAAAGAAAGGGAGAGGACACAGGAGAGAGGGAGGGGTGGATGGAGGAGGGAGAGGAAAGAGAGGTGTGCCTTGGAGTCTCTTCCATGCCATAGAGAAACCTGGTCATTGCATTTCAGCCACCATGCATATGAACACATCGGGAATGGAGATCGGTCAGAAGACTTACATGTCCATTACCTTGAAACCTTCATAGAATATGTTTAGTTGTGTATTTACCAGAAGTGTCTAATAATTTAGCCAGATACTGTCAATATTGTATCTGCTTCAGCACACGTAAGCAGCATTTACGTTTGTCTGCAGTACGCATTTTACATGTCCTGGTTTGATATTGCACGCTCGCTCGGTTGACTGGTCAGTCTGTAACTCGCAGGTTTGTATCTTTTGTTGAAAGGATATTGAGATTCTAAATGAGGTACAGTATACAGACTAAGCCCTGTTCAAAGGTCGTTTTAAGCGTGATTGACAGCCGAGTTGACTGATCTCTGAGCCCTCTGATTTCATTTAGCCCAGTAAATCCAGTTCTCTACATCAATTACATGTGCTTTACTCAGATAGAAAACACACCTCAAGAGTACATGTATGACTGGTAGAGAGAGACAGGTGGAAGGTAGGGTATGTCTAAAATAGGCATGGGGGGGGGGTTGAATCTCTTGATGAGCTGATACAATGTCCACAGACACTAACACAAGCTGTGCTTGGGTAATGTTATGGTAATGATATGGTAATGATATGGTAATCTGGCGGCAGTATTCCACATCACTAGAGAGAGGGGAATTCTGGGAGGCCTTTCACCACTGGGTGGAGTGGAGGGACTTCCTGGTCTCAGAGTACACAGCAACAACAACACACACACACCACCCACACAAACACACACACACACACACACACACACACACACACACACACACACACACACACACACACACACACACACACACACACACACACACACACACACACACACACACACACACGGTCATATATACTATATATCACATATACACACTATATAGAGTCAGTGAAACAAATAGGACATAACATGATACGACACATTTGCAAATACACATGCAGAATGCATTTGCGCATGTGAGTGCGAGGGCTCTTAAGCCTGTACAGTATTTTGAGTCAGTCTGATGTTCTGTGTAATAAAATGAGCATGAAGAGATTAAGGGGAGTGTGTGTGTGCATGACAAGCTTTCACACCTGCCGGGGGCCATGAGAAGTGTCTGTGTGTGTGTGTGTGTGTGTGTGTGTGTGTGTGTGTGTGTGTGTGTGTGTGTGTGTGTGTGTGTGTGTGTGTGTGTGTGTGTGTGTGTGTGTGAAGTGGTTGAGAACGATCCTGTTGTTTTCCATGTCTGAAACCTCACACCAGCAATGTCTGCTATTACCTACCCTGTCTGAGCGTGCTCTTGTCACACACACACACACACACACACACACACACACACACACACACACACACACACACACACACACACACACACACACACACACACACACACACACACACACACACACACACACACACACACACACACACACAAAGGGCTACACAATTATAAACAATGGACAACTGCAATCGTATACTACATGGGTTTTGAAGAGTACCTGTATCACATATTCGGACAATAATCCGTCCTGAGTACACACAAACACATGCACGAGGGAGTTTATGATACTACAACTCACATCCTGATCCTCTCTTGAGAGAACTAAAACTAACTTAAAATGTGTGTTTTTTTTCTGTTCTATATTTTCACTGCACCTCAACTGAAGATTTTCTGACGTTCAGACATCTAAAGTACAGGCTTGGTGACGGTTTTAATACCACCCTTCAAATGAGAGGAATCTTGAAGCACCTTTTGAAATGACTGCTCAGGTAAAAATCTGGGAGCCGGTAAGAGAAAAACAACATAATGATGTTTAATCATGGCCCTCATCATCCGAAACCAAAGAAGAGCACTGAGAAATCTGGACAGCAAACTGCAAGTGTCCTCTTGAATCTCCCCAGTGACCGTCAATAAATCAAATAAAATCCAAAATAGGAAGGTGAATATTCTGCTATCAGTGTTGGGGTCAATATTGCTTTTCAGTCAATTCAGGAAGTACACAGAAATGCTCATTCTTATTTTAAAAATTAAGCCACTGGAAAGCAAGAAGGGAAACTAGAATTTGGAAATGTCAGTTTACTTCCTGAATGACTACAATCTACAACCCTGTCTGCTATGCTGTATTATACAAAGTAAAGAGGCCTATAGTGCATTGTTGTAAAATATATCATGTCAAAAACGCTGTCTCTGTTTTTACCTTTCTGCTTCTTTTTTTTCTTTTTTATATCCCAGTTGAAATGAATATGTCAAGCCAGTACAATACAATACACAGAAACCCGATGACATTCTCCTAGGAGCGCTACTAAATCAAAGAGACCACCGATATGCTGAGTGCTAGCGTCAAGAGACATTTGATTCCCATTCCGTTCGTACAATATTACCACTGGAATGCCAGAAGCAGATATCATCCTCCTCCAAAGCCTACCGTGCTGTCAAACTCTTCATTTCACTTCAATGTTTTCAAAAATATCACAGTCAATTGTGAAGTGCCGGTCTTGATATACAATATTGTATGCATGCAATGAGCAAATCACCGGTGACACAATTAAATTGGATTTGACTTTAACAAAGGGATTTAATGTCATTGACATTTAGCATCAGCCTGTGGCGACAGGTAAAACAGGCCAGTCAGCAGATTGGAGGAGCTACAGGAACCTGACATGGTTGGCTTGGCGTTCCTCTGCTGCTGAGTCCAAAGTTGCTGAGACTATAATATACACAAATAGAGAGAGAGAGAGAGAGAGAGAGAGAGAGAGAGAGAGAGAGAGAGAGAGAGAGAGGGAGAGAGAGGGAGAGAGAGAGTGAGAGAGTGAGAGAGAGAGTGAGAGAGAGAGAAAGAGAGGTGATTCAAGACCGATCCCACTCTCATTAATACCTGAGAAGAGAGGCTACATTTACACGTGTGTGTGTGTGTGTGTGTGTGTGTGTGTGTGTGTGTGTGTGTGTGTGTGTGTGCGCGCGCGCGTGCGTGCGTGCGTGTACGCTTGTGTGTGTGTGTGTATGCACCCGTGTGTGTGTATGAGTTCAACATGGAGTGGCACTGTCCAATAAACTCCTGATAAAGGTCAACTCAATGTATTATTCATGGTCCAGGCAGCAGCGGCCAGAGCCAAGGCTGAGATGTGCTTACGTCCTCAGGGTGAGCATTAGGGAGTCGACCACCAGGGCAAAGGACACGTCTCTGATCACTTATCAATAACCTCACACTCTCGCACCCTCTCCTTCAATAGTTTGACCAGGCAAAACTAGAACTTGGAAACACCATATACTGTACAACACTAACACTGTACCTCAAACTATAAAAAAACGGAATATCTTGGCGCATTGACATACAGAATCTACTAAGCCACACAATTACAAAAAAAACCTCGTCCCCTAAACATCGATTACATCAGCTACACAAACACTCTGAGTAGGCCTAGACACTTTACAAAAGACGGTACTGATATGGTACGAATCAGTCATACAGACAGATGGACAGACGACAATAGATTACACGGAAGCCAATAGGCCTAATCATTTCTAAAGACATTCAACTGGATTTCTTCTGTCAAATTTTAGTATAGGATTCCAAGGTTGGCCAGTGACGGTAAGAGGTAAGAGTGAAAGTGTGTGTGCGTGCGTGTGTGCGTGTGCGTGCGTGCGTGTGTGTGTGTGTGTGCGTGTGTTGTGTGGGTGTGCGGGTGTGTGGGTGAGAGGGGGTCTGTGATCAGATATGAAATATTCAGAAAGGCCGCTGTAATTTGATGAAAGTCAGATATCCTCAAATGGAAATGGAAGTCAGCACTTTCATACATCTCCCGACAAAAAGCCCCTCAGTAAACTGATTTAAAGAATGAAAATTGCAGGTCCATAGGATGAAGTAATAAAGGCAGGTTTTAAATATGCACTGACCCGTGATATGAACTGTAGTCCGTGCTGCTCGGCCAGGGCTTGTGCAGCTCTGGTGCCTCCGTCCATCTCCACAGCATAGAAGAAGTGGTGCTTGATGCCGGGCTGCCTCCCTGTGGTCGCTAGAGGCCACTGCAGCAGGCAGCATAGAGTCAGCAGCACAATCACCGCCCTGTCCATCAAGGCCCTGCAAACATACAGATACACAGAAACATGGTTTAACTCATGCCAAGTTAAAGCCTGAGGCTAGTTACTGTGAGAGAGCAACAACAGCATTTTAGCTTAAATGTCTAAATCCTCAAACCTCAAATCCTCAACATCAATAGTGTTTACAAGTTACACATCATTATGGTTTGTTAACCAGCACCATGCATTACCATTTTAACTAGCTATGGAACTGCATAGCCAAAGAATAACAAAATGTTGTAACAAAATCAAAAGGTCAAAGGGTCAAACAGTAAGTCAAGTTTGACAGGAAAATGTCTCGGTCAATAAATAATTAGTTATGTATTGAAATTCAGCAATCACTTTCCAGCATCATGAATGCTTCATAAATGCCCGCTTTCAGAGAGTGTGTGACTGGGGAAATGCATGCCTGAGGGTCATCCAGCTGCAGACACAGAAATAGCCAGATAGTACCGACAGAACTCAAAGTGAAGTCCTTCCTATTTGTTGCTTTACAAGCAAAAGAAGGTGCCTGCCTGAGCCTGACCCGGCTCAACGTAATGAGTTATTAAGTGAGAATAACATTATAATGCATTGTAAGACGTGTCATGAGCAAGACCCCTTTATAATGGCTTATAATCATCTCGGACTAAAGAACAGCCCATTTGAGACAGTTGAAAATGTTGTGCATAGCGAGACCTAACACATAAGTGTTGTTGTAAGACAAAATAAAGGCTCATACATACTTATAACAAGGTATAAATTGTCTCTCAGAGGCGTGGTGTAGATTGAAATAATCCACTAGCCAAATTATTGCTGTAAATGTACTGAAACAACCCAACCTAATTCAAGCACAAGGATATAGTGTAGATGTTAGTTCCCCTTCAGCGAATTACTTTTGCGGAGTACCATAGTCCGCAAGTTGTCATATTATATGACAATGCCTATGGCTTTGTAACAATGCAGGAGCACGGTTAGTAACAGGATCCAGCAACCTCTCCCTAGGTCTATAACATTATACTGGAACATTTAATAATAGCAAACCTTCAACATAGACCCTAATACTTCCCAAATTCACATGCAAAGAGTGGATGTAGCCTAGTGTACAGTATAAATACCCCCCACCTGCAGCAGCAGAAAGTGTCCAAGTCTGATCCTTCACTGGTCTCTCCCCGTATGCTGCACTGGGTTAGAACTCTGACATAAGAGCCCAGAGCATGAAAACACACACTTTCACACACACTCTTTCCACACATTTAATCTCTTGGCCTTAATGCAAATGTATCGAATGCAGAAACACAGCACTCTCCTTCTGTGGACTTTAATCTTCATGCAAAACCAGCTCTTTATCGACCTTTTTATGCCATCCCTCTATCTATCCTCTTAACTTGCGCCACCATTGTGTGGGGCTCACGTTATTACATTGAGTTACAGCAATAACCTACCCAGACCTGTTCACTGAGCCTAAAAGGTCCAATGCAGCCATTTTTATTTCAATATCAAATCATTTCTGTGACTGTTTTAAACTAGCCTTTTAGCAAAGAGAAATTTCTCAAGCAAGAATTTCGCTAGGACTGTCTGGGAGTGGTCTGAGTGGGGAGGGGAAAACTGAAAACTAGCTGTTATTGGCAGAGAGGTTAAGAACTCTCTTTCTTATTGGTCTATTAACTAATTCACCAGACAGGCCAAAACTCCATCCCACCTAAACAGGCTGAAATTTCACGTAGCCTTTTCAAACAGCTCTTAGAAGGGCATTATAATAATTTTCACAATTTCACAGTATTATTCCAACCTCATAGAGTGGAAATATATATAAAACACAGGATAATCACGTGTTTTAACTGCACTAGGCCTTTAAAGGATGTATAGGAGACTTTAGACGTATCGACTGCATGGAAACCATAAGGATTTCCCAGGGAAGAATGATACACAATATATACAAAAGTATGTGGACACCCCTTCAAATGAGTGGATTCGGCTATAAAATCAAGCACACAGCCATGCAATCTCCATAGACCATTGACAGTAGAATGGCCTTACTGAAGAGCTCAGTGACTTTCAACGTGGCTCCGTCATAGGATGCCACCTTTCCAACAAGTCAGTTCGTCAAATTTCTGCCCTGCTAGAGCTGCCCCGTTCAAGTAGAAGTGTTGTTATTGTGAAGTGGAAACGTCTAGGAGCAACAACGGCTCAGCCGCGAAGTGGTAGGCCACACAAGCTCAAAGAATGGGACCGCCGATTGCTGAAGCACGTAAGAAAACGTCTGTTCTCGGTTGCAACACACACTACTGAGTTCCAAACTGCCTCTGGAATTAACTGTTCATCGGGAGCTTCATGAAATGGGCTTCAATGGCCGAGCAGTCGCACACAAGCCTAAGATCACCATGCGCAATGCAAAGCATCGGCTGGAGTGGTGTAAAGGCTGGGCAGTGGAAAGTGGAAATGCTTTCCCTGGAGTGAAGAATCACTCTTCACCATCTGGCCGTCCCACGGGCAAATCTGGGTTCGGAAGCCTATCCCTGTTCATTGAGAATTTACCTGTAAAGGCGTGAATGGTTTATGCCAGGTTAGGCAGGTCCTTTCCTCGTTCTCCTCATTTTGGGAGAGCTGCTTGTCAGGTAACATGCTGTTATAGCTCTGCCATATACAATTCAGATGTGTGTTTATGGGCATTTTGCCCATTTTTCCCTGTGTTTGAGGTAACAAGAAAAGTGATTATTTTTCATATACTCTCCATACTGTATATTTTGTAAATAACCCGTCTGGATCCAGCCTTCTTCATCGCCTGCACGGTAAAATATATACAAATGTTTTGAACCTCTGACTGAGTCTGAACTCTTGCTGCCTCACATTAACAAGAAATCTTGGGAAAAAAATGTGTTGCCTAAATGAATAATTTAGCTTTACATTTCCTAAAAGAGTAGCTTACTTAGACTATTACATTTTTTTAATGTTTGTTCTTCATCGCTGCCATTTCAACTTATCCCTCTATATTCACTGAGCAATGATGAAACACATCACTCGGGTTATGCTCGTTCTCCTTCACTTCCTCTTTCACATCACCTCCCTTCAAAACCCTCAACAGTCAGCCATATGAAAACGGATACCCACACTGCTCCCCAAACTACCCCGGCAATAGGATCATCGGGGTTCAAATCTACACCATCACTCAGGCCCGATCTACAGTGAGAATACCCTAGCTGAAATCAATGACATCGCCAGGGGACTTAGCCCTAGTCAATCCCTGTGTGGGGCTGGAGGAGCCGGGTCTGCAGGGCAGAGCTGCACAGTACGCCCCCTCTGTAAGCAGGCCCCAGGCACAGGCAGGCTGAACAAGGGGCCAGATAGGTCGTTGAGCAAATGGCGTACAGGCAGCAGCAAACTGAATGCAGATGCAGCCTGGGGGCCTACTGCGACGCTGATAAAGCACCTGTACATTTTTTTATAGACAAACTACTTATTTCCGTCCTGCATATCGGCTTGGAAAGACTGATAACTTTCTATTCCTCCCAGGCGGAAGGATGAAAGGGCCAGGGGAGAAAGGCCTTTCAGGCCTTTAATTGATCAAGCAGAGGCCACAGGGCTTTGCCGGAGATAAAAGTGACTACCACTATGCTCAGCACAATGAGGAGATCTATTTTGGAGGAGACCCAATGAAGAAGGAGAATGTAGCTCATTATGCAAAGTCATTATGAGGCACTAACTATATGGGACTCATTTTTTTTAAAGAGAGTTTTTAAAGAGAGTTTGTGGTCGAATTGAACATGATTTCTAGAGGTCAGGCCATAGGTCACGCAACACTGCCAGGGTGTTAACTTGTAGACCAGACTTGTTACTTTAAACATAAAAAAACAATGCTGCTCATTCCTTGAGCATGACAAACAGTATCTGTAGATCCCCCGAGTGTCACACCCTGATCTGTTTCACCTGTCTTTGTGATTGTCTCCACCCCCCTCCAGGTGTCGCCCATCTTTCCCATTATCCCCTGTGTATTTATACCTGTCTTCTCTGTTTGTCTGTTGCCAGTTCATCTTGTTTGTCAAGTCAACCAGCGTTTTTCATCTCAACTCCTGCTTTTCCCCAGTCTCTCTTTTTCTCACCCTCCTGGTTTTGACCCTTGCCTGTCCTGTCTCTGAGCCCGCCTGCCTGACCACTCTGCCTGACCCGACCCTGAGCCTGCCTGCCTGCCGTCCTGTACATTTCCCCCACTGCTCTGGTTATTGACCCCTGCCTGCCTTGACCTGTTGTTTGCCTGCCCTGTTGCTGTAATAAACATTGTTAGTCCGACACAGTCTGCATCTGGGTCTTACCTTCAAACCTGATAGTATGAACTAGCCATGCCTAGCCCAGCAGACACGGGACAGATGCGCGACGCCATCTCCTCCCAAGGAGTCATCCCGGGAAGTCCCTGACGATCCCGTTGCCGAGAGAACCCGAGGCTTCCCGATGCTATCCTGGCTTCCGAGCTGAACATCCCCACTCAGCCCCTCTTCACTCCCATGGATGTTAGAGCACTGGACAGGCGCTCAATATGCCTGGTCACTCATATTACAACTCCCATCAAACTACGTTGTCAGGGAATCACAGTGAGAATATTCAATTCCTGCTCATCAAGTCCCCTCATCAACTGGTCTACTGGTGCCATCATGGACTGGAGGCCGTTCTGCCACACCCAGTGTCTGAAGTCAGCTCAACCTGCCCCGGGGCGTCTTCCTGGGGGCTCGGAAGGTGCCCCAGACCTCTCCGCCATACCCGCGGAGTACCAGGATCTTCAGGAGGTGTTCAACACTCCGACCGGGGACGACTGTACTTGCTGTCAGGACCGGAGACCAAGGGCATGGACACCTACATTGTGGACTCCTTAGCTGCAGGATTTATACGTCCTTTGTCCTCTCCCTCCGGCGCAGGGTTCATCTTTGTGGAGAAGAAGGACGAGACCCTGCGCCCGTGCATCGACTACCAGGGACTCAATGACATAACGGTGAAGAACTGCTACCCGCTCTCACTCATCTCCTCGGCCTTCGAGCTGCTCCAGGGGGCCACTGTGTTTTCCAAGCTGGATCTACGGAACGCTGGTGTGGGTCGGAATACTCCCGCAACACCCTTCCCTGCTCTGCCACGGGCCTATCTCCTTTTGAGTGTTCCCTGGGGTGTCAGTCCCTGCTCTTCCCCGAACAGGAGGAAGAGGTCGGCATTCCTTCTGCCCAGATGTTCCTTCTGCCCAGGAGCCCGGTCGGCCCTCCTCAAGACCACCTCCTGGTATCGACGACAAGGGCAGATGGTATGCTATCCACCCGGGATCCCGCAAGCCCTCCCCCAGGCTTATTGGCCCATTGCCCATTGCCAAAATGATTAGCCCCTCTGCTGTTCATCTTTTGTTGCCCCGTACGCTTCGTATACATCCCACCTTTCATGTGTCCAGAGTTAAACCCATGTCTCACAGCCCTTTGTCTCCTGTTTCCAGGCCCACCCCTCTCCTTCGCCTCATCGACGGCCAACCGGTTTACACGGTGAGGCATCCCTTGAAGGTTCGACCTCGTGGCAGGGGGTTCCAGTACCTGGTTGACTAGGAGGGTTACGGCCTGGAGGAGAGGTGCTGGGTCCCCGCCAGGGACATCCTGGACCCAGGCCTCATCACATCCAGTACCTTTCCCCCATTACTCTGGTTATTGACCCCTGCCTGCCTTGACCTGTTGTTTGCCTGCCCTGTTGCCGTAATAAACATTGTTACTCCGACACAGTCTGCATCTGGGTCTTACCTTCAAATCTGATACCGAGCCCAGTATGGGGCAGTCAGACAGTGGAGGCAGCTATGCTTTTAGCAGCACACTGAGCCCCGTTACGGTGGTGACGTGACCCGGATCGACAGTTGGCCTTCGCTCAACGGTCGGGGGGTTGTCACTGTCTAGCGAGTTTAGAAGGGGTGAGTGTAACGGAGTTAAGAATGTACCATAAGCTCCCTCCACACCTATCTTGAAATGTCGTCGATGGAGCCTCCAAGGCTCAATCGGTTTGCACAGTGTCAAGAAGGACGGTTACCTGTGTTGTAAAACAGAGGATACTTGGTTTGAGCCCAGCATAGGGTAGTTAAACAGTGGAGGAAGCTAAGCTGTTAGCAGCGCCGTAATGGGGGTCAGCGTGCTGCTAACAGCTTAGCTTCCTCCACTCAGGAGACACTCTTATCAGTTGTCTCCACTAATTTCCATATCAATATGCATTTTCTCTATGCATCCCCCAGTACTCTCTCCCTCTCCGTCTCTCTCTCTCTGTGTGTGTGATTGTGTGGGCGGAGACAGGTGTGCTGGAGTCAGAGCAGGTCCCCACCAGCTGCAATCTGTTCCATAATCAAGACCTCTACAAATACTCAGCCCTGCCACTTCCACGGTGCCGGATCGTAATCTCTGCTCAGTCAGTCTATGCTTCTAGCTATTTGTTACTATTCAGATCCTGTTACCCTGCTGTGCCTGTTTCCCTGCCTGACGCTGTTTTCCTCTCCGCTACAGTTCTGCCCGCTCTGACTCTGGTCCCTGTCTCCTGTCCCACGTCTCGTCATCCTGCTACTCTGTCCTGGATTCCCCACTCTACTACTCCCTTGGATTCCCCACGGACCTGCTTAACCTGTCTCAAACCTTCTCGCTCCAGCCTCAGCCTCCGCACCAGGTCTCCAGCGACCCGCCCAGCTCCCCCTGACCTGCACTCCATCTTCCTCTGTGTTACAATAAATAGCTTGGTTACTTCATCCCCGTCTCCTTGTCTGAGCCTGCTCGTGGGTTCTCCTGTTCCACTCCGCGTAACATATATAGTACCTCAAAATACCCCAATTCATGTTATTAAGTTCAAAAGAATACTAGAACCTTATAGTCCCAAGCTCTTGGCATGTCTCACATGCTGCTTACACATGATGACTATTTTCACAAGTAAAGACTAATACTGTGTTTCCGCAACATACATGACACAATTCTGGGTTACACCAAGGGGGCAATACAGTAGCCCTATATGATAAATTGCACTAAATAATGCAATAATAATAAATAATAATAATAAAATCAATGCCGTTTCCAGGCCAATATTATGGTGGGTTAATAAGAGGCAGCTAGGGGGCAGTTATGTCAGTCACTGTCACTCAATTAGTCCATGTCAGCTAACATTTGATAGATTGCGAGGTAAGTTAGTCTAGCCAGCTATCTAAACCTTGTAGTAATCATGGCCGAATTACTGGCTGGGCACCCAAGGCATGCACGTGCCCAGGAGCCCTGAACTCAAGGAGGCCCCCATTGATTTTGTTAGTTATTCTCACTAAGATATCATATGAACATGGCATAAGTCATAGGAAAATGTGTAGAATTGCAGGAAATTTGTTTTAAAACTGCAACATTTTCTCTCTGTTCCATGGAAAAAGGTGTGGAATTGCATACATTTGCTTTAAAACTGTAAAATGTTCCTTATGCTGCCAAATGTTTTTCCCGGAAAGTGGGCCCCCCTTAACAAATCTCACTTAGGTAGACCAAAAAATAGCTAGAAACGTCCCCGAATAAAATGACAGAATTGATCTCACAATAAAACTACAGAATTGATCTCACAACTGAGCATCTCACAACATAATAGACCATTTGGAAAGACTTAAGTTACACACTCCCTTGTAGGAAGGGGATTTAGTAATATACACACGTTGAAATTGCCCTCCCCTCTCTCCAAAGAAAGGTTAGCAGAAATGATGGAACCTATCTTCACATCCAAGACAACTCTGTGTGCTTGCTTTTTGGGTCTGGATCTCTTGATGTTATGTAAAACATATTCGTTGCCTCACAAAGCAAACAAATCCAATTCAATGTCTCTCGGGTCCTCTTTATTGTCTCTAACTGTGGTGTGTAGGGAGATATTCATACAAATTCGCCCAGTGGTATAAACACGCGGTTGTATGTAGACTTATCTATCCTATAGACTCCCTAATTCTCGAGCATGTATCCAAACGAGAGCTAATTAAATCCCGTCACAAACTACTCCAGTAAACGACAACATTCTGCTCCTGTCAAAAATTATTTTAGAAAATATGTGAATATGCATTTGAATGCAAGCGTGGTGAGATGGCGAGACACCGTTAGCCTGGGTCCAATTTTATTTCACTGTTGTACTGTTTTTAATGAGACGGGGACACCAAGAGACGGACTGTCGGGGAAGGAAGGGCATAGGACGTGACTTTCATACAAGGCTACAAATGACATACAAATATAATGCATTACATCAACTATACCAGGGATAGTCAACTTTGACGGAGGTGGGGGCCAGAAAAACATGAACTCATCATGAGGGGCCGCAGTTGCTCGAGGATGTGTATATCCACATGTGCATAACCCCCGACCCCACCACACCAAACCACATTGCGAGCAAAACAATTACCATCCCCCTGTTGTTGTTTTTTAAAGTTTCTGTTAATTTTGTGCAATTCTACACATTTTGCCATGGGTCAGATATGTTTTTGCAATTTTACAGCAAAGTCTCTGCAATTCTACACATTTTGCCATAGGGTGGAGAGAAATATTTGTTGTTTTTAACATGATATCTGAGTGAGTTTGACTAACAAAATCAATGGGGGCCCTCGGGTGGTAATTCGACCATGATTACTACATTTAGATAGCTGGCCACTAGACTAATTTACCAATATAAAAATGTTAGATGACATGGGCTAATTCGGTGACTGTCAGTAACTGACATAACAAGAGAAAAACTGCTGATGCACAAACACATTTCAAAATTGCACTTTGTGTATTCTACTATTCTAACTTGTAAGTTGAGACCCCGAATGAGTTTAATATATATATTGATCAGATGGCCTTCAAAACAAAAACAAAGCAAAGTACAATGGATAAAAATACAATTAGGCACATATAAAGAAACGTCACAGTTGTTATAAATTGGCAAGCTTTGGCGCAGGCATTACATTATTGTTACCTGATAACGTTTTACATCATTTATTATTCTCATCAAGACCGTTAACATTTTCATTTTGCCTGGACAGCTGACAAAAAATATCATCCCTAATGTCGTTGTATAACCCACAGTAAAGCAAGGTATGAGCTTCAGTTTCAATGGAACCATCGTTACAAAAAGTGCGTACGTACACGTTTATCTAGGGAAGTGTTTATGTATTGACCAGTCTCAATAGCGAGAGGGACCACTGACAATGACCGGGTTCGGTAGGCTGCATACACCATTAATAATTTTTTTAGATTTTAGGAATTGGTTCCCAACATTGAACCATTCTTGAGAAGTTTAGATGGCTTTTTCCCCCACATGTAGGTAGGCGTATCATTATTTTATAATCTTCTTTTTTTAATAATTCGAATGATAACTGTAATGTATTTGCTACAATTTAACAGCTACATCACTCCTCTCGACAGAACTTCGGACCAATCATCCGGGAGATATCGGTTGCGTTGCCGAATCTGCGCATGCGTAGCTCGTGTGCTCCTTTGCGCGGGAGAGACAGGCGGAAGTGAAAACCCCAAACAGAGCATTCGGAAAGGATTTCAGGATTTCATCTGGAGGTGAGCTAGCTCGTTAACCAAACCAAGCTTTTTTTTGACTTTGCGTTTCATTTGATGGTGTAACTGCAGTTTATTCAACAGTGCTGCTAATATAGGTGTTTTGACGATGTTATTCTCGGCAGGGCATAAAGTCAAGACTCAAGAGTAACTGCTTCTAGTAGTGAACCACGGCACAGATAGAACAGTGAGTTAGTTATACAAACATAACGTTAGTATTTCAGTGAACTGTAACGTTAACTAGCTAGCTAAGTAACGTTAGATGTTGGCCAACATTAGCCCTGTAAGATTACAAGGTTAACTTGGCTAACTGCGTGTACGTTTTATATATGTGTTGTTTAACTGTTTAGGTTGTCATTTGTATCGTTTCAAAAACGATTAACGTTATATTGACACTTCCCCAGCCCCATTTCTCATCTTCCCAACCAAAGTGCCATGGCCAGACTGTTGAAATGGCAGATTGTGTCTTTAATGTCGCTTCTCTGAAGTGAAGACAATGGAAGAGGACATCAGCCAGTCACTGACCCTGCCGGTGTCACCCTTCGCAGGGGAAAGCCAGTGTGAGCTGACCCCAGCCCTGCCACCCTGTTTCTCCTGTGCATCTGACCCAGGTCGGGATGACACCCGGCCACTGTCATCTGACAGTTATATTGGCAGGGGCTCCCTGAAACGGTAACGTCTCTATGAGCACACTGCTAAGGCATATTTGGCAGGCTAATATTATACCGAACAAAAATATAAACGCAACATGCAACAATTTCTAAGATTTTTACTGAGTACCAGTTCACATAAGGAAATCAGTCAATTTAAACAAATTATTCCATTCAGAAATACTCCTCAGTACTCCTTTATTCAGTGTATAATCTACTGTATAAGAGTACAGATACATTACATTAGGCACTTGTCATGGTAAATACAGAAGGAAAGTCCCGCCTACTTCATGG
Organism: Salvelinus namaycush; assembly: GCF_016432855.1. Lineage (NCBI taxonomy): Eukaryota > Metazoa > Chordata > Actinopteri > Salmoniformes > Salmonidae > Salvelinus > Salvelinus namaycush. The sequence goes on along the minus strand of NC_052343.1, from coordinate 3,592,575 downwards.
ATCGTGTCCCACGGTGTTTTTGAATGGACTTCAAGAATATATAATCAAATTAATAAAAAAGTGGTCGTTTAAGATATATGTAATAATTATATTAGTATTTGTGGATTAATTGACTTTTACCCGATGCCTTTCATGAATATTTCTGATTGATTGAGTAATTTCATCCACAAATACAAATATAATATATATCTTAAATTACTGTGTTTTCATGAATTTGACAATATAATCTTGAATGCCGTTCAATAACAGCATGGGACATGATCCAGGAAGTAGGTGGGACTTTCATACCGTATGTGACGCATAGTAACTCAAAAGATCGTTAGATTGGACAGCTGACGACAGTGGACAGAAATAATATGTTGACCTTGTTATAATACAACAGAATCGTTACCGACAATATTGTTTGAGGAAAACTCCCTGTCTTCAGTGTCTTTTAGGCTGCAGCAGATCTTAGTTACTATTGTCTTCCATAGGCTGCTGTTACGTCTGGCCCCAGCCCCTACAGACTATGAAGATGACACAGTGGATATCTTTGGTTTCCCATGGGTGACAGAGACCGCTCTGGTGGAATCTACCAAGCTTTTGTTTGGCCTGTTCAGGTGGGAATACAGCCAGATAATGTGGAGTGTCATTCATTTATTTCAGACTATGTGTAACTGCCTCACTGTCTCTAATTCTCAGGGTTTTGAGGTCAGTATGTCACAATTTGTTGTCACCTTTCAGGCAAAAGCTTCTTAAATTAGAGACCCTGGTGCAGTCCAACTCTCATGACTTTGGTAAGCCAACTTAATGTATACCTTGCTGCTCATGGTTTTGTGAGGGGTTCATAAGTTGAAATTAGATGAAGCTTTGTGGTAATAACCAAGTGTGATGTGATTTGATTTGGTATGGTGATGGTTCAAAAAAAAAAAATCTGGGTTTTTGTGATGGGGAAATCTTGTACTGTTTTTGTTGTACTGTATATACTTGACAATGCTATGTTTCAGGCCAAGCCAGCAGCCTCCATTATGAGGCAGAAGACCTTAGGCAACAATGTGTGCTGTTTCTCCAATATGTCAAAGTCTTCCTATACAGGTAATGCTGCTGGTCAGTTATTACTGATTCTCACTGACTGTGTTCCTGGCCTAGGGCATGGGCTATATTTACTAGGCATATACATATCTAGTTCCAGTAAAACAGTGTAAGGATTTGTTTTTTGTTTTAAAAGGTGAAAGGATCAGCATTCAGGTCTGACACCTGACTTTTCTGTGGTTCCCTATGTGACCTCTGCACCCTGCAGGTACCTGGAGCCCACCTGTCCCCTGGAGGAGGGCCCCTGTCACCCCTATGAGGAGCTGGAGGCTCAGCTACCCTCTGCTCTGCTGGAGGAGCTCTTTGGGGTCACCCTCCTCATAGGGCGCCTCAAAGACCTGCCAGCCAACATCCAGAGTTCCCTCACCATACAGCACCAGGGCAAGGTAGCCCACCCCACCCCCCACATACACACACACAAAAAGCATGAATATTGTAAGTGAATACCAGACCTGGGTTCAAATATATGTGTATTTAAGTATCTGGTATTTAATATACTTTTTCTGTGTATTTGAATATTCAAATACACAGCCAAAAACAATTATTTTTACTTGAGTATTTGAATGTAAAAAACAAATAGTCTGCCAAATTGTATTTGACAGTATGTTCAAATACTTATTTCAATTTGACAGTATGTTCAAATACTTATTTCAAATGCTATTTTCAAATACTTGGGTTAAATGCATGAGAGTGTATTTGAGTCAGTGGATTTAAGTTTTTGAAATACTTTCCAAGTATATTTGCAAATACATTAAAATATTCAACTACTTGTCTTTTCAAAGAAAATATATCTCAATACTTACTTCTGTCGTGGAAATTCTACACAGGGACACTCAAAGTCAATCTTAAATTAATCATTCTTTATTATCAGCGCCCTGGGGAGGTTCCAACCAACTCAATTCACCAAGTACACATGTCGATCAGGAGCTCTACCGGGGCAGTCCCGTTAGTTCTCTTATATACTGCAGACAAGTTATATTTGCATGATTTAGCTTATTCATCGTTCATAATTAATTAATCATTAACGTTTGCTTCATTCATGTGACTGACCAATACTGGGTCATGCATGTGAGAGACCCTACGAGGCAACACAACACCCAACACCCCAGGAGGCTTCTTGTCTAGGCTGAGACCTTGAAACTGAGATATCTTTTGTTCTCAAATCAAGGGTCTGGGCGTACTGCCAACTTGCAGATACTGATAGTGAGGGTTCGTTCAATTAGTTACATTATTAGAAAAGTACATGCATAAAATGTTCCATTACATTTCGTAAGTATGTGAAAGTAATTTAGATATTTGAAAGTATTTGAACCCTGGTATGCTTTTACTGTATATCTCCCCTCAGCTGTTTCCGCCCTCCTGGCATTTGTTACACCTCCACCTGGACATCCACTGGTCAGTGTTGGAGATTCTCCACCTGCTGGGGCAGAGGATGCAAGGTATGTGTTGATTTTATTGTTGTTATTTAGGATCTCGTCTCACCTATCATAGGGTAATCTTCCAAGGCAAAACAAATTACATATGCAGTACTGTAAAAATCAAAAACAGATCTGAAATACACGATATGAAGAGAGAGAAAAAATAAGTGGAGGCTGGTGTTGTCAGGCTGGTATTGTCAGTGTATTGTAGGTCTACCGCATTCTTATTTGTCTGTTTGACCTTTGCAGGTCAGGTGGTGTACGCCCACCAGTTTGTGAACCTGACAGGGGAGAACCTGACCAACAACAGCCTGTTTGAGGAGCATCTCTGCAACCTGCTCTCTGACCTCACTGGCATGGCCATGGGCAAATACAGCAAGGTACTGTGTATGGGGTTATACATGTGTGTTGTGTTCCTTAACAACACTAACCATTGAGTAAGCCATGAGGCAAACCCCTTAAAAATGTTCCAGGGGCGCCACACTATGGCTGACGCTGTGCTCCCATCTCTCTGTGGGTGGGTGGTATATTGTTGTATTTTATTAGGATCCCCATTAGCTTTAGCAAATGCAGCACTCTTCCTGGGGTACACATGAAACATTACATAATACAGAACATTAATAGACAAGAACAGCTCAAGGACAAAACAACATTAAAAAATGTGTAGGGCACACGTAGCCTACATATCAATGCATACACACAAGCTATCTAGGTCAAGTAGGGGAGAGGCGTTGTGCCGTGAAGTGTTGCTTCATCTGGTTTTTGAAACCAGGTTTGCTGTTTATTTGAGCAAGATGAGATTGAACGGAGTTCCATGCAATAATGGCTCTCTATAATACTGTATGCTTTCTTGAATTTGTTCTGGATTTGGGGACTGTGAAAATACCCCAGGTGGCATGTCTGGTGGGGTAAGTGTGTGTGTCAGAGTTGTGTGTAAGTTGACTATGCAAACAAGATTTTCAACACATTCATGTTTCTTATAAATGGAAGAGGTGATGCAGTCAGTCTCTCCTAAATTCTTAGCCAAGAGAAAGTATTTATAGCAGCCCTCTGATTACAATGAAGAGCAAGACGTGCCGCTCTGTTCTGGGCCAGCTGCAGCTTAACGATGTCTTTCCGTGCAGCACTGGACCACACGACTGGACAATAATCAAGATTAGACAAAACTAGAGCCTGCAGAACTTGCTTTTTGCTGTGTGGTGTCAAAAGAGCAGAGCATCTCTTTATTTCGGACAGACCTCGCCCCATCTTTACAACCATTGAATCTATATGTTTTGACCATGACAGTTAACGCCAAGTAATTTAGTTTCCTTAACATGTTCAACAGCCACACCATTCATTACCAGATTCAGCTGAGGTCTAGAATGTAGGGAATACTTTTTTACCAAATGCAATGCTCTTAGTTTTAGAAATGTTCAGGACCAGTTCATTACTGGCTACCCATTCCAAAACAAACTGCAACTCTTTAAGGGTTTCAGGGACTTTATTAGCTGGGGTTGCTGATGCTTATATGGTTGAATCATCAGCATACATGGACACACATGCTTTGTTTAGTGGCAGGTCATTGGTAGAAATAGAAAAGAGTAGAGGGCTTAGAGAGCTGCCCTGCGGTACACCACACATTACATGTTTGACATTAGATAAGCTTCCATTTGAGTTCTGTTAGATAGATGGCTCTGAATCCACGTTATGACAGAGGTTGAAAAGCCATAACACAAGTTTTTTTTCAACAACAAGTTATGGTCAATAATATCAAAGGCTGTTTGAAATCTAACAGTGCAGCTCCCACAATCATCTTATTATCAATTTCTTTCAATCATCAGTCATTTGTGTCAGTGCAGTACATTTTGAGTGCCCTTCTCTATAAGCATGCTGAAAGTATGTTGTTAATTATTTGTTTACAGAGAAATAGCACTATTTGGTCAAACACAATTTTTGCTGGCAGAAAGAAAGTTTATAGGTCTGCTGTTAGAACCAGTAAACACCGCTTTACCACTCTTGGGTAGTTTAATTACTTTGTCTTCCCTCCAGGCCTGAGGACAGACTTTCCTCTAGGCTCAGGTGAAAGATATGACAGATAGGAGTGTCCATGGAGTCAGCTACCATCCTCAGTAGCTTTCCATCTAAGTTGTCAATGCCAGGAGGTTTTGTCATTATTGATCGATAACAATAGTTTGTCCACCTCTCCCACACTAACTTTACAAAATTAAAACATGCAATTATTTTCTTTCATTAATTGTTTTCTTGGCTCACTGTTTGTTGTTGGCATTTCCTGCCTAAGTTTGCCCACTTTGCCAATTAAGTAATCAATATGCAGTAAGTCGGCCAGTCGTATTAGCCACTCTTTTTGCCCCATCTTTTTGAACCAATTCCTCATCAATCTATGGAGCTTTAACAGTTCTAACAGTCACTTTTTTAACTTGTGCATGTTTATCAATAATTGGAAGAAGCAATTTCATAAATTCATCAAGTGCAGGGTCTGGATCCTCCTTATTAATCACATCAGACCAACAACTATTTTTTTTAACATCATCCACAAGTCACAGCAAAATCTTTTGTATGATCTCTTATACACTATTTTAGGCCCAGCTGTTGGAACGTTGACTTTGCTGGATATAGCCACTCTATTGTGATCACTGCATCCAATGGGTACAGATACAGCTTTAGAACAAAGTTCTACAGTATTAGTAAAAATGTGATCAATACATGTGGATGATCTTGTTCCTGTAGTGTTTGTAAACACCCTGGTAGGTTGATTAATAACCTGAACCAGATTACAGGCACTGGTTACAGTGAGAAGCTTCCTCTTGAGCGGACAGCTTGATGAAAACCAGTCAATATTCAGGTCCCCAAGAAAGTAGACCTCTCTGTGTACATCACATACACTATCAAGCATTTCACACATATAATTTAGATACTAAGTGTTAGCACTTGGTGGCCTATAGCAAAACCCCAAAAGAAAGGGTTTTAGATGTGCCAAGTGAACCTGCAACCACAACACTTCTATAACACTTGACTTAAGATATTCTCTAAGCATTACAGAGATATGGCTCTATATATATATATATATATATATATATATATATATATATATATATATATATATAGCAACACCTCCCCCATAAGCATTTCTGTCTCTTCTATAGATGTTATATCCTGTATTGCTACTGCTGTATCATCAAATGAATTATCCAAGTGACTCAGAAATGGCTAGGATATGAATGTTATCTGATGTTAGCAAGTTATTGATTTCATGAACCTTATTCCTAAGGCTATTTTCAGCCCTTTCCTTGGTAGCTTATCAGAGATAGACATAATAGTGAAAAGAGCAAACAAAGCAAGATAAAAAAATATATATACATTCAGCAGTCCATTAATCAATTGGTGTGTGTGCTGCGGGGTTGAAGCTACGAACCCATAGGCTTGGCTCTCTCATCCCTTCCAGGCTTCTGTGAGGGAGGGTGGACAATGTCATGGCGGATGTAAGCAATGTGGTTGTAACTAAGAGTTGGGTGTGAAGAAAAACAAAAAAAAACAAATTCCTAATAACTTTTCATATGGTTATAATACTGCCTGGAAAGGGTGAAATCGATAGGTAATTTAAAACCCACAGGCGAACATTTACATCTCCGTAAGAGTTAGTAGCCTCTTCCCGAGGGTATTCCTAACGCTTTCCTCTGTTCTAGGTAAGGCCTACTGAGGCCCTGACCAGCCATCACTACCACTGCACCTGCACCAAAGAGCTGTGGATACTACTTATACACTTACTGGAACACAGGAGCAAAGTGTTACACACACAGGTGAACACACACACACGTTCACACTTTGTGATAACTCTGTGATTCGGTGACCATTGGATTAAATTTGACATGGGGTTTGTATTTACAACTGTGTGTGTGTGTGTGTTTCCCCCAGTCTTTCTGGAACTACATGAACACACTGCTGCGGTCTCTGATCAGTGGCCAGCCTGTAGCAGAGCAGTACGGTGTGCTCCCTACACACTGTAAAGACCCTCTGGGCTTCACCTGGTGGCTTGTCACTCACTTGGCTGAGCTGGGACAATACAGCCGCAACGGGGCCTTCCAAAACGAGGTAATCTACCTGAGATCAGGGGGCTATAAGGAGGGATGTCCTAAACTGTAAAGGGGTGTGATTTTTCCCGATGAATCAGATATGGCTGAATTTCTGAAATGTGTCCTCCATTTTTATAGTTGAAACGGTCAAAGATCCTGATTTTTGTCCCGATCGCATCCCCTGCAATTTTGACTTCTTGCCAAGCTTATTAGACTGTATGTTTTGTTGGTAATATAATGTATGCTCTGGTCTCACAGAAACAGCTGGAGGACAACTGGAGTTTTGTGGGTGAGCTGCTCAAGTCCACCTGTAACCCTAAGGTAGGCTCTCGCTCAACGAGGATATTGGTTATGGATGAGCGCGTGGTTTCTGTGTCCAGTTATAATTTGTTTGTTGATCGATCTGCGTGTGTTACAGAGAGCGCTACAGGAGGATCAGATTAGAATGCACGTCCACTGCTGCCTGAGTCTGTCTCTGCTATGGAAACCTAACAATAGCACTATCACCACACTCTGGGAGTACTACAGCAAAAACCTGGTAAAGAACACCTCTAACACACCACTCTAAAACATGGACAATATGTAATGTACAGTATGTTTTAATGTGTATGAGATGTTATGTCTATTCTATACAGCAGAATTATGTGCCCATTAACCCCCCCCCCCCTAAATATCCCAATTACATTCTCCCCTCCGTCTCCCCTTCCCTTCAGAGCGGTTTGTTCACAGTGCCCTGGTTAGGGGTGTCGGGGCTCGGCAGCGTGAGCAGAACCCCCCTGGCCCTGTTGGACCAGGCCCGGAGCTGCTGCTCCCCCTCCCCCCTTCGTTCCTCCGGCCACACCCAGCTGTACCGCTCAGCCAACTCCTTTCAGATCTTCCTCAGAGTGCTGGCTCTCTACCTGGCCCAGGAGGACGCAGGCGGCGCCCCTTGGAGGCAGATCAAGGGCAGGTGAGGCGTGTGTGCGTGTTGGGATGGGTAACATGGAGGGGTACAGAAAAGGAGGCCAGTTAACCCCTAAGATACTCTTTAAATGGAGCTAAATTAGTTTAGTTCAATATTATGTTGATATGAAATATTGTCCCCGAAGGGGGACAGGTGAGTCCACATTCACAGGCACGACTCTCTGTGCCTTGATGTTGACGTGTGTGTATGCCTGCCAGGTGTGGCACAGCCCCTCTCTGAGGCTTTTCTATTTGCTCAGACTCCCAGGGAGAGCAGGTGTCTCAGGAGGAACCTCCACCTGCCTCTCCTCTCCTCCCAGTGGAGACCAGCCTAGTCCCACTGAGTCCCACATAAAACCCACAGCTGTTTCCCAAACTCCCCCAGTTATGGCTCCTCTTTCTGGGGGAGACCAAAGACAATAAGCCCATCCAAGCCCATGGATCCCAACATCAGAACGTGGCCTGGGACTGGCCCGGCTGGGCGCCAGCGAGGAGGATAAATCCGCCTAATGACTTCCCTCTGTCTGGAACGTGCTCAGCCGCTCCGCAGACATGAAGGCTAATTAGCTAACGAGCATGGCGGTTAATTCCCCTTAACGAAGCCGTGTTGGTTTCCAGCACGGATGGGGGTGGGCAGCGGCAGGGAGGTTGCTGGCAGGGACCGGACTGGGCTGGGCCTGGTCCAGATTAGAACACCCCCTCTCCCTCTCTCTCTGCTCCAGTTCCCTCGAGAAGAGCCGGGCATGCTTACGGCGTTCCGGCAACGTTCCCGCTGGCTCCGTGGGAGGCCTGTGGTGGCTGCATTAATGGGATCGACTGGGAGAGCGCTGATCTCTTATGCCGGGAGTCGTGAGCATCTGCTCGCCTCCGGAAAAAGATGTCCAGGATAAACAAACACATAGACGGACTGTTTTTCTTTTCTCTAACCACTAGGCAGGTAGCCTAGACAGGTAGCCTGACAAGGTAAACATCTGTCGTTCTGCCCCTGAACAAGGCAGTTAACCCACTGTTCCTAGGTCGTCGTTATAAATAGGAATTTGTTCTTAACTGACTTGCCTAGTTAAATAAAAAATTTGAAATCTACCTTCGGTCTCTTTTTCTCATCTTTCCCTTCTCCCTCTCTCTTCCTGCCTTAGGTTATTTTGCTACATCCATACACCTTCTCTCTTTCTCACCTTTTCCCTTCTCCTCTCACTTCTTCTCTCTCTGTGTAACATGTAGCAGAACTTTAGAACCAGTCATGGTTAGGGCTGTTACGGTGACCATATTACCGTCACGAGTCATGACCGCAATCAAATTCCGGTCACGGTAACTAAGCTTCTCCAAGCTCTGATGGCCATTAGTAGCCTACCAAACTTGCTAACTGCCTGGTACTCAGCACTCTATTGTACCTCGAATCACTCTGACATCAATGCAAAGGTGATTAAAAATCAAACACTTAATGAGAGCTTATGTTGCTCAAGGTTTCTATAGGCTATGCAATTGTGTGAGATGGCCTCTTAAAAACAGGATCCCATCAGCTTTCTATAGGCTAGGCCTCTATTTATTTATTATCCTAATATTTAGCACATTGCTTCACTTTACAACAGGAATATAGCCTACCTGGCTGGCATGAAAATGAACCACAGGAAAAGCGTCCTCCATTCGCTATTTAAGTGCATAGATGACGGGTGCGTGATAATGGTCCATTCTAAATCAAAACTAATTTCACACATACAGTACCAGTCAAAAGTTTGGACACACCTACTCATTCAAGGGTTTTCTTTATTTTACAATTTTCTACATTGTAGAATTATAGTGAAGACATCAAAACTATGAAATAACACATATGGAATCATGTAGTAACCAAAAAAGTGTTAAACAAACATATACAGTACTAGTCTTCTTCAAAGCAGCCACCCTTTGCCTTGATGACAGCTTTGCACACTCTTGGCATTCTCTCAACCAGCTTCATGAGGAATGCTTTTCCAACAGTCTTGAAGGAGTTCCCACATATGCTGAGGCCTTGTTGGCTGCTTTTCCTTCACTCTGCAGTCCAACTCATCCCAAACCATCTCAATTGGGTTGAGGTCGGGTGATTGTGGAGGCCAGGTCATCTGATGCAGCACTCCACCACACTCCTTCTTGGTCAAATAGCCCTAACACAGCCTGGAGGTGTGTTGAAAACAAATGATAGTCCCACTAAGCTCAAACCAGATGGGATGGTGTATTGCTGCAGAAGGCTGTGGTAGCCATGCTGGTTAAGTGTGCTTTGAATTCTAAATAAATCACAACAGTGTCACCAGCAAAGCACCCCCACACCATCACACCTGCTCCTCTGTGCTTCACGGTGGGAACCACACACGGGGAGATCATCCGTTCACCTACTCTGCGTCTCACAAAGCTCACGGGGTTGGAAGCAAAAATTTAAAATTTGGACTCATCAGACCAAAGGACAGATTTCCACTGGTCTAATGTCCGCTGCTCGTGTTTCTTGGCCCAGGCAAGTCTTCTTATTCGTGTACTTTAGTAGTGCAGCAATTTGACCATGACGGCCTGATTCACGCAGTGTCCTCTGAACAGTTGATGTTGAGATGTGTCTGTTACTTGAACTCTGTCAAGCGTTTTATTTGGGCTGCAATTTCGGAAGCTGGTATCTCTAATGAACTTATCCTCTGCAGCAGAGGTAACTCTGGGTCTTCCTTTCCTGTGGCGGTCCTCATGAGAGACAGTTTCATCATAGCGCTTGATGGTTTTTGCGACTGCACTTGAAGAAACTTTCAAAGTCCTTGAAATTTTCCAGGTTGACTGACCTTCATGTCTTAAAGTAATGATGGACAGTTGTTTCTCTTTGCTTATTTGAGCTGTTCTTGGCATAATATGGACTGGTCTTTTACCAAATAGGGCTATCTTCTGTATACCACCCCTACCTTGTCACAACACAACTGATTGTCTCAAACACATTAAGAAGGAAAGAAATTCCACAAATGAACTTATAACAAGGCACACCTGTTCATTGAAATGCATTCCAGGTGACTACCTCATGGGGGCGGCAGGTAGCCTAGTGGTTAGCGCGTTGGACTAGTAACCGAAAGGTTGCAAGATCGAATCCCCGAGCTGACAAGGTAAAAATCTGTCGTTCTGCCCCTGAACCAGTTAACCCACTGTTCCTAGGCCGTCATTGAAAATAAGAATTAGTTCTTAACTGACTTGCCTAGTTAAATAAAGGTAAATCTTTTTTTTTAATGCTGGTTGAGAGAATGCCAAGAGTTTGCAGAGCTGTCATCAAGGCAAAGGGTGGCTACTTTGAAGAATCTCAAATATAAAATACATTTTGATTTGTTTAACACTTTTTTTTGGTTACTACATGATTCCGTATGTGTTATTTCATAGTTTTGATGTCTTCACTATTATTCTGCAATGTAGAAATTAATGAGTAGGTGTGTCAACTTTTGACTGGTAGTGTAGATGTTCCAAAGGTCTGCATCAGTGGCTTGTAGGCTATGCATGAAAGCCAGGAGATGCTAAATGTGTTTATTTAAATGAGCGGTCAATTACCGCGAGACCGGCAGTTATTTGCTAGACAGTCACCGGCTGCCAAACTTTCATGACCGCCACAGCCCCGGGTGTGTGTGTGTGTGTGTGTGTGTGGGTGTGTGGTAGTTATTGATCTCTAACTGGTGTTGCAGTAGATTGGTTTGACTGCAGAGTGGGCGACTGTGTGCCTACTGCTGAGTGTCTGACATTTAACATGATCTCTAAAGGCATTTGTTCACGGTGCCCGTAGGATCTAACGACGATGCGCTGGGTGTTTTTCTCACACACACACACACACACACCTGGCATGCCTCTCATCAGCACCAGAGAAGGAGTGATGGAGGAAGGTGCGGGTGGGGAGATCTACCCATAAACATTTGAAGACTTGAATTTTGGTTTGGGCAGTCTGATCTTGACTTGAGCAATGCAAAGTCTCAGTGAAAGATGACTAATATGTCACACACTCAATTTGAACTGTGCCACTACTGTCTCTTCATCTTATTATGACCAATGGGAACTCGTGTCCCTTATTTCTCATCCATCCATTTCTCTCCTCTCCAGGGTGTACTCCAAGTTCCACCGGCGGCGGATGCAGGAACTATCCGAGGCTGGGCTGATGAATTTCCTGCTGCTGTTCGTTGTGGTGGCCCGGCAGGCCGAGCTGGAGGATGTGGCCGGCCGGGCCTGTGAGCTGCTGGGCCTGCTCCCTCCGGACTCCCCCCCTGCCCAGCGGAGCCTGGTGTGGAGGGGCCAGCTGGCTCTCTTGCTGCTCTTCCAGGAGAGGGGCCTTGACGTGGGGGCCCAAGCTAGCTGGCTGGCCTCCTCCTTCTCTCAGACAGCCAAGGAGTTCTACCTGAAGACCACAGAACCGTCTCGCCGCCTGGCCCTCTGGGGCCCCCTGGGGTCCTACCTAGAGGGTGTGGCCGAGGTGTTTGAGACGAGCGCGAGTCTCAGTCTGTCGGAGGAGAAGCTACTCAACGAGGGTTTCGGTCTGCTGCTACCTGCCTGCCGCCAGTCGGAGCTGAGCTCTGCCCTGGGCTTTCTGCAGATCGTGCTGAGGGAGCTACGGTGAGGGAGGGGGGACAAACACTCAGCAACTCACTGAGACACACTTAACACAAATGCCCACACACACTATATATACACATTGGCGAGCAGACAGACATGCTTTCAGGCATTGGCCTTAAACTCCAGGCTCTAGTTGTAGGGTCTTTGCTGGCATGATCACGTGAAAAAACTCCTGGCACTACCTATCAATGCTGAGATCTAGAAGCAGTAAAGTGGTCAGTCAGGCCCCAGTACTGACACCTACAAAGGCAGGATTGTGCTGTCCTCTGTCCCCCCCCTCCATCCCTACGGTAAACCCAGCCCATCCATTGTGTACGGAGGCCCCTCGCTGTCTCTTGGGACCCCGTGGCCCCCAGGTCACCTTCAGCAGGTGCTGGCAGAGGCTTGAGTCCTCTAGGGGCCCCAGTGCGATCACCATGGGTATAGCGGCAGGTCGTGAGTATGTGGAGTGGCGGAGAGTGGAGACGAGTCTGGGTGAGTTCATCGGCGGGCCACGGGTGTTGTGTTACACGGACAAACCCGATCAGAGGTCAAAGGTTTAGAGAGAAAGGCACAGGTGAAACAGGTGTCTGTTTGGTGAGAGAATTAGGTAAAAGGGTAGAACAGTGGCGTCAGGAGGGAGAGAGTGTCTGGTGCTATCTGAATGGACCGGACCACTACAATGTTGTGTTATTGTTCGGTTTGGATTACCCTGAGTCAGCACTAATGTAGCAGTAAGCTGCCAGCCTGCAACAATCCTCACTCATAACTTATATGAGTGTGTGCTTGCTTTGACTCTCCTGTGTATACATGCACACATTCCCACAGACACACACACCTCCAAGGTGAAACACTAAGTGTGCTAGTGCTGGGAATTGCTAGGGACCTCACGATACGGAATCACGATACTTAAGTGCATATACGATATAAAAAAGAATTGTGCGATATTGTCGATACGATATATATCGTTTTTTTTTTATCCTGATATGTAACTAGATTTTTCCCCCATCACTAAAGTGTGCTCTTTTCTTATTTCAGTCCAGGCTCCCGTAACGCGGGATATCTCGTTAGCTTCGCTAATTCAAGAAACTTCCCCATCTCATATCTCGGGGTTGGAGGGCACTCATTTGCACAAACTCCCAAAGGGGACAGTGTTATGGCTGAGATCATGCTGACCCATTTAACTAAATAAAAAAGAGCTCTCTCGAATTCGTCCTGCCAAATTACGCTTAATTCTCCTTCCTGGCTGTACTTGGTATCTCTGTGATTAATGCGTTTTCAGTGACACAATTAACAGGTAATTATGTAGTCCTGCAAATTGTGCCTCGCCGTCATTATGTTTATTAAGAGCAGAGCGGAATCTGCACACATTACGGGAATTATCCCGCCAGAGGCTGCGACTGAGAGGTGTGTGTGTGTGTGTGTGTGACAACCACTGACTCGGATGGCCGTCGCCAAGGCCGGCTGCCCGCCCGCCCAACAGCCAACCAGGAGGCTAATTCCTCACATTTCATTCCTTCCCATGATCCTGCGCGTGGGAGCTTGAGACCCCTGTGTCGCCAGAGAGTGTGTGTGAGGTCTCAGTGGTACACATTCAGTATTATATTGGGGGGGCGGGTGGTGGACAATTATCTGAGATCTTAATGAAGTGCTCTCCTCCGTATCTAGACCTAGATCTACACCTTGGCCCTCCATTGGACCTTGAGTCGCTCTCGTAAGGAGCAGCGGATGGGCATTATGGAGGTGGTGGGAGGCAATAGTTGTTTTCCCCTGTCATTATTTAAGGCCCAGTGCAATCATAAACATTTTCCTGTGTTTTAGATGTATTTCCACACCAAGGTTGGATAATACTGTGTAATTGTGAAAAGAATGAAAATGCCCGTTTAGTGTAAGAGCTGTTTGAAAATACCGGCAGAAATTTCAGCCTGTTTTGGCCTGCCTAATTACATTAGTTAATAGACTAATAAGAAAGAGTTCCAAACCTCTCTGTCAATAACTGCTAGTTTTCAGTTTTTCCCTCTTCACGCAGACCACTCCCAGACAGTCCTTGCAAAATAGTTGCTTGAGAAATTGCTCTTTGCTGAGAAGCTATTTTTGTTTATTTTTATGGATGGGTATTTTAAATATTTTCACTATTACAATAATATGACATTTTTTCAGATATCCAGATAGTTGAAAATAGAGGTCGACCGATTATGATTTTTCAATGCCGATACCGATTATTGGAGGACAAAAAAAGCCGATACCGATTAATCGGCCGATTTATAAAAAAAAAAAAAAATGTTTTTTAATAGATATATATATATCATACCCATACACACACATTTTTGTAATAATGACAATTGCAACAATACTGAATGAACAATGAACACTTTTATTTTAACTTAATATAATACATAAATACACACACGCACACAGCTCTGAAGTGACAATGATACTGAAGAGTCTGCTTAGGAGACAAATACTCTCAACTGTTTGAATAAAAATAGAGTAAGTTACCTGTGATGAATGTTGAAAACAAAAACTTTAATATCTATATGCAGGAAATCCTATTTTAATAATGGGCATGGTAAGAATTGACAACCAAAGTGCGAGTCATAATTCCCATGACACCTAGCAAAATCTGAAAAGCGGTTCCTTCATTTATTCCATAGGATATTTTTTAGATTCACTTAAAATAAGGTCTGTGTTTCGTGTAGGCTTACATCACCGTGCCAATTTTATAACTGTGTAGATATCCATAGGACAAGGTAACTCTGATCAATATTGGCTAAATATAAGCGAAGATAAAAAAAATTGTAGAGTGGATTTATGAAAATATGTTGACAAACGTTACCTTATCCTAGTGAGATTTACACGGGTATCAAAACGTTGAGGCGGTTTAAGCCTGCACGAAACACAGACCTTATTTGAAGTAGATCAAGAAATTCTCTATGGAAGACATGAACGGTAAAATAACTAAGGAACCCCTTTCAAATTCAGCCGCAAGTTATTACAGGAATTATAATGCGTCGACCATATACCTTTGACTAATCAGGAAACTATCACCTCGAAAACAAAACGTTTATTCCGTTCCGTATTTTATCTAACGGGTGGCATCCATGAGT
The DNA here is from genome assembly GCF_016432855.1 of Salvelinus namaycush. Classification (NCBI taxonomy): domain Eukaryota; kingdom Metazoa; phylum Chordata; class Actinopteri; order Salmoniformes; family Salmonidae; genus Salvelinus; species Salvelinus namaycush. The sequence continues at coordinate 3,577,401 of NC_052343.1, read as the reverse complement.
CTAAATATTCCTGTTACATTGCACAACCTTCAATGTTGTCATAATTACGTAAGGTTCTGGCAAATTAGTTCGCAAAGAGCCAGGCGGCCCAAACTGTTGCATATACCCTGACTCTAAATGCGTGCAATGAACGCAAGAGAAATGACACAATTTCACCTGGTTAATATTGCCTGCTAACCTGGATTTCTTTTAGCTAAATATGCAGGTTTAAAAATATATACTTGTGTATTGATTTTAAGAAAGGCATTGATGTTTATGGTTAAGTACACATTGGAGCAATGACAGTCATTGATTGATTGTTTTTTATAAGATAAGTTTAATGCTAGCTAGCAACTTACCTTAGCTTACTGCATTCGCTAACAGGCAGGCTCCTCGTGGAGTGCAATGTAATCAATGCAAGATTGGATCCCCCAAGCTGACAAGGTTAAAAATCTGTTCCTAGGCCGTCATTGAAAATAAGAATGTGTTCTTAACTGACTTGCCTAGTTAAATAAAGATTAAATAAAGGTGTAAAAAAAAAAAACGGCAAATCGGCGCCCGAAAATACCGATTTCCGATTGTTATGAAAACTTGAAATCGTCCCTGATTAATCAGCCATTCCGATTAATCGGTCGACCTCTAGTTGAAATACTGTCTAAAAATGTTTTAAACACTGTAACGGGGCCTCCCGAGTGGTGCAGTGGTCTAAGGCACTGCATCACAGTGCTAGCTGTGCAACTAGAGATTCTGGTTCGAGTCTGTCACAGCCGGCCGCGACCGGGAGACCCATGGGGCAGCGCACCATTGGCCCAGCATCGTCCGGGTTAGAGGAGGGTTTGGCCGGCAGGGATGTTCTTGTCCCATCGCGCACTAGCGACTCTTGTGGCCGGCTGGGCGCGATGCACACTGACACGGTCGTCAGGTGTACGGTGTTCCCTCCGACACATTGGTGTGACTGGCTTCCGCGATAAGCGGGAATTGTGTCAAGAAGCAGTGCGGCTTGGCTGGGTTGGGTTTCGGAGGATGCACGTCTCTCGACCTTCGCCTCTCCCGAGTCCGTACGGGAGTTGCAGCGATGGGACAAGACTATAACTACCAATTTGATTCCCCAAAATCAAATGGGGAGAAAAAGGGATAAAAAAAAACTTGGGAACTGGCTTGCAGTCTTCAACTCAATTTAGATTAAACAACAGCCTACCTGATGGTTGCTCGTTGTAGCCTACTCCTTATCGTTTAACGAACTTAATTCCGTAATTTTAATTCAACTTTGCATTGATTTAAAGGTCTACGTTGTTTGCTACACATGGAGCCACTGTAGACGGTGCCACTTTGATTAGCCGACAATAACAACAAACACATTCAACCGGTGTAGGCTACGGTATGTCTTAACTACACTGAACAAAAATATAAACACGACATGCAACAATTTAAAAAGATTTTACTGAGGTACGGTTCAAATAAGGAAATCAGTCAATTTATTTAAATTCATTAGACCCTAATCTATGGATTTCACATGACTGGGGAATACAGACATGCATGTGTTTCTCACAGATGCCTTTAAAAAAAAAAAAAAAAAAAAAGTAGGGGCGTGGATCAGAAAACCAGTCAGTATCTGGTGTGACCACCATTTTCCTCATGCAGTGCAACACATCTCCTTCGCATATAGTTGATCAGGCTGTGAAATGTTGTCCTACTCTTCTTCAATGGCTGTGCAAAGGTCAAAGGTTATTTTAAAATGTTTTATTTCACCTTTATTTAACCAGGTAGGCCAGTTGAGAACAAGTTCTCATTTACAACTGCGGTCTGGCCAAGACAAAGCAAAGCAGTGCGGGAAAAAACAACACAGAGTTACACATGGGATAAACATTCGTACAGTCAATAACACAATTGAAAAATCTGTATACAGTGTGTGCAAATGAAGTAAGGAGGTAAAGCAATAAATAGGCCAATAGTGGCGAAGTAATTACAATTTAGCAATTTACACTGGAGGATACAGTTGAAGTCGGAAGTGTACATACACTTAGGTTGGAGTCATTAAAACTCGTTTTTCAACCACTCCACAAATTTCTTGTTAACAAACTATGGTTTTGGCAAGTCAGTTAGGACATCTACTTCATGCATGACACAAGTAATTTTTCCAACAATTGTTTACAGACAGATTATTTCACTTATCGTTCTATGTATCACAATTCCAGTGGGTCAGAAGTTAACATACACTAAGTTGACTGTGCCTTTAAACAGCTTGGAAAAATCCAGAAAATTATGTCATGGCTTTAGAAGCTTCTGTTAGGCTAATTGACATAATTTGAGTCAATTGGAGGTGTACCTGTTGATGTATTTCAAGGCCTACCTTCAAACTCACCGCCTCTTTGCTTGACATCATGGGAAAATCAAAAGAAATCAGGCAAGACCTGATCTCATACAGCTCAGTAAGGAGACGCGTTCTGTCTCCTAGAGATGAACGTACTTGGCTGCGTAAAGTGCAAATCAATCCTAGAACAACAGCAAAGGACCTTGTGAAGATGCTGGAGGAAACAAGTACAAAAGTATATCCACTGTAAAACGAGTAGTTTATCGACATAACCTGAAAGGCCGCTCAGCAAGGAAAAACCCACTGCTCCAAAACCGCCATAAAAAAAGCCAGACTACGGGTTTGCAACTGAACATGGGGACAAAGATTGTACTTTTTGGGGGAATGTTCTCTGGTCTGATGAAACAAAAATAGAACTGTTTGGCCATAATGACCATCGTTATGTTTGGAGGAAAAAGGGGGAGGCTTGCAAGCCGAAGGACACCATCCCAACCGTGAAGCACAGGGGTGGCAGCATCATGTTGTGGGGGTGCTTTGCTGCAGGAGGGACTGGTGCACTTCACAAAATAGATGGCATCAAGAGGGAGGAAAATTAGGTGGATATATTGAAGCAACATCTCAAGACATCAGTCAGGAAGTTAAAGCTTGGTTGCAAATGGGTCTTCCAAATGGACAATGACCCCAAGCATACTTCCAAAGTTGTGGCAAAATGGCTTAAGCACAACAAAGTCAAGGTATTGGAGTGGCCATCACAAAGCCCTGACCTCAATCCTATAGAAAATTTGTGGGCAGAACTGAAAAAGCGCATGCGAGCAAGGAGGCCTATAAACCTGACTCAGTTATACCAGCTCTGTCAGGAGGAATGGGACAAAATTCAACCAACTTATTGTGGGAAGCTTGTGGAAGGCTACCTGAAATGTTTGACCCAAGTTAAACAATTTAAAGGCAATGCTACCAAATACTAATTGAGTGCATCTTAACTTCTGACCCATTGGGAATGTGATGAAAGAAATAAAAGCTGAAATAAATCATTCTCTCTAATATTATTCTGACATTTTACATTCTTAAAATAAAGTGGTGATCCTAACTGACCTAAGACAAGGAATTATTACTAGGATTAAATGTCAGGAATTGTGAAAAACTGAGTTCACATGTATTTGGCTAAGGTGTATGTAAACCTCTGACTTCAACTGTAGATGTGCAGATGAGGATGTGCAAGTAGAAATACTGGTGTGCAAAAGAGCAGAAAAACAAATATGGGGATGATGTAGGTAGGTAGGTAGTTGGTTGGTTGGATGGGCTATTTACAGATGGGCTGTGTACAGCTGCAGCGATCGGTAAGCTGCTCTGACAGTTGACGCTTAAAGTTAGTGAGGGAGATATAAGTCTCCAACTTCAGTGATTCAGTCATTGGCAGCAGAGAACTGGAAGGAAAGGTGGCCAAAGGAGGTGTTGGCTTTGGGGATGACCAGTGAAATATACCTGCTGGAGCGTGTGCTACGGGTGGGTGTTGCTATTGTGACCAGTGAGCTGAGATAAGGCGGAGCTTTACCTAGCAAAGACTTATAGATGACCTGGAGCCAGTGGGTTTGGCGACGAATATGTAGCGAGGACCATCCAATGAGAGCATACAGGTCGCAGTGTTTGGTAGTATATGGGGCTTTGGTGACAAAATGGACGGCACTGTGTTAGACTGCATCCAATTTGCTGAGTAGAGTGTTGGAGGCTATTTTGTAAATGACATAGCCAAAGTCAAGGATCGGTAGGATAGTCAGTTTTACGAGGGTATGTTTGGCAGCATGAGTGAAGGACACCTTGTTGCGAAATAGGATACCGATTCTAGATTTAACTTTGGATTGGAGATGCTTAATGTGAGTCTGGAAGGAGAGTTTACCGTCTAGCCAGACACCTAGGTATTTATAGTTTTCCACATATTCTAAGTCGGAACCGTCCAGTAGTGATGCTAGTCGTGCGGGCGGGTGCGGGCAGCGATTGGTTGAAGAGCATGAATTTCGTTTTACTAGCATTTAAGAGCAGTTGGAGGCCACGGAAGGAGTGTTGTATGGCGTTGAAGCTCGTTTGGAGGTTTGTTAACACATTGTCTAAAGAAGGGCCAGATGTATATAGAATGGTGTCAGAGCGACATCATTGATATATATATATATATATATACAGAGAAAAGAGTCGGCCCGATAATTGAACCCTGTGGCACCCCCATAGACTGCCAGAGGTTGTTGTCGGGAACTGGAATACCCTGTGATACACGTTGATACACGTTGATCCAGAGCATCCCAAACATGCTCAATGTCTGAGTATGCAGGCCATGGAAGAACTGGGACATTTTCAGTTTCCAGGAATTGTATACAGATCCTTGCGACATAGGGGCGTGCATCATCATGCTGAAATATGAGGTAATGACAACGGGCCTCAGGATCTCGACTCTGTGCATTCAAATTGCCATCGATAAAATGCAATTGTGTTTGTTGTCCGTAACTTATGCCTGCCCATACAATAACCCCACCGCCACCATGTGGCAATCTGTTTACAATCTTTGACATCAACAAACCGCACGCCCGCACGACGCCATACACGCTGTTTGCCATCTGCCCGGTACAGTTAAAACCGGGATTCATCCGTGAAGAACACACTTCTCCAGCGTGCCAGTGGCCATCGAAGGTGAGCATTTGCCTACTGAAGTCGGTTACGACGCCGCACTGTAGTCGGGTTAAGACCCTGGTGAGGACGACGAGCATGCAGATGGGCTTCCCTGAGACGGTTTCTGAGAGTCTGTGCAGAAATTCATCGCTTGTGCAAACCCACAGTTTCATCAGCTGTCCGAGTGGCAAGTCAGTCTCTGTGTGTGATAGTGGCTGCATTTGGGGGAGGGGTTAAGTGGGGTCTCTAATGGTGTGTGTACAGCTATAAGAAGCGGCAGTGGGGAGGATTAAGTGAGGTCTCTGACTATGTCTTGTACAATGAGCCTTGATGGGTGTGAAAGTCCCATTCCGCTGTAGTAACGAGGCTAATGAATTCAGACTCTAATCGATTGTCTCAGCTCTCTCTGGATTAGATGCAACCTTGCTGGAAGGCGCAGGCAGAGGTGTGTGCGTGTGTGAGAGACGAGTGGGGAGTGCAAGGGGAGCTGAGGGGGTGCCAGTACTCACCCCTGCCTCCCTCCCCTCCATCCCTCTCTCCCTCGCTCCATCCGGGCGAATGAGGGGACAGGAGGATCATCTCCAGTCTAAATGAGATTACAGCTCCTTCAGCTGCTTATCTGGGCTAATGCCAGCCGCCGTGGTGCCAGGCAGACACAGCAGCCAGAGCCCAGTCTGTGTACAGGGGATCTGCCCTGCCCTGCTCCTCTCTACCCGGCACCCCACCGCATGACCTAATCCCCCCCCAGAAATGGGAAGAGTGAGAGAGCGAAGAAGAGGGAGGAGAGAATGTGAAAGAGGAAGGAAGTGGAGTACAGATGGGGATGGAGGTGGAGAGGTGGTGTGAAAGAGAGGGAGATGCTGTGGTTCTGTTGAATAGCGATGTTATTGGTGTGTGTCCGTGTGTGTTTTCTCTCCTGTGTGGTTGTGTGTGTGTGTGTGTGTGTGTGTGTGTGTGTCCTACAGGAGGGTCCATCAGTGCAATGTCCAGCCTGGCCACTCAGCATGTCCCCCCGGTGCCTGGCTGCCTCCTTCCAATGCCAGTGTGGGTAAAGACCGCCACCTAGCGGTTGCAGCAGCTCTCTGGGCCCACTTTTTCCCCTTCCTCCGCAGCCTGCGCCTTTCCAACACCCCTCCTGCCCAACTGGCTGATGCTGCCGCAGGTCAGAGTTGGAGGAAGGAGGGAGGAGGATAAATGTTCACTGTGTACAACAATTTCACACTGTGGGTTGCACACACTGACAATTGTCTTTCTCATAAGATAATATACACTGTCTGCCTTTGTTTCACTGTTTTTCTCTCTCTCGCTCTTTCTTTCTCTGTCCGTTCTTTTACTCTCAACATCTTGCATCTTTGCTTTGTCTTGACCATGCGGTGAAAAATCTTTCCATTAAAGTATGACTCTCTCAAACGTATTTTCCATGGTAGTTACCGTAAGGTAACATGGTATGAATGTTGACTCTCTTTTCCAGGATTTACACTGCTGGCCTTTGACCTTCCTAGCTCTGCCCCCCAAGACCTCCAGCCCAACCCCATCCAGTCCATCATGCAGTGCTTCAGCTGGGACGACATGCTTCACCCCCTGCTAGTGACTCGCTACCTACCCCACCTGCTCCAGAACAGGTAACATTACTCCAGTACATTACCCTAGTAAGCAGGGTCTGAACTTGTCCAATAGAAATGCTTGTTTTTATTTTCTGTTGCAAAACACTTCGCTACGGAGTGCACTAATGAATGTGAACCATGTGTGGTGGCACACATTCTGAGCACGGTGCTGCACAAAATCATTGCTCGACAAATCACCTTTGCATTCCAAACTACTATCCATCAGGTGAGCCTCCCATATAGAGATTAGCACATTTGTGCAGAGCCTTGCTCCGGTGGAACATAGAGATTGAGATCCACTACATTGCGGTCAGACTGCACAGAATCACTGATCTACAAATCACCTCGCAGCCCAAACAATAACTAATTATTCGATCAAGATTATAAATTCTGTGCCTCACCTTACTCTAACTTGTGATTCCCTTGAACATATTTGTTGTCTGTTCTATGTCAAACTGACCTCTCTTCCCCAGTGAGCTGGTGTATTCAGTGAGCTCCGGCTGTGGGGGTTCCGTGTCGGGCTCAGCCCAGACCCTGTCTGTGAGAGCCTGGTTCCGCTGTGTTCTGCAGCAGCACATCCACAAGAACCCAGATGGCACCGACAGCAGAGCAGGTAGGGAACCTCAGCCTAGAACCCTGGACATCCGACCATTTATCAACCGCTTTTGTCCGAAGATACGTGGTCATGCGTGCACACACTGGCCAGGCCTCACTGGTTACCGTTCAGCAGTCAGCAATGGAACGACATCCTCAGTCAGGCCACATTAAAACACTACACTCACACTTCTTGTCTATTGCCATATTGTGATCATTTCCCATTAGTTTCCCCTTTTTTAAGTATGTGTATTTCTGTACGTTTATTTCAGTGTTTTGTTGTGGAGATGTAAAGTGTGTATGTGTGTGGCTCGGTTGGAAAGAGTGTGGCGTTAGAAACACTTAAGGTCGTGGGTTCAGGTCCCGTAAGGAACTAATAACACATTCTAAAAATGGCCAGCATTTACACAGGCAGCCCAATTTTGATATTTTGCCCAATCGGATCAGATATTTTGTCAATAAATTGGGCAAAAGATCAGAATTGGGATACGTGTGTAAATGCAGTCTTTGGATAAAAGTGTCTGCTAAGTGGCATGTGTGATTTATTTATGACGTGTTACTGACTTTCTTTTCCAGGCAGGGCTCTGGAGGAGCAGTTGTCGGAGCTCACTAGGCTCGTATTAAGGCTCCCTGAGGTGGACTCCCTACTGCAGAGGGCCGGGCTGCAGCCTGGAGCCGGCAGCAAGCTAGTGCCCAGGTCTGCTCTGGAGATGTTCATCAAGGTACTACACACAGACACCTCGTCACACACACACACACAGTGTAACAGGGTAGCTTGTCATCTTGCACACGCATGTGCACAAAGATATTTGCAACATGCACGATACATACAGGTAACCGCCAAAATAAAGGAAACACTTGAGTAAATGAGGGATACAAAGGAAATGCTTCCACGCGTGTGTGGTTCTAGAGTTATTTAAGCAATTCATCCCATCATGCTTAGGGGTCATGTATTAAAAAAAATGCCCAGTTGCCCGTTATTTTGGCTACCATGTCTAGAAGAAGAGAGCTCAGTGACTTTGAGAGGGGTCTCAACTGAGAAAAGGGAGTTTAAAGGGTGTCTGTGTCTCACTCACCAGATCTCAATCCATTTGAACACTTATGGGAGATTCTGGAGCGGTGCCTGAGACGGCGTTTCCCAAAATGGAATTTTCTCGTGGAAGAATGATGTCGCATCCTTGCAATAGGAATTCCAGACACTTGTAGAATCTATGCCATGAAGTATTGAAGCTGTTCTGTCTTGTGGTGGCCCAATGCCCTATTAAGACACTTTATGTTGGTGTTTCCTTTATTTTGGCATTAACATGTATATCAACAGCACACGCTGGAAGGCAAGTCTGCATTTCCATACAAGTACAGCTTAAATACGTTGTCCCTTTGTGTTTTCCTCTCTCAGGCTGTGGGGCGTGTGTACAGTGGGCTGCAGGTGTTGTCTGAGCGTTCTGCCATGGTCACCCGTGCTCTGGACTACACAGGGGACATCATGAAGTATATCAAACACTACCTGGTCAATAAGAGTCCTCAGGAGGGGCTGCTGCTGGCCTACTGGGCTGTGGGTGGGTGTATGCATCACGGAGGTCTGCCCCTATCCCCTTAGGCTGTTGTGTGAATCTCTAAGGACGGGATAGGTGTAAGGTGGAGCTATAGCCATATTGCTTATACCTATCCAATCATTTCAGATCTCTACAAGTGCATAGAAAATATATTGGCTAGAGGTCAATTTGGTATTGGGTGAGAAGGAATCGGCGTGTTTACGAGGATCAGGATATGATCACGATGAGCAATTCTGCCCAGCGACTTGCTTCGAGCGTATCGCCTCAAACACGTTGAATGTCTGTCATCCTTGGTGTTGTGTGTGTGTGTTCTCAGGGTGCGTTGTGAAGCACTGGAGTCCCCTGCTTGCCACCTCCAAGGCCCAGCAGCTGCTGTTCAACATTGTCAACGGGCTGCTCCTCCCTAACTCTCTGTCTGGGCTGGACAAGGCCTTGAGGGACAGCCTGCCCCTCTACCTGCAGGTGGGCCGCATGCACACACACTCGCACACACACCCGCCAACACACACACTCCCTCTACCTAAAGATGATGTTACTGACTACTCCACTTTGGATACTTCTGAAAGTACTAGCAGAGGGTTGGAGGGGAGGAAAGAAACATCCAGAAGTATTTTCCGTGAGCCTTAATATACTGTGTCTCTGTCTCTCATTTCCGCCCCTCCAGGGTCTGTCTATAGCAACCAGTATGTCTCAGTCGCAGGGCGTCTACCTGAAGAAGCAGCTCCGAGATGTCATCTCCAAGTACCTTGACCATTTCCTGCCTGCCACGCCATTGGTTGGAGCCATAGCCAATCACCCGGTGCTGCTGGCGGCCTGCGAGGCCACGCCCACCCCGCGTGGGGCAGCACTGAGAAGGAGCATCCTGCAGGTGATCAGGTAGGATTCTGACGCTCTGGGTAGAGATTGCTCTTAGGCACAGAATCAGGATGAGTTAACCCTACCCAAATAATTAGGTAAGGGAATGCGAAGTCAAACTGACCTTGGAGCAGTGTCTTAGGGCAACTTCATCCTAATCCACCTCGACAGCCTCCTAAGAACATCTACTAAATGGCCAGACATTACTGGCTCAGTGTCATACCTCGTCTGTGTCTGTCCCTCTAGTGAGAACTTCCTGCATTTCAAAGGCAACGCCCCTCCTCCCCGCCTGGTCACGGTGCTGGCCTTCCTATTGGAGCTGCTGAGACGGAACAATGACAGTGACCCCGCCCTGCTCACCATACCCCTCCCCTCTCTGCTCCGCTGCCTGAAGCTGGTCAACGAGCCTCACGGTGAGTCCACACACAGAAAGACACGTACACAGTAATCATATTTGTGAACAATATGCCGAACAGGCTTGCTGCTATGGGTGGGGGGTTTTTTCTAGGTTTTTCGTGTGTGCAATGTGCGTGTGGTAACTAGTCTAAAAGGAGCTGTGCGTTCACAGTGAGGAGGACCAGTACAGAGGCCCTGCAGCTGGTGGTGGAGAGATGTTCAGGCGATGCACCATGCGACCAGATCGTCGCTGTCCTACGGTGACTGACACCAACTGCCTTTTCTCTTCCTTCTCTCTGCATTCAGCGCTTGGGTCGTGTCTATTACTGTACACCGTAGCAAAATGTTTTCAGATGTCGGACGAAGTAATGTAATGCTTCTCTGTTTCACTCAGTTCAGGACATTTCCTTCCGTTTCGCGTCTACTGAACACGACACTGTTCTAGGGCAGCCGGGCTTTTTGAACCATCACGTTTAGAAATGTACATGTCTGCGATGCTTTGTGTGTATAAAGTGTGTACGTTGGTGTTACAGTATCTCTGTCTTGCTGTGTCTGTGTGTTCAGGTCCTTTGTGGAGGAGAACGAGGGGTTGTATGACAGACAGGTGTACAGTGTTCTGGAGACGATAGCTGTTCTGGACAGTCATGTGGTCCAGGTGCTGATCCCTGTTCTGTCGCTGAGTCTGAGGAACACAGAACACAAGAGAGGACTGGGCAAGAACACCACACTGAGGTAGAGTTCTAAACCTGACCGTAATTCTAGTCTAACCTAACCGAGACATAATCCTATTTTTAAGGTTAATTTATATTTGGAGAGATGTGGCACAACTAAGTACTGTTGCATTATGGAGGCCTTTTTTGGATGCCTTTTTATCCGTTTCCCCTCAGAGAATCTCGTCACCCGACCTGATATAACGCTACATTGACACACACCACGAGGAATCATTATCGCACGGTGTAAATTGCGTGTTGGCCTACGTGGGGAAAACCTCTGAAGTGTAGGGAATGGGACTTTCTTCCTAATGTTGATTCTATTGAAATGCTTTACAGTAGTCATAAAACCATGAGGCCAGTGTGTGACATGCCAGATATCAAACCACATCACTAATAAAAAAACATAGCCCCAACACAAAAATTATTTAGTCAATTTTAAAATAAGGCTATAACATAACAATGTCGAAAAAGGGGAAGGGGTCTGAATAGTGTGTGTGTGTGTGTGTGTGTGTGTGTGTGTGTGTGTGTGTGTGTGTGTGTGTGTGTGTGTGTGTGTGTGTGTGTGTGTGTGTGTGTGTGTGTGTGTGTGTGTGTGTGTGTGTGTGTGTGTGTGTGTACCGTTCAAAAGTTTGGGGTCACTTAGAAATGTCCTTGTTTTTGAAAGAAAAGCATTTTTTTTGTAAATTTAAAATAACATCAAATTGATCAGAAATACAGTGTTAATGTTGTAAATGACTATTGTAGCTGGAAATGGCTGATTAGTTTTTGGAATATCTACATAGGTGTACAGAGGCCCATTATCAGCAACCATCACTCCTGTGTTCCAATGGCACGTTGTGTTAGCTAATCCAAGTTTATCATTTTAAAAGGCTAATTGATCATTAGAAAACCCTTTTGCAATTATGTTAGCACAGCTGAAAACTGTTGTCCTGATTTAAAGAAGCAATAAATCTTGCCTTCTTTAGACTAGTTGAGTATCTGGAGCATCAGCATTTGTGGGTTCGATTACAGGCTCAAAAGGGCCAGAAACAAAGAACTTTCTTCTGTTCTTGTTCTGAGAAATGAAGGCTATTCCATGTGAGAAATTGCCTAGAAGCTGAAGATCTCGTACAACGCTGTGTACTACTCCCTTCACAGAACAGCGCAAACTGGCTCTAACCAGAATAGAACGATGAGTGGGAGGCCCCGGTGCACAACTGAGCAAGAGGACAAGTACATTAGAAAGTCTAGTTTGATAAAGACACCTCAAGTCCTCGACTGGCAGCTTCATTAAATAGTACCAGCAAAACACCAGTCTCAACGTCAACAGTGAAGAGGCGACTCTGGGATGCTGGCCTTCTAGGCAGAGTTGCAAAGAAAAGGCCACTTGTGAGGCGTCTGTTTCTCAAACTCGACACTCTAATGTACTTGTCCTCTTGCTCAGTTGTGCACTGGGGCCTCCCACTCAGGTGTGTCAACAAAGTACTCATATTTTTCTTTTCTTTTTATCTACAAAAATGTCTAAACCTGTTTTTGTTTAGTCATTACGGGCTATTGTGTGTACATTGATGAGAGAGAAAAAATTATTTAATCCATTTTGGAATAAGGCTGTAACGTAATTTTCTTGGGGAAAAGTCAAGGGGTCTGAATAGTTCCTGAATTCACTGTGTACATATACAGTGTTCAGTGACACAGTCAACTCTGTATGAAATATACTGGATCTTGTGCTGTGACATCTTTGTGAGTCATTTTGTGACCCCACTCTCACTCTCTCTCTCTCTGCGTGTGTGACAGGAATGCTTACAGGAATTTGCTGACCCTGCTGGGGGACGGTGGTCAGGCGGAGATCATCAGCCTGGAGGAGGACTGACACTTGACCCCCCCAGGACCAGGTCACCATGCTGTTGACCTCAACACCACTGGGCTTCATGTATATACATCATGTATAGAAATTGTCCTGTTGGTGACACAGATCATCATTTATGGTCAAGTTTCCATCTTCATATTGAAATATTTTTCAAAAAGGTGTTACGAAATACAGTAAGATCATGTGGAAGTGCATGTGTTGTATTTCAGTTTTCTAATTTCACAGGCATGGAACGAGTGTGTGACGCATATAGACCCATGTATAATATTTTGTTCTTGTATGTTGTGATAGTAACTACTGATAGTAGACAAATAGGATCTCTGTGTGCTCATGCACTCTTTTGTTGGCCCAACTTTACAGGCAGAACCACCTCCTTTCCTGACACTGTATCCCTCGTGATACAGCCAGAGTCCGAAAGATTACTTCTGCTCGTTCCATTCCCTTTTTCCTTTGCAATCTTCATGCAATCAGGCTTAATTTCGTCAGTCAGAATTTCACGCCTGGTCGAACTTGTCATGAAAAAAAAATGCACTCCCCAACATTAAACCATATTTTCACATGACCCTCCCCTTGTACTGTAGTTTATATGTTGTTGCATACCCTCCCCCGCATAGAATTAACTCAAATGTTTACAACCACAAAATCAAGTGACTATAGCAACCATGTGTTTATAAATGTGGATATTGACTTTTTCCATTTCGGCATGCGGCACAGTTGATGCCACGCAGGGCTACGGGACAGAAGGTTGAGGGTTCGCCGACCACTCATTCTCCCTGTCTGTTTTATTACACTACGATCAGAGCCGGCTGCAGACAATATATGCAGACAGACAATATGATATATTTTTTTACACCTTTTTCTCCAATTGGTAGTTAGTCTTGTCCCATCGCTGCAACTCCCCTACGGATTCGCTTAACCCGGAAGCCAGCCACACCAATGTGTTGGAGGAAACACCGTCAAGCTGGCGATCGAAATCATCTTGCAGGCGCCTGATCCACCAACAAGGAGTCGCTAGAGCGCGATGGGAGAAGGAAATCCCAACCGGCCAAACCCTCCCCTAACCCGGACGACTCTGGGCCAATTGTGCGTCGCGAGTCTCCCGGTCACGATCGGCTGTGACATCCTGTCAAACCCAGGTCTGTAGTGACACCTCAAGCACTGCGAAGCAGTGCCTTAGACCGCTGCGCCATTCGGGAGGCCTGGAAATCTGATAACAAATGTGATGCTATAATTCTCTAAAATATATGCAACGAATGATCCACCAACAGGTTTCTGTGCCAATGCACAACACAATCAATACGTGAAGCATACCGACTTCAGGCGCTTCAATATCATGGTTGGCTTTTTAAACACCACAATCAAATACTGACTGTCAATCTCAACAAACAGAAAATAGGCCTACATCCCTCCTTAACTTGTAGGTCTACCCAGTATCGAAAGCTTGGCTTGACAGTCTCGGCATGTCATTACATTTTAGTGTTTTTCCATTCATCAAATGGACACTGCAGTTTGGATGCTGGAATTCTATTTTTGGACGAAAGTGCGCAGGTAGCCTTCAGGAGACTTTTGAAGTAATCAGATTAGAACATTGTGACTGGTTGTGTGTTTATGCCACATATAAAAGGTCATTAATAGATTTTAAAAGTAAAATGACAAATATTTAGGCTATATTGAAGCGTTAAGACTCTAGACGAGCGAAGAACAGCTGCTCAGATCGGAGAGGAGGCAGAGCATGTGTTGAGCTTTCCTGCATAACTGGGCCTGCTGAGAGTCCCATTATTATAAAACGATGTGCGAGAATGATGGTCCGCAACAAGACAGCGCATCTCAGTACCAGAAGTAGATATACAGCCAGACTGACCTGCTACTGTACCTCTCGCCCTTATAAACTGTCCAGAGTAGACTCACGACTTAACCAAACGGAATGAAACGTTCAAATCACAGGGCTTTTGCACCATTATTCAAATGCCATTTTCACTGCAGCCTAGGGTAGAATATTGTACCTACTTATGCAATTATTCATTGCATTGCGGTGTTGTAGGCTACTATAGTCTAGGTAGGAGAAGTGTATTGTCACTAAACAAGATCAATAGGGGAGCTTTTTGAGCTGCGTGTCTCATCTTTCATGCTTAGTGATGCACCTGGCCTATCCACTTCCTATCAGCTATTCCTCTTTATGTGGATTTATATTGAATATTGGTGCAGCTTTGAATGATTATGTGTGTGCCATGATTGCTAGTTAGCCTATTGAGTACCACAGTATGAGTCATAAACCCCGGAAATGGTTCCAATAGTTTTTTTCACCATTCATTTTTCCATCTGGGATTTTAGAACTACTTCATATAAGGTCTTTGTTTCGTGTAGGCTTACCCTGACGTGACGTTTTGATAACCAGACGAGGTCACTTTTTATCAATAATTAGATTGAGGCGAATATATTGATAAAACTCCTTGTAGGAGAGAATTACACGGCTCTCAAAACCTCACAATTAATTGCATTTAATTGTAAACTCCACGATGTGAAAAATAAATGGCGGAATAAACATTTCCATTTTTTAGCGGTATTATGTGCTTCCCACAGTTGTGTCAAGTTGGCTACTTGGCCTTTGGGTAGGGGACCATTGTTCATACCCAGCAGCATTACAGTTCTTGACACAAACCGGTGCGCCTGGCACCTAACCTGTTCAAAGGCACTTAAATCTTTTGTCTTGCCCATTCAACATCTGAAGCGCACACATACACAATCCATGTCTCAAGGCTTAAAAATCCTTCACCTGTCTCCTCCCCTTCATCTACACTGATTGAAGTGGATTTAACAAGGGACATCAATAAGGGATCATAGCTTTCACCTGGATTCACATGGTCAGTCTGTCATGGAAAGAGCAGGTATCCTTAGTGTTTTGTACACTCAGTGTATACCTGTGGTATAGTTAAGCAATAAGGCCTAAGGGGGTGTGGTATATGGCCAATATACCACTGCTAAGGACTGTTCTTACGCACGACAACGCAGAGTGCCTGGATACAGCCCTTAGCCATGATATATTGGCCACAAACCCAGAGGTGCCGTACTGCTATTATAAACCACTTTCCAAGTAATTAGAGCAATACAAATACATGTTTTGTCATACTCGTGGTATAGGGTCTGCTATACCATGGCTGTCAGTCAAACAGAATTCAGGGCTCGAACCACCCAGTTTATAATAATAGTTAGTGCGTGGAAAAGCGTACTACATAAGGGAAGTACCAAAACACCTCGAAATAGGGGATGTGCATGCAAGCAGATGAGACAATTTGCTAAGGATAGAATAAATGAGATCGTAAATCCTGCAAAAGGGAGAATGTAAACCAGGGAAAAAGCACACTTCCCTCCCCTGTGCCCAATAGGAAAAAACACAACCCTCCCAAAAGCATTTTTTTAATTTATTTTTTTAAACAACACTCCCCTATTTCATACTAAGACAATACAGCGGATTAACTTGCTCGATTCAACTGATTATGGGCTTTATTGATACAGTACTGTACCTCTTTATTCTGAAAACAAGACATGTTTTTTTCCCCTCACACCTCTCACTGCTGGAGGCTGGTGGAGTTACAGAATTACCTTTGTCTTATTTTTTTGCTCAAAGTAAAACAAGACGTTTTGAAAATGGCATAAGACAGGGGCAACACATAGCTTAGGTTCTCCTACATACAGTATGTTGAGTATATGCACTGTACGATAACAGTGGTCAGACATTCATTGAACTGTTGAAACAGTCGTAAATCCTGAGCTTGAATAGAAAACACACGCTCAAGAAAGAGTAAGACGGGGTCCACAGTTCACACAACAGGTTTCAATTGAAATGACCTTGGATGGGTCCATTGGCTTTGGATGGAGTAGATGGGTTATGGTAAGTAGTAAGTACAGCTAGTTAGAGTGCCAATAGCCCTAGAGTGCATTAGTAAAAGAGGGAGCCATTTCACTCCGTAGAGAGCTCTGCTCCCCTTGAGTGCTCCAGCATTGCGATCTTCTGTTTTGCACCATTGACTAGAGCAGCCCCCTTACTCAACCAGTCATCTGAGCAGGGTTGGGGTTCTGCACCATTGACTAGAGCAGCCCCTTTACTCAACCAGTCATCTGAGCAGGGTTGGGGTCAATTCTATGTCAATTCAGGATATATTATTCCAATCGAATATCTATTATTCTCAACGCTTTTCAATGATCAAAATTGCAAATCAGAATTTCTGTTTTACTTCCTGAATTGACCCCGACCCTACAGCTGATGGAAGATCAGTCCATCATCACAGGGTAGCTGAATAGGGGAACCTCCTCAATGTCCTCTTGAGGTCCCTCCTTTCATTCAGGGCCACGTTTTTGTTCAGTTTATGGGTCGTGTCAAGGCCTCAGGATGGGCAGTGACGCCTGCACTTGGAGTGGTCAGGTTGGGATCCTGAAACTGGCGAAGACGCGGGTAATCTTATCTGGGTGGCAATAGTGTGTGAATGCATTTAGAGGAAGAGTGGGGGTGTTGTGAAGGAGTTATTTTGGGTTACATAATTGTATGTCCATAAGAGCTGCATGATGTGTCTATGTAGACATTTACTGTAGTCTCTATTAGTGTGTTAGACAGGCCCTATCCTGTGATGGGGCACTTGTAGAGTCTGGAGGTTGGGGCAGGTGAAGCAGGGGGCAGGGAGGAAACACGTTGCTATTCCATTGGAGGCGAACGGTAGAGTTGGCCCATAGAACACTTCCTCCTTCCCCTCCGTGCTCACGTCCAACACCTGGACAACAGAAAGTGAAATAAAAAAATGTCAAATACATGAAATAATAAGAGATTTTTAGTAAGATAACATTTTCTATGAATACCCTCTTTCCTCATAATGGATTATAAGAGCATTCGAAACACCTTAAAAAAAACGATGCATAAATGATTTATGTACAACATAGTTTAATAAGACAATTTTTCAGGTTACTTAACTCTGTCAAGGTCACTCACCTGGATACACGCTAGGGGCTCATTGGTCCAAATAGAATATCCACCGACAACATAGATTCGCTCATCATGGACTGCCACTCCAGATTCATTCTGACCTGCGGAGGATAGAGAGGAGAGAGCGAAAACAATGATTCACTGTGCCAAAGAGAGGCCATATGACTCAATGTCATCTGAGACACAGGGTGCGTTGGGAAAGTTCAGAAAATAACTCCCGACTTCACCTTGAACTTATTTGACAACGTCACGGGGAATCAAGTCGGGAGGGGTGGAGAGTCACACGGGAAAAAGGAGGACAGTGATCTTATCTAGTGTGTGTGTGTGTGTGTGTGTGCGTGCATGCGTATGCATGAGCGCGTGTATGTGCAGCCCGCCCACCCGTGAGTAGGCTGAAGGTGCAGCGGGTCCACTGGTCCATGTCTATGTCATAGGAGTCGATGTGGCGGACCAGGATACGGTCGTTGTTGTAGTCCAGGTCATTTCCTCCCAGCACATACAGCTGCCTTCTCACCACGGCCATGACATGGTACACTCGCCTCTGTAGCATGGGACTGCGGGCCAGCCACTGGTTCTGTCAGAGAGAGAGGGGGGAGATGGAGGAGAGAGGGGTGGGGGCAGAGAGTGAGAGAAAGAGAAGGTGGGGAGGAAAAAGGATGGTGGGAAGATGTTGAATAGATGGATTAATATTTTAGCGTATCCCTGCTTGGGTAATTGATGTATGTTCAGTGCTGGATAAATAATGTGACACCAGAACTATGATTTTTCCTAATGATACCTCCCCATTCCTAATAATACACTTCACCCTCTCCATTTTACACGGATGTATCCGACTGTGCACATTTGACTAAGTGTGTCAATGGTTGTTTTGTATGTGTGTGTGTGTGGGGGGGAAGGGTGAGTGACCATGGTTGTGAGTGTACGTGAGCGATTGTGTGCATGGGCGCGCGATTGCGTATGTGTGCGTGTGCGTATGTCTGGTAGGACCTGACGGGTGGCCATCTGTTGAGGGTAGTGTGGGTGGGGGGTTGGTGTTCCTGGCAGGTGAATGTAGCTCCACGGTGAATACAAATGAGACTTTCTCGGTCTCCTGCTCGCTCGCTATCTCTTGCCCTTCCTTCCTTCCTTCCTTCCTTCCTTCCTTCCTTCCTTCCTTCCTTCCTTCCTTCCTTCCTTCCTTCCTCGCTCTTGCTCTCCTTCTCTCCCTATTGCTCTCCCCCTTGCGCGCGGGCTCTCTGTCTCACGCGCACGCAAACACACATCCTCCTGTTGCAGTAAACAAGCGTATTACTCAGCTATCACATAAACTGTTCTGAAACCATGGTTTTAAATGTTTTGATGGCTTTTCGCTTATTTCTCTGTACTACCTGTTCTTCAGTTACCTGTTCTGGGTCGTACACCATCAGTCTATTCTGGTACTGAGCTGTGTTTGTGACTCCACCTGTAACAGAGAAGAGTATTACACACAGGTGGCGTGCATGTGTGTGTGTGTTCAGTCTGTTATGCTCTATTCTCCATCTGGGTGTGTGTGTACCTGAGACCCAGAGCAGGTCGTCAGCCACACAGCCGGCGTGACAGGACAGCGAGCGGTCAAAGGACTGGACGAAGGTCCACTTGTTCCTCTTCGGACAGTAGCGTTCCACGGTGGGCAGCACCTGTCTCAGCTCGTTCCTCCCCCCCACCGCGTACAGGTACTGGCCCAGAGCTCCCAGGACAAAGTGTTCCCTGCACGCCTTCATGGAGGCTATCTCTGTCCAGCGGTTCCCCCGGGGGTCGTACCGACAGGCGGTCCTCACCGCACACGTCCTCCCCGTGGAATGCTCCACCTCGCCGCCCGCCACAAACAGGAAGTGACCCATGACGGCCACGCAGTGGTGGCTGCGCCCGGCGGGCATGGGCGCCAGCTCGCTCCAGTTGGAGCACCCGGCCACGCGCACGTTCTCCTGGGCGGCCGGGTTGAAGTAGCGCAGCTCCCGTACGCGGCTCACCTCGCGCTTGCGCCCGCCGGCGATGTAGAGGGTGAGAGACTGGAAGCGGGGCTTGGTGTGGGCGGTCTGGCGGAGGGGTTGGGCGTAGGTGGCACGGTGGTACTCTAGAGCCTCGTCCACTAGGGCGGCGGCGGTGGCACTGGACTGGACCAGCGGGTGGCACTGTGCCATGTGGTGCAGGGCGGCCACATCCATAAGACCGTAACGAACGTGCTGTATCAGGTCCTCGGTGTACTGGTACCGACAGTCATGCTCTAACCAGCACACCACCAGCTAAAGAGGAGAGGGGGAAGAGGAAGGCAGAGGGAAGCGATTCATACTTATTAGTATTCTAAATGCCTACAAAGCAGTGTTGCAAGATCAAGACGAGTGTGTTACTGTATACACAAACACACTTATACAAAACGCGCGTACACACACACACTGTTGTGTGCAAGCATCATGAATATCCACCAGTACATTCCTTTGTTGAGGACCGGGAGAGGAGAGAAGCAGAGAGGGGATTTAATTGAACTTGAGAGCAATCGGAGGCTGTTTAGCTGCGGCGGTGGCGTGTGAATGTGGGCGAGATGGCTGAAGATCGCTGATACCATTATCAGGGAAACAAAGTGGCTTTTAACACAATCAGTACAGAGACAGGGAACTTAGTACAGCATCGCACGATTACCGAGCTGGAGCGGTTCACTGTCAGCGCCTCCTCCTGACTCGCAGGCACACTGGATACACACTGAAACCCTATTCAAACACTACGCTGGCGCGTATATGCGTTCAAACCACATTCTGTACAAACAGCACACCAAAACACACATTTACATAGACGCAGACATATTCCCACATCAATCACACACGCACTGTATATATTGTCCTACTACTGTCAATGCCACTCCTTTTTCTCTTCCTTCTTAAATACATCCTAAAATTATGCCAACACAACAATATTTACACCCCCCCCCCCTTCCACTCTTTGCTTTGTCCTATTCTCGGTCTTGCTATCTACACACCCTCTCCTTCTTTCTCTCTCTCTCCCGCTCCCTCCTCCTCCTCCCACCTCTGAAGTGGCGGAGGGGTGTGTGTGCTCCGGTAGGCTGACTGTGAAGGTCACGCTGGATCAGAGAACTTCCTCGGGGCAGAGAATAAATCAACTTCCCCTCCCTCCCCTCCTCCCCAAAGAGAGAGACAGAAAGAGAGAGGGAGAGAGAGAGCAGCCAGAGAAAGGCAAACGCGCAAAGAAGAGGGGGAAAAAAACAAAGACCCAAGAAAATGTGATTTCCAGAGCGTGAGACTCGGAGAGAAGTCGGTGTGACGATGATTGACGGGCAAACTATATCGGCTGTGTATTGGCGCCCCCACGTTTTTTTTTCGGGCGGATGCCCAAATTAACCTTCTCGGCAGAGTGAAGGAGGCCCAAAGCAGCCTAATCAGGGTCTGATTATGGCAGCATCGCCTGGCTAAAGGGTCAGGGCAATTGTGCCATCAGAGGCCTGATTGTTTTCAATCAGACGGGCGGCCGGAGTGACAGCTGGGGGATTGGGGCGCTGATGAAGCCGCGGTGGGCCTAATCAGAGAGGGGGGAGAGAGAGAGAGAAGAGGTGGAGAGGGGGGCCTGATTGGTGCAAATGAACAGTCAAAACACATAAGCCCCCCCCCCCCCTCCACACTTCACCCATCCATATATACACACACACACACACGCCTTCCTTTCCTATTCACGCCTATACATACATAGTGTATTTTGGTGCAGGCAATGAAAATGGACCAGTTGATGTTTAATGACACACTGTGTGATGTAGTATATCAAAGTCTGTGTGGGTCTGGCTGTGTGGGTTTATGGTGTGCATATATAGTGTGTGTGTGTGTGTGCGCGTGCGCGTGCATGTGTCTGTATACGTGCATGCATTTGCGAACATGTGTTTGTTCCTTCCATTGTGTGTTTGTGTGTGTGTGTGTGTGTGTGTGTGTAACTGAGGAGCCAGTGCAGTGTACCTGCCAGATCTCCTCCTCGTTGAGGGAGGTGAGGCGGTCGCTCTTCAGCACCTCCCTGAGGAGGCGGTAGGGGAGCAGCAGCACCTCCTCCTGGCGGCTCTGCTGCAGCTCACACAGGTGTTCTACCAGGAAGCTGACCACAGCCTCTTCCAGAGCAGGGAGGTGGAACAGATCAGCCACACGGTACAGGTCCAGGTAGTTAACACTGTTCAGCTCCTGTTGTGGACACATCGGCAGGTACAGACTTCATAAGGTAAATACATTTACATTTGAGTCATTTCGTAGCAGAGTTTCTAAACGCCACGATATATACCATCGCAACGGAGTTGAGCAGCGACGACTGTGGGCGGCCTGAACCTCCGACTACATCGAGTCACTGTCGGTCGACACTTTTCTTAAACATATGTTTGTCCTGTGTAAAAGCGGGCCTTTCTTCGCTGAAATCCATACTTTTTCATAAAAAATGTTGTTTTTTTTAAAAAATACAACCACCGACTGTTTCCTCGTATCACATGACAGTCGTTGCAAACCCAACTCCGAGATCTACATGTCGCGGAGTTGAGAAACCCAGCTAGTCATTTAGCAGACGCTCTTATCCAGAGCGACTTACAATTGGTGCATTCATCTTAGGATAGCTAGGTGAGACAACAACATATCACAGCCATGGGACTGTGATCTTCCCACAATAAAGTAGCAGGAAGAGACAAGTGCATGTTTTTGTGTATTTATTTATATTTTGGGGGGGGGGGAGGGGGGGGCGTTTCCCCTGGGATATATTTAAGATACTCTTTGAGGAGGAAGGGTTTCAAAACATTTCAGAAGATGAGCAGGGACTCCGCTGTCCTGACGTTAGGTGGAAGTTTGTTCCCCCGTTTGGGTGCCAGGACAGAGAAGAAGTTTGAGCAGGAGCTGAGGGCCAAGAGACCAGAGGTGGCAGAACAGAGGTGCTCGGTTGGGGTGTAGAGTTTGAGTTAATACATACAGTAACACACACGCAGACATACAGTTGAATATCCCTCACACGCACGCACACACTCTGGGTCCCACACGTTCCTTGGGGTGTTTTTGAACTGCAGAATCTATTGAGATGAGACCACATTGTTATTCAAGCAGATCACAGAGTAAGAGAGAGAACAGGAGGAGAGGCAAGAGAATAGAACATGGAGATCGAGAGTGGAATAAGACTGCCATCTGCTGGCAATAAGCAGAACCATGTGCAATATACTGCATGGCTCTGAGAAATCAGCTCAAACAAACACTCGCACACAAAAATAACCTGTTCAATACCTAATTTCATACAGACAAAACACATATAGAAAGCTAGTGAATCTATATTTTATGTTAACCTGGGTCTTTTCTCTGCATCTTCAGCTGTGATCTTAACTGCTATCTTAATTGTATAATACAGTGTTTACAGTGAGCAGGGAGTATGTCTATAGGTGCAGTGAAATCAATGGCGTGCAACAGTGTCCATTTCTCTCTCTAACAGCAGATGGTGTATGAGAGCACTGTTCACCATAACATGATGTAAGGGTTTGCCCACTGCCATGCTAATGTATCTTACTGGTAGTGACAGGGGGGTTTAATGTGTGGTCTTGTGTTGTTAGGAGGTACCTTGAACATATGGAGAGTAGACCCTCCATATACACAATAAATTGCAGTGCGCGTGTGTGTGTGTGATACGTATGTGCTTATTTGACTGTACTACTGTATATGACTATGTGTGAGTATGTAATATATGTGAGTGTGTGTCCATGTCTGTCTTGACTCCTCACCTGGACGAGGTAGTGGGAGCAAAGACTGAGCAGCTCCAGCAGCTGAAGGTGACTTCCTGCCGACAGAACGTCCTGAATCACCCCTGGCTCCAGCATTATCTGAGGAGAGGACCTGAGTGAGACCACTTCCTGTCCACCTCACACACTGCTCACCTCCCCAGGCAGACAGGTTCCCATCCCAAATGACACCATATTCCCTATATAGTGCCCATAGGGTTCTGGTCAAAAGTAGTGCACTGTGTCTGGAATAGGGTGCCATTTGGGACGCAACCAAATGACAGAAGCACTCGGGGACCAGTGGTCCCTTTATATAATGCTGCTGATTCATGTGTGTGGGTGTGTGACTGTGGTCTCAGGCCAGGCGTGTTTTTCGTGCGCAATAGCATGTCAACTAATGTGATTTCACTCATGTGTTACTGAAAGCATTTGAGAGGCGTTATTTGCGCTGTGTGTTCTTCAATAGACTACACGTGTTGGTCCCGCTTTATATTCAGTGTCTATAAAACATGAATTTAAAGGGTCATTACATTGCGGTTAGAGTGGTATTATACGTTGTTATTCACACACACTGTTATTCTTCTTATAACTGTGACACATACCACATTTCCATGTAATTGCCATGCAAAATACATGATTTGAAGCAACATCAAATAAAAAGTACGACTATTATTTATAATATGCGTGCGTGCGTGCTCTCAGTGTAGACTATATAGCAACAGCATGTCTGCTAACCCCATGGCCCCTGACATGTGGCCCGTGGATTTCAGCAACTAGCTCTGTGGTTGTTTACTGAAATAAGCATATTGCTCACGTCTCATCATCTCAGCAGACGGAAACGGACCGGCAGCCGGCTGCTGACCTACATCAACACAACTCCCCCTGCTCATTTCCACTGTGGAAATGCAATTAGGAATAATTACGAGCTAGCCAGCCTTTCACTGCCGGGCCACAGGGCATAGATCTCCTGACTCCTCACCGCAGAGAGAGAGAGGGAGAGGGAGAGAAAGATGGGGGGGAAGAGAGATAGGCAAGAGAGAGAGGGAGGAGAAAGAGTGGGGGGGGGGTCACTGGCATACTGTAGTATCAGGCTAGGTTAGATATCACATCCATGTATAGGCTATAGCAGGTGGACTCAACCACTATTTAAGAAGGTCCAGTCACACAAATGTACTAGATGGCAACAGTCCCGGATGGATATTGTCATTTATCAGCATAGTAACAAACCCCCACATCGCGACTCATATGACCCCAAAATGCTCAAACTGTTCACATCCCGTTCCTTGGCGGAGAGAAAACTTCAAAGCATTTTAAAGCAAATTTCCTGAAATTCTACACATTTTGTCATGTTTTATGTGCGTTCATATGATACCCGAGTGACTCAACAAAATCAAATGGGGGCACCCTAGGGGTCAAGTATCGGGAGTATCCGCCAGTTGAGTATGGCTGGGCTATAGCTTTAATCAGCTAACGAAAAGCTGAAAAAACTGTCACTCTTAGTTAGTGTAAGCCTGGACAGTTGTGAGATGTGTTTGTGCGTACAGTTCAGTACCTGTGTGTGACTCGAGGACATGTGGTGGGGTGGCTAGCTGCAGATGAAGGTGCTACTGTAGACTCACCTGTCCCGTGTAGGCGAAGTCTAGTGCATGTTTCAGTCCCACACTGGTCACTCCCTGAAGAGTCACCTCGTCTGCCTCACTCTCCACCATGCACAGACTGAACATGGCCTGTGAACACACACAGACAGACAGAGACAGAGACAGAGAGAGAGACACACACACCTCTGATACATAGGCACAGCAAACCTGAGCTATAAATAGGCTGCCGCACAGCTGAATTACAAAAACAGCCTCATAGATTCGGGAAGTAGGGGTGCTGAACCACCCCCTGAAATATCATAATAATAATAAATATACGAAAAATAGTGCACAGGGCCTTTACTAGTCCTGTATTAGTGTACCGATATAGCCATCTGTTCCGCGAAAAATAATAATACTTTATTTATTGTCTTCGAGAGAACAGAAGTTATTGTTGCTTGATCAGCACACACAAACGGACAGACAGACAGGAGACACCCCCCCAAGGGGTTGAAAGCACAAGGACTACCATGTGATTCCACACAGCAACTGCCCTCCAGTTGAAGGCCCACTCTTGGCCTATCCATAGAGTTCATTGGACATAGAGATCGTGTGTTTCTTTGACACCCATTTCCCAAGCTATATTTATCACTATCCAACACACAGACTGGTTACTTCCTGGTCCTGATCTTTTTCTGGGAAACACTGCATTAATACACACACACACACACACACACACACACACACACACACACACACACACACACACACACACACACACACACACACACACACACACACACACACACACACACACACACACACACACACACACACACACACACAAAGACAAAGTGAAATCAAAGCCCCAGAGAGAGCAGTCGCCTGGCCCTGAGCCTGCTGTGCTGTGCCTGATGCTGTGTTGTCCCCAATCAAAGCAATTGATTGGTGTCACCGTATGAGATGATGGCAGAGCCATTGATCAGGGATGGAGGAACAGGGGAAGCAGCAGGGTGATGGATTAGTCATGTCTTTAATTCACAACTAAAATAATCAAGGACTCCTAAATCACACTAGCCTGGGTACCAATTTGTTTGCGCCTTCATGCCACACCTTGTCATGCGAAGGAGTTGACATGATAGCACAAACAGATCTGGGACCAGGCTACAGTCACACCACTACAACCTCAGAGCAGAGGATACTCCTGCCCCTTTTTTTGATTAGGACCGCTATTTTTTGGGTGTAAGCACTAGTGTTGCTCTAGGTAAATTGTGTTTCCATAGCTAACGCAGTCTCTACTCTATAAGGGATTGGGACAACCACTTTTCATTTACAAAAGCCGCAGGGCCAGACAGATTACCAGGACGTGTATTCAGAGCATGCGCAGACCAACTGTCAAGTGTCTTCACTGACATTTTCAACCTCTCCCTGACCGAGTCTGTAATATCTACATGTTTCAAGCAGACCACCATTCCCTGTGCCCAAGGAAGCGAAGGTAACCTGCCTAAATGATTACCGCCCCGTGGCACTCACATCGGTAGCTATGAGGTGCTTGAAAGGCTGGTCATGGCTCACATCAACAGCATCCACGCGGACACCCTAGACCCACTCCAATTCGCATACCGCTCAAACAGATCCACAGATGACGTAATATCAATCGCACTCCACACTGCCCTTTCTCAACTGGACAAAAGGAACACCTATGTAAGAATGCTGTTCATTGACTACAGCTCAGCGTTCAACACCATAGTGCCCACGAAGCTCATCACTAAGCTAAGGACTCTGGGACTAAACACCTCCCTCAAACTGGATCCTGATGGGCCGCCCCCAGGTGGTAAGAGTAGGCAATAACACGTCTGCCACGCTGATCCTTAACACTGGGGCCCCTCAGGGGTGTGTACTTAGTCCCCTCCTGTATTCCCTGTTCACCCATGACTGCATGGCAAACACGACTCCAACACCATCATTAAATTTGCTGACGACACAACAATGGTAGGCCTGATCACCGACAATGATGAGACAGCATATAGGGAGGAGGTCAGAGAACTGGCAGTATGGTGCCAGGACAACAACCTCTCCCTCAATGTGAGCAAAAGAAAGGAGCTGATCGTGGACTACAGGAAAAGGTGGGCCGAACAGGCCCCATTAACATCGACAGGGCTGTAGTGGAGCGGGTCGAGAGTTTCAAGTTCCTTGGTGTCCATCACCAACAAACTAACATGGTCCAAACATACCAAGACAGTCGTGAAGAGGGCACGACAAAACCTTTTCCCCCTCAGGAGACAGAAAAGATTTGGCATGGGTTTCCAGATCCTCAAAAGTTTCTACAGCTGCACCATCGAAAGCATCCTGACCGGTTGCATCACCGCCTGGTATGGCAACTTCTCGGCATCTGACTAAGGCGCTACAGAGGGAAGTGCGTACGGCCCAGTACATCACTGGGGCCAAGCTTCCTGCCATCCAGGACCTATATAATAGGCGTGTCAAAGGAAAGCCCATAACATTGTCAGAGACTTCAGTCACCCAAGTTATAGACTGTTTTCTCTGCTACATTGACCCCCCCCCCCACCCCCCCCACCCCCCTTTTGTACACTGCTATCTATGCATGATCACTTCACCCCCATCTACATGTACAAATTACCTCAACTAACCTGTACCCCCAAAACACTGACTCTGTACCGGTGCCCCCTGTATATAGCCTCGTTATTGTTATTATGTTACTTTTTATTTTAGTCTAATTGGTAAATATTTTCTTAACCAACAGTGCAGTTCAAGAAGAGTTAAGGGCTTGTAAGTAAGCATTTCAAGGTACATTCTACACTTGTTGTATTCGGCACATGTGACAAAGTTTGATTTGATTTAATTTTGTGCAAATCTATGCGTTTTCTTATGATTTGGTTGAGTATAATTGTGTTGTTGTCCCGGGGCTCTGTAGGATCTGTTTGTGAACAGAGCCCCAAGACCAGCTTGCTTAGGGGGCTCTTCTCCAGGTGTATTTCTCTGTAGGTGATGGCTTTGTTATGGAAGTTTTGGGAATTGCTTCCTTTTAGGTGGTTGTAGAATTGAACAGCTCTTTTCTGGATTTTGATCATTAGTGGGTATCGGCCTAATTCTGATCCGCATGCATTATTTGGTGTTTTACGTTATACAGAGGATATTTTTGCAGAATTCTGCATGCAGAGTGGCAATGTGGTGTTTGTCCCATTTTGTGAATTCTTCGTTGGTGAGCGGACCCCAGACCTCACAACCATAAAGGGCAATTGGTTCTATTTATTTATTTAACCAGGTAGGCTAGTTGAGAACAAGTTCTCATTTACAACTGCGACCTGGCCAAGATAAAGCATAGAACAGACAACAACACAGAGTTACATACTATAACTGATTCAAGTATCTTTAGCCTAATTGGTATGTCAAATCTTATGTTCCGTTTGATGGCATAGAAGGCCCTTCTTGCCTTGTCTCTCAGATCGTTCACAGCTTTGTGGAAGTTACCTGTGGCGCTGATGTTTAGACCGAGGTATGTATAGTTTTTTGTGTGCTCTAGGGCAACGGTGTCTAGATGTAATTTGTATTCGTGGTCCTGGGAACTGGACCTTTTTTGGAAGACCATTATTATTTTGTTCTTACTGAGATGTACTGTCAGGGCCCAGGTCTGACAGAATCTGTGCAGAAGATCTAGGTGCTGCTGTAGGCCCTCCTTGGTTGGGGACAGAGGCACCAGATCATCAGCAAACAGTAGACATTTGACTTCAGATTCTAGTAGGGTGAGATCAGATGGTGCAGACTGTTCTAGTGCCCTCGCCAATTCGTTGATATATATGTTGAAGAGGGTGGGGCTTAAGCTGCATCCCTGTCTCATCCCCCGGCCCTGTGGAAAGAAATGTGTGTGGTTTTTGCCAATTTTAACCTCACACTTGTTGTTTGTGTACATGGATTTCATAATGTCGTATGTTTTTCCCCCCAACACCACTTTCCATCAATTTGTATAGCAGGCCCACGTGCCAAATTGAGTCGAAAGCTTTTTTGAAATCAACAAAGCATGAGAAGACTTTGCCTTTGTTTTGCTTTGTTAGTTTGTCAATTAGGTTGAACAGGGTGAATACGTGGTCTGTGGTACGGTAATTTGGTAAAAAGCCAATTTGACATTTGCTCATTACATTGTTTTCGCTGAGGAAATGTACGAGTCTGCTGTTGATGATAATGCAATGGATTTTCCCAAGGTTTCTGTTGACGCATATCCCACAGAAGTTATCGGGGTCAAATTTGTCTCCACTTTTGTGGATTGGGATGATTAGTCTTTGGTTCCAAATATTGGGGAATATGCCAGAGCTGAGGCTGATGTTAGAGAGTTGAAGTAAAGCCAATTGGAATTTGTGGTCTCTATGTTTTATCTTTTCATTCATCTTTTCACTTCTGCACATCTTCACCACAGGCCTTTTTGGGAGGGTATTTTGTCCTGTAGTTCATAACATGTAATTGGAGAATCCAGTGGGTTCTGGTAGTCTTTAATAGTTGATTCTAAGATTTGTATTTGTTCATGTAAATGTTTTTGATGTTTGCTCTTTGTTATAGAGCCAAAAAGATTGGAGAAGTGGTTTATCCATACATCTCCGTTTTAGACAGATACCTCTTTGTTTATTAGAGTTTTCCCAGAGGTGGTTAGATTATATGAATTCTTCAATTACATTGAGCTGATTGCTGACGTGCTGTTCCTTCTTTTTCCGTAGTGTATTTCTGTATTGTTTTAGTGATTCACCATAGTGAAGGCGTAGGCTCAGGTTTTCTGGGTCTATGTTTTTGGTTGGATAGGTTTCTCAATTTCTTTTTTCGGATTTTGCATTCTTCATCAAACCATTTGTCATTTTTGTTCATTTTCTTAGGTTGTCTGCTTGACATTTTTAGATTTGATAGGGAAGCTGAGAGGTCAAACATACCGTTTAGATTTTTTACTGCCAAGTTTACAGTGAAACATTTTGTCCAGGAAATTATCTAGAAGGGATTGAATTTGTTGTTGCCTAACTTTCCTTCCATCTATAGCATTTCTTAATATTATTCAGTTCCTTTGGCTTTGATGCCTCATGATTGAGCAAAGCTCTGTTCAAGTAGAGTGTGATTTTGCTGTGACCTGAGAGCGTTCAGTCAGAGACTCTGGGCTGAGGTCAGTGATAAAGTAGTCT
This sequence comes from Salvelinus namaycush, assembly GCF_016432855.1. Lineage (NCBI taxonomy): Eukaryota > Metazoa > Chordata > Actinopteri > Salmoniformes > Salmonidae > Salvelinus > Salvelinus namaycush. The sequence continues at coordinate 3,547,426 of NC_052343.1, read as the reverse complement.
ATACAGTACTACTGCCAAGAGATGAGCTATATGTGTACCTACCATAGGAGTCCCTTCGAAGCCTACCATTGACTATGTACATACCCAGAGTCCGACAGAGCTGCAGGAGTTGTGTTTGTTGTCGTCGGTGTGTCTAGGGGGGCATATGAGGGAGGTGTTTGTCCCCGTGTGTTGAGGGTGCCAGGTTCTTGTCCAGTTCTGGCATTTAGGTCACCACAGACTAGTACATGTCCCTGGGCCTGAAAATGGTTTATCTCCCCCTTTAGGATGGAGAAGCTGCCATCGTTAAAGTATGGGGATTCTATTGGGGGGATATAGGTAGCACACAAGGAGATTTTTCTCTGTTGAGATCATTTCCTTATTCATTTCTAGCCAGATGTAAAATACCATGTTTCTCGTAGGATGACAATGTCTGTATTTCCATTTTCTTTGATGAAGTCTGGGCTCCTGTTCTGTAGGCCAAAAACAGATGACCTCAGACCTTGTGTATTCCAGGATGCGATAGTAAAAGCTTTGTGTTCCATAGTGTTGTTTTCATGGGGTTTAGGCTCGGACCATTACAGTAGGTGTGAGCAGAGCATGTTGAGCATCTGATACATATCTCTTAGTTCGCAGGATGGAGCTTGGGGGGGTGTATTAGTGGGGGTTGGGCCTGTTGCTCTGCTTAAGGCCTGGGCATATGTGCAGCTTTATTACAGTAGACTAAAAACAGTTGCATGCATTCGTGAATTGCGATGTATTTATTGTTCAGGCTAAATTATCCAAAGCTCCCTTTGTTATTCATTTGAAAACTAAAATGATTGTTTGCATTTCAAAGCATGAATGTCTCGGATGCTGTGTGATGGCATGAACTGATTGATTGATTAGTACAGTAGCCTATATATTGAAATATAGGAGTAAGTAAGTTATGGTATTTCGTCTAAACAGGACTTGCTCTTAGGCCTACATCTCGATAGTGGTTATACAAAGCCTGCTATTGATAATGACATTACATATTATTATAACCTGGAGGGTTTTTTTTCTAGGCGAAGATATTTCAACAAGTCCAGGCGATAACAGGGCTACAGTGATAACTTGGGAACCAAGCTCGAGTTTCTAAACCATCTTCGGTATAGTGTCTCCTAAATATTTGAATTGAGGAAATGTGATAATCATTCGAATATTTTAGCGGTCCCCAGTAGACGTCCTAAATGCCTAAATGCCCCCCAGCCTTCAGATGTGAGCTACACAGTGCACTTGCACTTGAGATGCGTTTTAAGGCTAAGGATGCGAAAGTGAACTTATCATTTCCAAACGTTTAAGTCAGTTGTATGCTGATTTGCGATCTATTAACAGCATAATTATTAGGATATTAAATAGGCGCTACAGGCGCTATATTTTTTATTGATGCATTATTCAATTCATACGCACAAAAAAATATATTAACAAAAGCATTTACTGAGAAAGTTGATACATGTAGGCACTTCATATATAGGCTATGCAGAGCAACTTCGTTAAATTTATCAAATCAGTTATTGTTGACCCCCCAAAAAATGACATGTGGTGTTTTGTGCTTGTGCACATAATTACATTACCCGACCACCCCCAGTAAAACTAATCCCATACGAATAGGGTTTAAGGCAAGGGCTGTTTCCTCGTCTCTGACGCTGATGCCTCCGCCATTGTCCTCAATCCAAATATGCTGGTTCATTTTGCTATTATGCACATAGCAACATAGGGAAAGGCGCCTATTCACTGAAGATGATGTTTCGTAACCACGGACAACGACCATATCCAACGCGGCAGAAAGCTCATGTTATAAAATAATAATTGGTTGATTAGTGTTGCACCATTATTTATAATATAACCATACACGTCTTAGAAGTGATGGACTGTGCCATCCCTGTGGCCTCCGCAATGGAGTAGTCCACTGTGACATGCGCGAATCAGACAAGTGTCTTGACTAAAGAAATCACGGTCGACCAACAGCCTATCGACCATTTTCACATGGGGATTATTATTTTATTTTTTTACATGTGAAACGGAAAATGTGATTTTCAACATGAATCTATTCAAAACAATTCCCTCGTAATGAGGTTTTCGCAGTAGGCCATTGGCCCTAAACATTATCACTGTATATTGGCTTTGCTTGAATTGCCCTGCCAATGCATTGTTGTTCTTCTCAGACCATTTAAAAAATATACAGTACCAGTCAAAAGTTTGAACTTTTACATTGTAGAACAATAGCGAAGACATCAAAACTATGAAATAACACATATGGAATCATGTAGTAACCAAAAAAGTGTTAAACAAATCAAAACATATTTTATATTCTTCAAAAAAGCCACTGATTTAATGTCCGCTGCTTGTGTTTCTTGGCCCAAGCAAGTCTATTCTTCTTATTGGTGCCCTTTAGTAATGGTTTCTTTGCAGCATTTTGACCATGAAGGCCTGATTCACGCAGTCTCCACTGAACAGTTGATGTTGAGATGTGTCTGTTACATGAACTCTGTGAATAATGTATTTGGGCTGCAATCTGAGGTGCAGTTCACTCTAATGAATTTATCCTCTGCAGCAGAGGTAACTCTGGGTCTTCCTTTCCTGTGGCGGTCCTCATGAGAGACAGTTTCATCATAGCGCTTCATGGTTTTTGCAACTGCACTTGAAGAAACTTGAATAGTTTTGGGAATTTTCCGGATTGTAATGATGGACGGTCATTCCTCTTTGCTTATTTGAGCTAATCTTTTACCATGTAGGGCTATCTACAACACAACTGATTGTCTCAAATGCATTAAGAAAATAAATTCCACAATCTTTTTTTTTAACAAGCCACACCTTTTAATTGAAATGCATTCCAGGTGACTACCTCATGAAGCTGGTTTGCGTGATTGACTAATATACACTACATGACCAAAAGTATGTGGACACCTTGGCGGTCAGCACTCGGCTGTCCCGTTCTGTGAGCTTGTGTGGCCTACCACTTCGCGGCTGAGCCGCTGTTGCGCCTAGACCTTTTTCCACTTCACGATAACAGCACTTACAGTTGACCGGGACAGCTCAAGCAGGGTAGACATTTGGCGAACTGACTTGTTGGAAGGTGGCATCCTATGACGGTGCCCCGTTCAAAGTCACTGAGCTCTTCAGTAAGGCTATTCTACTGCCAATGTCTGTCTATGGAGATTGCATGGCTGTGTGCTCGATTTTATAGACCTGTCAGCAACGGTTGTGGCTGAAATAGCTGAATCCACTCATTTGAAGGGGTGTCCACATACTTTTGTATATATAGTGTATGTGCAGATATACTGTGTAGATATACTGTGCATGCAGACTGTGCTGTATATGTTCCATGTCCTCCGAAGCCAGACGTGCACATTACACTGACATTACATACTGGCACAGAAGATGACGTCATACTGTAAGGCGGCCGTCTTTCGAGTTCTGACCCAACTTTGCTTCTTTTGGCGTTTATCTGTATTTTTTGGGGATGAAATGTATCCACTATCAGTTCTTATGATCGACAAGAACTTTTGAACATCAGATTGGCATTTATTAACCTCAATTCCGGCTTCAACTTCGACTCATCTGCTGTTAGTGTAATTCCGACCCAATTTTCGGGCTACCCAAGGCGAAACGCCGGCGAAACAGATTGCAGGAGAAGGGGAGGCCTGGCAAGATTTAGGCGCAGGGATAACCGGCCACCTCTTCCCTCCATTTTATTGGCCAGACACTTGATAATAAGATGGATGACCTCCAATCGTGAATTTGATATCAACAGGACTCTCGAACTGCAATATTATCTGATTTTCTGAAACATGGCTTTCGGGAAAAGATACCCATGGGTGGATTCTCCATTCACCGAGCGGACAGGACATTGGATTTAGGGAAGTCCTAGAGGGGGAGGGTATGACTCTTCATCAACAGCAAATGGTGTGCTGACTCTAGCCCAGTGGAAGTCTTGACGCATTGTTCACCCGTCTTAGAATACCTGATGGTCAAAATGTCTTCTATCACCTGAGAGAGTTTTCAGCTGTTATCATGACTGCTGTATATATTCCACCCCAGGACAAGAAAAACAACAAGCTGGCACTTAAACTGTACAAGGCTATAAACAATCAGAAAACCATGAACCTGGAAGCTGCTTCTTTGGTTGCCGGTGATTTTAATTCTGCGTCATTAATTAAGACACGTAATACCCAACTTCCATCAACACGTCTCCTTTGCCACTAGGGCTGATAAAGTCCTAGACCACTGTTACTCTACTCACAAGCAAGCATACAAGGTCCTCCCTCATCCCCCGTTCGGCAATCAGATCACGACTCTATACTCCTGCCTACAAGCAGAAGCTCAAACAGGAAGTACCCGTGACGTGCTCCGTAGATAAATAGTCCTCTGAATCAGAGGCTATGCTACAGGACTGCTTTGCTAGCGCTGACTGTACCCGGACTCGGCAGATAGCATCGACAACTAACCACCTCCACCACCGGCTTCATTAGGAAATGCATCACCGATGTTGTCCCCACAGTGAAGGTTCGCTGCTTCCCCAATTAAAAGCCCTAGATTAACACCAAGGTTGCAGCTAAATTAAAGGACAGGGCTACCACACACAGGTCTATCGCAGCTAACCCAGAGACTACGGCTGAGGACAAGAAATCCTGCTACGACCTCCGCAGAACCATCAAACAAGCAACAGGACAAAATAAAAACAAGGTGGAATCCTATTACACAAGTTCCGACGCCAGCCGCATGTGGCCGGGGCTACAGTCCATTACAGATTACAAAGGAAGAACCAGCAGTGATCTGCCCAACGATGCGTCTCGACCAGACGAACACAATGCATTTTAGACATACTTCGACAAAAACACCAAGCCGTGCATGAGGGCCCCCGCCAACCCAGAGGACTGGGTGATCTCGATCTCCGAGGCCGACGTGAGTAAGGTTTTTATATCAGGTCACTTGCATGGCCGCAGGCCGGACAGTATTGCAGGACGTGTTCTCAGAGCATGCGCAGAACAGCTGGCAGGCATATCTAAGGTCATTGTCAACCTCTCCTTGTCCCAGTCTGTAATCCCCACGTCTCAAGCTGACCACCATTGTTCCTGTTCCCAAGAACTCTAAGGCTACCTGCCACAAAGACTACCACCCTGTATCACAATCACCACCTGCAATAACATCTGCTAAAGACCTGTATGTGACCAATACAATTTGATTTGATTTAAGTACTTTGAAAGGCTGGTTATGGCACACATCAACTCCATCATCCCAGACACCCCTAACTCACTCCGATTTGCATACCGCCCCAACAGATCCAAAGACGCAATCTCAACTGCACTTCCACACTGCCCTCACCCACCGAGATAAGAGGAATACGTGAGAATGCTGTTCATTGACTACAGCTCAGCATTCAACACCATAGTCCCCTTCAAGCTCATCACCAAGCATGGGACCCTGGGACTGAACACCTCCCTCTGCAACTGGATCCTGGACTTTCTGACGGGCCGACCCCAGGTGGTGAGGGTAGGCAACAACACCTCCGCCACGCTGACCCACAACGCGTGGGCCTCACAGGGGTGTGTGCTTACTCCCCTCCTGCACGCCGTGTTCACCCACAACTGCGTGGTCATGCACAACTCCAACACCATCATCAAGGTTGCTGACGACATGACGGGGGTAGGCCTGATCACCGGGCGAAAATGGGAAGGCCAACAAGGAGGAGGTCAGTGAGCTGGCAGTGTGGTGCCAGAACAACCTCTCCCTCAATGACAGTAAGACCAAGGAGTTGATCGTGGACTACAGGAAACAGGGGGCGAGCACGCTCCTATCCACATCAACAGGGCACTAGTGGAGCAGGTCGAGAGCTTCAAGTTCCTCACGATTGTGAGGAACTTTTCAACCTCGGGAGGTTGAAAAGATTTGGCATGGGCCCTCAAATCCTCAAAAAAGTTATACAGCTGCCAAACTGAGAGCATCTTGACTGGCTGCATCACTGCTTGTTATGGCAACTGCACCACCCTCGATCGCATGGTGCTATATAGGGTGGTGCAGAACACCCAGTACATCACTGGGGCCGATCTCCCTGAGATCCAGGACCTCTATATCAGGCGGTGTGAAAGGGAGGCCCGGAAAATTGTTAAAGACTCCAGCTACACGAGCCATAGACTGTTCTCTCTGCTTCCGCACGGCAATCGGTACCGGAGCAACAAGTCTGACCCCAACAGGCTCCTAAACAGCTTCTATCTCCAAGCCATAAGACTGCTAAATAGCTAACAAAATGGCTACACGGACTATCTGCATTGACCCTTTTATTTTTGTACTGACTCTATGCACACTCACAGTACTGACTCTACACACACACACTCATTCTGACACTCCAACACACACACGCGCTTCATTTGCTCACACACACATACACATTACACACAGTCACATACAATCATCAAATACGCTGCTGCTACTCTGTTTATCATATATACCGATGCCTAGTCACCTGACACCCTATACATATCTACCCCTACCACTCCAGTATCCAGCACATTGTATGGTATTGGCACTGACCCTGGATCTGAGCCTGTATATAGCTTACTTACTCTCTCCTGTTCTTATTGTTTCTATTTCTCGTGTGTTTTTGTTCTAATTTACTTTATAGTACTAGTGATATTGATTATTGCTTTGTTGGGAAAGAGCTTGCAAGACAGGCATTTCACTGTACTTGTGCACGTGACAAAACAGCTTGAAACTACACTCTTAGAAAACAGGGTTCCAAAAAGGGTTATTAGGCTGTCCCCATAGGAGAACCCTTTTTGGTTCCAGGTAGAACTCTTTTGGGTTCCATGTAGAACCCTCTGTGGAAAGGTTTCTACATGGAACCCAAACGGGTTCTACCTAGAAGCTAAAGGGTTCTCCTTTGGGGACAGACAAATAAATACAAATTCTAAGAGTGGTGTCCTCCCCAGGTCCAAACTCACCTGGAAGTAATCGCTGCACGCCGCCAGCACTGCTTTATGGGCGTGGAACTTCTGGTCGCCGGCGACCAGGGTGACATCACAGAGTAGGCCATCCTTCCTCTGCTGGTTGAGGGCGGAGAGGACGGAGTCCTGGTGAGATTTGGACTGGCATAGCCTCTGGTCTGTTACCAGCTCCTGCCCACTGCGAGGGAGGGACAGAGGGAAGGAAGGAGTGGGGGAGAGAGAGTGAGGGAGAGATATCAGTCAAGGCTGTGGGAAAATCTCTGTCTCTCTGCTCATCTCATTTGAGTCATTTAGCAGATGCTCTTATCCAGAGCGACTTACAGGAGCAATTAGGGTTAAGTGCCTTGCTCAAGGGAACATGGACAGATTTTTCACCTATTCAAGTCAGGGATTCAAACCAGCGACCTTTCGTTACTGGCCCAACACTCTTAACCGCTAGGCTACCTGCCGCATCTCCTTGTTTGTCTCTCTTGTTCTCCTAGCTGTCCATTTCATATGTCTGTTTATTAGTCAACTAGCTGTCAGTCCTTTTTTCTGCCTGTCTGCAGTTTGGTCTGTCACTACAAATAACTAAATACTATTGAAGGTATGTGAACACAAGTCTGGTGTGTGTGTGTGTGTGTGTGTGTGTGTGTGTGTGTGTGTGTGTGTGCATTCTCAGGGTTCGTGGTAGAGCACTGGAGTCCCCTGCTGGTCACCACTAAGGCTCAGCAGCTGTAGTTCAACATTGTCAACGGGCTGCTCCTCCCTAACTCTGTCCAGGCTGGACAAGGCCCTGAGGAACAGCCTGCCCCTCTACCTACAGTGTGTGTGTGGCCCTGACAGAGTAATACCCCGGGAATGAGGGACACGTCGCCACAGGCTGAGAGGCAGAGTCAGGATTATAATCTGACAGAGAAGTGTGTGGAGGGGGGGTTGACCACACCTGCCAACATGCTGCCCCACTGAAGCTCAGACCAGCCATGCCAAACCAAGGTTGGTCAGAGGTTAGTTAGCTCACCACATATACTACAGTTAACACTGCAGATGGCATTGCAAACTCTAAGGGCAAAATGAGTCTCACACCCAATTACAAAACACTGGAAACAGTTGTAGAGCTGTGTGTGTGTGTACGGATTCACCGGTTTACAGATTTACCTGACACAAGGTTCAGATGGCATGCTCCCGGAGAAGGAGAGAAGAGGTGGAACAGTATTCTGTGATTCCTGAGGGCTGCAGTTACTTCCTGCATTAGCCTGGAAAGAGAAACAGATGAGGTACATTTCAAATCAATCCATTTGGATCAACTAACTGCTAATCCCGAATACAAAGCAGACTGAAAATCCACTTGAAACTGCGAGGCACTTCAGCTTAATGAATAGAATGAAGCAGACACTTTGTGAATTAGCCATCGGCCAAGAAAGACCACGACCTGAGTTTCCAACTGACTCTCTGTGGTTAAGAATAGAATATGTTTCTGAACACTTCTACGTTAACGTGGATGCTACCATGATTACGGATAACCCTGAATGAATCGTGAATAATGACGAGTGAGAAAGTTTGACGCACAAATATCAATGGTGAGAGGTTAGTGTTCCATTGGAGGTTTTTTACATTTGTTTTTATTATGGATCCCCCAGCTACTCTTCCTGGGGTCCAGCAAAATTAAGGCAGTTTATACAATTTTAAAACATTACAATACATTCACAGATTTCACAACACACTGTGTGCCCTCAGGCCCCTACTCCATCCACTACCACATATCTACAGTACTAAATCCATGTGTATGTATAGTGCGTATGTTAGCTGTGTGCCAGTATGATATTTGTGCGTCCAACTTTCTCATTATTCACTTCAATTCACTGAGGAGTATCCGTAATAATGGTAGCGTCCACATTAATGTAGAAGGGTTTAGAAACATATTCTATTCTTATTTACAATAAAAGTGATTCCAAAAATCACACAATATATTATTTACCATTAATTTCTATTGGGCACAAAATGATCTGAAACACAACCAAAACAAACAGAAAATTAATCCAACAAATGTGTAGAGTCACACGGTTGATGTAGTCAATGCGTGCTAAGAATATGGCACCAAACACTTCACTTTTTACTACTTTAATACACATAAGTGAATTTGTCCCAATACTTTTGGTCCCCTAAAAATGGAGGGGACCATTACATTTAAGCCATTTAGCAGACGCTCTTATCCAGAGCGACTTACAAATTGGTGCATTCACCTTATGATATCCAGTGGAACAACCACTTTACAATAGTGCATCTAACTCTTTTAAGGGGGGGGGTTAGAAGGATTACTTTATCCTATCCTAGGTATTCCTTAAAGAGGTGGGGTTTCAGGTGTCTCCGGAAGGTGGTGATTGCCATGACATAGACAGACCATGACATAGACAGACCAGGTGAATCCAGGTGAAAGCTATGATCCCTTATTGATGTCCCTTGTTAAATACACTTCAATCAGTGTAGATGAAGGGGAGGAGACAGGGTAAAGAAGGATTTTTAAGCCTTGAGACATGGATTGTGCATGCGTGCCATTCAGAGGGTGAATGGGTAAAACAAAATATTTAACTGCCTTTAAAACGGGGGTATGGTAGAAGATGCCAGGCGCACCGGTTTGATTGTGTCAAGAACTGCAACGCTGCTAGGTTTTTCATGCTCAACAGTTTCCTGTGTGTTTCAAGAATGGTTCACTACCCAAAGGACATCCAGACAACTTGGCACAACTGTGAGAAGCATTGGAGTCTACATGGGCCAGTATCCCATTCCCTGTGGAATGCTTTCTACGTCTTGTTAAGTACATGTGCCAAAGAATTTAGGCTGTTCTGAGGGGAAAAACTCAAAATTAGGAAGGTGTCTTAATATTTTGTACACTCAGTATATACACATAAGCATATTCTTATATACAGTACAGTTAAATTAGATCTTTAGAAAAAGGCACTGTGATACATGGTTTTATCCGTTTTCTTAAGCTAAACTTGCTTTTTGCCCAAGTAACCTCTCGTGGCAGAGCATTCCACGATGACATGGCTCTATACATAACTGAGCGATGCATTAAATCTGTTTTTGGTTTGGAGACCGTGAAGAAACCTGTAGTGGCGTGTCTGGTGGGGTATGTACAGTGCCTTCGGAAAGTATTCAGACCCCTTGACTTTTTCCACATTTTGTTACGTTACAGCCCTTTTCTAAAATAGATTAAATAAAAATACCCCATAATGACAAAGCAAACAGTTTTTTTTAAATGTTTGCAAATTTATAAAAAATTTAAAACAGAAATACCTTATTTACAAAAGTATTCAGACACTTTGCTATGAGACTCGAAATTGAGCTCAGGTGCATCCTGTTTCCATTGATCATCCTTGAGATGTTTCTACAACTTGGAGTCCACCTGTCTATATATTTTGGGCTCCAGAGTGGCGCAGCGGTCTAAGGCACTGCATCTCAGTAGACACATGCATCCCACTAGACACATTTACTGGTTACACTAGTGATTACACCTGGTTACACTAGTGACCATATCCCCCGCGCATCCCGCAAAGGCAGAGGTGTTGCTAACATTTACGATAGCAAATTTCAATTTACAAATTCATTCATTCGTCTTTTGAGCTTCTAGTCATGAAATCTATGCAGCCTACTCAATCACTTTTTATAGCTACTGTTTACAGGCCTCCTGGGCCATATACAGTGTTCCTCACTGAGTTCCCTGAATTCCTATCGGACCTTGTAGTCACAGCAGATAATATTCACATTTTTGGTGACTTTAATATTCACATGGAAAAGTCCACAGACCCACTCCAAAAGGCTTTCGGAGTCATCATCGACTCAGTGGGTTTTGTCCAACATGTCTCCGGACCTACTCACTGCCACAGTCATACTCTGGACCTAGTTTCGTCCCATGGAATAAATGTTGTGGATCTTAATGTTTTTCCTCATAACCCTGGACTATTGGACCACCATTTTATTACGTTTGCAATCGCAACAAATAATCTGCTCAGAACCCAACCAAGGAGCATCAAAAGTCGCGCTATAAATTCTCAGACAACACAAAGATTCCTTGTTGCCCTTCCAGACTCCCTCTGCCTACCCAAGGACGTCAGAGGACAAAAATAAGTTAACCACCTAACTGAGGAACTCAATTTAACCTTGCGCAATACCCTAGATGCAGTCGCACCCCTAAAAACTAAAAAGATTTGTCATGAGAAACTAGCTCCCTGGTATACAGAAAATACCTGAGCTCTGAAGCAAGCTTCCAGAAAACTGGAACGGAAATGGCGCCACACCAAACTGGAAGTCTTCTGACTAGCTTGGAAAGACAGTACCGTGCAGTATCGAAGAGCCCTCACTGCTGCTCAATCATCCTATTTTCCAACTTAATTGAGGAAAATAAGAAAAATGCAGAAAAATTCATCCATGCTTTTGTTCCTTCTATGTTAGACTACTGCAATGCTCTACTTTCCGGCTACCCGGATAAAGCACTAAATAAACTTCAGTTAGTGTTAAACACGGCTGCTAGAATCTTGACTAGAACCAAAAAATGTGATCATATCACTCCAGTGCTAGCCTCTCTACACTGGCTTCCTGTTAAGGCAAGGGCTGATTTCAAGGTTTTACTGCTAACCTACAAAGGGCTTGCTCATACCCATCTTTCCGAGTTAGACCTGCTGTACATACATACACGTACGCTACACGCACGCCTCCTAATTGTCCCTAGAATTTCTAAGCAAACAGCTTAGAAATTCTATGGAATTTCATTTTTAGGAGTGTGAAGGTGAACGGAAAGGCACTGGAGCAACGAACCACCCTTGCTGTCTCTGCCTGGCCGGTTCCCCTCTCTCCACTGGGATTCTCTGCCTCTAACCCAGGGGCTGAGTCACTGGCGCTCTTCCATGCCGTCCCTAGGAGGGGTGCGTCACGTGGTCTTTCTGTCTGGGTTGGCACCCCCCCTTTGGTTGTGCCGTGGCGGAGATCTTTGTGGGCTATACTCAGGATGGTAGGTTGAAGATGGGGCCACAGTGTCTCCTGACCCCTCCTGTCTCAGCCTCCAGTATTTATGCTGCAGTAGTTTGTGTCAGGGGGGTAGGGTCAGTCTGTTATATCTGGAGTACTTCTCCTGTGTCCTGTGTGAATTTAAGTATGCTCTCTCTAATTCTCTCTCTCTCGGAGGACCTGAGCCATGCCTCAGGACTACCTGGCATGATGACTCCTTGCTGTCCCCAGTCCACCTGGCCGTGCTGCTGCTCCAGTTTCAACTGTTCTGCCTGCGGCTATGGAACCCTGACCTGTTCACCGGACGTGCTACCTGTCCCAGACCTGCTGTTTTCAACTCTAGAGACAGCAGGAGCAGTCGAGGTGCTGACCTGTTTGCACCCTCGACAACTACTGTGATTATTATTTTACCTTTATATAACTAGGCAAGTCAGTTAAGAACAAATTGTTATTTTCAATACCGGCCTAGGAACAGTGCGTTAACTGCCTTGTTCAGGGGCAGAACGACAGATTTGTACCTTGTCAGCTCGGGGATTTGAACTTGCAACCTTTCGGTTACTAGTCCAACGCTCTAACCACTAGGCTACGCTGCCGCCCCCATTATTATTTGACCATGCTGGTCATTTATGAACATTTGAACATCTTGGCCATGTTCTGTTATAATCTCCACCCGGCACAGCCAGAAGAGGACTGGCCACCCCTCATAGCCTGGTTCCTTTCTAGGTTTCTTCCTAGGTTTTGACCTTTCTAGGGAGTTTTTCCTAGCCACCGTGCTTCTACACCTGCATTGCTTGCTGTTTGGGGTTTTAGGCTGGGTTTCTGTACAGCACTTTGAGATATCAGCTGATGTAAGAAGGGCTATATAAATACATTTGATTTAATAGAGGCGTCACTACAGAACCTGGTTCAATTCCAAGCTGTATCACCACGGTCCGTGATTGGGAGTCCGGGTTAGAGTTTGGCCGGAGTAGGCAGTCTTTGTAAATAAGAATTTGTTCTTAACTGACTTGCCCAGTTAAATTTGATTCACTGTTTAACGGATTTTCCCCCCAGAAAAAGTGAGGCGAGCGAAAAAAGAAAAAAAAATACATTAAGTGGATAAGGAATAACAGTACTTTACCACATTGTCCTAGGCTCTATGGACATGAACAATAGGATAAATATTCGATTTCAGACTGATTTTCAGATTATTAATACACAAATTAACATTAATAAACATTCACATAGAAATTGCATTCTATTGTACATCCTATCATATTAAAACATTTAGAAAATAAAAGTAATGTATGAATGTATCAGTTCATTAATCTACTTAATTGTATAGCCTAACAAATTAAAGAATGATTGACAAACAATTGTAATCAAATTAAAATGTTGACGCATAATAAAGAGTTCTCTACCCGAATGCATCTCTATAGCCTAGGCATTAACAAAATGTTCATACAAATATGATTAGGCCTCTCAGACTAACCCTTGTAGAAAGAGGGTCAATCAAGTTAGGTCTGCCAAATGAATGTAGCATTGGAGAAAAAAAATACATAAATCCAGCCTTAGGTTATACTCTATCATCATCAACAACAAAAAAATGCTTATAACATGCACCATTAGAATCATCAATCTATAGTCAGCAAGCGTAACTAAATTCGAGCCCAGTAACTTCGCTCACCGCATCCTCCTTCGTTTGTCTCGTCTGGCTACCATGAAAAGCCCCCACCTTCTGATCAGCAGTGCGTTCCACTGGCGATGTACTTTGCTGGACACGCTAGCTGTGCTCGGCGGCGCATCATCACTTCAAACGCATTCCGTCGTGGTTATCGTTTGGCCTACTACTATTACTGGTAGTACCGGTAAAATGTAAGTTATGAATCGCAAATCACCATACAGCTGACACACTTCGATTTCATCAATCATTTTTACTTTCATTTGGTTGTCCAAAATACTATCAGCTTGCACTGCGTATTTGCCGATGAATGCCCTGATCTTTGGCCAGTCAATTGATTAAATTACACTGTTGTTTTCGTCTATTATATCGCTTCTAACCTGAAAATGATGCAATAAACATGAATTTAACCGACTGTTTGTTTATAATGAGGGACGTCCCACGTTTAACCTCGACACAAATAGTAGGAATTGGGCTGGATTCAGCCTTGACAGCATGAGAGAGAAATGAAACATCTGCACGTGGCCTGCAGGTGCGAGCGTGTGTGTTTCACTGTCCAATCCGAGGCTCGAACATGATCTGAGCGCGTGATCGGAGGCCGTTTGGTCAACTTGGGAAAGCCTCAAGGGAGATTGGACAGTGCATTATAAACAAAGAGCCGCATATATTGGCCAAAGGAGAACACATCAGATTTCTTATTTTTAGTATAATAAAAAAAAATTCGGGGTGTGGAGAAAAGAGAGGCAGGGCATCCGTTAAACAGTAGTTCAACTTTGTCCAGCCTAAAGGTTAAATTTAAAAAAAAAATCATCAGCAAAAACCAAGCCATGAGGTCGAAGCAATTGTCCTTCGAGCTCCGAGACAGGATTTTGTCGAGGCACCGATCTGGGGAATGGTACTAAAAAATGTATGCAGCATAATTTACAAAGATTATCCACACGCATTTCAATGTTCATTGCAAACAACAAAATAATGGGGTACAGCCATGTACAAACGGTAGAAAACCAGAGAGCGATATACCCAACTCAACATGAGGTACTGTCCTGTTAATGCTGTGCCAACTCTGGGTGATGACATCACAGCCAGATAAACAGCAATGTCCATAATAACCATGCTCCCATGAATAGTAATACTACTATACTTCAGTTAAGTACACCACCTATTCAGTAGGAAATATTTATATAGTGTCCACCCCATAACAAGACACTCCCCTTAATGTATTTTCCTCACAGGGGGACTGAAATGAAGCATACAAGTCAACAACAACCGTGCTTCCTCTTCTTTTCTTCACAATACTTTAGAACTCATGCTAGCGCTACTGCAACGGTAAACAAACAAAGGTAAGACCTTTTTCTTTCAACTATGTCTGCTTTTCAAAAACTAACCCCATGAGTCTCCTAGTCTCAACTATAGCGTCGGTCTGTCTGGAGCCTTGTGACTACGCTGTGATCTGCGCAGTACTCCTGGTGTCCCACTAGACACAGGTGAGGCGTGTCCCAGTGGAGCTGGGTCTGAGGGCACAGGAGTGGGTCAGGTGTTTGAGAGAGTCCATCACCCTCTCCTGGAGCCACTGAATGCCCATTCCTCAGAAACTGTTCCCTGTGGTGTTTGAACTTGTGCACTATCGCCCACTTTGGAGCAAAGCCCTGTTGCATTGGTGAAGATATCCGCTTGATCATATCACAGATCCAACACTATTAGAATAGACTCTAATTGGTTGAGTGATAACCTGGGTCATGTTACAGGTATAAGTCACAGTTCCTCTTGAGCGCTTGGTGCACTTGGTGGCCTATAGCAGCACCCTAAAAGAAGAGGCTTCAGATGAGGCTGGTGAACCTGCAACCACAGCACTTCTACTTAATTTGTCATGAGATCCTCTCTGAGCTTTACAGGAATATGGCTCTGAATATATATACAGCAACATCTCCCCCGTAGACATTTTATAGATGTTATATCCTTGTATTCCTACTGCTGTATCATCGAAGGTGCTGTAAAAGTGAGTCTCAGAAATGTCTAATACTAAATATTGATATTACCTAAGATTAGCAAATTACTAATTTCATGAACTTTCTTTGAGGCTACATACATAATCAGTGCACGCAACAGAACAGTGTACTGTCTACACTCGATTTGTTGTTTTTATGAAATAGTTTTCTTTTAAAATCATAGCTAAAGTTATTGCTGTGGATTCCGCGACGCGGTTAGCCTTTAAGGCTGGGACCGCATGTTTGTGTTCCCGGATTCCTGTTAAGTAGCAGTTAGTTGCTAGCCGTCATGAAAACGAAGCAGGCTAACGCTAGCAGTGCTAACCCACTGGTGTCTTTATCCACGGCTGGGCACAAACGCTTCAGGTGTGAGATGATTTCCACACAATCACAAGATGAAGACGAGGTGTAACTGAAAACTGGACGGGGATTTGTCAGCACTAAATCAAATCAAATGTGTCACATGCGCTGAATACAACATTCAACAGTGAAATGCTTACTTACAAGCCCTTAACCAACAATGCAGTTTTAAGAAAATACGAACACAAAAAAGTAAGAAGAATAACAAATAATTAAAAGAGCAGCAGTAAATAACAATAGCGGGGCTATATATAGAGGGTACCGGTACAAAGTCAATGTAATTGAGGTAATATATACATGTAGGTAGAGTTATTAAAGTGACTATGCATAGATAATAACAGAGTAGCAGCAGCGTAGAGGCAATGCAAATAGTCTGGGTAGCCATTTGATTAGCTGTTCAGGAGTCTTATGGCTTGCGGGTAAAAGATGTTTAGAAGCAACTTGGACCTAGACTTGGCGCTACGATACCGCTTGCCGTGCGTTAGCAGAGAGAACAGTCTATGACTAGGGTGGCTGGAGTCTTTGACAATTTTTAGGGCCTTCCTCTGACACTGCCTGGTAATAGAGGTCCTGGATGACAGGAAGATTGGCCCCAGTTATGTACTGGGCCATACACACTACCCTCTGTAGTGCTTTGCGGTCGGAGGCCGAGCAGTTGCCATACCAGGCAGTGATGCAACCAGTCAGGATGCTCTCGATGGTGCAGCTGTAGAACCTTTTGAGGATCTGAGGACCCATGCCAAATCTTTTCAGTCTCCTGATGGGGAATAGGTTTTGTTGTGCCCTCTTCACAACTGTCTTGGTGTGCTTGGACCATGTTAGTTTGTTGGTGATGTGGACATCAAGGAACTTGAAGCTCTCAACCTGCTCCACTACAGCCCCGTTGATGAGAATCAGGACGTGCTCGGTCCTCCTTTTCCTGTAGTCCAGAATCATCTACTTTGTCTTGATCACATTGAGGGGGAGGTTGTTGTCCTGGCACCACACGGCCAAGTCTCTGACCTCCTCCCTATAGGCTGTCTCGTCGTTGTCGGTGATCAGGCCTACCACTGTTGTATCATCAGCAAACTTAATGATGGTGATGGTAAATGCACCACCATCAAGCAGCTTAGGGAAGAGATCCTCCGACTGCTCGCTGGGCTGCGAGAAAAGGATAACCTGCTTTCTAAGTACACAACCTTGCTGTAGCCCAGGCAAACCGAATCTCAGTTATAAATGTATCCTATAGCAAAGCTGTTGATGAGTCGGGTGGAGTTGATATGCCCCAATCCAACAGACAGATGTTAAGCTCAACTCCGCAGCTCACAGGAGACTGGACACTCGGAAGGCATAGGGGATAGGAAAGGCAGTCTGGCTACCCTTCATCTATCCGAGAAGATCCAATCCAGCTATCAAACAGTTTTGGCCCGCTTGAGACGGACCTACCAGCCCCGGGAGTCAGCACGGCTCCTGGGAGTATACCACCAGCCGGTGGCCGCCTAGTGGCACCCTTCCTCATGGCCACCACAGTTCAGGAGGTTGCTGACTCAAGACAGAAGGGTCTTGGGCCATCTTCCACTTTCCTGGTGTTTTCCGATACCATTGGAATTTCGTGATCACGATCTTGTCTCATTGCTGCAACTCCCCAACGGGCTCGGGACAGGCGAAAGTCGAGTGATGCGTCCTGCGAAGCGTGACCCGCCAAACTGCGCCTCTTAACACCTGCTCGCTTATCCCGGAAGCCAGCTGCACCAATGTGTCGGAGGAAACACCGTTCAACTGACGACGGGGTCATCCTGCAGGCGCCCAGGCTTGCCACAAGGAGTTGCTAGAGCGCGATGAGCCAAGTAAAGCTCCCCCGGTCAAACCCTCACCGAACCCGGACGCCGCTGGGCCAATTGTGCGCCACCCTATGGGACTCCCGGTCACGGTCGGTAATGGCACAGCCTGGGATCAAACCCCAGGCTATGGTAACGCCGATGCAGTGCCTTAGACCGCTGCGCCACTCGGGAGGCCCATTCACGTAGGTTTTAACGACCTTCGCTTTAGGCGATCTGAGGGAGGACTACAAATATAATTTTTTTTAAACACCTCGCTAGCACAGGAAAGAGAATAATTATCTCCTGCCCCCTCCCGTGCTATCGGAGGGATTCGGAACATTTCAGCCGACTCGTTGCTCTAAACGAGTACCTGAAGGAAAACTTTGCAATGACAGGAATGTCTCCTTTTGTGACAACTTTGATTTGCTGTGAAAGCAATCAGCAGTTTTTTAAAAAAGAGACGGGACTCATCCTAACCGCAGGGGTTCCAGGATTACTTCCAGTAACATCCCAAACTGTTTTCGAGACCGACTGACAGGGTCTGGTAGTGCTCCAGTCCTCCCGGTCAGAATAAACCACAGAACTTGGAAAGCATAACTCCTGTAGAAATGGCACTATGGTTATTGTGAGTAACCTAAATTATGTTCCTCTAACGCTGCCTTCCAGTGAGTTTATACAAATTGTCATATCCTACCATTCTGATCGATTAGAGACTGACAGAAAACGTGGCTGTAATGTTCATAATTTGGTTGTTATTCCATTGGTTACCTTTCCAGGGGCAGAGTGGCCTACACTCATTGAATATGGAGCTTTTAAATGTTAGGTTTTACTAGTGATTTCTCTTTCTCGTGAATGACCTCATTACTGAGTGCAAAGTTGATTGCATGTTCCTCACAAAAACATGGCTGTCTTCAGACTGTAGTTCCACTCTTATTGCAGCCTCCCACCCGGACTAGAGCTTTTTACACTATCAGAAAAGGGAAAAGGGTCGGGGGACAGCCTCTATTTTTTTTTACATTTCATTTTGGCTTTGGGTCTTTTGAGCATCATGCTATACTGTTTAAATGTCAGTCACCAGTGCTGGCCATAACCCTCTATAGGCCACCAAAGTACTGCCCTAATTTCTTTACTGATTTCTCTGAACTATTGTCCTTGAGTACTATGATAAAATTGTGTTGGGCGATTTTAATATTCATGTTGACAAAGAGACTGACCTCAAGGCCATTGAATTTATAAATCTTTTGAGCTCTATGGACTTTATCCAACAAGTTACCTGGCCCACCCATAACAGTGGCCATACTCTGGACCTGGTTATTACCAAGGGGCTTTCTATTGACATATCCTCTATTGATGATGTTGCTTTCTCTGATCACCACTGGGGATTGTTCACTACCTTGTTGCCCATAGCACAGTGTAATACTGAACGCATCATTAAGAAATGCTATCTTACCTCTGAAGTTGCTACAGATTTTATTGAGCGTATGAACAATACATCACCTATTCTGCCTTCCTCTTGTGATAATTTAGTTGATAACTTTAATAGCAAATTAAGGGCAACCATTGATGCCATAGCTATAGTAAGGTTGAAAAAAGGCCACATCGAAATTGAGAACCCCTTGTCTGAGTGAGGAAACAAATCAATTAAAGAGAAATTGCAGAAAGGCACAAGGCAGCCTACCACGCAAAGGCACAATGGAGTTATTTTCCCTGCTTGACACAGACATACTCAGGAAAGTCATATCACAATTTAAGCCTTCTACCTGCCTTCTTGATCCTATCCCCACCACCTTCAAAACAGTTTTTAATTGCATATCTGAAGAAGTGCAAGCTATTGTTAATCACTCCCTGTTCACAGGAACTTTCCCCACTGCACTAAAAACTGCTATGATGAAACTCCTTCTGAAGAAAAGTCATCTAGATTATTCAGGTCCAATCTCAAACCTTCAAAATTCTGAAGAAATTGGTTTTCAAACAGCGAAATGATTTAAGTGCCAACTGTATTCAAAAAATAATCATATCTGATTTCCGTGCCCACCACAGCACAGACAGCCTTAGTTAAAGTGGTAAATGATCCTAGAGCCAACACAGATGCCAAACAGCTCTCTGTCCTTGTATTCTTGGATTTAGGTGCGGCATTCAACACAGTTAACCATGATGTTCTTCCGGACAGAATGGAGAGGTGGGTTGGCCTCTCTGGTCCAGTTTTAAATTGGTTTAGGACCTATTTAACAGGTCGAGAGTTTGCCACCCTAGGTGAACAAAACTCAAAGAAAATAGATATCACATGTGGCGTTCCACAAGGTTCATTTTTGGATCCGGTACTGTTCACACACACACACACACACACACACACACACAGTTGAAGTCAGAAGTTTACATACACTTAGGTTGGAGTCATTAAAACTCGTTTTTCAACCACTCCACAAATGTCGTTAACAAACTATAGATTTGGCAAGTCGGTTAGGACATCTACTTTGTGCAAGTAATTTGTCCAACAATTGTTAACAGACAGATTATTTCACTTTCACAATTCCAGTGGGTCAGAAGTTTACATACACTAAGTTGACTGTGCCTTTAACCTTTTAAAACAGCTTGGAAAATTCCAGAAAAGTATGTCATGGCTTTAGAAGCTTCTGATAGGCTAATTGACATCATTTGAGTCAATTGGAGGTGTACCTGTGGATGTATTTCAAGGCCTACCTTCAAACTCAGTGCCTCTTTGCTTGACATCATGAGAAAAATCAAAAGAAATCAGCCAAGACCTCAGAAAAAAGATTGTAGACCTCCACAAGTCTGGTTCATCATTGGGAGCAATTTCCAAATGCCTGAAGGTACCACGTTCATCTGTACAAACAATAGTACGCAAGTATAAACACCATGGGACCACGCAGCCGTTATACCGCTCAGGAAGGAGATGAGTTCTGTCTTCTAGAGATGAACGTACTTTGGTACAAAAAGCGCAAATCAATCACAGAACAACAGCAAAGGACCTTGTGAAGATGCTGGAGGAAACAGGTACAAAATATCTATATCCACAGTAAAACAAGTCATATATCGACATAACCTGAAAGGCCGCTCAGCAAGGAAGAAGCCACTGCTCCAAAACCACCATAAAAAAGCCAGGCTACGGTTTGCAACTGCACATGGGGACAAAGATCGTACTGTTTAGAGAAATGTCCTCTGGTCTGACAAAACAAAAATAGAACTGTTTGGTCATAATGACCACTTATGTTTGGAGGAAAAATGAGAACGCTTGCAAGCCGAAGAACACCATCCTAACCGTGAAGCACGGGGGTGGCAGCATCATGTTGTGGGGGTGTTTTGCTGCAGGAGGGACTGGTGCACTTCACAAAATAGATGGCATCATGAGGCAGGAAAATTATGTGGATATATTGAAGCAACATCTCAAGACATCAGTCAGGAAGTTAAAGCTTGGTCGCAAATAGGTCTTCCAAATGGACAATGACCCCAAGCATACTTCCAAAGTTGTGGCAAAATGGCTTAAGGACAACAAAGGCAAGGTATTGGAGTGGCCATCACAAAGCCCTGTTCTCAATCCTATAGAAAATATGTGGGCAGAACTGAAAAAGTGTGTGCGAGCAAGGAGGCCTACAAACCTGACTCAGTGACACCAACTCTGTAAGGAGGAATGGGCCAACATTCATCCAACTTATTGTGGGAAGCTTGTGGAAGGCTACCTGAAACGTTTGACCCAAGTCAAATAATTTAAAAGGCAATTCTACCAAATACTAATTGAGTGTATGTAAACTTCTGACCCACTGGGAATGTGATGAAAGAAATAAAAGCTGAAATCAATCAATCTGCTATTATTCTGACATTTCACATTCTTAAAATAAAGTGGTGATCCTAACTGACCTAAGACAGGGAATTTTTACTAGGATTAAATGTCAGGAATTGTGAAAAACTGAATTTAAATGGAGTTGGCTAAGCTATGTAAACTTCCGACTTCAACTGTATGTTCCCCTTGGCAGCGTTATCAGAAAGCATGGCATTGATTTTCACTGCTACCTAGACGATACACAACTTTACATTTCTGTGTCACCAGAGCCATTTCTAGCTCAGGCTGATACAGAGAGACTCATCCATGATTTTATTACCAGCAGGCTTGACTACTTTAATGCTCTCCTGTCTGGTCTAACCAAGAAAGCCATTGGTTAACTGCAAAACATACAGAATGCTATAGACATTACACCGGTTTCAAAGTCTCTGCACTGGCTGCCTGTGCAGTTTAGAATACATTTTAAGATTATTCCATTGGTTTTTAAATCAACCCACAATTGTGCACCCCAATACATACAGTGGGGCAAAAAAAGTATTTAGTCAGCCACCAATTGTGCAAGTTATCCCACTTAAAAAGATGAGAGAGGCCTGTAATTTTCATCATAGGTACACTTCAACTATGTCAGACAAAATTAGGGGAAAAAATCCAGAAAATCATATTGTAGGATTTTTAATGAATTTATTTGCAAATTATGGTGGAAAATAAGTATTTGGTCAATAACAAAAGTTGATCTCAATACTTTGTTATATACCCTTGGTTGGCAATGGCAGAGGTCAAACGTTTTCTGTAAGTCTTCACAAGGTTTTCACACACTGTTGCTGGTATTTTGGCCCATTCCTCCATGCAGATCTCCTCTAGAGCAGTGATGTTTTGGGGCTGTTGCTGGGCAACACGGACATTCAACTCCCTCCAAAGACTTTCTGTGGGGTTGAGATCTGGAGACTGGCTAGGCCACTCCAGGACCTTGAAATGCTTCTTACGAAGCCACTCCTTCGTTGCCCGGGCGGTGTGTTTGGGATCATTGTCATGCTGAAAGACCCAGCCACGTTTCATCTTCAATGCCCTTGCTGATGGAAGGAGGTTTTCACTCAAAATCTCACGATACATGGCCCCATTCATTCTTTCCTTTACACGGATCAGTCGTCCTGGTCCCTTTGCAGAAAAACAGCCCCAAAGCATGATGTTTCCACCCCCATGCTTCACAGTAGGTATGGTGTTCTTTGGATGCAACTCAGCATTCTTTGTCCTTCAAACACGACGAGTTGAGTTTTTACCAAAAAGTTCTATTTTGGTTTCATCTGACCATATGACATTCTCCCAATCTTCTTCTGGATTATCCAAATGCTCTCTAGCAAACTTCAGACGGGCCTGGACATGTACTGGCTTAAGCAGGGGGACACGTCTGGCACTGCAGGATTTGAGTCCCTGGCGGCGTAGTGTGTTACTGATGGTAGGCTTTGTTACTTTGGTCCCAGCTCTCTGCAGGTCATTCACTAGGTCCCCCCGTGTGGTTCTGGGATTTTTGCTCACCGTTCTTGTGATCATTTTGACCCCACGGGGTGAGATCTTGCGTGGAGCCCCAGATCGAGGGAGATTATCAGTGGTCTTGTATGTCTTCCATTTCCTAATAATTGCTCCCACAGTTGATTTCTTCAAACCAAGCTGCTTACCTATTGCAGATTCAGTCTTCCCAGCCTGGTGCAGGTCTACAATTTTGTTTCTGGTGTCCTTTGACAGCTCTTTGGTCTTGGCCATAGTGGAGTTTGGAGTGTGACTGTTTGAGGTTGTGGACAGGTGTCTTTTATACTGATAACAAGTTCAAACAGGTGCCATTAATACAGGTAACGAGTGGAAGACAGAGGAGCCTCTTAAAGAAGAAGTTACAGGTCTGTGAGAGCCAGAAATCTTGCTTGTTTGTAGGTGACCAAATACTTATTTTCCACCATAATTTGCAAATAAATTCATTACAAATCCTACAATGTGATTTTCTGGATTTCTTTTTCTCATTTTGTCTGTCATAGTTGAAGTGTACCTATGATGAAAATTACAGGCCTCTCTCATCTTTTTAAGTGGGAGAACTTGCACAATTGGTGGCTGACTAAATACTTTTTTGCCCCACTGTATCAGTCATGCTTTTGAGTTTTGTACCCAGTAGGTAGCTCAGGTCCTCTGGCACTGGCATGTTAGCTATCCCAAAGCATAGGACCAAGAGGCATGGAAAGGTAGCCCTTTGCACCCAGCCTCTGGAATAGCCTGCCAGAGAATCTGATGGGGGCTGAAACTGTGGACAGATTTAAGAGAGACACCTTTTTAGCTTTGCTTTTTCTTAGGGTTCTTTATTTTATTTTATTCAGTTAGCCCGTTTTTCTTGTTATTTATCCTCATGTATATATGTATAAGCTAACTTTAACCCTTTCCTGGGTAGCTTATATAACACTGAAATAATTATAATAGGGTGTATTTCTAATGATTGTATTTCTCATAATAACAAATTCTATTTAGGATTTTATTGCAGATAATGTTCAGCAGATGCCTTATCTGGTTGAGTTCAGCTGCCGCAGGGTGCTCTATTCTTCGTGACACTTCTGCATAGATGTCTAGCTGGGCTGCTGGTCTCTTCTGACTAGGGTGTTTTCCTGTTAGCATGGGTGGGTAGTGAGGTAAGGGATGCTGTCCACTCTGGAATGGGGCCCGATTGTGTAGGGTAGAGTGGTGCCGGTCTCTCTGGGTGGCTGATGGTCATGATCTTGGAGGATGTGTGGCAGACTTCCTCTTATTTTGGTTTTTGCTTTGTCCCAGAGCAGTTTCTTTCAGTTTCCTAGCAAAGACGTTGACACCTGTTTTTTTTTCAAGTGTACTAGGTCGTACATCAGCTGGGGGTGAATATCACAGTGATTGTTCTTTAGGTAAACATTGTCCAAGAGAGCTCAGCTTTGTAGCTCTGAATAATGTGGAAGGGCACATCTCCATGTGGCAACA
Organism: Salvelinus namaycush; assembly: GCF_016432855.1. Taxonomy (NCBI): domain Eukaryota; kingdom Metazoa; phylum Chordata; class Actinopteri; order Salmoniformes; family Salmonidae; genus Salvelinus; species Salvelinus namaycush. The sequence goes on along the minus strand of NC_052343.1, from coordinate 3,522,914 downwards.
GGATTTAGTGATTTTGGCTGCCTCATGCTGCATTGCAGGAGCTACATGTCCTCTCATTGCCATCAAATCATTGTTAAATCATATTAAATGCAAGAGTCATGGATTTACAAAGGCCTCCAATACTATTTGGTCTGTAACGTGAAATCACATGTTGGATGGTTTGTTGTGTGCGATCGAGTACATCAAGGTAGGATACGCTATGCATTTGTGATAATTTAATGATTATCTGAGTGCCTCAATTTTGGCCCACCTACATTTTTGCTGGCCCTGCCATCAATAGATTTCTTTCTACACCACTGGTTTACGGAGTGACCTTCAGATGCATGACCATAGGCACCAAGAGAACGAGAGAGAGTGACGGGATATCACATTACACATCTGTCCTGTCCAATTCCTGCCTTTAATGCTGCTCCAGTGAAAATGCCACTTCTCGTTTTTCAAGCTTTGGATAAGTAGCCTAGGCTTGATATATGCTAACCTACTTTGCTGAACCATATTTTATTGCCAAACATAATGTCCATACATGACTCGCGAATTGAACGATGTTTGATGGTTAACATGATATGGCCATGTTTATACGTGGATAACGTAGTCTACAATTGACATCGCATGAGAAGTACGCGCGGTAGATTAGATAGACGCAGGCCGACGGTGGTGAGTATTTAATCAGTGCCGCTTGAGCCTGTTTCAGCCGAGGAGTCCGCAGGCCTTGGTCATTCCCTCTTAAATATCAGAGCTGTCAAACGTTTCCTAGCAACAAGGCAGCGGATCGTTCGGCGGAGGAGAAAGAAAAACACGGGGTATTTGGGATAAACCCCGGTCTCACCAAAGTGTCCTGACCGCATAAACCTAGTCTCCGATTTGAACCCAAAACATATTTCCCGGTATAAATATACACTTCTCGCATTTAATAACCATCCAAACCATGTATGCAGTAAGATTCTCCTGATGTTGCACACCCAACGAGCTACGCACCTCATATGACTGTTCTCTGGCCCTGTCCCCTCAGCGGTTCCGTTTTGTTGACAATCTGTTTTCTCCCATTAGAAATCCGTTTCGGTTGCATTTGTGGTGAGCAGTTGAAACGAGTGCTGGTAAACAAGTTGGTCTGCGGTTTTACAGGCGGTTGTCTTGGACACTTGAGATGGTTACATTGTATTAGCTAAATTGTCACATTCAAACCCCGCCTCTTGATATGGTCACATGCATTCGGTCATGTGGTACACAGCGCCATCAAGTGGTAGAATTGCTGTATGTGTACGTCAAGTAGGTTATGGGGCTTAGCCGTTATATTTTATAGGCTAGTGATAGTCTATGGGCCCAATCGAGAAATGGGTGGCATGATCCCAGTTTGCGCTCTTGATTTGAATCGATTTTTTTATTTGATTTTACCATTTAAAATACATGAAATGTTAAACCAGGCAGATACATATACCTACATTGGGAATGATTATATACACAAAAAAAGTAAATACTTAAAATCAAATTGTATTTGTCAAAAGTGCCGAATACAACAGGTGTGAAATGCCTACTACAAGCCCTTAACCAACAATGCAGTTCAAGAAATACAGTTAGGAAAATATTTACTAAATTAACTAAAGTAAAAAAATTAAGAAAATGACATACCAATAAGGAGGCTATGTACAGAGGATACAGGTTAGTCGAGTTGTTTCCATTGTGGTCCTCTAGCCTACTCCGTTGTCATTGTGAAGCTAAATATTCCATAAAGAGTTGGCAAGAGAGCAGAAACAGACTGGAAACCAGGCTAAGAAACGGGGCCTATCGAAATTGGTAAGTCTTTATGTCCAATACAACGTTCACTGCAGTATGTTTGAATAGTAAGGCCTATGCTAATTACCGGTTTATTTTGTCTCCAAAATAATGTCAACCCATTTACTTATTTAGCCTAGAACTATGTGTTTGGAGAATGAGCTGACCACCCAGCCTAGAACTGGCCTCCTGGCCAAACTGAGCAATCGGGGGGGAGGGCCTTGGTCAGGGAGGTGACCAAGAACCTGATGGTCACTCTGACAGAGCTCCAAAGTTCCTCTGTGGAGATGGGAGAACCTTCCAGAAGGACAACCATCTCTGCAGCACTCTACCAATCAGGCTTTTTGGTAGAGTGGCCAGACGGAAGCCACCCTCAGTAAAAGGCACATGAAAGCCTGCTTGGAGTTTGCCAAAAGGCACCTAAAGGACTCTCAGACCATGAGAAACAAGATTCCCTGGTCTGATGAAACCAAGATTGAACTCTTTGGCCTGAATGCCAAGCCTCACGTCCAGAGAAAACCAGGCACCGCTCATCACCTGGCCAATACCATTCCTACGGTGAAGTATGGTGGTGGCAGCAGGGAGACTAGTCAGGATCGAGGGAAAGATGAACAGAGCAAAGTACAGAGAGATCATAGATTAAAACCTGTCCAGAGCGCTCAGGACCTCAGACTGGGGCAAGGTTCACCTTCCAACAGGACAACGACCCTAAGCACAAAACCAAGACAATGCAGGATTGGCTTTGGGACAAGTCTCTGAATGTCCTTGAGTGGCCCAGCCAGAGCCTGGACTTGAACCCGATCGAACATCTCTGGAGAGACCTGAAAATAGCTGTGCAGCGACGCTCCCCAACCAACCTGACAGAGCTTGAGAGGATCTGCAGAGAAGAATGGGAGAAACTCCCCAAATACAGGTGTGCCAAGCTTGTAGCGTCATACCGAAGAAGACTCGAGGCTGTAATGACTGCCAATGGTGCTTCAACAAAGTAAACTGATATCAGTTTTTTATTTTAACGCATTTGCAAAAATATCTAAAAACCTGTTTTTGCTTTGTCATTATGTGGTGTTGTGTGTAGATTGATGAGGGAAAAACAATTTAATCCATTTTAAAATAAGGCTGTAACTAAACAAAATGTGGAAAAAGTCAAGGGGTCTGAATACTTTTAGAATGCACTGTAGCTAGGCTAGCTAGCTAGATTATTTATAGCTAAAAATAATAAGGATCCACTGCAGGGAAAAATATTAACTCACTATGGACAGACCCCAGCCAATGTAAGTTAGTCTTTCAAATAATTTAGCTAGCTAGTTCCTGAACATTAACCCCTTATTCTTCATCTGGTGTGGAATTGTTTTACTGACTCTGTCTCTGCATTATCCACAGGGTACCTGTCAACTTGTGAGTCTGAAAATGGACACAGGAGGTTAAGGAATCTGCATTGTTAGTATCAATTTGATGTTCATGATTATTTGTCACAACCTGGTTAGGTCAGGCTACCTGATTTGGTCGGGGTGCATTGTAGCTTTACCCTAACCTTTATCTAATTATTCTAACATGCCACATGAATTCACATAACCTGGCACGTTAATTAACTTAACCTGCTACGTTAATTATCCTTACCTGCCAATTTAGTTATCCTAACCTGTAATTCACATAACCTACCAACTTCCATTGCATTTGACATGCATTTAATTACATTTCTTGTACATACAGTTGAAGTCGGAAGTTTACATACACGTTAGCCAAATACATTTAAACTCAGTTTTTCACAATTCCTGACATTTAATCCTAGTAAAAATTCCCTGTCTTAGGTCAGTTAGGAACACCACTTTATTTTAAGAATGTGAAATGTCAGAATAATAGTAGAGAGAATGATTTCTTTCAGATTTTATTTCTTTCATCACATTCCCAGTGGCTCAGAAGTTTACATACACAATTAATATTTGATAGCATTGCCTTTAAATTGTTTAACTTGGGTCAAACGTTTTGGGTAGCCTACCACAAGCTTCTCACAATAAGTTGGGGGAATTTTGGCCCATTCCTCCTGACAGAGCTGGTGTAACTGAGTCAGGTTTGTAGGCCTCTTTGCACGCACACACTTTTTCAGTTCTGCACACCAATTTTCTATAGGATTGAAGTCAGCGCTTTGTGATGGCCACTCCAATACCTTGACTTTGTTGTCCTTAAGCCATTTTGCCACAACTTTGGAAGGATGCTCTGGGTCTTTTGGAAGACCCATTTGCGACCAAGCTTTAACTTCCTGACTGATGTCTTGAGATGTTGCTTCAATATATCCACATAATTTTCCTGCCTCATGATGCCATCTATTTTGTGAAGTGCTGCAGCAAAACACCCCCACAACATGATGCTGCCACCCCTGTGCTTCACGGTTGGGATGGTGTTCTTCAGCTTGCAAGCATTCTCCTTTTTCCTCCAAACATAACGATGGTCATTGTGGCCAAACAGTTCTATTTTTGTTTCATCAGACCAGAGGACATTTCTCCAAAAAGTACGATCTTGTCCCCATGTGCAGTTGCAAACCGTAGTCTGGCTTTTTATGGCGGTTTTGGAGCAGTGGCTTCTTCCTTGCTGAGCGGCCTTTCAGGTTATGTTGATATAGGACTCGTTTTACTGTGGATATAGATATATAGATACTTTTGCACCTGTTTCCTCCAGCATATTCACAAGGTCCTTTGCTGTTGTTCTGGGAGTGATTTGCACTTTTCGCACCAAAGTACGTTCATCTCTAGAAGACAGAACGCATCTACTTCCTGAGCGGTATGACGGCTGCGTGGTCCCATGGTGTATTTACTGGCTTACTATTGTTTGTACAGATGAACGTGGTACCTTCAGGCGTTTAGAAATTGCTCCCAATGATGAACTAGACTTGTGGAGGTCTACAATTTTTTTCTGACGTCTTGGCTGATTTCGTTTGATTATCCCATGATGTCAAGCAAAGAGGCACTGAGTATGAAGGTAGGCCTTGAAATACATCCACAGTTACACCTCCAATTGACTCAAATGATGTCAATTAGCCTATCAGAAGCTTCTAAAGCCGTGACATCATTTTCTGGAATTCTCCAAGCTGTTTAAAGGCACAGTCATCTTAGTGTATGTAAACTTCTGACCCACTGGAATTGTGATATAAGTGAAATAATCTGTCTGTAAACAGTTGTTGGAAAAATTACTTGTGTCATGCACAACGTAGATGTCCTAACCGACTTGCCAAAACTATAGTTTGTTAACAAGAAATTTGTGGAGTGGTTGAAAAACGAGTTTTATGACTCCAACCTAAGTGTATGTAAACTTCTGACTTCAACTGTATATCACCATATATTATGAACAATGTATATATAGTTATATATATATATATATATATATATATATTTAAAAAATGTATTATTCATATATAAATATATTGACCATAAATAATCAAATCATACATACTGTTAAATATATTTGAACCAAATACAGTGCCTTCAGAATGTATTCATAACCCTTGGCTGACTCCAATATTTGAACATTATTCTTTAAAAAATTCTTCAAGCTCTGTCAAGTTGGTTGTTGATCATTGCTAGACATATATTTTCAAGTCTTGCCATAGATTTTCAAGACGATTTAAGTCAAAACTGTACCTAGGCCACTCAGGAACGTTCAGTGTCGTTCTATATTTGGCCCTGTGTTTACGTTTATTGTCCTGCTGAAAGGTGAGTTTGTCTCCCAGTGTCTGTTGGAATGCAGACTGAACCCGTTTTTCCTGTACAATTTTGCCTACGCATTTTTTTATTCCATTAAAAACTCCCTATTCCTTGCCAATGACAAGCATCCCATAACATGATGCAGCCACCGCCATGCTTGAAAATAAAAAGAGTGGTACTGAGTGATGTGTTTTATTGGTTTTTAACCCAAACATAACGCTTTTTATTCAGGACATACTGTATATGCCATGGGTTATGCGGTATGTGTAGGTCTACTTATGTTTTTTTTAATTTATGTTTTATTGAACCTTTAACTAAGCAAGTCAGTTAATTAAGAACAAATTCTTGTTCACATCAGTAGATGTCAACGTGCTATACAGAAACCCAGGCTAAAACCCCAAACAGCAAGCAATGCAGATATAGAAACACGGTGGCTAGGAAAAACTCCCTAGGAAGAAACCTAGAGAGGAACCAGGCTCTGAGGGGTGGCCAGTCCTCTTCTGACTGTGCCGGGTAGAGATTAAAAGAGTACATAGCCATTAATTCCAGATCATTCTTCAAGATGTTGAGAAGTTTAATAGATGACCAGCAGGGTCAAATACTAATCGCAGTAGTTGTAGAGGGTGCAACAGGTCAGTACCTCAGTTGGCTTTTCATAGCCGAGCATTAAAGATGGTCGGGACAGCAGGTACGGTAGAAAGAGAGAGAGCGAGTTGAAAACAGCAGGTCTGGGACAGGTAGCACGTCCGGTGAACAGGTCAGGGTTCCATAGCCGCAGGCAGAACAATTGAAACTGGAGCAGCAGCACGAACAGGTGGACTGGGGCCAGCTAGGAGTCATCAGGCCAGGTATTCATGAGGCATGGTCCTAGGGCTCAGGACCTCTGGGAGTGGAGGGAGAGAGGGAGAGAGAGAGAATTTGAGGGAGCATACTTAAATTCACAGAGGCCACCAGATAAGACAGGAGAATTACAACAGATACAACAGTCGGACCCTAGCCCCTAGCATAGATACTGGTGGCTGAGACGGGGGGGGGGGGGGGGGGGGGGGGGGAGGGACACTGTGGTGCCGTCTGACGATACCCCCGGAAAGGGCCAACCAGACATCATATAACCCCACCCACTTTGCAAAAGCACAGACCCCATACCACTAGAGTGATATCAACAGACCACCAATTTACTACCTGAGACAAGGCTGAGAATAGCCCACAAAGATCTACACCACCGCATGCTCCCTCCTATTTTTGTATACAACATGTGCTAACATGAAAGACTCAATCACGGACACTCTTACTGATAGTTGTGGCTGCTTCGCATGATGTATTGTTGTCTCCACCTTCTTGCCCTTTGTGCTGTTGTCTGTGCTCAATAATGTTTGTACCATGTTTTGTGCTGCTACCATGGTGTGCTGCTGCCATGTTGTGTTGCCACCATGTTGTTGTCATGTTGTGTTGCTGCCATGCTGTGTTTTCATGTGTCTCTGCCATGCTATGTTGTTGTCTTAGGTCTCTCTTTATGTAGTGTTGTGGTGCCTCTCTTGTCGTAATGTGTGTGTTGTCCTATATTTTTATTTTTTATTTTATCATCCAACCCCCATCCCCACAGGAGGCCTTTTGCCTTTTGGTAGGCCGTCGTTGTAAATAAGAATTTGTTCTTAACTGACTTGCTTAGTTAAATAAAGGTTCAATAAAAAACGTTTTTAAAAAATGGCTTTATAAATACATTTGACTGATCGATTGATTGATTGATTGATTGATTGATTGATTGCTCACCCAGTAGATCAGGCATCAGTGGAGCAAGGTTGGCCACTGCTGGTATGGAGTTTTTTTTGTTCACCTAAAATGATGCTTTAGTAATACTAGCCTACTTACTACACATCTTTACATACACTACCGTTCAAAAGTTTAAGGTCACTTAGAAATGTCTGTCACGGATCCCTCCGGAACTGTGTCATTACACACACCTGGTCCCCATTCCCACTGATTGTATTTGTATAAATGCGCCCTTTGTTTCACCATTGGGCTGTCGATTATTGTTCCAATGTCCGTTGGTTGTGTGAGTGAGTACCTGGGCTGTGCTGTTTTGGCTTTCATGCCACGTGTATTGCGCAGATTATTACAGGTCTCGTCCCGTGTGGTATCATTGTGCGCTTGTGTATTTATTCGAGGTACTCCTCCCTCTTTTGTTTGGGTCTCAACCCTGTGTTTTGTATACGTGTTTGTTTTGTCTTCGTCCCTGTGCCTTTACGTGGCACGCTGTAATTTGGGTCAATAAAAACCCCTATTATGCATTCCTGCGCCTGTCTCCCGATCCTTTATACCAACGTGACAGAATAATCAACCAATAATCGACCAGGGAGACAGCGGGAATGGCCCGTCCGACGATGCTGCGACAGGCCCGTCCAGCTCCGCCGCAACTTCAGCAGCTGCAACTGGCCCGTCCGACGCCGCCACAACCGGTCCGTCCGACGCCATTGCGACTGGTCCGTCCGGCACCACCGCAATTTCAGCAGTGGCAACTGGCCCGTCCGATGCCGCCACAACTGGTCCGTTCGACAGCAGCGGCAACTGGCCCGTCCGACGACTCTGTATCGGGTCCTGATCGACCCGCATTGCGTTCCTGTGATCGTCCTCGGGGCCGGTGTCGTTGCGCTGTTAGTGCAGCACGTCAGGTGGGGGGGTACTATCACGGATCCCTCTGGAACTGTGTCATTACGGACACCTGGTCCCCATTCCGACTGATTGTATTTGGATAAATGTGCCCTTTGTTGCACCATTGGGCTGTCGATTATTGTTCCAATGTTCGTTGGTTGTGTAAGTACCTGTGCTGTGTTGTTTTGGCTTTCGTGCCACGTGTATTGTGCAGATGATTACGGGTCTTGTCCCTTGTGGCATCATTGTGCGCTTGAATATCTACATAGGCGCACAGAGACCCATTATCAGCAACCATCACTCATGTGTTCCAATGGCACATTGTGTTATCTAATCCAAGTTTATCATCTAAAAGGCTAACTGATCATTAGAAAACCCTTTTGCAATTATGTTAGCACAGCTGAAAACTGTTGTTCTGATTAAAAAAGCTATCAAACTGGCCTTCTTTAGACTAGTTGAGTATCTGGTGCATCAGCATTTGTGGGTTCGATTGCAGGCTCAAAATGGCCAGAAACAAAGAACTTTCTTCTGAAACTCGTCAGTCTATTCTTGTTCTGAGAAATGAAGGCTATTCCATGCGAGAAATTGCCAAGAAACTGAAGATCTCGTACAATGCTGTGTACAACTCCCTTCACAGAACAGCGCAAACTGGCTCTAACCAGAATAGAAAGAGGAATGGGAGGCCCCAGTGCACAACTGAGCAAGAGGACAAGTACATTAGACAAGTACATTGAGAAACAGACGCCTTACAAATCCTCAACTGGCAGCTTCATTAAATAGTACTCGCAAAACAACGTCAACAGTGAAGAGGCGACTCCGGGATGCTGGCCTTCTAGGCAGAATTGCAAAGAAAAGAACATATCTCAGACTGGCCAATAAAAATAAACGATTAAGATGGGCAAAAAAGCACAGACACTGGACAGAGGAAGATTGGAAAAAAAGTGTTATGGACAGACGAATCTAAGTCTGAGGTGTTCGGATCACAAAGAAGAACATTTGTGAGACGCAGAAAAAATTAAAAGATGCTGGAGGAGTGCTTGACGCCATCTGTCTGTGGAGGCAACGTGATGGTCTGAGGGTGCTTTGGTGGTGGTAAAGTGGGAGATTTGTACAGGGTAAAAAGGGATCTTGAAGAAGGAATGCTGTAACTCCATTTTGCAATGCCATGCCATACCCTGTGAATGGCGCTTAATTGGAGCCAATTTCCTCCTACAACAGGACAATGACCCAAAGCACAGCGTCAAACTATGCAAGAACTATTTAGGGAAGAAGCAGTCAGCTGGTATTCTGTCTATAATGGAGTGGCCAGCACAGTCACAGGATCTCAACCCTATTGAGCTGTTGTGGGAGCAGCTTGACCGTATGGTACGTAAGAAGTGCCCATAAAGCCAATCCAACTTGTGGGAGGTGCTTCAAGAAGCATGGGGTGAAATCTCTTCAGATTACCTCAACAAATTGACAACTAGAATGCCAAAGGTCTGCAAGGCTGTAATTGCTGCAAATGGAGGATTCTTTGACGAAAGCAAAGTTTGAAGGACACTTATTTCAATAAAAAAATCATTATTTATAACCTTGTCAACGTCGTGACTATATTTCCTAATCATTTTGCAACTCATTTCATGTATGTTTTCATGGAAAACAAGGACATTTCTAAGTGACCCCAGACTTTTGAACGGTAGTGTACAAGTTAGCTTATTTGTAAATTTTGTAGTGATGAAATGTTGATTCTTAGAAGTGAAGTGTTTAAACTTGATTTAATTGTTAAACTATTATTCAAAATGAACTAGTGTCGATGTTGATTAATCAGATATCACAATCCTGCAATAAATACGGGTTCTGTTCTAGCTCTAATATTCTGTGTTTCTGTGTTGTATTCTCAAATGAACATTTCTTTTTTGTCTAGTTTTATTTCATTGTCACTCTGTTTCAGTATATCAGCTATCTGAATCCCTTTAGTAGCTTATCATATGACATGCATCACCAATGCATCCATGGGCCTGGCATTATGGAGATCTGTTATCTGAAGCAGAGAATAGCTGAACTTACTAACTCACTGTTTATATGTTAAGCTACAGTACCAGTCAAAAGTTTGGACACAGCTACTTATTCTTAATTTTTTACTATTTTCTAGATTGTAGAATAATAGTGAAGACATCAAAACTATGAACTAACACATAGGGAGTCATGTAGTAACCAAAAAAGTTTTAAACAAATCTAAATATGTTTTATATTTGAGATTCATCAAAGTAGCCACCCTTTACAGTTTTGCACACTCTTGGCATTGTCTCAACCAGCTTCATGAGGTAGTCACCTGGAATGCATTTCAAAAGATGGCACCATAGAGGTGGCAGCTTCGCTTCAAGTCCCTTAGTATCTAGTTTTTTATGTATTATTTCTTACATTGTTAGCCAAAAAAACGTACGTGTTATTACATACAGCCGGGAAGAACTATTGGATATCAGAGAGACGTCAACTTACCAGCACAACCAGCACTACAACCAGAAATACTTTCCCAAAGCGGTCCTTTGTCTGCACTTCCCAGGGCATTTGAATTGATTCCAGAGGCCGACCCAAAACAACACCGTCGGAGGAGAGGGTGCCGGAGCGGTCTTCTAGTGAGGCTTCGGATGCACACACACCACCCACTGCTTCCGAGTATATTACTCGCTAATTTCCTGTCGCTAGTTAACAAAGTCGACCAAATTAGGGCAAGATTTGCTTTCCAAAGAGATATCCGGGATTGTAAAGTACTCTGTTCCACGGAAACATGGCCTGCTGGGGACATGATGTCGGAGTCCGTACAGCCAACAGGATTTTCAGTGCATCGCGCCAACAGGAACAAACATCTCTCTAGTAAGAAGAAGGTCGGGGGTGTATGTTTCATGATTAACGACTCATGGTGTAATTGTAACAACATACAAGAACTCAAGTCCTTTTGTTCACCTGACCTAGAATTCCTCACAATCAAATGCCGACCATATTATCTCCCAAAAGATCTCTCCTCAAATATCATCACAGGCGTGTATATTCCCCCGCAAGCGGATACCAAGACAGCCATCAAGGAACGTCACTGGACTTTTTGCAAACTGGAAACCATATATCCTGAGGCCGCATTTATTGTAGCTGGGGATTTTAACAAAGCTAATCTGAGAACAGGCTACCTAAACTCTATCAGCATATCGATTGCAGTACATGAGCCAGTAACACACTCGACCACTGCTACTCTAACTTCCGCAATGCATACCAGGCCCTCCCCCGCCCTCCTTTTTGCAAATCTGACCATGGCTCCATATTGTTGCTCCCCTCCTTCCGGGTAGCCTCAGACAATAACATTGACGTATACGCTGACTTGGTGAGCGAGTTTATAAGGAAGTGTATAGGAGATGTTGTACCCACTGTGACTACTAAAACTTTCCCTAACCAGAAACCGTGGATTGATGGCAGCATTCGCGCAAAACTGAAAGCACGACCCACCGCATTTAATCATGGCAAGGCAACTGGAAACATGACCGAATACAAACAGTGTAGTTATTCCCTCCGTAAGGCAATCAAACAAGCAAAGCGTCAGTATAGAGACTAAGTAAAACATTTTAACGTGTTAACCCTCGCAAGGCTGCCGGCCCAGACGGCATACCTAGCCGCGTCCTCAGAGCATGCGCAGATCAGCTGGCTGATGTATTTATCAATCCCTATCCCAGTCTGCTGTCCCCACATGCTTCAAGATGGCCACCATTGTTCCAATTCCCAAGAAAGCTAAAGTAAACTAAATGACTATCGCCCCGTAGCACTCACTTTTGTCATCATGAAGTGCTTTGAGAGACTAGTCAAAGATCATATCACCTTCACCCTACCTGTTACCCTAGACCCACTCCAATTTTCTTACCGCCCCAATAGGTCCACAGACGATGCAATCGACATCACACTGCACTATCCCATCTGGACAAGAGGAATACCTATGTAAGAATGCTGTTCATTGACTACAGCTCAGCCTTCAACATCATAGTACCCACCAATAAGCTTGAATCCCTGGGTCTCAACCCCGCCCTGTGCAACTGGGTCCTGGACTTCCTGACGGGCCGCCCCCCCCAGGTGGTGAAGGTAGGAAACAACATCTCCACTCAGCTGATCCTCAACATTGGGGCCCTACAAGGGTACGTTCTCAGCCCTCTCCTGTACTCCCTGTTCACCCATGACTGCGTGGCCATGCATGCCTCCAACTCAATCATCAAGTTTGCAGACGGCACTACAGTGGTATTCTTGATTACCAACAATGACGAGACAGCCGAGGTGAGGGCCCTCGGAGTGTGTTGTCAGGAAAATAACCTCTCACTCAATGTCAGCCAAACAAAAGAGATGATCGTGGACTTTTGGAAACAGCAAAGGGAGAACCCCCCTATACACATTAACGGGACAGCAGTGGAGAAGGTGGACAGTTTTAAGTTCCTCTGTGTACATATCACCGACAAACTGAAATGGTCCACGCACACAGACAGTGTGGTGAAGAAGGCGCTGTTCAGGAGGCTGAAGACAAAATTGGGCTTGTCAACGAAAACCTTCACTAACTTTTACAGGTGCACAATTACGAGCATCCTGTCGGGCTGTATCATCACCTGGTACGGCAACTGCACCGCTCACAACCACAGGACACTCCAGAGGGTGGTGCAGTCTGCACAATGCATCATCAGGGGCAAACTACCTCCCCTCCAGGACACCTACAACACCCGATGTCACAGGAAGGCAAGAAAGATCATCAAGGACAATAACTACTCGAGCCACTACCTGTTCACCCCGCTTCCATCCAGAAGGCGAGGTCAGTACAGGTGCATCAGAGCTGGGACAGAGAGATAGAAGCTGTTTTTCAATCTCAAGGCCAGATTGTTAAACAGCCACCACTAGCACAGAGAGGTGGCTGCCTACCTACAGACTTGATATTGTCACAACGTGGCCCTTTTGGGGTGTATATCGTGCCCCCCCCCCTCTCACTCTCTCTCCCACATCAGATTTTACAACAGTCATAAGTACCTGGTAGAAACTGCCATGCAGTATTGAGGGAAAGAGTCTCCTAATCCCCAAAATGGGAGAATTAAACAATATTTCTATTTTTGAGTATGTGGGAATGGTCCGTGGACACTTAAGGGACAGTCATGTCGAGTGTGTTTCATTTGGTGATCTCATGAAGGACAGGAATCACACAACTATATCTCTTAATGTGTACATTTCCCAGCTGTCAGGTTTACATCTGAAGGTTGTATAAGATGAATGAATAAGTAGAAGAATAGTTTTGAAAAGATAACAATGTGATTTAGTATTCTTAATGAGAATTGGTTGTTTTATGGTAACTTAAAACTTACTTTTCAGAAGCCACGCCCAGGTGGGCACAAACTTGATGACACGGCCCTTTTCTACCCAAGTATAAAAGCCTCCGTGACGCAATTCACACCAGACCACGCAAACCACGGAGTAAGCTAAGGTTGCAAATGGTTGAATTTCTAAGACCATACAGCGTGTAGCGTTGGCTACATGGCTACGAATGGTTAAACTCTAAAGCTAGAAATGGTTCAACTCTAAAACATTGCCAAAGAAGGAGTAAATCTTAGACGAGGTCTTTTCAGTCTGAAGCTGGAAATGTACGTAGCCTAGGACGAATAATAACGACAACCGCCGAAACACCTTTTCTATGCGACAACATGGGTATGCCAGACATATCCACTAGGAACGCAACCACAGACTTTTCTGTCGACTCTCTCCAGCAGACGGACCAGCGACCACAGAGAGAGACAACAAGACATACACTCGTAAATATGTAAATTGCAATTAATTTTCTAATGAGCGGTCGTTCATGTAAAGTATTAGCAATTTCTATGAGGGTAGTTATCAGCTATGAGTTTGTTTCCCGCTCTTGAGTGGTCCACACCCCCTTTCCTTTGTCTACCAAGCCGTCATATCAGTTTTGTCCGCTATGGGACTTTTTCTTTGCATCATGTTAAGTAACCCATGTATGAACTAATTGTGTGTGTGTTTTAAGTAATTTTGTGATTGATTAAGCTAGTTAGTAAATAAATAATGAGGCCCATTTGTATATCGCTGATTCATGATTCTATGCTAGGGTTCATGCAGATATCCAAGGGTTTGCGACGTTCAGTAATGACACTGATGAGGTAATACAATTCATTAATAAGTGAATGTTTTGATAGGATGTGAAAATCTGAAGAGTTATATTTTGGGAAATTGGCACTATAAACAAATGTTCCGTGGTGCCCCGACTTCCTAGTTAATTAAAGTGACATGATTAGTTTAATTGTGTAATTAAATTACACATAGATAATTGATTTGATAATATACAGTCTTCACATTTAATGATAGTCCAGACATGACAAGATCATTGGCCACTTTAATAAATGGAACACTAGTCACTTTAATAATGCCACTTTAAGAACATTTACATATCTCGCATTACTCACCTCATATGTATATACTGTATCCTTCACTATCTATTGCATCTTAGCCGCTCTATCGCTGCGCATCCATATATTTTATACTATATATATTCTCATCCCATTCCTCTAATAGATTGCGTGTATTGTGTTTTGTTGTGGAATTTGTTATATATTACCTGTTAGATACTGCTGCACTGTCGGATCAAGAAACATAAGCATTTCACTAGATTCGCAATAACATCTGCTAACCATTTGTATGTGACAAATAAAATGTTATTTGAATTACCAGGTGTACCTTGTTAAAGGTTGATTTGTGGAATTTCTTTCCTTCTTATTGCATTTGACTTGTGTTGCAAGAAGGTAGGGGTGGTATACAGAAGATATCCCTATTTGGTAAAAGACCAAGTCTATATTTTGGCAAAAACAGCTCAAATAAGCGAAGGGGAAACGACAGTCCATCATTACTTTAAGACATGAAGGTCAGTCAATGGGGAAAATTTCAAGAGCTTTGAAGGTTTCTTCAAGTTCAGTCGCAAAACCATCAAGCGCTATGATGAAACTGGCTCTCATGAGGACCGCCACAGGAAAGGAAGACTCAGAGTTACCTCTGCTGCAGAGGATAAGTTCATTAGAGTTACCAGCCTCAGAAATTGCAGCCCAAAGAGATGCTTCACAGAGTTCAAGTAACAGACACATCTCAACATCAATTGTTCAGAGGAGACAGCGTGAATCGGGCCTCATGGTCGAATTGCTACAAAGAAACCACTACTAATGGACACCAATAATAAGAAGAGACTTGCTTTGGCCAAGAATCACGAGCAATGGACATTAGAGATTTTTGGTTCCAACCGCCGTGTCTTTGTGAGACGCAGAGTAGGTGAACGGATGATCTCTGCATGTGTAGTTCCCACCGTGAAGCATGGAGGAGGAGGTGTGATGGTGTGGGGGTGCTTTCCTGGTCACACTGTCAGTGATTTATTTACACTTCAAGGCACGCTTAACCAGCATGGCTACCACAGCATTCTGCAGCAATATGCCATCCCATCTGGTTTGCGCTTAGTGGGACTGTCATTTGTTTTTCAACAGGACAATGACCCAACACACCTCCAGGCTGTGTAAGGGCTATTTGACCAAGAAGGAGAGTGATGAAGTGCTGCATCAGATGACCAGACCTCCACAATCACAGCAGATTTGAGGAAAAGCAGCCAACAAGTGTGACGTGGTATGGTTGGACCCAGGTGCAGAGAAGAGACCAGACGAGGAATCAGTGGTTAAGGATAAACATAATACTTTACTGAGAAATAGCAAAGCTGTCATTATTGGTTGTTTAAAGGGTGGTTATTTTGAAGAATATAAAATATAAAATATATTTTGATTTGTTTAACACTTTTTTGATTACCACATGATTCCATATGTGTTATTTCATAGTTTTGATGTCTTCACTATTATTCTACAATGTAGAAAATATAAAAATAAAGAAAAACCCTTGAATGAGTAGGTGTCCAAACTTTTGACTGGTACTGTAGCTTAACATATAAACAGTGAGTTAGTAAGTTCAGCTATTCTCTGCTTCAGATAACAGATCTCCATAATGCCAGGCCCATGGATGCATTGGTGCATTGGAGATATGTTCTCAACTTAAATTTATACCAGTAGACAATGTATATGAGACAAACTATATACCATATTTTGTACATGCCTTTTAAGTGCTGTCATACATTTATTTAGTGCAAATCCAACCCTTGTAATTTAGGTAACAGTATAAAAATAAGGAGATGACAATTAGGCTACAGGAGATGAGCGTTACACTTAACATATTTTGAGGTTCATTTGATTTTATTTATTTTGAAAACCAGCGTGCTGCAAATGTTCTAAAATATTGCTTGTTTTGTTTATATTTTTAGGGGGCTTTCACACCAAAATGGTTTGGTGTTTTTTTTTTTGAACACACTAAACAACGCACCGTGGTTGGCTCAAAAAGGGTGGTCTCGGTCAGATTTAATTTGTACCATGGCGCGGTTCGTTGCTGGTGAGAACGCAGTCCTGACCAAACACAAGAAAATAACCAAAGTACCGCATTATTATTGGTTGTTTGACTGAAACATTTTGAGAGTTTTTGTCCAATAAACAAATGACTTGCATGGACAGACACAGGGTTTTGTTTAGGAATTTTAGAAAAAAAATACAATGTAACAAATAGTCAAACTCTGATTTAAACTATTGCTCAAACTATGTGTCAAAACACCCTTAATCCTCACGCACTGTTGATTCTAAGGCACTAATCTGGTGAGCACCTTTGGAGCTCTGCCCAAGCAAGACATTTGATTGGTTTGACATGTTGCAAGGCATCACTGGTTCGTGATGAGACTAGAGATTTCTACCCCTAAACTTTTGTTCAACAAGTCAAAATACGTTTCTATTTACTCCTCAGATACCCTAAAATGTAATCAAAGTATAATATTTCTTACAGAATGAAATATGTTCAATAGGAAACTGATTTTAGCAGGTGCATTCTGTCTTCATGGCGCGCGCAAACACAAATTTCCAAGACTATGTCCCTGTGCTAAAACTGATATTTATTATTTGTTTTTGAAGTTACAAGCCTGAAAACTTGAACACAGACTGCTGGTACGCTATGGAAGCCATAGGAATTGCATCCAGGGAGCAAATTTTCAATATGACCTTTTACTTGCCTTTCTAAGAGGATGATCTCTCAACAACAAATAAATCAGGTTTGTTTTTCTTTGGATTTTATCCTACTATATCTATTGTGTTATATTATCCTACATTATTTTAACATTTCTGCAAACTTCAAAGTGTTTTCTTTTCAATGGCATATGCATATCCTGGCTTCAGGGCCTGAGCAACAGGCAGTTTGCTTTGGGCATGTCATTCAGGCGGAAATTGAGAAAAAAGGGGCCTAGCCCTAAGAAGTTTTAATGTTCATCTTAATTCTGTATTGTTCCACTTTGTCCTTTGACATGAAAAAGTGAATAAGCATGTCCCTCTTTGTTGTCAATTCCCCCCAGAAAATGTGGATCACTGACCTTTATATTGTCCCTGTATTACATTTTTCCTTGAAGACCGCTGCTGTGGCATTTGCGGGCCAAGTGCCCCGTCTCATGGCATGAAGGGCACACTGTATCCACAAACCTACAGTCTGCAGCACTGTGGTTCCCGCCGCTACGTTAACATCCACCAGTTGTAGCAACTCGCTCGGTGCTGGACTGAATTTTGATTATGGGGCACACTGACCCCTGCTGTTGCAGTTCTGCCACGTCCTTCGCAGCTGTCTCCATCGACTTGGCCAGCTCCACTGCTCATTTCAATGTCAATTTGGTCTCTGACTGTAACTCTCTTTTGAATATGATCTTTGTTTATACCACACACTAGTCTATCTCAAATCATGTCATCAAGTCCAAAGCCAAACTCAGAGAATTCCGTGAGTCTCCGTAGTTCAGCCACAAGTTATGCCACTAATTTTCCATGCTGCCGTACTTTCGAGTGAAATTTGAAATGCTGTTGGAGTGTAATGGTCATTCCATTTTTCCAGTAAATCCTTCAATGGAAGATGCAACGGTGTTTCTGTCTGGCACAAGTCTTGTAACATGGCATAAACTTTACCACCTCATATACTGAGAAAAATAGCCTTTTTCTTCCTGTCATTGGTCATTTAATTTGCCTCCAGTCATCCACCTCCGGCTCGTATTCACTAATCTTTCTAGCTAGCTCGTTCACTGTCTGAGATAATTATTTGGTTCAACAAGTCTTTCACCTGCACAGAGCTCTGTACATCCTCGCCGCCAATGTATTAAAGTGAGAGGGATGAGTTAATTCAGTTCCACACAGTGTCTGTCTGTTTATTATGCTTTAATGAAAATGTATCCGTATAAGGAAAACCCAGTAGTTTTCCCGGCTAAAACCAACTCTGAATTAACAGGACCCCTACACAGTTATTTACTTCTATTTAGGTGGGAGTCATAATTCCTGAATAGAAACACAAACCATTTACCACATTAGAACACCATCTATATTGGGAGGTGTGAATTGCAGACAATTACCAAATGCCATGTGCTCAGGTAGAAGCCGTTAGCCATAGCCATTAGCCCAAACAAAGAAAAACCACGTTTCAAAGTTCATAGACGTGCATCCAGGTATACTAATTTGGGTGAGTCAACTTATTTGAATGACATTGTCGTCGTCCCCATGAGGAAATCCGTCCATCCTTCCGTTAGTCACACGCGATATCTCAGATAGCACTGGCGCAATTTATTTGGTACATAAGACTAGTACATAGAACAACATGGCTGCTATTAACCGATAAACATTCACGTGGGCGTGGTCTGACACATAAATACATAGAAATCAGTCAAGGATATTCATATTGTAACATACTTTGGTACACATGTTGAAAACACTGTCAAGACTCAACGTATGCAAGAACATTCATATTGACCACACGGTGGCACTATAATAGGCACATGTTTATATCTCTTGATCTGTTTGACTCAGAGTGCTCACACATGCTCAGGGATATGAGTCCAGCTAACCCACACAATATCTCAGACACCACTGGCCTGATTTTGATGAAACTTGGGTGAATGATGTGTCTTGCCATAGAGATCTGGCATTTACAAAATTACACTGATAGGCCCAAGTATAGTAATCAACTGCAATTCCAAACATTGAACAAGCATATATCCTGTCCCGTTTAAGCTTGAATTGTTGTCACTAATTGGCCCAATGTTGTGGGGGACAACATGTCTACTGTTGCCTTGTTTTATATGATTTAGTACACGTTATTAACAAAGTCTATTCCATTTGAAGTAGAAAATCGAAAATAAACTTTATTAGGCTACGTAACACAAAATGTTTAATCATTTTGAAAGTACAGGACATAGGTAGACTTTTATGTTAAACCCCCTAGAGTTGATGTCCACGTCCCTGTGGAAATCTAATTAGCATAATAATAAAATTCCCATCAAAATCCATCTGCTGGAGATCTGTTTTTTTGTTGCATGGCCTGCGTCTCAATACACCGCACCGCCAATGGCAGCCTTCCGCATCTGCGGGGGAAGGTGGCTGAGCTACAGCAGTGTTTGTCAGACCATAAGATATGCCAACTTCTGTCTTTATCATCAGAATGGTGGATGCCCTCACTAGCAATGTCCATGTAAAAACAGGTTATATCCATGATGAGTCCTCTATGTATCTCTACGAACGATGCACAATTCAGGCCATTTCCAAAGACAGTACAGCATGAAGATAGGCAGAAACTGCTACTCTAATAGAAATCCCTGATCACATTTGTAGGCGACGTTGGCTATCTAAGCTCAGGCGCAGAAACACGTCATCGGGTCTAACGGTCGTCTCGCGATGAACTGCGCATGTACAATCAATCAATCAATTAAATGTATTTTTAAAGCCCTTTTACATCAGCAGTTGTCACAAAGTGCTTATACGGAAACCCAGCCTAAAACTCCAAAGAGCAAGCAATGCAGATGTAGAGGCACGATGGCTAGGAAAAACTCCTTAAAAAGGCAGGAACCTAGAGAGAAACCTAGAGCGGAACCAGGGTCTGAAGGCTGGCCAGTCCACTTCTGGCTGTGCTGGGTGGAGATTATAAAGCCTTGTTCACACTGCAGGCCTTAATGATCAAATCCGTTTTGGAATACTGACTGTCCAAACATCTTATCCCAGTTACTAATTAGCATGCACCATGTAGAAAATGACTGTAAAAACTGTTAAATCCCCGTGGATTGATGAGGAATTGAAAAATGTTATGTTTGAGAGAGATGAGGCAAGAGGAATGGCAAATAAGTCTGGCTGCACAATCGATTGGCAAACGTACTGCAAATGGAGAAATCATGTGACTAAACTGAATAAAAAGAAGAAGAAACTACACTACTGTATGAAACAAAGATAAATGACATAAAGAATGATAGTCAAAAGCTTTGGAGCACCTTAAATTGTCACACCCTGATCAGTTTCACCTGTCCTCGTTATTGTCCCCACCCCCTCCAGGTGTCGCTTGTTTCCCCCAGTGTATTTATCCCTGTGTTTCCTGTCTCTCTGTGCCAGTTTGTCTTGTATGTTCCAAGTCAACCAGTGGTTTTCCTGTACGCCTGCCTTTGCTATTCTCTTTTTTCTAGTCCTCCTGGTTTTGACCCTTGCCTGTTCTGGACTCTGTACCCGCCTGCCTGACCATTCTGCCTGCCTGACCATTCTGCCTGCCTTGACCACGAACAAGCCTTTCTGCTACTCTGTACCTCCTGAACTCTGATCTGGTTTTGACCTTTTGCCTGTCCACAATTATTCTCTTGCCTACTCCTTTTGGATTATTAAACATTGTAAGACTCCAACCATCTGCCTCCTGTGTCTGCATCTGGGTCTCGCCTTGTGTCATGATATAAATACAATTTTGGGGAAAAAAGGCAAACTCAGCTCCACTATTCACTGAATTAGGTGTCTCATTCATCACAAAACTGACTGAAATTGCCAACTACTTTAATTATTTTTTCATTGGCAAGATTAGCAAACTTAGGCATGACATGCCAGCAACAAATGCTGACACTACACAACCAAGTATATCTGAACCACATTATGAAAGACAAGAATTGGACATTTGAATTCTGTAAAGTGGGTGTGGAAGAGGTGAAAAATTGTCTTTCAACAATGACAAGCCACCGGGGTCTGACAACTTGGATAGAAAATTACTGAGGATAAGAGCGGACGATATTGCCACATCTTCAATTTAAGCCTACTAGAAAGGGTGTGCCCTCAAGCCTGGAGGGAAGCAAAAGTAATTTTGCTGCCTAAGAATAGTAAAGCCCCCTTTACTGGCTCAAATTGCCAACCAATCATTTGTGTTACCAACCCTTAGTAAACTTTTGGAAAGGCACAGATCGAGGCACAGATCTGGGGAAGGGTACCAAAAAAATTCTGCAGCATTGAAGGTCCCCAAGAACACAGTGGCCAAACTGAGCAATCAGGGTAGAAGGGTCTTGGTCAGGGAGGTGACCAAGAACCCGATGGTTACTCTGACAGAGCTCTCGGGTTCCTCTGTGGAGATGGGAGAACCTTCCAGAAGGACAACCATCTCTGCAGCCCTCCACCAATCAGGCCTTTATGGTACAGTGACCAGACGGAAGCCACTCCTCAGTAAAAGGCACATGACAGCCCGCTTGGAGTATGTCAAAAGGCACCTAAAGACTATCAGACATTGAGAAACAAGATTCTCTGGTCTGATGAAACCAAGATTGAACTCTTTGCCTAAATGCCAAGCGTCACGTCTGGAGGAAACCTGGCACCATCCCTGTGGTGAAGCATGGTGATGACAGCATCATGCTGTGGGGATGTTTTTCAGCGGCAGGGACTGGGAGACTAGTGAGGATTGAGGGAAAGATGAACGGGGCAAAGTACAGAGAGATCCTTGATGAATACCTGCTCCAGAGCGTTCAGGACCTCAGATTGGGGTGAATGTTCACCTTTCAACAGGACAGCGTCCCTAACCACACAGCCAAGATAACGCAGGAGTGGCTTCGTGACAAGTTTCTGAATGTCCTTGAGTGGCCCAGCCAGAGCTCAGACTTTAACCTGATCGAACATCTCTGGAGAGACCCGAAAATAGCTGTGCATCAACGCTCCCCATACAAACTTACAAAGCTTGAGAGGATCTGCAGAGAAGAATGGGAGAAACTCCCCAAATGCAGGTGTGCCAAGCTTGTAGCGTCATACTCAAGAAGACTCTAGGATGTACATGCTGCCAAATGGGGCTTCAACAAAGTACTGAGTAAAGGGTTTGAATACTTATGTAAATATGATATTTCTGTTTTTCTCAAAACCTGTTTTGGCTTTGTCATTATTCGGTATTGTGTGTAGATTGATGAGGGGAAAAAAATATTTATTCAATATTAGAATAACGCTGCAACTTTTTAAAAAATGTGAAAAAAGTCAAGGGGTCTGAATACTCTCTGAAGACACTGTATATATTGTTTTGTTTCTCTGTAATACTACTAGCCACCTAGCAATTTTATGAAGTTGGCTTTCGCTAACCCAGATAGGTTCCCAATCTACAGTACCAACCTCCTAACTAGCTACCCAGAGTACATTTCAGGATATCAATCAAGTTAGAGTAGCTAGCTTGTTTAACTATCTTAGCTGGCATGCCTGCTGGAACGGTTGGTAGACTTTCTAAAAGCAAGCAATTACTAATTGTACTGAATTAGACTCACATTCCTTTCGATCTTTTACCCAGATTTGAGCAGAGATGCAGAGAAGCTCAAGAGGTGTGCCTAAGATATGCAGAAAAATAAACATATCTTTTTTAATTAAGCATAATGATTATGCCTTTAGATTGCAAGAAAAAAGCTGTTTCAGGTGTTTGAAAAATGCTAAATACTCCAATTTACAGATGGGGGGCAAGCACCCATCCTGTTCGTCTATCCTGTGACCTAAGACGAAAATTATTATCACGGTATTGTTAAAATGTGCTGGAAATGTTCAAAAAGTACTGGTACACACACTGAAATAATTTCACCAAGTTTTATGTTGAAAACCAACAAACAAATAAAATTAGCAGCACTATGCACTTTCTGTGTGCATAAACATTCAACTAATAACATTAACATTAAAGATGACACCATGTGGCCATGAGAGGTAAAAGTTTCCCTAGTGCAGGTTTTAATGAACACAACCTTAAGTAAGCAAATCAAATGTGCATATAAAAGCAACACAAGTAAAGCAATGTGCATGTAAGAACAATACAACCATATGTAAACACATCCAATGTGCATGTAAGAACAATACAACCATATGTAAACACATCCAATGTGCATGTAAGAACAATACAACCATATGTAAACAAATCCAATGTGCATGTAAGAACAATACAACCATATGTAAACACATCCAATGTGTAGGTGTTGACGTTAAAATAACAACACAAAATATGTAAACAAACCAAATGAACAGCACTGGTTGTATGTCCGTTCTCTCATACAGAAATAAGGTGCTGTTGGCCTAACATCCTGTATGTATGCATCTTTGTTCACCTGAGATTGAAATGTAAAAATGTCATCATATTTACTTTGTCCGGTTTAAGTAGTGATCTGCGAGGGGAGACAATGTGCCCGCTAGCACTGAACACTCTCTCTGATGGCACGCTGGTTGCTGGGATGCACAAAAGCTTCCCGGCAACCCTGGCAAGGTGAGGCAGCTCTGATGCATGGCCCCTCCACCACACCAGTGGACCCTCTTCTGCTAGAATGGGTGGCAGAGACAGGCAGACCTTGGATCTCTTCTTTCACTCTGTCTTCTGGGGTGGTCGGAATCTGACCCTCTTTACCTCAACAAGGCAACAGAGAGGTGATCTTTCTCAGCAACCCAGCCAGGCTTTTCCCCTCCGATGCCGCTGTGGGGGTGTTAGTGGTGGAGGTGCTGCTGGTGCTTGTGGTTCTTCCCTGACTTGTGCAGCTGCCAGCTTCAAGGCCTCCTGGACACAGCTGTCAGTGTCAATTTTTGCAGCCTCAGGCTCATCTAAAAAGCTCCTTTTGAAGCGGGGGTCAATGAAACAAGCCATGTGCATGACTCTCTTTGCATCTGTTGTTAAGGTCTTCTCTGTGTATCTGTTGTTAAGGTCTTCTCTCATTACCCTTTTCATCTCTTTGGTCAGGGATGGCTCCGTATCCTTTTCCACCAGAACATCACGGGTGATGTGGTCCAGGACAGGCTTGATGGCTGAGAGTGTCACTCGTGTCTCTGAGATAAGTGCATCTGTAAACTTGCTCAGAGGTTCAAGGAGCTGGCACAGTTGCTCCATGACACTTATGTCGGTATCCTTGGGCATCAGATGCCATGTTCCTCTTTTTCCACCAAGTGTCGCACAAACTGGCTGCTGTTGGCTAAGGAAACGCTCAAGCATCTTGTGTGTAGATCCCCATCGGGTCACCACATCATGGATCAGAGCCTTCTGTGGCATGTTGAGGGCAGCTTGCTTTTCTCTCAGTTCTCTCCTTCTCTTCCAGCTCCGTGAGAAGCCTTGGACCAGATGACGGCAGACCTTGACTGCTGTGTCAACTCTCTAAATTTTCAGAACCTTTGAGATGGCAAGGTTCAAATTATGGCCAACTTAAAAAATAAAGGAGAGCCGCACACGCTAGGAGCTCAGATGCAAACATATTTATGTCCAACGTTTCGACAGACAAGCTGTCTTCATCAGGGTATAATGACAAACACTGCGGGATGACTCATTTATATAGTGTCAAAAGACCCACACAGGTGTCTGTAATCATGGCCGGGTGTGGCCTGATATCATTGGTTAATTCTCATATATTAAAATAGCATACAAAAAACATAAATGGATAGCGTACGATCATCAAATTATGGCCAAAGCACCTAAGCCACAGATCTGGGAACTCTTCAAAAGCCTTGATCATGTTTGTTGCATTGTCTGTGGTTATGCAGACCAGGTCTTTCTTGTTGATCCCCCACTCTTCCAGCATATTCTCAAAAAACTCTGATGTTGTGAGCCGAGTGAACTTCTGGGAAGAACTGTGTTTCCAGGCAGTTTGATTCCAGTTGCCAGTTTGGGGTGAGGAAATGGATAGTGAAGCTGATGTAGGGTTGTCCACCCCTGCTTTCACTGGTCCAGAGGTCAGTAGTTGCAGCAAACCATGTGCCTTGAGCCAAACTTTTTCCAACATCAGCTTTAACCTGGTTGTACAGGTTTGGGATTTCAGTCTTGGAAAATAATGTTTGTGATGGCACTTTGTAGTGAGGCACGGGAGCCTTCATCAGCCTCAGAAAGCCAGGCCTCTCAACAATTTGACATTTGCAATGTAATATGAAAGGGCTGCAGTGAGATCTTGAGCATTTGTTGACGTGGATGCATAAGCAGCCTGTCTTTTTAAATGCTTGCTGGAGTGTCTGTGTCACAACTGTAGATGAGGAGGGACCAGTAGCATCACTGGGTTTGCCTGCTGCACGCCCACTCTGTAAACAAGGGAATAGCAAATGTATTATTATTGGTGTTGTTACATTATAATTATTACGCACGCACACACACACACACACACACACACACACACACACACACACACAGTCTATCATCTGTGTTGCATTTGAGTATATGCAATGACCCCATGCACAATTGACATAAATACAAATGAGTCTTAAGAAGACAGTGATAGTAATTGCAATGAGCCCAACAATTGACATAAATACTGGAGTCTTGTATATGAGTCTATAGTGTTTCTCCTGTTGGAACACTTTTACAACCAAGTCAACGACTGCCGGATTTTAAATGAACAAAATATGTTGGTTGGGTGACTAAACTATGTAACGTGTGCAATGGGCAAATAGAGTCTGCAGACACACAACGCATACAGCACCAGAACAACGTGTAGTGTTTTTACAAGAGTAGGTAACACTGAAAGCTTCAGTTTACATTACTGACAAGCTACTAGCAAGTTAGACAGTCAAACCATGACATTTTCCCCCATTCCGAAGTTCCCACATCATGCACTTACCTTGCATTCACTATAAAGTAGTGGGTGGCGGTCACGAAGATGACTCAAGAAATTTGAAGTGTTGCCCCCTTTCGCAGCGATTATTTAAATCATCTTTGTAGTTTTTGCATGTTCTGCATACAGGGTGACCATCTTCGATTAAGTTTCCCTCAGCACGCTTGTAAAATCCAAAATACGACCACACTTCAGATTTGGTCCTCTTAGAAGGCTGAAAAATCTCCCGAGCGCTGTCACTGCCTTCCGCCATGTTTTCACACAAAACAAAACCCACGTAGCATGCTGCGCCTGCGTCAGACTGTTGCTAACTTTGGTTGATGCTGGACACTATTTACCGTGAGTTTTTCAAACCGTGGTAATCAAACACGGCGTTATTGATCATTAAAATCTGAAACGGTAATACTAATCGTCGGGAATTTTTCTTCTGGTTTATCGTGAAACCGGTAACTGTTTCATCCCTAGTGCCAACTAATGTGACAAAGCTCAGAGCATATCTGGCTTTACTTACCCACTATGGCAAGTTCATGAAGAATCTCTACTCTCATCAAACCTATGACAGAGCTCTTACAGAAAGATAGACCTTGGGTGTGGTCAGAACAATGTCAGCAGGCATTTGAAAGAATAAAGACACAGCTGTCTTCCTCCCCAGTGTTAGTGCACTACGACCCACACATGCCAGTAATATTGGCTTGTGATGCCTCACCATATGGGGTGGGTGCTGTCATCTCACACACAATGCCTGACGGCGACACTCACTAAGACAGAGTTGAAGTATGCCCAAATAGAGAGGGAGGCCTTAGGGATCATATTTGGGGTAATGAAGTTCCATGACTACCTATATGGTCATAAGACCAATCCAAACTATCAAGTGTCATTTTCAGATGTACTTTCCATTTTAGCTAAGGACATAGCCAGGGAAACTACCAAGGATGAGGGTTTGGCAAAAGTGAAGCACTTCACACTTACAGGGTGGCCTAACCATTATTGGGTGAGAAGGGATGAGCTCACTGTAGAAAGTGATTGTGGGTTATGGGGTATGAGAGCGGTGGTGCTGGCTACTCTACAGAGGGACCTACTGAAGGAGCTACAGGAAAACCACTGGGGCATGGTCAACATGAAAGCTCTCCCAAGGAGCCACTTTTGGTGGCCCGGGTTAGACTCAGACATAGAAGACATGGTAAGGAGATGCCAGGTGTGTCAGTCTAATAGACCAATGCAGAACCTTGCACCAGTGCATTCTTGGAAATGGCCTGAGAGTGGTCCTGGCAACGCATCTGTATATATTTTGTCAAAGAGGGAAAGCACCCAGTTCTTAGTAGTTACGGATGCATACTCACGCTGGTCAGAAGTAAAGTGTATGAGTAATACTTCAGCTACAGCCACGGTAGAGACACTCCGGGGAATGTTCTCAGCCTACGGGTTAGTTGAGGAGTGTGTCTCAGACGATGGGCCACAGCTGGTTTCAAAAGAGATGGAGACATTCTTCCAGTTGAATGGGGTGAAACACATCAAGTCGACTCCGTTTCATGCAGCTTCAGATGGCGCCCAGGGCGACTTGTACAGAATCTAAAACAGGCTCTAGAGAAGGACAAGTCATCAGGATGGTCTGTACAGCGTAGTGTGGACAACTTTGTTTGCCTACAGGAATACGCCGCATGCCACAAATGGAAAAACCCCAGCAGAGTTGTTCCTAAAACGACAGGTTAGAACAAGGTTATCACTGGTTAAACCCAGTTTTTCAGCTGACATGCAGTCTAAGATACAGGACAAGGGGGTGGGCAAGCGTCTTCGTTTTCTTCAGTTGGAACAAACAGTGCTTGTCCGAGATTACTTGGGAGGAGAGAGAAATGGGTACCCGGGGTTGTGAAAAGGGTACTTGGTCCTGTAACCTACTTAGTGCAGACTGAGGGAAAATTGTGTAAGATGCAACACAATGAAAGAGAAGACCTGAATGTGTCAGAGTGGAACGTTTCTGATTGGGATTTGGGAACTACGACTGTGACAGGCACACATACAGAGACACAGATTGTGCCAGGCCGTGAGCCTGAGGGCCCAGAGCGTCGAGAGGCCGAAAAGGGTAAGAAGGCCTCCGGACCGATTGGATCTGTAAACAGGTTGTATATGAGTTGATAAGTGAAAAACTGTTTTAGAAAATCCATGCTGTTCATCAAGGATGTTTTCAGAGGAAGTGAGAAGTGTGGTGTATTGAGAAATGCGTTAACGAGTTCAGAGGAAGTCACAGTGATGCCGAAACGTTGGTAAATACCCATTCAATTGCTGGGAGATGACACATGGAGTGTGCGACTTTATTTTGATAGCTTAATGAGTTTAGATGTAAAATGGTTGCAAATAGCCAATGGGATTTGTATGCAGAGTTATTTGAATTAACAAATGATAATGGGGTTTCCGTTCTTGCACTGAAGGGATTGGATTAGGAGATGCAAGGGTGGTGTAAAGGCTTTCTTCTGTGGACGAAGGAGAGGACCAAAGCGCAGCGTGTTTAGTGTTCAACATGTTTAATAAAGACGATAAACGTGAACACTACAAAATACAAAAACAACAAATGTGAAAAACCGAAACAGTCCTATCTGGTGCATAGACACAAAGACAGAAAACAACCACCCACAAAACCCAACACAAAACAGGATACCTAAATATGGTTCCCAATCAGAGACAATGACTAACACCTGCCTTTGATTGAGAACCATATCAGGCCAAACATAGAAACGGGAAAACTAGACACACAACATAGAATGCCCACTCAGCTCACGTCCTGACCAACACTAGAACAACGAAAACACAAAATAACTATGGTCAGAACGTGACAGTACCCCCCCCCCCCCCCCCCCAGGTGCGGACTCCGGCCGCAAAACCTGAACCTATAGGGGAGGGTCTGGGTGGGCATCTGTCCGCGGTGGCGGCTCTGGCGCAGGACGTGGACCCCACTCCACCATAGTCTTTGTCCGCTTTAGTTTCCTCCTTTGAGCGGCGACCCTCGCCGCCGACCCTGGCCTGGGAACCCTACTAAATGGGCCCACAGGACTGAGGGACACTTCTGGACTGAAAGACACCTATGGAGCCGCTCAGGCGGCGCTGGACAGACGGCAGAATCTGGCCTGCTGAGGCGCACAGTAGGCCTGGTGCGTGGTGCCGGAACAGGTGGTACCGGACTGGAGACACGCACCACTGGGCGAGTGCGGGGAGCAGGATCAAGGCGTACAGGGCTCTGGAGACGCACAGGAGGCTTGGTGCGTGGTGCCGGAACTGGTGGTACCGGACTGGAGACACGCACCACTGGGCGAGTGCGGGGAGCATGAACAGGGCACACTGGACTCTCGAGGCGCACTACAAGCCTGGTGCGTGGTACCGGCACTGGTGGTACCGGGCTGAGGGCACGCACCTCAGGGCGAGTGCGGGGAGAAGGAACAGTGCGTACAGGGCTCTGGAGACGCACAGGAAGCCTGGTGCGTGGTGTTGGCACTGGTGGTACTGGGCTGGTGCGAGGAGGTGGCACCGGATAGACCGGACCGTGAAGGCGCACAGGAGCTCTTGAGCACCGAGCCTGCCCAACCTTACCTGGTGGAATGCTCCCCGTAGCCAGGCCAGTGCGGCGAGGTGGAATAGCCCGCACTGGGCTGTGCTGGCTAACCGGGGACACCATGCGTAAGGCTGGTGCCATGTACACCGGCCCGAGGAGACGCACTGGAGACCAGATGCGTTGAGCCGGCTTCATGGCACCTGGCTCAATGGCCAACCTAGCCCGGCCGATACGAGGAGCTGGGATGTAACGCACCGGGCTATGCACACATACAGGAGACACCGTGCGCTCTTCCACATAACATGGTGTCTGCCCGTACTCTCGCTCTCCACAGTAAGCACGGGAAGTTGGCGCAGGTCTCCTACCTGACTTCGCCACACTCCCCGTGTGCCCCCACCCAAGAAATTTTTGGGGCTGCCTCTCGGGCTTCCTTGCCAGCCCACCGGTTCCCTTTCGCAGCTGCCTCCGCTTTCCTAGCTGCCTCCACCTGTTCCCATGGAAGGCGATCCCTTCCAGCCAGGATCTCCTCCCATGTGTAGCAACCCTTGCCGTCCAAAATGTCTTCCCATGTCCAGGAATCCTGACCTCGCTGCTGCTGCTGCTGCTGCCGCTGCTGCCCGTTACCACGCTGCTTGGTCCTCTTTTGGTGGGTGGTTCTGTAACGGCTTTCTTCTGTGGATGAAGGAGAGGACCAAAGCGCAGCGTGGTTAGTGTTCAACATGTTTAATAAAGACGATAAACGTGAACACTACAAAATACAAAAACAACAAATGTAAAAAACGGAAACAGTTCAGTCTGGTGCAGACACACGAAGACATGAAGACAACCACCCACTAAACCCAACACAAAACAGGCTACCTAAATATGGTTCCCAATCAGAGACAATGACTAACACCTGCCTCTGATTGAGAACCATATCAGGCCAAACATAGAAACGGGACAACTAGACACACAACATAGAATGCCCACTCAGCTCACGTCCTGACCAACACTAAAACAATGAAAACACAAAAGAACTTTGGTCAGAATGTGACAGGCGGTAAAAGTTCAATGATGTATTGGAGAGTTGGGCTGAAGACACTGCAGATAATAGTCGACTGTAATGTGTTCAGGAGAACATTAAATAAATCTATTCCGTTTATTATAAGTACGCTTCGGAGTCTTCAGTAAAAGAACCCAGCATCTTAGGATGCAACAGTATCGTCCATAAATAAACTGTAGCCTAATGAAGTGAGTCACAGCCTGAGTTGAAGGCGCGCCAGAGAGGACAGGGGAACTGAAAGTATAGATGTCACGTCCATTTATATGCTTCCCATGACTTGCTATCAGCAGAAGTGCCTGTGAGTCCTGTGCGTCCTGTGCGTCTGGAATGATGGATAAGTTCAATACTGTTCTTAAAATTGTTCAGAAACAGCAAACTAGTCTCGGGTTTGGTTTAGTTGCGTTGCTAACTGCAGGCGGGGAACAGATATTTTCATCAGTGGTGTTCAAATGTCCTTGCAGCGGCTGGAACTTTTCCTACGGCATGGTGTTTCTCTTAGTGCCTGCTCTGGCACTGTTGGTGTTGGGTTACATCATGAGCAATAAAACATGGAAATTGTTTACAGGTTTGTGTTTACGCAAATCCAAATTGTGTCATTTTAAATATTTTTGCGCCTCTGGGGTGGTCTTCTTTCAGATCACCACGACAGCAGTAGTTGCACCTGTGAGTTGGATTGCAGTCGCTCTGCTCAATGGCAATTACTTTGAATGCGCCATGACTGGTATCAATGTAACGGTTTTCACAAAACACCTTTGCGATGGGAAGAGTCCGCAGTGCCTGGATGAACTTTATAAATTCCCCTGTGGGAGAGCCACACACGTGCCACTATCTGACAGCAATGATGTGCTCGCAACCATCCGCGCTGAGTCGCAGGTGAGATAATATTCACAGTAATAGAACCAAGTTATGGTTTGAATTATAATGTTTTTATCATATCTTCTTTGCCCCATTTTACATACTTCAATGTGTTTTAATGGGCTATCTTTGTTTTTGTCGACGGCCTGTTGGAGTGTAGGTGATGTAGGTGTGTAGGTGGAGTGTAGGTGACAGGTATCAGATTTCCGCTAACAGTAATTGACACGCCTGGGTGTGTTCTGCCAGCTAAGGGAGTTGTAATATATTTTAAACTGAGCCTTTGACATTATGAAGTACACATTTTTGCTTTGAAGGCATTTGTTGCGTCACATTTCATTTGGAAAATCCAACATTGAAATGCCCCAAAGCAAAAGTGCCCCAAAGCATAGGCTACTTCCTAAAATAGCAGTTCCTCAGTCTGACTCAGTTTCTGTATGACTTGTTCTCATTAATGTACAAAACTTCCCTATAGTAATTTAGCAGTGGGCAGGCATGGTAAAATGTTTTCAGTGTACATTTAAAAGGCGTAAACCAGATATAAAGTATGTAGAACAGATAATGGAGCCCCCATTGATTTTGATAGAATGTTTGAGTCACTCCAACACGGCACAAGCCCCATGACAACATGTGTAGAATTGCAGGAAATTAGCTTTAAAACAGCTGAATTGTTTCTCTGCGGCCAAGAGGAGGGCATCTAAAGTGTATGGTCGGAGATCTCACCATTGGCCACACCCACTACCACGCCCTCCCTCCTATGCTAACTTTGCCACCGCTGCTGAAAAAAATCCTAAGGGAAACACTGCTTCCTATGTAAAGAGGTGATGGATGAATTGCTGACCAACACACACACCTCTGAAATGAATCTACCGTTCCTTATACAGTATGCTTCCCAAATACATTCTCCTGCTATATTTATAGATGTTGTTTGAGTTTGAGGAGTATACTGTATTGTGGGCAATTATAACTGTGACATTAACTCAGGCATTCCAGGTAAGGGGTTAAGCAGAATAGTTGAATATTGTGTTGAATGTATTGGTTTTGATTTCAGGTCCTGGGTTGGCTACTGATCGCCTCCATCATGGTCTTCAACCTCCTGCTGACCTGCGTTGCCCGGTGTAACTCCCCAGTCAGCTACCTGCAGCTGAAGTTCTGGAGGGTCTATGCCCAGCGGGAGAGTGACCTGCTGGAAAACTACACGGCAGATCACGCCGAAAAGCTTGCAGAGAGGAACCTGAAGAGCTTCTTCCAGCAGACGCCTCCAGAGCCTGTCACGACCCCATCTAACCGGGCCTGGGAGAAGATCTCGTCCCTCTACAGGTTCAGCACCAGAGACCACTACTACAGCATCCTGCACAAGTACGTGGAGAAGTGCCATGACCCTGCAGAGGCCAGGGACCACAGGATGTCATCTGTCAGGTCAGACGGTCCAGACACTGCTAATCCAGCCGTGCTCGCCTTTGTGGATGAGGGCAAGATGATGCTGTGAATGGGCATGCATATGATCATAGGAACAGCAGTGACAGCATCACTATCATGACATTATCTGTAACCATCCTTATTACTTTTAGCATCAAAGTTAAGACTCAGTATAGAGGATTGTTGTCAGCATTATACTCTTCGTCGTCATCATCATCATCAGTGTGCATCAGGGGATTTTTCAGTAGAAAGACCAATCACATCTGATTAACCACTCTCAGGTCTTTGCTTGAATAACAATAGTTCCCAATTTTATATTGTTACTTGAAAGTTCACTTTCAAGAAACAAAACTGCTTGCAGCTTTTTATTTGAAATTCTATGTTCAGAAGGGATTTTTTTTTAAATAGTTGATCATACTTTCTTTCTCTTTTACTTTTCTGTTTAGTATTTTTATGCCCCTCAGACTTGGCCTACATACAGGTGGTCTGTGGCATTAAACAGGAAACAGGAAATGCATGGTCTGGTTCTATTAAATAAGGAGCTAGTTTGTGCACTGCAAAATACTTTCAATAAAAGCCTGTTACCAGTGTACAAGTAGCATCTTTATAACAGTAACCCGCAATAATATTCAGTTTGACCTTACAAGCTTGGTCTCCAAAGTATTTATGCGCTATTGTTATTTAAATTATTGCACTGTAGACCGACCATTGCCACAAGTGAACTGCGATGAACATCAGCTCTGCATTGAATGTAAAACTTAGCGTAATTGTTAGATTCGTATCTCTGTGTAAAGCTTAAGTAGTACTAGTCAGATATCGGCAGTATTGTATTTTTGACATACAGATTTCAATGACTTTTGTGTATTATATACCTTTTTATTTGTAACAAGATACTTCAGAGAATGGTATTTTGTATTTTCAAAATACTAAAAATACTTTTCTCCCAAAAAATGTATAGTGGTTCACAGTTTTGTGGCCCAATATCACCCCAAATTTGCTGCATTGGTATCAGATGTCTTATGGTGTGAGGCCATGGGAGCTGTTGTTGGATAAGTGGAGGAGCTTGAAAGAAAGTTAAAGCACAAGTATTCACTTTAAGTATGAGGATAATGCAGTGAATTTGGTCCAAAAGGGGATAGTAAACTTGACTTCGAAAGGGAACAAACACACTGTCACTGCACTCACTCTCATTCAGGAAGTGGGTCCTGTGCCTCGACTTTCTTTCAAATACCTTTTCACCTCCACCAGCACATCTGATTACGTCACGCTCACAGAATCTAGTTTCTGACACCTATGCAATGAATTTGAGGTAACGGGGCCACAAAGTTCCCGAAGACGAACATATACACTCAGTAAAAACAGATACGTCGCTTTTTCAGGACCCTGTCTTTCAAAGATAATTCTTTAAAAATCCAAATAACTTCACAGATCTTCATTGTGAATGTTTTAAACACTATTTCCCATGCTTGTTCAATGAACCATAAACAATTATGGTACAGGATGGCAACAACAACTGCCTGAGTTACACCAGGAACGCACAATCTCTCCATCGTTGCTCAGACTGTCCGCAATAGGCTGAGAGAGGCTGGACTGAGGGCTTGTAGGCCTCACCAGACATCACCGGCAACAACGTCACCTATGGGCACAAACCCACTGTCGCTGGACCAGACAGGACTGGCAAAAAGTTCTCTTCACTGACGAGTCGCGGTTTTGTCTCACCAGGGGTGATGGTCGGATTAGAGTTTATCGTCGAAGGAATGAGTGTTACACCGAGGCCTGTACTCTAGAGCGGGATCGATTTGGAGGTGGAGGGTCCGTCATGGTCTGGGGCGGTGTGTCACAGCATCATCGGACTGAGCTTGTTGTCATTGCAGGCAATCTCAACGCTGTGTGTTACAGGGAAGACATCCTCCTCCCTCACTGCTCGTTCTGTGCGTGATTTCCTGCAAGACAGGAATGTCAGTGTTCTGCCATGGCCAGCGAAGAGCCCGGATCTCAATCCCATTGAGCACGTCTGGGACCTGTTGGATCAGAGGGTGAGGGCTAGGGCCATTCCCCCCAGAAAGGTCCAGGAACTTGCAGGTGCCTTGGTGGAAGAGTGGGGTAACATCTCACAGCAAGAACTGGCAAATCTGGTGCAGTCTATGAGGAGGACATATTATTCCATTTCTGTTCGTCACATGTCTGTGGAACTTGTTCAGTTTATGTCTCAGTTGTTGAATCTTGTTATGTTCGTACAAATATTTACACATGTTAAGTTTGCTGAAAATAAACGCAGTTGACGTTTCTTTTTTTGCTGAGTTTACATTGGTCTTTAGGGAATTTTTAAAATTTTGTAACAACATACATTTTGATGTAGTACATTAGGTGCCTGATGTGCCTAATGTGGCTAGTACAGCCCTGTTAAAAGCTTCTCTGTGGGAGAAATCAATGCACTTGTCACACCTTGATTTGGTTCACCTGTCCTTGTGATTGTCTCTACCTCCTCCAGGTGTCGCTTATTATCCCCGTGTATATATCCCTGTGTTTCCTGTCTCTCTGCCAGTTCGTATTGTTTGTCAAGTCAACCAGCGGTTTTCCTTGCGCCTATTTTTTTTCCCCCAGTCTCTGGTTGGTTCTAGTCCTCCTGGTTTCGACCCTTGCCTGTTCTGACTCCGAACCCGCCTGCCTGACCACTCTGCCTGTTCTGACTACCAGCCTGCCTATCCCCTTGTACTTGTTTTGGACACTGATCTGGTTTCTGACCCCTGCCTGGCCTGACCTCGAGACTGCCTAGTGTCTGGTACTGTTTGGACTCTGACCTGGTTTATGAACTCTCGCCTGTCCCCAAACTGCCTTTGCCTACACCCTTTGTTATAATAAAAATCGGAGCTCTACCATTTGGCTCCTGTGTCTGCATTTGGGTCTCGCCTTGTGCCCTTATAGCACTCAGAAGCCTTTTAGGGTGAGGAGACTATAGCTTCCTCCTGTGGGAATTGTAGAGCATAGAAACTCGTAACAGGCTTCTATAGGAAGTGGGAGAGGAAACCCTTCTCTTTACCAACCACTAACTCAGAACACATGTTTGATCTGCCCATTTCTCCTTTTTCTGAAACAATAGTGCTTCTACACCTGCATTGCTTGCTGTTTGGGGTTTTAGGCTGGGTTTCTGTACAGCACTTCGAGATATTAGCTGATGTACGAAGGGCTATATAAAATAAACTTGATTGAATAGTAGGTCTTATGCAAGTATAATATAATGTCTAGCTAGCTATATGATTGTCTATAAAACTGTTGTGCTCTGTGTTATATTTTTGTGTATGCATGATATGCATCTACGTGAGCTTGCATTGCTCGGTATTAACATTTTTGCAACTGCTTATGAATGCACTGCAGCTTTAGTGCCGAAATTCCACATTGCGTCGTGTGTGCGCGCGTTTCGTGCATGAAAGGGAAAAAGAGGGCGAGAGAGAGCAAAGAGTGATTTTCATATACTGTATAATGTTGTATCTGGGTCAAGCTGTATGTGCATTTAATACAGCTAATAAATCATGGTGCTGAAATCACTGTGCTGAACTGCTCAAATAACTATCAAAATGAATCTGGTTAAAGTGATTTTTTTTTTTTTTGTTGACAGTCTGCTGCTTGTCATATGACATCACTCTGAGAGGACAATGGCAGCTGCATGGCCTGAAGTCAAAAACCAGATCTGCAGGATCTCAGCCAGTTTAGTCACTTTTGTTTTATTACCTACGCATAGGAAAGGAGGGGGGGTGGGGGTGGGAGAGAAGGACATTTAGAAGGAAGAATCAGAGTGGGTTTCGAGAGTTGGAGAATACAATCTCATTGGATTAAGAGTTTGGACAAGGGTGGGAAAGAGGGATAAAGTGAGGAAAGGAGGGAGGAGTCGGTGAGAGAGGAAGATTGAAAGAGAAAGACCAAGAGGGAGGGAAAGGGAGGGGCAGAAATTGGCTCAGAAGAGCTTCATTGTGCTTGTGTTCGTCTTCGGCTCAGACAGCACAGGAAGTGGAGGGAGTGTTGGAGACGCAACCCTTTGCGTCAAAACTATTTCACTGCCTTATTTTTCCTCTTTGAATTCTTCATCCTCTGTGCGTTATTTTGTGTTTTGCTGAGCGTGCGTGAAAACTCCTTGTCGACACCATGGATAACTTCCAGACCGTCCTGCGCTTTTTCATGAACCAGAAGGCCACCATTGGCTACAGCTTCATGGCCATCCTGACCATCGGGGGAGAGCGGATCTTCTCCATGGTCTCCTTCCAGTGCCCCTGCAACCACGACCAGAACTTTGCATACGGCATGACCTTCCTGCTGGGCCCAGGCCTGGTTCTGCTGGTGCTGGGTCTTTTCTTCAGCAGCAGGCTGTGGCGCCTCTACACTGGCTGTTGCCTCAACCCCGTTAAGCTATGCCCCGGGGGCAACTGTTTCACCTGCCTCAAGGTGTTTGTCAAAATCTTCTCCGGTGCCTGTGTGGCCCCTATCATGTGGCTGTGTGTGGCACTGTTGAACGGGACCTTCTACGAGTGTGCCGTCAGTGGGCTGGATAATGACCTGGTGCTGGATATGTTCTGTAAGAACAGGACTTTGATGTGCCGGGAGGAGCTGGCCCGTGTGCCCTGCAGCAAGTCCAATCTGCCCAGTGACTTGAACATGGAACTGTTGCTCATGTTCCGGGCTCAGTCACAGGTGAGTGCAAGCAGCAGTCAGGCCCTGTTTGTGACTTTTGTATGGTGGAACGTCATATTTTTCAATGTCATATTTCACAGCTGCAAATGCTGGTACGAGTCAGACCAAAATGAAGGCGTGATTCATTGATATACTTTACTATCTGTAATTCAGTTGGCTGTAAGCAACACTATTGGAGTTTATTACAAACAATTATTATTATTATTGAAAAAACGGTTGGCATTCTTTATTCATTTTATGTGAGCGTGAGTTTTGGTTCCTGTCTGTACATCCCCAGATACTAGGCTGGTGTATTATCATCATTTCAGCCGTACTAGGGCTCCTCGGGACCTGCTACACCAACTGCCGCTCGAAGGTGAGCTACCTGCAGCTCACCTTCTGGAAGTACTACGTAGAAAAGGAGAAGGAGCAGTTCGACACATTCGCTATGGAGTACGCATCCAAGCTGGCCGAGAGGAACCTGAAGAGCTTTTTTGAGAACCGTGAACCGGAAGTATTCCCATTCCCCAACCACAAGGCCTGGGAGGAGATCTCGGCCCTCTACACCTTCTCCAAGAGTGAGCAGTACTACAGCACCCTGCAGAGGTATGTGGAGCGTGATGACGAGAGACTACTGCCCTGAAAAAAGACCAGTCATGGCGCTTGACCACGACACAGAGATGAGCTGAGAGAGGCGTGGATAATGTCATATAAATACATATCCAGAGAAGAATGCAGATTTATTTCACGAACACTACATTGGGGACATTGTTTTAAACTGTTTCTATTGACAGTGTATGAATTATAGTATATCCTATTTGTTTGACCTTTTATAAATGACATGCAGTATATACTATAGATTTAGCTCACAGACTGAGGAGAGGCGTTGTTGCCTGCATTTTCCCCCAAAGCACTGATCTACACAGAACACCATTCAGGAAGTTATTACCAGTGACACAGCAGTGATTACCAAAGAATGCAGCCATTGCAGAAGTGGTAAAGCAGCAGGGCTTCTTGTCTGCTGATTTGAAAAAGTCTCCTCTACCTCTCTTTGACATGCCTTTGAGGCATTTCGTTCACTTTACTGGTAGATAATGGTAGGAGAGATATTGTAATTGTGTAGTTTTAATATGGAATTTTGTATGTAGTATTGCACCACACCATGAACGCTACATGCATGACAGAGTTGTAACATGCAATTTGCTTGAAATGTTTACACAACTCAATGTTTATAGAATTATGACAACTTGAGCACAATCTTAAAGTGTCTTTCTATGATGGTACAAGTGAAGCAGCTCACTTTATGTTGTATGGTAATTTGGGGATAACTAGTCTTGTCCAAGCAATACGTTTCGGTCTGCCATTACTGCCTTCCTGTTCAGTTATTAATGTCAATAGTAGTCAGTAACTCACAAATGAAGAGGTAATAAATCATGTATGACATACGGGATATTCTCACTGGAATCTACAAAAGATTTAGTGGCCCCTGTTTGTTTTTTGTTCTTCTCCTTTCTAACATCTGTAAAACCATGTAATGTGTAAGCACTAAATTAACCTGTACATAGAACCTTATTTGAACATGTTGCATTATGCCTGATAAAACCATTTTAGGGTGGTGAGTTTGTGTGTTAAAACTGTCCACATTCCACCATGTTTGACTAAGGGGAGAATGCAGCCATATCGGTGTAGTTACAGTGCCTTCGGAAAGTATTCATACCCCTTGATGTGTTCCACATTTTGTTGTGTTACAGCCTGAATAAAACATTTGTTAAATTGATTTTGTTTCTCACCTGTCTACACACAATACCCCATAATGACAACATGTTTTTATAAATTTTTGCAAATGTAATATAGAAATATTCGAATTTACATAATTATTCACACCCCTGAGTCAAGACTTTGCAGAAGCACCTTTGGCAGCGATTACATCTGTGACTCTATCTGGACAAGTCTCTAAGATTTCCACACCTGGATTGTGCATCATTTGCCCATTATTTTCAAAATTCTTCAAGCTGGTTGTTGATCATTGCTAGACAACGATTTTCAGATCTTGGAATAGATTTTGAAGTAGATTTAGGTCAAAACTGTAACTTGGCCACTCAGGAACATTCACTGTCTTCTTAGTAAGCAAGTGTAGATTTGACCTTGTGTTTTAGGTTATTGTCTTGCTGAAAGGTGAATTAATCTGCCAGTGTCTGGTGGAAAGCAGACTGAACCAGGTTTTCTTCTAAGATTGTGCCTGTGCTCAACTCCATTCCGTTTAGTTCTTATCCTGAAAACTCCCAAGTCCTTAATGATTACAAGCATACCCATAACATGATGCAGCCACCACTATGCTTGAAAATATGGCGAGTGGTACTCAGTAATGTGTTGTATTGGATTTTTTTTCCCAAAGATAATACTTTGTATTCAGGACAAAGTGAATTGCTTTGCCACATTTTTTGCAGTATTACGTTTGTGCCTTGTTGCAGACAGGATGCATGTTTGGAATATTTATATTCTGTAGAGGCTTCCTTCTTTTTACTCTGTCAATTAGGCTAGTATTGTGGAGTAAATACAATGTTGTTGATACATCCTCAGTTTTGTCCTATCACAGCCACAGTGACTGGGTGTATTTATACACCATACAAAGTGTAATTAACAACTTCACCATGCTCAAAGGGATATTTGTCATTTTTTTTGTACCCATCTATCAATAAGTGCCCTTCTTTGCGAGGCATTGGAAAACCTCCTTGGTGTTTGTGGTTGTATCTGTGTTTGAAATTCACTGCTCAACTGAGGGACCTTACAGGTAAGTGTATGTGTGGGGTACAGAGATGAGGTAGTCATTCAAAAGTCATGTTAAACACTATTGTTGCACACAGATTGAGTCTATGCAACTTATTATGTGACTTTTTAAGTACATTTCCACTCCTGAACTTATTTAGGCTTGCCATAACAAAGTGGTTGAATATTTATTGACTCGAAGACATTTCAGCT
This sequence comes from Salvelinus namaycush, assembly GCF_016432855.1. Classification (NCBI taxonomy): domain Eukaryota; kingdom Metazoa; phylum Chordata; class Actinopteri; order Salmoniformes; family Salmonidae; genus Salvelinus; species Salvelinus namaycush. The sequence goes on along the minus strand of NC_052343.1, from coordinate 3,482,346 downwards.
ATTCATTTTTAATTGATTTGTAAAAAATCGAATAAAAACCTAATTCCGCTTTGACATGATGGAGTATTTTGTATGGGTCAATTCAGGCTGTAACCCAACAATGTGGAAAAAGTCAAGGTGTGTGAATACTTTCGGAAGACACTAGGTGTACGCGTTAAGACCTGCCTTCTCAGACAACCCAGGGCCTCAGGCACCAAGTGCTTCTCATCTCAGCTCTCTACAGTATATGTAATGGATAACTTTCATTACCGTTGAATGCTTTGTTTCCTCAGTCTTGGAAGGTCAGAAGGCATTTTTTTTTAAAGAACTATACACTGACTGTACAAAACATTAAAGACACTTTCCTAATATTGAGTTGTACCTGGTCCTTTTGCCCTCAGAACAGCCTCAATTCGTTGGGGGCATGGACTCTACAAGGCGTCGAAAGCATTCCACAAGGATACTGGCCCATGTTGACTATTACTGTAGATATGTGGTGGAGTAGGGGCCTGAGGGCACATAGTGTGTTGTGAAATCTGTGAATGTATTGTATTTCAAAATTGTGTAAACTGCCTTAATTTTGCTGGACACCAGGAAGAGTAGCTAATGGGGATCCATAATAAATACAAATACAAATGCTTTCCCACAGTTGTATCAAGTTGGCTGGATGTCCTTTGGGTGGTGGACCATTCTTGATACACACAGGAAACTGTTGCGCAGGAAAAACCCAGCAGCATTGCAGTTCTTGACACAAACTGGTGTGCCTGGCACTTATTACCATACTCTTTTCAATTGCACTGAAATCTTGTGACTTGCCCATTAACCCTCTGAATGACACACTTACACAATCCATGTCTCAATTGTCTCAAGGCTTAAAAATCCTTCTTTAACCTGTCTCCTCCTCTTCATATACACTGACTGAAGTGGATTTAACAAGTGACACCAATAAGAGATCATAGCTTTCACCTGGACTCACCTGGTAAGTCTAGGACATGGAAAGAGCAGGTGTCCTTAATGTTTTGTACACTCAGTGTAGATCTATGGGCCAGGAAAAGCTGTATTCCATGGTTCGGTCTTCTTTAATAAACAGCCACTACAAACTTCGGCTAACTTTTGCCACAAGGTAACAGTCAAAGGGAATGGAGCGTGTATTTTTCTAATGGCCAAATCAGCTGAAATCAACTCAAATGAACTCCAAATTTGGTTTAATTTTACTAATAGGCAGGGCACTGAATAAAAATAAATCAATCAGCACGAATGCTCCCAAATTAAAAAGGTTAGGAGCACAACATAAAATTCAGGAACAAAATTGATTGAGATACTGTATAGCCTATGTTGGGCCTATATTAATTCCAGCTACATCTGAAGCACGTGCCCTAGAAATGAATATGTAACCCTGTTAAGACATTTGTTTAGTACAAAAAGCTAATGTTGATGCAAATACAGTTGAAGTCAGAAGTTTACATACACTCAATTAGTATTTGGTAGTATTGCCTTTGAATTGTTTAACTTAGGTCAAACATTTTGGGTAGCCTTCCACAAGCTTCCCACAATAAGTTGGGTGAATTTTGGCCCATTCCTCCTAACAGAGCTGGTGTAACTGAGTCAGGTTTGTAGGCCTCCATGTTCTCACACGCTTTTTCAGTTCTGCCCACACATTTTCTATAGGATTGAGGTCAGGGCTTTGGGATGGCCACTCCAAGACCTTGACTTTGTTGTCCTTAAGCCATTTTGCCACAACCCACAATTCTTGGGGTCATTGTCTATTTGGAAGACCCATTTGTGACCAAGCTTTAACTTCCTGACTGATGTCTTGAGATGTTGCTTCAATATATCCACATCATTTCCTGCCTCATGATGCCATCTATTTTGTGAAGTGCACCAATCCCTCCTGCAGCAAAGCACCCCAACAACATGATGCTGCCACCCCCGTGTTTCACGGTTGGGATGATGTTCTTCGGCTTGCAAGCTTCCCCCTTTTTTGCAAACCGTAGTCTGGCTTTTTTATGGCGGTCTTGGAGTAGTGGCTTCTTCCTTGCTGAACGGCCATTCAGGTTATGTCAATATAGGACTTGTTTTACTGTGGATGTAGATACTTTTGTACCTGTTTCCTCCAGCATCTTCACAAGGTCCTTTGCTGGATTGATTTGCACTTTTCGCAGCAAAGTACGTTCATCTCTAGGAGACGGAATGCATCTCCTTCCTGAGCGGTATGACGGCTGCGTGGTCCCATGGTGTTTATACTTGCATGCTATTGTTTGTACAGATGAACGTGGTACCTTCAGGCATTTGTAAATTGCTCCCAAGGATGAACCAGACTTGTGGAGGTCTCCAATTTCTTTTCTGAGGTCTTGGCTGATTTCTTTTGATTTTTCCCATCATGTCAAGCAAAGAGGCACTGAGTTTGAAGGTAGGCCTTGAAATACATCCACAGGTACACCTCCAATTGACTCAAATGTTGTCTATTAGCCTATCAGAAGCTTCTAAAGCCATGACATCTTTTTCTGGAATTTTCCAAGCTGTTTAAAGGCTCAGTGTATGTAAACTTCTGACCCACTGGAATTGTGTTACAGTTAAATAATTTGTCTGTAAACAATTGTTGGACAAATTACTTGTGTCATGCACAAAGTAGATGTCCTAACCGACTTGCCAAAACTATAGTTTGTTAACTAGTCGTTATAGTCGTTCTGCCCCTGAACAAGGTAGTTAACCCACTGTTCCTAGGCCGTCATTGAAAATAAGAATTTGTTCTTAACTGACTTGCCTAGTTAAATAAAGGTAAAATAAATAAATAAATAGTTTGTTAACAAGAAATTTGTGGAGTGGTTGAAAAACGAGATTTAATGACTCCAACCTAAGTGTATGTAAACTTCTGACTTCAACTGTAGATAGGAAAAAAAGAAGCAGACATTGAATATCCTTTGAGCTATGGAATACCTTTTGAGCATGGTGAAGTTATTAATTACACTGTGGATGGTGTAAATACACCCAGTTAATACAAATATACAGGCGTCCTTCCTAACTCAGTTGCCAGAGAGGAAGGAAACCGCTCAGGGATTTCACCATGGTAACTTTAGAACAGTTACAGAGTTAAAAGGCTGTGATAGGAGAAAACTGAGGAAGGATCAACAACATTGTAGTTACTCCACAATACTAACCTAATTAACAGAGTGAAAAGAAGGAAGCCTGTACAGAATACAAATATCCTGTTTGCAACAAGGTACTAAAGTAATACTGCAAAAAATGTGGCAAAGCAATTAACATTTTGTACTGAATACAACGTGTTTTGTTTGAGGTAAATCCAATACAACACATTACTGAGTACCACTCTCCATATTTTCAAGCATAGTGGTTGGTGGCTGCATCATGTTATGGGAATGCTTGCCATCGTTAAGTACTGGGGAGTTTTTCAGGATAGAGAGAAATGGAATGGAGCTAAGCACAGGCAAAATCCTAGAGGAAAACCTGGTTCAGTCTGCTTTCCACCAGACACTGGGAGATGGATTAACCTTTCAGCAGGACAATAACCTTAAACACAAGGCCAAATCTACACTGGAGTTGCTTATTAAGAAGACAGTAAATGTTCCTGAGTGGCCGAGTTACAGCAAATTTTTGTGTAAACAAATTAACAACAGACTTTCAGCATGCTTATAGAGAAGAGGACACAACATTTTCTGCACTGACACAAGTGACTGATGAGTGGTTGAAAGAAATTGATATTAAGAAGATTGTGGGAGCTGTACTGTTAGATTTCAGTGCAGCCTTTGATATGATTGACCATAACCTGTTGTTGAAACAATGTATGTGTTATGGCTTTTAAACTTTAAAAAAAGAGCTATCTATCTAATAGAACAGAGAAGGTTTTATTTAATGGAAGCTTCTCTAATGTTAAACATGGACTGTGTGGTGTGTCGCACGGCAGCTCTCTTGGCCCGCTACTCTTTTCTATTTTGACCAATGACCTGGCATTAAATGAGTAGCCAGTAATAAACTGGTCCTGAACATCTCTTAAACTAAGAGCATTGTATTCGGTACAAATAATTCCCTAAGTTCTAGACCTCAGCTGATTCTGGTAATGAATGGTGTGGCTGTTGAGCAAGTTGAGGAGACAAAATTAATTAGTGTTACCATAGATTGTAAACTGTCACAGTCAAAACATAATACACATAATTCCCTAAGTTCTAGACCTCAGCTGATTCTGGTAATGAATGGTGTGTCTGTTGAGCAAGTTGGTGGAGACTAAATTCATTAGTGTTACCATTGTAAACGTCACAGTCAAAACATATTGATTCAATGGTTGTAAAGATGGGGAGAGGTCTGTACGTGATAAATAGATGCTCTGCTTTTTTGACACCAGACTCCACAAAGCAAGTCTTGTAGGCTTCATTTGTATCTTATCTTGATTATTGCCCAGCCATATGGTAAAGTGCTGCAAAGTACGACCTAGTTAAGTTGCAGCTGGCACAGAACAGAGCGTCTCGTTTTTCTCTTCATTGCAATCAGAGGGCTAATATCAATAATATGCATGCCAGTCTCTCTAGGCTCAAAGTTGAGGAGAGACTGCATCGCTTCTTGTTTTTATAAGAAACATTCCTATGTTGGAAATTCCAATTAGTTTGCACAGTCAACTTACACACAGGACTGACACACTTACCCCACCAGACATGCCACCAGGGGTATTTTCACAGTCCCCAGGTCCAGAACAAATTCAAGGAAACGTACAGTATTATACAGAGCCATGATTGCTTGGAACTCCCTTTCATCTCATATAGCACAAGTGAACAGCAAACCTGATCAAAAATAAATACAAAAATCCACACCTCACAACTCTTATCCCCCATGTGACCTACTGGTTGTGTCCCTGAAACACTACAGCGAGCAGGCCTTTCTAATCGACCTGGCCGGAGTATCCTGGAAGGATATTGATCTCATCCCGTCAGTAGAGGATGCCTGGTTATTTTTTTTAAATGCCTTCCTCACCATCTTAAATAAGCATGCCCCATTCAAGAAATTTAGAACCAGGAACAGATATAGCCCTTGGTTCTCTCCAGACCTGACTGCCCTTAACCAACACAAAAACATCCTATGGCGTTCTGCATTAGCATCGAACAGCCCCCATGATATGCAACTTTTCAGGGAAGCTAGAAACCAATATACACAGGCAGTTAGAAAAGCCAAGGCTAGCTTTTTCAAGCAGAAATGTGCTTCCTGCAACACAAACTCAAAAAAGTTCTGGGACACTGTAAAGTCCATGGAGAATAAGAACATCTCCGCCCAGCTGCCCACTGCACTGAAGATAGGAAACACTGTCACCATCGATAAATCCACTATAATTGAGAATTTCAATAAGCATTTTTCTACGGCTGGCCATGCTTTCCACCTGGCTACCCCTACCCCGGCCAACAGCACTGCATCCCTCACAGCAACTCGCCCAAGCCTTCCCCATTTCTCCTTCTCCCAAATCCAGTCAGCTGATGTTCTGAAAGAGCTGCAAAATCTGGACCCCTACAAATCAGCCGGGCTAGATAATCTGGACCCTTTCTTTCTAAAATTATCTGCTGAAATTGTTGCCACCCCTATTACTAGCCTGTTCAACCTCTCTTTCGTGTCGTCTGAGATTCCCAAAGATTGGAAAGCAGCTGCGGTCATCCCCCTCTTCAAAGGGGGGGACACTCTTGACCCAAACTGCTACAGACCTATATCTATCCTACCCTGCCTTTCCAAGGTCTTCGAAAGCCAAGTCAACAAACAGATTACCGACCATTTCGAATCCCACCATACCTTCTCCGCTATGCAATCTTGTTTCAGAGCTGGTCATGGGTGCACCTCAGCCACGCTCAAGGTCCTAAACGTCATCTTAACCGCCATCGATAAGAAACAATACTGTGCAGCCGTATTCATTGACCTGGCCAAGGCTTTCGACTCTGTCAATCACCACATCCTCATCGGCAGACTCGACAGCCTTGGTTTCTCAAATGATTGCCTCGCCTGGTTCACCAACTTCTTCTCTGATAGAGTTCAGTGTGTCAAATCGGAGGGTCTGTTGTCCGGGCCTCTGGCAGTCTCTATGGGGGTGCCACAGGGTTCAATTCTTGGACCGACTCTGTTCTCTGTATACATCAATGATGTCGCTCTTGCTGCTGGTGAGTCTCTGATCCACCTCTACGCAGACGACACCATTCTGTATACTTCTGGCCCTTCTTTGGACACTGTCTTAACAACCCTCCAGACGAACTTCAATGCCATACAACTCTCCTTCATAAATACAACTCTCCTCTCCTTCATAAATAAGTACTCCGCACATTCAATTATCTGTAAGGTCCCTCAGTTGAGCAGAAATGGAATAGAGCTAAGCACAGGCTAAATCCTAGAGAACACCTGGTTCAGTCTGCTTTCTACCAGACACTGGGAGATGAATTCACCTTTCAGCAGGACAATAACCTAAAACACAGGGCCAAATGTACACTGGAGTCGCTTACCAAGAAGACTGTGAATGTTCATGAGTTACAGGTTTGGCTTAAATCTGCTTGAAAATCTATTCCAAGACTTGAAAATGGTTGTATAGCAATGATCAACAAGAAAATTGACAGAGCTTGAAGAATTTAGAAAAGAATAATCTGCAAATCTTGCTCAATCCAGGTGTGGAAAGCTCTTGGTGATTTACACAGAAAGATTCACAGCTGTAATTGCTTCCAAAGGTGCTTCTACAAAGTATTGACTCAGTGGTATGAATAATTATGTAAATTAGATATTTCTGTATTTCATTTTCAATAAATTTGCTAACATTTCTAAAAACATGTTGTCACTTTGTCATTTTGAGGTATTGTGTGTAGATAGGTGAGAGAAAAACATATATTTAATCCATTTTGAATTCTCGCTGTAACACAACAAAATGTGAAATAAGTCAAGGGGTATGATTACTTTCTGAAGGCACTGTATCTGTAAGGTACTTTGGTCAAACAGGGAATTTCAAATAGATTCAACCACAAAGACCAGGGAGGTTTTCCAATGCTTCGCAAAGGGCACCTATTGGTAGATGGGTGAACATTTTAAAAGCATACAGTGAACATCCCTTTGAGCATGGTGAAGTTAATAATTACATGTTGGATGGTGTATCGATACACCAGTCACTACAAAGATACAGGTGTCCTTCCTAACTCAGTTGCAGGAGAGGAAGGAAACCGCTCAGGGATTTCACCATGAGGACAATAGGGACTTTAAAACAGTTACAGAGTTTAATGGCTGTGATAGGAGAAAACTGAGGCTGGATCAACAACATTGTAGCTACTCCACAATATACTAACCTAAATGACAGAGTGAAAAGAAGGAAGGTTGTACAGAATAAAAATATTCCAAACATGCATCCTGTTTGCAACAAGACACTAAAGTAATACTGCAAAAAAAGCAATTGTCCTGAATACAAAATGCTAAGTTTGGGGCAAATCAAATCCAATACAACACATTGCTGAGTACCACTCTTCATATTTTCAAGCATAGTGGTGGCTGCATCATTTTATGGGTATGCTTGTAATCGTTTCGGACTGGGGAGTTTTTCAGGACATAAAAAAACAAAACTGAGCTAAGGACAGGCAAAATCCTAGAGGAAAACCTGGTTCACTCTGCTTTCCATCAGACACTGGGAGAGGAATTGATCTTTCAGCAGGACAATAACCAAAGGCCAAATTTACACTGGAGTTGTTTACCAAGAAGACAGTGAATGTTCCTGAGTGGGTGAATTACAGTTTTAATTTACAGTAAATCTGATTGAAAATCTATGGCAAGACTTGAAAATGGTTGTCTAGCAACTACCAATTTGACAGAGCTTGAAGAATTTAGAAAAGAACCATGGGCAAATATTGTACAATCCACGTGTGCAAATACTTACCCAGAAAGACTCGCAGCTGTAGTTGCTGCCAAAGGTAATCCTAACATGTATTTACTCAGGGGTATGAATACTGATGTAAATTAGATATGTCTCTATTTAATTTTCAATAAATATGATAAAATCCCTAAAAACTTGTTTTCACTTTGTCATTATGGAGTATTGTGTGTAGATGGATGAGAAAAAAAACATATATTTAATCCATTTTGAATTCAGGCTGTAAACAACAAAATGAGGAACAAGTCAAGGAGTATGAATACTTTCTGAAGGCACTACATATCAATACATGTATGCTTTGAGGGCATACTTTATCATCTAGGCCTACTGTTTGAATATAGCGTATCCTTCTGTTAGTACTTTAAATAAAAGTGTTTAGCCAACACCACAAGTTGAATGCAGGCTGAACAACGTCCCTTGACCAATGCAATACATTCCCTGTTGCCGGGCACAGGTGCTCCCTGTCATGTGAAGTGGCCTCTAAGATCTCCTTATGGCACCACAATAGAATAGCACAACCAGATCACTTGTGACTTGCGTTTTCACTGCGATTAGAGCACTCCGTTTGAAATATCAACAGTAACATATCCCTTTACCCGATTGCAAGGCTTGCTGCTCTTTCAATAGATTCAACTCCAGCACAATGTTATCAATCTGTTTCTTTAGCTCCTCAATGGCAGCATTATTTTCAGCATCTAATGTTGACGAAATTGGAGTAGAATCAACACAGTTTTACAACTAAAACTATACCAAGGAGGACGGTTTATGGTTGAGCAGTATTGTGCTCGACTTCTTATCTACCCAAAGTAAATGATAAACTAACATTGACTCCAACATATTGAACATTTAGAAAAAACATATAATTCTTTCCACATGGAGATAAAATGTGTCCTACCTGTCTTTCCGCCCTTTTTCTTAGACGAGGTCTGTTGGAATGTGGATTACCCGAGAAGCCATGCACGTGTATGTCTTAGTTGCCTATTTTTCTACTGATATGATGTGTAAATGATAGTTTATGTTTCCACTACAAGTCAGGAAAAATCTGTTTCGAGAATTGCCACTGTGGGAGTTGACAGAGGAAATCTCACCTTTGAGAGAACAAATGTTTAACAGATGTCAAACTGACGTTTGTTCTTTTATTCCCTTCTTATTTTTTATGCGCAGGATGTTCATTGATGACTTTTTAGCCCTGTTGAGGCGGGAGTGACATTAGCTCTACGTGTTAACATAGGTTACCCATATGCTTCCTTTTTGGTTCCCATAATGAAACATTTAAGGGCCAATTCCTATTTTACCATTAGCCTACGTATTTTCCCCTGTACCTTGTATTCTAAATTGAACAACACGTTGTCGGGCAATTAGAATTAAATGAACAAAGCAGAATTAGTATAACCTTGTATAAACATTAGGACTATAACTGTTAGCCTGTGCATCTAGTACCATAACAAAATGTGACAAAGTTGTATTAGTAAACTCAGGCACTCTTTACAGACATATGTTCTAATTGTAGTAGAGTACTGTCTGAGGTCCAGGGAGTGCGTTTTCTTTGTTCCAGGGGCTCCAATGGGCTAAGGGTTGGGTGGATTGGGGGCTCCATAGACCCTGCATCTGGTTGTTCTCAGCTAGCTGGACAAGGATTTGCTGACACGTGGCAGCCTTACGCCATGAAAAAAGAGTGTGCTTTGGAGTGTGTGTTTGTTTTTGTATTTCACATGCGCAGACCACAGATTCCCATTGCTAACCGAATCTATGAGAGCTGTCTCAAACTTGTGGCCATGCCAAAATGCAAATATATCTCACACGTTTCATTGCTGTGGGGGAGTATAAGAAGAGTTTATTTCCAAAACGCTGTATCATTTTTTTCTCTCACATTTGCGTTTTTTCATCAGAAATGATTACTTATCGTACCTTCATGTGTGTGTAAAATATTACTGTTCTCAGATTTTTTTATTCATAAAATGTTAGATGTGTTTAAAAAAGTTTTTGACAAAACGCTATACAGTGCCTGCAGAAAGTACTCACACCCCTTGACTTTTCCCACAGTTTGTTGTGTTACAGCCTGAATTTAAAATAGATTGAATTTAGATTTCTTTTCACTGGCCTACACACAATACCCCATAATGCCAAAGTGGTATTGTGTTTTTAGAAATGTTTACAAATGAATACAAAATGAAAAGCTGAGTCAATAAGCATTCAACCTCTTTGTTATGGCAAGCCTTAAATAAGTTCAGGAGTATAAACTGGCTTAACAAGTCATATAATAAGTTGCATGGACTCACTCTGTGTGCAATAACAGTGTTTAACATTCTTTTTGAATGACTACCTCATCTCTGTACCCACACAAAAAATTATCTGGTAGGTCCCTCAGTCGAGCAGTGAATTTCAAACACAGATACGACAACAAAGACGAGGGAGGTTTCATGATGCCACACAAAGAAGGGCACCTATTCGTAGATGGGTAAAAAAAATGAGCAGACATTGAATATCCCGTTTAGCATGTTTTCTATTTTATTTTATTTAACTAGGCAAGTCAGTTAAGAACAAATTCTTATTTACAATGACGGCCTAGGAACAGTGGGTTAACTGTCTTCTTCAGTGGCAGAACGACAGCTTTTTACCTTGTCAGCTCAGGGATTCGATCTAGCAACCTTTCGGTTACTTTCTCAACACTCTAACCACTAGGCTACCTGCCGGTGACGTTATTAATTCCACTTTGTATGGTGTATCAACACACAGTCACTACAGAGATACAGGTGTCCTTCCTCCTTCCTACTCCACAATACTAACATGAATGACAGAGTAAAAAGAATGAAGCCTGTACAGATTAAAAATATTCCAAAACATGCATCCTGTTTGCAACTAAAGTAACTTTTTGTCAAGAATACAAAGTGTTAGGTTAGGGCCAAATACAATACAACACAAACTGAGTACCACTCTCCATATTTTCAAACATAGTGGTGGCTGCATAATGTTATGGGTATGCTTGTAATCATTAACGACTGGGGAGTTTTTCAGGATAAAAAATACATGGAATGTAGCTAAGCACAGGCAAAATCCTAGAGGAAAACCTGGTTCAGTCTGCTTTCCACCAGACACCGGGAGATGAATTCAAATCTACACTGGAGTTGCTTACCAAGAAGACAGTGAATATTCCTGAGTGGCCGAGTTACAGTTTTGACTTAAATCTACTTGAAAATCTATGGCAAGACCTGAAAATGGTTGTCTAACAATGACCAACAGCCAATTGGACAGAGCTTGAAGGATTTTGAAAATAATAACGGGCAAATATTTTATAATCCAGGTGTGGAAATATCTTACCCAGAAGAGACTTACCCAGAAAGACTCAGCTGTAATCGCTACCAAAGGTGCTTCTACAAAGTATTGACTCAGGGGTTTGAATACTTATGTAAATGAGATAGTTCTGTATTTCATTGTTCAATACATTTGCAACAGTTCTGAAAATATGTTTTCAATTTGTCATTATGGGGTATTGTGTGTAGATTGGTGAGATTTTTTTATTTTCATACGTTTGATACATTTTGACTTATGGCTGTAACACAACAAAATGTGGAATAGGTCAAGGGGTATGAACACTTTCTAAAGGTGCTGTATATCCAATGTTTAGGTGGAATGGAATGTTTATATACTGTATATTTGAATGTGATATGTGGTTGTCTCACCAAGCTGTCTAAATATAAATGCACTTACTGTAAGTCGCCCAGGATAAGCGCATCTGCTAAATGTTTTATATATATATCTCATATTACTGAATTGAATTATTTATTATCATTGGTAGAGAGAATGCCAAGAGTGTGCAAAGCTGTCATCAAGGCAAAGGGTGGCTACTTTGAAGAATCTCAAATATAAAATATAACTATTTTTTGGTTCGTACATTTTCCCGGTATCCAATTGGTAGTTACAGTCTTGTCCCCTCGCTGCAACTCCGTACGGACTCGGGAGAGGCGAAGGTCGAGAGCCGCGCGTCTTCCGAAACACAACCCAACCAATCAGCACTGCTTCTTGACATAATGCCCGCTTAACCCGGAAGCCAGCCACACCAATGTGTTGGAGGAAACATCGTACACCTGGCGACCTTGTCAGCGTGCATGCGCCCGGCCCGCCACAGGAGTCGCTAGAGCACGATGGGACAAGGACATCCCTGCTGGCCAACCCTCCCCTAACCCGGACGACGCTGGGCCAACCGTCCCATGGTCTCCCGGTCACGGCCCGCTGTGACAGAGCCTGGACTCGAACCAGAATCTCTAGTGGCACAGATAGCACTGCGATGCAATGCCTTAGACCACTGCCCCACTCGGGAGGCCGTGTCAAAACTTTTTACTGGTACTGTATATACACTACATGACCAAAAGTATGTGGACACCTTCTTGTTGAACATCTCATTTCAAAATCATGGGAATAAATATGGAGTTGGTCCCCCTTTGTTGCTATAACAGCCTCCACTCATCTGGGAAGGATTTCCACTAGATGTTGGAACATTGCTGCGGGGACTAGAACATTAGTGATGTAGGCCAGTAGTGAGATTGGGCACTGATCGGAGTTGGCGTTCCAATTCATCCCAAAGGTGTTCGAAGGGGTTGAGGTCAGGGCTCTGTGCAAGCCAGTCAAGTTCTTCCATACTGATCTCAACAAACCATTTCTGTATGGACCTTGCTTTGTGCATGGGGGCATTGTCATGCTGAAACAAGAAAGGGCCTTCCCAAAACTGCCACAAAGCTGGAAGCACAGAATCGTCTAGAATGTCTTTTGTATGCTGTAGTGTTAAGATTTCCCTCCACTGGAACTAAAGGAAAAACAGCCCCAGGAACCATGAACCATGGAACCATGAAAAACAGCCCCAGGCCATTATTTCTCCTCCACCAAACTTGACAGTTGGCACTATGCATTCGGGCAGGTATCGTTCTCCTGGCATCCGCCAAACCCAGGTTTGTTTGTCTGACTGCCAGATGACAGGATTCATCACTCCAGATAGTGTTTCCACTGCTCCAGAGTCCAGTGGTGGCGAGCTTTACACCACTTGGCATTGCACATGGTGATTTTAGGCTTGTGTGAGGCTGCTCGGACATGGAAACCCATTTTATGAAGCTCCCGATGAACAGTTATTGTGCTGACGTAGCTTCCAGAGGCAGTTTGGAACTAGGTAGTGAGTGTTGCAACCGAGGACAGACGATTTTTACGTTCTGCGTGCTTCAGCACTTGTGTGGCCTACCACTTCGCAGCTGAGCCGTTGTTGCTCCTAGACGTTTCCACTTCACAATAACAGCATACAGTTGACCGGGGCAGCTCTAGCAGGGCAGAAATTTGACAAACTGACTTGTTGGAAAGGTGGCATCCTATGACGGTGCCACGTTGAAAGTCACTGAGCTCTTCAGTAAGGCCATTCTACTGCCAATGTTTGTCTATGAAGATTGCATGGCTGTGTGCTCGATTTTATACACTTGTCAGCAACGAATGTGGCTGAAATAGCTAAATCTACTAATTTGAATAGGTGTCCACATACTTTTGTATAGGTAGTGTAGCTGCCATAAATGTATCATTTGTACATTTCTTTATTACAAATGTAGTTATTTGTTACATTTGATTCGGTAAAACATTTAAACTCAGTTTTTCACAATTCCTGACATTTAATCCTAGTAACAATTCCCTGTCTTAGGTCAGTTAGGATCACCACTTTATTTTAAGGATGTGAAATGTCAGAATAATAGTAGAGAGAATGATTTATTTCAGCTTTTATTTCTTTCATCACATTCCCAGTGGGTTAGAAGTTTACATACACTCAATTAGTATTGGGTAGCATTGCCTTTAAATTGTTTAACTTGGGTCAAACGTTTCGGGTAGCCTTCCACAAGCTTCCCACAATAAGTTGGGTGAATTTTGGCCCATTCCTCCTAACGGAGCTGGTGTAACTGGGTCAGGTTTGTAGGCCTCCATGCCCGCACACGCTTTTTCAGTTCTGCCCACAAATATTCTATAGGATTGAGGTCAGGGCTTTGTGATGGTCACTCCAATACGTTGACTTTGTTGTCCTTAAGCCATTTTGCCACAACTTTGGAAGTATGCTTGGGGTCATTGTCCATTTGGAAGATCCATTTGCGACCAAGCTTTAACTTCTTGACTGATGTCCTGAGATGTTGCTTCAATATATCCACATAAATTTTCCTCCCTCATGATGCCATCTATTTTGTGAAGTGCATCAGTCCCTCCTGCAGCAAAGCACCCCCACAACATGATGCTGCCACCCCGTGCTTCACGGTTGGGATGGTGTTCTTCGGCTTGCAAGCCTCCATCTTTTTCCTCCAACCATAACGATGGTCATTATGGCCAAACAGTTCTATTATTGTTTCATCAGACCAGAGGACATTTCTCCAAATAGTACAATCTTCGTCCCCATGTGCAGTTGCAAACCGTAGTCTGGCTTTTTTATGGCGGTTTTTATCCCCCTACTGTATTTATTTTGCTCCTTTGCACCCCATTATTTCTATCTCTACTTTGCACATTCTTCCACTGCAAATCTACCATTGCAGTGTTTTACTTGCTATATTGTATTTACTTCCCCACCTTGGCCTTTTTTTTGCCTTTACTTCCCTTATCTCACCTCATTTGCTCACATTGTGTAACGATTCTCGTCTGGTGAAGGAGAAGAGGACCAAAATGCAGCGTGGTAAGTGTTCGTCATATTTTAATTTAAACCTGAACACTACACAAAATAACAACGATGAGAAAACGAAACAGTTCTGCAAGGTGAACAGACACTTAACAGAAAATTAACACCCACAACCAAAATGGGGAAAACAGGCTACCTAAGTATGATTCTCAATCAGAAACAATGACAGACAGCTGCCTCTGATTGAGAACCATACCAGGCCAAACACACAGCAATACAACAACATAGAAAAAAGAACATAGACTACCCACCCCAACTCACTCCCTGACCAACCTAACACAAAGACATAAAAAAGGAACTAAGGTCAGAACGTGACACATTGTATATAGACTTACTCCATGTGTAACTCTGTGTTGTTGTATGTGTCGAACTGCTTTGCTTTATCTTGGCCAGGTCGCAAATGTAAATGAGAACTTGTTCTCAACTTGCCTACCTGGTTAAATAAAGGTAAAATAAATAAAAAAATAAAAAATTCTAAACAAGAGTGACATTCTTGTGGTATCTTTAAGTTCTTCATGGGGTGTCATGTGTTGGCTTGGTTGTCACATGGCCTGATTCGGCATGTATCATCTCACTCATCATGCAATCATGTTCCCACTGGTAACTACCTACTGGCTTGGCCTAGCTGCCAAAATACCCTTTCATTTAGTTCATCTGGTTCCTCTCACCTAGCTGGATATGGTTCGGTGGACACGTGGTCAGCTGATTATAAAACAACAGTTTGTTTTTGTATTTCACGTGTATCATATGCACGTGTGAGTTACTCTTATCCTCAAGTATCTATAGGCCTACTGGTGAAGTGAAAGACACTGGTACTGAAGGAGCCATCTCTCTCACATTTGCACAAACCATTGGATCCATATATGTTGTTCCTCTTTCTAATGTTTTTCTCCTAGTTGGAGTTGGAAAAATGAGTCAATTGTCAATGTTTTGTGTTCAATATAACACTAGCTTCATGATTTCCCCATGTTCCAATGAGGATTAGAGTGAAGTGGCATTGAAAGAGCACGGCTGCCTGTTAAATGCAGGGTTGCACAACCAAATAAGTTGTCTATGTTGTTCCATGTCATTGTCACTGACGGATAGCTGGAGTTTGCTGTATGAGCGAGGAGGAAAAAAAAAGGGACTTGACTCAGTAATGAAACAAAAACAGATTTAAATTGGGTTTACCATTGACTTTATACATTTAGCAGATAAGTAGCTCAGTATAATAACATTTGGTTAAAAATAACTAATTTACAAATGTACAAAAAAAATTTGCAAATACAAAGGCATCTTCATTTCTTGTGTATAGAAGTATAATAATGCCCAGCTTGTGTGCACAGCCTTCATAGACTGGCCAGGTCTGGGCTGCATGGTGCCTCTGATTCAGGGCTTCAGTGAGTCAGTATTTACTCAAATGCATAGCTAGTAGTCACATCAGTGCTCTGTAATTAATTACAGTTCTGTTCACATTACCTTTGCAATTCCTTCTAAGTATGACAACAATGGTACTACTACAGTATTTAGCTATGACAAAAAAATATATGTGCAGTGCTTTTAGGGAGGCCAAATGGTGGACTGAGTTGTGTAGAATAATGTTCGCATTTAGTTCAAGGTTTATTTTATTATTGAAATGTATTTAAGCACTTTTAAACCAATCTAAAATGTTTCATATCCCTGATATTACAAGTTCTCAGTCGTTTATGAGACCTTCAGATTAGGTTAATCAAATTAAGACAAAACCCTTTGGATATGAGTAGCTTCGATCTTACTTCAGGGCCAAAAAAGTAAGGCCCCCTATCGCCCAAAAAGGCTGTTGAAATCAGCCACATACAGTAGATGCTCCAGTAGAATGTATGAGTATATTTCTTATGACTTTGAGTACTGTATTTTACACTGCACTGTAAAAACAACAAGACAATACTTGAAGTTGTCAAATACACAAGGTTTGTGAAATCACAAATGTTCAACACAGAGAAAATAAAACTGATTGAGGTATAAAACACCTATGGGTGTTACACAAAAAGGAGCAACTTGAGGTAAAATACCATGCATCATAAAGAATAAATTAAGTGTGTTTATGTTTTTATTTTTTATACACGGACTGAGTCCTCTTCATTTTGCTTGTTGACATTGAAACCAGACCCCTCACCTCGTTTCCAAAAAGGTCCGTTATCGTCCTTCCAGCCTATGTTGGGCAAAGCACTGTGGGAAAAAACACATATTAATGAGTATGGCTGAGACTATGTGTGAATGCCAGTTGGGCAACTATGGGAAAATACAAAGTAAGAAATAGAACAGGCTTGAGTGGAGAAAAAGGAATGAAATAGTACAACTGGAGAAATAAATAAGCCCAGAAAGAGAAATAGGTTCCAATGGTTGTAAGAGAGTGATTCCCAGGGAGTGTTTCAGGGGAACCCATCAGGCCCATTTGGGATCACTTGAGGATGTGAAGGGTTACGCAAAGCAAGGTCATGGGTCAGGGATAACTTTGTGACACCAACGGGAGCAGCAATGGGGTCTACCATACCCTAAACAGCAGCAGTGTGACAGTGAGGGGGTGGGGGGCAGTGACAGGACACAAGGGCAGGGTACGGTTACATTACACTAAAGCTCAGTGGCCACTCCGGGTGCTCTCCCGCAATGAGTGGACTACACCACGCAGTACAGTGTCTGTGAATGTGTGCCACAAACCTCTCTGTCCATGGCTCTCACACCAAAGCTGGCAAGTACAATGCAGCGAGACATTGAACAGAAAATGAAGAATGGAGAGACATTTTTTTTTTAAGAAATGAAAAAGGAGATCACTCAACTGAAAATTGCCCTGTACCATAAACACAAAGGAAAAGGCACAACAAACTTAAACAGTAGAAAAGCCTAGCTTAAAATAGCCCAATGAAAATCACGAGTTATCAATAACCGTTATGCTCTTGAATTCTACAAAAATGCAGAGACAACAGTACGCCAATAACACATAAATCCCTGTAATGTAGCCTACTAATGTTAAAATGTACATAGGGAGAGGCCGAGTGCACTCACCTTTGAGAATGTAGTCTGTCAGAAGCCTGGGCACCTTGTCACTGTCGTCTCTCATAGCTTGCAGGACTGCAACAGAAACGCAAACCAATCAGAAAAATAGATTTATTCCAGGAATTTATTTGACCACGGTATGTCAACCATCTATAACACCAGATAAACAACTGTACCATGTACTTCAAGTAGCACAAATGTTTTGATTTATTCAAGATTCATTTGATGGGTGGGGGATAATTGCTCTGCACCTGAGAGTTGCCACTTACTAAGGTGCCACTTACTTTGGGTAAGGATCTGAAGATCTTCCACCGATGGAGGACCTCCTTTCTTCTCATATGGAATGACTGTGGTCAGATACTAAGAGAGACCATGGGGTAGAAACAACAGAGAAAAAGAGGGAGTATAAGTACAAAACCTAGTGAAAGTGTAAACACCCCTTGTACACTTTTCACATTTTTCTGCCTTAATTCAATTACACGTTATATTGTTTTCCTACTGATCTACACAGCCTATCCCACATTTTCAAAGTGAACGAAGAATTATAGAACATTTTCCAAATTAATACCAATAAAAAAAACAGTCTTGATTGCATATGTCTTCACACCCCAGAGGTAATACTTGGTGGAACCACCATTGGCAGCCATTACAGCTGGCAGCCATTACACAAATGTTCCTCTCACAGATGTAATGCCTGTCAAAAGTTATTCCACCAAGTATTAACTATGGCGTGTGAAGACATATGCAATCAAGGCATCTTTGTTTCGTGTTCTAATTAATTAAGAACATTTTCTATAATTTTCCTTTACATTGAAATTGTGTAGTAGGTTGTGTAGACTGGTCGGGAAAAAAATCAAATGTAATCCCTTTTTACATTTAATACTGAGGCGGAACATTTAGAAAACTGTGCAAGGGGTGTGAAAAATTTCACCAGGCACTGTACACACTAAATACAATTGTTCAATTGCTTCTCCATGAGAGTAGAAGTGGGCAACCATTGTAGAAAGGCAATTAACAGTGATGTTTGTTAAGACTCCTTCTTAAATACAGTGGGGGGTGGGTATGGTTAGCCATTTCCTATGGAGAAGTGAGACAGCGAGTAATTTATGTTCAGTTTATGGAGATGTGAAGCTGGGTGGATCAGCATTTTTAGGTGGGACTTACGGAGCAAAAGTCCAGACTTTAAAGCTTCGTCATACTTTAGACTTTTTGTTATTATTATTATTTAGCGCACTACTCTTCTTACACTGTTCGCGCTAGAAACGCCGTGGAAACATTACAACGTATAGACAACCATTTTGGGAACGCACTACAAGGCATTACATAAATCCGCTTGGAGGCGGTTTAAACTGCATTTTAATGTTGACTGCTTAGGTATCAAGCAAAGTGCTTTATGCATGCTCAGTTCTTGGGTCTCAGGGGCCGCCCGAGTAGAAATGTTAAATTGAAGTTATGGAACTCCCTCGCCCGGTTATTTTTTACGGGGAAAAGTCCTCAATGAAACTGACATTAGGCTAAATGTGGAGAATTATACATTTGCCTCTGTTGGCCATCAAGTAAACCTATTAATGTGTATGACATTGTAGGCTACCATTTGATACAATAAATGTTGTTGAAATGTTGAAATGACGATATCACTGGAGTCATTGCAAATCAATTTGTGCCGCTTGTGGAGCCTTTGTGCCACTTGTGTAGCCTTGTGTAGCCTTTGTGCCGCTTGTGTAGCCTTGTGTAGCCTTTGTGCCGCTTGTGGAGCTGGCAAACCAATGAAATACATAGCCTATAGCTTTGTCGGTGTAGCCTTGTGTTATTATGAACTATGAACTGTCAGATTAGGCTACAGGTAAAACCCATTCAAAAAAATAAACACTGGCTGTTGTTGACAAGCATATTAAGTTCATATATATATTATTCATATTTAATTCAGTGATTGAAATGATGACCCCATTCTCAGTAGCCTGTTCCAGCCGGCTATTGGGGAAACAAGCACTTCTTATTGCGAAATCGCCTCGCTTTTTATGTTGAATAAATGTGTCTTAATTTGAACTAAGCAAGCTGCTCAATCGTTCAGTTTACATCTTGCCTACGTCTTGTCTAGGATACTGTAGACTATCTGAAATGAGATGTAGGCCTATAACGGGCTATAGGCTACCTGCCTTTATCTCAGCAAACTATGGTCAAATTGAATTGGCAACTCCTCTCTTGCTGTAAAAAAAAATTAATTGGGCTAGTTTTCAGGCCTTTTGGGCGGGTTTTGAGAGGTCATTGGGCTAGAAATTTAAGCTTGACCTGGCAACCCTGCTTCTCATTGCACTTCTTTCAGTTTTCACATGCAACAACTGTCGTTTAGACACTGACCACAACCACACAACTACTGACCACAACTACTGCTCTTGTCTGTACTAGCTCTGGTACAGCTCTGGCCCTGGGTGTGCTCTGGTTCGCACTAGCTTTGGTCTACACTATACATTTTAACCACTTAAATTAGCATATCATGCCCACCAACAATAATTGTAACTCTTGAACCGTTCAAGCTAGATACACCAAACCAACTTTCATATTTTCAGACTATCTTAGCTTTTCACCTACCTACTTTTTCAACTATAACCAGTCACCACCATTACTACTGCAGGCACTACCACTACTATAACATATTTCAAAACCATACATACTTTAAAACAAGCTAGCAAATAAACCACATTTACTTCAGGAAATGTACTTTTAGCAATAAAGAGTTAATTTATTAGCTAGACTTACAGCTAGCTATCAGTAGGTCTACATAGAAATCTATTATACATACAGTGTAGGGATGCTCCTGACTAAAACAAATCTTAGTTGACCAAGAGTCTTCTGATTGGTCGGAAAAAAATTACTTCTATTTTTCCACGTCCTATGTTTGAATAAAATCAACTATATGTACGCTACTGAGCTTGTCTGATGCTTTAAGCACTGAGATTAAAAATGAAGACACATAAATTACTAAAGAGAGAGCCAGAGATCAATATAGCCTAACCAGAAGAAAAACACCTGTTCCCGACCTTCCTCCTCCCGCTGCCCGCTGCTGCTGGCTTTCGCAGATTTGCCGCGGCTGCTAAGCTCCTGAATTTGCCGGTAATAGGCTACACCAGCGGATGGCAACCTTTTCCATTTGGAGTGCCAAGTTATCATACCATTTCTACTGATCTGCATGCCAGTTATGATTTTCATATGCACATTTTCATGGAACAGTTTAATTTAATTTATAATAAAGCCTTCCTATCTCAAAATCAATGTTATGTGGTAAATCTAAATGAAAATGATACAAATCTAAAAGTAACTTTTATTTTCATTGCCAATATGTAAAAATAGTCTACATAAAGCCAAACATTTTTAACATTGCAACCTGCAGGTAGAAAATATCCTGATAAAAATAAATATTATCTAAATCACATTGTCTATGCGTAACCTGTCTGCAAGGAACTTGAAACAATGTGTCAGCTATTGTTTTAACTTGGTCTGGCCTGAAGCTCCTGCTAGCTAACTTGCAACATTGTATAAAATATTCTGAGTCCTCAAGAGTTTTCAGCTCTAGACAGACAGACACAGCTGCAGGCTATTTTGCAAGGGATAAGACGTAATCAGGTAGACCTATTTTATGACGCTTCCACCGGATCAGAGCATGACATTTCTTCCCCTTTCATGCTGAGCGGTAATCAAAAGGGTGCGAGCTGTAAAGATTTTTCAAATAGGCTCCGTTGAGGAACAACTATAATTTTCAATGGATGTAAAAACAGACTTTGTCTACTCGCTGCTTGAGGCGAAGACAAAATTACTTTCAGAAATTCCACAGTGATGGTAAGTTAAGACAATCATAAATAGTATTAGATCCTCAAATGGGCACAATTATAGGCCTACATTTGCTCGCAGACTAAGTAGACTAGTCCTAATTCTATATGCGTAATCAGTTGCGTGTCCTTTACTCAAGATGGACAGGAGTGCCCCAAACAATAGACAATTAATAAATTGACAACTTGTAAATGGAATGAAATAAACCAAAACTTTTTCCTCACAGTCTAGGTTGTGTGCTCTGCAAACGTATCCACTCCTACAATGACAACTGTGACAACCGTAAGACTGTAATAATAATATATTGAGTGCATTAACAGAAATTACCGTAACTAAACAAACATTGTAGATAAGAAATTATGGGAATTAACAGTAAATGTACTACTGGTGATACTGGTGCGCCATCCCTGCGGCCTCCACAATGGATTAGTCCACTCAGACAAGCGTGAACAAGACAGGTGTCTTGTATGCCATAATTTGTTAATACACGCTACATGGCCAAAAGTATGCAGACACCCTTCAAATTAGGTGATTCAGCTATTTCAGCCATACCCGTTGCTGACAGGTGTATAAAATCGAGCACACAGCCATACAATCTCCATAGACAAACATTGGCAGTAGATTGAAAAGCTCAGTGACTTTCAAAGTGGCACCTTTATAGGATGCCACCTTTCCAACAAGTTAATTCGTCAAATTTCTGCCCTGCTAGAGATGCCCGGTCAACTGTAAGTGCTGTTATTGTAAAGTGTAAATGTCTAGGAACAACAATGGCTCAGCCGCGAACAACGGCTCAGCCGAGTGCTGAAGGGCGTAGTGCGTAAAAATTCTCTGTCCTCGGTTGCAACACTCACTACCGAGTTCCAAACTGCCTCTGGAAGCAACATCAGTACAATATAGGTTTCCATGGCCAAGCAGCCGCACACAAGCTTAAGATCGCCATGCGCAATGCCAAGCATCGGCTGGAGTGGTGTAAAGCTCGCTGCCATTGGACTCTGGAGCAGTGGAATTGTGTTCTCTGGAGTGACGAATCATGCTTCACCATCTGGCAGTTCGACAGACGAATCTGGGTTTGACTGATGCCAGGACAATGCTACCTGCCCGAATGCATAGTGCCAACTGTAAAGTTCGGTGGAGGAGGAATAATGGTCTGGGGCTGTTTTTAATGGCCCCTTAATTCCAGTGAAGGGAAATCTTAACGCTATAGCATACAATAACATTCAAGATGATTATGTGCTTCCAACTTTGTGGCAACAGTTTGGTGATGGCCCTTCCCTGTTTCAGCATGACAATGCCTTATGCACAAACCGAGGTCCATACAGAAACGGTCGGTTAAGAACGGTTTGGAATAGCTTTACTGGCCTGCACAGAGCCCTGACCTCAAACCCATTAAACACCTTTGGGATGAATTGGAATGCAGACTGCGAGCCAGGCCTAACCGCCCAACATCAGCGTCCGACCTCACTAATGCTCTTGTGGCTGAATGGAAGCATGTCCCTGCAGCAATGTTCCAACATCTAGTGGAAAGTAGGGCTGGGCGATATATAGAATTCATTTGAATTCATGTTTTTGCGCGACATTCCAAATGCCTGTATCGCAGAATCAAAGTTTTTGTATTTTTCGTTTTTTATGAGCATTTATGTCCGCTTGTTCTTATGTTGTCTTTTTGGTCTCGTCTCGTTCGCTCCTTCTGTGCTGTGCACCTTCCCATTTACACCAGAGGTCTGTATATAATGACAAGATGCTCATGTGTCCGCCCTAACAACGGGTGTCGTTGTTCGAAAGGCGGGAAGGCAGGCGGACAAGCTTAGGTTCAAAATAAGCGCACAGAAACGCATTGGCCTTATTTTGGACAGATTTTAGCGCTTCGCCTCTTTCTCCCAAGACGCTCCCCCAACAACTCACAAAAACAAAGATGAGAGATCACTTCTTCCTCTCTGACAAACGGTTTCAATTTGCTATTTGCATTTGAGGTTTGGTCCAACAGAATCGATCACATGGACACCGAAACACATGGAGACATTATTTGACTGTAGTAGAGGAGAAGTTAACCCTATCGAACCATACCTTGTTTATGTTTCAACTCCTCAAATTTCAAGCAGAGCAGACACTACTGAAAAGGATGTACCAATGAACAAAACGAATGATCAGTTTGTAGCGCGCATTACGGTACAATGTATCGCTGGCAGCATTTTTGTCGAATAAAGATAGTTATACTAGCTGTTTAGGCTGTGTTTTATAAATGTGCAATAAGCATAAAACAGTTATATAAGGAATTGGCAACTCGTTCTCATTCTGAGAAATGAGGTAGGCCACTTTATTTCAACATCTGTTCAAACAGTTGGAGATGGACAGAAGAATGTGTTAGTTAAACTTCAACTGTTTTGCTTTGTTAGCTGAATTCAGAGCTTGTGAAATTATACCTAGATCCAAGTTGGCTAAACTTGAAAAATAAATATTAGTTGGCTACTTACTAGCACGTGTGCTTGTGCTTGAGAGATTGTTTATGAGACCGGTGTTCATTTTCTATGCCTGATACATTATTAGTTGATGTGCATTATGCATGGTTCTGATTACATTTGTAACAAAAATATCATTTTTATAGACAGACCTGAAAGCAAGATCAGTGATTATTACAAAAAAAAGCAGGTACAAGTATTTTGATAAAATAATTAAATTATTAGTGGGTCTTATGGCTGTTGAAGGCATTTATTTAGCCTAGGTATAATTTTACAAGCTCTGAATTCATTAGATTATTGCTGAAGGTTTTAAACGCAGTGTAATTTACCTTTAAATTGTACAACAAAGCTTATTAGAGAAAACATTTTAAAAAATCTATATATACAGTTGAAGTTGGAAGTTTACATACACTTAGGTTGGAGTCATTAAAACTCGTTTTTCAACCACTCCACAAATTTCTTGTTAACAAACTATAGTTTTGGCAAGTCGGTTAGGACATCTACTTTGTGCATGACACAAGTAATTTTTACAACAATTGTTTACAGACAGATTATTTCACTAATAATTTACCGTATCACAATTCCAGTGGGTCAGAGGTTAACATACACTGAGTTGACTGTGCCTATAAACAGCTTGGAAAATTCAAGAAAACGATATCATGGCTTTAGAAGCTTCTCAGCAAAAAAATCTTTTTTTAAGCTAATTGACATCATTTGAGTCAATTGGAGGTGTACCTGTGGATGTATTTCAAGGCCTACCTTCAAACTCAGTGCCTCTTTACTTGACATCATGGGAAAATCAAAAGAAATCAGCCAAGACCTCAGAAAAAAAATTGTAGACTTCCACAAGTCTGGTTCATCCTTGGGAGCAATTTCCAAATGCCTGAAGGTACCACGTTCATCTGTACAAACAACAGTATGCAAGTATAAACACCATGGCACCACGCAGCCGTTATACCGCTCAGGAAGGAGATGAGTTCTGTCTCCTAGAGATGAACGTACTTTGGTGTGAAAAGTGCAAATCAATCCCAGAACAACAACAAAGGACCTTGTGAAGATGCTGGAGGAAACAGGTACAAAAGTATCTATATCCACGGTAAAATGAGTCCTATGTCGACATAACCTGAAAGGCCGCTCAGCAAGGAAGAAGCCACTGCTCCAAAACCGCCATAAAAAAGCCTGACTACGGTTTGCAACTGCACATTGGGACAAAGATTGTACTTTTTGGAGAAATGTCCTCTGGTCTGATGAAACAAAAATAGAACTGTTTGACCAGAATGACAATCGCTGTGTTTGGAGGAAAAAGGGGGATGCTTGCAAGCCGAGGAACACCATCCCAACCGTGAAGCACGGGGGTGGCAGCATCATGTTGTGGGGGTGCTTTGCTGCAGGAGGGGCTGGTGCCCTTCACAAAATAGATGGCATCATGAGGGAGGAAAATTATGTGGTATATTGAAGCAACATCTCAAGACATCAGTCAGGAAGTTAAAGCTTGGTCGCAAATGGGTTTTCCAAATGGACAATGACCCCAAGCATACTTCCAAGGTTGTGGCAAAATGGCTTAAGGACAACAAAGTCAAGGTATTGGAGTGGCCATCACAAAGCCCTGACCTCAATCCTATAGAAAATGTGTGGGCTGAACTGAAAAAGCGTGTGTGAGCAAAGAGGCCTACACACCTGACTCAGTTACACCAGCTCTGTCAGGAGGAATGGGCCAAAATTCCCCCAACTTATTGTGGGACGCTTGTGGAAGGCTACCCGAAACGTTTGACCCAAGTTAAATAATTTTAAGGCAGTGCTACCAAATACTAATTGAGTGAATGTAAACTTCTAACCCACTGGGAATGTGATGAAAGAAATAAAAGCTGAAATAAATCATTCTCTCTACTATTATTCTGACATTTCACATTCTTAAAATAAAGTGGTAATCCTAACTGACCTAAGACAGGGAATTGTTACTTGGATTAAATGTCAGGCAGGAATTGTGAAAAACGGAGTTTAAATGTATTTGGCAAAGGTGTATGTAAACTTCCGACTTCAACTGTATATATTGTGAATCTCCCATAAGCTGAGAAAATCGAGATATGAGTTTTAGGCCATATCACCCAGCCCTAAGCCTTCCCAGAAGTGTAGAGGCTGTTATAGCAGCAAAGGGGGGACCAACACCATATTAATGCCCATGATTTTTGAATGAGATGTTCAACGAGCAGGTATTCACATACTTTTGGTCATGTAGTGTATATTTGCCACAGCTTGACTAAATAAATCTCAGTCGACCAACAGCCTATCGACCAAACAATCAACCAGTCGACTAACTAGGGTCAGACCTAATACAGTGCTTTCTGAAAGTATTCATACCCCTTGACTTATTCCACATTATGTTGTGTTACAGCCTGAATTCAAAATGAATTAAAATAATTTCTCACCCATCTACACACAATACCCCATAACAACAAAGTGAAAACATGTTTTTGGAAATGTTAGTAAAAAAATGTTAAATGAAATACAGAAATATCTAATTTACATAAATAAGTATTCACACCCCTGAGTCAATACATGGTAGAATCCCCTTTGGCAGAGATTACAGCTGCAAGTCTATCTGAGTAAGTCTCTAAGAGCTCTGCACACCTGGATTGTACAATAGTTGCACATCTTTTTTAAATTCTTCAAGCTCCGTTAAGTTGGTTGTTGATCATTGCTAGTCAGCAATTTTCAAGTCTTGCCACAGGTTTTCAAGAAGATTTAAATCACAACTGTAATTAGGCCACTCAAGAACATTCAATGTCGTCTTGGCAAGCACCTCCAGTGTAGATTTGGCCTTGCATTTTAGGTTATTGTCCTGCTGAAAGGTGAATTTGTCTCCCAGTGTCTGTAGGAAAGCAGACTGAACCAGGTTTTCCTCTAAGATTTTGCCTGTGCTTAGCTCTGTTCCGTTTCTTGTGCATCTATTTATCTGAAACCCACAGCATGATTGATTCAGAGTTTCTTTGCTTTCCTAAGAGTGTTGTCCACTTGATCCTGCTTTTTATCCCCATCTTCTAACAAAAGACTGCTTTGTTCTTTGTCTTTCTTCTTTTAGTTTTCACACGCAACAACTGTAGTTGAGACATTTTTGTGATCTAACTGCCCCATAATCCAAATTAATATGGTTGATATAGTAGTTAATCAAAAATAATTATTTTACTACATTAAACTTTGACTATATGCAACTGCTTTGCTTTAAATAGTAAAGTAAAACGTTTTAAACTTCTACCACAAAAATACTTTAATCCCACCAATTGTACTTCATGTACAATTACCATCTAGTTGACCAACAAAAACATACACACACAGCACCAATGAATAGTGCAACAGACAGAGAGAAAGAGAGAAATATAGGCACCTGTCTTTCACTCCCACTTCTCCCAAAAGTTTGCCGGAAGCCATTTTGAATGGTAGACGAGAGCCCCACCATGCTAAAGCGCTAGAGAGGAAGGAAGTGAAGTAGAGAAACGGGAAGTAAGAGGCACACAAACTGGAAACAAGCAGATGAAAATAGAAGGAACCATGTGCAAGGTTTAAAAGGTCAATATCCCCAAAACAACAAACCAGTAAATTAGTTTGTAAAAAGAGTGAAGTAATAAGGTATCAAGATAGTAATACGGGGGGACATCTGTACAAGCAAGAAATAAGTTGTATAAGGTTTGAATACATTAAAAGGTTACTAAGCAATGCCATAAAACAGTGGATCAGCAGGAATTGTGTGTGTGTGTTTGTGTGTGTGCACGCACAGCATGGATGGTGTCACTCACTGATCCTAGTGCTTGTGTTCTCTCTGGTCGGCCCTGCCGGGCCCCGGCACCACTCTTGAGTTTTTTCTTTTTCTTCAGTAGTTCCCTGTGTTCCTTCTGTCTGTTCTGCACATCTATCAGGATAGAGATGAAGCTGTTCTTCACCTCTTTTTCAAAGTCCAGCTCGTCCCTGAGGGCCAGGTGTTGAATCAGCTCCTCACCGTAATGTCTGATGGCCATCTCCACCTCCTCTAGCCGCTCATTCAGCTCTGCTACACACAGGGTCCTCTCTCCTGCACACACGCACGCGCACACACACACAGAAATGTAGCATAAGAATGCAAACACACTTTCAACCTCCCCCTCCCTCACACCATTTACACACACACACACACACACACACACACACACACACACACACACACACACACACACACCTAACTGACAAGAGATATACTCACGCTCTTCATAGCTATGGTTTGTTCTGGGGCGCTGGATGTCCAGAGAGAGCATGGCGAGGTCTGACTGAGAGGGGTGGTTCTGCTCTGCCCCCAGGTCAGGAGAGTCCTGCATCATCTCCTCTATCTCCTCAATAACCTACAATACACACGGTAACACCACACATTTGGGATCAGTTCCATTTCTATTCCTGTCTGTTGCATTGGACATAGAATGTCTCCATGTAGTTCAATTCCAATCCTTGGAATGAAATTGTATTCCTGAATTGACTGGCACTGTCGATAGAATAGACCCCAACTCTGGTTAACGCACAAACACCGGCTCAGTCCACCTGTCATCTGTCTATGTGAAGCACATTCAAGCAACAGGCACAAGCCCCATACCCAGCTCTGCTCCACTGTATTCTATCTTTGATCAAGTGCAGGTCAGCCTTGGGCTATTCCAGGCAGAGCGGTGGGTTGGTAGGTTGGTAAATTGGTGGGTAAACCCTACCTGTTCTGCAGTGAAGAGGGGTTCGTCATTGAGGCAGGAGACGATGATGGTGTGCATGTCCATCTGTTCCCTCAGCTCATCGTCGGACAGCTCCAGTGTTACATCATCCACCCTCTGACAGGTCAGGGGGAGGGGATTGAATCAAAACTAAATCCTGGCACAATGAATTCTGAATTTTAGATTGGAGCGATAAACAGATCGGACAGGACGGTAGGGGCAGGGAGAGGCGGAGTGGTAGGGAATAGGGATCGAGGGAGAAAGAGAGACAGAGAGAGTGGGGATGAAAGGAAAGGGGCAAAGAAAGAGCCCTCTATGAAGCAGGAACTTGACTCACTGGTTTGTCTTTGAGGTTTAGAGCGGGGAGATGGAGGGAGCGCGTTCGAGACTGTTTCCAATCCACTGCCATGACATTACCATAATTATCTGCGAGAGCATTCCAGATCCTGTGGGGTGAAATGAGATGAGAGACACATGACAGTTAACACCACCACCTGTAGGACCAAAAGCTCATGTAGATAAGTGATATCTAACTTCTAATAATGGTCAACAGTGGTTAAATGTGTCATAATGACACTGCACTTGGAAGCAGTAAGATGTAACGAGGACTAATCTGCCAGCTGTGCGACATGTTTGGGCTGTTGATAATGCTACAGCCGCACCGCTTTAAAACGGTATTATGAATAGTGAAAAGCGGAAGGGTGAGACATTAATAACGAATCTATCATTTATAAACAGCATAGTATTGGGCTAACTATTTATTAACCACAAACAGATTAGTGGGATCAACTACTCTACCCAAGACATAAGCCAAATATTTAATCTTTTAGGAGGGGATAAATGTGAATTGTCCGATTTATTCTGAACTCCCGGGAAGGGTCAACATTCTAATCTAGAGTTTAGTAGGATGTCTTTGTTAGGCACATTTGGGAAACCATGCACTGTTATGTTGTCAACTGAGATTATGTGAGTTCTAAAATCTAGTTTGATGGAACAGTCAAATGACCATTGATAACATTGCTTATTGACAAGTCATCAGCACAACTGACAGTACGTGCATAGAAACAATAATGCATGGGGAAAAAAGCATCATTATAAACGTAAACTTCTAGTGAAATGAACGTAGCATTACAATATTCTCGAATAGGTGTAAATATGCTATAAGCTTATCTGATACAATGTTGAATGTCTGCCGCTTGCATCAACCATCAATACTCGTGACAGCATGTATGAGTTGGACGCTATTGTGCAGGGCGTGACATTGACATTTGATAGTATGTTGCAAGGGAGGTGTTGTTACAAACTAACTTTGGCCAGGAGTCACTTCGCATACTCACTCGTCGTTCCTCAACGTTGTATCCTCGGTGATAATGTTTACAGGGGCGATGTTCTCCGTTTGGGTGTTGAAATTTCGGAAACACACTGTCAATCTCTCGTCGAAATCGTTCACCAGCTCTTCCATGGACTTGAAGCTGCCTATTTCGCCCGAAAAGCTGTTGTTGAGCTCTGGAAGGACCCTCAGAACGCCTGTCAACTGCTCGGCAACCAAGTTTACTCGGTCCATCCGAGTCCCCTGCTCTGAGACCGGCTCAAATTCCTTAAAATCGTGCCACTCGTCATCGAAATGTGCAAGGGGCGCCGCCATGGCTGCACCCAAAGTGCCTCTGATGAATGATGTATGCGACGACGGAATGTCAGGACACAGCATCCTCCAGTGGGAGCTGTGTCTCTTTGGACCGGTCCGAAAACTATTTTTTCGCCACCTCCGAGGTCCTAACCTCTTGGCGTTTGCGTATCTATAAAAACGGGATAGGCGCAAGCAATATGGTAATATAACAACATTCGGGGAGACAACGCCTTATTGCTTACACCTTTCTGGGTTTTATAGATCTGCAATCACTGAACACTAAGGTCAAAGGAAAATGGTGCCAGGGGTTACTTTCAGGCCGCTTTCCCTCTCACAAAATGACCCTTTGACACAAAAACGTAACCAGCTGTATTCACAGAGATAGAGGCCAAACAAAGTATAAGGCCGTTTATTTTCAATAATCTAGAACATTAAATAATTTGTAGTCCCAAGACCCAAACTATGGAATTTAATGACATTTACACAATAATAGTAGCTTAGCTAGGCTACAATCAAATTCAGACCAGTCACCAGAGAATGACTAAACATTTTGATGCTTCGGGGACTATTTTTACATTGGTTTGCAAACATTCTGGGCCAACACCATTTTGCTCTTGTATAGCAACACTACAAAGCGGCACCCCAACATCTGAAACAGAAGAAATAGGTTTCCTTAGAGAGAATAACCGAAAGTTCAACTGCACAACACATGCATTAAAACATAATTCTTTCATACTAACACTTTCCTTGACACCCAGCTTCATAAGTCATAACCCTGTCATAATATGTCATAACAGCTGACATAACTTGTCATAACCTGTCATATTATTGTCATAACACTGTCATGACCCATATATTTACACCTGTTGTGACATATATTGTGTTATTTTATGTTTGGCTATGACACCTACATAAGAGTGTGAAAACCCACATTTATTTAAATGTCTTTTTTCCCTGCCAAGAAGTTTCCTTTCGTTTGAAAATGTGTTTCTTAAGTCCTTTGTTGTTGTTGTAATGAATTCTTTACAGTCATGTTTTTTTTTCATCATATTTTAAATAACTTGTAGAAAATACACTTTATGACACTGTCATGAAGCATTATGACCATCCTGTGCCACTACTTGAACTAAGAAAATGCACTTTATGATACTGTCAAGAAGCATTATGACCATCATAATAGGCCATAGGCCTATCACATACATGCCGTTATGTCAGTCATCAGTCAAAAAAAGGGTGTCTTGTCCTGCTTCTGAAATCTTCTTTTGCATTCATCCCAGTCATCAGTAACAGAGCATTGGGGTAGGTACATGTCTGACATCAATTTGTGCGCAATTACAATAATAATTTAATATGGTCAATTTCAGTAAATGTTATATAACATAAACATCATGTTGAACAGTAGGCTATGGTGTAATGGAAGTCGCTCTGGACAAGAGCGTCTGCTAAATGACTCAAGTGTAAAATGTAAATGGAATGTTTTGTCTTGTGTGGTATGTTTTGTGGGTTTTGAGACCTTTATGTAGGTGTCATAACCAGCCATAAAACAACTACCATGGTAGGTTTTGTGGGTTTTAACACTCTTATGTAGGTGTCATAACCAGCCATAAAACAACGCAATATATGTCACAACAGATTAAATATATGTGTCAAGACAGTGTTATGACCATATTATGACAGTTTGACAAGTTATGTCAGCTGTTATGACATGGTTATAACCGTGTCATAACATGTTATGTGGCTGGGTGTCAAGTAAAGTGTTACCCATTGTTATTTATGTTGTCCTTTAGGCTATTACTGTGTTAGTCTGGTGCTATTATAATTGAGTAATCTTTGCAGTGATAAACACTTTACCTTCGTTTTTACCATTGCTTTATCAGTGCCAGAGGGACTATCTTTCTGCACCTCTCCCTTTTTTGCAATTGGTTAGTCTAATCCGTGGATTCAAGATTAATTCCTTTCCAATCATGATCTGTAATGGCAAGAAAAAGTTAATTGGTTCAGTAACAATCATACAATTAACGACAACATACAGTAGGCTACAGCGATCCTGTTACTCTCGTTGTTGGAATGAGTGGACCAAGGCGCAGCGTGGTAGGCGTACATCTTTCTTTATTTAATGAACACCGAAAAAACAACAAATACAAACCAACCGTAAAGTTTTAGTAGGGCTAAACAGCACAGTACCAAAACAAGATCCCACAAACTACAGGTGGAAAAAGGCTGCCTAAGTATGATCCCCAATCAGAGACAACGATATACAGCTGCCTCTGATTGGGAACCATACCCGGCCAACAAAGAAATAGAAAACATAGATTGCCCACCCTAGTCACACCCTGACCTAACCAAATAGAGAATTAAAAGGATCTCTAAGGTCAGGGCGTGACAGATCCCTGACAACCATTATCATTACAGCATGACCAATGGAAAACATAAACAGCAGAACCTTAGACAATTTCTATAACAATGCAACCAAAAAAGTGTGTGCTCAGCATACACTCCCAATTTTAGTTGAAACTCTGGCGAGCTCAGCTGAAGCAGTTTGTACTTGAAGTTAAGAACCTTGTAGAGATATTCCTCATTATATTTCTGGTTGAATGAGCCCAGAGCAAAGGCCATAGCTTCATTGGCCTCTAGCTGGACATTATACCCCAGTATAGTATAGTTGCCAGCATTAAACAAAGCAGTACCAATATCTGGTACTTTGCCAGTGCCATGTGTAATTTCTATTCTCAAGTCACCTTTACTTTGTAACTCAAGCAAGGCTGCATACTACTCTGCAATGGAATCTCTGACCTCCAAAATACACTGAAGTGTAATGGAGAATGGGTGTGGTGGCAGGAAGTTTCACCGTTCACTTTATTCATAAAAAAAAAAAATCAAACAATGCAATCACAGTCTAATATTTGTACTACTGCGACAGGTATTCATTGATATGAATGTTACAATGGCATTTGTGATGCATTTGAGAGTGAAAAGTAGCCAAACAATATGACTGAGAGACTTGTCTAGATAGAGTGTGGGAAATAGAGAGATTGCGTGACCAACCAGTGTTTTGAGACCAATATACTGGCAATGACTGAAGAAACCTTTCAGAGAGCAAACTCTGTATCTCCTTGTTCACAAAGTTGAAACTATATTTAGGATATATATTTAGGATATATAAACTCAGCAGAAAAAGAAACGTTCTCTCACTGTCACCTGCGTTTATTTTCAGCAAACTTAACATGAGTAAATATTTGTATGAGCATAACAAGACTCAACAACTGAGACATAAACTGAACAAGTTCCACAGATATGTGACTAACAGAAATGGAATAATGTGTCCCTGAACAAAGGGGGGGTCAAAATCAAAAGTAACAGTCAGTATCTGGTGTGGTCACCAGCTGCATTAAGTACTGTAGTGCATCTCCTCCTCATGGACTGCACCAGATTTGCCAGTTCTTGCTGTGAGATGTTACCCCACTCTTCCACCAAGGCACCTGCAAGTTCCCAGACATTTCTGGGGGGAATGGCCCTAGCCCTCACCCTCCGATCCAACAGGTCCCAGACGTGCTCAATGGGATTGAGATCCGGGCTCTTCGCTGGCCATGGCAGAACACTGACATTCCTGTCTTGCAGGAAATCACTCACAGAATGAATAGTATGGCTGGTGGCATTGTCATGCTGGAGGGTCATGTCATGATGAGCTTACAGGAAGGGTACCACATGAGGGAGGAGGATGTCTTCCCTGTAAGGCACAGCGTTGAAATTGTCTGCAATGACAAATCAAATCAAATCAAATGTATTTATATAGCCCTTCTTACATCAGCGCATATCTCAAAGTGCTGTACAGAAACCCAGCCTAAAACCCCAAACAGCAAGCAATGCAGGTGTAGAAGCACGGTGGCTAGGAAAAACTCCCTAGAAAGGCCAAAACCTAGGAAGAAACCTAGAGAGGAACCAGGCTATGAGGGGTGGCCAGTCCTCTTCTGGCTGTGCCGGGCGGAGATTATAACAGAACATGGCCAAGATGTTCAAATGTTCATAAATGACCAGCATGGTCAAATAATAATAATCACAGTAGTTGTCGAGGGTGCAACAAGTCAGCACCTCAGGAGTAAATGTCAGTTGGCTTTTCATAGCCGATCATTAAGAGTATCTCTACCGCTCCTGCTGTCTCCAGAGAGTTGAAAACAGCAGGTCTGGGACAGGTAGCACGTCCGGTGAACAGGTCAGGGTTCCATAGCCGCAGGCAGAACAGTTGAAACTGGAGCAGCAGCACGGGCAGGTGGACTGGGGACAGCAAGGAGTCATCATGCCAGGTAGTCCTGAGGCATGGTCCTAGGGCTCAGGTCCTCTGAGAGAAAGAAAGAGAGAAGGAGAGAATTAGAGAGAGCATACTTAAATTCACACAGGACACCGGATAAGACAGGAGAAGTACTCCAGATATAACAGACTGACCCTAGCCCCCCGACACATAAACTACTGCAGCATAAATACTGGAGGCTGAGACAGGAGGGGTCAGGAGACACTGTGGCCCCATCCGATGATAACCCCGGACAGGGCCAAACAGGCAGGATATAACCCCACCCACTTTGCCAAAGCACAGCCCCCACACCACTAGAGGGATATCTTCAACCACCAACTTACCATCCTGAGACAAGGCCGAGTATAGCCCACAAAGATCTCCGCCACGGCACAACCCAAGGGGGGGCGCCAACCCAGACAGGAAGATCACGTTAGTGACTCAACCCACTCAAGTGATGCACCCCCCCTAGGGACGGCATGGAAGAGCACCAGTAAGCCAGTGACTCAGCCCCTGTAATAGGGTTAGAGGTAGAGAATCCCATTGGAGAGAGGGGAACCAGCCAGGCAGAGACAACAAGGGCAGTTCGTTGCTCCAGAGCCTTTCCGTTCACCTTCACACTCCTGGGCCAGACTACACTCAATCATATGATCCACTGAAGAGATGAGTCTTCAGTAAAGACTTAAAGGTTGAGACCGAGTCTGCGTCTCTCACATGGGTAGGCAGACCATTCCATAAAAATGGAGCTCTATAGGAGAAAACCCTGCCTCCAGCTGTTTGCTTAGAAATTCTAGGGACAATTAGGAGGCCTGCGTCTTGTGACCGTAGCGTATGTGTAGGTATGTATGGCAGGACCAAACCAAATCGGAAAGATAGGTATGAGCTAGCCCATGTAATGCTTTGTAGGTTAGCAGTAAAACCTTGAAATCAGCCCTTGCCTTAACAGGAAGCCAGTGTAGGGAGGCTAGCACTGGAGTAATATGATCAAATTTTTCAGGATTCTAGCAGCCGTATTTAGCACTAACTGAAGTTTATTTAGTGCTTTATCCGGGTAGCCGGAAAGTAGAACATTGCAGTAGTCTAACCTAGAAGTAACAAAAGCATGGATTAATTTTTCTGCATAATTTTTGGACAGAAGGTTTCTGATTTTTGCAATGTTACGTAGATTGAAAAAAGCTGTCCTTGAAACAGTCTTGATATGTTCTTCAAAAGAGAGATCAGGGTCCAGAGTAACGCCGAGGTCCTTCAGTTTTATTTGAGACGACTGTACAACCATCAAGATTAATTGTCAGATTCAACAGAAGATCTCTTTGTTTCTTGGGACCTAGAACAAGCATCTCTGTTTTGTCCGAGTTTAAAAGTAGAAAGTATGCAGCCATCCACTTCCTTATGTCTGAAACACAGGTTTCTAGTTAGGGCAACTTTGGGGCTTCACCATGTTTCATTGAAATGTACGTGTCACCCGCATAGCAGTGAAAGTTAACATTATGTTTTCGAATGACATCCCCAAGAGGTAAAATATATAGTGAAAACAATAGTGGTCCTAAAACGGAACCTTGAGGAACACCGAAATTTACAGTTGATTTGTCAGAGGACAAACCATTCACAGAGACAAACTGATATCTTTCCGACAGATAAGATCTAAACCAGGCCAGAACTTTTCCGTGTAGACCAATTTGGGATTCCAATCTCTCCAAAAGAATGTGGTGATCAATGGTATCAAAAGCAGCACTAAGGTCTAGGAGCACGAGGACAGATGCAGAGCCTCGGTGTGACGCCATTAAAAGGTAATTTACCACCTTCACAAGTGCAGTCTCAGTGCTATGATGGGGTCTAAAACCAGACTGAAGCATTTCGTATACATTTGTCCTCAGGAATTCAGTGAGTTGCTGTGCAACAGCTTTTTCTAACATTTTTGAGAGGAATGGAAGATTCGATATAGGCCGATAGACAACAAGCTCAGTCCGATGATGCTGTGACACACCGAACCATGACGGACCCTCCACCTCCAAATCGATCCTGCTCCAGCGTAACGCTCGGTGTAACGCTTATTCCTTTGACAATAAACGCAAATCCGACCATCACCCCTGGTGAGACAAAAACGCGACTGGTCAGTGAAGAGCACTTTTTGCCAGTCCTGACTGGTCCAGCGACGGTGGATTTGTGCCCATAGCCAATGTTGTTGCCGGTGATGTCTGGTGAGGACCTGCCTTACAACAGGCCTACAAGCCCTCAGTCCAGCCTCTCTCAGCCTATTGCGGACAGTCTGAGCACTGATGGAGGGATTGTGCGTTCCTGGTGTAACTCGGGCAGTTATTGTTGCCATCCTGTACCTGTCCCGCAGGTGTGATGTTCGGATGTACCGATCCTGTGCAGGTGTTGTTACACATGGTCTGCCACTGCGAGGACGATAATCTGTCCGTCCTGTCTCCCTGTAGCGCTGTCTTAGGCGTCTCACAGTACGGACACTGCAATTTATTTCCCTGGCCACATCTGTAGTCCTCATGCCTCCTTACAGCATGCCTAAGGCACATTCACGCAGATGAGCAGGGATCCTGGGCATCTTTTTTTTTGTGTTTTTCAGAGTCCGTAGAAAGGCCTCTTTAGTGTCCTAAGTTTTCATAACTGTGACCTTAATTGCCTAAGCTGTTAGTGTCTTAACGACCGTTCCACAGGTGCATGTTCATGAATTGTTTGTGGTTCATTGAACAAGCATGGGAAACAGTGTTTAAACCCTTTACAATGAAGATCTGTGAAGTTATTTGGATTTTTATGAATTATCTTTGAATGACAGGGTCCTGAAAAAGGGACTTTTTTTTGTTGTTGCTGAGTTTATATATGTACATACATATAGTGCTTATAGAAAGTCTACACCGCCTTGAACAAAAATAAATAAATGTGAGTTACAAAGTGGGATTGAAATAGATTTAATTGCATTGTTTTTGCCATTGATCTACACAAAATTCTCCAGAATGTCAAAGTGAAAAGAATATTCTACAAATTCTACAAATTAAATAAATAAAATAGAGTCATTGTATAAGTACACCCCATTTGTTTAGGCAAGACTAAATTAGTTCAGAAGTAACATTTGGCTTAACAAATCACAGAGGTTATATAGACTCTGTGTGAAATAATAGGGGTTGACATTAATTTTTAATGTCTACCCCTTCCTCTGTCTGTCAAACATACAACATCTGTAAGGTCCCTCAGTCAAGTATTGCATTTCAAGCACAGATTCAACTACAAAGACAAAGGAGCTTTTCAAAAGCCTCATAGAAGGGTAGATGGGTAACAATAACAAATCAGACATTGAATATATCTTTTTGGCATGGTCAAGTTAATAATTATGCTGTGGATGATGTATTAAACCACCCAGACACATCAAAGATGCAGTCGTCCTTCTGAACTGAGCTG
The DNA here is from genome assembly GCF_016432855.1 of Salvelinus namaycush. NCBI lineage: Eukaryota > Metazoa > Chordata > Actinopteri > Salmoniformes > Salmonidae > Salvelinus > Salvelinus namaycush. Next base: position 3,444,469 of record NC_052343.1, on the reverse strand, counting down.
CAGGACAGGAAGGAAACAGCTTCACCATGAGTGATTGGTGATTGGTGATTTTATTGTTGAGTTCAATGGCTGTAATTGGAGAAAACTGAGGATGGATCAACAACATTGTAGTGACTCCACAATACTAACTTAACAGAGTGAAAAGAAAAATATGCATATGTGTGCAACAAAGGCACTAAAGTAATATGCAAAAAAACACAGCAAAGTAATACACTTTTTGGACTAAATGCAAAGCCTTATGTGTACTTCTTCTTTGGTATCTTGGCATTAGCACATTTTGTTTGTGCATACCACCACCTACTGTGCGGTACAGTGTGGTCAATCAATTTACATTTTGTGATAAAACAATAAAAAAGGAAGGGGGAAAAGGGAAAAGGAAAATACTGCACCACCAACTAACCCTACACATACAGTACCAGTCAACCAGCTTCATGAGGTAGTCATCTGGAATTTCAATTAACAAGACCTAGTCCATATCATGGCAAGAACAGCTCAAATAAGCAAAGAGAAACGACAGTCCATCATTACTTTAAGACATGAAGGTCAGTCAATCCGGAAAAGTGCAGTTGCAAAAACCATCAAGCGCTATGATGAAACAGGCTCTCATGAGGACCGCCACAGGAAAGGAAGATCCAGAGTTACCTCTGCTGCAGAGGATAAGTTCATTAGAGTTACCAGACTCAGAAATCGGCAATTAACTGCACCTCAGATTGCAGCCCAAATAAATGCTTCACAGAGTTCAAGTATCAGACACATCTCAACATCAACTGTTTAAAGGAGACAGCGTGAATAAGGCCTTCATGGTCAAATTGCTGCAAAGAAACCACTACTAAAGGACACCAATATGAAGAAGAGACATGCTTGGGCCAAGAAACATGAGCAATGGACATTGGACTGGTGGAAATCTGTCCTTTGTTCCGATGAGTCCAAATTTGAGAACCGCCATGTCTTTGGAGGGTCATATCAGGATGAGCCTGCAGGAAGGGCAGAGTAGGTGGACGGATGATCTCTGCATGTATGGTTCCCAACATGAAGCATGGAGGAGGAGGTGTGGGGGTGCTTTGTTTTATTTAGAATTCAAGGCACACTTAACCAGCATGGCTACCACAGCATTCTGCAGCGATATGCCATCCACACCACCAGGCTGTGTAAGGGCTATTTGACCAAGAAGGAGAGTAATGGAGTGCTGCATCAGATGACCTGGTCTCCACAATGACCCGACCTCAACGCAATTGAGATGGTTTGGGATGAGTTTGGGACTCCTCCAGCTCTGAGGAGAAGGAAGTAACGAGAGAAAAGTTATAAGTTCCAGTCATCTCCTGTGATTTCCTTTAGTTAGCATGCTTTGTTTTAGCCAAGGCCAGTGTGCGTCCTTCAGAAATGTGACTACATGTTTCTTACTTTTCATGTGTTTATGTTGTGGACACACTCAGCTACAATTATTTAGTTTCTCTTTGTTTTACTAATTAGTGTTTTTCTGCACAATAAAAGCTAAGACGTTAATATTTGTGTAAACTCTACACAGTTGTGTTCTGAGTGCCACTAAGAATGCAGATACCCCATTTCATGGGTGCACAATTCATAGGTTAGCCTGTAGAGAGCAGTATGAATGGACAATACACACAATAGGCTGATTGGAAAGGTGATTTCCCACAGTCAAAGTCCTGCAATAAGAACTAAGATGGACGTTATGGATGTTAAACTGGTGAGATTTTCTGATGCTACCAAACATGAATTTGCACACTGCAGTCAGTGCACAACAGAGCCAGAGGCGCTGTTAATATCATTAGCAAGCAATTTGTTTTCTCAGCAGTTTGAGTAGTGTCCTGTCTGACAGAGAAATGTGGCTGAAGTTAGCTAGTTCTTACTGTAACTTGGACTATGGAGTAACGTTAGCTAGCTACTAGTAGTGTTACAAAAATGTAGGACTGGCATTTGGACGTAAACTAACGCTGTTGATGTCTGACTAGCTAGCTAGCTAATGGCTGAAGTTATTATATTATATATTATATAATATATACTATTATATATATTATTATTATAATATATTGTTATATATTATATTATACTCTTCTCTGTATACATCAATGATGTTGCTCTTGCTGCTGGTGATTCTCTGATACACCTCTACGCAGACAACACCATTCTGTATACTTCTGCCCCCTCTTTGGACACAGTGTTAACTAACCTCCAGACGAGCTTCAATGCCATACAACTCTCCTTCCGTGGCCTCCAACTGCTCTTAAACGCAAGTAAAACTAAATGCATGCTATTCAACCGATCACTGCCCGCACCTGCTCGCCCGTCCAGCATCACTACTCAGGACGGCTCTGACTTAGAATACGTGGACAACTACAAATACCTAGGTGTCTAACCAAAAAGGGTTCTTCAAAGGGTTTCTCCTATTGGGACAGCCAAATAACCCTTTTGGAACACTAAGAGTGTAGTGTAAGTAGATCCAATTGATATAACACCGCTTCTAATAGAATACATTTGTAAAGCAACATTTTTTTTTCAGATGCAAAACCCTTGTGTCCTAATTCAACAGACATCTACCTCGGTGAGTCATGTAACGTTTCTTCCTTTTCTCTCTTGCTCATTCTCCCCGCTCACTCAAACTCACACACGTGCGCAGTTGCAGAGAAGAGGAAGAATGATATGTCAGACAACTTTTGAAAAAGATAACATGTTATTGTCTCTTTATTGCCTCTACACAAAGCCAAATGTAAGTTTCTTTTTTTTAAGACTGCCGAGCTGTGCTCAATCGGGGGAACCTCTGTCAGGGACAATGTCCTCAGGATTATGGAGTGTGTGTTTCTAAAAGGTTGTGTAAATATCACAACATGTATTAGGATTAAGCAAAACTTTACCATTTAAAATGGGTTAAAATTGTCATTATCCAACTTCTGTTTAATGTTGATATCCTCTTTCTTAAAATGTTTCAGATTGATGACTAATATATTAATTTCCCACTTCAATATGAAGTGACAGAGGAGCAAACACGTCTTTGCTAGGGCTTTTTAGTGATTCTGTTAGAAATATTTTACTGTGCGTTACTGTTCTGTCTTGTTGTCATGACTGTCCTGTGAGGATCACAATGGGTCAGATCAGTTTGGCAGTGGGGAGGATGGAACTGGAGTGGGGGTTTAACACCTCAACACCCGGTCGTAAATGAAGCAGGAGAGGACTCTCTCTCTACCCTCCAGTATTGGCTAAAGGAATGTCCCTTTGTCTCCAGAGACTTTTCCCCCAAAACGCTAACGTCCAAAAAAGTGGACAATGGAACAATATTTCTAACATAAAGAATGTGGGGAATGGTCAGTGGGGAGATGTAGAAAACTAATGTCATATTGTTTTTCATTTTGCAATGTCATTAAAAACTGTATGGATGAAATACTGTAACTTGGAAATCTGTCAAGTTTCCATCCAATACGTTGTACATAGGACATGAAAAATGATGTGGATGTGATTTTAGGAGTCATAAGAGATAACTTCTAATCCTATTCTTTGCACATTAAGTAGCCACATCCTGTGTGAGGTCAGAAGAGTGTGACAGACGGACGGAGCAATCCCCTTTGGCCAGAGTGCATAAAAAGCCTTGGTAACAGAATTAACATTAGACGAGAAAAGTGTGGAGCGGTCGCTACACGTCTGAAATGGTTGGAACTTTGAACCTCAACACGAGGTGAAGAAATGAACTCACCTTCCTTTAGACCAGAGAGACGAAGAGCTACAGCTCATGTCCATGGTGGTTTGAATCCTGAACCCGGAATAATCAACACGAGGAGGAAGAGGCGACAAACTCCCCCCTCAGACAATCACTGGTACAGCTGATTAGCTGTCCTGAGTCAAATATCTCAAACTCTTCAAACCATCCCATCCTACTACGAGTCTCAAATCACTGTAGTACGATACTTCCATCACCCCACTGAAACCATTGACACGGCTGGCTTATCTACAAATAACCAGCTTCAGGATCGAATGGAAGAGGGAACTCTGTAGTTCTGTTCAGGACTACACAACGGACAAGGGAACCCACACGCAAACACATTCATGATTTTGTAACGGCTGTCGTAGTCGTTCTCCTCCTCAGACGAGGAGGAGCATGGATCGGACCAAGATGCGGATTGGTAAGTATTCATGTTTTAATGGGAAAACAACAAACACTACAAAATACAACAACCAACAACCGTGACTAACCTGAAACAGTCCTGTGTGGCCCAAACACTGACACAGGAACAAACACCCACAAAACACAAGTGAAACCCTGGCTGCCTTAGTATGACTCTCAATCAGGGACAACGATTCACAGCTGTCTCTGATTGAGAATCATACCAGGCCGAACACAAAATCCCAACATAGAAAATCAAACCTAGACCAACCCACCCAACTCACGCCCTGACCAACTAAAACAAATACATAACAAAGGAAAACAGGTCAGGAACGTGACAGATTTCTTATTCCAAGCGGGCGGCGGTTCGTGTGCAAACTATATGATTAGCATTACTGTGAGGATAATTCTGAAATGTCTCCACAATAAGTGTGCCTTTCTCTCTCTCGCTCTCTCTCTATGTTGTTGGGTAAAATGCCATAGTGTGTCAGTCCGCTAGGAACCTTTGTCTCATGTAGTAAGTGTGTGTATTCTGTGTTATTATTTAGTTAGCTAGTACATAAATAATTTAAACCAATTTGTGTAGTACTGAATAATGAGCAAGGCTGGGGTTTTTGCAGATGCAAGGAGGTAATGATTAATAAGATGACTGTTTATCGATGTAATAGATATATATACCTTATAGAGTTTAATTCAGGAGATGGTAACTCTTTAACCTCTTCTGTGGTGCCACAAATCCTAATGAGTTAACATTATTAATTTAATCGGGTAACAATTAAACATAGTTAGTGGATTAAATAAATAAGTCATCAGATTACTGAAGGAAAAGTCATGACAATGTCCTGCATGCCCACAGTATGCCAATCATTAATTTATTTTCTTCTCTTTTTATGCTTACAATAAGTGCCATGAAAAGCCAGAAAACAGAAAATGTGTTGCGGGCCCTCTGGAAAGTTCTAAAATATGCCCCTGACCGCGGTGGTGTAGGATGTAAACTATGTATATGAGCAACTTGCTCTTTTTTTAAGACATCTCTAAGCTATAACTGCCACAAAATTAGTCAACTACCACCATGGAAATACCCATAGGCAGCTGAGTCCACAAAGTTTCTTCAAGAATGTCCTTTTCTAGTTTTCTTTTAAAATATAAAATTGATACAGATGTAATGTGCTGATTCTCTTCACTGCAGATCTGACCCATCACACGACTCTTCAAGAGAGCCACTACGCTCCAGATCTGACCCATCACACGACTCTTCAAGAGAGCCACTACGCTCCAGATCTGACCCATCACACGACTCTTCAAGAGAGCCACTACGCTCCAGATCTGACCCATCACACGACTCTTCAAGAGAGCCACTACGCTCCAGATCTGACCCATCACACGACTCTTCAAGAGAGCCACTACGCTCCAGATCTGACCCATCACACGACTCTTCAAGAGAGCCACTACGCTCCAGATCTGACCCATCACACGACTCTTCAAGAGAGCCACTACGCTCCAGATCTGACCCATCACACGACTCTTCAAGAGAGCCACTACGCTCCAGATCTGACCCATCACACGACTCTTCAAGAGAGCCACTACGCTCCAGATCGCCTTCTGTGCTCAGAGGACCTTGATGAGGCTCTACCCCATCAAACCATGCTTATGAATGATTAAACAAATAAGCCAATTGGCCTTTATATAGTCTTTCTATGCATGTAATGTCTGTGGGTGAATTTTGAAACAATTACTAAATGCAGATGTGCTCAAATTTGTGATGTAGATTTGTTTTTGCCATTGCTTGATCTCTTTAAAATGTAAGAATATGTTGCAGATTAACTATGACCAGTAGGCTGCATAACATAGGACATAATATAGTGGTCACAATTATGACCAACTGGTCGTATGGTGGTCAGAAAAATACGTAATATTCTGGTCAGTAAAAATATTGTAATGACCTGGCTAGATCCTAAATGAACTAATGGATTGCGTTTACGAATTCCAGGTTTATTAACCAAACTCAACACAGGTTACTGTTTGGCCGTAGCCCACGCCAAATAAATAAAGTAAAACAGTATCTAACAAGTATCTAACAACGGTGACCCATCTCTTGTTAAGACCAGACGTAAAGAAGGAGAATAGCATATGGTCTTAAACTTGCGGTGATAGTTGAACTACATGTTGTTCACTGCAGGCTATGCTTACTACTGTAGGCTATTTTTATTTGTAAGATACTGTAGGTCTGTCTCATGGGCGGTAGTTTGTACTATCGACTACAGTACGAGAGGTGGCAGCATAGGTAAAAGCTAACTAACAATTTGCACCAATTTTCAAAATAACCGGAAATAGCAGTGAATGCGGAAAACGAAAGATGGAGGCGGCTGTGTTCATTCTATCGCTGGTCGACTGCTGTGCTTTGATTTTTCTGGCGGTGTACTTCGTATCCTTTTCTTGAACATTAGCTAATACATTGTGTACTGGATCTCTATTGGTATTCTTTGTTATAATCAATACGTTTTAGTGCTCGTGCTTTGTGGGTACCTGTCTGTACCTGTCGGTGCTAGTTAACGTTGCCAGTGATTTAACTATGATCAAACGGATCAATCAAATCCGTGCTGCTTCCGTGCAATCCGTGCTGCTGTCTTGATAAACGGACGTTGGCGAACTAGCCAGCAAGGGCCAGTGAGCCAACGTCCTGTTCGTCCTTTGCACTTTAAAATGCCGATCTTCTGGCTGTCTACAGCAGTGTTGACATATTTTAGATGCGGTATCTGCTGCTTGTTTTTTCCTAGCAAAAGTTCAGTGGTTACTGCTTAGACTGTCAGTCCTAGTTTCTCACACATTCATACGTGTTCAATTCCTTCCTCGCTTGAGTTAGCTGACATTCAGAATAGAGAGAAACTGTTACTGTATAGCTAGCCTGATACATCTCTGCCCAGACAGTATACATACCTTAACTTCATGAATAGATAATTACCCTCTCCGATCTAGAGTGTGACTACATCAATGCACGAGCCTGCTGTTCGAAGTTAAACAGAGTAAGCACAGTTGTCATGGGTCATCTTTCAAATATATATTTTTGCATGTACACACAGCTAGCTGGCTCTCGAGAACCCAGGGGGCATAGCCATCCTTTAGGGCTCTCGGTTAAAGGTGTAGACCACAGCTGGCTCACTGTAAACTATAATCCCGACACTGTTTTAACGGTTAGAAACATTCAATCTCGTTTGCGATAAGGTTTTGGAAACCTCTGGGACTTAGCTTTCACATTAGCGAGAAATAATATTTTAAATACCAAAAGATACACTTGTGAATCGCAAATCGAGCATCACCGGGTCACATTTTGGTGTGCCGGCGTTTCCCAATGATCTTGAATTTGGGATTTCGTTTTAAGTAATTGCTGGCAGAGCACCCAGCGAATAAAGAGAGGTATCCCACCTTGTTACCCACTCCACAAATCCGGGAGGCAGCCTGTGGTCAAAACGAATGCAATCATTCTTTTTGACCACAGAACGGGTTAACCGGGCGAGCTAAATCGAACTCCCTTCATTGGAACATTAGATTCCGTCTGTAGTATATATAAAAAATAAAAATTACACAGCAGGGTGTAACTTTGCCAAACTGTGTACTGTAAGTGTATCTTTTGTGTTTTTTCATCGCTGATATGAAAGTTAAAGCTGCAATATGTAACTTTTTGGCCACTGGGCCAAATTCACATAGAAATGTATGTTATAGACCTGTCATTTTTATTGAAAGCAAGTCTAAGAAGAGGTAGATATGTTCTGTGTGTGCATCCTATGCTTCCGTTACATTTAGTTGTTGCGTCTTTACTTTAGGTTTTGTACACCATCTTCATTCAAACAGCTGAAAATACAATAATTTTGGTTATGGAAAATATATTTCACAGCAGTTTAGACGCTACAATGATTCTCTACACTATACTTGCTTGTTTTGTCAGAAACTGAAATTATGCAAACGTAGAATTTTAGCAATCAGGAAATGGAGGAGCATTTTTATTAAGTTCCAAACATTTCCAAAATCCTATTGCAAGCGAAGTGTATTTACGTTTAGACAGAGCATTTGGGTAGGGTCAGGACATTTCCAACTGCAAAAAGGGATGTGGAATTCCACAGTGGAGGTGTCATAATACCCATAAAACCTGTCAAACAGGAAAGTGGTTTCAATCGTTTTCAACCATAAATTTTTCCCGTGGGGGATTTTTAGAAACACTTAAAATAAGGGCTGGGTTTCGTGTAGGCTTACCCTGTCGTGATGTTTTGATAACTATGTAAATCTATCTCGGACAAGGGGACTTATCAATATATTATGCTTTATTTACTATGATTTGAAAATGCTAATTAAGATCAAAGTAGACATGCAAAACGACAAATCCCCGCAAGCTCCTGCAGACCATCGCAAAAGCTGACACCTTTGCTAACAGGTATTGTGTCAATTTAAAACATGTATAAGGCAGTTCACAGAATTGTACATTTAAATACATTTAGCCAATTTATTCATTACTACATTTAGCTAACATTAGATTGTAAATCCAGAGATTCCTACCTTTGCCTTGATTCGGCAGCCCCGTCCAGATTATCATGGCATTTGTAGTTCTTTATGATAGCCACATTAGCAGCTAATTAGCGTTTCATTTTTGGTGGGTAAATACAGGCAAATATATTGATAAAAGTCACTTTATCCTAGAGAGATTTACACAGTTATCAAAAAGTCACTCAAGGGTAAGCCTACATGAAACACAGCCCTTATGCATGCATGAGGCATGCATGAGAGCATCAGCTGTTCCGGACGACTGTGATCACGCTCTCCGTAGCCGATGTGAGTAAGACCTTTAAACAGGTTAACATTCACAAGGTCGCGGGGCCAGACGGATTACCAGGACGTGTGCTCCGGGCATGTGCTGACCAACTGGCAGGTGTCTTCACTGACATTTTCAACATGTCCCTGATTGAGTCTGTAATACCAACATGTTTCAAGCAGACCACCATAGTTCCTGTGCCCAAGAACACTTAAGGCAACCCACCTAAATGACTACAGACCCGTAGCACTCACGTCCGTAGCCATGAAGTGCTTCGAAAGGCTGGTAATGGCTCACATCAACACCATTATCCCAGAAACCCTAGACCCACTCAATTTGCATACCACCCAAACAGATCCACAGATGATGCAATCTCTATTGCACTCCACACTGCCCTTTCCCACCTGGACAAAAGGAACACCTATGTGAGAATGCTATTCATTGACTATAGCTCAGCATTCAACACCATAGTACCCTCAAAGCTCATCACTAAGCTAAGGACCCTGGGACTAAACACCTCCCTCTGCAACTGGACTTCCTGACGGGCCGCCCCCAGGTGGTGAGGGTAGGTAGCAACACATCTGCTATGCTGATCCTCAACACTGGAGCCCCTCAGGGGCGCTTGCTCAGTCCCCTCCTGTACTCCCTTTTCACCCACGACTGCGTGGCCAGGCACGACTCCAACACCATCATTAATTGTCAAAGAGTTTGCAGACGACACAACAGTGGTAGGCCTGATCACCGACAACAACAAGACAGCCTATAGGGTGGAGGTCAGAGACCTGGCCGGGTGGTATAAGAATAACAATCTATCCCTCAACGTAACCAAGACTAAGGAGATGATTGTGGACTACAGGAAAAGGAAAACTGATCACGCCCCCATTCTCATCGACGGGGCTGTAGTGGAGCAGGTTGAGAGCTTCAAGTTCCTTGGTGTCCACATCACCAACAAACTAGAATGGTCCAAACACACCAAGACAGTCGTGAAGAGGGCACGACAAAGCCTATTCCCCTCAGGAAACGAAAAAAGATTTTGCATCGGGTCCTCAGATCCTCAAAAAGTTCTACAGCTGCAAGATCGAGAGCATCCTGACTGGTTGCATCACTGCCTTGTACGGCAACTGCTCGGCCTCCGACCGCAAGGCACTACAGAGAGTTGTGCGTACGGCCCAGGGCTAAGCTGCCTGCCATCCAGGACCTCTATACCAGGTGGTGTCAGAGGAAGGCCCTAAAAATTGTCAAAGACCCCAGCCACCCCAGTCATAGACTGTTCTCTCTACTACCGCATGGCAAGTGGTACCAGAGCGCCAAGTCTAGGACCCAAAGGCTTCTCAACAGCTTTTACCCTCAAGCCGTAAGACTCCTGAACAGGTAATCAAATGGCTACCCGGACTATTTGCATTGTGTCCCCCCCCCCCCAACCCCTCTTTTACGCTGCTACTCTCTGTTTATCATATATGCATAGTCACTTTAACTTTACATTCATGTACATACTACCTCAATTAGCCCGACTAACCGGTGCCCCCGCACATTGGCTACCCGAACTATCTGCATTGTGTCCCACCACCCGCCAACCCCTCTTTTACGCTTCTGCTACTCTCTGTTTATCATATATGCATAGTCACTTTAACCATACCTACATGTACATACTACCTCAATTAGCCTGACTAACCAGTGCCTGTATATAGCCTCGCTACAGTTATAGCCTCGCTACTGTTATTTTTCAATGTCTTTTTACTGTTGTTTTTTATTTATTTATTTATCTATTGTTCACCTAATACCTATTTTTTACTTAAAAATGTCCCTGTTGGTTAGTAAGCATTCCACTGTAAGGTCTACTACACCTGTTGTATTCGGCGCACGTGACAAATAAACTTTGCTTTGATTATTTTAAGTGTTTCTGAAATCACCTATGGGGAAAAAGGAATGGTGGAAAATGTATTGGAACCATTTCCCTGTTCGACCGCTTGATTTCATGGGTATTATGACTCATACTGTGGTACTCTATAGGACCCGTGATAAGTACCAGCTGTGCACCTGAGTGCAGAGCAGACATGAGACAGAACCTCATATTTAGTTAATGTTGGTATTGGTTTAAGGGAGTGAACATTATTTAAAATAAGGGTTACATGGAGAAAATCGGACCTCTCTGAAATGAAAATGTCTGGCCCTCCCTACAGTAAAATATATTTGACCTAAACCTAAACGCTTAAAAAAATCAGCCCTCCCCTATACCCCAAATAATAATTAACACATAAAGTGATAGCAACTTTGACTCTCCTGAACTGCCATTGTAGTCCTACACAGCACAGCCATTGGTTAGACAGCAAACAAAAACATTTTTGATTTGCAAAAGCAGAGCAGGCCGGGGCTCAGGGTTGGATTATACATTGCAGTGTGTAATGCAGCCTAGTTTCATTTACACCATCCCAGCAGCTATCTTAGAAATATAACTTTGCTCTGTGCTTCTCAAGCATGCACTTCCGTAGCCTATAGGCTATGGATCATTTGATTGAGACCACACTAAATAGCCTATAGGCTATGGATCATTTGATTGAGACCACACTAAATAGCCTATAGGCGCACTTGATATTGAGTGCCCACCGGAGAATCAGCGATGAGGGGCGGTATCGGACACACATTGATATATAGCCTAATAAGCAACTACTTCTAAAACTCTGAGAAATATTGACATTTCAATCTATTACAAATTACATAACCCTCCCCTGGACGAGATTAAGAGAATACTAACCCCTCCCCTTGACTAAAATTGAAAAAGCATGACCCTCCCCCATTTCCCTTCAGGTAACCATTCTAAATGTTGATCCATCCCTAAATCCGTTTGAATGAAATCACTTTTTGTCAGGATCCCTTTTTGATTTAAACAAAACTTTCCATAATTTTTTTTGCCCATGGAAAAAGGGGTCAGAAAGTGACTTTTTGGACCTGATTGCCAAAAGGTTCAGGAGATAAAGGTGCTAACGGTTTGCCAATTTTGCGTACCCCACCACACCATGAGACATCCATGTCTTCTTCACTGGAAAAGATAGTTGAGTTTAATATCATTTAAAAGCTTACAAACAGTTTTGTCAAACTATTTTATTTCTTGGAAAAATATTTTTGGAATACAAATTGTCATTTTTTAAAACCTTTTAATGTACATGATAAAAAAATTGATAAACTTCAAATATTTTCATATTCTCATATATCCTATTTCACATAATCTGAGGTTTCTGTGTTGTGCCCGCCATCGGTTGAGACACAACATGCTCTTGAATACAGGGTGGGTGTCATTTCAATCATAGAAATAGAATTCATAGAATGGAACTATCCCTTCAGACCACTGCAATTTAGCTGGTACACTATTGACCTTTAAATTGAATTGACATTTTAACTTCTAATTACTACCACAAAGATGACCGCCCACCGTCGTCTGTCAACGTAAATAGTTATGTAAATTCTATTATCTATATTTCTATGATTTCAATAGGTTTCCTATGGACGATTGACAGTATAATTTAAAACAACAGATATACTCATTCCAGTCAACATTCGCTGATGTGTGGACCTCCAACCATCTTTGTGGTACCATTTGAAATGTGACATTTCAATTTTATTCCCATATTTGTACATTTATCAGCCAAAACATGACACCCTCCCTGTATTCAGGAGCATGTTGTGTCTTAACCGATGACACAACACAAAAATCTTGTAAAATAGGGTCTAAGCTACAACATATGCAAATAGTGTTTTTAGATCATTGACAAAGGTAAAATAAAATAAAAAGACATTACAAAAATAAAGCTACAAATTATCAAACAATTTGACAACCTTGTTTGTAAGCTTTTAAATGATATAAATCTCATCCGTTTATCTTTTCCAGTGACGACGACATGGTATGGCGGCGGTATGCAAAATGGGTTAACTTTGAGCACCCTTATCTCGTGAATGTTTTGGAATTCAAGTTCAAAAGTCACTTTCTGAGCATTTCTACAATGGTTAAATAGGCCTATGTATGGAAGGTTTCGTTCAAACCAAAAGAGGTGCAGTCAAAAAAGTTCCTGAATTCAAATGGATTTACCCTACATGTAGTTAGTAACTTTCAGCTTCCTGACTTATACTTCTGTGGCCCGTTGTCTCCAGTTGTCTTTTTATTTATTGTGTCCTGTATGTTTGTGCTCATATACTTTTCATAATGTGTATCTGCAGTGGGTTGTACCAGAGCTGGTAGGCCAGGCCCTGGCAACAGTGCTGATGCTTGTCTCACTTCACTGGTTTGTCTTCCTACTCAACCTGCCTGTGGCCACCTGGAACGTGTACAGGTAAGTACGCTGTACCTACTGTTTGAGATGACAACTGAATGTTAATGGTCAACGGCAACTTCTGTTCTCATGTAAACAGTAAAGCCACTTTTGTGTATGAGGAGTGAGGGGGGTCCACTCAGAGATGTCATCAGTGGCTGTGTGTAAACCTTACGATACACTTTATTTTTAATTTACATTGAAATTCATTTTGTGACGTCAGCATACAAACACAACACAATAAATTACATGCAGTACTGAAAACTGGAAAGTTAGTATACAAATCACACATTTCCATTTTCACATTCTACTGTCTGACCGTGTATTGGGCCTGCATCTGTCCTATGTCCCACTGTTTACCAGGCTGATAGCTAATGAAATGAAACTTGCCTTCCTCCTATTCTTACTGAACAATGAGACCCTTAATCTCCTTCTGGAGGGCAGCAGCTCAAATCATTGGGCAAGATTGTGTGTGGGATCCTCTATGATGCTCTTGGCCTTGTCCCTTGCCTGTTTATCATAGTGGCTCTGAAGCCCCCTGCATTGCAGCCCGCAGAGCTTGAACCCTAGGTTCACAGTCCGCCTGAGGATACCCTTATTAGCCACTGACTGCCCACCGTACCAGGCCAGGAAACAGAAAGTCAGCACACTCTCTATATGGCAGGTGTAGTAGTTGGAGAGTATCTAGGTGATGACATTCAGTTGTCGGTCTGCGCAGGAGGTACAGTCGTGGTTTAATATTTTTTATTGATGTTCTGAGTGTTGGCATTAAAAGAGGGCGTGCTGTCCATGATGGTTCCCAGGTACCTACAACTCCACACTCTCTATCTCTTCACCAAGCAGGACTAGGTGGCTCACTGTGTCTGCCTTCCCCCAGAAATCAGTGAGCAGTTTAGCTGAGTTTGAGGTAGTTGTTATTGCACCAGTCATGAACCCTGTTTACTTCTGTTTGGAAATGCAGTGTGTCATCTGGTGGTGTCATCTGCATATTTCACTGCCAAGCAGTTCCCATCGGAGCCTTTCAGGTCATTGGTGTATATGAGTAATAGCACTGTAGAGATGACAGTTCCTTGTGGGGAACCGGTAGATGTACACGAGGAAGTGATGTTATTGAACTTGACATACTGCCCCCCTGCTCAGCAGGAAGTCCAGCACCCACAAATAATACTATAACTACCCTAGCCCATGTAAGCCCCTTTCAAACTCCCCAACTCTTAGAGATATATCCCACCCCCAAGCAGTTTACTACAATGCCATGGTTGCTCTTTTGTCTCAAGTGTTGTTAGTTTCCCTCTACCTATTGTTTATCCGACAGGGTTTGGAAGGTGCCCATGGGAAACATGGGGGTGTTTGACCCCACTGAGATCCACAACCGGGGACAACTAAAGTCTCACATGAAAGAGTCCATGATCAAACTCGGCTTCCACCTGCTCTGCTTCTTCATCTACCTGTACAGGTAAGAGACTGCCTTGCTGTCTGGGATTCTGTATGCTAGCCGCTGTCACACGTTACAGTACTAAGATGGCTAATCTTACTGCTTCTTCATTTATTGCTTCGTACAGGATAACTTTGATGTTTAGCCTGAGCTTAAGTTTTGTTTTCAAGTCATTTCTTCACTTGTCACACGCTTCCTTTCTCCTCCACAGCATGATCCTGGCACTGATCAACGATTGAGATCCCCATGGCCGTTTTAATCCAATCGGCCAAATCACAAACTAATCAGTATGCGGTGTTCAATATGTCCTGGTCCTCAGTCCTCTGCTCAGCTGGAGTCACATGACCTTACCCCCCCCCCCCCCCCCCATTCCTTCTGTGTTCTCATAACTGCCCTGGAATTGTGTGTGTGCTCGCTTGTGCACGTGGGTATGTTCATTCGTTCAGCCTGTGTCCAACAATGCTGTCCACGCACTGCTCCTCTGGGCAGATGGAAAACATGACAATCGTACAGGCTAGATGGTGCATACAATTGAGCACTTACAGCCAAGAGCCAATCACAACAGCTAGCACATCCTCTTGCAGCCTGCCGAACGCCATATTTGATTGTCATATTTATTTTTTTGTCTCTTGTCAACATGCTGGAAAATCCTTGAATTGAATATCCTTTGCAGAATACTGATCTGTGTTTTGGCAATCTATTTCTATGATATTTTCTTGCAGAGTCTCTTATTAACATCGATCAGTTATAGATCTGACTGCTGAAAGGTGCACATTTGATTGGTATTATAAAACAAAAAGTATTCTCAGGGGAATACATGCACCTGGATAGGAAAATGTTTTCAACCCTATTTCATCACTCTGACTGTGTATCAATGGGCAATATATCCTCGGGGACGATTCAATCCGTAGCGCAATTTCATTTAAGGTAATTTCCAATTGAGCTGACATGCAGCATTTATCATGAATGCAGTCTCCGCGAACGCGGGAACATTGCCTTTAAATTTGTATCGCGCTTCAGATTGAATCAAAGCCCTTGTCTGTATGATAGTTGTATGACAGATGCACATTTATTACACGTCAATGTGAAAATTTTATTTGTGCAGTTTGAGAATGACCATGTTCCAGCCAAATGTACTCCATGGGGAAGGGCGCGTGTTCCGATTGTTTAAATCAAACTAAAATGACTGTTGAGTTTTATTTTTGCTTTTGAAAATAATTTGTGGGGTTTCTTAAATAAATAAACTTGAAAGAGAACACTTTGGTGTCTTTTTCTTGTGAGATTGTATTAACCCGTATTGAGGTAGGGCTAATACAAAGTGAAAACCTCGGGAGACTTATGCATGTTCTGAGAATATAATCATTTCTGTGGCTGTGTTTCGTACGCTGCTAATCATTAAAGCCATCACTCACGGCCTTAAAACCCTGAATGCTTTATTGAAAATATGCATACATATCTTCTCCTACACAACATTACGTAACAGTACAATCACTTTTTTTAATAACACATTTAAATGCAAAATGGATTCTTCCGAACCTGGCCGCTAACAAACAAACCTAATAATGGCTTCTCACCTCGCCAAGCGTTGACAGCAAGGAGTGGGAA
Organism: Salvelinus namaycush; assembly: GCF_016432855.1. NCBI lineage: Eukaryota > Metazoa > Chordata > Actinopteri > Salmoniformes > Salmonidae > Salvelinus > Salvelinus namaycush. Next base: position 3,428,216 of record NC_052343.1, on the reverse strand, counting down.
ATAAGAAGCCCCAAAATAAGGTAAGTCTCAAAAGAACAAGAACTTGCATAAGCTGAACCTAGAACACCACATCTGTGATTGTTTTAGTGTTTGATCTGTACTGAGGTGTGTGGCGTGTGTATACATATTTTTTTTTATATCTATTAGTCTTCTGTAACAGAACAAGCTGGTGGTGGCTGTAATGACCTGTGGGCAGGCGCTCGCCTGATGCAGGGGAGATCTGTGTCACAGAAAAATGCTTAGCCTATATACTGTTCTTACACGATCTCATTATACATACCATAACATATACAGATATAAAGAGCATACCATATCAGAAAAGCTTATTTTGCTTGACCATCCAACAGGAACAATTTGTACATGTTCATAATTATCTGATACACTTGTGTACAAATGCATTACACATACATGATGAATTGTGGTAAAATAAATTAACGTATAGAAAAAGAAATGGTTGAAGAGGCCAATGATAGTACGGGGAAAATGAGATGAAGTGATAAATGAAACAGAAAACGATAGTAACAAAATTCACAAAAGCCATTAAAAACAGATAAAATGTCTGAAAAAAACTTATGTCAGCCTGTATTGAATACATAAATCAGGAAAATGAAAAACAAACAAAGCAGCAAATAAATGCTCATTTCACCACAGCTAGAGAAAAAAGTGGATACACCAAAAACGTAAGCGATAAAGGTGAGGGACAGAGAACAAGTGAGAGGCAAGGAGAGAAGAGGGAAATGGAGGTCAAATGAAAACAGCACAATGGTGGACACACAAATGAGATCAAAGTCAAGGAAAACCCAGAGTCAACCCCATTGCTGTTAAGGGTGATACAGCAAGTTGAAGCAATTCCTTCCCCACTACCTAACCTCTCCACAACTATAACCTCCTAAACGTTCCCATTAGAAAGTTAGCCTCAGCACATGCTTCACTAGGTCTAGCAAGGACTCTGAAGAGTAAGAGCATAGCCACCATATAATCAAATGCTATTTAGCTGTGAACCACAGGTGGTCAAAATGGTTTCTTCTGGCAGCAGTGAGGCCTAAGCGACATGCACATCAATCTCACCATCCCACCAATTCGGGGAAACAAAGCTACATCCAATTTAAAAGGGTATTTTACTGTGTTAAAAAAACAAACACTAAACAAACGTAATCATCATAACCATAGAAGCATCTCCGAGATTCACTTAGATTTGTGGATTTTATATCCATCCGATTCAGTTAAAATGCCCGTAAGTCCTATCATTTAAAAATAGCTAAAAGTTTGAGGTGAAATAAAAAAACTTAATTATTTCCAGCGTGTGAAAACCACAATCTCATATACGTTGAGACGTTTATTAGAGGCAGCAATGAATAAACCCCCCAAAAAATGACTTTCCTGTTGGAAGAGAAACATAGATATATAGTGCCGTGATAAGAATTTGCCCCCTTTCTGATTTTCTCTATTTTTGCATATTTTTGATAGCGAACGATATCAAATCTTCAACCAAAACCTAATATTAGATGAAGGGAACCTGAGTTTACAAAAAAAATGTATTAACAAAGTAATGCAACATCCAATTCCCCTGTGTGAAAAAGCAATTGCCCCCTTACACTCAATAACTGGTTGTGCCACCTTTAGCTGCAATGACCCCAACCAAATACTTCCTGTAGTTGTTGATCAGTCTCTCACATCGCTGTGAGGAATTTTCACCCACTCTTGCACGCAGAACTGCTTTAACTCAGCAACATTTTGGGGTTTTCAAGCATGAACTGCTCGTGTCATCTCAATTGGGATTAAGTCTGGACTTTGACTAATCCATTCCAAAACGACAAATGTGTTACTTTTGAACCATTTTCATGTAGACTTGATTGTGTGTTTTGGATCATTGCCTTGCTGCATGACCCAGCTGCCCTTCAGCTTCAGCTCACAGACCAATGGCCTGATATTCTCCTGTAGAATTCTCTGATACAGAGCAGAATTCATGGTTCCTTCTATTAAGGCAAGTCGTCCAGGTCCTGAGGCAGCAAAGCATCCCCAAACCATCACACTACCACCACCATGCTTGACCGTTGGTATGAGTTTCTTACTGTGGAATGCAGTGTTTCGCAGGACATAATGGGACCCTTCTCATCCAAAAAGTTGACTCAAGTTTGCCAAAAAGTATGTGGATGATCATCAAGACTCTTGGAAGAATGTTCTATGGACAGAATTTTCAAAAGTAGAACTTTTATGAAGACATGGGTCCAATTACGCCTGACGAAAACCAAACACGGCATTCCACAATAAAAACCTTAAGCATGATGGTGGTAGTGTGATAGTTTGGGGATGCTTTGCTGCCTCAGGACCTGGGTGACTTGCCTTAATAGAACAAACCATGAATTCCGCTCTGTATCAGAGAATTCTACAGGAGATTGGCAGGCTATCCGTCCGTGAGCTGAAGCTGAAACGCAGCTGGGTCATGCAGCAAGACATGATCCAAAACACACAATCAAGCCTACATGAAAATGGCTAAAAAGCAAAAAATTTGAAGTTTTGGAATGGCCTAGTCAAAGTCCAGACTTAATCCCAATTGAGATGTTGTGGCAGGATTTGAAACTAGCAGTTCATGCTTGAAAACCCACAAATGTCACTGAGTTAAAGCAGTTCTGCATGGAAGAGTGGGCCAAAATTCCTCCACAGCGACATGAGAAACGAATTAACGACTACAGGAAACGTTTGGTTCGAGTCATTGTAGGTCAAGGTGGCACAACCAGCTACTGAGTGTAAGGGGGCAATTACTTTTTCAAACAGGGGCATTGGGTGTTGCATAACTTTGTTTCTGAAATAAGTATGTAACGGTTGTGTTATTTATTCACTCAGGTTCCCTTGATCTAATATTCGGTTTTGGTTGAAGATCTGATAACATTCAGTATCAAAAATATGCAAAAGGTGACAATTAGAAAGGGGGCAAATAGTTTCACAGCACTATATATACCCTTACCACTCTCCACCACTACAGCCCTCTCTATATATATATCAACGTACTAATCATGACAATAAATAATATTATCAATAATAAATAATAAACTCTCAACGAGGCAGGTGAAAGGTGGCAGTCCTGGGGTTAGCTCTGAGACAAAAGAGGATGGGGCCTGGCTGAACACAGGTGCAGACATCAGACACTGTGAGCCACACAGGTAAGAGAAGGTGGGAGACAGGTAAGAGGAGGTGGGAGGTCACAGTCAAGGTGGCTGCTGGGTAATCAGTTAATTTATGTGATTTGTCTGACATCTCCGTGTGTGTGTGACGTTATCACCTGCCACAGCCCCAGAGCCAAACCTCCAGAAAGCGGCTGTCAAAACGCAATAGTTTCTCTGCTTCATTCGTTAGAGTCTAGTGTTGTTCTCCTGGATTCGAGAAGTAGTGTCTTCAGCTCCAAGGTCACCATCAGCTGTCCATGTTACAACATTCTTTCAGGGAGAGAGAGAAACAGTAGAGCATTTTCATTTATAGTTTATTTTTTTAAACATTTATTTTTGCCCATCCCCTTCTTTGGACTACAAAAATAAACTTAGTTTTTAAAAATGTTGTTGTTACATGCAGTCTACACACATTTTACATACATTTCTTTTTAAAGTAGTTACATAGCAAGAATAAAATAATTTGATATTTTTTATATACATTACATCTATATAGAATAGTACTTATACATTGCGCTGTCAGTCATAACTATTCTAGAACATGAGCTTTTAAAACCACACCTCAGCTACTCTCAGTCCATCCCCACCTATCGCCGTAAACCGCCCTCATGATTTCTGTGCTGTTCACATAAAATCTGAACCGGTCTAATCCTATAGAATCTACATATTGTAAGATAAATATTTTTGTTACATTGTTGATTGATTGACTATGGCTTTCTAAATCTCCCAACAATGCTATATGAAGAGTTCATAATAGCAGAGCATTTGCATGTATAGTACCTTTTCTTCTTGGTCCACCCCTACACAATAGACTTAAAAACCTACAAATGGTCTTTTACACCACATTTTGTCTCATAATTACAGTGTAGAGGCTATGGAAATAATAGACACTGAACCTAAAAACATATGGCAGATATAATGAGGGCTCTAGACCACTAGTTAAAAGTACGATGACCAGTCAAATAAATCCGTACCGTTTAGCCCCTCAGCGTCCTGGACATCAAGGAAAGGGGCGGGCCCCCAGATTCGGACGGTGCCGTCGTCTGAGGCGCTGGCCAGGAGACCGGGCACTACAGGATTCCAGCTCACACAGTTCACTGTACGGGTATGACCTGTCAACTCTGCGATGGGCAGCTCACTGCGCCTGTGCCAGATGTACACTTTGTGATCTGTAGATGGACACACAGTATAAACCAGACCATGTGAGTGTTAAACATTCGCCTCTACCTTATCCTGGGTCATGTTCATTAGGCAACAAATGGAAGAAAACAGACCAAAACAGGGAGGGACTACTTGGCCTTCCAAAAATAAACGTTAATTTTCCTTTGCAAACGGTTTGAAAACGTTTTCCGTTGCATGAGCTAATAAAACTTCCCTGATGTGTGAGTGAGTTTGTGTGGTTATACCGACAGGTTTACAAATAGTCAAAGCATAATTTGGACTCAGATGAGATCGACTTAGAAGGGGACGTGGCCTTACCCTCACTCCCACTGGCGATGAAGTCTTCGTTGTGTCCTCCAAAGCAGGAGTGGATGGTGTAGAAGCCCTGTGTCACGCCCTGATACTTCCTCACCAGCACCCGGTCATGTAGGTCCCACAGGTGCACACCCTACAGACAGACAGAATATTGACCGGTGCACTCTCAGACAGCTCGGCATAATCCGAACCAACCCCCCCCCCCCCCAAAGAAAAGCCAAACCACTCACCTGAGTAGCCACATTCAGCAGAGCTAACCTCCCGTTCTTTGAAACTGTGAAAGACATGATTGGATGGTCCTCCTGGACTCTATGGAAGGGGAGCACAAACACAAAATGACAGAACTTGCAGAAGCACAGGATGGGCCTCGTGCGTATAGAAACAATGATTAGATACGACAATGGATGGGACTAACTCACATGTTTCTGTCCGTAAGGTCCTCAAAGTTGTAGCCACGGATACGCTGGTGTGTGTCTGATGCCAGGACGGTGCGAGTGTCACCCAGGCACCACAGGCACTGAACCCTTACTCCTTCCCACGAGTCCAGCAGGTTACCGTCCAGATCCTGGGGATAAGGTTATATCAACCTCAATGCACTGATTAGTCCAACACACACAATAGCTCAATCTGCCCTTATGCTGGGAACAAACAGGTCACACCCTGATAGAAGACACTCACACACTGGTAGAACTGGCCCCTCTGGCCTCCGGTGACGAAGCGCTTGCCGTCTGGATTCCAGGCCACACTGGTCAGACTGTCCTCGTGTGATTGGCTCATCTTTGTCCGCAACTCACCCGTCTGGCCAATGACAAGAGACATGCGTGAGTGAGCAGGGGGGACAAAAAAAAAAAAAGGAACCTTTTTTTTAATGCCTAGTAATAACATGACAATAACAACTGCCATTTCCATCCTGGTGAGAGTAAGATGTGGAAGCCATCTCTAATTTACCCGCAACACAATCATTAAGGAACAGAACTTTGTAGAGGACTTTTGATCTTTCGAACAACAAGCATTCCGGATAAAAAGTCAATCCAACGTTACCTGTACGTTCCACAGCCACAGCTCTGAGCAGTCATCGGGGCCACAGGCAATCAAGTAAGTGTCATCAGGGCTCCAGGCCAGGTATGAGACACCGTAGGCGTGGCCCTCAAGAGTCTTCATCAGCTTCAACTGGTGACTCTCCTGTCAATCAGCAGCACAGCTATCACCTCAGCTAATCATTTCCCCCCAAAGTTCACATCTTCCCGCCTCAGCCACCCCTTTGAAACCCCCCCTCTCTTATGCTCTGTTTACTAAAACCTGATACACTTATCAGCATGATCATGGTTCATCTGTAATGATGAAAGGCTCCTACTGTGTTGACATGCCACACGATGACTGTGGTGTCTTTGGATCCCGTGGCCAGTTTGGTGCCGTCATTGGAGAACTTGCAGAACCACACTTCATTGCAGTGTTCGGTGAGGATCTGCTGGGTGTAGCAAGGGAACTGTTTCCTGTAGATAACAACACTCAGACGTCAGGGAGAGAGGACATATAGGAGAGAATAAGGTTTTGTTGATTCCAGGTATAGACCTTATCACCCTGAACGTTCTACCCAGCTAGCGTGGGTAGCTAATACATTTAAAAAAAAATCCAGGGCAGATAGTGGCAATGCGCTAAGGTTTTTTGCATTGGTTTAAATGAAGCACTTCACTTCCATTAGAAAATGTGAACATCAGAAAACGAGCGTTAGTTAATGGCGCGTGAATACATACAATCTAGACATGCAATCTTGTGACGTAACAACCACAATAGACGCAAAACAAACTATTCCTGGGAAGTAAGACCATTCCAACTACAGCTGAGGTCCCAGGCAAGGCAATGTTGACGGCCAAATGAAGGGAATGAACACAGGAAGGACAGACAAATACAGACAGAGTATAGAATGAAGAGCCTTACCGGCTGCAGGCGTGGTCCAGGAGGAGGGACACAGAGTCCATGCCGCTGTCCAGTTTGGTGTTGTGGTAGAGGCAACGCTCTCTCTGCAGCTCCACAGCCTGCCTCAGCAGGGTTTGCAGCCGGCGCGGAGGCAGCATCACAGAGGGAGGCAGGTACGCTACAGACAGGAGAAGGGAGGGAATGAGGCACAGTGTGATAAGATAGGAATGAGGGGAACAAAGAGAGAGGGAGAGCGATGAATTGTTAAAAAGAAAGTCCATTCTTAAAATGTCACTCGGAAAAGAAGAGGAACAAAATATCTGTGTTTAAAGGCCATCAATTCTGTTTCAAATCTGGAGTTTCAGGTTCTAAATGAACCTATTAAAACTCACGGACGCTTAATAAAGCTCAAACCAAGTTTATTCACCCATTGGGTCGATACAGCTGCATAAGACAAAAGACATTCACACAAGCACTGACATTTAACCCTTTCTCCTATGCTGAGTCTCCTCCTGCACATCTGAACAGCCAATGCATCTCTGTTGCTAGACAGAACTTTAGTGATATCTGTTCTTCCTCACTTCATCTGACCTGACCTCTGCCCCAAAGTGCTCACTCCTCCCCAACTCACGGCTGTCATGTCGACTCGTACCAGACTGTGTCTTTTTTCCCCCCATAGGATCCCTGATGGCTAACAATAATATATCCGTACAGAATGTAAACATTATACATTCCCCTCTCTCCCTCAGTGACATGAATACGTATATTTCATATTCTCAGAACCCAACAAGAGGAATTCATTTGATAATAAAGGTGCACTCATCTTAAACAAAACTGGGGGGAAGGCTGAATGTGAGGATGTGGTATGTGAGGACGTGGTATGTGTGGGTGTGTATGTGTGGGTGTGTATATGTGGGTGTGTATATGTGGGCGTGTATGTGTATGTGTATGCGTGGGTGTGTGTGTGAGATGTGTATGTGTGGGGTGTGTGTGTGAGATGTGTATGTGTGGGATGTGTGTGTGAGATGTGTATGTGTGGGTGTGTATGTGTGGGTGTGTATATGTGGGCGTGTATGTGTATGCGTGGGTGTGTGTGTGAGATGTGTATGTGTGGGGTGTGTGTGTGAGATGTGTATGTGCGGGTGTATGTGTGCGTGTAAGATGGCACTCACTCTGTAACTTGTCCAGGAGTTTAGTGCGGGAGGCAGTGCCTTTACCCTCCCACTCTGCCTTTGCTCTCAGGTCCTCTGCATGGCTGCACATCAGGTACCTGGGAAATAGATGACATCAGCATTAGGCTGCCCTGCAGGACTCAGCCCCAGCACCGCGAAGACAGACAAGGAATCCCGCTATTCTAGCTCACTCAAAATCAGCTGAAATTCAAAGTGGAGCCAAAAATGTGTCTATAATCAAATCCCATACCATCGACCATACTCCAACACAAACACTCCTCACTGATGGAATAGTTAGTTGTCACACATTGCAATGGAGATGGATCAAATTCCTTTTAAAAGTAACTACAAGTGACAGCGGTTTCAATTTCAAAAGAGGCTTAGCTCTGTGATCTAGGCCATTTATTTAGGGTGGGGTAGGGCATTAGGACTGTTGATCAGAGGTAGCTACCCGCTCAGGATGTGGATACGCTCTGTGTTGTACTTGAGGGGAGTGAGCTCAGCTCTCAGGACCTGCAGTGCCTCCAGGATCTTGGCATCCTCCAGATACTCCAGGTACTTCTGCTGCAGGAGCAGGAACTTCATCCGCTATAGAGGAGAAAATAAGACGGGCAGGGGAGGAAAGGACATGTACAAATATGAGTGCATTATGAGTTAAGCACATGCATCTTAAAACATATCAAAAATGGTTTGTCTATGAGGAAAATGTAGCCTACACATCCTACTCTTTTACTCTGACAAGCAATAGGTGTCAATGTCTTGTCCGCATTCTACTGTAGCTAGTGCTGAGTGATTAACCGAAATGTCGGTTATTTTTCGCTTTTTAAACAACTCATTGAAAGCTGCAGTTCAATTTTTTGAATTCCATTTTATTCATGTTTTTTCTGTGAGCGCAATGCACAGGTTCTCTAGAGATAAATCAGATCAAGCCCGAACAGCGCAATGTAGTAGGGAGTTTCCAACAGGTCAATATTCTACATAGTTTTGTGCAGAACACATGGTAATTACCTACAATGACCATAATCGAGAGAGAGAGAGAGAGAGAGAGAGAGAGAGAGAGAGAGAGAGAGAGAGAGAGAGAGAGAGAGAACACGCAATCAAGAGGGATAGAGAGCAGTTACTTCGTGAGGTATCGATACCTGAAAATACATCATCTAAGATTGATAGTTGGTATTCAGCAGTCATAAAAGGATGCCTTATTTACTGTGAAGAACTACTAAAATAGTGATTTTGTCAGACAGCATAAGCATCAGCTCTACAGGGATGACGTGGAATTAAATAATTGCCATCAAATAGGCCTAAAACAAATGTAAAATACAGAACTGAAATATTTTATTAAATGTGAATAGATTATGGTTAATAAGTGATAAGCAGTAATGGGCAGTCACTACCATCATGGGACTTTTATTAATTGTTTTTTTCTGTGTTGTTACAGCATTCAACCCACATACTGCATAGTGCATTTAATGTTAAAAACAATAATTGAAAACAGTGATTATTTTATATATAATCGAAATGAAACCGACCTCTAAATGCACCAATAACTCAGCACTAACTGTAGCACTGTTGGGCTCACCACAATAGCACTTGGAGAATGCATCAATGCTTTCAGCTCATTCAGGTCACTTTCAGCCTATATTCAATCAAAAAAAATAGACACTGGTTATTTTCTGTTTTCTAACTACTGTACATTTCAACTTAATAAGCGAAATTGTTGTTTAAAAAGTTTGAGAGAAATTAATAAAACGAGTCAACATGTAGAATAGATGTGTTGTGTACCTCTAAAGTTAGATGACTAAAAATAAAAACATCTCAAATGGTTTCATCACCTTGTCCCACTCTCCTTCCACCACATGGTTGCGGAACATTGTGGCAGAGGGATGCTCCAGTCTGCAGCCAGACTCCTGCATCAACAGGTCCACTGTCTGACTGTAGATGAGAGGGAGAGCATGTGCAAAGGAAAAATACTAAGTATTTGCAAAAGGAGAGTCAAATAGCATTATTTTATGTAGAGGAATTCAACAATAAAGAAGTAATTCATTTGAATCATGTTTACTAACTTATTACTTGGTCAAGTACAATATCACAATGCCTGATAGGGTGATCCTTGTATCTTTATCAATGACTTGCCAAAGTCCTAAACAATTCGACTTGTGCTGTATCAAATACATAGACATATCTTTAAAGTTGGAGGCAAATATGATGACCGTTCAATTTTCTAAATTCTTAATGAAAACAGATCGATTTCACGTGATCTTGTGGCTTGACTGACATGCAAATACTATCAAATAACCAAACATTCTCAAAGTATTCTGGACTAGATTTTCCAGTTTCCATGGTCTTGGCAACTCGCAAGAGTAATGTCATTGTAAACATATTTTTTAAATACACTTAAAACAATATATATATATATATATATATATATATATATATATATATTAGAGGCCGACCGATTAATCGGAATGGCCGATTAATTAGGGCCGATTTCAAGTTTTTATAACAATCAGTAGTCAGCATTTTTGGACGCCGATTATGGCCGATTATATTGCAATCCACGAGGAGACTGCCTGCCACGCAGGCAGGCTGACCATCTGTTATGCGAGTGCAGGCAGCAAGGAGCCATGGTAAGTTGCTAGCTAGCATTAAACTTATCTTATAAAAAACAATCAATCGAAACAATCACTAGTTAACTATACATGGTTGATGATATTACCAGTTTAACTAGTTTGTCCTGCGTTGCATATAAACAATGCAGTGCCTGAAAATGTGTCACTTCTCTTGCGTTCAGTGTAAGCAGAGTCAGTATATGCAGCAGTTGGATGGCTCCTTGCGAACTGTGTGAAGACCATTTCTTCCTAACAAAGACCGTAATTAATTTGCCAGAATTTTACATAATTATGACATAACATTGAAGGTTGTGCAATGTAACAGCAAATTTAAACTTAGGGTTGCCACCCGTTCGATAAAATACGGAACGGTTCTGTATTTCACTGAAAGAAAACAGTTTTGTTTTCGAAATGAGTTTCCGGATTTGACCATATTAATGACCTAAGGCTCGTATTTCTGTGTGTTTATTATATTATAATTAAGTCTATGATTTGATATTTGATAGAGCAGTCTGACTGGGCGGTGGTAGGCAGCAGCAGGCTCATAAGCATCCATTCAAACAGCTCTTTGCAATGCTTGAAGCACAGCACTGTTTATGAATTCAAGCCTATCAACTCCCGAGATTAGGCTGGCAATAGTGCCTATAAGAACATCCAATAGACAAAGGTCTATGAAATACAAATGGTATAGAGAGAAATAGTCTTATAATAACTACAACCTAAAACGTCTTAACTGGGAATATTGAAGACTCATGTTAAAAGGAACCACCAGCTTTCATATGTTCTCATGTTCTGACCAAGGAACTTAAATATTAGCTTTTTTACATTGCACTTTTACTTTCTTCTCCAACACTGTGTTTTTGCATAATTTTAACCAAATTGAACATGTTTCATTATTTGAGACTAAATTGATTTTATTTGTGTATTATATTAAGTTAAAATAAGTGTTCATTGTTCATTCAGTATTGTTATAATTGTCATTATTACACACATATACATATATATAAATAAAAATCGGCCGATTAATCGGTATCGGCTTTTTATGGTCCCCCAATAACCGATATCATCGGTCGACCTCATATATATATATATATATTAATATATATATATATAAATATATAAAGTCTGCATATGGCTGATGATTAGGGAAGTGTTAGGCTACTTAACGAGAAAACGGCATGTTCTTGTCATTTCATGAAGTCCCATTTCTGGACCCCAAAGTAACAGTTAACGTCAGATAGCTTACTACCAAGACCAGCTAAATTGTGCAATAACGGGCCATCTTTCTCCCTTCAATTTTCTATAGGACCCCGTGCTGTATTCAATTTTACCTCTACAAAACTCCTCTATTTATCTCACCGAACTAGTCGCTGTCAACATGATGACTTGCTTTATTCGCGGTTATTATGAAGGACATGATTTAGCATCAGCTGACAGCTAGCTAGAAAGTTAGCAAACGTTACTTACTTAAGTCCTAAATCGTGTAAATGTTGCCCTATAAGTCTAATGACATCTTCCTCTGACTGAGAAAGACGTTTCTTCTTTTTCACGGAGTTTGCATCCGAAGACACGGTGTTGTTGGATGCTGCTGGGGCTGGGATACCGATGTTGTTACTGACAGAGTTCCCATTGTTTGTTGTGGATAGTCCATTAACGTTAGTGTGAGCTCCCCCGGCGGAGGACGACTCTCCGTTTTGCGTACTGTTGTTTAGGCAGGACAGCTCCGAATCTTGACCCTGTCCTGCCCCGTTGGCCTGCATGTTATTAATGTAGATGTGGGCTACACTGTGCGGATTTAATCGAATGACAGGAGCAACGGGTGAATTGGGAAAAGTTAAAATCCCCACAACTGTAGACAGGGCCGCTGACCCAATTGCAGCCCCAAGCTCCCCTGCTCCCTCCACCACCGAAGCTCGGTATTTCTTCCGCGGTGGCGGCGACGCTCCGCCGGTTTCCGAGTCGGAGGAAGCGGAGGCCAGAGTTAATTCGCCAAGGGCGTTGGTGACAGAATGATGTCAAGTTGGGGCTGGCAAAGGTGTCAGAGACGAGACAATAACTCGTTTTATCGCGGAGCTTCTCTTGTTATTGTTGCTCTCCAGACAGCTGCAGATCCATTATCGATATTGAGACGCAATGACGTCACCGGAAATTCCGACACTACCTTGTGTCCGGGTAGTCCATTTGTGGCGCCCTTGATGTTCATACTGAACTTTGTTTCACAAGTTAATAGACCTTTTTATATTTGTTTTATATTTTGATTAATTTTCTATTGGGAAAATGATAACTTGTTTACGATAAAAGGGTAAATCTGCAGTTCTAACAATAACCGTGACCGTGCTGCTGTATGTAACCACTGTAATCAAATGCAACCACTCTCAAATTCATAGACGAGCTATTTTTTTAAATTATTATTATTATTTTTTTTTTAAGTTGACAATAGCAAAATGTTTATTCCAGATATTATGGTTTCAGCCAGACTGCAAAGAAATAAGGTTCAGTAACACGGAGGAAACTGTTGAAGAGACCTCGAACCTCAGAGAGACAATATACAGTAACGTACATACAATCTCCCACTGACTCTCAAACTGGACACGGACAGTAGTGCACAAAATAGCATTTGGAAAATCGGGTGGCAAGAAAGAAAAATAACGCCTTGTGCCCACCCCACCCCACGGCCTAGTCAAGTCCTGTTGAGACTCTCCTGAAGGTCTGTTGTTTCCTTTAGTTTGCCTCATCCTTGGAAGCCTCGTCAAAATTCTCCACCAGATCTGGAACATCATCATCTTCCTCCTCTATGGGGGCGATTGGTGCTTTTCCATCTCCAGCCTGTTTGGGCAGAGCCTCAGCCAGTCTCCGGAGGCTAGTCAGACTGTCTGCTCCCAGCTGGTTGAGGATGCTGGGGAGCATCTCTGTCAGCTGCTTGGTCTCGGCGTGGCCAGTGATGGTGAAGGTGTTGGCTGCCAGGGAGGCCTCCACTTTGGGGTTGTTGAAGTGGATCACTGTCCCCTGGTTCGTGAACATGTTCACCTCTTCAATGCCAGAGAGGACTCCTAGTTTCTTTAGGGAGAACTGAAGTTTCTTGTCATCTGCAGTTGCAGTTCTGTGCACAACCTTCTTTCTGCGAGCAGTGCCCTTTCCGCCGTCGCGGACTTGTGCCTGAAGTTTGGCAAGTTTTTCTTGATTCATTATTATTTTTTCCGTCTTGTGTCATTGAAGAATGGCAGAAACAGTGCAGGAAAGAAGGTATTTTAGAGCTCCTAACTGACCTGCACACTAGCAGCGCACGCACGCGGGGAGCAAGATCCATGGACAAGAGCTATGGATGCAAGGGCTGACCATTCATGACGTCAAAATTATAGAATTAACCAAGTTGAGGCTATACAGCTTTTGTTTCAAATTACATTGTTTAGAGCTTATATTTACAGTTCGTGTGGGGTACAACAATTGACCGAAGGTCATGAGACTTGTTATATTCTTCAATAATCAATGGGTATATATTTTTTAAATTTTTACCTTTATTGAACTAGGCAAGTCAGTGAAGAACAAATTCTTATTTACAATGATGGCCTACTGGGGAACAGTGGGTTAACTGCCTTGTTCAGGGGAAGAACGACAGATTTTTATCTTGTCAACACAGGAATTATAGCCCAATGCTCGAACCACTAGGCTACCTGCCGCCACAGGTAGCATAACTTAATGATTATATATCATTAATTTAAAAGTCTAAAACTGGACGTTGCAATTGCAGGTTTCCCCTTTAAGTTTTTTTCAAGCTACATCAAAAAGGGGATCTCTTCTCAGCAAGCAAAATTGGTTGAGACGTCTTTTAAACAGTGTTCATTAGGTTCTGCAACTTCTGCATGAAATGGATCAGATGTCACACTCTCAACATATGCAACAACTTTACGCTATCCAAAGAGGCAACAGACCTACTCAAAACACACTAAATAAATAAAGTATTAGGGACCATGGTTTAATTCCGTTTTTTTTTATCAATACACTTGAAAATGACAAATAATTTAAATGAAATACATTAATAACTTATCTTTAAACTCAAACACAGATAGTTTACAGACCATTCAAAGTGCCATTTTATTCCCAAGCCTGAGGTTCTTTAAAATACAAATCGAGAAACAGCAAAGACCTGCATTTTGGCCACATGTACAGGGACCAAAGCCATTCCTTCAACATTGGCACTTTTACATTGGTTTAAAAAAGAAAAAGGAAATCTGTCCCTGACGACTGCAATAAATTAATTTAATGAACAGTAAACTGTATGTACAACTTAGAGACTCATTAGTCCTTTATCCCATCACTTTAAATAGAATCTCAGCATGAATTAAACTTAGTTATAAAAATATTAAAGGGCCAGGAATGTTTTAATTTGTGTAAGGGGCAAGCGAGGACAGAGGGTTGTAGAAGAATAAACTATTACACTTTCATTCAATTTCAGAGAAAAGACACTGATGGGGACACAATACGAGCAAAAGAAACTCACTTGCACCTGCAATACTGTCCACATATCCACCTTACATACACACAAACAAACAAACATACAGTGCTGTGAAAAAGTAATTTGCCCCCTTAATTCTCTACTTTAGCATTTTTTTTTATACTGAATATTATCAGATCTTCAACCAAAATCTAATATTAGATAAAGGGGACCTGAGTGAACAAATAACACAACAATTAAATACTTCCTTTAGTTGTTGCACAGTCTCTCACGTTGCTGTGGAGGAATTTTGGCCCACTCTTTCATGCAGAACTGCTTTAACTCAGCGACATTTGTGGGTTTTCAAGCATGAACTGCTCATTTCAAGTCCTGCCACAACATCTGAATTTGGATTAGGTCTGGACTTTGCCTAGGCCATTCCAAAACTTAAAATTTCAAAATGTGTTTTGGATTATTGTCTTGCTACATGACCCAGCTGCGCTTCAGCTCACAGAAAGCCTGACATTCTCCTGTAGAATTCACTGATGCAGCAAGCATTTTGCTACACCCACAATAACATCTGCATGTGACCAATAACCTTTTATTTGATACAGAGCATAATTCATTGTTCCTTCTATTAAAAGGCAAGTCATCCAGGTCCTGAGGTAGCAAAGCATCCCCAAACCATCACACTACCACCACCATGCTTCACTATTGGTACAAGGTTCTTACCGTGGAATGCAGTGTTTGGTTTTTCGTCAGGCATAAATGGGACCCATGTCTTCCAAAAAGTTATACACTTGACTCATCTGTTCATTAGAACATTCTTCCAAGAGCCTTGATGATCTTCCAGGTGTTTTTTGGCAAACGTAAGTCAACTTTAATCCAAAAGTCAAGTTTACTTTAAAATGACTAAAAAGCAACAAAATTGAAGTTTTGGAATGGCCTAGTCAAAGTCCAGACCTAATCCCAATTGAGATGTTGTGGCAGGACATGAAATGAGCAGTTCATGCTTGAAAACCCACAAATGTCGCTGAGTTAAAGAAGTTCTGCGTGCAAGAGTGGGCCAAAATTCTTCCACAGCGACGTGAGAGACTGATCATCAACTACAGGAAGCATTTGGTTGCAGTCATTGCAGCTAAAGGTGGCACAACCAGTTATTGAGTGTAAGGGGTTAATACATTTTTCACACAGGGGAATTGGGTGTTGCATAACGTTGTTAATTCAATAAATAAAATAAGTTTATTTTGTAAACTCAGGTTCCCTTTATCTAATATAAGGTTTTAGTTGAAGATCGGCTAATTTAGTATCAAAAACATGTAAAAACAGAGAAAATCCAAAAGGGGGCAAATACTTTTTCAGGGCACTGCATTTCTACCCACCGGGAATACCCATAATGGCCAAAGGTGTCAGCTACTCACAAAGACCCGGTGACCACAAACTCTAAAATACCACGAATCACTCTTGCTTGTCAACACGCATGCACACACCTGCAATGCCTCCAAAAAACACAAAAACATTCAACCTGTCTCCAATTTCACACCTGGGTTCTGTGCCCACTGTCAGCATAGACTCAGATGCCGTAAAGAAGTGATGTGTGCCAATGTAAACAAAGGGGGGAAGAACATAGAAGTCATGTGTTCCAAATTCATAGCAAACAGAGACAGGGCATGGCATGTTACTTGATTCCGGATCAGAAAAAAGTGAGAAAGAATACTTTCACTGCAGGCTTGTTCAGCACACACACACACACACACACACACACACACACACACACACACACACACACACACACACACACACACACACACACACACACACACACACACACACACACACACACACACACACACACACACACACACATTAACCTTCAAACACTCTACCATCTTATCTCAGGTCATCTCCATCTCCAAGCAGTTTGGAGATACTGTAACAAACACAATGAAATCCATTATTTTCCCAAATATAAAAAGTATTTTGTAAAAGGGGGAGAGTATTCAAAATGAGGCATTTAGTCCAACAGCCATGATGCATCTGGCTTGAGTGCGTGGTAAGGATGGCATTGTAGTGAATACACGACTGTGTGTTTGTCAGACTGTGTTTCTGAATAAGAGTGTTTGTCTAAGCCTGTGTGTAAATATGGGTGACTATACAGTAGCGTGATATGTGTTCATAGGTCTGTAGTGCAAATAGCTGAGCACTATTTTGAAAAGCTTTGTAGTTTGCCAAAGAATGTATTTGAACAGGCAGGGTGGGGGAGGCGGGACAAACCTTCTTTCTTTGCAAGATGTACATATCCTCTTACATACTTTGCAATTCTGAAAGAGTGGTTGGTATAAGCATGAATTCAGATCTCACTTATACATTAGAATGTATGTTTCTGATTATGCGTGTGTGTTTCTGTGAGCATTGACACGCAGGTCAGGAGTTGTCCACCACTTGGTGTGGCAGGGTGACCGAGGAGCCGTTGATGAAGGAGCCCTGTTTTTCTCTACCCTTCAGAAAGTAGGTAAGCAGCTCTCCTTTCCCCTTCACAAAGATAGGTCCCCTCCTCACAAAACGGAATCCGTACTCCTTCAAGATGTGGTAGCAATCTTCCACCACCTGGGGGCAGTAGAATCACATCAAATTGTAGGTGATGAATCTCCGCATGCATACAGATCCATCCAACATGTGTTTCCTACCCAGATTTGGTAATCCACTTAAAACTATTCCCTGATGTCAAACCCCAAGATCTAAATAGTAATCAAACAAAGTAGGATTATTCTTGTGTTATTATAGCCATCTGGGAAACAACAATTCCAGGCCGACTACATTGCAGTCAACCAATGGTTGCATGCCACATCATCGACTGCGCAGTCGGGTATCAGATTGCTGTATGTGGTTTTGAGATCTTGCAGGTGATTGCAATGTATCACTCATTGTAGGCTATCAAGTGCTCCTGCTCGGTCCTCACCAGAAATCAGGTACATCAACGACCTTAACGGGCCAATGCGCTACAGCCATAACTGATTGTTTGGTTGTCACCTCAAGACTTATCCCATCCTGCATCTCGTCGCACCCTGTACGGAGAGGCCTTACCTGGATGTTACCCATGACCCCTGTGGACTCCATGCGACTGGCCACATTCACAGTGTTGCCCCAGATGTCATAGTGAGGCTTCCGGGCACCAATCACTCCTGCCAGCACCCCCCCTTTATTCAAACCTGGGGAGAGGAGGAAGTATGGGATACGTGATATGCATGCTGTACAAAATTAGGACACGCTCTCCATTTTTCTCTCACCTTAAAATATATGGCTGAAAGGTTAGCACTGACCTATGCGTAGCATGAAGTTGTTGAAGGACTGGTAGTTGATGTTCATGAGCGTGACCTTCATGGCCAGAGCAAAGTCAGCCAGATCTGCCAAATGCTGCCAGCGCTCCCTGTCGGTCAGCTCCTCTTTCTGCACAACAGAGCCCTCTACCTTAACCATCTTCATCGTCAAGTTTCCGAGTGAATTCATTTGATCATCGCCACCACTACGTTCATCATCACCCATAAAATGAACATATCCTCTGTAAAAGATCAGTCCTGCAGCTCTTGATCACATTTCTGACCTGCTACCACAAACAGTATAAAATGCTCTAGACTGAGTTCATCAGGAGTTCTGCTGTTTAGCTATAGGAGTTCACAGGATTATGTCATACTATAGGAGTTTACATGATATAGTTTACACGGGTAGTTTAAGCCTCCTCTGACCCAGACCCAGTGGCTGATGACCATGGTAATGAGCTGACCTTCAGACAGGCGTAGCCGTTGCTGACGTCGGGAGTGACCCCTGACGCTGCCATGTAGGTGCTGCCAATGGTTTTGATTTTGGTGATGCAGCGGAACTGAGACTCGTCCAGAAGCTGTCAGAGGTTAAAAGGTCACGGGTTGAAAGGTCAAGTCTCAAAGTGTTAGGCTGCATTTTTAATTCCTATACATGCCTCGGGAATAGGGAGTAATAACATACAGTACTTCCATTGTCATAGCAAGCTAGTTTCAACATTTGCATGACTGTTACAAGTCGAAATTATGCATTCACGAGCTTCTTACGCTGTCAAAATCGGAGATGATTTCGTTGAGGAACCTGAGGCACTCAATCCCCCCATTGTTGATGCTCTCCTCTGTGTAGAAGTCCGAGAAGTTGGGGATGGAGGCGAACATCACACCAATCTCATCATATGACTGGCTGTACAGCTCCTGGAAGGGGTGGGTATATATATATATTTTTTTCAGATTAACAGATGTACAGACATAGATAAGTCAAGAGTATAAGTCCAGCTGTAACCTTTGCAATAGCTGAACAAACCTTACCACTGTGATAACATGGTGGCTGATCACCGCACACAGTGACCGTGGCTGATACCTCTTTCTCAACTTCAGGAACTATGCATGTATTGGTCCCACTTCACATCGACTGCCTTAAAACCCATGCATTTATTAGGGCTGGCACAATTACCATATAAACGATGGTTATGGATGAAGACCGCCATGACAATTAAATAACTGTCATATCCGTAAATATATATATATACACTACCATTCAAAAGTTTGGGGTCACTTAGAAATGTCCTTGTTTTTTGAAAGAAAAGCAACATTTTTGTCCACTAAAATAACATCAAATTGATCAGAAATACAATGTAGACATTGTTAATGTTGTAAATGACTATTGTAGCTGGAAACGGCAGATTTTTTAATCTACATAGACGTACAGAGGCCCATTATCAGCAACCATCACTCCTGTGTTCCAATGGCACGTTGTGTTAGCTAATCCAAGTTTATCATTTTAAAAGGCTAATTGATCATTAGAAAACCCTTTTGCAATTATGTTAGCACAGCTGAAAACTGTTGTCCTGATTAAAGAAGCAATAAAACTTGCCTTCTTTAGACTAGTTGAGTATCTGGAGCATCAGCATTTGTGGGTTCGATTACAGGCTCAAAAGGGCCAGAAACAAAGAACTTTCTTCTGAAACTCGTCAGTCTATTCTTGTTCTGAGAAATGAAGGATATTCCATGCGAGAAATTATCAAGAAACTAAAGATCTCGTACAACGCTGTGTACTACTCCCTTCACAGAACAGCGCAAACTGTCTCTAACCAGAATAGAAAGAGGAGTTGGAGGCCCCGGTTTACAACTGAGCAAGAGGACAAGTACATTAGTGTCTAGTTTGAGAAACAGACGCATCACAAGTCCTCAACTGGCAGCTTCATTAAATAGTACCCGCAAAACACCAGCCTCAATGTCAACAGTGAAGAGGCGACTCCGGGATGCTCAGACTGGCCAATAAAAAGAAAAGATTAAGATGGGCAAAAGAACACAGACACTGGACAGAGGAACTCTGCCTAGAAGGCCAGCATCCCGGAGTCGCCTCTTTACTGTTGACGTTGAGACTGGTGTTTTGCTGGTACTATTTAATGAAGCTGCCAGTTGAGGACTTCTGAGGCATCGGTTTCTCAAACTAGCCCAAATAAATGTAACAGACACATCAACTGTTCAGAGGAGACTGCGTGAATCAGGCCTTCATGGTCAAATTGCTACAAAGAAACCACTACTAAAAGACAACAATAATAAGAAGAGACTTGCTTGGCCCAAGAAACACGAGAAATGGACATTAGACCGGTGGAAATCTGTCCTTTGGTCTGATGATTCCAAATTAGATTTTTGACTCCAATTACCGTGTCTTTGTGAGACGCAGAGTAGGTGAACGGATGATCTCCGCATGTGTGGTTCCCACCTTGAGGCATGGAGGAGGTGGTGTGGGGGTGCTTTGCTGGTCACACTGTCAGTGATTCATTTAGAATTCAAGGCACACTTAACCAGCATGGCTACCCCAGCATTCTGCAGCGATACGTCATCCTATCTGGGTTGCGCTTAGTGGTACTATCACTTGTTTTTCAACAGGACAATGACCCAACACACCTCCAGGCTATGTAAGGGCTATTTGACCAAGAAGGAGAGTGATGGTGTGCTGCATCAGATGACCTGGCCTCCACAATCACCCGACCTCAACCCAATTGAGATGGTTTGTGGTGAACTCTTTCAAGACTGTTGGAAAAGCATTCCAGGTGAAGCAGGTTGAGAGAATTCCAAGAGTGTGCAAAGCTGTCATTAAGGCAAAGGGTGGCTACTTTGAAGAATCTCAAATATAAATTATATAAATTTTTCCTTACTACATGATTCCATAAGTGTTATTTCATAGTTTTGATGTCTTCACTAGTATTCTACAATGTAGAAAATAGTGAAAATAAAGAAAAACCCTTGAATGAGTAGGTGTATCCAAACTTTTGACTGGTACTGTATATGAACGACCAGCTGACTGAAGACGGGATGGCAGGCCATTAGCGCAGTTGAGTCAGTTTCCGCTGTAACACAAACTTTGTTTCTCCTTGCTGAAACATGCAAGGTGTTGTAGCAAACGAGGATTTGGTTGCCTAGGCAACACCCCACTCCCTGCAGCAGCAGCACATGCAGTCAGGAGCAGAGGAGAGGAGAAAATGTGCATCTTAAATATATTCACTGAGTGTACAAAACATTAGGGACACCTGCTCTTTCCATGACAGACTGACCAGGTGAATCCAGGTGAAAGCTACGATCCATTATTGATATCACCAGTTAAATCCACTTCAAATCAGTTTAGATGAAGGGTAGGAGACAGGTTAAAGAAGGATTTTTAAGCCTTGAGACATGGATTGTGTATGTGTGCCATTCAGGAGGGTGAACGGGCAAGACAAAATATTTAAAGTGCCTTTGAACAGGGTATTTGTAGTAGGTGCCAGGCTCACCGGTTTGAGTATGTCAAGAACTGCAACACTGCTGGGTCTTTTCACACTCAACAGTGTGAAATCAAGAATAGTGCACAACCCAAAGGACATCCAGCCAACATCACACAACTGTGGGAAGCATTGGAGTCAACATGGGCCAGCATCTGTGGAACACTTTCGACACCTTGTAGAGTCCAGGCTGTTCTGAGGCAAAAGGGGGTGCAACTCAATAATAGGAATGGGTTCCTAATGTTTTGTACACTCAGTGTACACTCATGTTTTGTACATGTATTATAATTGTTTTGCTATTAGAACGGTTATAACAGTGAACTTGTTTATTTGGCTGACTAATAACTTTCATCCAAAATCCCATTACCGTCACAGCCCTAGTATTTACATTGTAGCTACATGGTAGTTACGGTCAGGGCTATAAAGTGTGACAATGTTGGTCGCATATACTCCTAAATGCATTTACAGGTTTCCATATTAGTTTCAAGGGCATAACGTGTGCTTCAGAAGTAGCTAGCATACTTCAAGGCCCAGCATACAGTAGGCTATATCTCAATCGATATTTTTATTTATTTTCAGTGCTACCAATGAAAGATTTGAATTAAGAGCCCTTGGTTTTTCTATATTTTTGCATATTCTTTATACTGAATGTTATCAGATCTTCAACCAAAACCTAATATTAGATTAAGGAAACCTGAGATTACAAAACAACTTTAAAAATTGGATATGTCCCCAAACCATCACACTACCATCACCATGCTTGACCGTTGGTATGAGGTTCTTACTGTGGAATGCAGTGTTTGGCTTTCGCCAGGCATAACGGGACCCATGTCATCCAAAAAGTTGACTAAAGTTTGCCAAAAACATACCTGGAAGATCATCAAGACTCTTGGAAGAATGTTCTCTGGACAGATGACTGAAAAGTATAACTTCTCAGACGACACGAAGGGCGAACCAGGTACTGTATCTACAGTGGTGAAGCTGTCTCACCTCGTCCCTTTTCTTGGAGCCTAGGAAGTGACGTGCTACGTGCTCTGGCAGCATGTTCGTGACCAGCGCCTCGTTCCAGCGCCTCATCTCATACACCTTCTCCTTCTGCTCGTGGACCTCAATCTTCCACAAGAACAGAGTACGGGCTAGCTTCTCCACCTAAAGTCAGGGACATGGTGGCGGGAGACAGGAAAGAGGTTCAAATAGAGGTGGAGAGGTTAACAAGAATGGAGGAGAAGCAGAACATGTGGAGACTAGAGAAGGTGGTGACGACTTGGAAGGTATATAACTAGTAGACTTCGGCCATAGTAACTTACATGTCGAGAAAAGTAGTAGAAGCTGATCATCATGACGAAGATCATGATAGTCATGGCATATTTGGAGGGAACCAGATAAGACCTAAAAACAGAGCACAGAGATAGTCAGAAATCACAAGCATGCTCACATTGTTTCTAGAACAACAATAATCACACTAAACATGACAATCAGAGTTGCGGTCAATTTCATTTAAATTCAGTCAACTGAAATTCCAATTGCAGTTTTACTAATTGAAAATAAATGATGACCACACATCCATAAACTGATGACCACCACCCACACCTGTTCTACAGCCTATAACACCACAACCACATCCACCTGTAGTCCTGGAAGCGGGCCATATCGTAGCGGTCAAATATGTCCCTCCAGCTGTAGATGTTGACGATGCCCGTCGCTATGGTGATGAGGAGCATGAGTGTGACCTTGACCATGTGGCTGACCTGTACCAGCATGGTGGTCGCCATGAGTGCCAGCACGGCGATGTAGCTGTAGTACTTGGGGTTGTCCAGACAGCCCTCTGGCCCGGATTGGACAACAGAGGAAGTAGGAGCCATTGTGGCGTTTCCAGAGGGACGGGGACAGCTCAGCTACAGGGCGTGGACAGAGGGGATAGAGGCCAAATGTTAACGCAAGACCACTCAATCGATTTCTAGTGCTTCCTCCAAGCTTACATGGACCCCTTTAAAAAAATCCCTGGTTTCACTCCCATCTTGTTGCTTTATTACGAATTTAAAACATTTAACTGCAATGCGCGCTGTTGCATATGGACAGTATGCAAGTCAACACCAAAAACAGACCCTTAAGTCAAACCCAGCTTCATGAGAAGGCTTGTGTATTGGCATGCTACTGCATAATTCCACACCAGAAAGCCAGTGTTGTGATTTTTTCTGCTGGACTAACGATGAGCGTTTCTCACCATGTCCACAATGTCGGCCATGGTGAGGATGAAGATTGCTGCCATGGCCCATGTGTTCCGTGCCCAGCGGGTGTGGTCGATCCATGTGGAGAAAGACACCAGCCTCTTAGGGAAAACCTAGGAGGAAAAATAACATGTTGGTCATCAACAGTAATATCATTAACCAGTCACGTGAACTTACCAGTAATATCTATCTACCTATCATCGTTGTATTGATGTGGTTTTGAGTCATGTTTCACAACACTCTTTTACGACACCTGTGGTATATGTGGGGCAATGGCGGAACATTAAAAACGTTTTAACTATGATTGAAGGCGCCGGTCGTCTTTGCTCGCCGTAACCAACGAAGTAATTCAATTGTAATCATCATCGTAATGATGCTCAGTTTTCAAACGCATCATCAGATGGAAACCATAGTAGCGGTCAGGGTATTTCTCCTAGTGAGTTTGTCCAGATGAAGGATATTAATTTGCACCAGTTTGCTACAGCAGGAAAATAATCCTGCAGCAACAGGACATGTGAATGATGTGGATTTTGATTACTGGAAATTTTTTGTAGGGGTTGATACACTTCTCATAACGGAAAATCAAGTCTGAAATGTCAAAGTAGTAAACGTCAGAAGCCTTTCTAAACCGCAAATATACTACGAGTTGTACATTTCCTGCATTGCAGGAAAGTTGTCCTGCAACAGTAGGCCGTCATTGTAAAATCAGAATTTGTTCTTAATTGACTTGCCTAGTTAAATAAATAAAAAAACTGGGTGTTCAAATGAAGATCCTACATCTGTACTATAGTGACTTTCATGTTAGTGACAGTACAGTATACTACGACATAGTGCTGTATATGTCAACGGTCATTTCAGATGAGCTGGGACAAACTGAGGACGAGACATATTGGTTTTCCTCATTGAACCATCCAATCATGCCATGGGGAGTCACGCATCAGTCCAACCAGAGGGCTTCTCTATGAACATCTATATGATGAAGAGGGATTGATTTTCCATAGATAAAGAATTGTCACTGGAGTGGAACTACCGTCGCCCGAGGGGATTCAGATCTCCAATGGTTAAATCTCATCTCATTGGGTACAGTACATTCTCTCAGCAGCTGAACAATAATCTGGTCCATACAGCTTCAAGTAAAAGCATTTCATTATGTAGCACTAAAAGCTCTTGCTTATACGCTCTGGGGTAAAGTGTATGTGTGTGTGAGAGTGTGTGGGGTTTCTGGTGTTCGTGTGGTTGACATTGTACTGGGACAGGCACAGACATGTTGACATGCATTTCACCCTTGATATAATAGTTGTTAATCTGTTTGTTTATGTGTGTACAGTGCATTCGGAAAGTATTCAGACCCCTTCCCTTTTTACACATTGTTACCTTACAGCATTATTCTAAAATTGATAAAATTATATTTTTACCTCATCAATCTACTACACACAATACCCCATAATGACAAAGCAAAAACTGTTTTTTAGAAATGTTTGCAAATGTATTAAAAATAAAAAATTATTTTACTAGGCATGCCAGTTAACAACAAATTCTTATTTACAATGACGGCCTACCTTGGCCAAACCCTCCCCTAGGCCAGATGATGCTGGGCCAATTGTGCGTCGCCCTATGGGACTCTCGATCATGGCCGGTTGTGATACAGCCCGGGATTGAACCAGGGTCTGTAGTGACACCTCTAGCACTGAGATGCAGTGCCTTAGACCGCTGCGTCACTCAGGAGCTAATTCACATAAATATTCAGACCTTTTGCTATGAGACACAAAATTGAGCTCAGGTGCATCCTGTTTCCATTGATCATCCTTGAGATGTTTCTACAACTTGATTGAATTCCACCTGTGGTAAATTCTATTGATTGGACATGATTTTGAAAGGCAAACACCTGTCTATATAAGGTCCCAAAGTTGACAGTGTATGTCAGAACAAAAAGCAAGCCGTGAGGTCGAAGTAATTGTCCGTAGGATAACAGGATTGTTTCGAGGCACAGATCTGGGGAAAGGTACCAAAAAATGTCTGCAGCATTGAAGGTCCAAGAACACAGTGGCATCCAGCATTCTTAAATGGAAGAAATTTGGAACCCCCAAGACTCTGCCTTGAGCTGGCCCCCCGGCCAAACTGAGCAATTTGGGGAGAAGGGCCTTGGTCAGGGAGATGACCAAGAACCTGATTGTCACTCTGACAGAGCTCCAGAGTTCTTCCAGAAGGACAATCATCTCTGCAGCACTCCACCAATCAGGCCTTTATGGTAAAGTGGCCAGACGGAAGCCACTCCTTAGTAAAAAGGCACATGACAACCCTCTTGTAGTTTTCTAAAAAGGTAACTAAAGGACCCTCAGATCATGAGAAACAAGATTCTCTGGTCTGATGAAACCAAAATGAACTCTTTGGCCTGAATGCCAAGCATCACATCTGGAAGAAACTTGGCACCATCCCTACGGTGAAGCATGGTGGTGGCAGCATCATGCTGTGGGGATGTTTTTCAGTGGCAGGAACTGGGAGACAAGTCAGCATCGAGGGAAAGATGAACGGAGCAAAGTAGAGAGAGATCCTTGATGAAAACATGTTCCAGAGTGTTCAGGACCTTAGACTGGGGCGAAAGTTCCCCTTTCAACTGGACAAGGACCCTAAGCACACAGCCAAGGCAATGCCGGAGTGGCTTCGGGACAAGTCTCTGAATGTCCATGGGTGGCCCAGCCAGAGCCCGTACTTGAACCTGATCGAACATCTCTGGAGAGACCTGAAAATAGCTGTGCAGTGACGCTCCCCATCCAACCTGAGACAGCTTGAGGATCTGCAGAAAAAGAATACTCAAGGCTGTAATCGCTGCCAAAGGTGCTTTAACAAAGTACTGCTTAAAGGATCTGAATACTTGTGTAAATGTGATAGCAGTTTTTTTTATTTTGAATAAGTTTACAAACATTTCTAAAGACCTGTTTTTGCTTTGTCATTATGGGGTATTGTGTGTAGATTGATGAGTGAAAAAAAAACAATTTAATCAATTTTAGAATAAGGCTGTAACGTAAGAAAATGTGGAAAAAGTCTGAATACTTTCCGAATGCACTGTATGTGTGTCTGTGTGTGACTGTGTGTCTGCATTGCACACGGTGCACAGATACAGTGCATGGGGTTCAAAACCCTTGTGGGCAGTGTGGGGATGGGGGAGGAGTGTTGCTGTTAGGGTGACAGGAGCAGTCGATAGTGGTAGCTACATAACTGCCTGTAGCAGTCAATACATTTGACTTTCCATGACCTGGCTCATGAGGTTAGATCAAAAGTGCTGATGCGTGACAAAAGAACGAACGTATGGGGTGCTGATTAGACACATTCTTTACCACATTCAGCTTACCTAACATTGGGAGTGTCTGAAAACATCAAATGCACAGCATCATGAGATGCTTAGCACATTTAAGTTATTTAACTACGGTATGCCGATCCACTAATCACAACTACGTTATTTTTTTACTCAAGAGTATACCACAACAAATATCTTCATATCTACAGATTTCTTATGTTGTGGAAAATGTTCAATGATAAATTATGATTTGGCTGTGGGTTAACTGTTGCTCGCTCTGAAAGGCTAGCTGCTCTCTGGTTGGATGTTGAGCAAGGTGCGATAGTGGAGCGGGGGGGGGGGGAGGGGCACTCACTCGAGGGAAGATGGCCGCCAGAGAGCAGACAGTTAGGATGAGCAGCAGGACCTCTCCCACAGCTAGGGTCACGTAGTTTGCTATCATCCTGTCAACCGCAGGAACACACAGAACATAAGGAACGAAAGAGAGAGAGCGAGAGAGAGAACGAGAGTTTAGGTGAACTCACCGAGGGTCTACGAGGACCTCCATGGCTGCAGTGAACAGGAGCACAACACAGGAGCAGCTGAAGGCAGCTCCGCTCTGCTTCTCCTTTTCTACGGAGTAGCGGGTCTCCAGCTCAGGGTCCACAAAGCGCAGGGACAGACGGTTGGTGCGTTTCCCCTTCAGACTGACAGGGTAGATGGAGGGTTCACACGGTCTGTCTGCTCACATAACAGAGGATTCATACCTGGCTGCACATGGCTCACTCACACACCCTCTGCTACTGGGTGTTTCTCTATGACTATCACACACACACATTCATACATAGATATACACAGGCTGGGAAAATTCTGGGAATTTTAAATAAATTCCCTGGTTTTCCCAAAATGCCCGGTTGGGGGATTCCCGAAATCAGGAGGGAATAAGCATGAAATCCAGAATCCTCCAACCAGGATTTCAGGAAAACCAGGGAATTTATTTAAAGTTCCTGGAATTTTGCAACCCCACACACACCCTCCCTCTCTGTCTACTCACGCTTGTACGGTCTCTCTCTCCAGCAGTGCCTCATTGAGCAGTTTGTTGAGCTCCTGTTCGTTCTCTTGGGCATCAATCACCCTCTCGGCCAGGTCCCGCAGTCTTAGCCTCCGCCGAGGGTTGGGGAACGAAGGGTTCACCACCTGGGGTCACAAGAAGGTGGCATTCCGGGTCTGTCATTACACCACTCACTGGATGCACCCCGATTCTCCACACTCCTTCTAAAGTGTGCACTTGCACACTCCCTCTCATGGATTTAACAAGTGTCGAAACTCTCTCCAGCCAATACTTACACCAATTCAATGCTTTTAGATCCATGATGGGGAGTGTGCAAGTGCACACTTAATGAGAAGGGTGGAGAATCTGGGTGGAGCCACTCTTCATTCATGTTTGAAGTAGGGAAGGTAGTACACTTTGGGCAACTCCTGTCTTGGAGACATCCAAAGCATTTGGAGGTTTTTGTACTAGCCCAGCGCTAACACCCCTGAATAAACAAATCGAGGTCTGAATATAAGACAATGATTAGTTAATCATTTGAATAGGTGTACTAATCCTAAACTGGAACAAAGGCCTGCACACACTGTGCACTTGCAGGACACAGAGTTGCAATCCTGTGTGTTAGGGGTTACAGTAAAGGTCATGTGTTACCCGTGTGTCCAGCTCCTCTGGCTCGTCTGGTGTGGTGCAGGCTGTGTGGACACTCCCATTACACTCAGTGGTGTTGATCAACAATGGAGAGTTCCCATTGGACGACATCACAGACAACTTCTGATAGAAAACGAAGAGACAGGCAGGAGGAGAGAGAGAGAGAGAGAGAGAGAGAGAGAGAAGAGAGAATGTGAGGTGTGTTACAGTGACTGTGGTGTGGTGGGTTGACAAGGAGGAATCTGGAGAAGAAAAAAAATATTGTCAATTTGTTACGCTTTCTTACGCCTGTTGTAAGCTGTTACTAACCTGGCATTTCCATGGGATTAACTAGGAAACTACGCTGGTAATCACCTCAAAGAATTCAACAAAATTGGAGACTGGTATCAAAGTTAAAGACAAAAGTTATTCCTTAGTAAGTACTACCTGGTTGTAAAATAAAGTTTTACCGAGGTTTTATCTCAGTGAGACGAACCTGTAAGAGTAAAAGGTTGAATAAAACTAGGTGCTGAGGCAATACTCACCACCCCGTTGATGCCGCTCTTTCCCAGGGGGCCCTTGGGCACCACCACCAGGTAGGAGTCGATGCCCCTCTCCTTCAGGTACTCACAGCGGTCGCCGCCGTTTCCCGGCTCCATATCAAACTCCCCGTGCAGACACTCCATGGTGGCCTGGGAGATGTGCACACGCCTGCCGCAAAGGTCAGGGGTTATAGGCTAGAGGTCAGAGAGCCTGGTCTATCAATGGGAGAACGGGTGGGGGCTGACCCTATGCCCTCCCTATTGCAAACTTTGAATAATTCCTGCTGTCACTTATTTGATATTCAGTACATCAACATTTCCTTACCGACTTCATAATTCATGACTTATTGCTACCAATAGGTATATAGAGTTTGTATTGAGCACAAACACATCTGACAAATATGAGTGCATGAGGCAGGTCAATCTTGCCTGCGCATCATCTAAAGATGTAGTAAAGATCTGTAAATAGAGTTAGGGAAATGTAACTTAGAGGGGTTTAAACCAGTTCCTTCTTACCCCGGTATTCCTCCCGCCTCCATCTTATTGGCCACGGTGACGTCAGTGGACCAGACGTCATACTGCCACCGCTTCTGTCCCAGGACGCCCCCCAGGACAGTGCCAGTGTGTACCCCCACACGCATGTCCACATCTGTCCCGGTCTTCTCACGAACATACCTACAGGACAACACAGTCACCGTGACACAGAGCCAAGAAGAACCACCCTAGCCATTCTTTCCCCTGCCATTCATTCGGAAAACTGAAAGGTCTGGACTTAAAAGCTCATCAAACCTTGGTAGACAATATGAATTGCGTATGATTTTCTCACCATTTATCCAGATACTGTAGATGTCGGACCTGTTTTTAGCACATGCAAGTAAGAGGTTCTACAGTAGTATGCCATCTTTGACCCTACGTAGGTGAATGTCCTTTGACATGCAGCCTATACCACAAACCACTCGACAGTTTCTACAGTCTACATTTCCATTGGGTGGTACTCACGAAATGGCCTCCACCATGGCCAGGCCCATCATGATGGAGCAGGCAGCGTGGTCCTCTCTGTAGTCTGGCAGGCCACAGATGCAGTAGTAACAGTCGCCCAGGATCTTTATTCTCAACTGGTGGTATTTCTACACAGAAACACACACACACACACACACACACAGTGAGGTAGTTAGTTGAGGGGCTGGAACATTCAAAGTGATTTCATCTATATGTGAAAAGATGTGACTACTCATGTAAATGTACTTTAATCTATCAATAAATCTGTTTAAAAGATTAGTGTAAATACATGCCGACCAATATACATTTTTTTGTCAGTAAGTAATATATTTGTCTGTGGGTGTGTGTGTGACTCACGGCAGCCAGCTTGTCAAAGCGGGCAAACAGTTCATTGAGGAGCTTGACCAGCTCATGGGCACTGCATGATGATGACAGCTGAGTGAATCCCACAATGTCTGCAAACAAAATACTGCAGGAGAAAGGGGATACATGCTGTCATCACATCATCCTACTAGATATCCTGCCTCTTTATTATATATAACATAGTATACTCTATAAGTTACGTTCTCCTAGCCATAGGTCTATAGATTGTACATAGAGAGTCTGAGGCTACTGTGTCTTACCTGACGTTTTCATGGCGATACATGTACATGGTGTTGAACTGCTGCTTCTCCTTCTGTCCTGTTTGACTGGCTTCTTTCTTCTTCATGTCCTGTAACATCTCGTCTGCTATATGCTTGGGCAGGATGGACAGCAAGAGACGCTCCTGTGGAGGACGGGGAGAGTGGCGAGGTTTCAGTGGATACGAGGAGACTCTAAAGAGCCTTAGACACACGCACAGCTTACAATAAAAGGCACTTCATTGTGTGTGATTGGCAGCAGAATCAATCAATGCTCAATCAGAATCAATAAAAAGATTCAGTGACCTAATCAAACCACTTTCTATAACAAAAGGAAGCTGTCCGTTGCCATCCCAAAGCATCCACTTCCAAATATATCTACTTCGATCACCCTTCAACCAATAGATCTTGGAAAAAGAAATACCATAACGAAATAAACATGGATGACTGACTACCATGTGCTCAAAACAGTACATACAGTGCATTTGGAAAGTATTCAGACACCTTGACTTTCAACATTTTGTTAAATTACAGCCTTACTCTAAAAGAGATCAAATATTTTTTCCCCCCTCATCAATTTACACACAATACCCCACAATGACAAAGCGAAACAGGTTTTTAGACATTTTTGCAAATGTATACAAAATAAATAACAGAAATACCTTATTTACATAGGTACTCAGACCCTTCGCTATGAGACTCGAAATTGAGATCAGGTGCATCCTGTTTCCATTGATCACCTTTGAGATGTTTCTACAACTTGATTGGAGTCCACCTGTGGTAAATTCAATTGATTGGACATGAGTTGGAAAGGCACAAACCTGTCTATATAAAAAGGTCCCACGGTTGACAATGCATGTCAGAGCAAAAACCAAGCCATGAGGTCGAAGGAATTGTCCGTAGAGCTCCGAGACAGGATTGTCTCGAAGCACAGATCTGGGGAAGAGTACCAAAACATTTCTGCATCATTCTTCTTTCTCCATCATTCTTAAATGGAAGAAGTTTGGAACCACCAAGACTTCCTTGAGCTGGCCCTCCAGCCAAACTGAACAATCAGGGTAGAAGGGCCTTGGTCAGGGAGGTAACCAAGAACCCGATTGTCACTCTGACAGAGCTCCTCTGTGGAGATGGGAGAACCTTCCAGAAGGACAACCATCTCTGCAGCACTCCACCAATCAGGCCTTTATGGTAGAGTGGACAGACGGAAGTCACTCCTCAGTAAAAGGGACATGACAGCCCACTTGGAGTTTGCCAAAAGGCACCTAAAGGACTCGCAAACCATGAGAAACAAGATTATCTGGTCTGATGAAACCAAGATTTAACTATTTGGTGCTGCCACCAATCGTTACGTCTGGAGGAAACCTGGCACCCTCTCTACGGTGAAGCATGGTAGTGGCAGCATCATGCTGTGGGGATGTTTAAAAGCGGCAGGGACTAGGAGACTAGTCAGGATCCAGGGAAAGATGAACGGAGCAATGTACAGAGAGACCCTTGATGAAAACCTGCACCAGAGCACTCAGGACCTCAGACTGGGGCGAAGGTTCACTTCCAACAGGACAACGACCCTAAGCACACAGCCAAGACAACGCAGGAGTGGCTTAGGGACAAGTCTCTGAATGTCCTTAAGTGGGCCTGCACCTGCCAGAGCCCGGACTTGAACCCGATCGAACATCTCTGGAGAGACTAGGGCTGTGGCAGTCACAAAATTTCGTCAGCCGCTGATTGTCAAGCAAATAACTGTCAGTTTCATGGTAATTGACCGCTAATTAACAAACACATTTAGCATCTCCTGGCTTCCACATATAGCCTACAAGCCACTGATACTGACCTTCTAAACATCTACATTTTAAAAAGTTTAATAAACCCATGTAATATAGCCTACACGTCACAATAAATCCATTATCTATTTTAGACAGAAGCATGATATAAAGAAAATGTACTCAATTTCAGAAGAACAGAATCGCATACTCTGAGTTGACCTTATGCTAGGTCCTGATTTGGCTATGCCAAATGGCTGTGGGCTACACTAGTTCATTTAGCAGACAAGATTTGCTTAGAATTCCATGGCATTATTTTATAGTATGAAGAATACAATTGAACAAAGCTGAATAAAATTGAAAGGATATTTTCTCCAAACGATTTGAGGGAGTGTGGACGCGGCTATTCTGTGATGAGTGGTTAACAAATACATGATCGGTGTCCCGATCTCGGGACGGTTGAGCTAACGTAGGCTAATGCGATTAGCATGAAGTTGTAAGAAACAAGAACATTTCCCAGGACATAAACATATCTGATATTGGCAGAAATATTAAATTCTTGTTTATCTAACTGCACTGTCCAATTTACAGTAGTTATTACAGTGAAATAATACCATGCTATTGTTTGAGGAGAGTGCACAGTTATGAACTTGAAAATGTATAAATAAACCAATTAGGCACATTTGGGAAGTGTTGATGCAACATTTTGAACAGAAATGCAATGGGTCATTGGATCAGTTTACAACTTTGCACACACACTGCTGCCATCGAGTGGCCAAAATCTAAATTGCGCCTGGGCTGGAATAATACATTATGGCCTTTCTCTTGCATTTCAAAGATGGTACCAAAAAAACACAAAAAAAATGCATGTTTTTTTTTCTTTGTATTATCTTTTACCAGATCTAATGTGTTATATTCTCCCAGTGTTCCCTTTCAAATGGTATCAAGAATACGCATATCCTTGCTTCAGGTCCTGAGCTACAGGCAGTTATACACAAATCTGTCATTTTAGGCGAAAATTGGAAAAAAGGGGCAGATCCTTAACAAAGAAATAGGTATTCCTATATGTTTAATTTTGAGTTATTATTGTAACTGTAGTTCTTCTACAAACGTTGGGCTATATGTTTTGATTTTTAATACATTGTAAGGCTGCATGATGCGACTCTAATGATGATTTGAAAAAGGTTGCTTGAAAGGCATGAGCTCTGCTTTGTTTTTTGCGCAGGCTGTACACACTACATCAGTCACTCATTCACAATTTGACAAGCACTTGATAATGCCTAGAATTTCACAGCGGCATCCACTTTGTGTGGCTGTAATGCACCCTAAAACAATCCATGCCTTTTGCGGACAGTGGCCATTTTGCGCTTCTCCCTGAGTGCTGCGCGCTCCATCACATGATCGGGACTTTCTCACAGGCTACAAGTGAAGACATACACACCAGGGACGCAACTTATCCTTATCCAATTCCGAGGTGCATATTGAAGATATTGGAAGAACTGTCCACAATTACTTTTAGTCAGCCAACAAGATGAGTTGGCATAATGAACAGCAAAAGCACTAGCCTATGTCAATCTACTATCCCCCATTGTACAAAAGTCGACGCAATGTGACTGACGCAACCGATCAGAACGTTTAGCTTAAAATTCTGATAGAGTATTTCTTCACATTATAAGTGCAAAAATATGCACATGGTAGTAGGCTATAAGTGTGAACATTCCATTAGCGGAAAACACCATTATCAAAAGCGACCACAAATGCAATTATGCATGTAATGCATTTATTATCAAGGTGCATTTTTAAGGTGAAAATGATCTTCCCCAAACTTGAAACTCACATGCTGCTTATGTATGCCAGTTAGGCTCTACAACCCTTGTAAAGCGGATTAATGTGCTTCATTTTAAGAAGTTATTTGGCCACTTTAGTTGTGATACAAACATTATTAAAACATATAGGCCCATGGGCTAGGCTACATGAGGTGTGCGACTATGATTTGAAAGGGTCGCCAAAAAATAAATAAAAAATAAGGCTTTATTTCTTATGTCCGTAGAGCTCATTCAGAAATGATAATACATAATTCACAAGTGATAAGCTAATATTGTCACCCATCAGACTATTCTTTAATTTAATCTGGTCTTTATATATACTAAATAATACATGTGTGAATTTTATTTTTATTTTTTTTATTTTTTTTAGAATGGACCATTATCGTGCACCTGTTTCAAAACAGGGGCAGCAGTAAAAATTACATGTCATCTACGCACTTAAATAGCGAATGGAGAGACGCTTTACCCCGTGGTTTATTTTCATGCCAGCCAGGTTGTCACGCCCTGACCATAGAGAGCCTGTTTTATTCTCTATTTTGGTTAGGTCGGGGTGTGACTAGGGGGGGGGGGGGGGGGGGTTCCTATCTAGGTTGTTTAGTTCTATGTTGGCCTGGTATGGTTCCCAATCAGAGGCAGCTGTTTATCGTTGTCTCTGATTGGGGATCATATTTAGGCAGCCATTTCCCCACTGTGTTTTGTGGGATCTTGTTTTGTGTTGTTGCCTTTGAGCACTTCATTTACATCACGTTTCGTTGTTTCTTTATTTTGTATTGTTCTAAGTTCCACTTCAATAAATATGTGGAACCCAGATCACGCTGCGCTTTGGTCCGAGTATGCTCCGCCGGTGTGGCGGTAATACAGTCACTGCAAAAGCCCTAGGAGAGACCTGAAAATAGCTGTGCAGCAACACTCCCCATCCAACCTCAAATCTAATTTTATTGGTCACATACACATGGTTAGCAGATGTTATTGTGAGTGTAGCGAAATGCTTATGCTTCTAGATCCGACAGAGCAGCAGAACCTAACAGGTAATATATAACAATTCCACAACAAAACCTAATACACACAATCTAGTAAAGGAATGGGATGAGAATATATAAGTATAAAATATATGGATGAGCAGTGACAGAGTGGCTAAGATGCAATAGATAGAAAGAATAGATAGTGAAGGATGCTGTATATACAGTTAAGTCGGAAGTTTACATACACTTAGATTAGAGTCATAAAACTTGTTTTTCAACCACTCCACAAATGTTTTGTTATAAAACTAGTTTTGGCAAATCGGTTAGGACATCTACTTTGTGCATGACACAAGTAATTTTTCCAACAATTGTTGACAGACAGATTATTTAACTTATAATTCACTGTATGACAATTCTAGTGGGTCAGAAGTTTACATACACCAAGTTGACTGTGCCCTTACACAGCTTGTAAAATTCCAGAAAATGATGTCATGGCTTTAGAAGCTTCTGATAGGCTAATTGACATAATTTGAGTCAATTGGAGGCGTACTTGTGGATGTATTTATAAACACCATGGGACCACACAGCCATCATACCGCTCGGGAAGGAGACGCATTCTGTCTCCTATAGATGAACGTACTTTGGTACGAAAAGTGCAAATCAATCCCAGAACAACAGCAAAGGACCTTGTGAAGATGCTGGAGGAAACAGGTACAAAGTATCTATATCCACAGTAAAACGAGTCCTATATCGACATAACCTATAAGGCCGCTCAGCAAGGAAGAAGCCACTGCTCCAAAACCACCATAAAAAAGCCAGACTATGGTTTGCAACTGCACATGCGATCGTACTTTTTGGGGAAATGTAATCTAGTCTGATGAAACAAAAATAGAACTGTTTGGCCATAACGACCATCGTTATGTTTGGAGGAAATAGGGGGAAGCTTGCAAGCCGAAGAACACCACCCCAACCGTGAAGCACAGGAGTAGCAGCATCATGTTGTGGGGGTGCTTTGCTGCAGGAGGGACGGGTGCACTTCACAAAATAGATGGCATTATGAAGAAGGAAAGCTATGTGGATATATTGAAGCAACATCTCAAGACATCAGTCAGGAAGTTAAAGCTTGGTCGCAAATGCGTCTTTCAAGTGGACAATGACCCCAAGCATACTTCCAAAGTTGTGGCAAAATGGCTTAAGGACAATAAAGTCAAGTCAAGGTATTGGAGTGGCCATCACAAAGCACTGACCTCAACCCTATAGAAATTTTGTGGGCAGAACTGAAAAAGCGTGTGCGAGCAAGGAGGCCTACAAACCTGACTCCATTACACCAGCTCTGTCAGGATGAATGGGCCAAAATTCACCCAACTTATTTTGGGAAGCTTGTGGAAGGCTACCTGAAACGTTTGACCCAAGTCAAACAATTTAAAGGCAATGCTACCAAATACTAATTGAGTGTATGTAAACTTGCGAAACAGATGTACTATCTCGATTAAGAAAGCTAAATCAAGCTACCCTTTAAGCTCTATATCCGACAGCTGTTGATCCTTCAAAATTTTGGAAAACACTAACTGCACTGTAGCATTCAAATTCCTCTTCCCGTCCTAAGCAAGTTTAGTCTGACTCTGCGAATGGGATAAGTGATGCTTTTAATCATAATTTTATCTTGGCAGGCTGTTTATTTGCGAGAAATGGTGGTTTAATTGACCTTGGTAAGTCAATCAACTGCTCTTCCCTCTGCCAGCCTCTAGCTGACTTGATGGTTAATCAATCAACTTCTAGTGAATCTTTGTTTTCATTTCAACAATTTACTATATGTGATATGCATTGATTAAGACGGGTAAAAAAAAAATCTGATATGGGCTGAAATGCTTGATCCATTTTTGCTGCAGCTCTCTGCCCCCCTGATTACTGAATCATTAACCCATATTTTTTACCTGATGATTATATCTGGTACTATCCCCAAGGTTTGGATGGCGGCCCATGTACTCGCCCTTCACAAACGTGCGGACCCTTGTGATCTAAATAATTTAAAATCACCCTATTTCTAAACTTTCTTGCCTAGCTAAAAATATTAGAATCCTTGATTCATTCTCAGCTAAGATCTTTCTTATCTTTGAAATGTATTCTAAATGTACATCAGCTGGGTTTTAGACCAGGTCATAGCACTATCTCTGCTGCCTCCTTAGTTATAAATGATGTGGTTAACTGTATGGATAAAAGGCAACATTGTGCTGCCCTCTTCATTGACCTGTCAAAGGCTTTCAATACTTTTGATCACTCATGGCTAATTCAGAGGCTTTCCTCAATTGACCTAGACCAGATTGCATGTAACTGGTTTAAAACTCAATGTGTATCTCTACTGATGATGTTAAATATGATTTCCTAGATATTACGAAAGGTGTCCTACAGGGGTCGATTCTGGTCCTGTGCTTTTTACATGAACAATATCGACTTCTTAAAAAAAAAATGCACTTTTGTATGCCGATGATACTGTTGTGTATGCTATTTCCCCCACGGTTGACCAGGCTCTATCTAAACTACAGTCTGCTTTCATTGTATTACAGAAAATATGTATTGACCTGGAATTAGTATTGCATTCAGGTAAAACCAAGTATATGTTGTTCTCTA
The DNA here is from genome assembly GCF_016432855.1 of Salvelinus namaycush. Classification (NCBI taxonomy): domain Eukaryota; kingdom Metazoa; phylum Chordata; class Actinopteri; order Salmoniformes; family Salmonidae; genus Salvelinus; species Salvelinus namaycush. Next base: position 3,390,136 of record NC_052343.1, on the reverse strand, counting down.
GAGCACAACAAAATAACTCTGATGATTTTAGCATGTCATTTGGATGGTGTCCATATTGATTGTGTCCCTGCTTACAAATATCTGGATAGATTTAAAGCTGTCTTTTAAAAAGCATATTGATGACTTAAGAACCTGAGAATAAAAATGGCCTTCTTCTATAGAAATGGGTCCTGCCTCTCGCCAAATAGTAGAACGCAGATTATTCAGTTGACGTTCCTTTCGGTCCTAGACTACAGCAACATCATCTATATGAAGTCAGCTGCCACTTCAGTAAAGCTGTTAGATGCAGTTTATCATAGCGCACTGGCTTTATTACAGGCTAAAATGTTTGTACTCGTCAATGCATTCATTTGATTAATTAGGATCCCCATTAGCGACAGCTAGTCTTACTGGGGTCCGACAGACAGTTGGTTGGCCCTATGAAGTCACGTAGGTTGATACATTCCTATGTTTTTATTTAGAAAGCCCTTTTACAAAAAGTCCCACTGTACCTAACTTCTTTACTAAACTTTAGACATACGAGTTACCACACCCGGTCTCAGGGATGACTAACTCAGGAAATTCCTTTGGTTGCTACCGAGTTGGGTAAATCAGCTTTTAGTTTCCTTGCACTTTATCTGTGGAATAATCTTCAAAATGTTCTTAGATTTGATATTTGGGTGCCTCTAGGGGAATTCATTAAGCTGATTGAGAATGATTTATATTTTTTACCTTACAAATGCTTATTACTGATGAATGTGTTTGTTTTTTATGACCATGTTTTTCTTTCTGCTTGCATTTTGATGTGTGTATTTTCTGTCATTTAAGGCTCATCTGTAAAAGAGACCTTGGTCTCAGTATGACATGGTACAATTGTCAGGCCAAAAAATAGGCCTATAACTTTTCTCCCTGTTAAAAGCACTGTACCTGTACACAAATCTGATTGGCCTAAAACTATCACTCATCATCACATAAGTCCATCTGAACAGATTCCACCCTTGATGATCCAAGACTAGAAACATAAACATTGGAAAACCCAAACGCATCAGGGAAACAAAAACCTTGAGTACACACACACACACACACACACACACACACACACACACACACACACACACACACACACACACACACACACACACACACACACACACACACACACACACACACACACACACACACACACACACACACACACACACACACACACACACACACACACAGAGAGGGAGGAAAACAAATAACGTGGCAGGGGTTTTCTACGTTCTTATCAAAACCTGACGGAGACAAAAAAAATGGGCAAGAGAGTCAGCAGAGTGATTACTGCGGACATCGTCTCAGGAGGCCGGTCGCCATGGTAACCTGCAGCGACCGGATGCTCCTTGATTGGCTGGCGGTCCTTGTCTCCCAGCAGCCCATGCTTCTCCATTAGTATTCTGGGAGTTTCTCCTCTCATGGTCTTATCAGCCCTTCTCTCTCTCATACACACACACACACACACACACATTTGCTCCCTCCTTTCCTTTCCTCCCTCCTTCCCTCCATAATCACCCCTTTCCTCTCAGCTCTCTATAGCAGTGACCCTCTGGTCCATAAATAGTAGCAATCAAGAATGCCCAATGGCCACAGCTGTGAGACAGGGGAGGGAGGGGAAATGACTGCTGACACAGAGCTAACAAACAGACAAAGTGCACACACACACACACACACACACACACACACACACACACACACACACACACACATACATGCACGCTCACACACATTTAACTAGCTTAGTGTAGTGTAACAGTAGATCAAATGGAATTGTAGATACTAAGTATTGTGTTTAAATTCCCTTTGGCTTCAACATAAATAAAACAGGTCTGAATCAGAATCACATACATTCAAACCAGGGCACTACTCTGGCACTGCCACACACTCCTTATTGCCCCCCCCCACTCTCTAACCTACCATTCAAACCTACTAACCTCTGTCACTTTTCTCTCTCTCTGAATATGTGTCTCCTGCCCTATATTGTATATGCCCCTCTGTCCTCCCGCCATATGCTTTTACCAAAACTTCCTACGTCTCAGTCTGCCAGTCTCACCTGTTGCTGGCTCTGTTCCTCCAGATTGAGTTTGACCTCCAGGGACTGCCGTGCTTCCAGGAAGGCCTTGCGGTGTTTCCGGTCTGCCATGTAGTAGGACATGACGCCCACAGTGATGGCACACACATAGATCACTACGTTGGCCAGCAGCTGGAGAACGCAACAGAGTCATTAGACACACACACATTTACACACAACACAGGCACTATAAAAAAAAAAAAACACAAACAGGCACGCACAGTAATCTCTTAACTGTTAGTCTACACCTGTTGTTTACGAAGCATGTGACAAATACAAATTTGATTTGACATACGGACACATGCACACACACTCTGAACCCTGTAGGGGGGACCCTTGTGTAGACTTATCATGACCTAGGCTAGTGGTATCTTACAGACTTTCTGCAGCCATGAATGTGGCAGACAGGCAAAAAGAAACCAGCACTCTAAACTATTACCAAACTCGTATAGATTGCAGTGAGGTGGCTGCTGATGAGTTACATTTCAAACAAAGTGTGGATACTGCACTGTTTTGTCATTGAATAACATTTTTGATTCGCCGAGATTGAAGCTCCGATAGGGTGGTTGGCCTTTTATTGGGCCGCCTGCCTCTCATTGGATTACCGTGAGACTATGACAAAGACACGAGCATACTGAGAACCAAAAACGGTGGACCTTTTGAGAACCGTGATGATGTCAAACAAGAGAACGACCTCTAAAATATCAAATACAGACAAATGACGAAACCACAGAGGCTTTTTTTTTTGCCATTCATACTTCTACCTCAGACCTCTTTTAATTGTTAGGAGACACTCAAACCTCAGTCTATTCTCAGCCTCTGCTCTGTCACCGAAACATTTGATACATTCAGCCTGTTTGTAGACTCACCAGTAATGCCTATTCATTGTAGATGCTGTAAGACAATTACAGGGCAAAACGTGACATAAATAGTACATAGACTGGAGGCTAATCTTCTGCATGATGAAATTATTTCAACACACCATTTGATGTGATCAGGAAAGCTACCATGACTTACCTGCACTGTCAGGTTTCTTATTAAATCTACCGTATATACCCTAGTAATTGCTCATCATTCCTTGTGTTGCAAGTATGGCATGTTGCACTGTTCCTAGTTATTTTCTTTTATGAGCTACTTCACAAGATCTGTTCACCTCTCTCTACCTGCCACCCTACTATCTACCTTACTCCCCCCCTCACACCTGCCTGTCTCCAACTCCACCTGCAACTTCATCCAACTCGTGTCCACCCACCCCAGGTGTTTCCTGAACCACTCTCACACGTCTCACTCTCCACCTGCAACTTCCTTCCCCTCCTGCAAGTGTCCTCAGCCCCCACTCTTACCCATCTCCCACTCTACCTGCAACTTCAATCCCCATCACCCCTCACCCACTCCCGCTGCAACTCATCCCCCACCCGAGGTGTGTCCTCAGCCCCATCCCCACTCTCACCTGTCTCCCGAGGGCAGCCCCCTGGATATCCTCCTGCTGCTGCTGTGCAATGGTGACCCCCAGCACCAGGGTGTGGACCCCGCACGACACGGATGTGATCAGCACAATGGGCGTGAGCCGCAAGGGCAGTGTCAGGAAGAAGGAGAAGCTAAAGAAGGCCTGCCAGCCCACTGTGTCACTGGCCTGGTGGAAGCGGGCATAGTTCAGGCCCAGGTAGCAGAAGATCTGGGCCGCTATGAGCACCCACAGGGCGTAGGGCACCACACGTCGCGAGATGCGGTCGGGTAGCAGGCCGTAGCAGCACAACACATAGAGTAGGATGTCGGATGCCAGGCCTACTGATGCCACCACCACAGAGGCCAGCTTTTCATCTGTGTAGACCACAGCGCACATGACAATGATGTAGCTGTCAAACAGGGCAGCAAACACAACCAAAACCAGCAGGGTTTCGTGTCGCTGCCGGCGGAAATAGGTCTGATAGAGGTTCTCCAGAGACTCGGGTGCAAAAGTGAGACGCATGAAGCGTGGGAGGCAGAGGCAGCACCCTTGGCTGCGAACCATTACCTCGTGCGTGCGCCCCACGGCCTGGCCCGGGTCCGATGGTAGGGTCACAGAGCAGTCCGCCGAATACTCTGCTGAGTACTCAGGCTCCGAGAAGGCCCGGTTGCGAGGCATCGTGAATGCTGACTAAGTTTTGTATCCTTCCTGTGACCTCGTCGTAAAAAAAGTGGAAATCTGTTTGTAGTTCTGCAGGTGTAAAATTCCTCAAGGTACTGTTGTAAGGTTCAAACGTAGGCCTACATCGTGCTCTCTCATCGGGTTCCCTTTTATTCTCCTGTGTGTAATCTGAACCCTTTGCCCTGAGGTGTCACAAATGTCCTTTAAAATCACACGTAGTGTCTTGATTGTCAGACCCTGCACTTTGGAATAGCTTTGCTCACATATTTGTTAGTTACACGTCTCTGACAGTGTCAGTTCATTCTGTCAGTTGATTCCCCAATCCAATGTCCTCCTCCAAATGTAGACTTAAGACAAAAGGAGATTTAAAGGTTCTCCTGGACCATGTTCATTTCCCTTAAGTGAGCCCATGGAAAACTAACTAAGAATGAAGTGAGAGCGATAATATAGCTTTGCTTCTTTTCGAATGCAAAACTTTGTTTACATTGCCACCCTTCTCTCCATATTCATTGTATCAAGGTCATCACCATTGTTCACATGGGGTTTCCATGGTGAAAACTCAAAAGAAGTGAATAATATGGGATGCTGTTTGATCATGAATTGTGCCCCCCCCCACCTGAGAAGTCACCTGACTAGCAATCCACGTTGGGAAAAATTGGGATTTTTAAGAAAGTTCTTGGGAAATATGGACAGCCTGTGCAAAAGAGGCCCAGGTTCGTTTCTTCTTTGTAGTTGACAGACTGATACTGAGAGCAATGTCTGTCGTTCCCTACCAATATTTATCTTGAGAACTGCGCCTCTGTCCTCAGTTGAGAATAACCTCGGAGAACTATGCGTGACTTCTGATTTTACAGCGCACGCAGGAAATAGGCTACATGTTGCGCTCTATGAAAGAGAGAAAAAAAATAGAACTTGTAAAATGGATGTCCAAAATGACACCATCGTGACTATCCATTTAAAATACTTAACACAGTATTTTTTTTCTGCCGTATTATTAAGCAACGCGGTTTTCCAGCCTACAGTATAGGGACATCATATTTCTTGCCCTCATTACACATATTGATGAGTTTGTTTCCTGTGATTTCAGGGTTAAATCGTGTGGCTACATTTCTATTTTGAAAAGGTGCCATATAGAGGACCGCTATTGTCATACCCATATAAATGATCGAATGACTGAAAACAATAAGCGTCATTATTTACCCATTCTGTATCCATTTAACATGTGGCGATGGCCAAAGACGAACATGATCTTTCAATGTAGGTTTTCATTCTCCAGTGACTCGACGTTTGGCATCGCCTGTCTATCTATCCTTCTTAAGATGCCGCCTGTGAACAGAGATTTTGTACCAGATGATGTAAAAACCATCCGCATATTGTTGCATCCGTTTACCGAGCCATGGAAGAAGAAAAAAGGACACTTTCGATCTCCTATAGGTGGTGCTCGCTCTTGTAAGGATTAGATGTCACTTGTAATCAAAACAGTGCATTTTGGGTGTTTGTTATAAGAATAACCTGAACATGTCCCTCTCGACGAGTAATAGACTACAATGGACTCTCGCCTTCTGCAGAAAACACGGATCAGCTCTGCTTTTTCGCCCTCGGTCTTCACTTTCTACCCCGGATAAGCCCGTCCCCCTCTTTAGATCACTCACTCCCTTTGCTTCCCATGTACAAAGTCAGAAATAGGGACAGACAATTCCAAATAGGATAACTAAATGTAAATAGCCTATGGTTATTCATTATGACTGGACGAGCATGCTCTAATATGACACTTGATTTTATTGATTAATTGCCACTAAAGTTCGCATAGTGTTTTTATGCCTCCTGGCCGTAACACCACAATGTCTGAGTACACTAATTGACTCTGACCATTATCACATCAAATGATCTACTTCTATAGTTAAATTAGAAAAAAAGGTTGGAAGCCTTGGGCCTACCCCTAGATCCAACAAGCACCATGAAATAAATATGCATGTCACTTGAACCGGTCTTTGGGAGGGAACAATTGATAGCTACTTATCGACAGCTGTTCCCCCATCGGCTTGAACAATCCAAACAAGAGCAGCAGCAGACGACACAACATCAGTTTATTTTGCTCACACACAACGCCCACCCTGTTTCAAATCAAAGGTTGCTTACACAATTTAGCAAATCTTACAGCGGGTGAAGTGAAACGCTTGTTATTAGCTCCTAACGATGCAGTAAAATGCCAAACAATGTGTGTGTGGAGCAGGAACTGAGTCTAGGCGCTCCAGGGCTGTTCATGCACCATATGGCATCGTTCTTTTTTATTATTTTTGGACTATGAGATGTGTTCAGGTTGTTGTGTTTGGTCATTTGTTTGTGTCCCAGAAACGCTACTGGCTGTGCAGAACCTGCCCGAGACCGGCTTCTTTTCGTTGACACCGCCATCAGACCTGTATTGACTATTCCACTGAAACCCTGTATTGAACGTGTGATCAATACCTAGACCATTGACCTTTTTTTACTGGGAACAAACTCATCAACATCTCCCTGCCTCTCAGGCCCAAATTGAACAATCATACTTCCCCCTGTATTCATCCCTCAATAGCTTGGGGTGTGTGATACCCAATATCACAGGGTCATCTGTCCTCTCCCTTGTTACTATGCCCCCCCCCCCCATAAACACACCCCTTTAATCTTTCCTTTGCCTCATTTTTAAAAAAAAGTACATGATGTATCAATTTGGATTTTGTCAAGGAAGCAGAGGTTAGAGGCCACGAGAACACGTGCGAACATATTTTTGAAGCTGTGCTAATCATCGAGAATGAACCTATTGCTACCGTTATGTGCCTAGAGTGATGCAGCCAATTGAGAATTAGATGAGGCTTGTAGGTAACCTTTCTGTAAAAGTGATTCATTAATTGCTGGATCCCAAGACTGATGTTGCCTTGGAGAGACAGATTTCCCCAGAGAACAGCCAACAATAATTATTAAACGGGTGCTCTTTAGCACCAGCAAAGGCTGACAGATGGCGATGGTGTGCAAAGATAGACACAGGTTACGGGAGGCAATGGATTAGGGTACATCCTTTAACAGTTGACAGATGATTATGTAATGTCATGATTTTATTCAGAGGCATAACAATTGATTGCTTTGCTAAAGCGGATTTTTCAGAATGATCTCTTCCAAGTAACAAATGGGCAAGGGAAGGGAGTGACAAATTTAGCCTGTTTATTGTGTTTAACCATGTCTCTCATCATGTTTTCTCTAGATTCATAAATAAACATTGTCCTATAACAATATCACAATTATTCTCTCAGTATCACTATGAATGTATGATTGTTTTAGAGAGACCATATTTTTCATCATCCCTCTCATGTGATTAAGCCGGTACACTGTAACTCTTTGAATGACCCTGTTGGGCAGAATCAGAATAGGACATCAGATGTGCATATTGTTTCCCATGGCATTGGCCACAGAGGACAAAGAAGAAACCGATTATTTGCACAAGGAAAGTGTTATTATCAATACATTGTTTGGCCAATATAGGCCTGTGCAAATATTTTCTGCTGTCCATGATCTGCAGAAGTTTTTAGATCTATGTAGAATAGAATACATCTATGTAAAACATGTGTTGCAAATATTTGGTTCTTGTTTTGCAATGCTATTAAAATGTTTATTGTATTTAGAAAAAACAACAATACAGTTCAATCAATACAGTGTCACAGAACAATGAGACAGATGTTTCACCGGATATATAAATCTGAAGCATCCGGTTAGTATTTCCACTCACCACCAAATATGGTTATTAGAGGAAGCCCAGTGGCTGGCAGTGGGAGAAGATGGAGTGAGATGGATTTTGGCCAACATTCTGCAAATCTTCTCATCGATTAAACATTTAATCTTAATACAGTTTTCTGTTCCCCAAACTAGAATCTGTTACGAACAGAGTGGACCAAGTTTTGTAGACCTTACCCTTTGCCAAAGTTAAAAAAATAAATGTATAAAAATGCGCTGTTTAGTAGAGCAATGGCGAATTGAGTTATTGCGCTCGCGCACTTCACAGAGTAGGCGTTCCCTAACGGTAATATGCAAATAATGCTAGAACGCACCAATAGGATCTCGCTAGGTCGTGCTTGGCTCTGCCCACTGTGATTACTTTTATTTTATTGGAAACGACAGGGTGTGGTCTATCTAGCGATAGTTCTAAAAAAATATTTGACAGTGTACGTACAGGGGCGTCTTTAATGAGGTGATTGCTCAGGTTGCACGCTGCTGACGTGTTTGTAGGGAAGTAGCAAGCTGGCTACCTAGCTAGCAACTTGAGCGTTATTTTCATTAGATGTGTGCAGCCAGTGACAGCTCATAATGGGAATAATAGCCAACGAAATGAAATAGTTGGCATCAGAAGAGAAATTGGAGCAGATTACACAGGTGGAGTTTGCAAGACCTCAAATATATTGGGTATCAACTACACCATTCATGCTCAAGTAGCTAATGGTAGGCTGGCATGCTAAAAGCTTAGATGGCGAGTTAGCTAGCTAGATAAACGGTCTTGTTCAGATGTATTGTGCAGTGACAATTGCTACGATTTCAAGTTATGTAGCTAGCTAGCTAACAATACTTTCGCGATGGGATGTTTAGCGAGCTAACATTAAAATAAAAAAACCTGTTCTAGTTAGTTAGTAAACGATGTAGCAAGCGCGCTAGGCTTGCCAGGCAGAAGATACCATACCTACCGTTACTCTTGTTTACACCTGAGATCATAACGCAATCATGGTTACATTAACACACATTGGAGTCAGCGCGAGATATGGGTCGGGAAACGTACCTCATTGCAGGAATGGGATATGCCACTGTTCACCGAGAAGATTGAAATACTGCCAGTTTCCAGAAAACTTCACTTTTCATCTTCAGCTAACATGAAGCCGAAAATGGCAGTTTCCCAGGAAAACTAGCGGTATTTCAATCTTTTCAATGGTGCAGTATGGATAGAGGTACAATCTGGAGTACAGTGGCGTATCCCATTCCTGCATTGAGGTGTTTTCCGACCCATATCTCACCCCGGCTCCATAGTGTCTTAATGTAACCATTATTGTGTTCCACCCTCAGTGCAGCTCAGTGTAATGGTAGGGTCAGTATCCTCTAAAACAGGAAAAATATGTGTACTGTCTTAATACACAATTGTCCACCACCATTTTCGGACAACTTGGGACGTTGCAAACTGCGTTCAGCCAAGGGTGTGCAACAGCCTAGGCTGTCTGAAATTTGTATTTAACTTCTGGCTTCCCATGGACTGTTTTGTGCAACCAAATACAATTGAAAGCAACGCTAGTGTATGTAAGTACACCAGCATTTGCTAAAAGCAAGGATTTAGCTACTATTGTGTAAATATTGTTTTTTGACTTGTATTTTGAGTTCTCATGCATCTGTTTCTACAGACAAGGAATTTGCCGTGAGGTGGATTGATTCCTTCAAGGGCCATGGGCAAATGGAGGATGCCAGACCTGTATAGGGCCCCCTTCCCCCTCTACACAATCAAAGTCGACCCCAAAACAGGATGGGTGATCACTGCAGGAGGGGGAGGCGCTTCCAAGACGGGCATAAAGAATGCAGTGGTAAGCTACTGAATGTTTAGGTGATCATGTAATGGTTCTGCTCTATGGGCACAATTTCTAGTCTTTTCACACCTTTTTACCTTGCATGTATTCTGTAAGTGTGAAAATGCAGAAACATTGTAGACGTGTGATTCAGCATTTATTTTGATCTAATTAAATCTGAGTAATGTTGTACAGTATTTGCTAAGTTAAGTTGGGACTGTCTTTTTCAGCACTTCCTGGGTTTGGAGTTGGTAGGAGACCAGCACTGTGCCACCCTGGTGCACTCTCATGACACAGACACGCGTGCCACCATGAACCTGGCAATAGGCGGGGATGTGATCGCCGCAGGGCAGGACGGCAAATGCAGCCTCATGCGCTTCAGACAACGCCAGACCAGGGGCAAGGCCTCAGCCAAAGACGGTAAGGAAGGGACACCCCCAAAAACCTGCCATTCACTTTTATAAACCTCTTTATATACAAAGTTCAAATTATCTTTACAGATACATTTACTCTAACGTCATTCCTATCTTACATTTCATCTATTACATCTGTGTTTCTCAATCCTGGTCCTGGTGACCCAAAAGGCTGCATATTATTATTTTTGCCCTAGCACTAACACACTTAATTCATCTAATCAACTCATCATCAAGCCTTTGATTATTTAAATCACGTCTGTTTGTGGTAGGGAGAGAACTCAAATGTGCAACCCCTTTGGGTCCCAAAGAGAATGATTGGGCAACACTGCCTTACTTGAACACATCACTATGCCCCTTATTTTCCAGCAGGGGGTGGCAGTGAGCAGGGCGCAGCTAGGAGACGAGCTGGGAAAGGGGGTAAGGGTAGTGAGGGAGCTGCTGCTGCTAGGGGCAATGTGTCCGAGATGAAGGATAACACCACCCAGATCTCTGTTGACACGTTTGGGGAGGTGCAGTCGGACTTCAACCCCCAGGACCCCCTCCAGAAGTGTGTGAGGTTCAGTCCCGATCTCAGCCTCCTACTGACTGGCGGAACAGACGGACACATCAGAGTGTGGGAGGTGAGTTTAAGTTATGCCAAAATGGCCGCCATGTTGAGACTTCTCCCCAATTGTTACTGTGCAGGTTTTGAGCTTGACTGTAATGCCTCTGCTCTCTCACCAGTACCCCTCCTTAAAAGAGAAGTTGGACTTCAAAGCCCATGAGGGGGAAATTGAAGACTTGGACATCAGTCCGAATAACAAGGTACTGACCAGCTAATAAGTATATGACCTCGATGTCTGTCTGTGTTGGAATCACAGTAATAAAGAGGTTATAAACATCATGTGCAAGCTAAACTGGTAAGTGTTTTCTGACCTGTGTGTGTTATTTTGTGTTTCTGTGTAGCACCTTGTGACGGTGGGCCGGGACTTTGCCTGCAGTATATGGTGTGGCAACCAGCTGGCCATGAGCCTCTGTTGGCATGAGAAGATGCCTCAGATAGCAGCAAAGTCATACCGCTATATGTCTTGCAGGCAAGCACATACCTCTTTCTCCTACGAATATTCACATACCCTGTAACATCACTGACCTATGGCTCTGGTCCCACTAGCATACCACATAAACTCAGCAAAAAAAGAAACGTCCTCTCACTGTCAACTGCGTTTATTTTCAGCAAACATAACAATGTGTAAATATTTGTATGACCATAACAAGATTCAACAACTGAAACATAAACTGAACAAGTTCCACAGACATGTGACTAACAGAAATGGAATAATGTGTCCCTGAACAAAGGGGGGGTCAAAATCAAAAGTAACAGTCAATATCTGGTGTGGTCACCAGCTGCATTAAGTACTGCAGTGCATCTCCTCCTCATGGACTGCACCATGGCAGAACACTGACATTCCTGTCTTGCAGGAAATCACACACAGAACGAGCAGTATGGCTGGTGGCTTTGTCATGCTGGACGGTCATGTCAGGATGAGCCTGCAGGAAGTGTACCACATGAGGGAGGAGGATGTGTTCCCTGCAACGAACAGCGTTGAGATTGCCTGCAATGACAACAAGCTCAGTTTGATGATGCTGTGACACACCGCCCCAGACAATGACGGACCCTCCCTCCACCCTCCAAATCGATCCCACCCCAGAGTACAGGCCTCGGTGTGCCACTAGTTCCTTCGACGATAAACGCGAATCCGACCATCACCCCTGGTGAGACAAACCGTGACTCGTCAGTGAAGAGCACTTTTTGCTAGTCCTGTCTGGTCCAGCGACGTTGTTGCCGGCGATGTTTGGTGAGGACCTGCCTGACAACAGGCCTACAAGCCCTCAGTCCAGCCTCTCTCAGCCTATTGCTGGGGCGGCAGGGTAGCCTAGTGGTTAGAGCGTTGGACTAGTAACCGCAAGGTTGCAAGTTCAAATCCCCGAGCTGACAAGGTACAAAATCTGTCGTTCTGCCCCTGTTAACCCACTGGCAGTTAACCCACTGAATTTGTTCTTAACTGACTTGCCTAGTTAAATAAAGGTAAAATAAATAAAATTGCGGACAGTTTGAGCACTGATGGAGGGATTGTGCGTTCCTGGTGTAACTCGGGCAGTTGTTGCCATCCTGTATCTGTATCTGTATCAGGTGTGATGTTTGGATATTCCGATCCTGTGCAGCTGTTGTTAAACGTGGTCTGCCACTGCGAGGACGATCAGCTGTCCGTCCTGTCTCCCTGTAGTGCTGTCTTAGGCCTCTCACAGTAGAGATATTGCAATTTATTGCCCTGGCCACATCTGAGGTCCTTGCAGCATGCCTAAGGCACATTCATGCAGATGAGCAGGGACCCTGGGCATCTTTCTTTTGGTGTTTTTCAGAGTCAGTAGAAAGGCTTCTTTAGTGTCCTAAGTTTTGATAACTGTGACCTACCGTCTGTAAGCTGTTAGTGTCTTAACGACCGTTCCACAGGTGCATGTTCATTAATTATTTATGGTTCATTGAACAAGCATGGGAAACCGTGTTTAAACCCTTTACAATGAAGATCTGTGAAGTTATTTGGATTTTTACGAATTATCTTTGAAAGACAGGGTCCTGAAAAAGGGACGTTTCTTTTTTTGCTGAGTTTGTTTTTTCGCTCTCCCGTTTAGGTTTGGAAAGGTCGAGGACCAGAAAGACACCCTGAGGCTCTACACCGTCCAGATCCCCCACAAACGAGACAGAAAACCTCCACAATGCTACCTCTCTAAATGGGACGGCCAGAACTTCCTACCCATGCTGACGAACCCCTGCGGCACTGAGGTCATCTCCACCCTGGCTGTCAGGTGAGGAAGGATGGAGAGGATACCTAGGATTCAATTAATCTTTTCTTGATTACCTGCATCCTATTTCCTTGCCCCCTTCTGAAGCGTATTGGAGAATGTTCATCCCCTCAGACCTTCTTTTCCAATGCATTTTGAGAAGGCGAGGAGGAAAATCAGAAAGGATGCGAGGAATTGAGCAAAGATGAATTGAGAAAGAGCCTTATTTGTTCATCTCTAAGGTCGCTTAACTGCTCATTGAAGGTATTTCTCTGACGTTACTGTATCATAAATGTAGGGCTGGGCGATATGGCCAAAATATCATATCACAATATTTTTCACATTTTTGTTATTTTATGTTTTTGAATATTAATATTTCTAAATTTGTTTTATGAGTTGTGCATGATCCTCGGGTGGCTACACATACATTCTAAGTTATTTTCAAAGGGGCTTTCTCTACAATCAAACATAAACCAAAAGTTGATCTATTTTTACATCATTTCCACAATGCCAGACAGTGAGATACGCGGCCGTGGCTTGCTATATGAAAGCAGGCAGACCGGCATCAAGGCTTCCAGTTACTGTTCGATTGAACGTTAGAATGGGCAAAACGAGTGACCTACAGTTGAAGTCGGAAGTTTACATACACTCAGTTTGGAGTCATTAAAATTATTTTTTTCAACTACTCCACAAATTTCTTGTTAACAAACTATAGTTTTGGCAAGTCGGTTAGGACATATACTTTGCATGACACAAGTCATTTTTCCAACAATTGTTTACATACAGATTAATTCACTTAAAATTCACTGTATCACAATTCCAGTGGGTCAGAAGTTAACATACACTAAGTTGGCTGTGCTTTTAAACAGCTTTGACAATTCCAGAAAATTATGTCATGGCTTTAGAAGCTTCTGATAGCCTAATTGACATCATTTGAGTCAATTGGAGGTGTACCTGTGGATGTATTTCAAGGCCTACCTTCATACTCAGTGCCTCTTTGATTGACATCATAGGAAAATCAAAAGAAATCAGCCAAGACCTCAGAAAAAAAATTGTAGACCTCCACAAGTCTGGTTCATCCTTGGGAGCGATTTACAAATGCCTGAAGGTACCACGTTCATCTGTACAAACAACAGTATGCAAGTATAAACACCATGGGACCACGCAGCCGTCATACTGCTCAGGGAGGAGACGCGTTCTGTCTCCTAGAGATTAACGTACTTTGGTGCGAAAAGTGCAAATCAAACCCCAGAACAACAGCAAAGGATCTTGTGAAGATGCTGGAGGAAACAGGTACAAAAGTATCTATATCCACAGTAAAACGAGTCCTATATCGACATAACCCGAAAGGCCGCTCAGTAAGGAAGAAGACACTGCTCCAAAACCGCCATTAAAAAAGCCAGACTATGGATTGCAACTGCACATGGGGACAAAAATCGTACTTTTTGGAGAAATTACCTCTGGTCTGATGAAAGAAAAATAGAACTGTTTTGCCATAATGACCATCATCATGTTCGGAGGAAAAGGGGGGAGGCTTGCAAGCCGAAGAACACCATCCCAACCGTGAAGCATGGGGGTGGCAGCATCATGTTGTGGGGGTACTTTGCTGCAGCAGGGGCTGGTGCACTTCACAAAATAGATGGCATCATGAGGAAGGACAATGATGTGGATGTATTGAAGCAACATTTCAAGACATCAGTCAGGAGGTTAAAGCTTGGTCGCAAATGGGTCTTCCAAATGGACAATGACCTCAAGCATACTTTCAAAGTTGTGGCAAAATGGCTTAAGGACAACAAAGTCAAGGTATTGGAGTGGCCATTACAAAGCCCTGACCTCAACCTTATAGAAAATATGTGGGCAGAACTGAAAAAGCGTGTGCGAGCAAGGAGTCCTACAAACCTGACTCAGTTACACCAGCTCTGTCAGGAGGAATGGGCCACAATTCAGCCAACTTATTGTGGGAAGCTTGTGGAAGGCTACCTGAAATGTTTGACCCAAGTTAAACCATTTAAATACAATGCTACCAAACATTAATTGAGTGTATGTAAAATTCTGGCCCACTGGGAATGTGATGAAAGAAAAAAGCTGCAATAAATAATTCTCTGTACTATTATTCTGACATTTCACATTCTTAAAATAAAGTGGTGATCCTAACTGACCTAAAACAGGGAATTGTTACTAGGATTTAATGTCAGGAATTGTGAAAAAACTGTGTTTAAATGTATTTGGCTAAGGTGTATGTAAACTTCCGACTTCAACTGTAAGTGACTTTTAGCTTTGGTATGATCGTCGGTGCCAGGTACACCGGATCCAGTATCTCAAACGTCTACCCTCCTGGGCTTTTCACGCACGATATTGTCTAGGGTTTACCGAGAATGGATGTTTGTTTGTTGCGCCAGTCAGCAACAGTCCTGTGAAACAGCTCGTTGATGAGAAAGGTCGAAGGAAAATGGCAAGAATCTTGCACTCTAACAAAAAACGGCGTAGTACAACAGTGGTGTGCAATGGCATCTCGGGAACGCACAACTCGTCAAGCCTTCTCATGGATGGGCTATTGCACCAGACGACAACACCGGGTTCCACTCTTATCAGCTAAGAACAAGAAGAAGCGGCTCCAGTGGCCACACGATCACCAACATGGGACAATTGAGGAGTGGAAAAACAGCCTGTTCTGATGAATGTTGTTGCGTCATGCTGATGGTAGAGTCAGGATTTGATGAAAGCGTAATCCATGGACTCATCCTGCCTGGTATCAACGGCACAGGCTCTTGGTGGTGGTGTACTGGTGTGGGGAGTTTTTTTGTCAAACATTAGGTCCCTTGATAACAACATGCTGATTTAGGCCTACACCATCACTGGTGTCAGGCTGTATTAGCTAGCTACATTTGCTCTAACTCAGTACATTTATTAGCTATCCAGCTAACTAGTGATTAGCATTAGTGGCTAACACCATTTTTATCCACAACTTTCTAAGAAAAGAAACCTAGCTGTTTGCAGACAGTAAGATACACTGTTAGTTTGTGTATTTATAGAACGCTTATATTAAGAAGCAATGTGGATAGCAGGGTTGCTGTCATCAACATATTGTTGCATCTGCTGCATTGACCATGCAGACTGAAGAGTGAACGGGGCGGCAGGTAGCCTAGTGGTTAGAGCGTTGGACTAGTAACCAAAAGGTTGCAAGATCGAATCCCCAAGCTGACGAGGTAAAACTCTGTCGTTCTGCCCCTGAACAAGGCAGTTAACCCACTGTTCCTAGACTGTCATTGAAAATAAGAATTTGTTCTTAACTGACTTGCCTAGTTAAATAAAGGTACAAAAAAAACTATCGGGAAATGATCTCGTGGTCTAACAACAACTGCGCTCCTTCAGTGACGGGGCAGAGCTTGGGGAGAGAGACGACTCAAGTAGCGGAGTAAACTATAAAAACGAAGTGGCGTGTATATATATTAAAATACCACCTATCCCTGAATAAATGTGTTCGTATTAGATATTTGTTCTTCCCTGTTAACCAGCTCTTTTTTGTTCTCGCTGTGTTCCACAGTGACTCTGGAACCTTTCTCGGCCTTGGGACAGTGACGGGATCAGTAGCAATCTATATCGCCTTTTCACTACAGGTAGACACATACACACACAAATAATTAGCTGCCTTAGCGTATCCCTGTGTAACTCCCTAATTATCTTGTCTCATTGTCTCTGTAGAAGTTGTACTATGTGCAGGAGTCCCACGGCATTGTGGTGACCGATCTGGCCTTCCTGCCTGACACTCCCAAAGGCCAGAGCCTCAAAGGGAACAACGAGGCAGCCATGTTGAGTGTGGCTGTGGACTGCCGCTGTCAGATGCACACTGTACGCAACCGAAGTATGTGGTTTGAATTGGTAGCATTGATTGAGCATCGTGAGTAGTATTGTCTTTTCCCTCACCCTCCTTCGTTCTCTCTCTCTCTCTCTCTGCATCTCCACCATCCCAGGATCCTTCCCTATCTGGCTGGTGCTGTTCTTCTGTGGCCTCATGGTGGTGGGAGCTGTCCTGCTCCTGCAGCACCTCTTCCCAGGATTCATTTAGACATTGAGAGGGAGAAGGAAATAATCAGACTGCCCTACAACCACTACTAGCCCTACAATCTTCAACAACAACCTCTGAGGAACCCCCCATGACACCACTCAATCCTGGAACACGCATCGATCTCCTACAGCCATCGTACCACACTTAACCAAACCGTGGAACATTTTAACCACACTTGCCCAACCCTGGACTACATCTACTAGAGCCATTTACTCACTCTTAACCCAATAAGATCCCCTGCATCAGTTACTATACCCTTAACCAATATTTGTATCCCCCCCTCCTTCCCTGTCACCCCTTGCCCTGATTCAGGACTACCCCCCCCCCCCCCCCCCATCATCTGTGCTCCTTCCACCCACAATTCTGTGAGACACAAGAATTTAATTTTATCAATCTTCTTTTTGCTTTTATACCATGGTGGGGAGTTAAGGGCTCAGCTTCAGATCTACATCATCATGAATGTGCAAGGGGTCAGGCCTTTTTTATTGTAGGTATTTAAGAAATCGTGTACAATTATAAATATACTTAAATCATTGCTCTTCTGTCAGTCTCCATCTGTCCTGTGCATACATAAACACACACTTGTAATTTTAGCAAGTTGGTTGGATAACATTTCTGCGTATGGATTTTCTGTACCAGTTTCCAGTGAGGCCTGTTTTTCCCGCTTTGTCCACTAGTTAGCAGCATAGACCAAATGTCTATCTAATGTTGTTCATCCCCGACTGGGAAGCAGGCCAGGCAACAGGGCATCATGACCTTCAGAAAAACGAAATCAATTGCGTTGGTGGACTCCCCTGTAGCTCCATTTCCAATGTTGAAAGACCTGGCAATTTGAGTTCTGCTCTGAAGGCACCTGTATAGTATCTCTAATCGTCTCCTTTCAGGCCTATTCCGGCATTAAACCAGATTGACAGATGGAAGGGTGGTCTTTTTCTGCACAACCATTCAGTCTGGGCCCAGGGCTTGCTCTGATTCGTCAGAGCTGGACCGACTGATTCGTGTTAATGCTCTAGTCACTCACGTGACATTTTAAACACTACTTAGCTAAGATAAAAGAAGGTGATAACGATCCCTAAATAAAAGATGAGGCAGGCTATGATCCAGTGTATGTGATGGTTTTCTGTGTCTTGCAGAGTCTACATACTGTATATCAGCATTGTATGGTCTTTTGTAGCATGGAATTCAAGATTCTGCACGATCTAGACCAAAGCACCATGGAGAAGTGCTTGGTTTGTTTCAAATGGCTGACTAACACTATCGAGAAGCTGTGTAGTTCATCTGTGTTTGTTTCAAGCAATTAAACACTTTATTGGAATCTCTTTTGTTGAGACTTAATGGCCTTCAACTAAAGAGCTTTAATGACTTTCTCTTCCGCTTTCTTCACACTCTTTAAAATAATGCCACCAGCCCGTCTGGGTACCTGACTATGTAACAGCTTGGTTCTGGCCCCTAGTCTCACCACCATTCCTCTACATGCCTGGCCTAAGCACTTGCGTTGTTGCAGAGATGGAAAGGTTGCTGTGATACACTGGGACGTTCATTAAGCACCAAATTGGAAGACGACGGACTAAAACAGGGAGGGTCTACATGGACTTATCCAATAAGAAATTCAAATTTTAGTTTCCCATTGCAAAACTTTAAAAAAATGATTACCCTTCTTGAACACGACCCAGGGGCATAATAGTAGGGCACAAGGTTGAAAACATTGGATATACAAATTAGAGATATAGAATTGACATTATCTACCGTGAACTTTGCAATCTGGGACATTTTAAATGTTTGGTCCCACCAGTTCACATCATAACCTTTATAGGTGCTTTGCCAGCAACAAAGACACTTCTTCAGGGAGCAGGAAACCTTGAGAGGCTTGCTTTGCTGGCATGTTGGCCGCAATATTGTTTGGCTTTGGCATACACAACACACTGGATGGGGTTTTAGCCTTAAACCAGCCAGCAGTTGGACTACAATTTGTTTGATCAGAATTGACTTGCCAATTTTCCTCCCTCAACAAGGCCTCTGATGGGTAGAACTTCAAGGAGTGTGGGCTCTCTACCTCTTCAATTTCTGTTACAGCAGCAGTGTGTCATTTGTACACTCCTAAAAACAAACAGGCAGAATATACCCTTTAAAGGTCGAATGCAGCCGGTTTTATTTCAATATCAAATCATTTCTGGGTAACAATTAATTAATTAAGTACCTTACAGGGATTGTTTTCAATTAAAATGATCAAAAATAAACAAAAATCGCTTCTTAGCAAAGAGCAATTTCTTAAGCAAGAATTTTGTTAGGACTGTCTGGGAGTGGTCTGAGTGGGGAGGGGGAAACTGAAATCTAGCTGTTCTTGGCAGAAAGGTTTGGAACTCTTTCTTATTGTTATATTAACCAAGCAGGGCAAAACTCCATCCCACCAAAACAGTCAGAAATTCTAGGCAGTCTTTTCAAACAGCTCTTACAGGTGGCCTAGTGGTTAGAGCGTTGGGCCAGTATCGAAAGGTTGCTAGATCATATCCCCGAGCTGACAAGGTAAAAATCTGTCATTCTGCCCCTGAACAAGGCAGTTAACCCACTGTTCCTAGGCTGTCATTGTAAATAAGCATTTGTTCATAACTGACTTGTCTAGTTAAATAAAAAAGGGTATTATAATTTTCACAATATTATTGTATATACAGTATAAAACACAGGAATATCACATTTTTGATTGCACTGGGCCTTTAAAGAGATTCTCTGGTACTTTTGTATACTTTTCAGCCAGTAGTTCTAAAAGTAGTCCCCGAAAAATGTGTACTATGTGCAGATATGTGCACCACCTCATTGCTCTCGCTCTCTCTAATGTACACTGAGTCGTTGGGCCCTTCCTGCAACCTCATTTGATAATGCTGGGCAGGCCTCCTGCTAGCTGTCACTCAAATGCGAGGGGCTGAAGCTCATTGGCTAGAACACAAATTGCTAGGGGGCTGTCCCATATGGGGGAAATGTAGGGAAAATGACACGGGACAACTTCAAGTAAACAGTTTCGTGGCTAATTGAGGTAAGACAGTCATTCTGCTAATTGATTATGAATGTTTACCAAGGTTGGTTATGTTTCCACTTGACACTGCATAAATATGTATTGGATGTTTATGTATTTAAAAAAATATCTTATTTTTTATTTCACCTTTATTTAATCCAGGTAAGCTAGTTGAGAACAAGTTCTAATTTACAACTGCGACCTGGCCAAGATAAAGCAAAGCAGTGCAACACAAACAACAACACAGAGTTACACATGGAATAAACAAGCGCACAGTCAATAACACAATATAAAAAAAGAAAGTCTGTATACAGTGTTCATTTTGGTTGGTTGAATTTACATATCAATGAGGTGTTATGCAATTGGTCATGGTTGCAGATAGGGGGAGATTGCAAATGTAAATTCTTCCCACTCTTGATATTGACATTCAAGTGGTAGGTCACGTTCTGAAATACTGTATTGTATTTTCATATATGTGTACGAGTTCACTATGCACATGTCCTGATGTGTATATGCAGTATATATGTGTATGGTACCTGTTAGATATTGGGGACATCCTATGATCTGCTTTTGTATGTTATTGCTGTCTCGTACACAATTAGCATGCTCTAATTGTAATGGTCACATTAGCTCCCTGCTAATTCACAGTTATTTCCATGCAAATCACAAATCTACAGCCATCAACATACTGTTGTCCTGCACATCTAATGCGCTTCCCTGTGTCTATTGTCAGAATAAACACAAATCAACTGGGCTCGCTGGCTGGACATCCTTTTCTTTAAAAACACAACGCAAGAGAGTCACGAAGTATGATCGCATCTGTTACACTACTGGTGCCGAGACCAGTCATCTTGTCTTCCCTGGACAGCTGTTACACATGTATGAACTACACCCAATCAAATCCAATTGTATTTGTTGCATACATATATTCAGCAGATATTATTGCGTGTGTAGCGAAATGCTTGTGTTCCTAGCGCCTGCAGCTCCAGCAGTATGAACTAGACATTGACACATCCAGCCCAAAGAGGGACGTTTAAAGATTACTTCCTTAGTCGCTAAAGTACCGGAACATGTCTTTAAGGCTTTCACTGAAAACAAATGTGTGCACTCCACTCACTCACAGTGTGTTTGGCCAACAGGTGGCACTGTTTGTCTGGCAAATTCTTGCTGTATAGTGGTGGAAGTCCCCATGTTGTTGATCTAACCTACATTCTGATTCAGTTGAAGCAGCACAACCTTCCCACACATCCAAGCCAGTTATCACAGATAGGGGGGAAAGTCTCAGACCTCTCAGACTCAGAGGTCTATGGTTTCTCCAGTAAAGTCCAAGGCCACTTCACAATGGCAGTATGTGTTTCATTGTGAAGCTCTCTAAATGCTGTCTGTCCAGCCAGCCATCCCTGGTTTATTTGTCTATATGAGAGAGCGAAGGGGCAAGTTTCAGTCATCATTGTGCTGAAAATCCTGAGCTCCATCAGTGAGACAAAATGACGCCCTAAAAGGTCAGCAGCCATGTTTGCGCAACCCACTCGCCCCTCCGAAACGTCATTCTTCTCACCAAATTGTGAAGCCGATTCAGACATTTCCCCAAATACACCCCCGCCCGCCCGCCCTCCAGCCAGCCTCCTCCACCCCACGGCTCACCCCTACATCAGCACAAGGCAGGAAACCCAACTCCCACCTCTCACCTACATCGCAGCCCAGCCCAGCAGGAAATGAATTCCCCAGACAGGCCAGTGTCTCAAACTCCATGAAGAGGAACAAACACCATCTCGTTCTCTTTTTTTCACCTCCTGTCCTCCCGACAACGCACATACCCCGTGGGTCCGTTGGCTTAAACTTGCCAGACCAGTAAAATGGTTTCAATTTGTCTGAGGAATTGACTGGTGGCATGGGGCAAAATGGCTAGACAGCGAGGGGGAAGTTTGTCTTTCTCCATAGTGGTGACTAAGCCAGTGACCATGATTATCTGTCCCATCGTGGTGATTGTTTTGGCGTACCTTTGATAATACAGTAATAATGCAGACCAGGGTCATGTGTCTCAGTGGATGGGTTTTGTTGGCTGGCCACAGAGCATTGGGGACTCCTGTTCAAATGAGACTACTAAAACACTATTGTTTTCATGAATGGATATGTGAGTTCATGGATCAAACCTTGTGGGACAACATGGACTCAGGGGTAGGACGTAGCATAGTAAATGTAAACGCGGTACACTCCAATTAGTATGATATGTTCATATGGTATATATGATTCGTATGGTATGTTTTAATTTGTGGATGTTCATTATCCATTTCATATGATGTTACGAGTTACAATTAGTTTGAAATGTTACAAATTGCAATTTGTTCAATATATTACAAATTGCAATTCGTACAATATTTTACAAATTTGCAAAATATATGATTAGTTACGAATTCCAATTTGGTGTGGCTAATGTTAGCTATGTGGCTAATGCTAACATTAGCTAGGTGGCTAACATTAGCTAGGCTAGGGGTTAGGGTTTAAGGTTAGGGTTAGGAGTTACGTTAAAGGGTTAGGGGAAGGGTTAGCTAACATGCTAAGTAGTTGCAAAGTAGCTAAAAACTAGAAAGTAGTTGTAAAGTTGCTAAAATGCTAAAGTTGTCCGTGATGAGATTTGAACGTTTGCATTGTATGCCTACCCATCCACCCTGACCAACCATCCTACTTTTGTTTTTGCCTTATGTACTTATGTAACCATACTAATTTGAGTGTCCCGCATTTACATTTACTATGTTACGTCTAGTCTATGAGACCAGGCTGTGTTGGACCACTGGTTCAGATACTGTCATGTCGAATTACAGGGAAACATTGATCTTCTTTGCATTTCTCTTCGCGTCTAGTGTAAAAAACACTTCAAACTCACCCAGTTGGATACAGTTATGGTATCAGAGAGCGGCCCTTTAAATGGATTTCAAAGGTGTGAGATAGAAATCATAAAACATGCATGTTTCCACTATAAAGGCAGGCCTCTCCTGTTGCTGCTTCAGGTGTGTTGAAGATCAAGCATTTCAAATTAGGGAGGGAAAAAAACACATTCTCCCAGATGAAAAGGTTTCCCGGGGTCTAAAACACATAAAATAAAGTCTTAAATGTAGTACAGTTAAGTAATAATGTGAAACAGACAAGCAGGGCAAACATTATACCTGCCTTTGCCTCTATCAGCACGGCAAACAACTGAGATATAAAAGAGACCCCCACACACACACACACACACACACACACACACACACACACACACACACACACACACACACACACACACACACACTCACACACTCACAAAGAGACAGGGTTGAGCGCAAATTAATATAAATGTATATTTTATCTGTGGAATTTAAAGCTAACCCCTAACCCTTCCAATTCAAACTGGTTGTGATAGGAGTGAGTGGGAGTGAAGTAATGTGTGGACCGAAACATGCTGAAGCAATAATACTCTTTAATGTGTTCCATCTCTGATAAAGCACTGTACCTGGTGCCACTCTGGCTACCCCTCCACCTCATACAATCACACTGCTAGACTACAGCATCTCCCATACACACACACAGTCACTCAATCCCCAAGCACACAGTCACTCAATCCCCAAGCACATAGTCACTCCATCCCCCATATGCTGTACTCACCTCAAATACACAGCCACACATACAGTGCACTCAAAGACACATTCACTCGCCACACTGCAAACACACACAGAAAGAGACATAAGCACACTACACTGTCCCAGTTCTATGCCACACAATTACACTCACTCTTACAAACACACAGAATTAAAGTCAAACATGAAATAGCCTACACACACATGCATGTAGACACAGCCTATTTCTTGTACCATGTATGGTACTGTACAAAGGTATGTTACACATTTTGTTCAAAGTGGTTCCTCGCTCTTTGTCGGTTCCCAATAATGGATGAAAAGACCTGAAGAGTGGTCGTATATCATTCATATAAGACGTTTTATATCTATAGAGAGGACCATACGATAATGAGGAATTCCTCCTCTCCCATCCAAGATAGGGCTGAGAGATGGAGATGAGTAGACAGGAGGTTTGAGTCAAAGGCAGCTGGCCTGGCCTCTCCACTGCTGTGCGGTATGCTGCTGTGATGTGGCTATGAAAGGTTAGGCTTCTGGGCTGCATAGGCTACCAGGAGGGGGCGACTTCTGGGTTCAAACTAGAGCTCTGCTACCTGACCCGAGCCGGACGGCCCCAACATTATACGTTGGGTTAGGGCCAGGTAGGGCCTGTATTTTCATCAATTTGTACAATAATTTACTAATTTTCTAAACATTATTGTTATGAATTCCAATTTGTTGTGGCTAATAAGCCACCAAAAAAAATGTATTTCATACATTTTAAATTCAGGCTGTAACACAACAAAATGAGAAATAAGTCAATGGGGAATGAATACATTCTGAAGGCACTGTATGGGGTTTTGTGTGTGTGTGTGTGTGTGTGTGTGTGTGTGTGTGTGTGTGTGTGTGTGTGTGTGTGTGTGTGTGTGTGTGTGTGCGGTGTGCCAATTAACATTTAAATATTTTGCCTACTATTTTATATGTATAGGACATGCTTTATATAGGACATGCTTGTGTGAGGCATTACAGGGTTATGCTTTTTTTTATATCGAAAGAGTTAAAGAGATTTGTTTTGTTTACCTGGGAGGTTTTGTTCATGAAAAGGAAAAACATATACTTCTGCATCCTTAATTTCTTGTTTGTTGTTGGGGTTTTTTCTCTTGTTTATGTGGCCTTCTATTCGGGCTCCGGCGTATTTCCACACACATCCACAGACAGGGCCACTTTTTAGCTGTGTGCGACAGATTTCCACTCCAGCCGTGGGCCGGCTGACTCCATGGCTGACGTCAGTGCAGAGGGGCCCCGGCGCAGACACTTGTGGTGTGTCTGTGTGTGTGTGTGTGTGTGGGATGGGATACAGGGTTTTCTCGCTGGAAATCCCGGCTTACTCAGTGCCTGGCTCATTGTGGCTAGGTCACCACTGGCCTGGGTTTGCTGCTAGGGTAAGAGCTTAGACGCTAGACTAGACTAAGACACATGGGCTTTAGTCTCATCAGGTGTCATTCGATCCCATGTAATCTGATTATATTTGACCTCTCCTGTGGGGAGAGTTATGACGTTTTGAAATGGCATTGACAGATACCATTAGAACACCAATGTTTAGAAAGACATGCCATGTTTTGGGTAGGACTTGGGTAGGACTTGGCGTCTACAGAGGCACACCCCGCTATCAAGTCCACAGCCTATGTCTGTCTGTGCGTATGTGGCTATATGTATATATGTGTGTGTGTGTGTGTTTGTTTAATCTGTGCCAGCAAGACTGCCTGGCGAGCATACCACCCTGAGTTGGTGAGACGGGTCAGCAGTGTTTAAACAATGGCCAGATGAGAATAAACAGAGCATGACCACAGGACGGTATGGGAGGGAGGTAGAGATGAGGTTCTAGTCCACATTTAAAAACTGACTCACTTTCTGCCTCCCAGACATGGGGGTGAATCATTCCAGATTAAGGGGCCCTACAATTAAAGTCCCTGACACACATTGCTATTTTCTTTCCAGCCCATCCCAACAGCTTCTCATCAAAAACAAACACTCTTTTTCGTTCTTCTCTAGACTCCTTGGGGTCTGCCCACCACAAAATTTAACTCAGTGCGGATCATGTTTTACTATACATTCGACCACCAACAATCTCAAGCAGTATTCTTCTGTTTCGTCTTATGTTGCCATGTTGTAGCCACATACACACACACACACACAAACACAGCACAGCACAGCACGCAGTACACACACACACACACACACACACACACACACACACACACACACACACAAACAAACAAACAAACAAACAAACAAACACACACAATATAGATACAGTATGTTGAATTTGCTGGCTTAACACAGTTGAAGTTCTGACTCTCCTGGCTCGTGCCCACCGGACAGTAGACCGTAGACACTGAGCAGAACTGGACCCTGGCAGCCAAGATGTACGGAAAGCCACAGCCATGTTATTGAGGCTGTGACGCAAAGCCCTGCATGTCAACCAAACTATATATAACCAGCAGTAGGATGTTTGTTTGTGTGTCACACATCATTGTTTTTAATCATACTGTGCTTTGTGCCATGTGCGTAGAGTCTGGCCTACAAGAAAGCCTTGGTGGCGAACCTTAACTACAGTTCTGCCCACCCATTTAGCCACAGTCTGTCTGGGCCATAGATGGGTTAGCTGACAATGTCACGAGAACAATGCACACGCTTCAATGGGGAAGAAATATGTCTGTTTATTTACGTTTTCAATTAACATCGGAGACTAAATATTGTTTACATGTTGTGAACAAAGTATGCCAACCCCATCTGTTTTGCCCCATAGTTGCGCACGTGTCGGTTTAGTTGCTAAACAACCAACCCATCTATTGGTATGGGCACTTTCTCCCAACCTGCTATATACCACTCTGGTGAGAACAGGGTGCCACGGGAGAGTGGGGGCGTTTTCGGGGCGTTCTTTCCCTTCGACTTCTATTTCGGTAAACCAGACGGAATAATTTTGACCCTTTTTTTTTTGTCACCGTGGTGTCTATGGTGCCCGAGCGAAGGACAGGGTATTAAATAACACAGATGGGTGAACACGCCCTGGCCCTGCTGCTGCTGACCTTTTGGGTCTAATATAAGGAGTTCTGAACTCAAACATGGAAAAGACAACATGGTCGCATTAAGAGAAGGGCTTTGGTTTCTGACAAAAGGGTAATGAAACAAAGAAAATGACAGGGCGAGTGGAACAACTATGTCCCTCTGTCTGTCTGACTCCCTCCTTCCCTTTCCCTCTGTCTGGCTGTGGGTGACTTGAACTGTCTTGGCCCGTTAGAGCAGCATGGGACTTGCCTGCTGAGGCGAGAGTGGGAAAACTGATGCTGCGGCAGGACAGGGGTAACACGATCATTATGTTCCACAGACAAGTCTGAAGTCTTCTAAAACGACTCACATCTTCACTTGTCAACATTTAGAAATTATATATTACTGCGTCATGGGTTATTTCTGGTATCTCTCACAGACCCACAGTCTGGCCTGGTAAACTCGCATCGATGACAGAGATATGGGTCAACTTGCTCAGCCAGTCCTTGGAGCCAAAGCCATGTGTGGCGCGTCACAGACACACATTGTGGGGCTTGTGGTGGGGGGCTCCCTGCTGGTGACGGCACCACTTTCTCTACCGCCCGCTCTTTAAGACGCACAATGAAATTATATGTCCAGTCCAGGGCAAACATTGTGTGATTCACCGTGATGCGGTTTGATCCCCAGTAGTAGCGCATGGTTTGTGTGTGGCGGTGGTGCCGTGAGTGAGGTAGCGTGTATGTTTATGTGCGTGTGCGCTTGCCGCAAGGCTGACGTGTTAGATCAGCGATTGAGCTCTGGTTTGCCGTGATGAGACATCCTCCTCTCACAGGCGGGCCTCTGTCTCTCGCAGCACTGGATAGTTAGCAGAGTAAACACGAGCAGGGGCCATTTTGACTCCTGTGAGGTGAAATAAATCAGAGGGACTCTCCAGCTGTTCCCCGGTCAGACCAGTCCAGACGGAGACAGGCTGAGGCAGCAGTGCTGGGGGGCAGTCAGGCTCATTACTAGGAGGTCAGTTACCGGTCTGCAGACTACCTGTGATGGGGATGATCACACGTGGCTAACGGCTAGCTAGAGGTCCATTTCTCCATGCTGGGATGAGAGGGACCAGTGGATATGAAAGAGTGCAGTCCCACTCTCCCTGGATAGAGTGCCAACAGAGGTAGTGATCCCAAATATATCTGGTCTGAATCCCAAACATCTCCCCTTCAACCCGGCTATGAATGAGACAACCACCGCACCAGTAACGGCAGTCTGGCACTCACAGTCTCAGCATCAGAGAGGAACGTAGGTAGCTGACTAGCAATTTTCACCTGGACTATACCTCCTGATGGATGCATCTGACTGGTGACTGCAAACATACTCACTAACACAACACAAACACACATACACACATACTCATACACAGCCATTTTATTTGCATGAGGTAGTCACACCCATTCTACACCGCATTAAAGAAGATGTTGGTAATCATCTTTAACATATGAAATACATTAAATAGATTTTTGGGGAGGTGAGGCAACTGCACAGGTTTAGACTATTCCTCTATAAATAGAATAAAACTATAAAAAATGATCTTCTGGTAAAACAATCAGTGGTCTCGTAAACAACACACCCCTAAACGCCTCTGCGAATTTGGCACTAAATGTCACAGCGCACTGAATCTGGCAAGTGACAGCCATCTGAAAACCCCATGACAAATACAGGAACAATCTGTCCGAAGCACAATGTTGCGTGTCAATGACTGGACAGTCTCAGACTGCAGGAGTGCATTCTAGAATGTCTACTGCTGTTGGCGTCACCTGCTGTTACACCACACGATTGGTCAGAAAACATAAGTCTTTTTTTTCTCAAGTCTCAAGCCAAACAGACTGGTTGTTTCATTATTTGAAATTATGGAGCCTTGCGTAATCTTAAAAAAATAAATAAAATAGAGTCGACTGAAGCACCCGCGCGTCAATCTAATTAACATATATAAAAATCCCCATAAAAAAATATGTTTAAATTAAAGATATCTTTTTTTTTTTTGCATGGGTCTCAATCCACCGACATTGGCTTTCCGCATTTGCGGTGGAAAGTAGCAGAGCTCCAACACTGTTTGTCAGACCAGGAGACATCCTGAAAATTGGGATGTAGCGTCCGAACGGTTTGGCCTAAAACTAATATATACCTACAGGGGTCCTAAAATTCTAAATTAAATAGCGAAATGATCCATGGTATCATCATGTTAAAACAATTCCATATGCTAGCTTAGTAGAACCCCCTCCAACGACTTATACTTTTAGGGTTCATTTCTGGATACGTCTACAAGTCACGTTGTGTTCAAGTTCCAGGTGGCTGTAGACACGTTTTAAATAACATGACATTTCTGTACTGTACTGTAACGACTGCGAAATGTTTCAAGATGAAAGGGCACGGTGTTTGTTTGCACATTACATTAACCTAAGTACTTCCTGGGAAAACAGCATGATGAAAAGGAACGACGAAATGAAAATAGAAATGTGCTCCTGAGTGGGCTAGCTTGAAAAGTGTACGATGCCACACCCCAGCGTAAGACACGGGATGTATTTGAACTGCAAATCAGTGTGTGCTCCACTGGCAGCGGTGTGATTGGACTGGTTTGGTAGAGTGGTGTGGAGCAGAGCGTTGTGGATGGGGAGGGCCATCTATGGGCTCTATGTGAACAGAGCAGGCACTGTCTCGTGGCAGTAAGAAAGTTGGAATAATATATACGTTGGACGAGGGCCCACTATTAAAAATGGAGCCTACTCGAGGCAGTTGTATAAACTTCAGAGGACTTTCAGTGTCTCTCTTTCTGATGTCAAAGGTCTTTTGGAACACTTAAATCGAATCACTGTAATGGATAACAAGGGAGGAAATTAAATTAGATTTCCTCCTCCTATTGGGTGCCGAGGTTTCACTTTCAAACAAGGTGCACCCATTTTGCACGAGAACTTGAGGTATTTCATTATTTGATCACGCTTTGAAATGTTAATAGGGCAAAATATGAATGTGATCCCTCTTCAAAATAAGCACCAGCAGGGAGGGGCGTATTGTGATTGGAGGGTTTAGTGTTTATCCTGCATTTTGGCCTCACTCTCTGCTTCAGGAAGGTTTTCTCTGGCAGGGATGGCCCAAAAAGGCTCAAATAAAGCAGTGGACGTCAAATTTCCTTTGGTGAGTTTCTATCACCTCGGGTACTCCAGCTGCCCAGCCCCCTAAACACCGAAAGAAAACATGGCGGCCCCCGCAGGGCCCTGAGTCAACACTTGCGGACGCCTGCAGCTGCTTTTCTAATCACAGGAAAGCCTATCAGCGGCAGCATAGTGCGGACACAGACCAGCAGACTACATACTCCACTCTCCCTCTAGTCTCTCTGTCATACACTCTCGGGGACACACACACACACACACAGACGGACACACACGCACACAAAAACCTGGATGACTAATGCCTGCATTATGAGTTCGACTCCGAGTTTCATCATCATCGTAAGACCAGAGTCTTATCTGTTGCAAGGTATTCACATCTTCATTTTTCTACTTAATAAAATGTGTTAAATGTATTTTTTATTTCACCTTTATTTAACCAGGTAGGCCAGTTGAGAACAAGTTCTCATTTACAACTGCGACCTGGCCAAGACAAAGCAAAGCAGTGCGACAAAAACAACAACACAGAGTTACACATGGGATAAACAAACGTACAGTCAATAACACAATAGAAAAATCTATATACAGTGTGTGCAAATGTAGTAAGATTAGGAAGGTAAGGAAATATATAGGCCATAGTGGCAAAATAATTACAATTTAGCATTAACACTGGAGTGATAGATGTGCAGATGATGATGTGCACGTAGGGACAATGGGGTGCAAAAGAGCAAAAATAAATAACTATATGGGGATGAGATAGTTGTATGGGCTATTTACAGATGGGCTGTGTACAGGTGCAGTGATCGGTAAGCTGCTCTGACAGCTGATGCTTAAAGTTAGTGAGGGAGATATAAGTCTCCAGCTTCAGTGATTGTTACAATTCGTTCCAGTCATTGGCAGCAGAGAACTGGAAGGAAAGGCGGCCAAATGAGGTGTTGGCTTTGGGGATGACCAGTGAAATGTACATGCTGGAGTGCGTGCTACTGGTGGGTGTTGCTATGGTGACCAGTGAGCTAAGATGGGTTTTTACCTAGCAAAGACTTACAGATGACCTGGAGCCAGTAGGTTTGGCGACGAATATGAAGCGAGGGCCAGCCAACGAGAGCGTACAAGTTGCAGTGGTGGGTAGTATATGGGGCTTTGGTGACAAAACGGATGGCACTATGATAGACTACATCCAATTTACTGAGTAGAGTGTTGGAGGCTATTTTGTAAATGACATCGCCGAAGTCAAGGATTGGTAGTATAGTCAGTGTTACGAGGGTATGTTTAGTAGCATGAGCGAAGGAGGCTTTGTTGCGAAATAGGAAGCCGATTCTAGATTTAAGTTTGGATTGGAGATTCTTAATGTGAGTCTGGAAGGAGAGTTTACAGTCTAACCAAACACCTAGGTATTTGTAGTTGTCCACATATTCTAAGTCAGAATCGTCCACAGTAGTGATGCTAGTCGGGCGGGCAGGTGCGGGCAGCGATCGGTTGAAGAGCATGCATTTAGTTTTACTAGCATTTAAGAGCAGTTGGAGGCCACGGAAGGAGTGTTGTATGGCATTGAAGCTCGTTTGGAGGTTTGTTAACAGTGTCCAAAGAAAGGCCAGAAGTATACAGAATGGTGTCGTCTCCTTAGAGGTGGATCAGAGAATCACCCGCAGCAAGAGCGACATCATTGATATATACAGAGAAAAGAGTCGGCCCGAGAATTTAACCCTGTGGCACCCCCATAGAGACTGCCAGAGGTGCGGACAACAGGCCCTCCGATTTGAGACACAGAACTCTATCTGAGAAGTAGTTGGTGAACCAGGCGAGGCAGTCATTTGATAAACCAAGTCTGTTGAGTCTGCCGATTAGAATGCGGTGATTGACTTAGTCGAAAGCCTTGGCCAGGTCGATGAAGACGGCTGCACAGTACTGTCTTTTATCGATGGCGGTTATGATATCTTTTAGGACCTTGAGCGTGGCTGAGGCACGTGCACCCATGGCCAGCTCTGAAACCAGATTGCATAGCGGAGAAGGTACGGTGGGATTCGAAATGGTCGGTGATCTGTTTGTTAACTTGGCTTTCGAAGACTTTAGAAAGGCAGGGCAGAACAGATATGGGTCAGTAACAGTTTGGGTCTAGAGTGTCTCCTCCTTTGAAGAGGGGGATGACCGCGGCAGTTTTCCCATCTTTAGAGATCTCAGACGATACGAAAGAGAGGTTGAACAGGCTAGTAATAGGGGTTGCAACAATTGCGGCAGATAATTTTAGAAAGAGAGGGTCCATATTGTCTAGCCCAGCTGATTTGCAGGGATCCAGATTTTGAAGCTCTTTCAGAACATCAGCTATCTGGATTTGGGTGAAGGAGAAGAGGGGGGGGGGGCTTGGGCAAGTTGCTGCGGGGGGTGCAGAGCTGTTGGCCGGGGTAGGGGTAGCCAGGTGGAAAGCATGGCCAGCTCTAGAAAAATGCATATTGAAATTCTTGATTATTGTAGATTTATCGGTGGTGACAGTGTTTCCTACCCTCAGTGCAGTGGGCAGCTCGGAGGTGCTCTTATTCTCCATGGACTTTACAGTCCCAAAACATTTTGGAATTTGTGCTACAGGAAGCAAATTTCTGTTTGAAAAAGCTAGCCTTTGCTTTCCTAACTGACTGTGTATATTGGTTCCTAACTTCCCTGAAAAGTTGCATATCGCGGGGATATTCGATGCTAATGCAGTACGCCACAGGATGTTTTTGTGCTGGTCAAGGGCAGTCAAGTCTGGGGTGAACCAAGGGCTATATCTGTTCTTAGTTAAAACATTTTGGAATGGGGCATGCTTATTTAAGATGGTGAGGAAAGCACTTTTAAAGAATGACCAGGCATCCTCTACTGACGGGATGAGGTCAATATCCTTCCAGGATACCCGGGCCAGGTCGATTAGAAAGTCCTGCTCGCTGAAGTGTTTTAGGGAGCGTTTGACAGTGATGAGGGTTGGTCGTTTGACCGCGTACCCATTACGGACGTAGGCAATGAGGCAGTGATCGCTGAGATCCTGGTTGAAGACAGCAGAGGTGTATTTAGAGGGCAAGTTGGTCAGGATGATATCTATGAGGGTGCCCGTGTTTACGGATTTAGGGTTGTACCTGGTAGGTTCCTTGATAATTTGTGTGAGATCGAGGGCATTTAGCTTAGATTGTAGGATGGCCAGGGTGTTAAGCATATCCCAGTTTAGGTCACCTAACAGTACGAACTCAGCCACGCTCAAGGTTCTAAGCCAAGTTAACGAGGGGCAATCAATTCACAAATGGTGTCCAGGGCACAGCTGAGGGCTGAGGGGGTTCTATAACAAGTGGCAACAGTGAGAGACTTATTTCTGGAAAGGTGGATTTTTAAAAGTAGAAGCTCGAACTGTTTGGGCACAGACCTGGATAGCATGACAGAACTCTGCAGGCTCTCTCTGCAGTAGATTACAACTCCGCCCCCTTTGGCAGTTCTATCTTCACGGAAAATGTTGTAGTTGGGGATGGAAATTTCAGAATTTTTGGTGCCCTTTCTAAGCCAGGATTCAGACATGGCAAGGACATCAGGGTTGGCAGAGTGTGCTAAAGCAGTGAATAAAACAAACTTAGGGAGGAGGCTTCTAATGTTAACATGCATGAAACCAAGGCTTTTACGGTGACAGAAGTCAACAAATGAGAGCGCCTGGGGAATAGGTGTGTTACTGGGGGCTACAGGGCCTGGGTTAACCTCTACATCACCAGTGGAACAGAGGAGGAGTAAGATAAGGGTACGGCTAAAGGCTATAAGAACTGGTCGTCTAGTGCGCTGGAAATAGAGAATAAAAGGAGCAGATTTCTGGGCGTGGTAGAATAGATTCAGGGCATAATGTACAGACAAGGGTATGGTAGGATGTGAGTACAGTGGAGGTAAATCTAGGCATTGAGTGACAATGAGAGAGATTGTGATCTCTGGAGGCACCAGTTAAGCCAGGTGAGGTCTCCGCATGTGTGGGGGGTTGGTCGGGAGAGCTAAGACAACAATGGGTAAATGGCGATGAATGGGCAGAGAGGGTCAGTTAGGTACGCACATGACCTGAGTTCGAGGCTGGGGCCGACAGATAAACAAAAAGAAGTATCGCGTTAGTGAACAATCCAGCAGGCACCAGCTGTGTAGCCGAGTGATCATAGGGTCGAAAGAGCAGCAATAGGTGAGTCAGGGAGCCGTTCGGTAGTCGCTACTACGCTAGGCGAGCGGGAGACAACGGCGTTCAGAAAGCTAGTGGGCCGAGGCAAGCGTATGGGTCTTCGGCGACATCGCAACGGAAAAGCCTGTTGAAACCACATCGGACGATTACGTCGGCAGACCACTCGTGATGGATTGGCGGGGCTCCGTGTCGACAATAAAGGGTCCAGGCCAATTGGCAAAAGAGGTATTGTAGCCCAAGTAGTTAGCTGGTGTATGGGCCTAGCTCGAGGCTAGCTCAAGGCTAACTTGTGCTTGCTTCGGGACAGAGGCATTAGTTAACAGTAGCCACTCGATTGCGATGATCTGGTGTAATGGTCCAGAGCTTGCGTCAGGAATCCGATAATGTGGTAGAGAGAAGTAGTCCGATATGCGCTGGGTTGATATCGCGCTGTGCAGACCGGCAGGTATTGTCGAGCTAAAGCTGGCTGGTGTCCGAGCTAAAGGTGAAGACCGCTAGCCGTGGCTAACAAAGACTGATAGCTAGTAGCTAGTTAGCTGGCTAGCTCCTGATGAAGGTTCCAGTTATAAGGAATAAAAATAGCAGATCCGTACCACATTGGGTGAGGCGGGTTGCAGGAAAGCATATTTAGTTCGTAGATAGAAAGTGAGATTAAAATATATACGAAAAAAAACAACTATTTACACAGGATAAGACACGGGATAAGACAAAGACAAACACACATCCGACTGCTACGCCATCTTGGAATATTTTATCGTGTGCCATGTGTATCAAACAAAGATTCAAGCCTTCTTAGAGAGCATATAAATTGGGTAATTGAAGGGTGACACCACCAACATTACATTTTAATACTTTCAAAGAATAGTCTTGTAGGGAAGCATAGCTTTGAAAGGGAGTCAAACCCTGTAAGGGAACGGTCTGCTGACAAGTCAAAATGATCTCACTTATTCTGTTGTTATTAGTACCATTTTTACAAACTCTGCATGTTCTTTATGGACAGATATATCTGATTCATCTGATTATCACATAATATTTCAGTAGTCCAATACAGAAAAATCATTTAACCGATCATTCAATCAAATATAACATCATATTATTGTACAAAATACATGAATGGATGGCAACAGTGCAAACGCCAAGGCCCTGTGGTAAACATTCTGCGATTTGGGAGTATTTTGCTGTTGCTGGAACTGCATGTTAAATTAATGTTGCCAAACAGTAATGTTAGCTTGTTTATGTGGCTAGAGCTTTATGCATAATGTATTGAGTTGGTTTTTAAGGGCTTGTTAATGTTGTGTTAATGGTCATACACCCCCTTCTTTAGCAACATGAACAGACAAATTTAATTAAAACAATTCTGATGAGCTTAAAACAAGCCTCTTAATGATCTCTTGTTGGAAAAGTGCCCCGGAGATAGAGAGGGGCAGGGGGGTAGGGGTGTAATGTTGGGGTGCGTACCCATGGAGAAGTGCCCGAATGGAGGCTCCATGCCAGTGGTTGTGTACTGCCTCTGGGGTAAAGGAGGTATAATGTTTTCATGTCCTCTCACTAAACTCTGCCAATGATGCCTTTTGGAAGGCATTAAAAAAGAACAAAATGGAAATAAGTAAACACTGGATACTTTGAACTTCAGGGTGGTCTGCCAGTCACACAAGCTATTATTATCACTGACTACACGGCATTCTGTTGCCATCTGATTCCGAACAATTTCTCGGGCATCCTACTGCTTCACTTCGTCAGCAGGTTATAAGAGTTAGAGGGTGAATGGAGCAAAATGAAAGGAGAGGGAGAGAGAGTGTGTGCGCGAGGAGAGATGGGCGGCGAGAGAACAGTGAAATTGAGTGTGTGTTGTCCACAAAACTGACAATAAAGTATCTTCTCTATATGCAAAGGCACGTGATAAGATACACTGAGTGTACAAAAGATTAAGAACACCTGCACTTTCCCTTACATAGACTGACCAGGTGAATCCAGGTGAAACCTATGATCGTTTATTGATGTCACTTGTTAAATCCACTTCAATCAGTGTAGATGAAGGGGAGGAGACGGGTTAATGAATGATTTTTAAGCCTTGAGACAATTGAGACATGGATTGTGTGTGTGTGCCATTCAGAGGGCGAATGGGCAAAACAAAACATTTAAGTGCCTTTGAATGGAGTATGGTATTAGGTGCCAGGCGCACCGGTTTATGTCAAGAACTGCAACGCGGAGGGGCGCTAGAGAGCGTGCTATGGAATAGATGTGTTTTGTTAGAGATCTGCTCAATTTTGAAACAAAATCATATTTATTTTAATCTTTCACCACATATAACTTCAAACATTGTCTGGCAAAAGGAAAAGGCATCAAAAAAGGAGGCGCTAAACAAGATAATTTGGATGAGGCAGAAAACAAACCAATGTCAACATCACCGACCCACGAGGAGTTAGCTGAAGATACTAGCTCCCCACAGAACCTACTCAAAGTGACCTACTGGCTGCTATAAACTCACTAAGCAAAGAGGTGGACACAAGGTTGGCTGATATCTCAAAGAGTATTGGGACTTTGTCTGAAACTGTGAAGGCAACCACGGGTGCATGAGGTCGAGCAGACGACAATTGATCACGAGGCCAGGCTACAGGACATTGAGAAACAGTGCACAACGTTCAAAAATGACAACAAAACACTGAAAGCCCGACTGGAAACGCTCGAATCGCATTCAAGACGCCCGAACATCCGAATATTTGGGATCCAGGAGGACACTGAGAAAGGGAAACCCACTGAATTTGTATCGGAGCTGATACCGATCTTTCTGGGGAGTGAACACTTCAAAACGGCCCATCCTGATCGATGGCGCACACAGATCACAGGCGCGCCACCAAGGCCATTCATTGCACGGCTGCACAATCCCCAGACCAGGGACCTCATCCTCAAGCTGGCTGGTTAAAAGTTCCCCCTTAACTACAACGGAGCCAGGGTGTCTTTCTACCCAGATCTTTCTTTGGAGGTGAGGAACCAACGGAAAGAGTATGATGAGTTGCGCAAGAAATGCAGGGCGGCCAACACCCGATATGGAATCTTCTTCCCAGCTCGATTTAAGATTACAGTCGAGGGATCAGGACTGGCTGAGGATACAGAACTGTTGTGTCAGCCGGCTAAGTGGCCAAATACGGTACGTACCTCCCCTCTATCACCAACCCCCGGGGTAGACCTCCCGGGATACCACAGTATCATGATCATAAAGTTGAAGCAGTGCTCTTGATGCAGAGAAGGCAGATTGAGTGGAAGTATATGACGTTGGTTCTGAAGCATTTCGGGTTTGGAAAGGAATCTATTAATTGGATAAGAATTATTTATGCACACCCAATGGCATCCGTGGTAACCAATCAGGAGAAGTCGCAGTCATTCCGCCTGTTCAAAGGCTGTCGACAGGGGTGCCCTATTTGGCCTGCTCTCTTCGCTATAGCCACTCTCATTTGTGTACGTGCTGATATAGCTCCCGTTAAGATAAAAGACAAAATCTCCCTCTATACAGACAATGTTCTTTTGTTTTCATCCAAGCCTAAAACTTCTATTTCCCCCTTACTTAACTTGATAAATACATTTGGCTCCTTCTTTGGTTACAAGATAAACTCGCAAAAAAGCGAACTGATGCCGATATCACGGCCTGTGGATATGCAATTTCTGCAATCTACCCATTTAGAACTGTGATGGACAAGTTCACAAGCCTTGGCGTTGATCAGCTATTGAAAACGAATTGGGACATGAAAATTGATCAGCTTAAACAAAGTATCGATTTTTGGAATACTCTGCCTATTTCCTTGGTTGGTCGTATAAATGCTATTAAAATGGTTGTCCTACCCAGGTTTCATTACCTCTTCCAATACCACAAAGCTATTTTAAGAAACTAGATTGAATAGTAATTTCATTTTTATGGGATAAGGCAGCCAGAATTCCAAAGAAGCTTTCATGCAAGTACAAGATAGAGGGGGGTTTTGGCCTTCCTCACTTTAAACTGTATTATTGGGCTGCCAATCTGAACATTGTGCGTTTCTGGAGGGAAAGTTTACCTGGTTTCCGTCAGAATGATATGCCTTCATGGCTTATGATTGAGCAGGCCTCCTGTCGATGCTCCTCACTCCCTGCACTTGTTAATAGCCCAGGTGTGTGAAAAAAGCCATTTATGTCTCTAACCCAGTCATTTGTCACACTCTTAGGATCTGGAAACAGATTACGTCTTTTCTTAACATACCCAATGCATACATTGACAGCTCAATTTGCCTGAAATATTGCTTTTCATGCTGCATTGGATTGATGTGGTGTTTTCACAGTGGAGGGAGAAGGGGCTCACAACAATTGGTAACTTATACAATGATGGTCAGTTAGCTTCATTTCAACAATTAAGGGTAAGTTCAACATGCCAACAACACATTTTTTCAGATACATCCAAATCAGGAATTTCTTAAGGACACATATCCCACAGTATGGCATTTAGCCAAATAATCCTACATTAGATAGCCTGATCCAAACCCCATTCAAAAGGGTCGGTCTCTAGACTGTATGATGTGCTACAGGCCCACATAAGGGTATCCACAGACACTATTAAAAGGGCTTTGGAACAAGAACTTAGTTCAGAAATCTCAGATGAGGACTGGGTAGAAGCTCTCAGATGAGGACTGGGTAGAAGCTCTCAGATGAGGACTGGGTAGAAGCTCTCAGATGAGGACTGGGTAGAAGCTCTCAGGAATATAAACCACAGTTCAGTGAATACCAGACACAACCTTGTACAGTTTAAGGTGATACACAGGTTACATTACTCACTACTGTGTGAGAGGTGCAAGCAGGATGAGGAGACTTTGACACACTTATTTTGGACATGTCTTAAGTTACATGCTTACTGGGCTCTCATTTTTGATAACTTATCTAAAGCCTTTGATAGAGTTATAGCCCCAGACCAATTGATCGTTGTTTGGTACAGTTGATGGGAATAACCAGGAAGGGAAGGCTGTTTCTCTTTGTGCTCTATTAGCCAAAAGGCTTATATTGCAATTTTGGAAATTTAACTTTGAAATCAATCAATCAAATGTATTTATAAAGCCCTTCTTACATCAGCTGATGTCACAGAAACCCAGCCTAAAACCACAAACAGCAAGCAATGAAGGTGTAGAAGCACAGTGGCTCAGAAAAACTCCCTAGAAAGGACAGAACCTAGGAAGAAACCTAGAGAGGAACCAGGCTATGAGGGGTGGCCAGTCCTCTTCTGGCTGTGCCGGGTGGAGATTATAACAGAACATGGCCAAGATGTTCAAATGTTCATAGATGACCATCAGGGTCAAATAATAATAATCACAGTGGTTGTAGAGGGTGCAACAGGTCAGCACCTCAGGAGTAAATGTCAGTTGGCTTTTCATAGCTAATCATTCAGAGTATTTCTACCGCTCCTGCTGTCTCTAGAGAGTTGAAAACAGCAGGTCTGGGACAGGTAGCACGTCCGGTGAACAGGTCAGGGTTCCATAGCCGCAGGCAGAACAGTTGAAACTGGAGCAGCAGCACGACCAGGTGGACTGGGGACAGCAAGGAGTCATCATGCCAGGTAGTCCTGAGGCATGGTCCTAGGGCT
The DNA here is from genome assembly GCF_016432855.1 of Salvelinus namaycush. Classification (NCBI taxonomy): domain Eukaryota; kingdom Metazoa; phylum Chordata; class Actinopteri; order Salmoniformes; family Salmonidae; genus Salvelinus; species Salvelinus namaycush. Next base: position 3,350,501 of record NC_052343.1, on the reverse strand, counting down.
CAGGTCCTCCGAGAGAGAGAAAGAAAGAGAGAGAGAATAGAGAGCGCATACTTAAATTCACACAGGACACCGGATAAGACAGGAGGAGTACTCCAGATATAACAAACTGACCCTAGCCCCCCGACACAAACTACTGCAGCATAAATACTGGAGGCTGAGACAGGAGGGGTCAGGAGACACTGTGGCCCCATCCGATGATACCCCCGGACAGGGCCAAACAGGAAGGATATAACCCCACCCACTTTCCCGAAGCACAGCCCCCACACCACGAGAGGGATGTCTTCAACCACCACCTTACCATCCTGAGACAAGGCTGAGTATAGCCCACGAAGATCTTCCCCACGGCACAACCCAAGGGGGGGAGCCAACCCGAACAGGAAGATCACGTCAGTGACTCAACCCACTCAAGTTACGCACCCCTCCTAGGGACGTCATGGAAGAGCACCAGTAAGTCAGTGACTCACCCCCTGTAATAGGGTTTGAGGCAGAGAATCCCAGTGGAGAGAGGGGAACCAGCCAGGCAGAGACAGCAAGGGCGGTTCGTTGCTCCAGTGCCTTTCCGTTCACCTTCATACTCCTGGGCCAGACTCAATCATAGGACCTACTGAAGAGATGAGTCTTCAATAAAGACTTAAAGGTCGAGACCGAGTCTGCTTCTCTCACATGGATAGGCAGACCATTCCATAAAAATTGAGCTCTATAGGAGAAAGCCCTGCCTCCAGCTGTTTGATTAGAAATTCTAGGGACAGTAAGGAGGCCTGCGTCTTGTGACCGAAGCGTATGTGTAGGTATGTACGGCAGGACCAAATCGGAAAGATAGGTAGGAGCAAGCCCATGTAATGCTTTGTAGGTTAGCAGTAAAACCTTGAAATCAGCCCTTGCCTTAACAGGAAGCCAGTGCTAGCCGTAATATGATCACATTTTTTGGTTCTAGTCAAGATTCTAGCAGCCGTGTTCAACACTAACTGAAGTTTATTTAGTGCTTTATTCAGGTAGCTGGAAAGTAGAGCATTGCTGTAGTCTAACCTAGAAGTGACAAAAGCATGGCTAAATATTTCTGCATTATTTTTGGACAGAAAGTTTCATATTTTTGCAATGTTACGTAGATGGAAAAAAGCTGTCCTTGAAACAGTTTTGATATGTTCATCAAAAGAGAGATCAGTGTCCAGAGTAACGCAGAGGTCCTTCACAGTTTAATTTGAGCACTAAGGTCTAGGAGCACGAGGACAGATGCAGAGCCTCGGTCTGACGCCATTAAAAGGTAATTTACCACCTTCACAAGTGCAGTCTCAGTGCTATGATGGGGTCTAAAACCAGACTGAAGCGTTTTGTATACATTGTTTGTCTTCAGGATGGCAGTGAGCTGCCGTGCAACAGCTTTTTCTAACATTTTTGAGAGGAATGGGAGATTCAATATAGGCCGATAGTTTTTTATATTTTCTGGGTCAAGGTTTGGCGTTTTCAAGAGAGGTTTTATTACTGCCACTTTTAGTGAGTTTGGTACACATCCGGTGGATAGAGAGCCATATATTATGTTCATCATAGGAGGGCCAAGCACAGGAAGCAGCTCTTTCAGTAGTTTAGTTAGAATAGGGTCCAGTATGCAAGGTTTAGAGGCCATGGTTATTTTCATCAATGTGTGAAGAGATACAGTTTAAAAAAACTTGAGTGTCTCCCTTGATCCTAGGTCCTGGCAGAGTTGTGCAGACTCAGGACAACTGAGCTTTGGAGGAATACGCAGATTTAAAGAGGAGTCCGTAATTTGCTTTCTAATGATCATGATCTTTTCGTCAAAGAAGTTCATGAATTTATCGCTGCTGAAGTGAAAGCCATCCTCACTTGGGGAATGCTGCTTTTTAGTTAGCTTTGCGACAGTATCAAAAATACATTTTGGATTGTTCTTATTTTCCTCAATTAAGTTGAAAAAAAATTAGGATGATTGGATTTAGGATATGTAATGCTAATGGAAAAGATACAATACCTCCAATAGAAGTCCAATGTTTTACTAAATATGGCAGCTGATACGGGATAAATGGTCTATTCCCCCTTCATAACTGGGTTGATGATCTGCTGCTACTCTGTGCTGTACTACACTCAATATTTATTTTTGATTTAACTACACTGCTTGGAATGACTATATGCTGTCTTCTTATAATATGTACCACCTAATAGGATTTTTATTTTGTATATGTGAGTTAAGTTTTGTTTTGTCCTCTTTTTCTATTGGAAAATAAACATATTATATATCAAAAAGAACTGCAATGCTACTGGGTTTTTCACACTCAATAGTTTCCACTGTTAATCAAGAATGTTCCACCACCCAAAGGAGAGCTGGAGTCAACATGGGTCAGCATCCCTTGGGTACGCTTTTGAACATCTTGTAGAGTCCATGACCCCAACTGAATATTAGAAAGGTGTTCCTAATGTTTGGTATTCTCTGTGTAAATCACCTGCACTTTACCTCAAACTTTCTTCAGAGTGGGGAGATCACCATCACCATCGGCCCTGGCTGCAGCCCCAGTGACATCTCTGTCCGGAGCCCAGCTCCAGCCTCTTGTAAAAGCCAGGTCCAGTTCTTCTGGGGGGAGAACAGACACAGCATAATGCCTCTCCTCCTGGAAGCACAGAGGCTACAGTTCTGCTCCATCGATTGGGTCCTCAGATCGAAGAGAGGAGAGCTAAAGCTGTAAACTCTTTTTACATAGGACCTGCCTCCCTTCTCCATGGCCGTGTTCTGACCGTGGTCTCACGGGCACAGATGATGTATTCAAAGCACAGAAAGAGGAAAGGTCAAAGGTTAAAGGGAGAGGTCAGGGCAGGACATCAGGTAGCCAGAGTGTGTGTAGTTAAAGACATGATAAAGGCTAATAAAAAAACAACTCTGGTTTGAAACTAAAAAACTCAATGGGACTTGCTCTGGGATAAAGAAAACCCATAAAGCAAGGGTTGGAACTGGTTGAGGGAACAGAACCAAAAACCTGAAAATAACAAGGAACAGAAATGGAACCGGGAACAAAAGTGATTCATACTGTTCCGGAACAGAACTGTTATTGTAAAAGCATGGGAACCGGTTAATAACATTATTTTACGTTCCAGGCATTTTTTTCTAGCCACACAAAAAAATGCAACAAAGCCCAAATGCAAAGCCCTCACTCTGTCACTCAGAAACGTATTCCAGTGTCTGCCTGCAAGCTGAAAATCTTTACCAGTGTGTGTGTGTTTAGGCTACCTGCACCTTCCCCCTCCGAAGCATAGGCTACTGTACTGACGTTACAAACAGACGTTATCACATTTCAAGTTGGATTTATTAACTACAAAAAGGTAAGACGTTTTTAATTCTGGTGCCGCTCTGCACACACAAGCTTGTTAGCTAGCTAGCTCAAAGGACATTCAAAGTTTCTCCATAGAAGCCGCCCCTCCTAGGTACAGTATAATTCTGTGGACCTAATTCAGATAGTGCATGTCATAAGATGCCCAGCGCTTCAAGCCTCCTCAACCCTCTGCAAAATGTCAGTCGCATCTTGCGCCATAGGCTACACATGTCAGTCCATCATGCATGTAAACAACTAGCTTGCCTGCTCTACCCACACTGATTGGTGAAGTAATTTAATGAAATAAATGTAAAAAACAGTTTATTTCACAGGTTAAAAAAAGGAACAGAAAGGAACCAGCATTTTTCTGGGGGTCAAACCAGTTCAGAACTTATTTTTGCTAGTCGGAACAGTTTTTCTAGAAAGTAACATTAACTCAAGTTAGACCCTATTCTTCAATTCAGACTATTTATAAATCCGAATCTGCAATAAATGGGCTATTGGAATAAAATGAGTATACAATTACATTTTGGCACTCTTGCTCACACATTTCCTAATTAATTTGGCTGGCACACTGTACAAAACAAATGTTAGAAGAATATATTAGACAATACAACAATAATCTAATCCCTAGTCCACAAATCATTTAATACTGGATTGGAATCCACAGTATCTAATTATAAATCAACGACGGACGGTCAAGCGTTGCGATAGACCAATTGAGTGGTGACCTCTAACTGGGGGGGGGGGGGGGGGGGGTTACCAGATGAGTGATCTGGAATCTTTCAACATCTCGGCTCCCTCAGCCGAGAATTCCTCCTGCTGTAGCCTGGCCACTCTGGAGCAGGTCAACATGGAAAGTAGTGCACAGTGGAAACTGGCAGCCAAAAAAGCCCCGACTTCGCAGTCCGCAACTCTTCCAGATTAGCATTCCTTCCCCCTGACACATGCACCGTGAAGCAGATTATCATCTGAGCCGACAGGGGACGTACTTTAGAGGAGGAGGAGGGGAGGAGAGGAAGGGGGAATACCTCAGGAAAAGAGAGAACAAGAAAGCAAAGAGAAGGGAAGGTGGAGAAGAGAAGGGTGAAGTTAGAAATGCCAGTGAGAGAGGAGTGAGGTAGGCTAAGGGGCAAGATACAAGTTAGGGTGGCTATGTAATTACGATCCGCTAGTATTGTAGGAGCCTCAGAAACAGTGACGGGAGTTGTAGTGGCATATCATACGCCAATTAGTGGTGAAAAGTAGGGTATTGGTTAAGGAGTGTTGAGAGGACTTTTACAGTGTAAAAGGGTTGTTAAAGTGAAGGCTGTATCCTCCTTGTTTCGAAATGCAGCGTTTTTAGAGCCGTCGACAAACACTTGTTTCTTCACCTCACTTCACCTAGAGAGGAGTAGACCGCTCATGGCCTCCTTCATTACCTACATCTATTCCCACCATTAAATCATAAAACGCCTGGATGGCAATAGGCTACAGCCCGGGCCTCTCACTGACCAGGGGACGAGAGGTAGAAAAAGAGAGAAAGTGTGGGGGCGTGGAGGGAGGGAGCGAGTAAGGAGCGATGGCTAAGGAGGCATACAAGAGAAGGGGAGTGTGCCAGTCGGTGTAGGGGAGGAGAACTGCTGGCCGCTCAACAGTAGCATTCTTTCACACATAGCTGGAAGTAATCAGCGATCAGGGACAGAGAAAAATTCAGAGCTCAGTCTGTTTGCTTTGGCCGCACCTCCCACCCTCTCCTCTCTTCTTTCTCTCCCTTCCCCTCGACATGGGCTGAGGCCTGAGCGCACCCCCATCTTCCACCTCCCCATTCTCTTCTCCCTTTCTCAGCCCCCCATCCCAGCCCCCCCAAACCACTAAGAATGATCTCAACATTGTTGCCTAATCCGAGTTCACCTGATACTCACGTTTCCATCCTCTCCAGTTGAAGGAGAGAGACAGAGAAAGAATAGAATCCTAGAGCTAGAAAAAGGGGGAGAGAACATGATTGACAAATAAACTTTGCACATGATTTGTTGGGTGATTAGAAAGTGGAGAGTATAGTGGGAGCACAGAGACGTTGATCAGTGTTGACACACGTTGATGGAACAGATGCTGGAGGTGAACACTTCCTAAATGGTGGATGGTGTCAAGGTCAACTTCCAGCTGAATTTGAATAGCCTTACTGCTACTGTAAAAACAGCTGCTAACACTGCCAAAGCATTTTGGACATACAGTACATGTTGGAATGAAAGCATGCACGGATGTGAAGTAATAAACGTGCATTTTCTTTAACGTGCATTTTCCTTTGCAGTGAGATATGTTTTGGTTTGGTGTTCTTGTGTGTAGGGGGACCATGTTACATTCTCTAGCTGGTTCAACTGAGCAGCTATCATTTTTTCATACCTTATTCATGTCTTTTATTTTTTTCTCCCCAATTTCGTGGTATCCAATTGGTAGTAGTTACAGTCTTGTCTCATCGCTGCAACTCCCGTACGGACTCGGGAGAGGGGAAGGTCGAGAGCCATGCGTCCTCCGAAACACAACCCAACCAAGCCACACTGCTTCTTGAAACAACGCACATCCAACCCGGAAGCCAGCCGCACCAATGTGTCGGAGGAAACGCCGTACACCTGGCGACCTGGTCAGCGTGCACTGCGCCCGGCCCGCCACAGGAGTCGCTAGTGCGCGATGAGACAAGGATATCCCCTCCGCCCCATGGACCTCCCGGCCACGGCCGGCTGCGACAGATCCTGGGCTAGAACCCAGAATCTCTGGTGGCACAGCCTTAGACCACTGCGCCACCCGGAAGGCCCCCACCATACTCATGTCTAAAAAGTTGCTGATTTGTTATAGGCTATATCATGTAAACCACAAATATATAATAAACTCATTAAAATAATGTTAATTTTAAAAGGTTTGTGGTTACAATTTCAAAAATCAGAATTCAAAGTATTGTCTGAAGGGTGACTGCTGATGTTGACAGATGGTTCATTTATAGCCAGGGCTATACAATCATTTCCATAACTCATTATGTTTGGCACCTAAGTGTTACTACTGCTCACTCATGATCTCCCTGTGTTCTGACCCTGGCCTGCAGCCCTACACCAGTGAAGGCAGCCCAACATCCGGACTACCTGAAGCACAAAGCCGAGAGAGAGGCTGCAGGTAGGAAGAAGGGAAGAACAGCTAACTGCTTCCTCCCAATAACCATCAATGAGGCGACGTGTGCTACGGAGCAGAACTACTGAGCAAACAGAACAGACCTCCGCTCCCTCCGTCCCCACACATGTTCAACACATTTCCCAGCGCAAAACGATAACGGTGTATAAAAAAAAACAGAGCGAGCGAGAGAAAGATTGACTAAACAATTCCCGTTCTCTCTACAGCAACAGTACTAATTTGACTCTAGTGTTAGTTAGACTATAGGGGTGGAGGCAGAGCACGCTCCCATATCCTATCAGAGATAGACAGACGAGGCTGAAGCGTTAAGAGTGGAGACTGCACTAGTGCAGAGGGAGTGGTTATAAGCACACTCAACTATCACATGTTCTCTTTTGAAGGGAACCACACAGCTGTTGAGTACACTAAGCAAGCACAACAGACAGTGTCCAAGCCACAAAAAAATAAAATAATTATTGACAGTTAATTTTTTATTTTATTTACGGTATTGTGTTCCCAAAGAGGTTGTGAGGAGGTGGTCCACAGCCCACTCAGCACGTTAATATCATTTTCACACTATAGTACCGACCTGAACCGTACTGGCTCGCTTTTCCAGCTTTGTTCCAAAAACTATGGGCAATGCTTTACCAGGCCAGCGCAGTACCGTTTGGTTTGGCTCAGTTTAAATCAGCTCAATAGTATTAACGTGTTAATAGCGTGTTGTTAATGTGTCTGTTTAGTGGTGTGGGGCTGACTGGTCACTGCCCACTGGCGTCTAGACTGTCCGGGAGCAGCTTGGTGAGGATCCAGGAGCGCAGTAGCTCAATCTCTGGCCGGGAGAGCTGGTGCTGGAGGCCTGGGAACGAGTGGAAGGTGGTCGTCATCCCAGCCTTCTTCAGCAGGGCCGTAGTTTCTTCTCCCCACTTATGGAACACCAACTCGTCTCCTGTCCCATGGCCCTGGAATAGCTCTGGGAGGGGGCTCCCCGCCCTTGCCCGCTCCTCCACAGCCTAGCAGGGGGAGAAGTCAGTCAGACACTTCTAGACTGCTTACTAGCACACTCTACAGGTCCAATATCTCTGTCAGAACCAAGTGTAGCAAACTCCTGATAAATGCAAGATCTTGGATGTGACATGGAGCATCTTTGAATTGGGACACTACATCAATACACCAATATTTCTCTACCACCATCTGTCATTCAAACGACGGTTTAGCAGGTCGTTGTAGTTTTCTGGCGCTCTATTCAAGATTTTGAATATTGTCTGGACATTTTAGTAGACATTGTACCAGTGACAACCTGCCTTACCTGATATACTACAGAGTCCTTGTTGAGAAAGCTGGACAGAACAAAGACTCCTGCTACGTCAGGGTGATAACGGCACGCTAGGTGGAGGGCCATAGCTCCGCCCATAGAGAAACCCCCTTTGGACGAGGAACAAGACAAAACAGAACATGTTATTGTACTGGGTCAATTAGGTCTCTTTGTGCAGGTATTCACTGAAAATGTGTATTGAATATTGTACCCAAAGTGCTTTTCCCAGGAAAATCACATTTCTCAACTGTGCATACTAGGAATAATATAAGGTAGGAACATAATAATAAATATATTCATTTATTATTATGTATGAGTAACAGTAGTTTAAGCCATCCTGGCAGTTTAAGCTGTCCGAAGTGGAAAATACTCTGCCTTTAACTGAGAAAGAAAAGAAAAAACATTAAAATGAAACAGACTCCTTAGTTCCACATCATCAGCTTTTCGCTCCTCAGGAGTCGGCATCCGTTCACGAGTCCGTCCTTAATCTCACATCTGGGTACATCTGGGAAAGTGTGAAAGTACCCATCATCCTGTCAGAGGGGGAAGAATGGAGATATGGAGGGAAGGGGGAGTTCACACGCTTTGCCCAACGAATAAAACATTTGTCCATGAGATTCTGTTTATTTCTTTACTTCACCGGCTATACTCTTTGGGGGAAAAAGGTGTTATCTAGAACCTAAAAGGGTTCTTTGGCTGTCCCCATAGGATAACCCTTTGTAGAAGCCTTTTTGGTACTAGGTAGAGCCATTTTGGGTTCTACCTGGAACCAAAAAGGGTTCTCCTATGGGGACAGCTGAAGAACCCTTTTTTTCCCAAGAGTGTATACTTTGAGACCGTCTTTCTGGTATACTCTCAGTCGCTCATTCCAATCCACGATAACAAACCTCAATCATACATTCCCATTCTAATGTCTCCTTCTTTCGTATACCCCTCCGCTGTGCTGTTTGGGTACAGTGCTGCTGTGTGTTTTCAGTGTGTGTGTGTGTGAGCCTATATGTGTGAAATCATGACTGTGGCGATAGCTTCTCTTTTCTGAGATTTCCCGACGGATCCGTGCTTTTTTTAAAGAGTGAAAAACACGAACACAAAAGCCTGCGGTGGCGGCTTTTACTTGAAAAACTTTTTTCCATGGAAAGTTCTGCCGCTTGTCAGTCCGTCAGCGCGGCAAGTGGACTCTGGGTACAGACCACTCTGTTTCTCCAGTATGCCGAGTGATTCCAAGGAGTATTTATAGTTAATGACAAAATGTTATGATTTAGGGAGATAATATTTCAGCAGTCTCCCAGGAACATGTGTTTTTTGAATCACTTTCTCGAGTGGAGTTCGGGGGCTTTTCTGGCGTTCCACACTGGGCCTTTCACACAAACGCGCGGCTCTTTTTTTTATATTTATATTTCCGTATATTTATATATTTCAGGGCTTGTAGGTTAACCCTTTCCCCAATGTTCCCATCGGTTTCCCCTTTCATGGACGCTATCATTTGTTCTCTTACAGAGACATAAAACTTGCGATGGCCCCCCACATATTTCCTGTGGGAACTCTTACCTAGGTTCTAAAATAGTGTTTATGGCGCTTGATCCGAGCGGTTTTATGTCATCGTTATCGAACCTGATAACCAAAATATTTGGGGGAAAAGGATTTGCTGCACCCGAGAATCCCTCCAGAAATACTTTACGGTTCATAATTGGCAGCGTATAAAAGGATAAAGAAACCTGATAACTTGCATTCTTCATTTTATATCATGACAGAGGGAGTTGAGAACACCAAGGCCAAGAGAGAGTGGTGTGTGTGGAGAGAGAAAGAGCAAGATCAAGCAAATGGGCAAGTGGACGGGTGCATAATACACATTCAGGAGGGGGTCATGGAGTTAGGAAGTCATGAGGAAGGTAACGAGTGAAGGAGAGATCATACAGCCAAATCTGACATACGGCCAGAAAGAGACAGGGAAATCAAACAAAGAGCTCTAGTAGCAGCAGAATTTGTGTGCGTGTATGTGTGTGAGACAGTACCTATGATCATCCTGTGCTTTGGTACTCCTGCCCTGATCTCCTCCTGTATAACCGCTCCCAAGGACTTGGCCATGGCGTCTATAGACTCCAAGTGCTCCAGGCTGTCCTGTGAGATCTTGTAGCGGTCAAACCACACATTGGACAGAGCCCCCCGCATGGGTGTGTATGGCCTGAGGGGTCAACAGAAGACAGAACCAGATTCAAAGTTTAGCTATGTAATGAGGAAAGGTTCGGGCAGTGAGGGTCACATGGGAGGATGAGAAGATTTACCCCTTTCCACAATATCGTGCTGTCCCGAACAGCACTGGCTTGGAAATGATCTATTCACATGGTCCATTCATCTCGGTGCGGTAGTGTGAAACGGGTATTAGGCGATTTAGCCTATTTAAATTGCTGTTCAGGGTCCATATTCACAAAGCATTGGAGTAGGAATGCTAACCTAGGATATATAATCATAATCATTATTATCTAAAAAGGCTAAACTGATCCTAGATCAACTCTGAGATGCTTTATGAATACATGCCCAGATGTTCTACCTGTCTGGGTTAGTTACGTTATTTTAAAGACAACAGTTGAAGGGCATTGTCTGTGTGTTGAGGGGTTTCAGCAGCTTGACTGCAGGACTGTATATGGCATTTAGCAGCAGGTGGCCTAGTGGTTAGAGCGTTGGACTAGTAACCGAAAGGTTGCCAGATCGAATTCCCGAGCTGACAAGGTACAAATCTGACGTTCTGCCCCTGAACAAAGCAGTTAACCCACTGTTCCTAGGCCGTCATTGTAAATAAGAATTTGTTAACTGACTTGCCTAGTTAAATAAAGGGTAAAATAAATAAAAATACCTGGCTGGAGCTGTGGGATATACCACTCTGATGTGGGGGAAAGCCAGGTCCGGTACCGAAACCTCTTTGACCCATGCTCGCACTCCCTGTCCAGTGTCTCCTGCATGGCAGAAGTGAAGAGTTAGCCAATATAACTGACTCGCCAGTCACTAGGCTTACAGAGCAGAACCTTGGTTTCACCAACATCCCTTTCACATGTTGCTGACTGTTTTTGGAATAAACCGTATATTGAATATTGGTGACGCCACAATTATATTTTTGTTGTTGTTGAGTTGCTCACATTTACTATAATAATTTGTTTTAAAATATTTGATACATTTTTATTTAACATTTCTTTTTTCAGGGAGATATCAGATAAATACATAGCATTCCGTTTTTTTCTTTTGTGATCAAGGCCAAATATTAAGTATCCTTAGAATAACATTTCCCAATGCTGACGACTTAATTGAATGTATCGATCTACGTTGCTTCTGTTAGCTACATTATTAATTTGCCACAGTAGGCCATATCATAACTCAGTTACAGTTGCGTGGAAGCCACATAAGTTTGCATAGTTATAAAGTTCAAAAGACAGTCCTGTCTGTCCATCACTGTACAAAAGCTTTCAGTATCTAAATCGAAAGTACTCTGGCAATGCTACAGGCTAGGCTATAGGTCGCTAACCTACCACAACTCCCAGTTATTATGAGGCTAGTTCAGCGTAGTTACCGTTGAAGAAATGTCAATAAACATCGAGAGCATTGTAAAACGTAACCACCTGAGCCGTGTAAGAAGATGACCGACGCGGAGTGTTTCCCCGTTGGAGATGCAACACACTTGCGTAGAAGTTTGCTGCTCTGTACGGCAGCCATGACTTCTCTGTGTCTCGCGAGATTACAGAGCAGACAGACAGGCATCTGTGATTGGATAGGCGCAATTTACAGATGACCAAAACCTAAACTCCCGATAGGTTGTTTCCGACTGCACATATTGCTCAATCCGGATGACACAAAGATTAGGGAATTTACGATGCATGTGCACATGCTCCAAGGCTGCTATGAAGGCTACATTTGGTAAATTATTTCAATACATTTTCACCTCCCCTTTGTAGGCTAACCATGTCAGAATTCATGGTCAAGGACCAATTTCCCCCTGATGCTATTTAGAGCCACTAAAGTATGAGTTTACATAGCCCCACAAAAACTGATGTCAGTGTGCTCTATCATGTGTGCAGTGATTTAATGGAATGTCTGGATCCACAAATCAGTTTAAACACATTCTAAGGTCTTATCTTTTATAAACATAGGCCTGTTTTACTCCGATTCTGGTCATTTTCACTTGCCTTGGACCACACAAACTGTATCCCAATCCCGACCCTCAATAATGTTGCAGAGAGGGATCCGCTTGAAAGTGGGTGGCTATCTTGCTGTGCCAAATACCAAAACTATAAACCCACTCAGGGGTCATTCCCTCCATTTTGTGTAATAGAACAGACTATAAATATTTTGTGAACCTTTCACTTAACATGTTTTACATGGGAAGCTCCCCTCTTTAGAATAGGCTGTTGATGTGAAACTTGATATTAGGCCTACATGTCTGGGTCATGGTGTCTATGCCATGTAACGCTGTTGTCCTTTTATTCCTTATTTGACAGGGCACAATGGTTGTATGACAAAGGAATGCACAGGTCTCTTTGGAGGTTGATGTGGAATACGGGGTGAAACATGACACATTCACTCAATCATTAACAAACTTTTAAAAATATATTTTTAAAAATGTAATCAGTGAGCTCCACAAATTAGTGCTTTAATTGTTTTTATGATTATTTCTTGGTTTAAGTAGCTTCACTACGTAGACAGAGGTGAAATAAATATTCAATACATCTAATGTGGGTTTTGTGTGAGTTGTTCAAAAGAACAAAATGTATTTTACGTTTAATTGAAGCCCATTGTGTGGCCTTGTTATGGATGGCACGCCGGAATGAATTCCCTCTGAGTGATTCATGCTGCTGACTGAGAAGTAAACTCACTGTTGTCTTTCAACCTGGACTCATGGGTAGACGTAACATAGTAAAGGTAAATCCGGGACACTCCAATAAGCATGATATGTTACGTTTCGTATGGTATGTATTAATTTGTGGATGTCCAGCATCTATTTTGTATGATATGTATGTTACGAATTGCAATTTGTACAATATGTTACTAATTGCAATTTGTACAATATGTTACAAATTTGCAAAAAGTATGATATGTTCCAATTTGTTATGGCTAACATTAGCTAGGTGGCTAACGTTTGCTAAACTAAGGGTTAAGGTTGGAGTTAGGAGTTAGGTCAAAGGGTTAAGGTTACAGTTAGGGTTAGCTAACATGCTAAGTAGTAAGTAGTTGCAAAGTTGCTAATTAGCTAAAATGCCAAAGTTGTCCATGATGAGATTCGAGCACGCAACCTTTGGGTTGCTAGACATTCACATTATATCCCTTCCCATCCACCCTACTTTTGGCTTTGCCTTAAGTAACCTTATGTGTTATGTAACCATACCAAACATAGTATATCACACTAATTTGAGTGTCCTGGATTTATGTTTACTATGTTGCTTCTAGTCTATGAGACCAGGCTGTGTCTTTAACCTGCATTGAGTGCTATGTGACAAGTATCTCACCTCACAGTTTATCGTCAGTGTTGTACTCATGTCCCTGTGCCTACCTTGCCCAGCTCTATCCTCACCTGCTTGTTATTGCCTATGATAGCATCTGGGTGTGCTTGTGTTGGTGTTAAAGTGTGCTACCTTGCTTCCGTGAGATACCCGTTGCAGCAGTGTCATGACAAATTTGTGAGTTTTTGCAGGTTTAAACCAGACAGTGAAAAAATATGTTCTAAAGATAACCTTAGCACTCATACCCCTCCCCCTCACAAACAAGCACTCGCTCATTCAAATTCTAACTCAGGTTAACCTATGTGCCCTATAAGTGGCTAAGTCATGTTGCTCATAGTAATAACTAATATCAATAGCACATACAGTGGGGCAAAAAAGTATTTAGTCAGCCACCAATTGTGCAAGTTCTCCCACTTAAAAAGATGAGAGAGGCCTGTAATTTTCATCATAGGTACACTTCAACTATGACAGACAAAATGAGAAAAAAATCCAGAAAATCACATTGTAGGATTTTTTATGAATTTATTTGCAAATTATGGTGGAAAATAAGTATTTGGTCACCTACAAACAAGCAAGATTTCTGGCTCTCACAGACCTGTAACTCCTTCTTTAAGAGGCTCCTCTGTCCTCCACTCGTTACCTGTATTAATGGCACCTGTTTGAACTTATCAGTATAAAAGACACCAGTCCACAACCTCAAACAGTCACACTCCAAACTCCACTATGGCCAAGACCAAAGAGCTGTCAAAGGACACCAGAAACAAAATTGTTGACCTGCACCAGGCTGGGAAGACTGAATCTGCAATAGGTAAGCAGCTTGGTTTGAAGAAATCAACTGTGGGAGCAATTATTAGGAAATGGAAGACATACAAGACCACTGATAATCTCCCTCGATCTGGGGCTCCACGCAAGATCTCACCCCGTGGGGTCAAAATGATCACAAGAACGGTGAGCAAAAATCCCAGAACCACACCTAGTGAATGACCTGCAGAGAGCTGGGACCAAAGTAACAAAGCCTACCATCAGTAACACACTACGCCGCCAGGGACTCAAATCCTGCAGTGCCAGACGTGTCCCCCTGCTTAAGCCAATACATGTCCAGGCCCGTCTGAAGTTTGCTAGAGAGCATTTGGATGATCCAGAAGAAGATTGGGAGAATGTCATATGGTCAGATGAAACCAAAATATAACTTTTTGGTAAAAACTAAACTCGTCGTGTTTGGAGGACAAAGAATGCTGAGTTGCATCCAAAGAACACCATACCTACTGTGAAGCATGGGGGTGGAAACATCATGCTTTGGGGCTGTTTTTCTGCAAAGGGACCAGGACGACTGATCCGTGTAAAGGACAGAATGAATGGGGCCATGTATCGTGAGATTTTGAGTGAAAACCTCCTTCCATCAGCAAGGTCATTGAAGATGAAACGTGGCTGAGTCTTTCAGCATGACAATGATCCCAAACACACCGCCCGGGCAACGAAGGAGTGGCTTCGTAAGAAGCATTTCAAGGTCCTGGAGTGGCCTAGCCAGTCACCAGATCTCAACCCCATAGAAAATCTTTGGAGGGAGTTGAAAGTCCGTGTTGCCCAGCAACAGCCCCAAAACATCACTGCTCTAGAGGAGATCTGCATGGAGGAATGGGCCAAAATACCAGCAACAGTGTGTGAAAACCTTGTGAAGACTTACAGAAAACGTTTGACCTCTGTCATTGCCAACAAAGGGTATATAACAAAGTATTGAGATAAACTTTTGTTATTGACCAAATACTTATTTTCCGCCATAATCTGCAAATAAATTCATTAAAAATCCTACAATGTGATTTTCTGGATTTTTTTTCTCATTTTGTCTGTCATAGTTGAAGTGTACCTATGATGAGAATTACAGGCCTCTCTCATATTTTTAAGTGGGAGAACTTGCACAATTGGTGGCTGACTAAATACTTTTTTGCCCCACTGTACAAGTCCAAAAGAGATTGAACAATCTGTTAAAACTCTCAGTATTTGTGTGTGTGTGTGTGTGAGTGAGTGAGTGAGTGAGTGTGAGAGAGAGAAAGAAAGAAAGATTTAGAGTGGGGTCAGGTTGTAAGTAAAGCTTTGCAGTGGGTTTGGCACTCTCTCAGGCTCTCAGAGGTTGGTTGTTATAAACAATAAACAGTAGAGGCTCTGGTGGCCCACCGACAGTAGCTGTGGAAGAAGTAAATCAAACTGTGATTCTTTCAGTAGTGCTGTTATAGACTGAGTCAGAACTAAACATGCCACACACACACACACACACACACACACACACACACACACACACACACACACACACACACACACACACACACACACACACACACACACACACACACACACACACACACAGGTTTCTCAGGGAAAGAAATAGCTGATCTGTCTTCATTTAGGGACCCAAATCCCCCAGAGCTTTACGCCAGATGCTGTCCTATCCTAACTATATATATTTTTTTTTCAAAGTGAAATAAAAATGGGAGACGTTAAGCCATAGAGGACAATCCTTGCTTCTGTTAATTCCTACTGCTGGTTTTATCATATTGGAAAGTTTGACTGGGAAGTTAGAGTACTTTGATCGCAGCAATTTTTCACCCTGCTGTTTGTCTTTTGCCTTTCATTTTTCACTTTTTTCTCTCTAAATGTGAGCTCACTGGTGAGCCCGTTTGGGGCTGCCGTGGAAAGGTAGCTTCTTCACATCAATCAGTGCTGATAAAATAATCCCCACACTCAGATTGAGAGGAGCGATGAGTTAAACAACTCATCTCTCTCCCTACTCAGAGGTCTTTCTGTGATTCAGGTCCATGACGGCATTTTTTATTTATAGAGGGAACTTAGTTAGCAAAAGGAAAAATGCCAGCAATGGAAACTTGTTCTCCCCTTTCCAGTTAGGCAGGCTAAAGGGGATTGGTTTGATCTTACATAGTACACTCATAACTCAAAGGGACTCAACATGGACTCACAACACAGCAGTCACATATGAATCATACTTCAGTCCACTTTGACTCACACATGATAGGAATGACATCACTGGACTCCCAGCTCTGGAACTATACATATCTACAGTATGGCCTTGTGTTATCTAGATATATCAGCGTTTTATTACTGTACTACTGCACAGGATTCCATACACAACTACCTGTATGGGCTCTGCCAAGGCTTCTGAACTTGTGCAGTCACAATTTATTTATGCCTACTATGTGATCTGTGCCCTGGATGCACTACAGGTTAGTGTCCTTTTGGCAGAGGCTCCAGGTGTCTGTATTATCAGGACCTGTCCTCACTCCCTGTATAGTGCCGTTGCCGCTGACTCTATTGACCTGCGTGTCCTGCCTCAACCCACAATACAGTGTGCTGCCTTGGCTGCTCTCTCACCGCGTTTTATGGCCTCACTTCAAAGGTCCCTGCTGCAGCCCTGCCAGAGAGCGCCACATAACTCAGCCAACATAAAAGTATGGCCGACCATCAATTTTTTTACGGAGAAAAAAACCCCTAAGTAAACACAATGGGCTCCTAACAAGCAAACTAACGGGGAAACAATGCCACCGCCTCTGTCCATGTTCATTTGGAACCAGCCAAGTCAGCTGTTGACGGTTTCGCTTTTAATATCTGTAAATGTATTTTCATTATGTACCCAATCCATAATTCCTCCTACCTACAGCGGTGCAGAGGTATTGGGTTTTCAGGAATGTGCACGGGAGGCCAAGGAATTTTTTGGCGATGTGATTTTATTTTCAGGGTTCACTTTGATGTGGATGGATGTGTTCTCCATTCTCTCCCTTAACGAGAAAATCAGAAGCATACATGCCAGCACAAAGGTCAACTGGGAAAAGTGTACTCTTATGGAGAGGTTTTGGTTTACACAACCATTTTGATGTGGTCGTTGTATCTAAGTTTAAGAGCAGGGTTTGGAGGTAATACTCTTTATGCTCTCCTTACCTTTTTATCAGAGCTATGAATATCCACTCTCTCTATCCTCTCTCAGATACCACTGCATCCATAGCTCCACCTCATCAACCCCATTGGCCCTGCCATATTACTGTAGCCTCCCTTCTCTAACAGTGTTCCCTCTATGAAAAAGTCTGCTGTCAGTGCAGGAAAAACTTGGTGTATAGAATTTGCCTCTAAGTGCTGGTCCAGGGAATGTTTGCTGCATTAGCTAATAGTGGTTGAGGTCAGACGTGGGCTAGGGAAAGCTGATCCTAGACCAGCGCTCAGGGCCAGGGGCAACGTCTCCCCAGAGTATTGGGGAAGCACCTGCTCTCCCTGGGCCTATGATTTAACCATAACACAGAGCTTCTGCAGCTCTGACTTCAGAAAGGTTTCCATTACACAGGAAAAAGGGGGAAGCAGTGTTTTCTGAGCTGTGAGCGGTCACAGTTTGCGCTCATGCCAACTTCCAACTGTATTTTTGGAAAATGAAGGGCGAAGTGAGAGCATCGCCACAGCATTTTGCACGGCACGGGCTCCTCTCAGGGTTGATTTTGGATGGGGGAGGCCCTCTGGAATGGATCTTACCTCTTTGTTTTGAAGGACCTGTCATGGAGAATGACTGGGAAGCAAAAATGTTGAGAAGCATGAAATAGAGAGAGAAATTCAGAGAGAAAGTGATGCAACACACAGTTCTGTATAATGACTCATTTGAACCCCCCCAACAAATTAGAATGACCCTTGTAATATTTTGGTTGTGTCTGAGACCATATTGAATTTAATATTTCAAACAGATAAGCCCCGGCCGAGTCATTGGAATCACTGTCGTTTATCTGACTGGCTGAATATTGAGAGATGCAGGAGGAAATGTGAAATCCGACTCCTGATCTAATTTCCCTCTTTCCCCTCTACCCCACCCCAAACATTCTGTTCCCACATTGTTAGATTCTGATGTCCCATCCCAGGGGCTCTAAGTGCCACATCCCTTCCTCTCACCTTGCTTTGAAATCAGACACGGTGTAACGGTCATCATATTTTTCCTCCTCCTCGTTTGAGGAGAGGCGAGAAGGATTGGACCAAAATGCAGCGTGTGATGAATACATAATGAATTTTAATAATAATAACGAAGACGAAAATATACTTGAACAAACTACAAAGCAATAAATGAAGTCAACAGACCTGAACAAACGAACTTACATAAACACGAAGAACGCACGAACAGGAACAGACTACATACACGAACGAAAACGAAACAGTCCCGTGTGGTGCGACATACACAGACACGGAAGACAATCACCCACAAACAAACAGTGAGAACAGCCTACCTTAATATGGTTCTCAATCAGAGGAAACGTCAAACACCTGCCTCTAATTGAGAACCATATCAGGCAACACATTAAACCCAACATAGAAACACAATACATAGAATGCCCACCCCAACTCACGCCCTGACCAACTAAACACATACAAAAACAAGAGAAAACAGGTCAGGAACGTGACACACGGGAAGAAAATATGAAGTTATTTGTTATTTTCCACCCCCCTCCCCCAAAATAATTGATCAAAATAAATGTCATGGTGGTGTTATGCAAATGTGCCACATCCCCTGCTTAACAGGGTAGCCTTACTTTTTGGGCCTCTGTCTTGAGATGCTCAACCCTGGCTAAACTCAATGCACAAGCTACTGTTCGACTGTTTATGTCTCTTTAAAAAGTCATAGTCTATCGAAAGCCCTGTTGGCACCATGGTCCATGCCCCCTTGAGACAGTGACCTTGTGTGTGTCTTTGAAGTAGCGCCATGGTGGAGTGCATGAAACCTCAGGTACAATGGCCATGAGCCTCAGCTGGGTCACTTTGACTATCGCTTTCATTCCGTGTCAGCTCACCTGGCCACTGGCAATTTCCAAAATGACACTGTAGGGCTATTGCTAACCAATGTCCACTCTAACATCCCCTCCCAGCTTCTATTCCTGTCTCCACCGAGCAGCAGATGATGCTGGGAATCTGCCAGCCGGAATATAAAAAGGGCCAGACGATGATGGTGCCCCCTCCAACAGGAGTGACTTGATTTCAAAGAGAGAGAGGGATAGAGAGAGAGACAAAGAGGGGGGAGAGAGAGAGAGAAAGAGAGAGAGAGAAAGATATGTGGTATGGGGGCCAAGGGGCAATGGGGATCATCAACTTGGAGTCTTGAGTTACGGGCTCACATGCAACACTGAATGGGTTTCACTGACAGGTGACAGGGATTTCCCCAGAGACAGAGGCAGAATTCCAAACACTTGGGCCTGAAGAACACAAGAAGTGGCCGTGGTGGAGTTGGGCGACCAGGTTTTAAGGTGAAGGGTCATAAATCTCACTTATCAACACAGCAGTGACATATGAGGTCCTTGGAGACAGCACCCCCCCCCCCCCCCCACACACTCTAAACCCCCTGATCTGATTTGAGCTGTGCAGCCTGGGACTGGGTTTGGCACGTTCCCTGGCAGTGGAAAGTTCAAGGGTGAAGGGTCAGAGGTCTTGTTAGTGATAGGGTGGATAGTAGTGAGTAGAGGGAGGTGAGCGCGGCTTTGTCTGTCTCTCATACTTTATTTAATTTTGATCGCGTTGCAATATTGAGATGAAAACGGGAGGAAATATGAACTTTCTCTTTTTAGATGCAGTCAGAAACCCAAGTTGTATTATGTTTGTTTATAAAGAAATGCCAGGAAATAATGTTATGTTCAACATACAGTTGAAGTCGGAAGTTTACATACACCTTAGCAAAATACATTTAAACTCAGTTTTTCACAATTCCTGACATTTAATCCTAGTAAAAAATTCCCTGTCTTAGGTCAGTTAGGATCACCACTTTATTTTAAGAATGTGAAATGTCAGAATAATAGTAGAGAGAATGATTTATTTCAGCTTTTATTTCTTTCATCACATTCCCAGTGGGTCAGAAGTTTACATACACTCAATTAGTATTTGGTAGAATTGACTTTAAATTGTTTAACTTTGGTCAAACGTGTCAGGTAGCCTTCCACAAGCTTCCCACAATAAGTTGGGTGAATTTTGGCCCATTCCTCCTGACAGAGCTGGTGTAACTGAGTCAGGTTTGTAGGCCTCCTTGCTCGCACACGCTTTTTCAGTTTGCCCACAAATGTTCTATAGGATTGAGGTCAGGGCTTTGTGATGGCCACTCCAATACCTTGACTTGGTTGTCCTTAAGCCATTTTGCCAAAACTTTGGAAGTATGCTTGAGGCCATTTGGAAGACACATTTGCGACCAAGCTTTATCTTCCTGACTGATGTCTTGAGATGTTGCTTCAATATATCCACATAATTTTTCATTCCTCATGATGCCATCTATTTTGAGAAGTGCACCAGCACCTCCTGCAGCAAAGCACCCCCACAACATGATGCTGCCACCCCCGTGCTTCACGGTTGGGATGGTGTTCTTTGGCTTGCAAGCTTCCCCCTTTTTCCTCCAAACATAGCGGTGGTCATTATGGCCAAACAGTTCTATTTTTGTTTCATCAGACCAGAGGACATTTCTCCAAAAAGTACGATCTTTGTCCCCATGTGCAGTTGCAAACCGTAGTCTGGCTTTTTTTATGGCGGTTTTGGAGCAGTGGCTTCTTCCTTGCTGAGCTGCCTTTCAGGTTATGTTGATATAGAACTCGTTTTACTGTGGATATAGATACTTTTGTACCTGTTTCCTCCAGCATCTTCACAAGGTCCTTGGCTGTTGTTCTGGGATTGATTTGCACATTTCGCACCAAAGTACGTTCATCTCTAGGAGACAGAACGCGTCTCCTTCCTGAGCGGTATGACGGCTGCGTGGTCCTATGGTGTTTATACTTGCGTACTATTGTTTGTACAGATGAACGTGGTGCCTTCAGGCATTTGGAAATTGCTCCCAAGGATGAACCAGACTTGTGGAGGTCTACCGTTTTTTTTCTGAGGTCTTGGCTGATTTCTTTTGATTTTCCCATGATGTCAAGCAAAGAGGAGCTGAGTTTGAAGGTAGGCCTTGAATTACATCAAATGATGTCAATTAGCCTATCAGAACCACCTAAAGCCATGACATAATTTTCTAGAATTTTCCAAGCTGTTTAAAGGCACAGTCAACTTGGTGTATGTAAACACAATGAATTATAAGAGAAATAATATGTCTGTAAACATTTGTTGGAAAAATGACTTGTGTCATGCACAAAGTAGATGTCCTAACCTACTTGCCAATATAGTTTGTTAACAAGACATTTGTGGAGTGGTTGAAAAACGAGTTTTAATGACTCCAACCTAAGTGTATGTAAACTTCCAACTTCAACTGTATCTTTTCATGTATGTGTATCCCCGGTGATGTAAGGACTATGTTTAATAATGATTTGCAACACTTGCGAGTAACAGAGCTGCCGAATATTATAAACACAATTAAAGTTGTGTTTGCTACTATAGCAACAACCCGTGCCATAGCAACCTGGAAGAATCCCACAAATGTAATTTGGGTGTGTTTCAGAGTGGAGAATTTCAGAAGTTCATGGTAAACATGTGCTATGTAACAGTTTCTGTGTGTTTGTGTGGGTGTTTGTGTGTGTACACGTTTTACTATACTTGGGAGTGCCAGAAGTCCTCACAAGAATATTAAACCAACTTGTAAAAGGCTATTTTAGGCTTAGGGGTTAGGTTTAGAGTTAGAATTAGGATTAGGGGTTAGTGGTTAGGGGTGAGGGTTAGGGGTGAAGGTTAGGGTAAGGTTTCAGGTTAGGATTAAGGTTGGGTTAGGGAAAATAGGATTTTTAATGGGAATCAATTGTTGGTCCCCAAAAAGTGAAGGTTACAGCGGGTAATGTTACAGGTTGAGGTGATAATAACGGTAAAGGTTGGATTGTTATTGCTGAGAATGTCACAGGAGTCAGGAGCTTGGGGAAGGAAATGTGATGGCTGTAAATGTAGCGAAACAGGTGACAACAGCAGTTACAGGTGAGAATCAATTAGTCATTCATTGTTTGGTAGATATACAAGTTGTACAGTCAAACATATTCTAGTAGTTTAGCAAAATATATTATAGTTGTATAGTCAAAAAGGTTTTAGTTGGATAGTCAAAGATGTCATAGTTGTATAGTCAAATACAGGTAACTGCCAAAATAATGGAAACACCAATATAACGGGACTTAATAGGGAGTTGGGCCACCACGAGCCAGAACAGCAGCTTCAATGCATCTTGGCATAGATTCTGGAACCTTATTGGAGGAATGCGAGACCATTCTTCCACAAGAAATTCCATCATTTGGTGTTTTGTTGATGGTGATGGAAAACGCTATCTCAGGAGCAGCTCCAGAATCTTCCAGAAGTGTTCATTTGGCTTTAGATCTGGTATGTGAGACGGCCATGGCATATGGTTTATATTGTTTTCATTCTATACAAACCATTGTTTAGTAAAATATGTTATAGTTGTGTAATTATAGATGTTATAGAGTTTCACACACGCACGCACACACACACATACACATTTACACGGGACAGTGACAAATGGGGACTGTCGAATACTGTCACATGACCAGGAAGTTTGAGTGGCGATCCAGTGCCTCTGTGTTTTATACTTTTTACACTTATGCGTGTCTAGTTCTGTTCCATACCGTGTTGGCTGGATTTTGCCTTCTCCTGGAGCTAACGTTAGCAGGCTACCCTTGGCTAGCTCGGTTACCTAGCCCTCACCGGAAAAGCTTATTTCATGTTGCAGTTGGCTCTTGTAGCCGGGACTGCTGTTTCTGACCCAAGTATAAGGATGTTGGATTCCTCTGATTTGGACAGTAGCCATGAAATATGAGACCTGTGAAATGTTCACCGTAGCAAAAGAGTGTACTGACTTTTACACTTGTAAATAGTGCAAGCAACTTGTTGCCTCAAAATACCAGATCACTGAACTACTAGAGGAGAACAGGATCCTAAAAGAACGTCTTGCTCTGGCTAAGGAGACTCCAAGATTGCATGCTGTTTTCGATGCGACAATTCTAAATGACCGAGGAGATAATCCAGCGTACTCTACGAGACTGGGCTCCTCTGCAGTAGCCACTGAAGATCCTACCTTGGACCACGTTCCCATAATAACATGGATCTTGTTTTATGGATCTGGTCCTGCGTTACTGAGCCGGCCATCCCCTGGATCCACCCCCATAGCACGTCCCACAGGCTCGCAGTGACCCTCTCGTCATCCTCCAGTGGTGGTTGCTATAGGGAGCTCCATAGTTAGGGATGTGGTGGTCATGAAAGCTAGGACCTACTGCTTCCCTGGAGCCCCTGTTCGGGACATAGATCACCAGGTCCCTGGAGCGATGGAGATGCACCCGAATGCTCACGGTAGTCATTCATGTTGATACAAACGTCATCCATCTTCCTAAATCGGAGCAATTAAACGATGACTTCAGAGGGCTCATAGGCAGGCTAAAGGAGACAGGCAAGTGGGTTCTCATTTCCGGTCCTCTACCAACAATGGAATGCTTTAGTCATCTCCTCTAGCTACACTACTGGCTTAAATCCTACTGTTCCTCAATGAATTTGGAGTACATTGAAAATGTTTACCACTTTTGGGAGAGGCACCAGTTATACAAGAGGGATGGCTTGCATCCAAATATGAAAGGGGAAAAAGTTGTCTGGTGTATACTATTGCCCCCACAGCTAACCAGGCTCTGTCAGAGTTTCATCAATCTGTCTCTATTTCCCTGCAGAAAGCCTTTGTTGAACTGAAATTAGTACTTAATGCAGGTAAAACCAAGTATGTTATTTTCCAAATCACTTAAAATGTATCTGATCATTTTTGCATACGTACTTTTGATGGTCTGGATTGACAAAAAACTATCTTTCAAAAACCATGTTGATCAGTTAGTTAATTACGAAATTAAGAATTAAAATAGGCTTCTTCCATAGGAACAGGTCCTGTCTTTCGTTAATTAGCAGCAAAAAAATAATTCAGTGAGCATTCAATCCGGTTATTGACTATGGCGATATTTCAGCCACACCCGGTGTTGGCAGGTGTATAAAATCGAGCACACAGCCATGCAATCTCCATAGACAAACATTGGCAGTAGAAGGGCCTTATTGAAGAGCTCAGTGAATTTCAATGTGACATCGTCATAGGATGCCACCTTTCCAACAAGTCAATTCGCCAAGTTTCTGCCCTGCTAGAGCTGCCCCGGTCTACTGTAAGTGCTGTTATTGTGACGTGGAAACCTCACAATAACACTTCAGCCGCGAAGTGATAGACCACACAAGTTCACAGAATGGGACCGCCGGGTGCTGAAGCACGTAATGCATACATATAGTCTGTTCTCAGTTGCAACACTCACTACCGAGTTCCAAACTGCCTCTGGAAGCTACGTCTGCACATTAACCGTTTGTCGGGAGCTTCATGAAATGGGCTTCCATGGCCGAGCAGCCGCACACAAGCCTAAGATCACCATGCGCAATGCCAAGCATCGGCTGGAGTGGTGTAAAGCTCGCCGCCATTGGACCCTGGAGCAATGGAAATGCGTTCTCTGGAGTGTTGAATCATGCTTCAACATCTGGCAGTCCGCCGGAAAAGTCTCAGTTTGGCAGATGCCAGGAGAACGCTACCTTCCCGAATGTATAGTGCCAACTGTAAAGTTTGGTGGAGTATGAATAATGGTCTGAGGCTGTTTTTCATTGTTCGGGCTAGGCCCCTAAGTTCCAGTGAGGGGAAATCTTAACGCTACAGCATACAATGACATTCTAGACAATTCTGCGCTTCCAACTTTGTGGCAACAATTTGGGGAAGGCCCTTTCCTCGTTCAGCATTATAATGCCCACTTGTACAAAGTGAGGACTATACAGAAATGGTTTGTCAAGATCGGTGTGGAAGAAAAAAAAAGTAAACATGTTTGGTGTTTGCCAAAAGGCATGTGGGAGACTCCCTAAACATATGGAAGAAGGTACTCTGGTCAGATGAGACTAAAATTGAGCTTTTTGGCCATCAAGGAAAACGCTATATCTGGCGCAAACCCAACACCTCTCATCACCCCGAGAACACCACCATTTTCATCGACAGGGACTGGGAAACTGGTCAGAATTGAAGGAATGATGGATGGTGATAAATACAGGGAAATTCTTGAGGGAAACCTGTTTCAGTCCTCCAGAGATTTGAGACTGGGATGGAGGTTCACCTTCCAGCAGGACAATGACCCTAAGCATACTGCTAAAGCTACACTTGAGTGGTTTAAGGGGAAACATTTAAATGTCTTGGAATGGCTTAGTCATAGCCCAGACCTCAATCCAATTGAGAATCTGTGGTATGACTTAAAGATTGATGTACATCAGCGGAACCCATACAACTTGAAGGAGCTGGAGCAGTGTTGTCTTGAAGAATTGGCAAAAATTCCAGTGGCTAGATGTGCCAAGCTTATAGAGACATACCTCAAGAGACTTGCAGCTGTAGCTGCTGCAAAAGGTGGCTCTACAAAGTATTGACTTTGGGGGGTGAATAGTTATGCACGCTCAAGTTTTCCGTTTTTTTTTGGTCATATTTCGTGTTTGTTTCACAATAAAAAATATTTTGCATCTTCAAAGTGGGAGGTATGTTGTGTAAATCAAATTATACAAACCCCCCAAAAATCTATTTTAATTCCAGGTTGTAAGGCAACAAAATAGGAAAAATGCCAAGGGGGATGAATACTTTCGCAAGCCTACATAGTGGAAAGCCTTCCCAGAAGAGTGGAGGCTGTTATAGCAGCAAAGGGGAGACCAACTCCAAATGAATGCCCATTATTTTGAAATGAGATGAGACCGTAGTCTCAGCTTTACTCCCTGCTTAAATAAAGGTTAAATAAATACTAAAATAGTCAAATATATTAGTTGTATAGTCGAAGATGTTATAGTTGTATAGTAAAAAATCTTGTAGTACAGAAAGACCCCACAACTATTGTACTGTCTATTGCAGGAACTGGAAACCTGATGCAGATCTTGACTAAATCACTGGGGTTTACATGGTTGGAAATCTCATAGATATTTTAATGATTTATGGTGCTACTCTCTGGCTGACAAACAACACCATGCTTTTGCTTCTTCTTATATTATATAAACATGATTTGGCCGAGTAAGACAAACATTATGCTAGTAATTAATAATCCTGTGTGAACAAGGCCCTGCCTTGGACTTCAGCTCGGTTATTTTCCATCTTTTCAGGAATCGCACAAAGTGTAAAAGATATTCTGGCCATGTGGAAAATGTGTGCTATAAGTGAAGGAACAGACATGGGTCCCATTCCAGAGGCATATAACATGATCCTCAGAGGTGGGCCAAGGGGGTCTGGGGTGGGGGTGGAGGGAGTTCAAGGGGGTCCCCACGCAATGTCGACAATATGATGCATATACAGTACAGTACCATACATACATACCATACATACAGTTGTAGCCTAAGTGATGGTCTGCTATTGACTGATTTCTTGTGTTGTTTGTCACTATGTCCTACAGTCTCACAGTGTTCCTGTATTTGTGTTAGGGAAAGGAAAAGTGTGTGTTGCTCTGTACACCCTGTAACCTGTACCCCCGCACATTGACTCGGTACCGGTACCCCCTGTATATCGCCTCATTATTGTTATTTTATAGTGTTACTTTACTTTATTTAGTAAATATTTCCTTAACTGTATTTTCTTAAAACGGCATTGTTGGTTAAGGGCTCGTAAGTAAGAATTTCACGGTAAGGTGAAAATTTGTTGTATTATGCGCATGTGACAAATACAATTTGATTTGATGTATTTAGCAGACGCTTTTGTCCAACTTCACTTACAGTCGTGCGTGCATACTGTACATTTTACATATGGCTGCTCCCGGGAAATCGAACCAATTATCCTGGTGTTGCTCTACCGATTGAGCTACAGAGGACCACTGTGCATGTGTCTCTGCACAGTGCAGTAAGGGAGTGGGAGAGCAGGTGAGATTACATTCGGTTCGTTACATTACATCCACATGTGTGTGGGAACTAAGTGACCTTGTGGTTCTTAAAGATAAACTCCATGCCGTTGTCTCTCACCTGCACTACCCAGGTGCTCGGAGTCTTTATTGCTGTAAGATGACCCTAAGTCAGAGTCCTGTGATGATTTATCCCTCAGATCTCTTATGGGAACAGGAATAAAGGGATTAAAGGTGGCTTGGAGTCCCAGGTGGGAAACCAATGGCACAAACAGCAGAACAGCCATGTCTCCTTCTCTCATTTCCTCATACACCTGTTATGAGTGTACTCAATACTTTAAAAAATGAATTAGTTTGGTATAATGTGTGTTTGTGTGCGTGCGTGCGTACGTGTGAGCACTTGTGTGCCCAACCGCTACGTGAATTTGAACAAGAGGAATCTTGTGTAGAAGCCTGCATTTACACAGTCATGCTATGCCATAATATGGCTATTATGCTTTGCCACGGTAGCCGAAAAGCATGGAGGATCATTTGTTTATGAGACGTGTGTGTAGAACTGTATCCACTCTACCAGACCAGATTACATTTCCATGTTATACACTGAGTTGTACAACACATTAGGAATACATTCCTAATATTGAGTTGGGGCGTGTACTCTACAAGGTGTCCAAAGTGTTCCACAGGGATGCTGGCCCATGTTGACTCTAATGCTTCCCACAGTTGTGTCAAGTTGGCTGGATGTCCTTTGGGTGGTGGACCATTCTTGATACACACAGGAAACTGATGAGCGTGAAAAACCCCTGCAGGGTTGCAGTTCTTTACACATTCAAAACTGGAACCTACTAGCATACCCTGTTCAAAGGCACTTAAATATTTTGTCTTGCCCATTCACCCTTTGAATGGCACACACACAATCCATGCCTCAATTGTCTCAAGGCTTAAAAATCCTTCATTAACCTGTCTCCACCCATTCATCTACACTGATTGAAATGAATTTAACAATACATTTGAACTGGATTCATCTAGTCGGTCTATGTCATGGAAAGAGCAGGTGTGCCTAATGTTTTGTATGTTCAATGTTCCAGGTTCCAGTTCCAGCTTCTATGTTATACACTCTTTCAAAAAACGATTCCAAAAGGGTTCTTTGGCTGTCCCCATGGGGTAATCCTTTGAAGAACCCTTTTGGGTTCCAGGTAGAAACCTATGTGGAAAGGGTTCTACAGTTCCAGGTTCTAGGTTCCAGATCAACCAGCCATAACACAGCTGCCATCGTACACAGCTGCCTTGGTCTTATTATTGAGCAAGGCTCCCTTAGAGAGAATTGTTGTTTGATTACAGTATGATGTCAGACAACACGGGGCACTGATGTCTAGTTATTTCTACATCCCGCTTGGTTAAATATACACAATTGTTCAAAAGTTTGGGGTCACTTAGAAATGTTCTTGTTTTTGAAAGAATAGCACATTTGTTGTCCATTAAAAATGCATTAAATTGATCAGAAATACAGTGTAGACATTGTTAATGTTGTAAATTACTATTGTAGCTGGAACTGGCTGGTTTTTTAATGGAATATCTACATGGGTGTACAGAGGCCCATTATCAGCAACCATCACTCCTGTGTTCCAATGGCACGTTGTGTTAGCTAATCCAAGTCTCGTACAATGCTGTGTACTACTCCCTTCACAGAACAGCGCACACGGGCTCTAACCAGAATAGAAAGAGGAGTGGGAGGCCCCGGTGCACTACTGAGCAAGAGGATACGTACATTAAGAGGGTCTTGTTTGAGAAACAGACGCCTCACAAGTTCTCAACTGGCAGCTTCATTAAATAGTACCTGCAAAACGACAGTCTCAACGTCAACAGTGGAGAGGCGACTCCGGGATGCTGGCCTTCTAGGCAGAGTTGCAAAGAAAAAAACATCTCAGCCTGGCCAATAAAAATAAAAGATTAAGATGGGCAAAAGAGCACAGACACTGGACAGAGGAAGATTGGAAAAAAGTGTTATGGACAGAAAAATCTATGTTTGAGGTGTTCGGATCACAAAGAAGAACATTTGTGAGATGCAGAAAAAATGAAAAGATTCTGGAGGAGGCAATGTGATGGTCTGGGGGTGCTTTGGTGGTGGTAAAGTGGGAGATTTGTACAGGGTAAAAGGGATCTTGAAGAAGGAAGGCTATCACTCCATTTTGCCATGCCATACCCTGTGGACGGCGCTTAATTGGAGCCAATTTCCTCCTACAACAGGACAATGACCCAAAGCACAGCTCCAAACTGTGCAATAACTATTTAGGGAAGAAGCAGTCAGCTGGTATTGTTTATAATGGAGTGGCCAGCACAGTCACCGGATCTCAACCCTATTGAGCTGTTGTGGGAGCAGCTTGACCGTATGGTACATAAGAAGTGCCCATCAAGCCAATCCAACTTGTGGGAGGTGCTTCAGGAAGCATGGGGTGAAATCTTTTCAGATTATCTCAACAAATTGACAACTAGAACGCCAAAAGTCTGCAAGGCTGTAATTGCCTGTAATATTTCAATTAAATATGATTATTTATAACCTTGTGAATGTCTTGACTATATTTCCTATTCATTTCGCAACTCATTTCATGTATGTTTTCATGGAAAACAAGGACATTTCTAAGTGACCCCAAACTTTTGAACGGTAGTGTATATATATTAAATAAGCTCACTCTGCCTTCACTTGTGGCATCACTCTCTATGTTGTGCTCCCAGTAGGACACAGATGGCTTTAACCCCCTTCAACCTTACTGTCCACAGGCTCTCTTATATGACCCCCAAAATCTGGGAAGGGCATCATACTGTATCACTGACTCAATCTGACCTTTCACCCATGGCATATTCTATGGCCTGAAATCTTTCCCAATTTCCTATTATTACTGTATGTCAACCCCCCCCCCCCCCCCCCCCCACCCAGGATTGCAGAAAGAATGAGCTACTCTGGCCAGAAAGTCACAGGGATGTTGGATTGTTTGTTATGAGGTTGTGAAAAGGCTCCCCTAAGTATATTGTGGAGACACACAACATTATAATTTCCAATGCTGCTTAAAGGGCGAGAGTACCTCCCCTGGTAGAGTCTCCACAAAGGAAAAACACACATTTTACAAACACAGCTAGGGGCTTAGCTAATTTAGCAAAGTGGGTTAGCAAGGCTGCGAGACAAGTCATTTTCCAATGTACTTTATTACAGAGAAGAAGTGGGTTACCTCAGCTATAAAATGTTGCATGTCACCCATGCACGGTGGCTCTGTTTATTTGTCCTATCATTTAAACAGTAGAGAAGGGCCCCTGGTGGGAGCCACGCTCAGGTAAGCAGGACCCACTTAATCTTGTTTTTCTCCCTCCAGGGAGTACAGAGAACAATGCTCTATTATCCCCTGTCATAAAATAAAAAGAAGAAGCTCACAGAGATGGGAACCTGGGTTATTATGACAGCCGGGGCTATGGTGGCTCTGGCATGCTAATAATAAAATGCTGGTTGATGCAACAGGGGGGAGAGAGAGACAGATCATGAAACAAGAGCTATGGGTTTGGCCCCCTGGTTCTTTTGCCTCTGCTGCACGTACTGGTACATTATCTGTAATCAGGCCTTCCATCTGGGAGCTCATTGTGAAAGTTCCCTGGCACCTCTCTGCTCAAAAGTCCCTCTGTGCCTGGATAACTCCCCCCCCCCCCCCCCCTGCCCACACCACAGCCATTTACTGTACTCTACATCAGTGGCAGTCAGTGCCGTTTAAGATGAGGGAGGACGATTATTTCTTTATGAGCATGGCCTTATTTCTATTACAGCATTTGGATGACTGTCATTCATATTCCATTCACCCAGAAGAGTTCCATAGCCAGTCAGCTAACATAGCATCCCTCTCTATTTGAGCTGGGTGTTTAAGTAGGCTAAACTAGCTAGTTGCATTCGCTAGATAAGTAATTGAAAGTGAAAAAAGGTTAGCGCTCTCTCTTCACTTTTGAAGAAATTAATTTTTCAAAACTGTTCAATTATTGTCTTTCTCTCTCTTTGAGTCAACTACTCACCAGATGTTATGCACTGCAGTGCTAGCTAGCTGTAGCTTATGCTTCCATTACTATATAAATTATCTGATCCTTTGATTGGGTGGACAACATGTCAGTTCATGCTGCAAGGGGTGTGAGAACCACGAGCCTCCTAGGTTTAGTTGTGAAGTCAATGTACCCAGAGTAGGATGGAAACTAGCTGTCCTCCAGCTACACCATGGTGCTACCCTACAGAGTGCTGTTGAGGCTACTGTAGACCTTCATTGCCAGCAGTGTGTTTTAATTAATGATTTGGTTACGTGAATATATTTAGTATAGTTTTATCTAAAAAGGATACGTTTTTAAATGTTTCACTATTTTTAAAATTCTGAAATTCAATGAGGAGGATGGTCCTCCCCTTCCTCCACTGAGGAGCCTCCACTGCTTTACACCACATACATACATACATACATACATACATACATACATACATACATACATACATACATACATACATACATACATACATACATACATACATACATACATACATACATACATACTGTACATACACATTTTCTGTACACACTGTATGCCCACACAGAAGACAAATACCTATAACATTGACTTCCGGGTCTGGGTTTCAGTAGGCGAGAGAGAAAACGGTACCACAGTCCTGAAACAACAAACAAACCCTTTGGCTGAAGCAAGAGGGGAAAATGTTTACCTCGAGACCAACAGATTTAGGAACTATGACCCTAGTAGTGCTTGACATGAATACACGGAAGAAAATGATGTTATGACATATTGACACCTTGACAGCCATGATTGAGTGTGTGATGTTTTCTGGTGGTATGTTATACTGATGAAGTGTTGATGTTCTTGTTTGCTGATATTTTGGTGGTCTTGGTGAAGTCATAACAATGAATAGCTAAATGTCTGAATCAAGCATCCTTGTGAGTAGCTGGAGTCTAACTCTACTTGAACAACTCTACCTGTGAAAATATATATCTATTTTTCTTATAAATCAAAGTCATTTCATTAATTTCAACATCTGTTAATGTGATATAATGGATGTGTTGAGAAAGAGTTAAACGGTGGGACATTAAAAAGTAATTCGCCATGTACAGTAAGTGCAAGCTGGTGTAATCAATGTTTTGTTAACAACCTGGAAAATTCATGAAAAGCAACATTAAAGTTTTGTAATCGGAGGGTGTGTGGACACACCGACGTCACTGTCTCTTAGCCTACTGACTTCCTTTCTGCTCGTTGGGAAACCGATAGGGTCCCTAAATCACAAGCCTCTACTACCCTGTCAAAACCGCCTCAGAGCCACTACCAACAATAATAAACATGTTATTTTCAAATCAACTTAATTAGCGGTTATTAAAAAAGTTCCTTTCACACTAATGATCGGTTTAATGATTTATGGCTAACCGGAATGAGCTCTGCCAAGCAGGCTGTTGGGATGCTCTAATGATTTCTTCTCCTCGTCTGCTCTCTCTTTTTTCCTGGAGCGATTGCCTCAGCCTCAGGTCTGATCTATGCTGAGAGGAATGAAAAGAAAACACTGAGCGGATGTGTGTGCGTGTGTGTGTGTGTGTGTGTGTGTGTGTGTGTGTGTGTGTGTGTGTGCGTGTGTGCGTGCGTGCGTGCGTGCGTGCGTGCGTGCGTGCGTGCGTGCGTGCGTGCGTGCGTGCGTGCGTGCGTGCGTGCGTGCGTGCGTGCGAGCGAAGGGGGAATGGGTCGGGTCACAATTAGGGCTGTTGCCACACCAGCAGTCATGAGTCATGACCACAGTAAAATTCCACGTGACCATTGAGTCACTGTAATCTCCTTTGATGCCCTCTGGAAGTACCCAACTCGCTAACGATCATCATGTCGCTAATGGCCTGGTACTCAGGGCACTATTGTCCCTCTAACCACTCAATGAAAAATACAATAGAAAATCACATCAAGACAGTTTGTGCTTTTAAAACTCACCTCACTATGATTGATCAATTTGAAGAAAGAAGTTCAACAACAGGTTGAAACTGAGTGGAAAACATGGTCGTTGTGGATGTTGTTTCAAAGCCTAACACAATGAAATGGACAGCGCTTTCTAAGGTGATGATTAATTCAAAACACCCGTCAGCATATTAGAGCTTATGCATATGCACATATGCACATTTGCATATTTGAGCCCAACCCCCCCAAAAAACAAACATTTAAATTATTATAAAAAAAATTTGTACCCCCTTTTTCTCCCCAATTTTGTGATATTCAATTGACAGTTACAAACTTGTCCCATCGCTGCAACTCCTTACGGACTTGGGAGAGGTGAAGGTCGAGAGCCATGAGTCCTCCAAAACACGACCCCGCCAAGCCGCACTGCTTCTTGACACACTGCTCGCTTAACCCGGAAGCCAGCCGCACCAATGTGTCGGAGGAAACACTGTAAGCTGGTGACCGAAGTCAGCGTGCATGCACCCGGCCCGCCACAAGGAGTCGCTAGAGCCCGTTGGGACAAGGACATCCCTGCTGGCCAAACCCTCCCCTAACCGGACGATGTTGGGCCAATTGTGTGCCGCCCCAAAAAAATTTAAACAATGATTGTGCCGTTATACAATACATAGCCTACTTCATATTATGCAAGGCAAAAATAAACATAAACAAAACGAATTTAAGGCTGACACATTACCTTTAGCTACAGAAGATGGCAGTAGATGGCGCCGGAGAAGAAGGCAGATGTTTTACATGCCCCCAGTTGATTGTGTTTTTTTGTTTGTTCATTTGCAACTTACTTTTTTACTTATTTTGTACATAATGTTGCCGCTACCATCTCTTATGACCGAAAATAACTTCTAGACATCAGGACTGAGATTACTCACCAAGGACTAACAGAATCTTTTTTTTCCTTTCAAAACTCTGACGAGCCCGACGCGAAGGAAATACTGCTTTCTCGGATACAGGCCCGGATCCCCGTGATCTGCATGAAGAGGAGGCGGAGAAAGAGGGGTCGAAGGGTGGCCTGCCTTCTGAGAATTCGTAGGCGATCTAATAAACCCCCACTTCCCTCCATTCTGCTAGCAAACGTGCAATCCTTGGAGAATAAAATCGACGAGTTACGTGGAAGATTAAAATACCAACCGGACATTAAAAACTGTAACATCTTATGCTTCACGGAGTCGTGGCTGAACGACGACAGTATAAACATACAGCTGGCTGATAATACGATGTACCGGCAGGATAGAACAGCGGCGTCTGGTAAGACAAGGAGCGGTGGACTATGTATTTTTGTAAATAACAGCTGGTGCACGATATCTAAGGAAGTCTCGAGCTATTGCTCGCCTGAGGTAGAGTATCTCATGATAAGCTGTAGACCACACCAACTGCCGAGAGAGTTTTCATCTGTATTCTTCGTAGCTGTTTACATACCACCACAGTCAGCAGCTGGCACTAAGACAGCATTGAATGAGCTGTATTCCACCATAAGCAAACAAGAAAACGCTCACCCAGAGGCGGCACTCCTAGTAGCCGGGGACTTTAATTCAGGGAAACTTAAATCCGTTTTACCAAATTTCTATCAGCATGCTAAATGTCCAACCAGAGGAAAAATAACTCTGGACCACCTATACTCTACACACAAAGACGCATACAAATCTCTCCCTCGCCTTCCATTTGGCAAATCTGACCATAATTCTATCCTCCTGATTCCTGCTAACAAGCAAAAATTAAAGCAGGAAGCACCAGTGACAAGATCAATAAAAAAGTGGTCAGATGCTAAGCTACAGGACTGTTTTGCTAGCACAGACTGGAATATGTTCCGGGATTCCTCCGAAGGCATTAAGGAGTACACCACATCAGTCATTGGCTTCAACAATAAGTGCATCGATGACATCGTCTCCACAGTGACCGTACGTACATACCCCAACCAGATGCCATGAATTACAGACAGCATCCGCAATGAGCTAAAGGCTAGAGCTGCCGCTTTCAAGGAGCGGGACTCTAACCCGAAAGCTTATAAGAAATCCTGCTATGCCCTCCGACAAACCATCAAACAGGCAAAGAGTCAATACAGGACTAAGATAGAATCTTACTACACCGGCTCTAACGCTAATCGGATGTGGCAGGGCTTGCAAACCATTACAGACTACAAAGGGAAACACAGCCGAGAGCTGCCCAGTGACACGAGCCTACAAGACGAGCTAAACTAATTCTATGCTCGCTTCGAGGCAAATAACGCTGAAACATGCATGAGAGCACCAGCTGTTCCGGTAGACTGTGTGATCACGCTTTCCGCAGCCGATGTGAGTAAGACCTTTAAAACTTCCTGTCAATAGGGGGGCGCTGTTTTCACTTTGGAAACAATCGTGCCCAAATTAAACGGCCTCGTACTCTATTCTAGATCATACAATATGCATATTATTATTACTATTGGATAGAAAACACTCTGAAGTTTCTAAAACTGTTTGAATTATATCTGTGAGTAAAACAGAACTCATTTGGCAGCAAACTTCCATACAGGAAGTGAAAAATCTGAAAACGAGGCTCTGTTTCAGGGCCTGCCTATTCAACTGGCTTTTATTTATCGATATGTATGCACTTCATACGCCTTCCACTAGATGTCAACAGGCAGTGGAAGGTTGAATGGGGTGTCTAACTTGATCTGAGGCCGAATAAGAGCTTTTGGAGTGACAGGTCCGGTATTTTCTTTGTCTTTGACGGTGCGCGGGGGAGCTCGACATTGTCTTCTGAAAAGCGTTCGGTTTACACGGCGAATATCTCCGGCTCTGATTTTATTTGATACATATGAGAAAAACATCATAAAGTAGGTTTTTTCAACCGAGTTTTATCAGTTTATTCAACGTTTAATGGGACTTTTGGAATTTTCCGTTCTTTGCGCTAAGAGAGGATGGGAATGTTCGCGCCACAATGCTAGCCAAGGTTGCTAATTCGACAGAAGAAATGGACATTCTAAAACCAAACAACGATTTATTCTGGAAATAGAACTCCTTGTACAACATTCTGATGGAAGCTCAGCAAAAGTAAGAAAACATTTATGATGTTATTTCGTATTTCTGTGTAATATGTTGATGCCTATTCTCCGCCGTGTTGGTGAGCGCTGTCTCACAATAACCCAAGCTGTATGTTGTGGTAAAGTAATAAATAAATCTAACACAGCGGTTGAATTAAGAACCAGTGTATCTTTCATTTGCCATACAACAAGTATTTTTATGTAAAGTTTATGATGAGTTCTTTGGTCAGATTAGGTGAGTGTCCAAAATATCTCCGGACATTCTGGGGAAATGTTGCTACGTATTCACAATGTATAACCACGATTTGCAGCTCTAAATATGCACATTTTCGAACAAAACATAAATGTATTGTATAACATGATGTTATAAGACTGTCATCTGATGAAGTTGTCCAAAGGTTAGTGATTAATTTTATATCTATTGCTGGTTTTTGCGAAAGCTACCTTTGGCTATTGTGGTAAGCTAATATAATTCTATATTGTGTTTTCGGAAATATTGGCTGGATTCACAAGATGTTTATCTTTCATTTGCTGTACACCATGTATTTTTCATAAATGTTTTATGATGAGTATTTATGTATTTCACATTGCTGTCTGTAATTATTCTGGCTGCTTTGTTGCTATTTTTGATGGTGGCTGCAATGTAAAACTATGATTTATACCTCAAATATGCACATTTTCGAACAAAACATAAATGTATTGTATAACATGTTATAAGACTGTCATCTGATGAAGTTGTTCAAGGTTAGTGATTAATTTTATCTCTATTTTGTCGGTTTTGTGAAAGCTACCTATGCGGTGGAAACATGGTGAAAATATGCGCTTGTGTGTTTGGCTATTGTGGTTAGCTAATAGAAATACATATTGTGTTTTCGCTGTAAAACACTTTAAAAATCGGAAATGATGGCTGGATTCACAAGATGTTTATCTTTCATTTGCTGTATTGGACTTGTGATTTCATGAAAATTATATTATATGATATCCCTGTCCCGTTAGGCTAGGCTATGCTAGTCAGCTTTTTTGATGAGGAGGATCCCGGATCCGGGAGGGTGATGAAGTACAGGTCAACATTCACAACGCCGCAGGGCCAGACGGATTACCAGGCCGTGCACTGCGAGCATGCGCTGACCAACTGGCAAGTGTCTTCACTGACATTTTCAACCTATCCACGGCCGAGTCTGTAATACCAACATGTTTCAAGCAGACCACCATAGTGCCTGCGCCTAAGAACACTAAGCTAACCTGCCTAAATGACTACCAACCCGTAGCACTCATGTCTGTAGCCATGAAGTGCTTTGAAAGGCTGGTCATGGCTCACATCAATACCATCATCCCAGAAACCCTAGACCAACTCCAATTTGTATACTGCCCCAACAGATCCACAGATGATGCAATCTCTATTGCACTCCACACTGCCCTTTCCCACCTGGACAAAAGGAACACCTATGTGAGAATGCTATTCAGTGACTACAGCTCAGCGTTCAACACCATATTGCCCTCAAAGCTCATCAATAAGCTAAGGACCCTGGGACTAAACACCTCCCTCTGCAACTGGATCCTGGACTTCCTGACGGGCCGCCCCCAGGTGGTAAGGGAAGGTAACAACACATCCGCCATGCTGAACCTCAACACAGGGGCCCCTCAGGGGTGCGTGCTCAGTCAGGTTGAGAGCAGGTTGAGAGCTTCAAGTTCCTTGGTGTCCACATCACCAACAAACTAACATGGTCCAAGCACACCAAGACAGTCGTGAAGAGGGCACAACAAAACCTATTTCCCCTCAGGAGACTGAAAAGATTTGGCATGGGTCCTCAGGTCCTCAAAAGGTTCTACAGCTGCACCATCGAGAGCATCCTGACTGGTTGCATCACTGCCTGGTATGGCAACTGCTCGGCCTCTCACTGCAAAGCACTACAGAGGGTAGTGCGTATGGGGCCAAGCTTCCTGCCATCCAGGACCTCTATACCAGGCGGTGTCAGAGGAAGGCCCTAAAATTAGTCAAAGACTCCAGTCACCCTAGTCATAGATTGTTCTCTCTACTACCGCACGGCAAGCGGTACCGGAGCACCAAATCTAAGTCCAAGAGGCTTCTAATCAGCTTCTACCGCCAAGCCATAAGACTCCTGAACATTTAGTCAAATGGCTACCCGGACTATTTGCATTGCCCCCCCCCCCCCCCCCCCCTCTTTACACCACTGCTACTCTCTGTTGTCATCTATGCATAGTCACTTTAATAACTCTACCTACATGTACATACTACCTCAACTAACCGGTGCCCCGCACATTTACTCTGTATCGGTACCCCCCTGTATATGGTCTCGCTATTATTATTTTACTGCTGCTCTTTAATTACTTGTTACTTTTATCTCTTATTCTTATCCATATTTTTTTTTAAACTGCATTGTTGGTTAGGGGCTCGCAAGTAAGCATTTCACTGTGAGGTCTGGGGCATGTGACAAATCAAATTTGGTTTGAATATCTCAACACCATCCGTTTCCAGCTCCTTCATTCCTTTCTCGAGCTTGCAAAGAGGGGCTGTCAACAGTTTAATGTTATATGTTTTGTTGAGAAAACATGATAAGTTCAATGTAATATATTTAATGAACAGATATATTATACATGATTATATTCGATAAAAAGATTTCACTTGGTTTCGCATATGGATGACCTGTCTTTTTTCCCCTGACCATGTTCCCGGGTCATTCTAAATCGCAAAAAAATTGACACATTAGTAAAGACAAGATTAAATTGAGAATAGTCTGATGGGTGAAAATATGATCACTTGATGAGAGAACAATGTACAAGGAACAGAGCAAGACAAGACAGACAAGGAAGAGAGCGCATTTGTTTTTTTTGCCAACTTTCTCAAATCAGCAATAGCCTAGTCGCATCATGCAGCCCATGTGTTTTCATTTCTAAGACATTATAAGGTTTGTCATTCACAACTAAAGTTGCAAATTAACTCTAAATATAGCATATAGAACCTGTTTCAAATGGTCACTTTTACTCTCAACATAGCCACTTCATATGCACACTTGTCCCCGGAATGGGAAAAATATTATTTATATGTTTAATTATATTGTTCTTACTATAAAATCATATCATATAAAATAATGGCACGGGACATAAAAGCATATCTGCTATACGAACAAGGATACAGCCTGTGGAATGGCGTGTAGCCAGATAACATACAGCCAACTCACATTCAGTTCTTCTGAAATAAATTTGCATCATATCATAACGTTTCTTTAGACCTGACTAAAATTAATAATGGATTTATTATGATGGTATATATTACATTTCTTTATTAGACATTTTTAAATGTAGATGTTCCAAAGGCTTGCATCAGCGGCTTGTAAGCATGGAGGCTTGGAGATGCTAAACCTGTCTATGTTAATTAACCAATTACCGTGAGACCGGCAGACTTTTGCATGACAATAACCAGCTGACAAAATGTCATGTCAAAATGTCATAACTTTACATCATGATCTGATGTTTTTAGTCTTTGCTCAGAATTCAGCGGGAAGAAAATCTTGGAGATGCAATGTTTCTCAGCAGCTCTTTCAATATGATGATGATAATGTGTGTGTGTGTGTGGTGGTTGGGTCTCACAGTGTTATCTCCAAACCATGGTCTGTTTTCACTCCCCTCTCTTCTTAATTCTGACCAGAAAGTGAGGGAAAGGATCATCTCGGTGATGCAATGTATTTCTTACCAGAATCCCAGGAGCAATGACCAAGAGGATGAATAACAGGTTGACTACACCGGGCACGCGCTTGGGTCCGCATGCGCCATCGCGTGCATGTTGATTTTGTCCATCCACACCAGATGTGATCAGGACACGCTGGTTGAAATAACAAAAAGATCCCTGAACCATCTATATTAATTTAGGGACAGGTCAAAACACATATGAAACACTCATGGACATTTAGCTAGGTAGCTAGCTAGCTTGCTGTTGCTAGCTAATTTGTCCTGGGATATAAATATTGGGATGTTATTTTACCTGAAATGTACAAGGTCCTTTTTTTTGCTGGATTTTTGTAGAATTTTGAGACATTTTGAGTCACACTCCGACTATTAATTCACAGAGAAAAGGGGAAACCTAGTTAGTTTCTAGTAATCTCTCCTAGTTCAGTCTTTTTCTTCTGTGGACTTTATATGGTGGTTGACAACCAACTTTAAGGTGCATTACTGCCACCAACTGGACTGGAGTGAGGACCTCGTTCATATTTCAATCACCCATGTGGGTATATGCTCCTAAAAACCAAAGAGGAGATGGGAAAGGCAGGACTTGTAGCACGTCAAGCGTCTAAAATTGAACAACGTTTTATTTTAGCTCCTGGCTATGCAGACACTCGTTCACGCGTGAGCAGTTTGGATAAAATGATTGAATAACATGTATGTGTACATTTATTTTGTAACGCGGCCGGTGTGGTCAGCATGTAACAGCATCCATAGAAAGGTATTAGTGTGTATGTATTTCAATGTATGTACGTATTATAACACGTGTGTCGTTTTGGGTTTGTAATATGAGTAATTGTTTTATGTCTATAGCATGTGTGTATGCTGAGTGTACAAAACATTAAGAACACCTCCTCTTTCCATGACAGACTGACCAGGTGAATCCAGGTGAAAGCTTCATCCCTTGTTGATGTCACTTGTTAAATCCACTTCAATCAGTGTAGATGAAGGGGAGGAGACAGGTTAAATAAGGATTTTAAAGCCTTGAGACAATTGAGATATGGATTGTGTGTGTGTGCCATTTAGAGGGTGAATAAGCAAGACAAAATATTTAAATGGTGTATGGTAGTAGGTGCCAGGCGCACCAGTTTGTGTTAAGAAGTGCAACGCTGCTGGCTTTTTCACTCTCAACAGTTTCCTGTGTGTATCAAGAATGGTCCACCACCCAAAGGACATCCAGCCAACTTTACATAACTCTGGGAAGCATTTGTATTTGTATTTATTATGGATTCCCATTAGCTGCTGCCAAAGGGGTCCAGTGAAATTAAGGCAGTTTATACAATTTTAAAACATTACAATACATTCACAGATTTCACAACACACTGTGTGCCCTCAGGCCCCTACTCCACCACTACCACATATCTACATTACTAAATCCATGTGTATGTTATTGTATGTGTGTGTGTGTGTGTGTGTGTGTGTGTGTGTGTGTGTGTGTGTGTGTGTGTGTGTGTGTGTGTGTGTGTGTGTGTGTGTGTGTGTGTGTGTGTGTGTGTGTGTGCGTGCGTGTGTATTTATGTGTCTGTGCCAATGTTCGTGTTGCTTCACAGTCCCCGCTGTTCCATAAGGTGTTTTTTAAATCTGTTTTTTAAATCAAATTTTACTGCTTGCATCAGTTACTTGATGTGGAATAGAGTTCCTTGTAGTACTGTGTGCCTCCCATAGTCTGTCCTGGACTTGGGGACTGTGAAGAGACCTCTTGTGGCATGTCTTGTGGGGTATGCATGGGCGTCCAAGCTGTGTGCCAGTAGTTTAGGCATACAGCTCGGTGCATTCAACATGTCAATACCTCTCATAAATAAAAGTAGTGATGAAGTCAATCTATCCTCCATTTTGAGCCAGGAGAGATTGACATGCATATTATTATTATTAGCTCTCTGTGTACATCCAAGGGCCAGCCGTGCTGCCCTGTTCTGAGCCAATTACAATTTTCCTAAGTCCTTTTTTGTGGCACCTGACCACACGACTGAACAGTAGTCAAGGTGCGACAAAACTAGGGCTTGTTGATAGTGTTGTTAAGTTTATTATAGACATACTTCTCCCCATCTTAGCTACTACTGCGTCAACATTGGAGTCAACATGGGCCAGCATCCCTGTGGAACTTTTTTGACACATTGTAGAGTCCATGCCCCAACGAATTGAAGCTGTTCTGAGGGTAAAGGGAGAGTGTGGGGGTTTGCGTGTGTTCGTTTATAAATGCGTTGCCCTGTGCCTGGTGAGTGAATGTGTTTGTGTTTACGAGCGGTTTTATGTAGCTGTGTGTGTACATTGGGGACAGGGGTATCTACTCTCTGTAGGTCTAACACACAGAAACAGACCTGTGCTGTGTATGGACTCCCAGGCTACAGCCCCCATTCACTGGGGGATGGGGGCATAGAAGACCCTGGACTCTGGTCCCCCTCTCCCCTCTGAAAGGCTCTGTACACATCTGATGACTGACTGTGTGTGTTGTGCTGCGTTGAGGAACAAGGTTGCACTGTGCTTTGGCCTGCTGTGTGATGTAATATCTGTGTATATGTTTGGAAGGTATAAAGGGCTTGATTGGAGCGCACACAGGGGGCACCGTGTATGAAATGAATGGAGGCTAAAAATGAGGGACGTGCCCCCTTGGCTGCCGGTGATGAACATGATGAGGGCAACCCTTGTCTGTGCACGTATGTGTCAACGGCAGTTTTCTGTCAAGTGCACGAGACTCTGTCAAACAATCTGACAACTGCCTCAGATCGAAATGGCACATCATATCCACCACAGTCAGCTCAGTGCCAAACATGTTATTGCTCTGTCCCAGAGGATAGTCTGCTTGCCAGCGATGATATGATAGCCCGTTCGTTTTTATTTCGTGGTCTACATTCTGATTGTGGTAGGCAGACATGGCGTTGGCCATGTTCATGGGGAACCATTAACGTTTGGGCTTCCAAGAGTGGACGTGCACAAAGATGGTGCTTCTACAGTGTGACATCAGTTAGCATTATGACCCTGTCAACATTCCTTCTCACACTTACCACAATGACTCTAACCTTCCGTCAGCCAAAACAAACACTAAAGCTGAGTGTAAATGTTGTTGTCACTTGAAAGGTAATGTTGCCATCATGAGGGCTTTATTTCTATCCTGACAGTGTTTAGGAGATAAAAGATAAGTATTGGAGAGTTTATGAGTCATGGAGATGGGTGGCTCCCTTGTGTCGTAGCGGTCTAAGGCACTGCATCTCAGCGCTAGAAGTGTCACTACAGACCCTGGTTCGATTCCAGGCTGTATCACAACCGGCCATAATTGGGAGTCCTATAGGACGGCGCACAATTGGCCCAGCGTCGTCTAGGGTTTGGTCGGGGTAGGCCGTCATTGTAAATAAGACTTTGTTGTTAACTGACTTGCTTAGTTAAATAAAGGTTAAATAAATAAAAACAAATTAAAAAGCTTAGCTGGATGGAAAACAGGTGTAAGTACAGCCTCATGTGATCTGTCTCCAGAATCAGATAAGTCTCAGGATCACGTCCCAGCTTGAGGCTGCACATATCAAATCATCAAGTTTATTTTATATAGCCCTTTGTACATCAGCTAATATCTCAAAGTGCTGTACAGAAACCAAGCCTAAAACCCCAAACAGCAAGCAATGCAGGTGTAGAAGCACGGCGGCTAGGAAAAACTCCCTAGAAAGGCCAAAACCTAGGAAGAAACCTAGAGAGGAACCAGGCTATGAGGGGTGGCCAGTCCTCTTCTGGCTGTGCCGGGTGGAGATTATAACAAGGCCAGGTGGACTGGGGACAGCAAGGAGTCATCATGCCCGGTAGTCCTGACGCATGGTCCTAGGGCTCAGGTCCTCCGAGAGAAAGAAAGAAAGAGAGAAGGAGAGAATTAGAGAGAGCATACTTAAATTCCCACAGGACACCGGATAAGACAGGAGAAGTACTCCAGATATAACCAACTGACCCTAGCCCCCCGACACATAAACTACTGCAGCATAAATACTGGAGGCTGAGACAGGAGGGGTCAGGAGACACTGTGGCCCCATCCGATGATACCCCCGGACAGTGCCAAACAGGAAGGATATAACCCCACCCACTTTGCCAAAGCACAGCCCCCACACCACTAGAGGGATATCTTCAACCACCAACTTACCATCCTGAGACAAGGCCGAGTATAGCCCACAAAGATCTCCACCACAGCACAAACCAAGGGGGGGCGCTAACCCAGACAGGAAGATCATGTCAGTAACTCAACCCACTCAAGTGACGCACCCCCCCTAGGGACGGCATGAAAGAGCCGTACATATATTCTTTCACATTTAAATGCCCCACCCAGTGAAATGAAAAGCACATCTTTTAAAACATGTGTGTCCTGTTGCAAACCCACAAATCATTACAGACTCATTTTAAAGTATTATTTTCAACCTAGAGGATTCCAGAGGTATGGCATCAGAGGTCTCCTGTTATAATACTAGGCACCTAGTGTAACGGATGTGAAATGGCTAGCTAGTTAGCGGGTACGCGCTACTAGCGTTTCAATCAGTTACGTCACTTGCTCTGAAACCTAGAAGTAGGGTTGCCCCTTGCTCTGCAAGGGCCGCGGCTTTTGTGGAGCGATGGGTAATGACGCTTCGTGGGTAACTGTTGTTGATGTGTGCAGAGGGTCCCTGGTTCGCGCCCGGGTCGGGGCGAGGGGACGGTTTAAAGTTATACTGTTACACTAGCAATTTTATG
Source organism: Salvelinus namaycush (assembly GCF_016432855.1). Lineage (NCBI taxonomy): Eukaryota > Metazoa > Chordata > Actinopteri > Salmoniformes > Salmonidae > Salvelinus > Salvelinus namaycush. The sequence goes on along the minus strand of NC_052343.1, from coordinate 3,305,964 downwards.
AAGTTGGCTTTAACTAGCCCAGACAGATTCCCAATCTCTCAACCTCATAACTAGGTACCAACAAGCCATTTCAGGCTATCAATCAAGTTAGAGTAGCTAGCTTGTCTATCTATACTCTTAGAGAAAAGGGTTCCAAAAGAGTTCTCCGGGTGATAGGAGAAACGTTTTTGGGTCCACGTAGAACCATTTTCGGTTCCAAAAAGGGTTGTACCTGGAACCAAAAAGGGTTCTTCAAAGGGTTCTCCTATGGGGACAGGCGAAGAACCCTTTTAGGTTCTAGATAGAAAAAAAGATCCTAAGAGTTCATCTTAGCTAGCATGCCTGCTGGCAAGGTTGGTAGAGTTTTTAGAAAAGCAAGCAATAACTACAATAACTACATACTGAATAAGACTCACATTCCTTTCAATCTTTTACCCAGAATTTAGCAGAGATCCATATGCAGAAAAATATTGTAGAAAAATATAGATTTTTTTTTACATGGAATTAAGTATAATGATAAAGGCTCTAGATTTACAGAAAAAGCGGTTTCAGGTGAAAATTACAAAATTCTGCAACTTAATTACAGAGGGGGGCCCCCCCTTCGGACCACCCGCCATCCATCCTTGTGTACTTTGTGCCCCCTCAGATTTTGGGAATGCATGACACCCTTGTGTGGCATGTATGAGTGTGGTAGACTTGCCGTCCCCTCCCCTTCTCTCCCCTTCCATGCACCCTCACCTCCACGCCTCTTGGCACCCTCTCATGCGTCTCATCGCATCACGCCTATGGTCACAAATAAAAACCGTCGGCTTCCAAAGCTACCCTATTCTATTCTCCCCTGAGGGGAACCTAATCCTTTTCTGTGTAATGAAGGGTTTTACAATAATCTGCTGTGAAAAGGGCTGAGCAGACAATCATACAGACAACGAAGGGGGCCTCAGGCTCCTATCTGTCCACTAAGCTCACACTAAGAGAGCTGCTCAAAAGCTGCTCACTAAGAAAGGGCCAAAGAGGCAGAGAGAGAACGGGGAGAGAAAGAGACCCAGCTGTGACTGCTCCGAGGCGTTGGATCAGATGGTACACGCCCTGGTGTAAGGAAGGTGTAAACAGGTGACATGCAGTTAATCGAGGGCACACCTAACTCAGGAGAGGTGCAACACCTGTATGGAAATACAGAAGTCGTACAGGGAGGCGCCTTACAGACAGCCGTGGCAGTCCACGGAAAAGGAGTTACCACCCATTTGAAAAGCCATGCTGGCACTTTGGTAATCCCCTACTTATAAATAGGCTAATTAAAATGGCCACCCCAATTCAGGCTGTGGTTGATACATGCAATAGTGCAGGAAAATGGCTGCTGTGCATCTCCTACATGTGGGTAATACACTTACATGGTGCGTATTGATGAGGATCCTTCTAGCCACCAATAAAACCCTTATAAACATATAATGTGGTGGCTCATTTCAATGTGGTACAGCATAAGGAAATGAATGGACGCAATCAACTGAATGTGGGAAATGTCTCTACAATCCAGCCTGGAAGTTTTCTTTTCATTATTGGTGGGAAATGTAGGCCGAATATGGTAGGAAATGGAAAGTGCCGAAGTGTGAAAGACAGGCCAAGGTCATCAGATTGCAGAGGAAGTGCAGCACACTTATCGTGGACGGACGCATTTCAAACGCTCTGGGAAAGTTACTTGACTGAGTTAAACAAACTTGGAAACTATGGCCGTTGTGGCCAGGCTTTTCATGTTTGGTTAGATTTCATGATCTTCTCGACATATTAAATTCATCACAGTTAAAACGAAAAGAAAGAATAAGAGAGAGAGAAACGAGTAGTCAGTTTTTCCATTCTGTCATTATATTGACCTCAGCTCTCGTGAACTAGGGGCACGTAATGTAGAGAGAGAAGGAGTACAGTCTGGCAGTGGGGGATTACAGTAAAGATGTCTGCTGGCTTTAGCCAGCATAGGATGATGTCGCTGTTCACCAAAGTGTCCTCTGGTTCATTTGACCACTGGCTCTTCAGCGTACTGACCCCGCTGTGCGTTTGCAAAGGATGATGGGAGACCAAGCATGGCAGGAATTCAAACTCAACTTTCCTCTAAATGTACATTTAGATACCTGGAACTGACAGCATTGAACTTATTTTCAGATATGAAACAGACTATCATAATATTAGTAAAAAATATCAAATTCCCAGTTTATGCTTTGAAACCAACTTTATAAGAATGTCAATACAATCAAACTACCAACGGCAATGATCACAAGTTAGTCATAACGTGGCTAATAGGCCTCCTAGCGCACATGTATCAAACACAAGAACCGAGGGCCGAATAGGACACAGAAGCGAGTATAAATGAGTCGACAGTTGAGTCTACCACTTTCTGAAATTACAGCCTGATGCGCTCACATTGGTGAATTCAACTTCAATTGCGCTGCTTTCATGTGTCCCGTTTTCAGCGCGCAGTGGAGGGAAAGTCTACAGACACGTGCCATAGTCCTAGCTAGGCTAAGAAAATGTCGTGGTCTGGCATCCATTTTTAAAGCTTGACAAGGGACGAAAACCTGCAACAAAACCCCATGCAAAGGAGAAACATGAGCCTATTACAGCAACATTTGAGCAGTAGCCTAGGCTAGCTACTCAACTACTATATATATTTATTTTTTTTACATGTTTTTTTTTTTAGATGTTACAACAACCTAATAGCTATTTTTTTGTTATTTGGAGTTTTTAAATACTTTTTGATTAGGGTTGCAGTATATTATGCACATGTGCAAGCATAGCAGCAAAGGCTGGACAAATATTATTTATCTCTTTTGTTTTAATATGTTAAAATGCTATATACAGCATAATTGGGCATAATTGGACATTATAAATTGTCATATTTGTTCAAATAAAACAATGGGCCACGAATTTGTTGTTTTTTCACAACATGGCCCGTGCGCTGATTGAGTTTGACGTCCCTGGGCTAGTGTATCTGTTTATGTAGCTAGTTATTTATTTAGCAAGCTAAAAACGCAGAGCCAAAGATAGTGCATTTATAACTAACCCCTTCTGTCTGTGACAGAGCCTAACATTAGCTAGCTAGCTGCTGGGAGGACGTAATGTCATTGGAGGAGTGGGTGAGTGACCGGTTTACCCTCGTATCGTTTCTTGGTGGCTACAGCTAAAGATTCAGGTGTCATTTGGTTAGCTAGCAAGAAATGGAAATCGCTTTGCTAGCTAGCAAAATGTGGGTTGGGACAAGCATAAATTAGCAGGCAAGCCGTAGAAGGACGAGAAGGCTACTATTCCCCATCGTTTATCAGTAAAAGTCTGACTGCCAACTAGCTGAAAAAGTTTGAGAGGGTTTATATAATGTTCCCTCGTTAGATTTTAGCTCATCTCTCTCTGGCTAGCATTAGTTGTTGATCTTGTTGTTGTTGATGTGCATAACTGAGGGAGAGAGAGACTACTTTTCATGGTTGTTTGATCAATAGGACTGTGAAGTGTCCAAATGTAAGAGGACTCCCTTGGTATTTGCAGAAATCAATTCGGGTGTATTTTGTGGCTTTTTGGCGAACGCGTTCTAATGATCTAAAGTCACACTGTTGCTACTGCCTGTAAACACACAGTTTAGTTCAAAGTGAATGATGGCAGGTCTGTGTAGCAAATGGCAATTAGCATATAGGTCTACTGTAGCTCTGATTGGCTATAGCGCACTGGTCTGCATAGACTCCGGTCTGGGACAAGACAGATGGTTTTTTTTTAGGTTTTATTTACTGCAGTGTCTATTAATTGTACAAACGCACGGTGGCTTTCCCACTCTATATTGCTATATAATTTTCACAAATGCCTTACTATACGCCATTCTCAAACATTCAATGAATTTATGAAAATGTGAAAATGACCATATCAAGTGCTCACTTGTCAGAAAATGCATAATAAAATGGCACATTCTTCCTGGGGGTGTATATGAACAGATTTTTTATAAGAATTGATGTTAAAATGCTGTCAGTTCCACTTTAATGTATCTCTGTGTTCGAGACTACAGTAGTTATTTTGTAGTTATCACATAGCCATCTCTCTCCCGGAAGAATCCCTGTCATTTTCACATTTATCTGGTTTCATAGGAACAATGTGACAGCTGCGATCCCTACTCTCGTCACTTTGCTATACTAATAGCATTCTTATCAACACCACACTTTGGGAACTCGGCCTACCCCAGCTCCTGGAGTCACTCTCTCTCTCTCTCTCTCTCTCTTTCTCTCTTCCCCCCTTTCTGCACACGACGGTGAAAGACCTAAACACCCTCCTTTTTCTGACCTCCATTTCCCCTCCTTCCTCCATCTCATGTCCCACACCTACTTCTGGAGTGCTCTTCACACTGCATGCCTCTGATGCTTGCTCCATGGGGTTGATACGGCCTTATTAGAATTTATATCTAACAAGTGTTTCCCCGTGCTATGATTAATCTCCTGCCTCACACTGGCTCTGGAGACTAATGCTGCTGGAATGGCCTTGGGATCTCCATTCTCCACTGCTGGGGTGAGGGTGAGGGGGGGGGGGGGGGGTAACAAAGCAGCCAAGGCTGTTCCCCTTCCCAGTAAAATAGCAGACAAATAACAGTAAAAAGTCTGTAATGTTATTTAGTCATCCTTTAAGTCCGACGATGTTCCCAGAATGACACGGCCATATTTTCCACACCGCGCCGCCGCACAGCCGTAGCACACCACCACAACAAGTGAGAGATAGTAGTCCTCCAGACAGTGAAGATTCTTGTTTACGTGTGTGTGTGTGTGTGTGTTTATGAGTGTGGGTGTATTTCAAAATAGAGAGCGAGGGTGTCGTGGGGTAATATTTGATATATGTGATATTATACAATATATTCTTCACATGCGACCTGTGATAAGACTATGCAAGTAGCCTATTAAAATGCTTAGCTGACTCCATTTAACATTATAGTAAAACCATGTGCAATCAAGTGTTGTGCTTTTAGAGGTCTGAGAGCTATGAACATATCAAATAACTCAACTCCATAATCCCTGCTTCATACACAGGCTGGTTAATGTTACCCAGCTGTCAGATCAACTCCAACCTGAGACGAGTCTCTCTCTCTCACTCTCACTCTCACTCTCTCACACACACACACACACACACACACACACACACACACACACACACACACACACACACACACACACACACACACACACACACACTAGTATCCAGATACAGTACTCACTTATGCAGCAATTTTCATTGCCACAAACATTTCTGGCATTCATGTTTGGACTGATTTCCTGAGCTTGCAGGAACACCTTGCACCCAGGCAGGGTGCTCTCTATCTGGAAGGTGTATTGGGTGACGCCTTGGGGCCTGTATACTCCTGGAGCATGTTGGGTTCATGTGGTAGCAGGTGCCTGCTACTGGGCTAGAGAGAGAGGCGACTTCCTCCGATGTGGAGATGAGCAATGCTTCACACGCTACCTCGCCGGATTGTCTTTCTGTACAGACGGATGGTGGAGACGCCTCTGTCGCGTGCCCTTCCCACTCCTCTCCTCTTCTTTCTTTCCTCTCTCTCTGGGCTGCACCAGAATGTACCTGTCTGTCTGTCTGTCTATCTGAGCGCTTGTCTGTCTGTCTCTCTGCCTGTCTGCCAGATAAACAACACTGGTGAAGGTATAGTCACACAGGCCTTTGTCTCTCTCTCTCTCTCTCCCCCCCCCTCTCTCTCTGTCTCTGTCTCTGTCCCTCTCCCTCGCTGATAAAGGGGAGGAAAGGCCGTGGCTGCTGCTGGGCCAGGAATCTATTGTGGTTCGCTGAGGGAAACGCTTGTACTTCAGACGGGAAACTTTTGTTAATATAACAGCTTTTATTCGCTTTTTAGGGTGCGTAGAGTGCATGGTGTTGTGCTCCGTTGACCCCGGGCAGTCCTTTTGTAGCACAAGCCTAATGAGGACACAGGATAAAATGGGCATTGTGGGAACTGGAGAGAAAAGAACTTGGGAGAGTGGAGTACCTCCTCTACCTCTCAATAGTCTGTAAATAGAGGGTCGGAGGAAAGTCACTGCAGTGTGTCAGTCAAATGTTGCCTGCCTGATTGGCACAGTCAACAAGTCTTGGGGCCCAGTGACGGTTCTATGCACAGCTACATAACTTAACTGGGTGAGCTGACCTGGCCAGAGGGCAGTGTGTGTGTATGCATACACAGTATGTGTGTATATGTGTGTGGGTGCTAGAGAAAGAGAGCGAGTGTGTGAGAGAGAGAGAGAGAGGGTCTGTGTAGTTGAACCCCAGTTACAACAGTCAGTATGTCCCCAGGCTAACTGTCTGCGCCATGACTCGCACACTTCCTTGTCTGTGGTGTTCTCTTGGCTCGCCATGAAAGGAACGGACACTTACCCCCCTTTCTCCTCCCACGCACCCCTTTCTGCCCCTCTCTCCCTTCTCCGACTGGGAGACAATGTGCTAGAGAAGTTATGGCACCTAACACCAACTTAAAGAGCACACATACTACAGATTCTTCCTCTGTAGATCTTCTCTCTCTCCCTCTCCACCCCGTCTTCATACCTGCTAGATTATTGTCTTCTGTACGAATGCTGCAGATTTTTCACATTCTTTCCCACTGTTTTCATAACACTCCGGAAAGGGAGCCTGCCTGGAACCATGCATCTGTTGGAGTTAAAGAGCAACTCCACCACTTTTCAATCTCATTTTCATTATCTCCAGCACAATACCAGTGTCAACATATAAATTCAGCAAAAAAATAAACGTCCCCTCACTGTCAACTGTATTTAATTTCAGCATACTTAACATGTGTAAATATGTCTATGAACATAACAAGATTCAACAAATGAGACCGCAGACATGACAAACAGAAATGGAATAATGTGTCCCTGAACAAAGGGGGGTTGTCAAAATCAAAAGTAACAGTCAGTATCTGGTGTGGCCACTAGCTGCATTAAGTACTGCAGTGCATCTCCTCCTCATGGACTGCACCAGATTTGCCAGTTCTTGCTGTGAGATGTTACCCCACTCTTCCACCAAGACACCTGCAAGTTCCCGGACATTTCTGGGGGGAATGGCCCTAGCCCTCACACTCCGATCCAACAGGTCCCAGACGTGCTCAATGGGATTGAGATCCGGGCTCTTCGCTGGCCATGGCAGAACACTGACATTCCTGTCTTGCAGGAAATCACGCACAGAACGAGCAGTATGGCTGGTGGCATTGTCATGCTGGAGGGTCATGTCAGATGAGCCTGCAGGAAGTGCACCACATGAGGGAGGAGGATGTCTTCCCTGTAACGCACAGCACTGAGATTGCCTGCAATGACAACAAGCTCAGTCCGATGATGCTATGACACACCGCCCCAGACTATGACGGACCCTCCACCTCCAAATCGATCCCACTCCAGAGTACAGGCCTCGGTGTAATGCTCATTCCTTCGACGATAAACTCGAATCCGACCATCACCCCTGGTGAGACAAAATCGCGACTCGTCAGAGAAGAGCACTTTTTGCCAGTCTTGTCTGGTCCAGCGACGGTGGGTTTGTGCCCATAGGCGACGTTGTTGCCGGTAATGTCTGGTGAGGACCTGCCTTACAACAGGCCTACAAGCCCTCAGTCCAGCCTCTCTCAGCCTATTGAGGACAGTCTGAGCACTGATGGAGGGATTGTGCGTTCCTGGTGTAACTCGGGCAGTTGTTGTTGCCATCCTGTACCTGTCCCGCAGGTGTGGTTTTCAGATTAACCGATCCTGTGCAGGTGTTGTTGCACGTGGTCTGCCACATCTGCAGTCCTCATGCCTCCTCGCAGCATGCCTAAGGCATGTTCACGCAGATGCGCAGGGACCCTGGCATCTTTCTTTTGGTGTTTTTCAGAGTCAGTAGAAAGACCTCTTTAGTGTCCTAAGTTTTCATAACTGTGACCTTAATTGCCTACCGTCTGTAAGCTATTAGTGTCTTAACGACCGTTCCACAGGTGCATGTTCATTAATTGTTTATGGTTCTTTGAAAAAGCATGGGACACAGTGTTTTAAAAACCTGTTATGGCTGCAAGGGAAAGTATTGAGTAGCCAGATAAAACATGTCCATTTTAAACGGCGTCGTACTCAATTCTTGCTCGTACAATATGCATATTATTATTACTATTGGATAGAAAACACTCTCTAGTTTCTAAAACCGTTTGAATTATTTCTCTGAGTGAAACAGAACTCATTCTGCAGCACTTTTCCTGACCCGGAAGTTCAAAGTCTGAAATCGATGCTCTGTTCAACTTCATGCCTATACATGGGCAATGAACGTAAGAGTCTATGTACACTTCATACACCTTCCTCTGGGTGTCAAGAAGGCTGTGAGAGAAGAAAGGAGGTGATTATCTCGATCTGGGATGGAATAAATCCTCTTGGAATGACGTGTACCCAATTTCCGGTACTCTGAAGAACGCAATTTGGACAGTGGGGTTGCCTTTTGTTTTGCTGACGTTATAGGCGAATATTATTTCCGGCTTTGATTTTATTTGATACATGTCACCATATCATCGTAACGTATGTTTTTTCAATATAGTTTCATCAGATTATTGAAATTTTTTCGGGAGTTTTGCCGTGTTCCGTTCTCTTCCGTTTGTTTACATGGAGAGATCCGTGCAACCCGGCTAGCACGCTTGCTAAATGGAGAGAGAAAGTTGCCATTCTGAATCCAAACAACGACTCATCTGGACAAAGGACACCTTGTTCAACATTCTGATGAAAGATCAGCAAAAGTAAGACCCAATTTATGATGTTATTTCATATATCTGTCGTAGTCGCCGGCGCCCAAGTGTTTCTATTGTGCTAAGCTAAGCTAATATAACGCTACATTTTGTTTTCGCTGTAAAACACTTAATAAATCGGAAATATTGTCTGGCATGCCTGTCTTTCATTTACTGTACACTATGTATTTTTCAGAAATGTTTTATGATGAGTAATTAGGTATTTGACGTTGGTGTCTGTAAATATTATGGCTGCTTTCGGTGCAATTTCTGAATGTAGCTGCAATGTAAACTATGATTTATACCTGAAATATGCACATTTTTCGAAAAAAACATATGCTATACAATAAATATGTTATCAGACTGTCATCTGATGAGGTTGTTTCTTGGTTAGTGGCTATTTATATCTTTATTTGGCCGAATTTGTGATAGCTACTGATGTAGTAAAAAACTGATGGAGTAATAAAAGTGGAGTCTTTTGCTAAAGTGGTTAGCTAATAGATTTACATATTTTGTCTTCCCTGTAAAACATTTTAAAAATCGGACATGTTGGCTGGATTCACGAGATGTGTACCTTTCATATGCTGTATTGGACTTGTTAATGTGTGAAAGTTAAATATTTAAAAAATATATATTTTGAATTTCGCGCCCTGCACTTGAAGTGGCTGTTGTCATAAGTGTACCGGTGTCGGGCTTGCAGCCCAAACTTAAACCCTTTACAATGAAGATCTGTAAAGTTATTTGGATTTTTACGAATTATGAAAAAGGGACGTTTTCTTTTTTTGCTGAGTTTAGTACGTGAAAACGGCGCATTTCTAAGTTTTGTAGAAAAATATATACATTTAAAAGGTTCTACCGAATGACATCAAAAGTTATAACAGTGATTTTCAAACACCAGATTCACGGTGATGTGGGGAGAAATAAAATACCCTCCCTTGAGCTAGAAACTCATTGTAGAAACTCATTGTAGAAACTCATTGTAGGTTTTGAAAATCACCGTTTTTGATACCCTGTGATGTCACAGAGAAGCTTTTAAAAAATATTTTTAACCACAGATCATAGAAACGCACAATTATCACATATGTGGTTTGGTCCTGGAGATGATGAATATGAATTTGAAAAGTGGTGGAATTGCCCTTTAAGGAGTTAATCACTAGCTTCCTTTGTGTATGTGTGTGTGTGTGTATGTGTGTGTGTTAGTAATGCTGTTTGTTCAGCTGCACCCACCCGCAATTGCTAATAACCCATCCGCAACCGCTCAAATATATGTGATAAAGTGAAAATATGAGGCCCGCACCCAACCCTAACCCACAAATATAGAAAATGAGCTGTACAGTCAGAGAAGGCGGAACGAGTTTTTGACAGGCCTTTTTAGATAGGCCTATGTTTCTGATTATAATTTCCGTCATTTTGGTACGCTTTTGGTCAACTTGTCTATAATTAGATACATGCAGATTCTCTTCTTTAATTACGTGTTGCCCGAGAAGACTAAATAAACCCCTGCTCACCAGAATTACGTCATAAATCGATATAATGCATTCTTCAATCTAGTTCATCGCTAATTCTCTCGTGCAGCAAATACTTTAGGGACCGTGGAGAAAATGCAATAACTCCCCCCCAAAAATGGGAAGGGATTTCCCGTGTCAAATTTTCAAATGACATCAGTTTGACCGGTTTTGAGGAAATGAAAAGCTGTTGAAATGACCCAACATGTTTTTGATAAGATTTCAGTTTGGCTTGGATGTATATTTAATGTGTTTGAAATACTATCAGCTTTTATGATGCTGATGAAGATAGCACTTTTAAAGACGCTCCCTAACCGGCATTCATTCTCTCGCTCCTGTCCTAGATCCAAAATGTACATCTGATGTATCATTTTACAGCAATAAATATTAGGCTATGTGAGAGGTTATAGACTTACCAGTTGAAGTCCAGATTTCAGTTAGGCTACTATTCCATTTAACCCAACTGAACAGTACTGTACAGTTACCCTGACGTGCCATTTTGAAGTCCCTTACTTGTGACTGTCAAATTTGTGTAGCGTCTCAATAATATCATCGTCTTTTACAACTTCACCAAATCTTTCCCAAACATTAGAATACTGTCCTGCCCCTCCCTTCTATTTATCTCCATTTTACAGCTTTTCTCTTATTGAATTAAACTCCGATATTGTCCTTTTTGCATCAGTGGAAGTTCTCAAAAGCATTTGGCAATTGCCGTGTATTTGGCGTGCTACAGTTAGGCCCTAAAGTTTAGGCTTGAAAATAATTTGAATGCATTATTCTACAATGTAGAAAATAGTAAAAAAATAAATAAAAAAAAACCTTGAATGAGTAGGTTTGTCCAAACTTTTGACTGGTACTATATATACAGTTGAAGTCGGAAGTTTACATACACCTTAGCCAAATGCATTTAAACTCAGTTTTTCACAATTCCTGACATTTAATCCGAGTAAAAATTCCCAGTCTTAGGTCAGTTACGATCACCACTTTATTTTAAGAATGTGAAATGTCAGAATAATAGTAGAGAGAATGATTTATTTAATATTTTATTTCTTTCATCACATTCCCAGTGGGTCAGAAGTTTACATACACTCAATTGGTATTTGGTAGCATTGCCTTTAAATTGTTTAACTTGGGTCAAACATTTCGGGTAGCCTTCCACAAGCTTCCCACAATAAGTTTGGTGAATTTTGGCTCATTCCTCCTGACAGAGCTGGTGTAACTGAGTCAGCTTTGTAGGTCTCCTTGCTCACACACGCTTTTCAGTTCAGCCCACACATTTTCTATAGGTTTGAGGTCAGGGCTTTGTGATGGCCACTCCAATACCTTGACTTTGTTGTCCTTAAGCTATTTTTCCACAACTTTGGAAGTATGTTTGGGGTCATTTGGAAGACCCAAGCTTTAACTTCCTGACTGATGTTTTGAGATATTGCTTCAATATATCCACATAATTTTTCAATCCTCATGATGCCATCTATTTTGTGAACTGCAACAGTCCCTCCTGCAGCAAAGCACCCCAACATGATAATGCTGCCACCCCCGTGCTTTACGGTTGGGATGGTGTTCTTCGGCTTGCAAGCCTCCCCTTTTTACTCCAAACATAACGAAGGTCATTATGGCCAAACAGTTCTATTTTTGTTTCATCAGACCAGAGGACATTTCTCAAAAAAGTACGATCTTTGTCCCCATGTGCAGTTGCAAACCGTAGTCTGGCTTTTTTATGGCGGTTTTGGAGCAGTGGCTTCTTCCTTGCTGAGCGGCCTTTCAGGTTATGATATAGGACTCATTTTACTTCTGTACCTGTTTCCTCCAGCATCTTCACAAGGTCCATTGCTGTTGTTCTGGGATTGATTTGCACTTTTCGCACCAAAGTACGTTCATCTCTAGGAGACAGAATGCGTCTCCTTCCTGAGCGGTATGACGGCTGCGTGGTCCCATGGTGTTTATACTTGCGTACTATTGTTTGTACAGATGAACGTGGTACCTTCAGGCATTTGGAAAATGCTCCCAAGGATGAACCAAACTTGTGAAAGTCTACCATTTTTTTTCTGAGGTCATGGCTGATTTCTTTTGATTTTCCCATGATGTCAAGCAAAGAGGCACTGAGTTTGAAGGTAGGCCTTGAAATACATCCACAGGTACACCTCCAATTGACTCAAATGATGTCAATTAGCCTATCAGAAGCTTCTAAAGCCATGACATCATTTTCTGGAATTTTCCAAGCTGTTTAAAGGCACAGTCAACTTAGTGTATGTAAACTTCTAACCCACTGGAATTGTGATACAGTGAGTTATAAGTGAAATAATCTGTCTGTAAACAATTGTTGGAAAAATGACTTGTGTCATGCACAAAGTAGATGTCCTAACCGACTTGCCAAAACTATAGTTTGTTATCAAGAAATTTGTGGAGTGGTTGAAAAACAAGTTTTAATGACTCCAACCCAAGTGTATGTAAACTTCTGACTTCAACTATATATATATATATTGTGAGGGGGTGGACTCCCGCGCCCCCCATGCCGACTCCACAGTTTGGGAACCACTGTTCTATAGGACACTACTTGTGAGAAGGAGAGCATATTTGTGTGTGCGTGCATATTTGAGAGAGCATGTAGTATATATTGGCAGGGAATGAAATGATTACAACTCTACCCTAAGATTCACTTCCGAGCAGTTTATCAAGTTGTGACATTGGGAAAACAATAACAACAACAAAGATAAAAAGCTTTTCCCCCAACAAGCGAGATAAGAGAGAATGAGTGGGGGGGAGGGAGAGAGAGAGATTGAAAGGGATTCCGGTCCGCTGCAGGCCAAACTGGGTCACCATCGTCTCAGGGCCTGTGAAGTGACATCATAGTAGACTCAAACCCACGCTAGAGGGGACCTCAGGTCACACGCACACCAAACAATGTGAGGATGGGAGCCTGCTGTGTGTGTGTGTGTGTGTGTGTGTGTGAGTGAAAGTATGAGTGCATGTGTGTGCGTACATGTTTGTATGTATGTGAGAGAGAGAAAGAGTGTGTGAGTGTGTGATAGAGCTTGATGAACGACAGCTCCCTGCCTCTGTCTGTGTTTACCAAGGCCTGTGCAACGTCTCCTGCAGAGCAGACGGATTAACCTCTGACCTCTACTTCCTGCTAACAGAGAAACACTTCCTCCACTGACCTTGACAATGGGACAAGAGGGTGACTGGGGCTGGGGGGGACAGCTGCCTCGGCCCGGGATGGGGAGAGGGGCACTTGGACATAGAGACACAGGGAGAGACACTGGTGGGACAAAAAAATAAAAAAAACATGTTTAATTGTTTGGGCTCCCGAGTGGCGCAGCGGTCTAAGGCAATGCTTCTCAGTTCTAGAGGTGTCACCACAGACCCTGGTTTGATTCCGGGCTGTATCACATCCGGCCGTGATTGGGAGTCCCATAGGGCGGCACACAATTGGCCCAGTGTCGTCCGGGTTTGGCCAGGGTAGGCCGTCATTGTAAATAATATTTTTTTTCAAAACTGAGTTGCCTAGTTAAGTAGGTGAAATAAATTGTCACACACAGGTGCAGTGAAATGTGTGGTTTTGCAGGGTCAGCCATAGTAGTACCTCACCCCTGGAGCAAATGATGGTTAAGTGCCTTGCCCAAGCGCACATTGACAGATTTTTCACCTTGTCGGCTCGGGTATTCGAACCAACGACCTTTCGGTTACTCACAGACAGACAGACAGACAGACAGACAGACAGACAGACAGACAGACAGACAGACAGACAGACAGACAGACAGACAGACAGACAGACAGACAGACAGACAGACAGACAGACAGACAGACAGACAGACAGACAGACAGACAGACAGACAGACAGAGCAGACAGACAGACAGACAGACAGACAGACAGACAGACAGACAGACAGACAGACAGACAGACAGACAGACAGACAGACAGACAGACAGACAGACAGACAGACAGACAGACAGACAGACAGACAGACAGACAGACAGTGCGAGACACCCCAGGGATGGGAGGACCAGTGGGGAAGCGTTCCCATGCTGCTCTGACTCAAACGTCTTGACTGATCCCAGGCAGGGACACACCACAGTCAGCCTTCATACAGGAAGGAGAGAGCTTCTTGCTGACAGTGAAGCAGACATACACCAGCAGGTCTGCACAAACACACACCCACACATGGTGTCTATCACACGCTATCCCTTACTACTCCTGTTCTCCTCTCCCACACAGACAATACACACATACAGTGTCTACTGACAAATATTTAATACCGCTTTATGCTTTGTTTATTTTGTTGAATCACGGCCTATCTTTGAGATAACACAGCAACTTGGGGAGTAGATCCATTTGCAGCTAAGTGCCCCCTCCCTACCCAAGTGGAAGTCGAACATAGTGAAGCACCCCGGACCCTGGACTCCCACCCCCTTCCCAGGATGCACTTCTCCAGCCAGGTCGTTGGGTTTATCCTCCATTGGTCTCGTCACACTGATGGACAGGGACAGTTGGGTTTCCTGGCTCCGAATCAAGGCCGGGACTCGGTCTGGGAGACAACGCTCTATTCAATAAGGGGGACCATTCCACAACGGAGAACGCGGTGTTGGGTTATTCAATACACTGCTGTCTCACATGCCCTACCCAAACAACTTTGTCGAAAGAGAGGGGGGGGGGGGGGGGGGGGGTGAGAGAGACATTTATTGTCATGTGTCTTGTCCTGGAGGCAGAACTGTGCGATTTCCCCTTAGATAGGCCAGGCAAAGTCAAAATTGGCTATATTGTAAAAATTAATGAAAACAAAAATGTGCTTTTTGGTCTTAATTTTAGGTTAGGGTTAGACATTAGGGTTAGGCATTAGGGTTAGCAGTGTGGTAAGTTTAGGGTTGAGGGTTAGGTTGAAAATCAGATTTTATGACTTTGTGGCTGCGCCAACTAGTTACCACTCTGCAGAGCTGCCTCCAGAACAAGATTCCTGACGAAAAATACTAACCTGCCGATTGCACGCACGCACGCACACACACAAACTCTGGATTACGGAACTAAGGACTTCATGGACAAAAACATTGTCAATCATCTGTGTCCAGTGTTTCTGCAAACTAAAAAGACCATTATGAACGAGAGCTGAAGCTTAGTTTTGATTTATGCGATCAAGATGGAGTACTGTGACCCTGATGCTTCAAACAGCAAACATCAGCTTTTGAAGGACTAAAACTGTAATTGGGTTCTCAGAGAGAAAAAGGGGACTCTCAGAATGATGAACTATGCCAGATCCTACATTTGCTTTTGTAAGCCATAGTTTATCCACATAATGATGTTATCAGATCCTCTGGGGGGGAAAGGGGAGAGCTAGCTGGCTAAATTGCCTGAGACACTGTCCTCAGTGTGCTGTGACCTGCAACACAACCTCTGTGACTGTCATTTGCCTGCTAAGCCAGTCAACCAACCAGGATTTGACAGATAATGAAGATAGACGAAAAGGTCAATGTCCAAACCTATTCAATACATAATATTTCTATATATTCAGAATAATAAAAATAATTTAACTTCTACGCCACAAATCCCCATGAAATAAATTGGCTCTGAGATTCAATGTGCATAGTATAGTACATCCCAGCTTGACTAACCCTATGCCAGGTTTTACAATATATACAGTTGAAGTCAGAAGTTTACATACACCTTAGCCAAATACATTTAAACTCAGTTTATCACAATTCCAGACATTTAATCCTAGTAAAAATTCCCTGTTTTAGGTCAGTTAGGATCACCACTTTATTTTAAGAATGTGAAATGTCAGAATAATAGTAGAGAGTGATTTATTTCAGCTTTTATTTCTTTCATCACATGCCCAGTGGGTCAGAAGTTTACATACACTCAATTAGTATTTGGTAGCATTGCCTTTACATTGTTTAACTTGGGTGAAACTTTTCAGGTAGCCTCCCACAAGCTTCCCGCAATAAGTTTGGTGAATTGTAGGCCATTCCTCCTGACAGGTTTGTAGGCCTCCTTGCTCGCACACACTTTTTCAGTTTTGCCCATACATTTTCTATGGGATTGAGGTCAGGGCTTTGTGATGGCCACTCCAATAGCTTGACTTCGTTGTCCTTAAGCCATTTTGCCACAACTTTGGAAGTATGCTTGGAGTTATTGACCATTTGCAAGACCCATTTGCGACCAAACTTTAACTTCCTGACTGATGTCTTGTTGTTGCTTCAATATATCCACATAATTTTTCATTCCTCATGATGCCATCTATTTTGTGAAGAACACCAGTCGCTCCTGCAGCAAAGCACCCCCGATGCTGCCACCCCCGTGCTTTACGGTTGGGATGGTATTCTTCGGCTTGCAAGCCTCCCCCTTTTTCGTCCAAACATAACGATGGTCATTATGGCCAAACAGTTCCATTTTTGTTTCATCAGACCAGAGGAAATTTCTCCACAAAGTACGATCTTTGTCCCCATGTGCAGTTGCAAACCGTAGTCTGGCTTTTTTATGGCGGTTTTGGAGCAGTGGCTTCTTCCTTGCTGAGCGGCCTTTCAGGTTATGTCGATATAGGACTCATTTTACTGTGGATATAGATACTTCTGTACCTGTTTCCTCCAGGTCCTTTGCTGTTGTTCTGGGACTGATTTGCACTTTTCGCACCAAAGTACGTTCATCTCTAGGAGACAAGTATAAACACCATGGGACCACGCAGCCGTCATACTGCTCCTTCCTGGCTGCGTGGTCCCATGGTGTTTATACTTGCGTACTATTGTTTGTACAGATGAATGTGGTACCTTCAGGCATTTGGAAATTGCTCCCAAGGATGAACCAGTCTTGTGGAGGTCTACCATCTTTTTACTGAGGTCTTGACTGATTTCTTTAGATTTTCCCATGATGTCAAGCAAAGAGACACTGAGTTTGAAGGTAGGCCTTGAAATACATCCACAGGTACACCTCCAATTGACTCAAATTATGTCAATTAGGCTATCAGAAGCTTCTAAAGCCATGACATAATTTTCGGGAATTTTCCAAGCTGTTTTAAGGCACAGTCAACTTAGTGTATGTAAACTTCTGACCCACTGGAATTGTGATACAGTGAATTATAAGTGAAATAATCTGTCTGTAAACAATTGTTGGAAAAATTACTTGTGTCATGCACAAAGTAGATGTCCTAACCGACTTGCCAAAACTATAGTTTGTTATCAAGAAATTTGTGGAGGGGTTGAAAAACTAGTGTTAATGACTCCAACCTAAGCGCATGTAAACTTCCGACTTCAACTGTACATATACAGTATATATACATATATATTACATTATAGCACATTTACCTATCTCGCTTGAGTCCGGGTCTGGTAACTTAAATGTCTGAAGGTTAACAATGAGGTTAAGGTATGGAGGAAGTTTATGCAAGTGGGCTTTATAGACAAAAAGTCTTCAACACATACTGTTGCTACAGTATGGACCCCACTCTATCAAACGCTGGGTTATGCCCCCAGTCCCAGTCATAATATATTGGCTTCAGACATACACTGTCACATGAAAGGTTAGTGCCTCCCTGAGAGATGTGGAGCAGATCGTGGGGATAGGGGGGATTTCCTCAGACATCAAGCCGCCCTATAGACTCTCACAGATGGGACAGGCCTGACCATGTCTTTGACCCCCCCACCCCCTTAGTTCATGTCTAGTGGTAGAGGGGTCAGACATCAACCCCCCCCTCCCCATTATAAGCTCCACAGAAAGTTCAGCCCTGACCATGTATTTGACCCTCCATTTATACTCCATAGATAGGACTTACCATGTCTAGTGGGAGAGAGGGGGCCCGGGGGGCATGAGACCGACTGGGAGCTCCGAGGGAGCACGAGGCGTGAGAAATGATGCATGGTCCTGCTATTCCTCAAGCAGGGCCAGTGACAGCTCGATTACGGGCGGCAATACAAACCATTAAGTGCTATTAATCTTACAGGCTGGCGACGAGTCATTATGGGCCATTCATCTCGCTGGGCCTGGGTGTGAGTCATTATGTGTCATTACTCTCCTACCCGCTGGGTTAGGGGGGCAGGCAGGACGGGGGCAAGTGGGGGTGAGGGCTCCGCCTGTTGGACCCCAAGCTGAGCAGGCAGGTCTACCAGGTCAGCTGGTTGGCACTGGTGCTGAAATATGTATGGAGAACTCATCAACAACAGCCAAGCCAAAGAAGCCCTTTTTGGGGGTAATTGTTTCCTTACACGGTCAACGTGTCACAGGGGTTAATCGGACCACTGTGGCTCCCCGTTCAGTCTTAGTCCCAGTCTCTCTAGACTCTCTTTCTGCTCTTTCTCTCTCTCTCTGTTTTTTTTTTCTCTGACTCTCTCTCACTATCTCTTTTTGCTTTCTCTTTTCTCTCTCACTCTCTCTATGTCTCTCTACCAGTGTGCTATAATTTCAATCACCCATTTTTTCCCCCCCCAATGCGCACTCAGAGAAAGGTTTAGGGCCATGTCAATGTACATAAAGCCAAGGTATTAACCTGACTATGTGGCAAAGTGGGGTGGTGACCTCAATGAAACCGTAATGCTATTTTATTTCATGGTTGTGGGGTAGAAGTTGAGGGAACTCACTCGACCTCACACCTGGACAAGAACCCTCTATATAAGGCCTTATGGTGGAAATATAGTGGACCTCTCCACCCCTTGCCTCCCCCTGAGCGTGTCGCCCCCCGTTACCCCTGCCGTCCCCCCAGCCCATAAAAGTATGGGAAAGTCCCAGCGCTGCTATGTGTCTGTGTAAAACATAATACTGTCTGCAGGACTATGCCTGAGTCCTGACTGAGTCCTCCGCCACTACAGCGACAGATGTTTTATTTAGAATCCAAAAACACTGGCTAGGTAATTTGCTTAAAGGAGGGGAAACAGAGCAGAGAGTGCTGTTGCGGTGTGACGACCATGCCAGAGCACGTGAGGGAGAGAGCGAGCGAGAGACCAGCCTTGTAGAGTTTCCACTCCTCAGCTCTGTCATGATATTTCCTCTCTCCAACATCAGCTCTTTCTCACACTCCTGTTTTTCACTGTCTCTCTTTCTCTCTCTCACAAACACTGTTAATCTCTGTTACAATCTCCTTCCTATCGCTTTACTCTATGTCTATCTGGCCTTGTCTCTGTCAAGCACTCTAATTCTCTCTCTTTCTCCCTTTCTCATCAGTTTCATTCCCTCTTTCATTGTCTGACGGACTGTTGGCTATAGGACCAGGTGGTGTTCCCTTCTCTCTTCTCCCTCCACCCTCTTTTTCTCCCCTCCTCCCCCCGTCTCAACAGGGGGTGCAGGTTGACCCTGCTCTGTTTAAGTGTGCCTCATGGGGGGTGGGGGGTCGGGGAAAATGGGCAAGTCACTCACACACAATCACCAACACATCTACTGTAACTCACTAACACACATACCTGCACTATGCGCTATTGAGAAGTTTCAAAGGGAAAAACATGGTAGTTCTTCATTTACTAGTGAGTAATACCACAGTGAGTGTCTTATACTGTAAATGTGTGTGTGTGTGTGTGAGTGTGTGTGTGCGTATGTGTGTCTGTGTGTGTGTGTGTGTGCGTGCATGCTCGTGTGTGTGTGTCATATTGTTCTAAGCAGAGCTCTGGTCTAGTGCGCTGTACTAGGGAAGAGTTAAACCCCACACTGGTTGCTGTGGACGTCTTGGCAGCCTCCCGATAATGACAATCCCAGATCGCTATTATCAGAGGTAATATGGATGCCCAGTGCAGCCCCCTCCTCTACACCCCACTCCTCCCCATACACCTCTCCCTTCTCTGTCGCCAATGGGAATCCAGCTCACTTTCAACAGCTATCCACGTTTAATTATTATTGTTTATTATGGTAAAGGGGATTTTACACGCACCGCTCTACTATTACATGTGGGTCACTCAACCAATATGGAATAGCTGTTACTCAATCCGCATGTTCTCATCCCCGACCTCTACAAACACCGACGTGCACACAGAGACGTACACACACACAAACAATCACACACCCACACACATACAAACGCACATACGCGCATGCACACACACCCACACATACAACATGCATGCTCATGCACACACACACATACGCATACACACATAGCCCTGGGCTACGCTTCTCTGCGTGGCCCACCCGCGCCACACACCAGGAGTTTCCCTTACACACTCACCCTGGGAGAGAACGTGGAGCTAAAGTCTTCAGCAGACCCAGGTTCTCAACCCAACTCAACTACAGGCTGGAATCCACAACAGCAAATGACTCCAACAATGAATGCAGCCGTCTACAGGGTCTATTCTGAGAGTATTTGGATGTGGGTGTTATGTAAAAGTGTGCACGCCCATTTTATACAGGTATAAATGTAAATGTAAACGAATGAAGATAGTGAGTCGGGGAGTGATTGAGTGATTGACTGACTAAATGTGTGACTGTGTTCTAACATACTGTATAATGTGAGTGTGAGGGGGGGGGGGTGTTCAGTAGCTTGGTTTAGAGCTTTGTCTGGCGAGAGAAAAGCAGGCAGAGTGTGTGTGTGTGTGTGTGTGTGTGTGTGTGTGTGTGCGTTCGCGTTCGTGCAGGCCGGCGCTGGAGGGATTGAATGTCCGGGGCTCCAGTGGTCCCTTCCTGCCTCTCTCTATCGTGATATCTCCAAGACGCTTGTCAAACTCAAGGGGAAGGGAGACGGAAAAAACACTTTGTACTTGGATTCTGTGTGATACTTCAATCTGCCTCCTTTTGTGCCTCTTTCTGTCTGCTCACAAAGAGAGTTGCTAATCCGGAGCTCAAAGGGAGAGCTGGCTTTTCCTGTGTAATTATAGACGCAACACAACACGCTGTCTGCCAGGCAATTACAGCTGCCACACAGGAGAGATGGAGAGAGAGAACGTAAGGGGTAAAGGGAAAAAAGAGGTTGAAACGGAGTAATATTGAGTTCAGTCATATTGCTATCAAAGGAATGTCTTGGCCACACACACATGAACCCACACACGCACACGCACACACACTATCTGTGGGGACTTAAAATTGATTGCCATTAAAAATCCTATTTTCCCTAACCTCAAACCCTAAACCTCACCCTAATCCTAACCCTAACCTTAAACATAACCCTAACCTTAAAGGGAAATTTCACCGCTGCTCTTTCACTGTATATGTCTATTAATATGCTATTAACATATATGTGTCATATAAATCGAGAATTTCCTCCCTACACGCAAATACGAGCATTTCTGCATCTCACTGATAGAAATGGGCCATCTACATTTCCTGGCTGTAAAGCAAACCACAATATTCAGAATTCATAGAGATTTCAGGATGTAGTTCTGACTCTGTCAAGGTGGATCCAGTTGAGAATGGGTATCAAAAGGTAGCTAGCTAATGATACTCCCTGGACTAGCCATTCATTCACAGCACGTCAGCTTGCAAATAACTATTTATTTTTGTGTCGAAAACAACTGTAAAATGTAGTCATGGTGTGGTGCTCAGTACTTGGATGTGCACACTACAAGCAAGCACAGGCTGTTGGGGTAACATTTCATTGGTTATCTTACTAAGAAGTCAAGCAGAGGTAACGTAGCTAACTTAGCTAGCTAGCTAATTAGATAGCTAACTATATTTGTTTATTTAAACCAAAAACTAGCTAGCTTTCATAATATGCTGGGTAGACATTCCAAAGCAAATCACTGTAATTAGCCAGCTGCTATCTGGCGATGTAATTTGTAACTTTGCAAGCTAACATTAGCTATGTTCGGTTACGTTAGCCACAGACTACCAGAACATATCTAAACGTTAGCTAGCTAACTAACTACCGCAGAGGCTAACGTGACTGGCCTATGTGTTCTATTCACAGAGTCCGATTCCATCAACATCTGCAGCGGCATAAACATCGAGCTCAGCACCAGGAACCTTTGCTAAATCTTTCCATGACTCCATGATGAGCAAATAAATATACTGTAGCTAGGCATCAACATGGTCTGTGTCTTGCTGTCATAGTTGGTGTGTTAATAAGTAGGCTATAACTTCTACTGTAGTTTTTCTGTATTTTTTCTGCTTAGTTAATTGTTTATGCAAAGCTTGAAGTCTAAATTGCAGTGTAACTGCAGTTATTTTGCAATTACTTGCGTCCAAAATAGCACAGTCGGCTGCAGTTACTGCACTTTTACTGCAGTTTCAAAATATATATATATTTTTTGTTAGGGTGATGATGACCATGACACCAGATTTAGTAGTACAGATCCTGTAGACCCATTGGATGAAAGCTTTCAGCCAGGAACACGTTCAAGCTCAACATCATCTGACCCGGATGCCGAAAAGACTGCACATAGCAGACAAGAGCCAAAGTGTATAGTCAGAGAGTCCAAGGTCAGCTGCTATTGTTAAGGCTGTGTAAGGGAGGCGAAGTCAGGTGCAGGAGAGCAGAGTAGAGTAAACAGGCGCACTTTTATTCCGTTCAACAATAGACACAAAAAAATGACATAAGTGCCCAAAAACACGGAACATAAACTATAAAAGTATCGCGCGTGAACATACACCATTAACAATGAACAATTACACACAAAGACACGATGGGGAACAGAGGACTAAATACATGTAGATTGATTGGGGAATGAAAACCAGGTGTGTATGGAACAAGACAAACAAATGGACATATGAAAAATAGAGCGGCGATGGCTATAAATCCGGTGACGTCGATCGCCGAACGCCGCCCGAACAAGGAGAGGAGCCGACTTCGGTGGAAGTCGTGACAGCTATTGCCCAACACAAAACGAGGTTCACGCTGCCTGGAAGATTCAGCCAACCCAACATCCATATTCAGTTAGACTGATGTTGTAGTATAATATATAATGCCTAGTATACTCACAATAGCATTGTGGTATAGATATTGCTAGCTATTGTACATACAGTGCATTCGGAAAGTATTCAGGCCCCTTGACTTTTTCCACATTTTGTTAAATTACAGCATTATTCTAAAATTGATTACATAGTTTTTTCCCTCATCACACACATTACCCCATAACGACAAAGCAAAAACAGGTTTTTAGAAATGTTTGCTAATTTATAAAATTAAATAAAAACTGAAATATAACATTTACATAAGTATTCGGACCCTTTACTCAGTACTTTGTTGAAGCACCTTTGGCAGCGATTACAGCCTTGAGTATTCTTGGGTATGACACGACAAGCTTGGCACACCTGTATTTGGGGAGTTTCTCCCATTCTTCTCTGCAGATCCTTTCAAGCTCAGGCAGATTGGACGGGGAGCGTCACTTCACAGCTATTTTCAGTTCTCTCCAGAGATGTTCGATCAGGTTCAAGTCCGGGCTCTGGCTGGGCCACTCAAGGACATTCAGAGACTTATCCCAAAGCCACTCCTGCATTGTCTTGGATGTGTGCTTAGGGTCGTTGTCCGGTTGGAAGGTGAACCTACATCCTAGTCTGAGGTCCTGAGCGCTCTAGAGCAGGTTTTCATCAAGGATCTCTCTGTACTTTTCTCTGTTCATCTTTCCCTCGATCCTGACTAGTCTCCCAGTCCCTGCCGCTGAAAAACATCCCCACAGCATGATGCTGCCACCATCATGCTTCACCGTAGGGATGGTGCCAGGTTTCCTCCAGACGTGACGCTTGGCATTCAGGCCAAAGAGTTCAATTTTGGTTTCATCAGACCAGAGAATCTTGTTTCTCATGGTCTGAGAGTCTTTAGGTGCCTTTTGGCAAACTCCAAGCAGGCTGTCATGTACCTTTTACTAGGGAGTGGCTTCCGTCTTGTCACTCTACCATAAAGGCCTGATTGGTGGAGTGCTGCAGAGATGGTTGTTCTTCTGGAAGGTTCTCCCATCTCCACAGAGGAGTTCTAGAGCTCTGTCAGAGTGACCATCGGTTTCTTGGTTACCTCCCTGACCAAGGCCCTTCTCCTCCGATTGCTCAGTTTGGCTGGGCGGCCAACTCTAGGAAGAGTCTTGGTGGTTCCAAACTTCTTCCATTTAAGAATGATGGAGGCCACTATGTTCTTGGAGACCTTCCATGCTGGAGAAATGTTTTGGTGTCCCAGATCTGTGCCTCGACACAATCCTGTCTCGTAGCTCTATGGACAATTCCTTCTTGGTTTTTGCTCTGACATGCACTATCAACTGTTGGACCTTATATAGACGTGTGTGCCTTTCAAAATCACGTCCAATCAGTTCAATTTACCACAGGTGGACTCCAATGAAGTTGTAGAAACATCTCAAGGATGATCAATGGAAACAGGATGCACCTGAGCCTTATAGCAAAGGGTCTTATGTAAATAAGGTATTTCTAAAAACCTGTTTTCGCTTTGTCATTATGGGGTATTGTGTGAAGATTAGTGAGGATTTTTTTTCTTTAATCCATTTTAGAATAAGGCTGTAACGCAGGTCTGATTACTTTCCGAAGGCCCTGTATGTATATAATGGAGTTCGATAAAAGGTTTTATATCATCTTTTTAACAACTGTACTGACTGACAAGTGACTAAATGATTCCAGTTACATAAAAAAAAAGGATCAAATCACGTGCGCCGAATACAACGTGTACAGGACTTTACAGTGAAATGCTTGCTTACGAACCGTTCCCAATGATGCAGGGTTTATAGAATAATAATAATAATAAAAAATGTAATAGTAACTAACACAAGTGGAATAAAATAAAATGCACAAGAAGGGAGCTATATACAGGGAGTATCAGATCAATGTGCGGAGGTACAAGGTACTTGAGGTAGATATATACGAAGGCAGGCAGGTGACTAGGCATACGGATAGATAATAATAAGAGTAAAATAAAGAGCAGAGTAGCAGCGGCAAATGATGAGTGTAAAAGTCTGTGAGTGTGATTGCGTGTATGTATGTTTGTGTTGTGTCGGTATGCGTGTGTGTGTGTTTTGAGTGTGTATACTGTTTGAATGTGTGAGATTTGTGTGGGAGTGACAGTGTAGTGTGTGTGTGAGTGAGTGAGTATATGGTGTGTATATAGAGTCTATTGAGTGTGCGTAGGGTCAGTGCAAGATAGAGTTATAGTAGATCGTTTGGGTACCATTAATTGACTATTTAGCAGTTCTGATGACTTGTGGGTAGAAGCTGTCTCGGAGCTGTTGGTCCGAGAGCCGATGCTCCGGTATCGTTTGCCTGACGCTAGCAGAGTGAACAGTCTATGGCTTGGGTGGCTCTAGTTTTTGGCAATTTTTCGTCCCTTCCTCTGACACCTTCCGCCTGATATAGAGGTCCTGGATGGCAGGGAGCTCGCCCTCAGTGATGTACTGAGCTGTCCGCACCACCGTTTGTAGCTCTTTGAGATCAAGGGCGGTGCTATTGCGATACCAAGCGGTGATGCAGCCAGTCAAGATGCTCTCGATGGTGCAGCTGTAGAACTTTTTGAGGATCTAAGGGCCCGTGCCAAATCTTTTCAGCCTTCTGAGGGGGAAGAGGCTCTGCCGTGCCGTCTTCACGACTGTGTGGGTGTGTGTGGACCATGTTAAGTCCTTAGTGATCTCGATGCCAAGGAACTTAAAAATATTGATGCTCTCCACAACAGCCCCGTTGATGTGGATGAGGGCGTGCTCTCCCATCTTTCTCATATGGTCCACGATCAGCTCCTTGGTCTTACTGACATTGAGGGAGAGGTTGTTGTCCTAGCACCACACTGCTAAGTCTCTGACCTTCTCCCTGTAGGCTGATCGCCGTCGGTGATCAAGCCTACAACCGGCATGTCGTCAGCATACTCGATGATGATGTTGGAGTCGTGTGCGGCCACGCACTGAACAAGGAGTACAGGATGGGACTAAGCACACACCCCTGTGGGGTCCCTGTGTTGAGGGTCAGTGCATCGGAGGTGTTGTTGCCTATCCTCACCACCTGGGGCTGACCCGTCAGGAAGTCCAGGATCCAGTTGCAGAGGGAGCTGTTCAGTCCCAGGGTCCCTAGCTTGGTGATGAGCTTGGAGAAACCAATAAAGTGTTGACTTCAACTTCACATTTTGTTGGGTTACAGCCTGAATTCAAAATGGCAAACTTTTTTTTAACCCATCTACACACAGTACCCCATAATGACAAAGTGATTTGAGATTTTTGCACATTTATTGAAATTGAATTACAGAACCTTGAGTCAATACTTTGTAGAAGCACCTTTGGCAGTGATTACAGCTGTGAGTCTTTCTGGGTAAGTCTCTAAGAGTTTTTCACAACTGGACTGTGCAACATTTGCCCATTATTATTTTCAAACGTCTTCAAGCTCTGTCAAATTGATTGTTGATCATTGCTAGAAAACCTTTTTCAGGTCTTACCATAGATTTTCAAGTAGATGAAAGTGAAAACTGTGAAAACTGTGAAAGTGAAAGCTGTAACAGCCACTCAGGAACTTTCACTGTCTTCTTGGTGAGCAACTACAGTGCTCACTGCCTTGGGTTTTATGTTGTGTCCTGCTGATACGTGAATCCTTCCCCCAGTGTCTGGTGGAAAGCAGACTGAACCAGGTTTTCCTCTAGGATTTTGCCTGTGCTTAGCTCCATTTAGTTTATTTTTTATCCTCAAAAAACTCCCCAGTCCTTAACGATTACAAGCATACCCATAACATGATGCAGCCACCACTATGCTTAGAAATATGGAGCGTGGTACTCAGTAATGTGTTGGATTGGATTTGCCCCAAACATAATACTTTGTATTCAGGACAAAAAATGAATTGCTTTGCCACATTATTTGCAGTATTACTTTAGTGTGTGGTTGCAAACAGGATGCATGTTTCGGAAATATATTTAATCTGTACAGCCTTCCTTCTTTTACGCCAGAAGGCGTAAGACGTCAGAGGACAAAAATCAGTTAACCACCTAACTGAGGAACTCAATTTAACCTTGCGCAATACCCTAGATGCAGTTGCACCCCTAAAAACGAAAAACATTTGTCATAAGAAACTAGCTCCCTGGTATACAGAAAATACCCAAGCTCTGAAGCAAGCTTCCAGAAAATTGGAACGGAAATGGAGCCACACCAAACTGGAAGTCTTCCGACTAGCTTGGAAAGACAGTACCGTGCAGTATCGAAGAGCCCTCACTGCTGCTCGATCATCCTATTTTCCAACTTAATTGAGGAAAATAAGAACAATCCGAAATGTCTTTTTGATACTGTCGCAAAGCTAACTAAAAAGCAGCATTCCCCAAGTGACGATGGCTTTCACTTCAGCAGTAATAAATTCATGAACTTCTTTGAGGAAAAGATCATGATCATTAGAAAGCAAATTCCTCTTTAAATCTGCGTATTCCTCCAAAGCTCAGCTGTCCTGAGTCTGCACAACTCTGCCAGGACCTAGGATCAAGAGAGACACTTAAGTGTTTTAGTACTATATCTCTTGACACAATGATGAAAATAATCATGGCCTCTAAACCTTCAAGCTGCATACTGGACCCTATTCCAACTAAACTACTGAAAGAGCTGCTTCCTGTGCTTGGCCCTCCTATGTTGAACATAATAAACGGCTCTCTATCCACCGGATGTGTACCAAACTCACTAAAAGTGGCAGTAATAAAGCCTCTCTTGAAAAAACCAAACCTTGACCCAGAAAATATAAAAAACTATCGGCCTATATCGAATCTTCCATTCCTCTCAATTTTTTTGGAAAAAGCTGTCTGCCTTCACTGCCTTCCTGAAGACAAACAATGTATACGAAATGCTTCAGTCTGGTTTTAGACCCCATCATAGCACTGAGACTGCACTTGTGAACTTGAACTTCCGGCGCTGACAGAGATGGCCGCCTCGCTTCACGTTCCTAGGAAACTATGCAGTATTTTGTTTTTTTACGTGTTATTTCTCACATTGGTACCCCAGGTAATCTTAGTTTTCATTACATACAGTCGGGAGGAACTACTGAATATAAGAGCAACGTCAACTCACCATCATTACCATCATTACGACCAGGAATATGACTCTCCCGAAGCGGATCCTGTGTTTTGCCTTCCACCCAGTACAATGGATCGGATCCCAGCTGGCGACCCTAAACAACGACGCCGTAAAAGGGGCAAACGAAGCGATCTTCCGGTCAGGCTCCGGAGACGGGCACATCGTGCTCCACTCCCTAGCATACTACTCGCCAATGTCCAGTCTCTTGACAACAAGGTTGATGAAATCCGAGCAAGGGTAGCATTCCAGAGAGACATCAGAGACTGTAACGTTCTTTGCTTCACGGAAACATGGCTCACTCAAGAGACGCTAACGGAGTCGGTGCAGCCAGCTGGTTTCCTCACGCATCGCGCCGACAGAAACAAGCATCTTTCTGGTAAGAAGAGGGGCGGGGGGGTATGCCTTATGATTAACGAGACATGGTGTGATCATAACAACATACAGGAACTCAAGTCATTCTGTTCACCTGACTTAGAATTCCTCACAATCAAATGTCGAGCGCATTATCTACCAAGGGAATTCTCTTTGATTATAATCACAGCCGTATATATTCCCGCCCAAGCAGACACATCGATGGCCCTGAACGAACTTTGTCTGACTCTATGTAAACTGGAAACCACACATCCTGAAGCTGCATTCATTGTAGCCGGGGATTTTAACAAGGCTAATCTGAAAACAAAACTCCCTAAATTCTATCAGCATATCGATTGTGCTACCAGGGCTGGTAAAACCCTGGATCATTGTTATTCTAACTTCCGCGACGCATATAAGGCCCTCCCCCGCCCTCCTTTCGGAGAAGCTGACCACGACTCCTTTTTGTTGCTTCCAGCCTACAAACAGAAACTAAAACAAGAAGCTCCCGCGCTCAGGTCTGTTCAACGCTGGTCCGACCAATCTGATTCCACGCTTCAAGACTGCTTCGATCACGCGGATTGGAATATGTTCCGCATTGCGTCCAACAACAATATTGACGAATACGCTGATTCGGTGAGCGAGTTCATTAGAAAATGCATCGGCGACATTATACCCACAGCAACGATTAAAACATTCCCAAACCAGAAACCGTGGATTGATGGCAGCATTCGTGCAAAACTGAAAGCGCGAACCACTGCTTTTAACCAGGGCAAGGTGACCGGAAACATGACCGAATACAAACAGTGTAGCTATTCCCTCCGCAAGGCAATCAAACAAGCGAAGTGCCAGTATAGAGACAAAGTAGAGTCGCAATTCAACAGCTCAGACACGAGGTATGTGGCAGGGTCTACAGTCAATCACAGATTACAAAAAGAAAACCAGCCCCGTCGCGGACCAGGATGTCTTGCTCTCAGACAGACTAAATAACTTTTTTGCTCGCTTTGAGGACAATACAGTGCCACTGACACGGCCCGCTACCAAAACCTGCGTGCTCTCCTTCACTGCAGCTGAGGTGAGTAAAACATTTAAACGTGTTAACCCTCGCAAGGCTGCAGGCCCAGACGGCATTCCCAGCCGCGTCCTCAGAGCTTGCGCAGACCAGCTGGCTGGTGTGTTTACGGACATATTCAATCAATCCATATCCCAGTCTGCTGTTCCCACATGCTTCAAGAGGGCCACCATTGTTCCTGTTCCCAAGAAAGCTAAGGTAATTGAGCTAAACGACTACCGCCCCGTAGCACTCACTTCAGTCATCATGAAGTGCTTTGAGAGACTAGTCAAGGACCATGTCACCTCCACCCTACCTGACACCCTAGACCCACTCCAATTTGCTTACCGACCCAATAGGTCCACAGACGACGCAATCGCAACCACACTGCACACTGCCCTAACCCATCTGGACAAGAGGAATACCTATGTGAGAATGCTGTTCATCGACTACAGCTCAGCATTTAACACCATAGTACCCTCCAAACTCGTCATCAAGCTCGAGACCATGGGTCTCGACCCCGCCCTGTGCAACTGGGTACTGGACTTCCTGACGGGCCGCCCCCAGGTGGTGAGGGTAGGTAACAACATCTCCACCCCGCTGATCCTCAACACTGGGGCCCCACAAGGGTGCGTTCTGAGCCCTCTCCTGTACTCCCTGTTCACCCACGACTGCGTGGCCATGCATGCCTCCAACTCAATCATCAAGTTTGCGGACGACACTACAGTGGTAGGCTTGATTACCAACAACGACGAGACGGCCTACAGGGAGGAGGTGAGGGCCCTCGGAGTGTGGTGTCAGGAAAATAACCTCACACTCAACGTCAACAAAACAAAGGAGATGATTGTGGACTTCAGGAAACAGCAAAGGGAGCACCCCCCTATCCACATCGACGGGACAGTAGTGGAGAGGGTAGTAAGTTTTAAGTTCCTCGGCGTACACATCACGGACAAACTGAATTGGTCCACCCACACAGACAGCGTTGTGAAGAAGGCGCAGCAGCGCCTCTTCAACCTCAGGAGGCTGAAGAAATTTGGCTTGTCACCAAAAGCACTCACAAACTTCGACAGATGCACAATCGAGAGCATCCTGTCGGGCTGTATCACCACCTGGTACGGCAACTGCTCCGCCCACAACCGTAAGGCTCTCCAGAGGGTAGTGAGGTCTGCACAACGCATCACCGGGGGAAAACTACCTGCCCTCCAGGACACCTACACCACCCGATGTCACAGGAAGGCCATAAAGATCATCAAGGACAACAACCACCAGAGCCACTGCCTGTTCACCCCGCTATCATCCAGAAGGCGAGGTCAGTACAGGTGCATCAAAGCAGGGACCGAGAGACTGAAAAACAGCTTCTATCTCAAGGCCATCAGACTGTTAAACAGCCACCACTAACATTAAGTGGCTGCTGCCAACATACTGACTCAACTCCAGCCACTTTAATAATGGGAATTGATGGAAATGTATATAAATATGTATCACTAGCCACTTTAAACAATGCCACTTAATATAACGTTTACATACCCTACATTACTCATCTCATATGTATATGTATATACTGTACTCTATATAATCTACTGCATCTTGCCATCTTTATGTAATACATGTATCACTAGCCACTTTAAACTATGCCACTTTATGTTTATATACCCTACATTACTCATCTCATATGTATATACTGTACTCTATACCATCTACTGCATCTTGCCTATGCCGTTCTGTACCATCACTCATTCATATATCTTTATGTACATATTCTTTATCCCTTTACACTTATGTGTGTATAAGGTAGTAGTTGTGGAATTGTTAGGTTAGATTACTCGTTGGTTATTACTGCATTGTCGGAACTAGAAGCACAAGCATTTCGCTACACTCGCATGAACATCTGCTAACCATGTGTATGTGACAAATAAAATTTGATTTGATTTGAAGGTGGTAAATGACCTTTTAATGGCGTCATACCGAGGCTCTGCATCTGTCCTCGTGCTCCTAGACCTCAGTGCTGCCTTTGATACCATCGATCACCACATTCTTTTGGAGAGATTGGAAACCCAAATTGGTCTACACGGACAAGTTCTGGCCTGGTTTAGATCTTATCTGGCGGAAAGATATCAGTTTGTCTCTGTGAATGGTTTGTCCTCTGACAAATCAACTGTACATTTCGGTGTTCCTCAAGGTTCCGTTTTGGGACCACTATTATTTTCACTATATATTTTACCTCTTGGGGGATGTCATTTGAAAACATAATTTTAACTTTCACTGCTATGCGGATGACACACAGCTGTACATTTCAATGAAACATGGTGAAGCCCCAAAATTGCCCTCGCCAGAAGCCTGTGTTTCAGACATAAGGAAGTGGATGGCTGCAAACTTTCTACTTTTAAACTCGGACAAAACAGAGATGCTTGTTCTAGGTCCCAAGAAACAAAGAGATATTCTGTTGAATCTGACAATTAATCTTGATGGTGTACAGTTGTCTCAAATAAAACTGTGAAGGACCTCGGCGTTACTCTGGACCCTGATCTCTCTTTTGACGAACATATCAAGACTGTTTCAATAACAGTTTTTTTCCATCTACGTAACATTGCAAAAATCAGAAACTTTCTGTCCAAAAATTATGCAGGAAAATTAATCCATGCTTTTGTTACTTCTAGGTTAGACTACTGCAGGTTAGACTATGCATAGTCTAGGTTAGACTATGCTATACTTTCCGGCTACCCGGATAAAGCACTAAATAAACTTCAGTTAGTGCTAAATACGGCTGCTAGAATCCTGACTAGAACCCAAATATTTGATCATATTACTCCAGTGCTAGCCTCCCTACACTGGCTTCCTGTTAAGGCAAGGGCTGATTTCAAGGTTTTACTGCTAACCTACAAAGCATTACATGGGCTTGCTCCTACCTATCTTTCCGATTTGGTCCTGCCGTACATACCTACACGTACGCTACGGTCACAAGACGCAGGCCTCCTAATTGTCCCTAGAATTTCTAAGCAAACAGCTGGAGGCAGGGCTTTCTCCTATAGAGCTCCATTTTTATGGAATGGTCTGCCTACCCATGTGAGAGACGCAGACTCGGTCTCAACTTTTAAGTCTTTACTGAAGACTCATCTCTTCAGTGGGTCATATGATTGAGTGTAGTCTGGCCCAGGAGTGTGAAGGTAAACGGAAAGGCTCTGGAGCAACGAACCGCCCTTGCTGTCTCTGCCTGGCCGGTTCCCCTCTTTCCACTGGGATTCTCTGCCTCAAACCCTATTACAGGGGCTGAGTCACTGGCTTACTGGTGCTCTTTCATGCCGTCCCTAGGAAGGGTGCGTCACTTGAGTGGGTTGAGTCACTGACGTGATCTTCCTGTCCGGGTTGGCGCCCCCCTTCGGTTGTGCCGTGGCGGAGATCTTTGTGGGCTATACTCGGCCTTGTCACAGGATGGTAAGTTGGTGGTTGAAGATATCCCTCTAGTGGTGTGGGGGCTGTGCTTTGGCAAAGTGGGTGGGGTTATATCCTTCCTGTTTGTCCCTGTCCGGGGTTATCATCGGATGGGGCCACAGTGTCTCCTGACCCCTCCTGTCTCAGCCTCCAGTATTTATGCTGCAGTAGTTTATGTGTCGAGGGGCTAGGGTCAGTTGGTTATATCTGGAGTACTCCTCCTGTCTTATCCGGTGTCCTGTGTGAATTTAAGTATGCTCTCTCTTTCTCTCTTTCTTTCTCCTGAGCCCTAGGACCATGCCTCAGGACTACCTGGCATGATGACTCCTTGCTGTCCCCAGTCCACCTGGCTGCTCCAGTTTCAACTGTTCTGCCTGCGGCTATGGAACCCTGACCTGTTCACCGGACATGCTACCTGTCCCAGACCTGCTGTTTTCAACTCTCTAGAGACTGCAGGAGCGGTAGAGATACTCTTAATGATTGGCTATGAAAAGCCAACTGACATTTATTCCTGAGGGGCTGACTTGCTGCACCCTCGACAACTACTGTGATTATTATTATTTGACCATCCTGGTAATTTATGAACATTTGAACATCTTGGCCATGTTCTGTTATAATCTCCACCCGGCACAGCCAGAAGAGGACTGACCACCCCTCATAGCCTGGTTCCTCTCTAGGTTTCTTCCTAGGTTTTGGCCTTTCTAGGGAGTTTTTCCTAGCCACCGTGCTTCTACACCTGCATTGCTTGCTGTTTGGGGTTTTAGGCTGGGTTTCTGTACAGCACTTTGAGATATCAGCTGATGTAAGAAGGGCTATATAAATACATTTGATTTGATTTTTAACTGTCAATTAGGTTAATAATGTGGAGTGACTGCAATGTTGTTGATCCATCCTCAGTTTTCTCCTATCACAGCAATTAAGCTCTGTAAAGTCTTAAAGTTTTAAAGTTGCCATTGTCCTCATGGTGAAATCCGTGAGCGGTTTCCATCCTCTTTGGAAACTGAGTTAGGAAGGACTCCTGTATTTCGGTGTATTCATACACAATTCAAAGTAATAACTTCACAATGCTCAAAAGGATATTCAATGTCTGCTTTTTCTTAACCCATCTACCAATAGGTGCCCTTTGCGATGTATTGGAAAACCTCCCTGGTCTTTGTGGTTGAATCTGTTTGAAATTCACTGCTCGACTTAGGAACCTTACAGATAATTGTATGTGTGGGGTACAGAGTTGAGGTAGTTATTCAAAAATCGTGTTAACACTATTAGTCCATACAACACTATTAGTCCAAGCAATTTTGCACTCCTGAACTTATTTAGGCTCGCCATAAAAAAGGGATTTAATACTTATTGACTCAATACATTTCAGATTTTCATTTTTTATTAATTTGTAAAAATTTTGAAAAACATAATTCCACTCTGACATTATGGAGTATTCCGTGTAGGCCAGTGAAAAAACAACCACATTTATTCCATTTTAAATTCAGGCTGTAATACAATGTGTCACGCCCTGGCCAGAGAGAGGCTTTTATTCTCTATTTTGGGTAGGCCAGGGTGTGACTAGGGTGGGCATTCTAGTTTCTTTATTTCTATGTTTTCTATTTCTATGTTTTGGCCGGGTATGGTTCTCAATCAGGGACAGCTGTCTATCGTTGTCTCTGATTGGGAATCATACTTAGGCAGCAGTTGTTTTCTGTATAGTTTATGCACCTTACAGAACTGTTTCGGTTTCTTCACGTTGTTATTTTGTTCAAGTGTTTTGGTTAATAAAAAATCATGAACACTTACCACGCTGCGCTTTGGTCTGATCCTCATTACGACGAGAGCCGTGACACAATGTCACGCCCTGACCTTACAGAGCCTTTTTTATTCTCTATTTGGTTAGGTCAGGGTGTGACTTGGGTGGGTAAATCTATGTTTCTATTTCTTTGTTGGCCGGGTATGGTTCTCAATCAGGGACAGCTGTCTATCGTTGTCTCTGATTGGGAATCATACTTAGGCAGCAGTTGTTTTCTGTATAGTTTATGCACCTTACAGAACTGTTTCGGTTTCTTCACGTTGTTATTTTGTTCAAGTGTTTTGGTTAATAAAAAATCATGAACACTTACCACGCTGCGCTTTGGTCTGATCCTCATTACGACGAGAGCCGTGACACAATGTCACGCCCTGACCTTACAGAGCCTTTTTTATTCTCTATTTGGTTAGGTCAGGGTGTGACTTGGGTGGGAAAATCTATGTTTCTATTTCTTTGTTGGCCTGGTATGGTTCCCAATCAGAGGCAGCTGTTTATCGTTGTCTCTGATTGGGGATCATACTTAGGCAGCCCTTTTTCCCACCTTAGATTGTGAGATCTTGTTTGTGTCTAGTTGCTGGTGAGCACTACATAGCTTCACGTTTCGTTGCTCTTTGTTGTTTTTTGTTTGTGAGTTTCATCGGAATAAACATGTGGAACTCTTGGTCTACTCATTTAGACAAACGTGACACACAACAACAAAAGTCAAGGTGTGAGTATACATTCTGAAGGCGCTGTAAACAGTTGGTTTATAATTTCAACTTCTATTTCTTGGCAAGTAAACATATTTCAATAAAACAGTAGCAAATAAATAGACAGATTGTATTCAGATAATGTTTATTTAACATTCTCTGCTAGGTAAAGCCCCGCCTTGTCTCAGCTCACCCGTAGCACGCACTCCAGCAGGTTTATCTCACTGGTCACCCCCAAAGCCAATTCTTCCTTTGGCTGCCTTTCCTTCCAGTTCTCTGCTGCCGATGACTGGAACGAACTGCAAAAATCACTGAAGCTGGAGACTCATATCTCCCTCACTAGCTTCAAGCACCAGCTGTCAGAGCAGCTCACAGATCACTGCACCTGTACATAGCCCATCTGTAAATAGCCCATCCAACTACCTCATCCCCATACTGTAACGGCGTTCCTCCTCCTCTTCATCCGAAGAGGAGGAGCAGGGATTGAACCAAAATGCAGCTTCTTGAGTTGACATGATTTATTTAAAGAAAAGACGAAAACACGAACTTCACTTGAATACTTACAAAATAACAAAAAGAATGTAGACAAACCTGAACATACGAACTTACATAAAACACGAAGAACGCACAACAGGAAAAATGACTACATAAAACGATGAACGAACGAAACAGTCCCGTATGGTGCAACAAACACTGACACAGGAAACAACCACCCACAAACAAACAATGTGACACCACCTACCTTAATATGATTCTCAATCAGAGGAGATGAAAACCACCTGCCTCTAATTGAGAACCATATTAGGTACCCATTAACCAACATAGAAACAGAAAACATAGACTGCCCACCCAAACTCACGTCCTGACCAACTAACACATACAAAAAACTAACAGAAAACAGGTCAGGAACGTGACATAACCCCCCCCTTAAGGTGCGAACTCCGGGCGCACCAGCACAAAGTCTAGGGGAGGGTCAGGGTGGGCATCTGACCACGGTGGTGGCTCAGGCTCTGGGCGAGGTCCCCACCCCACCATAGTCAATCCCAGCTTACTTCTCCCCCTCAGAATGACCACCCTCCTATTCCACCCACCTAATATAAGAGGCAACACAAAAATAAGGGACAGCTCCGGGACAAGGTA
This sequence comes from Salvelinus namaycush, assembly GCF_016432855.1. NCBI lineage: Eukaryota > Metazoa > Chordata > Actinopteri > Salmoniformes > Salmonidae > Salvelinus > Salvelinus namaycush. The sequence continues at coordinate 3,269,447 of NC_052343.1, read as the reverse complement.
GCTCAGGACAGAGAGGTAGGTCAGGATAGAGAGGTAGCTCAAGATAGAGGGGCAACTCCGGACTGAAGGGCAGCTCCGGACAGAGAGACAGCTCTGGACTGAGGGGCAGTTCTGGATACATGGCAGCTCTGGACGCTCATGACTAGCTGACGGCTCTGGACGCTCATGACTAGCTGACGGCTCTGGACGCTCATGGCTGGCTGACGGCTCTGGACGCTCATGGCTGGCTGACTGCTCTGGACGCTCATGGCTGGCTGACGGCTCTGGACGCTCATGGCTGGCTGACGGCTCTGGACGCTCATGGCTGGCTGACGGCTCTGGACGCTCATGGCTCGCTGACGGCTCTGGCTGCTCATGGCTGGCTGACGGCTCTGGACGCTCATGGCTGGCTGACGGCTCTGGACGCTCATGGCTCGCTGACGGCTCTGGCAGATCCTGTCTGGTTGGCGGCTCTGGCAGATCCTGTCTGGTTGGCGGCTCTGGCAGATCCTGTCTGGTTGGCGGCTCTGGCAGATCCTGTCTGGTTGGCGGCTCTGGCAGATCCTGTCTGGTTGGCGGCTCTGGCAGATCCTGACTGACGAATGGCTCTAGCGGCTCCTGACTGACTAACGGCTCTGACGGCTCGGGACAGACGGGCGGCTCTAATGGCTCGGGACAGACGGATGGCTCAGACGGCGCTGGGGAGACGGATGGCTCAGACGGCGCTGGGGAGACGGATGGCTCAGACGGCGCTGGGGAGACGGATGGCTCAGACGGCGCTGGGGAGACGGATGGCTCTGGCCGGATGAGACGCACTGTAGACCTGGTGCGTGGTGCCGGAACTGGAGGCACCGGGCTAAGGACACGCACCTTCATGCTAGTGCGGGGAGCAGGGACAGGGCACACTGGACTCTCAAAGCGTACTATTTGCCTGGTGCGTGGTACCGGCACTGGTGGCACCGGGCTGAGGGCACGCACATCAGGACGAGTACGGGGAGAAGGAACAGTGTGTACAGGGCTCTGGAGACGCACAGGTGGCTTAGTGCGTGGTGCCGGAACTGGAGGCACTGGGCTGGAGACACGCACCATAGGAAGAGTGCGTGGAGGAGGAACAGGGCTCTGAAAACGCACTGGAAGCCTGGTGCGTGGTGTAGGCACTGGTGGTACTGGGCTGGGGCGGGGAGGTAGCGCCGGAAATACCGGACCGTGCAAGCGTACTGGCTCCCTTGAGCATTGAGCCTGCCCAACCTTACCTGGTTGAATGCTCCCCGTCGCCCGACCAGTGCGGGGAGGTGGAATAACCCGCACCGGGCTATGTAGGCGAACCGGGGACACCATGCGTAAGGCTGGTGCCATGTATGCCGGCCCGAGGAGACGCACTGGAGACCAGACGCGTTGAGCCGGCATCATGGCACCTGGCTCAATGCCCAATCTAGCCCTACCAGTGCGGGGAGGTGGAATAACCCGCACCGGGCTATGCACACGTACAGGAGACACCGTGCGCTCTACTGCGTAACACGGCGTCTGCCCGTACTCCCGCTCTCCACGGTTAGCCTGGGAAGTGGGCGCAGGTCTCCTACCTGCCCTTGGCCCACTACCTCTTAGCCCCCCCCCCCAATAAATTTTTGGGGTTTCTTCACGGGCTTCCGTGCTAGCCGCGTACCTTCATAAATCCGGTCTCTCTCTCCCGTTGCCTCCGCTCTCCTAATCGCCTCCAGCTGTTCCCATGGAAGGCGATCTCTTCCAGCTCGGATCTCCTCCCATGTGTAGCAACCTTTTCCATTTAACACGTCCTCCCATGTCCACTGCTCGAACTCACGCTGCTTGGTTCTGGATCGGTGGGTGGTTCTGTAACGGCGTTCCTCCTCCTCTTCATCCGAAGAGGAGGAGCAGGGATTGAACCAAAATGCAGCTTCTTGAGTTGACATGATTTATTTAAAGAAAAGACGAAAACACGAACTTCACTTGAATACTTACAAAATAACAAAACGAATGTAGACAAACCTGAACATACGAACTTACATAAAACACGAAGAACGCACAACAGGAAAAATGACTACATAAAACGATGAACGAACGAAACAGTCCCGTATGGTGCAACAAACACTGACACAGGAAACAACCACCCACAAACAAACAATGTGACACCACCTACCTTAATATGATTCTCAATCAGAGGAGATGAAAACCACCTGCCTCTAATTGAGAACCATATTAGGTACCCATTAACCAACATAGAAACAGAAAACATAGACTGCCCACCCAAACTCACGTCCTGACCAACTAACACATACAAAAAACTAACAGAAAACAGGTCAGGAACGTGACACATACTGTATTTATTTATTTATCTTGCTCCTTTGCACCCCAGTATCTCTACTTGCACATTCATCTTCTGCACATCTACCATTCCAGTGTTTAATTGCTATATTGTAATTACGTCGCCACCATGGCCTATTTATTGCCTTACCTCCCTTATCCTACCTCATTTGCACAGACTGTATATAGACTTTTTCTACTGTATATTGACCGTATGTTTGTTTATTCCATGTGTAACTCTGTGTTGTATGTGTCGAACTGCTTTGCTTTATCTTGGCCAGGTCGCAGTTGCAAATGAGAACTTGTTCTCAACAAGACTACCTGGTTAAATAAAGGCGAAATAAAAAAATTCATGCATGACCATAAATATTCGACTAACGCCTATAATAAATACTACAGTTCTACAAAAAAGAATACTTGCATATGGTGTGTTTGGTGGGTGCAGTGAGGTGTTCGGAGTCACTTTGATACAACGGGAGATTTCACATCTTATTTGTATCCAACATACTGTGTCCATCGTGTGAGGGATGAATGGCCCCAACAACACACACAGGCAAGGGGATTCGGTGTCCTGTGCCTAGCTTCTCCCCACATAGAACTAACTCCAAAAAGAATCCGTAGGCCACCAAACGGTATTGCCTGTACGAGAAAGACAATTAAACGCTATTAGACTTTCATGAGCAATCGTTGTGTACTGTCTATTCCTACTGTTTCAGCACAAGGAATGATATTACACATCTCACAGACACACGTTAGCAATCTAGCTACAACATACAGGTATAGCTACTCAAAGACTACTATGTGTCATAAAACCAAAGTCATTCCATTACTCTTCGTCATCATCAAAACATTTCTCCAGTTTTGCAAATAGGAATCTCCTAATAAGATGCACTGAGGGTATCTAGGCTAGCTAATAACGTTAGCTATTTAGCTATAACATTAGGCTACAGTACATTTTGGGTATAGCAAACAAAGCTACCTAGCTCAACTTGGCTAGCTTGGCACGGCCGACTCAATCACGAAATTACACTGCACAACACTGCCTCGTGTGAAAAGAGAGCTTATATTGCTAGCTAGCTACTGACAGCAAAACAACTTACTCGTTTGTCATTTAACCTCCTGGTCAAGCTGGTCTATGCTGCCACCGCCAGTTGATCTTGGAGGTTCTGTCTCCAACACACCTCTATCCATATCTGCATCGAAACTTCGATGATCTGTCACATACACACGATCCATGGGGTCTGTTGTGACCCTCTCCAGTAAGAACTGTCCGCCCCATTTTGAAAATCCTGCCTTTTTATAGCTGTCAGGCTGCATGTTGTGGCAGATAGGAACATCGTTGAGACAAGTCCAATGGCTCTATTGAACAAGGACAACCATATTTTCGCGCTGCTAGTGTACTTGTGTAATCGGCGACACACAAAGGCCACCATAATTGCTACAAAACATGACTCCATTCAATTTTAGATCATACTGCTATGGTGGATAGTTATGTCTGAAACACCTCTCATCACTCATAACTATGTAGGTAGACTGAAAGAATATTCCAAATAGTAGTGTTTAGCGGTGAAGTTTACCTTTAACCCCTAACCCACGAGGGAGAATTTTCCTTGTTTTACTATCCTTGTGGGGACTTTTGGGGATTTCCAGTACCCATTAGGGTAGCAATACTAGCACGCGCGCACGAACACGCGCAAGCACGCACGCACACACACGCACACACAAACTGTCATCAGACATACGTTTTCTGACAAGTAGCCTGAGATTTTCTCTGTGATAATCAGGGCCTGTGCATTGCTTCATGCTGATGTCACCGTTCAGAGTGCCTCTCTCTGATTTCATATTATTGTGTGCCGCCAGCTGCGGCTGAATCACCAAATCGCTTTACTCCCTCGGGATGAGGAGGCCTTTCACCCCAAACCCCTCGCTCTGATCTGCTGGATACTCTCAGGCTTTCACTCTGTGTTTGTGCACGAATGCCAAGGAGGGAGAACACTTCTGAGGTATTGTAGACATCTAAAAGTGTGTGGTGTGTGCAGTATGGGTGTTTGCAGTATGGGTGTGTGCAGTATGGGTGTTTGCAGTATGGGTGTGTGCAGTATGGGTGTGTGTGTGAGAGACAAATAATGCATGTGTGTATACGCGTGTGGGAGAAAGATTGAATGTGTACGTGTATGTGCATATGCATGCGTGTGTTTAGAGCAGACAAGTGTGCATGTGTGTATACGTTTGTGTATGTGTGTGTCAGCGGGGAGGAAGCTGAGAAGCAGATAAGACATTAAACGGTGTCTCAGAAGTGCATGTGGAATCTCCAGCATTCCCCCTATGTTACAAACCCTGAGAGAGAGAGAGAGAGAGAGAGAGAGAGAGAGAGAGAGAGAGAGAGAGAGAGAGAGAGAGGGGGAGGGGGAGAGAGAGAGAGAGAGAGAGAGAGAGAGAGAGAGAGAGAGAGAGAGAGAGAGAGAGAGAGAGAGAGAGAGAGAGAGAGAGAGGGGGAGGGGGAGAGAGAGAGAGAGAGAGAGAGAGAGAGAGAGAGAGAGAGAGAGAGAGAGAGAGAGAGAGAGGGGGAGAGAGAGAGAGAGAGAGAGAGAGAGAGAGAGAGAGAGAGAGAGAGAGAGAGAGAGAGAGAGAGAGAGAGAGGCCACACCTGGACACAGTAAGACGCGATGTGAAGAATCACAACAAAGAAGAAAACGACAACCCAGTTTGACTCTGCTGTTCACTGCTCGTCCTGCCGCCACAGCTGGTCAATGTCTAAAGCCCAAGAGCACTATACTCCCTGAGCTGTGTGTTCGTGATTCTCAATTGAATCCCATAGCCCTGCACCTATCAACCATTGGTAATCTTGTGCCGTTGTTTATCATGTTTATGACTGCCTATGACAGATGTTATAATGTCTTATGTGGCTGTTATGAAGACTCTATGAATGCATACATATGGGAAGTTGCATTAAAGTGTTCCCAACCATAACAGGTTACGAGTTCTTAGCTACTGTAGGTCTTGCAATGATCAAAATGCTATCTAATACCTTATAAGAGAAATGATTATTTCTAATGGTTTAAACGGTTAGTCACTGTTGTCCTCCGTTTGACAATAATTCCTATGAGTAATTATGAGGCCATCTTGATGCTTAGGAATGATTGGGGTGGGCAGGGAGGGACTGCTGGAATAAACTCAATACTGTTCAGTGATTTTTGCACTGCTGTGAACTGTGACATCATCAGTTAGTGGAGCATTTATCTTTCCAAGCACAACTCTGTCTCAATCACAGGAAGTTCCCGTTTAGCTTCAAAACATGTTATTCTCAACAGCCTATGTTCTCCATAAAGACCATAATACTACTATGGATGGTATCCTATACATGTGCCAAAGAATTGGTTTGCAAATATTTGACTATGAGTGATACGGTTGTTGTGTACTGTAGTTGGTGATATAGTGTTCCATATTATATATAAATAGTTGTATGTAAATAGTTAATTGAATAACCCATATTGCAACATATTCGTTTCAAGTTTTAATGTTACTTGCACAAGTGCAGTGAAATGCCTTTCTTGCAAACAAGAAACTCAATAACAATGTATTACTAGAAAAAACACGAGAAATAAGAATAAGAAATATGAAATAAAGGAAGCGTACTAAACTCAGCGAAAAAAGAAACGTCTTCTGTGTTTATTTTCAGCAAACTAACAAGTGTACATATTTGTATGAGCATAACAAGATTCAACGACTGAGACATAAACTGAACAAGTTCCACAGACATGTGAATAACAGAAATTGAATAATGTGTCCCTGAGCAAAGGGGGGGTCAAAATCAAAAGTAACAGTCAGTATCTGGTGTGGCCACCAGCTGCATTAAGTACTGCAGTGCATCTCCTCCTCATGGACTGCACCAGATTTGCCAGTTCTTGTTGTGAGATGTTACCCCACTTTTCCACCAAGGCACCTGCAAGTTCCCGGATACTTCTGGGGGGAATGGCCCTAGCCCTCACACTCCGATCCAAAAGGTCCCAGACGTGCTCAATGGGATTGAGATCCGGGCTCTTCGCTGGCCATGGCAGAACACTGACATTCCTGTCTTGCAGGAAATCACGCACAGAACGAGCAGTATGGCTGGTGGCATTGTCATGCTGGAGGGTCATGTCAGGATGAGCCTGCAGGAAGTGTACCACATGAGGGAGGAGGATGTCTTCCCTGTAACGCACAGCGCTGAGATTGCCTGCAATGACAACAAGCTCAGTCCGATGATAATATGACACACCGCCCCAGACTATGACGGACCCTCCACCTCCAAATCGATCCCACTCCAGAGTACAGGCCTCGGTGTAATGCTCATTCCTTCGACGATAAACTCGAATCCGACCATCACCCCTGGTGAGACAAAACCGCGACTCGTCAGAGAAGAGCACTTTTTGCCAGTCTTGTCTGGTCCAGCGACGGTGGGTTTGTGCCCATAGGCGACGTTGTTGAATTTGATGTGGATGGCGTGCTCACCCCCCACCCATTTCATGTTGTCCATAATCCGCTCCTTAGTCTTGCTGATGTTGAGGGAGAGGTTGTTACTCCTGCACCACACTGCCAGGTCACTGACCTCCTCCCTGTAGGCTGACTCATTGTTGCCGGTGATCAGGCCTACCACCGTCGTGTCGTCACCGAACTTGATAATGGTGTTGGATTCGTGAGTGGCCACACAGTGAACAGGGAGTACAGGAGGGGATTAAGGGTCAGCGTGGTGGAGGTGATGTTGCCTACCGTCACCACCTGGGGTCGGCCTGTCAGGAAGTCCAGGATCCAGTTGCAGAGGGAGGTGTAGACCCCATATCTATAACATAAAATCCATGTGTACATGTGTGTATAGTGCATATGTTATTGTGTGTTTGTATGCATGTGTTAATGTTTGTGTTGCTTCCCAGTCCCCTCTGTTCCGTAAGGTGTATTTTTAGCTGTTTTTTTAAATAAAATTTTACTGCTGGCATGAGTTACTTGATTTGGAATAGAGTTCATGGCTCTATGTAGTACTATGCACCTCCCATAGTCTGTTCTGGACTTGGGGACTGTGAAGAGACCTCTGGTGGCATGTTTTGTGTGGTCTTGTGCATTCAACATGTCAATACCTCTCAAAAATTCAAGTAGTGATGAGGTCAATCTCTCCTCAACTTTGAGCCAGGAGAGATTGACGTGCATATTATTAATGTTAGCTCTCTGTGACATCCAAGGGCCAGCTATGCTGCCCTGTTCTGAACCAATTGCAATTTCCTAAGTCCCTCTTTGTGGCACCTGACCACACGACTGAACAGTAGTCAAGGTGCGATAAAACTAGGGCCTGTAGGACCTGCTTTGTTGATAGTGCTGTTAAGAATGCAGAGCAGTGCTTTATTATAGACAATATGTTTTGACCATGCCAGTTTTACAATCCAGGGTTAATCCAAGCAGTTTAGTCTCCTCAACTTGCTCAATTTCCACATTATTAATTACAAGATTTAGTTGAAGTTTAGGTTTTAGTGAATGATTTGTCCTAAATACAGTATTTTTGAAATATTTAGGACTAACTTATTCCTTGCCACCCATTCAACTAACTGCAGCTCTTTGTTAAGTGTTGCTGTCATTTCAGTCAATGTGGTAACTGACGTGTATAGTGTCATCCACATACACACTGGCTTTACTCATTAGTAAAGATTGAAATAAGTAAGGGGCCTTGACAGCTGCCCTGGGGAATTCCTGATTCTACCTGGATTTGGTTGGTGAGACTTCCATTAAAGAACAATCTGTGTTGTGTTAGACAGGCAACTCTTTATTCACAATATAGCAGGGGGTGTAAAGCAAGAACACATACACTACTGTTAAAAAGTTTGGGGTCACTTAGAAATGTCCTTGTTTTTGAAAGAAAAGCACATGTTTTGTTCATTTAAAATAACATCAAATTGATCAGAAATACAGTGTAGAAATTGTTAATGTTGTAAATGACAATTGTAACTGGAAATGGCAGATTTTTTATGGAATATCTACATAGGCGTACATAGGCGTACAGAGGCTCATTATCTGTAATGAGGTCTGTTTGTAGCTGGTGTAGAGGAGTCAGGCGCAGGACAGAAAATATGAGTAAATAAACGTACTTTACTCAACATATACAAATGCAATACAAAAAGGAGGGCCCACATTAACGGACCTTACTACATACAAACAATTACTCACAAACAGACATGGTGGAACAGAGGGTTGAATAATGAACAAGTAATTGGGGAATTGAAACCAGGTGTGTAAGACAAAGACAAAACAAATGGAAAATGAAAAGTGGATCGGCGATGGCTAGAAGGCCGGTAACGTCGACCGCCGAACGCCGCCCGAACAAGGAGAGGGACCGACTTCGTGACAGTACCCCCCCTTGACGCGCGGCTCCAGCAGCGCGCCGACACCAACCTCGGGGACGACCCGGAGGACAAGGCGCAGGGCGATCCGGATGGAGACGGTGGAAATCCCACAGCAACGAAGGGTCCAATACGTCCTCCCCCGGCACCCAGCATCTCTCCTCTGGACCGTACCCCTCCCACTTTATGAGGTACTGAAGGCCCCTCGCCCGATGCCTCGAGTCCAGGATGGCTCGAACAGTATACGCCGGGGCCCCCTTGATGTCCAGAGGGGGCGGAGGAACCTCCTGCACCTAAGATTCCTGGAGTGGACCAGCCACCACCGGCCTGAGGAGAGACACATGGAACGAGGGATTAATATGGTAATCTGGGGGAAGCTGTAACCAGTAGCATACCTCGTTCAGTCTCCTCAGGACTTTGAATGGCCCCACAAACCGCGGACCCAGCTTCCGGCAGGGCAGGCGGAGGGGCAGGTTTCGGGTCGAGAGACAGACCCGGTCCCCCGGTGCGAACACCTGGGCCTCACTGCGGTGACGATCGGCGCTCGCCTTTTGCCGCCTCACGGCTCGTTGCAGGTGCACATGGGCGGCGTCCCAGGTCTCCTCCGAGCGCTTAAACCCCTCGTCCACCGCAGGAGCTTCGATCTGGTTCTGATGCCAAGGTGCCAGAACCGGCTGATACAGTCTCCAGTACGCACTGGAAGGGAGAGAGGTTAGTGGAGGAGTGGCGGAGTGAGTTTTGGGCCATTTCTGCCCAGGGGATGAACGCCGCCCACTCCCCCGGCCGGTCCTGGCGATATAACCACAGAAACCTACCCACATCCTGGTTTACTCTCTCCACCTGCCCGTTACTCTCGGGGTGAAAACCTGAGGTGAGGCTGACCGAGACCCCCAGACATTCCATGAACGCTCTCCAGAACCTGGACGTGAACTGGGGACCCCGATCAGAGACTATGTCCTCAGGTACCCGTAGTGCCAGAAGACGTGAGTGAACAGGGCCTCCGCAGTCTGTAGGGCCGTAGGGAGACCGGGCAAAGGGAGGAGACGGCAGGACTTAGAAAACCGATCCACAATGACCAGGATCGTGGTGTTGCCCTGTGAGGGAGGAAGACCCATCAGGAAGTCCACCGACAGGTGTGACCACGGCCGTTGTGGAACGGGTAGGGGTTGTAACTTCCCTCTGGGCAGGTGCCTGGGATCTTGCACTGGGCGCACACCGAGCAGGAGGAAACATAAACCCTCACGTCCTTGGCCAAGGTGGACCACCAGTACTTCCCACTAAGGCAACGCACCGCCCGACCGATGCCAAGGTGACCAGAGGAGGGTGACGTGTGGCCCCAATAGATCAAACGTTCGCGGACAGCAGACAGAACGTACAGGCGCCCAGCTGGACACTGGGAGGGAGTCCGCATCCAGCTCCCACACCACCGGTGCCACCAGGCAAGAGGCCGGAAGTATGGGAGTGTGATCCATGGACCGCTCCTCTGTGTCATACATCCAGGACAGTGCGTCTGCCTTAGCATTCTGGTAACCTGGTCTGTAGGACAGAGTGAAAACAAAATGGGTAAAGGACATGGCCCACCTTGCCTGGCGAGGGTTCAGTCTCCTCGCCGCCCGGATGTACTCCAGATTGCAGTGGTCAGTCCAGATGAGAAAAGGTTGTTTAGCCCCCTCAAGCCAATGTCCCCATGCCTTCAGAGCCTTGACAACAGCCAACAGCTCCCGGCCCCCCACATCATAGTTTCGCTCCGCCGGGCTGAGCTTCTTCGAAAAGAAAGCACAGGGGCGGAGCTTTGGTGGCGTGCCCGAGCGTTAAGAGAGCACGGCTCCTATCCCAGCCTCGGACGCGTCCACCTCCACTATGAACGCCAAAGAGGGATCCGGATGAGCCAGCACAGGAGCCGAGGTAAACAGAGCCTTCAGGTGACCAAAAGCCCTGTCCGCCTCAGCCGACCACCGCAGCCGCACCGGTCCCCCCTTCAGCAGTGAGGTAATGGGAGCTGCTACCTGCCCAAAACCCCGGATAAACCTCCGGTAGTAGTTGGCAAACCCTAGAAACCGCTGCACTTCCTTTACCGTGGTGGGAGTCAGCCAATTACGCACGGCTGAAATGCGGTCACTCTCCATCTCCACCCCTGACGTGGAAGGAGACGGACTGTTGGAAGAACAGACATTTCTCAGCCTTGACGTACAGGTCATGTTCCAACAGTTGACCAAGCACCCTGCGCACCAGGGACACATGCTCGGCGCGTGTAGCGGAGTATATCAGAATGTCGTCGATATATACCACTACACCCTGCCCTTGCAGGTCCCGGACAATCTCATCAACAAAGGCCTGGAAGACTGATGGAGCATTCATCAACCCGTACGGCATGACGAGGTACTCATAGTGCCCTGAGGTGGTACTAAATGCCGTCTTCCACTCGCCCCCCTCCCGGATACGCACCAGGTTGTAAGCGCTCCTGAGATCCAATTTTGTGAAGAAGCGCGCCCTGTGCATTGGCTCGATCGCACTGGCGATGAGAGGCGGCGTGTAGCTGTACCTCACAGTGATCTGATTGATACCTCGATAGTCAATGCACGGGCGCAGACCTCCATCCTTCTTCTTCACAAAAAATAAGCTCGAGGAGGCAGGTGAAGTGGAGGGCCGAATGTATCCCTGCCCCAGGGATTCGGCGACATATGTTTCCATAGTGACAGAGGATACATGTGACTCCTGGGAAGTGCTGCGTCTACCAGGAGATTTATCGCACAATCCCCCCGTTGATGAGGTGGTAATTGAGTCGCCTTCTTCTTACAGAAGAACGTTGTATATTTTGAGTAAAGTACGTTTATTTACTCATATCTGCTGTCCTGCGCCTGACTCCTCTACACCAGCTACACACAGACCTCATTACAGAATTACTCACCTTAAGAATTAAGTCAGCAGAATTAACGTAGAGGAGCGCGTCCAGCAGCACGCGACCATGTTGCAACGTCTGGGCACCGCCATGGATCACGTGCTGCAAACGATGGATCGTTGGGAGAGAGGAGGAGGTCGTCCAGCGCCTCCACCAGCCCAACTACAGCAGGCCCCACTGTCCACCCCTCCTTCACCCGGTCCCAATGGGATTCGGCTCGCACTCCCGAGGGAGTATGATGGGACAGTTGCCGGATGCCAGGGGTTCCTACTCCAGCTGGAGCTTTACCTGGCGATCGTCCACCCGGCTCCTTCGGGATGTGAGAGCGTGTCCGCCCTCGTCTCCTACCTCTCAGGCAAAGCCCTGGAGTGGGCCAACGCCGTGTCTCCTTCACTCCATACGGCATGGACCATTATGCAGAGTTCACCCGCAGCTTTCGGGCAGTTTTCGACCACCCGCCTGAGGGTCGAGCGGCGGGTGAACGTCTGTTCCACTTGAGGCAGGGGACAAGGAGCGTGCAGGATTTCGCTTTGTACTTCCGGATCCTCCCTCGGGAGTGCGAGCCGAATCCCGCTGGGACCGGGTGAAGGAGGGGTGGACAGTGGGGCCTGCTGCAGTTGGGCTGGTGGAGGCGCTGGACGACCTCCTCCTCTCTCCCAACAATCCATCGTTTGCAGCACGTGATCCATGGCGGTGCTCAGACGTTGCAACATGGTCGCGTGCTGCTGGACGCACTCCTCTACGTTCACAGGGAGGGCGTCTGCTCCTGCTGACTTAATTCTTAAGGTGAGTAATTCTGTAATGAGGTCTGTGTGTAGCTGGTGTAGAGGAGTCAGGCGCAGGACAGCAGATATTAGTAAATAAACGTACTTTACTCGAAATATACAAATGCAATACAAAAAGGAGGGCCCACATTAACGGACCTTAACTACATACAAACAATTACTCACAAACAGACATGGGGGAACAGAGGGTTAAATAATGAACAAGTAATTGGGGAATTGAAACCAGGTGTGTAAGACAAAGACAAAACAAATGGAAAATTAAAAGTGGATCGGCGATAGCTAGAAGGCCGGTGACTTCGACCGCCGAACGCTGCCCGAACAAGGAGAGGGACCGACTTCGGCGAAAGTCGTGACATTATCAGCAACCATCACTCCTGTGTTCCAATGGCACGTTACTGTATGTTAGCTAATCCAAGTTTATCATTTAAAAAGGCTAATTGATCATTAGAAAACCCTTTTGCAATTTTGTTAGCACAGCTGAAAACTGTTGTCCTGATTAAAGAAGCAATAAAACTGGCCTTCTTTAGACTAGTTGAGTATCTGGAGCATCAGCATTTGTGGGTTCGATTACAGGCTCAAAATGTCCAGAAACAAAGAACTTTCTTCTGAAACTTGTCAGTCTATTCTTGTTCTGAGAAATGAAGGCTATTCCATGCGAGAAATTGCCAAGAAACTGAAGAGGCGACTCCAGGATGCTGGCCTTCTAGGCAGAGTTGCAAAGAAAAGCCAAATCTCAGACTGGACAATGAAAATAAAACATTAAGGTGTGGCAAAAGAACACAGACACTGGACAGAGGAACTCTGCCTAGACGTTCAGCATCCCGGAGTCGCCTCTTCACTGTTGACGTTGAGACTGGTGTTTTGCGGGTACTATTTAATGAAGCTGCCAGTTGAGGACTTGTGAGGCGTCTGTTTCTCAAACTAGACACTCTAATGTACTTGTCGTCTTGCTCAGTTGTGTACTGGGTTCTTCCACTCCTCTTTCTATTCGGGTTAGAACCAGTTTGCGCTGTTCTATGAAGGCAGTAATACACAGCGTTGTACGAGATATTCAGTTTCTTGGCAATTTTAAAGCAATATCAGTGGGTTTTGTGACAAAGAAACCATCTGATTCAATGAATGATGGAGCGGAGTTTCCCTTTTTGCCCAAAATGTCATTCTCACATGGGTATTCCTCTTATCTAGGTGGGTGAGGGCACCATGGAGAGCAACTTCAATTGCGTCATCTATGGATCTGTTGGGGTGTATGCAAATTGGAGTGGGTCTAGGATGTCTGGGATGGTGGAGTTAATGTGTGCCATAACCAGTCTCTCAAAGCACCTCATGATTACAGAAGTGAGTGCTACAGGGCGGTAATCATTGTGGCATGAAGCCTTAGAGTTCTTAAGAACAGGGATGACTGTGATCATCTTAAAACGTGTGGGGATTACAGACAAGGAGAGGTTTAAAATGACCGTGAATATATATGCCTCCCAGCTGTTCTGCGCATGCTCTGAGAACGCGCCCTGGAATACTGTCGGGGTCCGCGGCCTTGCGGGTGTTGACCTGATTAAAGACCTTACTCATGTCGTCCTTGGAGAGCGAGATCACCCAGTCCTCTGGGTCGGTGACGGCCCTCACGCCCGGCTCGATGTTGTGGTTTTCAAAGCGTGAATAAAATGCATTGAGAACGATGTGTTGAACATTGCAGCCGTATCCAACTTGATCATTTGAGAATAAAACTGACCCCCCATTGGCTCAGATGATACCAGAGTCTCGTTGGGTCCAGCAGAGATGTTGAGACATGTTTTATGAGGGGCAAGATGTCTTTAGAGTGGAGCCGGGCACTAGGTTGGCCTAGAGGGTGTGTGCGTGTGTGTCTTCCTTAGTTACCACACAGAAAGTCCAGCTCTGCCTAGGACCACACTGTCTTTATTTATCTCAGCGGTTACTTGGATATCTGCGATGTCATATTTCTACCTGGGCAGCCTGCCTGTCTCCCTCTCACTCTCAAGGTGAGAAGCGTCATACCAGAACGAACTGACTCAAACCTCCCACGTCCTTTTAATACTGCTCATACTCCGTCCATCTCTCTTTGCTTTCCTGCACCCTATCTGTGCACACACTCCCTCTTTTTCCCTCCTCATCTGCAGACTCCCTTTCGTTCCCTTCTGAGTCCATCTCTGGCAGTTACTCTTCTGGAGAGTTATTCAACTCTGACAAATACTGTAAATGTATATTCATGGAGTACTAACAGCGTGCCATTCTAGCTTACCTCCATAGCTTTTCGCAGTAAGAAATAGAGGGAGATGCATTCAGTGCTTGTGTTGGAGATGAAAATGACAGCCCACACATGCAGCATAAGAAAATCATACTGTTATTGTTTTGCTCAATGGAAGTGGCAAATAAATCTGTTTTTGAATCTTCTTTCTCAACATCTCTCTCAAGGTTTGATAACATTTATGTAACATCACGCTTCGATTAACACAGATTAACAGCAAAAAGAAAAGGCGAATTGCGTTATTCCCTTGTAATTTAAATAATTTATTTACCACTAGAGTACAACAACGATAATGTGTTACAATACATCATAGTGGGTCAACAACAACAAAAACATAATCATCATAAACAACAACAACGAAAAATAATAGCTCTATCATGACAATATTGGTGCCTCGCTCCTCTTCCTGGTTTTCCAGGAAGTCCACTGGCGCGGTTGCCCAAAGGTGGGTGGGGTTAGGGGCGGGGTAGTGTCACCTACACTTCCTGCTCTGAGTCACATCATCAACACTCCTCATTTAATAAGGGGGAAGTAACGACTATTAAAAAATACAAAAATAAAAAACTGAATCAAAATAGCGTCAGTGCAATTCTTCGTGTCCAACTATTTTTATTCCTACAAAGGACAAAAACCTATGACTGAATAATGGCTTTACACTTTGAGGGAGGCGGGCGAGACAAAGCTTTTCGGATGCAAATGAGCAGATACAACGCCGGTGTCCATAACAACTACTGCACACCTGTAAATATGACCTTTTGACCTCTGACCTAAAGTAACCTCAGACCTAATGGAATGGTCACAAAGGTTCATGGATAATCTCTGAACCAGGTCACATCTACTGTCCATTCTCACCTATCGTATCCCTTCTCTCTAATTGTCACCACAACACTACTATACCTCCCTAACTAACATACTTCCACATTCCCATACCACTGCATCATATAGACAACGACAGCCCTGTTCTACTCAGAACGATCCAACATACCCACAGAAATCTTAAACGTGTGTTTATGATGACATACCTTGTGTGGTTGATGGAATCACTGTTGGGCTCCCTAAAGCATTCAAGATTCAATGCACAAGGTAAACAGAGCTCAACAGTACTTTGGGACACTTTTCTTGTTTTGTTTTTTTTGTTATCAAAATGTCAGGACTGTTCATTCCAGCAGAGATGTAATATGTTGCCTGCTGCAGGGTTTGGGATGGGTGTGTGTGTGTGTTCTTTATGAGTATGCCTGTGTGAGGATGAGTCTGTTGAAAAGGTAGGCATGCTAGGTGTGTTTATTTTATTTTGTTCTCTGTCTCTCTCTTACAGTCTCCTCGCCTCTTTCTGCCTTAAGTGGCTGTTACAGCACATATAAACAGCATATGGGACGCGATTATAACATTACTATGTTATAACATATTAGTAAACTGACATTGGGAAGTGGATTCATCCACCACGCGTTGGGTGCTAACCGTAAAACACTGGATATTAAATAGGCAATACAATTATCAAAAATCTAAACAAAATATAAAATTACAATAGTTTCAAAGGGATGCAAAACGAGACAAACAAAATCAAGGAGATGGCTTGCTTTGAATGTTGAAACCGGGGGGGGTCGTCTTTGTTTCTCAGACGTATTATTTCACATATAGACACGTATACTTTTTTCCAGTGTTTGCCGTACTCTTGCGTCTTTGTGTGACAAGTGTGTGAGGTGAGGCATGTTAACAGGGCCTTTCTAAACACAAAAACACAGGCACACCTGTACAAAAGCCACAGCTGCGTGTGTGTGTGTGTGTGTGTGTGTGTGTGTGTGTGTGTGTGTGTGTGTGTGTGTGTGTGTGTGTGTGTGTGTGTGTGTGTGTGTGTGTGTGTGTGTGTGTGTGTGTGTGTGTGCGCATGGATGTTTTCGGGAGACCTGTTTTCTGTACCTAGATCTGCTCAGCACCTTTTCCACTTGTGCTTGTAGGAGATCAAATATGTCTGTACAATAGTGCAGGAAAGTAATAGTGTGACTGACTGTGTGAATGGACAGTATGTGTTTGTTGATGAATGTGTGTATGTGTATATGTACAGTATGTGTATTTATATGTGTGGGTGGGTGGGTGGGTGGGTGCATACACGTGTGTATGCATGTGTGTGTGACTGAATGTGTGTGTATCCAAGTGTGTGTGTGTGTGTGACTGAATAGGCACAGTTCCTAGCTGCACTTGCAGGACTTGACGATCATGTTGGAGAGCTGCTCTATCTTGGGGGTCTTGCCGATGTAGTAGAGGATGGTGAGAGGTTCCAGATCCTGAGACACACAGCAGGGCGATGCCGACGCCTCCGGGTTGATGGTGTTGTACAGGCCTAGCACCTGAAGCGAAGAATCACACACAGAGGTCAAGTATGAGGCTTGATGTTGACAAAGGCAATGGTCTTTGACCAGTGCTGCTTTGAAACTATGAAAAAACTAAAAAAAGAGGAATGAGACGATCTACAGAAGAACTCCACTGCACAATGCTGCCACAATGACCACTTCTCCACACTGCTACTCTCACCACTTCTCTACTACCACCCTGACCTCTGCTGGCTCTAAACCAATCCCTTTGGATTATTTAACCTTTGACCCTTGACTTCTCACCTTGGAATGCTGGGTGTCAGCGCTCCATAGATAGGGACAGGCCCCGGCGCAGAAATTAGCATTGTAGCCCTTGGGCTCATGGATCCACCTCCAGCCCAGATCCTTCTTGAAGTCGATGTAGAGCGACCGCAAGCAGCAGTTATCCTGGACGTTTCTGTGCGTAGGAAGACCGAGAGAGTTAGGAGTGAGGGATGGATACGGTTCTGTGGGAGCCACACGTGTGTGTGTGTGTGTAAGAGAGCGTGAATACATGCAGAGCTGTGAGCAGAGAGAGTTCTGCAATAAGAACAACTGCCAAGTGTGTGTGTGTCACTGAGAGGGTGAGCTGCTGACAGAGAAGCTAACTATTTACTAGGTGTGTACAGTATCTATTAGCTGTGAGTGTGCATGCGCACATGCTTCTGTGTGTGTGTGTGTGTGTGTGTGTGTGTGTTGAGTTCCCGCCAGCAGAGTGGTGTCGGGGTCATGTGAGGATCAGTGGGGTCAGTAGGGGTCATTATGGATCAGTACCTGGAGCAGAAGGCAGCGTCCAGGGCTCGTTTGGAGCGGTGGCTCTTGTGCTGGGACTCCAGACGGTAGGAGGGCAGCAGCATCATGAGCAGGTGTGGAGCCTGGGCGCTGTGGCGCCGCTTCCTATACACCTTCAGGTCTCCGCTGTGGTGTAAGCTGTCATCTATACCTGTCAATCACACACATACATATCATCAAAATCCATCATGTTCATACAATGTCAAATCAAGTTAGGGGAAACTGCACTACTGCACTTCTTATTCACCCTTGCCAAACACATTGTTCCATAACTATTCATGTCAGTTAGCTACATATGAATGAAAGTAAAATACAATGTACTTATCTCTCAATATACAGATATTCTATCTTTATTTGATCACTCTGTTGTCACAGAAAATGTTCCTGCGGTGCAGGAAATGCAAACTGTAGTGGTCAAGGCTTTGAAAGTTTTTCAATTCCACTTAAAGATTTCAGACTTGATTTTCCCGATTGAAAAATGTATCATCCCCTTCAAAAAATGTCTATAATAATTCACATTTCCTTTTACTGCAGGATTATTTTCCTGCTGTGAGAAACTAGTCAAATTAAGATAGCATCTGTATGCCTGTAGAGTAACACACATATACTGTCCAATACATACCTGCAAAGCGGGTTTCCAGCTCCTCACTCTTATTGGGGATGATGTAGTTGTTTGAGGGCACAAACGTACAGCACGGACAGTGCAAGCTGATCTTGAATCCACTGTTTCTGTCTGGGGGGAAAAAATAGACAGGATTGTTCATATACAACAGGCCAATGAGATTTCAGCATCATGTATGATCAGTGTAGTATAGGAAGTCAAAACCTCTGCGTCCTACCTCTGTGAAGCAACCATTCACTGACTGCCTCTGTCACGTCAAAAGACAGCCACTCCCCCTCCGTGCGCGTGCGCACCACCTTGCTGTCAATGTAGCGCTGCGTCGGGGACGCCAGGTCCTTGTGACTCAAAATCTGTGGAAACAACACATGTCCTACGTATGAGAACAACCTGGAGGGAAATTCCGGTAAGAGTCCCAGAAGTCGCTCCTGGTTCAGTTACTCGGGTCTAGTAGTGGTCCCCCCCCCCAGTCTCCAAGACTGCTCTCTCCCTGATCGGTTGAGCAGGTCTAGGAGGAGCCGAGCTGGGCCGGAAACAGATGCCGGACAGAGTGTTGTTATTCTGCTGTCCTTCATAACCATGTATTTATGTTGGCCATGCTCTCCTTAATGTGAGAAACACTGCTCCTCTACTCCACCACTGTCTGCTACACCACTGAGATCTACTGCTGCTACAGGGAAGCCTGACGAGAGAAGCGAGAGAGGGAGGGAGAAGAGGTAGGGGAAAGGTGAGAGAGAGGCAGAGTGAGAGTGAGAGAAAAAAGGAAAGAGAGGTTGAGACTAGTCACAATCTCTGAAAAGTAAGCCTACAGAGACTGGGGCCAATTGCTTACAAACCCTTGAGATGAGAGACAGACATGGGAGCCCATCTACCTGGATGGTCACTTACTTCAACGTAGCCCATGATATCTTTCCTCTAGGCCCTGGCTAGTCTTCACTAGGCCCTGGCGAGTGAACCATCTCAGGGCCCGATCACTCCTCAACAGTCATGGCAAAGGGAGAACCTTCCTAGTAGTTAATGTATAGTAACACTGTATCTCTGAGACATACATCATCATGTATCGGCTCAATTCCACTCTGTATCTGAATGTGTGTGGAACTACACACGTCAGTGTAATGTTTTGGGTGTCCAGTTCATGTACAGCACGACTTGAATGTATTACTGAAGGTTATCAGTTGATCTCCTTGGAGAAACTCCCTGGTTGCACCGGCTCTATCTGTCCTCCCTCATATGCTTTCAATCGCCTGTGTTCGCGTGAGAAAATCCTCCATGTTGAGCTGTGTTTAGGCCACCTGTCATTCCCCTGGCTGGACATAAACACTACCACGCCCTGAGAATGGGCTGGTGCCGACGGTCCTGCACCGTGTGGAGGCAGTAGACGCTGGGCCGGAGCGCAGCCCCCGGAGTCTCAGCACCGGGTCTAAATCACCGCTCTGCATTCCACACTCCTCTCTCCACTCACAAATAACGCTGGACTGATCCATCTGCCGCCCGGCTCCCGACACTACCGACTCACACATTTCTAACAGGCCCACGCTGAACTTCATAATGTGTGTGTGTGTGTGCACGCATGTACACTCAAGTATGGCATATAGTCATTTAGTGGTAAGCATTTAGTCATCTATTTCATACTGGTCTGAAGTGGTAAAACTTAAAAAACAAAAAGTAGTATATTTGTGGAATACCACCATAGTATCATTCATGCTGTGTCAGGTGTGCTAATAGTGCTAATTATTTTTATTTGTCAAATGGCAGCCAAGCATCGATGATCATGTCACCAGAATAAGACCCTCAATGTTTATTGGAAAGGAGCATCAAGCTCATCACATTGCACTTTCACAAACCTGTGAAGTTCATCATCATTTATTTAATCTGTAACCTAATGACTCCGGTTCTATTTTGTGGGTTTTTCTTCTGAACTGGGGCCATGATTAAGAGGGACGGCCGGGGGCATACGTATTGTGCCGCTAGAGGTGAAATTCTTGGACCGGTGCAAGAGAGACGAAAGCGAAAGCATTTGCCAAGAATGTTTTCATTAATCAAGAACGAAAGTCAAAATTGGGGAGAAACCGATCAAAATTGGGGAGAAAAAGGGGGTTCAAAATGTTTGTACTAAGAAAATAAAAAAAGGTTAGATGAAAACGTGGTTAGAGATGAGGACAGAAGGGAGGTTTACCTGGTACAGTTCAATCCTCTGTTCAGACACGCGGGCCTCGGGGTTCTGGAGGCGGAAGACGCGTAGCTCAGCCTTGACCAGGTTCGAGGCATTCTTCTCCATGGAGGTCACGTCGAAGGTGAGCCGTCTGTAGTACGGGTTGTAGTGCGTGGGAGAGATAACATCTGAAACACAGGAAGGAGGACGGAGGACGGAGTTTAGCAACACGACTGACAATTTTGTTTGTGTGTGTGAAGACAAGACCAATCCAAATGTGATGGCTGACAGGGTGGAAATTCTTCCCTACTTTTACTCTTCCCCACTCTTTCCCACTCACTGTGTTCAGTTGAGAGGTCATAACAAGGCAAAGAATGGTCAAATTCTCATCGTTTCTCTATGAGAAACCACAGCAGTTATCAAAATGGCTCACCCACCAGATTAGAATTGATGCCATTCGCTCACTTGCAATGTTAAGACACACACATCTCCCTGTCTCTCGCGAGGGTCACTTAGGGGTAATGCTGCAGTTCATATGGTTCCTATAGGAACCCGGTACTATGGTAACGCTCACTGAATACTCCCGAACATGTGTGTAGCTCTGTGTAAGTATCTGATACGGGACCTGCACAGTAGTACTGTAACGCTCACACACAACTCAAAACCATGTGTGGTGGAAGCGTGTGTTTGACAGAAGCTTACACAGTAGAACCGGGTGACACACTTAGCACTGACAACATTGTGTGTAGTGGTGCGCCTGACAGCCGTGCTTGGGCGCAGAAAGTAACGCAAAACACGTAATGCTGGGAACCATGTGTGCGGTGGTGTGTGTTTGACAGTTCCCTACACCACGGTGTATTAGGAGGCCCGGAGCCTTAAATTGATGGCTGCAACGTTAGGCAGAAGCCCAGGATTAGCCAGCCACCATGGTTTGTTTAAAGAGAGTATACAACCGCAACGACCATCAAGACAGGAGGGAGAGAAGGGGGAGAGAAACTGCTAAGCAGTTGTAGTTGGAGCCAGACCTTAAAGGACAACTACAGCCAAAATAGCATTTACTCAACACTGAGATAAATTAGTTGAATTATAATAGCTTGTGTGTGTGCGGTTTGTGTCAGTGTTAAACACAAAGCTGCGACAATGCTCTTGTGTAATGTGACCTTTGAGCTTCTTAGTGAGATACCCATTCAGGTCTCTCACAGGCACCTACCAAATACCCGTCCCAGGGTCATGTTTCAGAGCAGATCCTGTCTTTTATTTTATCAGCCTATCAATCTTTTGTCTCTCTCTCATTTTGTCTCTCTCTGTGTTGCACCAGTGACCAATGGTCTGGGCGCGCCAACACTAACCCTTCTCTGTGTGACCAGAGAGTCAGATGAGCCAAGACTAACTACGCTCTTGCTCGCTTCCTTCCCATCTGTCAACAGAGAAAGTCACACTTCCAAGTCCCAATGGGCCAGCTTAAGGCAGTGTGTAACTTCTACACAGCAGTGCTGCCTCATAAATGATGACGCTGTGCTTAACACAACACTGGCAGCATTGACTGAGGGCACAGGAAATAGTGCAGCTGGACTAACCACAATGAACACACACTCACCTAATGTACAGGTCTGGATATCCATTCGCACACATACAATCTATTTGCATACACTTCAAACAGACATATACTACCAGTCAAAAGTTTTAGGCCACCTACTCGTTCAAGGGTTTTTCTTTATTTTGACTATTTTCTACATTGTAGAATAATAGTGAACACAGCAAAACGATGAAATAACACATATGGAGTACTGTAGTAACTAAAAAAGTGTTAAACAAATCAAAATATACTTTATATTTGAGATTCTTCAAATAGCCACCCCTTTGCCTTGATGACACTTTGCACACTCTTGGCATTATCTCAACCAGCTTCATGAGGTAGTCACCTGGAATGCATTTCAATTAACAGGTGTGCCTTCATAAAATTTTATTTGTGGAATTTCTTTCCATCTTAATGCATTTGAGCCAATCAGTTGTGTTGTGACAAGGTATGGGGGTATACAGAAGATAGTCCTATTTGGTAAAAGACCAAGTCCATATTATGGCAAGAACAGCTCAAATAAGCAAAGAGAAACGATAGTCCATCATTACTTTAAGACATGAAGGTCAGTCAATAAGGAACATTTCAAGAACTTTGAAAGTTTCTTCAAGTGCAGTTGCAAAAACCATCAAGCGCTATGATGAAACTGGCTCTCATGAGGATCACCACAGGAATGGAAGACCCAGAGTTACCTCCGCTGCAGAGGATAAGTTCATTAGAGTTAACAACCTCAGAAATTGCAGCCCAAATAAATGCTTCACAGAGTTCAAGTAACAGACACATCTCAACATCAATTGTTCAGAGGAGACTGTGTGAATCAGACCATCATGGTCGAATTGTTGCAAAGAAACCACTACTAAAAGACACCAATAATAAGAAGAAACTTGCTTGGGCCAAGAAACACCAGAAATGGACATTAGACTGGTGGAAATGTGTTCTTTGGTCTGGAGTCCAAATTTGTGATTTTTGGTTCCAACCGCCGTGTCTTTGTGAGATGCGATGTGGGTGAATGGATGATGTGTATTTCCCACCCTAAAGCATGGAGGAGGAGGTGTTATGGTGTGGGGGTGCTTTGCTGGTGACACTGTCTGTGATTTATTTAGAATTCAAGGCACACTTAACCAGCATGGCTACCACAGCATTCTGCAGCGATACGCCATACCATCTGGTTTGGGCTTAGTGGGAGTATCATTTGTTTTTCAATAGGACAATGACCCAAAACACCTCCAGGCTGTGTAAGGGTTATTTGACCAAGAAGGAGAGTGATGGAGTGCTGCATCAGATGACCTGGCTCCCACAATCACCCGACCTCAACCAAATTGAGATGGTTTGGGATGAGTCGGACCACAGAGTGAGGGAAAAGTGCTCAGCATATGTGGGAACTCCTTCAAGGTTGTTGGAAAAGCATTCCAGGTGAAGCTGGTTGAGAGAATGCCAAGTGTGTGCAAAGCTGTCATCAAAGAAAAGGGTGACTATTTGAAGAATCTCAAATATGAAATATATTTTGATTTGTTTAACACTTTTTTGGTTACTACATGATTCCATATGTGTTATTTCATAGTGTTTATGTCTTCACTATTATTCTACAATGTAGAAAATAGTGAAAATAAAGAAAAACCCTTAAATGAGTAGGTGGTCTAAAACTTTTGACTGGTAGAGTACATACCTCACCCGACACGCCACAACGGGTTTCTTCACGGTACCCAAACCAAAAGCAGATTTAATGCATTGCTCAGTTATGTATAGAGCCATGTCATCGTGGAACGCTCTGCCACCAGATGTTACTCAAGCAAAACGCCAATTTAGCTTTAAAAAACTGATTAAAAATACATGGTGTATCACAGCACCTCCTCTTTCTAAAGATGCAATTTAACTGTACTGTATATAAGAATATGAATATATGAATAGTGTGTACATAGTATATTTTGTTGTCTCCATGTGTCTTTCCTATATAACCTTTATTTAATATTTTTTTTATATATAATTTCATGTGATATATTGTGTTGTTCTTGTCTATAACTGTTCTGTACTTCGTTATGTATTTGTAAGTTTTATGGACCCCAGGAACAGTAGCTGCTGCATGTACAGTAACTAATGGGGATCGTAATAAACTAAACAAACACACGCAAGCACGCACACACACACAAAGCTACTGTATATCCGTTATATACATATGGAATGCTCTTTCACACACAACTACTGCACAATAGGTCATTTTACTCAACAAAACATAAACAGTCAAGCAGACAGACACACACACACACACACACACACACACACACACACACACACACACACACACACACACACACACACACACACACACACACACACACACACACACACACACACACACACACAATACAGTAATACATCCTCCCTCAAGGCAACTGGGGAATTCTGGGTGACTCAATAAGCCAACCACTGGTTGACATGAGGTTCAGTGGCAGAGAGAGAGAGAGAGTCAGTCAGACCACGGTAACACTGATTTATACGAACGTGACAGCAAAATGATCCACCACAACTGGCGCCGCTGTGGTCTGTCTGTGTGCACTGCACCCGGGCTCATTCAGGGAATTGAGAAGCGAGGAGGCAGTGGTGATGTCACACACGGAACGGAACACACCAAGCGCAGGCTCATTGGGAGGGGGTGAGGAGGTTGGTTAGAGGGGTTGCACTATACTTTCACTAACCAGACCAAGGCCTCCGTTCCCTCTTTCCTCCCAGAGGGGAGCCTGATGTCACATGAGAGCTGTCACACACAGCGAATAGACAGCCCCCTGATCCCTCTAATCATTCCCTTCATTACTCATCACTTCCATGACATCACAGGCCAATGGCAAAATAGTCAGGCATGTGCTGCTGGGAGAAAAAGACTATACTGCCCCCATGTATATTCAGAAGCCAAGCAATGATTGTCATGGACTTTTCAAAAATAAACAACAAGCATATACTCTTTATATATTTATTTATTATCACATTTTTCAACCAGGCAAGTCAGTTATGATGGCTTGGCAAGTCACACAAGCAACTGGGGGAGGAAAAAAACTAGGCCCATCTTTCAGGGATTACACTGTTTCATAATAATAAACCAGGAATTTCTTCCTGCGCGGGGAGGAAGAAATTTGTCCTAGGATACTTCAAACATCAGCTTCCTTCCTGAGAGGAAAGAGAGGGCAGTGTGCTGGGCTTGGCTGGACTCTCTCTCCACCTTGTGCTGCTGACACAGTGTATTGCCATGGCAGGTTAAAGCAACACCAATGGGCTGGTGTGGTTACAATGGCTGAGTTAGCTGGAAGAGGGTGCCTGTGACACCAGAGTTGTGGGGTTGGTTCTTGTATATTAGGCCACATCCAAGACTTAGACAATCTAATGTGCCCTATTATAACATTTATTGATTACAACCTATATACAGTGCCTTCGGAAAGTATTCAGACCCCTTGACTTTTTCCACATTTTGTCATATTTTTCCTTATTCTAAAATTGATTAAATAAATAAAAATACTGAGCAATCTACACACAATACCCCATTATGACAAAGCGAAAACAGGTTTTTAGAAATGTTTGTACATTTCTTACAATGTCAAACAGAAATACCTTACTTACATAAGTATTCAGACCCTTTGCCATGAGACTCGAAATTGAGCTCAGGTGCATCCTGTTTCCTCAATCATTCTTAAATGGAAGAAGTTTGGAACCACCAAGACTCTTCCTAGAGCTGGCCAAACTGAGCAATCGTGGGTAGAAGGGCCTTGGTCAGGTAGATGACCAAGAACCTGATGGTCACTCTGACAGAGCTCTAGAGTTCCTCTGTGGAGATGGGAGAACCTTCCAGAAGGACAACCATCTCTGCAGCACTCCACGAATCAGGCCTTTATGTTAGAGTGGCCAGACGGAAGCTACTCCTCAGTAAAAGGCACATGACAGCCCGCTTGGAGTTTGCCAAAAGGCACCTAAAGACTCTCAGACCATGAGAAACAAGATGAGATTCATCTCTGGTCTGATGAAACCAAGATTCAACTCTTGGTCCTGAATTCCATGAGATAGCAAATGCTCAGGTTGCCCAGCCCGGCGGAGATACAATCTTCGGCAAAAATATTATTTGAAGATGAAGCTGCGCATGTCTGGAGGAAACTTGGCACCAGCCCTACGGTGAAGCATGATGGTGGCAGCATCATGTTGTGTTGGTGTTTTTCAGCGTCAACGACTGGGAGACTAGTCCGGATCGGGGTAAAGATGAACGGAGCAAAAAACAGAGAGATCCTTTATGAAGATTTGCTCCGGAGCGCTCAGGACCTCAGACTGGGGTGAAGGTTCACCTTCCAACAGGACAACGACCCTAAGCACACAGACAAAACAAAGCAGGAGTGGCTTCGGGACAAGTCTCTGAATGTCCTTGAGTGGCCCAGCCTGGACTTGAATCTGATAGAACATCTCTGGAGAGACCTGAAAATAGCTGCGCACTGAGCAAAGGGTCTGAATACTTATGTAAATGTGATATTTCAGTTTATTTTTATTATCTAAAAACCTGTTTTTGCTTTGCCATTATGTTATATTGTGTGCAGATTGATGAGGGGGAAAAAACAATTCAATACATTTCAGAATAAGGCTGTAACTTAATAAAATAAGGCTAAAACCTAATAAAAAGTCAAGGGGTCTGAATACTTTCTGAAGGCACTGTATATACTTGCTCACCAAACATCTAATTCCAAAATCATGGGCATTAACATGGAGTTGGTCCCCCTTTTTGCTGCTATAACAGCCTCTACTCTTCTGGGAAGGCTTTCCACTAGATATTGGAACATTGCTGTGGGGACTTGATTCCATTCAGCCACAAGAGCATTAGTGAGGTTGGGTACTGATGTTGGGCGATTAGGCCTAGCTCGCAGTAGGCGTTCCAATTCATCCCAAAGGTGTTCAATGGGGTTGAGGTCAGGGCTTTGTGCAGGCCAGTCAAGTTCTTCCACACCAATCTTGACAAACCATTTCTGTGTGGACCTCGCTTTGTGCACAGGGGCATTGTCATGCTGAAACAGGAAAAGGCCTTCCCCAAACTGCTGCCACAAAGTTGGAAGCACAGAATCAACTAGAACGTCATTATATGCTGTAGCATTAAGGTTTCCCTTCACTGGAACTGAGGGGCCCGAACCATGAAAAACAGCTCCAGACTATTATTCTTCCTCCACCAAACTTTACAGTTGGCACTATGCGTTCGGGCAGGTAGCGTTCTCCTGGCATCCGCCAAACCCATATTCCTCCGTCGGACTGCCAGATGGTGAAGCATGATTCATCACTCGCGTTTCCACTGCTCCAGAGTCCAATGGCAGTGAGCTTTACATCACTCCAGCTGATGCATGGCATTGCGCATGGTGATCTTAGGCTTGTGTGTGGGTGCTCGGCCATGGAAACCCATTACATGACGCTCCCAACGAACAGTTCTTGTGCTGACGTTGCTTCCAGAGGCAGTTTGGAATACGGTAGTGAGTGTCCAGCTACACCATGGTGCTACTCTAGAAGGTGCTGTTGAGGCTTCTGTAGTTTTTTCAGTTATTTGGTGACGCGATTATATTTAGTATAGTTTTATCTCATAAGGATAACTTGTTTAATGTTTCACTATTTACATTTCTATGAAATTCACTGAGTATGACGGTGCCCCCTTTCCTCCTCTGAAGAGCGTCCAGTAGCGTTCATCTTGGGGGAATTACATTAAATATGCATCTTTCCCACGGCTCCAGAGCCGGGAGGACTGTGAACTGCTCAATGTCTGCTGTGCAGTTATCTAAACAGCAGAGTCACAGGGACCTGTGCCAACCAATGCAACCCCTCCCAGCGACCTCCACTGACCCTACACACACTTCCTGCGCCCTGGCTCCACCCACTTGCTTCCTGTCCCCGGAGCGGTTCCAGAACTGCAGCCAGCATCATCTTTGTCCTTTAATGCACTCCAGACATGCAGGTTTTATACAGTACACCGTGGTGTGTGTGTGTGTGTGTGTGTGTGTGTGTGTGTGTGTGTGTGTGTGTGTGTGTGTGTGTGTGTGTGTGTGTGTGTGTGTGTGTGAGAAGTTAGACTAGCCTCCAGCTGCCCAAACTCTCTCAGTTTATACTGAAATGACACTAAAACTGGCCTTAATTGCAGACTGTTTGACAAAGAGCGATGTTTCAAGCTGTGTCTGGCTTCTACTTTACAGAGCGACATGAAGGAGTTTTTATTTTTTATTTTTTTACTTTTTACATGAAAGGGACTTCACGGTGCTTGGCACAGCTCAGTGAAACACCTGCAGTGGGCAAACATTTGACCTTCGAGAAAGAAAAAAACAATTTAAGGCCAAACTGTTTAATTTGGAGTTGTTCTGCGCTGGTTTCGGCTGAGCCCACTGCTCCAGCAGTACTCGACTTTGACTCCTTTCGCTAATGGTTAGCCAATAGAAATGTCCGCACAGTTTTTACTTAGGATCTACACACTATATTCAAATCTCATTCAACAAGCTCTTTCGTCTCCTTAACTGAAGACAAGTAGATTTTCCTGCCCTCACTCCCTGATGATAAACAGTGCAAATCAGTGAAAAAACAGCTGAAGTTAAAACGCCTAACTCACAAGGTTCTGCTCGGGAGAAAACTTGCCTGGTCCCAGATCTGTGTGTGCTGTCTTGCCAATTCCTATGATCATTGTCATGCCAAACATTTAGCATGACAACAACCAGAAGTTAGCTATGCAGCACAAGCAGATCTGGGACCAGGCTTAAAACTGCGGTTTCAATAAAAACGGTGGTATTAGGCTTTCATAACAACACCTGCAAGTGTTTTTGCAGCTAAATTGGCACGGCGCATGCAAACACAGTCACACACACACACTGGGGGATATTACAGGGTGTTTTGTGTAATATTAAAACATTTGAGTTGCCTGGAGACCTTTAGGGCATAACATGTGGCTTTAATCAAATATGACATTAAGTGGTATATATTTTATGAGGAGACATTCATTTTCTTCATTGTTGGAATGGTCCTACAAGCCATGAATTACGAGGAAAATATCCAAATGTTTGTTCAAATTCCCCAAAACGTCTGATTTATGACTTTGTAAAATTACCGGATGCAACTGTTTGCTACCTCAGAGTAATTTTTACCATTTGAAAATGGAAATTGAGACCAAATATTGGTTTGCAGGGCTGAGATATCCCAGGACAGACCGAAGGGAAAATGATTTGACCTACTTTGGAGCATTTCTCACTTCTGTAAGACATGCTCTCAGATTCCCCAGGCTTCCTCTATGCACGGACAGTCTGTTCTCTCTCACACACTCTGGACCGGCAAGTGGTACCGATGCACCGAGTCCGGAACCAACAGGACCCTGAACAGCTTCTACCAGGAGTAGCCATAAGACTGCTATGTAGGTAACTAAATAGCTACCCGGACTATCTCAGGACTTTACAGTGCGACCATTTTACTCACATATGTGCCTAAATATTTTTCTGTGCAACCTGGATTTTTTTTATTTAGGAGCACCAGTGCGCCTAGAAAAATGTAGGATTCTAGCTTTATTACCTTAAATATTTATCATTGTGCTCCAACATTTATTTGTGCCAGCCTACATTTTTCCACTTAGGCACACACGTGTTCCTTGTAAAGAAAAAGTCAGCATAGAGCCCTGTATCTGCATTTGACTCTCTTTGCACTAACTCTTTAGACTCATCACATACACTGCTGCAGTTACTGTTTATTATCTATCCTGTTGCCTAGTCACTACCTATATGTACTTAAAAGTGCATTCAGAAAGTATTCAGACCACTTGACTTTTTCCACATTTTGTTACGTTACAGCCTTATTCTAAAATGTATTAAATAGTTTTTCCCCCTCATCAATCTACACACAATGCCCCAAATGTATTACAAAGAAAAAACTGAAATATCACATTTACATAAGTATTCAGACCCTTTACTCAGTACTTTGTTGAAGAATCTTTGACAGCAATTGCAGCCTCGAGTCTTCTTGGGTATGACGCTACAAGCGTGGCACTCCTGTCATTGGGGAGTTTCTCCCATTCTTCTCTGCAGATCCTCTCAAGCTTTGTCAGGTTGGATGGGGAGCGTCGCTGAACAGCTATTTTCAGGTTTCTCCAGAGATGTTAGATCGGGTTCAAGTCTGGGCTCTGGCTGGGCCACTTAAGGACATTCAGAGACTTGTTCCGAAGCCACTCCTGTCGTTGTCCAGTTGGAAGGTGAACCTTCACCTCAGTCTGAGGTCCTAAGCGCTCTGGAGCAGATTTATTAAAAAAAATGTAACTCTGTTTATTCCATTTTACACACAAGACAACACAAAACAATATAAATAATATACTCAACTATAAAAAATACAAATAAAAAATAATAGCTTTAAAGATACCGTACTTTAGACAAGTTAAACACACCGGGCAGAAGGCTACAAAGGTTAAAGGGCAATCTGTAGTACAGGGACAGAGCAGACACCTCACCATTGTTCCTGTAAACAGACAAGGGACAGGGGTGGAGAAATGCAACCACTCACAGACAGTTATGGCCACAGACCGACCATCCACTGGACCAAAAACAAAGTTGACAATGCTTTAAAAAATATATATTTTATTTTATTTTATGTAAGCGTGAACAAAATAAAAATAAAAACAGGGCAAAACAAGCTCACATTTTAGTCTCTGACTGGGCAAGATGAACAGGGCATCCGCAGGTCACAATCAATAAGCACATCATCAACCTTAATGCCCCCCCCCCCCCAAAAAACACAAAGAAATGCTCATCCAGCCCTTAAGTCACAGGGGAGTCAAATACAGACATATTATTGCTTTAATATGAATGCCATTAGAGATGGACTGTTTAAAGTAAGACCGGAATGGAGCCCAAGCCTCATGAAACAGTTTGGGGTTCCCACGTGTATTGAATAAAAAAAAATCTAGTTTCAGAGAGCACAACACATCTCTCACCCAATATTTATAAGATGGGGGAAACTGCCATCTTCCAGTTCTGGAGTATTAGTCATCTAGCTAAAAGAGTTGTATAAGCAAGTGTCCAACTGAATTCTTGACAGGGGGGCACCTATGGGCATTACTCCAAAAAGTGCTGTAAGGTGAGACGGCTCTATAACAGTGTCATATATATCAGAGAAACATTTAAATATGAATTCCCAGAAACCTGACCTTTTGTGACAGCCCCAAAACATATGATACAGTGTGGTTGGTTCCATTTTACATCGGACACAGGTACGATCAAAATCTGAGAATATTCTTCCTAGTTTGGCCCCGGATCAGTGGATACGGTGAACCACAATGAATTGAATGAGGCTGTGTCTAGTGCTAAAAGAGGACGAATGCACTCTGTGCAGCACAGATTCCCAGGTGTCTTCCCCAAGTCCTTCCCCCAAATCCTTTTCCCATCGAGTCTTTAAAGGCACCAAAGGAGGGTTCTGTAAGTCATGAATGATTGCATATACATCTGAAATTGCGCCCCTAGGAAGTTTGTTCAGCTCAAAGATGCTCTCTACAGCTGTATTCGCAGGCCTATGGGGAAATTCAGGTGTGTTAGCTCTGACAAAGTTCCTAGTCTGGAGATAGCGGAAAAAGTGGGATTGGGGGAGGTTGAACATTTCCTGTAGCTGAGCAAGAGACAAATGTATCATCAAAGAATAATTGGGCTAGTGAGGAGAGGCCTAGTGAGTGCCAGATGCCAAAAGCCCCATCATTCAAAGATGGAGGAAATAAAATGTTCTGATTAATTGGGCCTGATAGAGAAAAGCCTCGGAGGCTAAAGGCTAAACGGAACTGATTCCAAATTTTAAGAGACTGCTTTACAATTGGGTTGACACACCTTTTGTCCAGGGACACTGGGAGAGACGAGTACAACACAGAAGAAAGTGGAGCAGCCATCTGGACCCAGAGTGGTCTAGGGCCAGTAGGATCAGTCTGCAGCCAGTACAAAAGGGCTCTGAAATTTGCAGCCCAATAGTATGTCTTAAAATTTGGTAGAGCTAAACCACCCAATGCCTTAGGCTTCTGTAAATGTTTTCTACCAATCTGGAGCAGATTTTCATCAACGACCTCTCTGTGCTCCATCCATCTTTCCATCGATCCTGACTAGTCTCCCAGTTCCTGCTGCTAAAAAATCCCCACAGCATGATGCTGCCACCACCATGCTTCACCGTAGGTATGGCTCCAGGTTTCCTCCAGACGTGATGCTTGGCATTCAGACCAAAGAATTCAATCTTGGTTTCATCAGACCAGAGAATCTTGTTTCTCATGGTCTGAGAGTCCTTTAGGTGCCTTTTGGCAAACTCCAAGCGGGCTGTCATGTGCCTTTTACTGAGGAGTGGCTTCTGTCTGGCCACTCTGCCATAAAAGCCTGATTGGTGGAGTGCTGCAGAGATGGTTGTCCTTCAGGAAGTTTCTCCCAACTCCACAGAGGAACTCTGGAGTTCTGTCAGAGTGACCATCGGGTTCTTGGTCACCTCCCTGACCAAGGCCCTTCTCCCCCGATTGCTCAGTTTGGCTGGGCGGCCAGCTCTAGGAAGAGTCTTGGTGGTTCCAAACTTCTTCAATTTAAGAATGATGGAGGCCACTTTGTTCTTGGGGACATTCAATGCTGCAGAAATGTTTTGGTACCCTTCCCCAGATCTGTGCCTCGACACAATCCTGTCTTGGAGCTCTACGGACAATTCCTTCGACCTCATGGCTTGGTTAAAAAATGATCTAAAAACCTGTTTTTTCTTTGTCATTATGGGCTATGGTGTATATATTGATGAGGAAAATGTTTTATTTAATCCATTTTAGAATAAGGCTGTAACGTAACAAAATGTGGAAAAAGTGAAACGGTCTAAATACTTTCAGAATGCACTGTATCTACCGCAATTACCTCGTACCCCTGCACGTCAACTCGGTACTGGTACCCTGTGTATATAGCCAAGTTGTTGTTACACATTGTGTATTTATTCCTTGTTATTTCTTCTATATTTGTTGGGAAGGGCCCGTAAGTAAGCATTTCACTGTTAGTCTATTCCTGTTGTTTACGAAGCATGTGACAAATAAAATGTTATTTGAGATGAGGAGACGCGGAGAGGAGAGAAAAGATGGAAGGGAGGAATGCAAAGGTGAGCGGGAGAGAGGGAGAGACAGATCCTGTGTGGAATCAAGACGACCATCTGAGGATAAAAAAAAAAGGCATGCGCAATAATAAGAAAGGAGAGAAATATTCGTCAAGAAATGGTAACGAAGAGGTCGAGGAAAGGAGAGGGGAGGGGAAAAGGCGACTGGCTGAGAAAGTGAAACTCGTCAGATGGAATAGGAGAACAACGAGACAGCGATAAAGAGAGAAGTCGAGAAGGAAACAGGGACAGACAGACAGGAGATCACAGAGGCAAAGTGGGGGGGGGGGGGTGAGAGTAAAGGGGAGAAAAAGACGACAGAACGGGTGAGAGGGAATGTGAGACGGAAGAGAGCTCCCGCCTGTCTCGTTCCCTGCAGACGCCTCCGCCCAGCCACTCACCTGCCAATAGCAAATTGAAAACAACTCTGCACATAATCCCTGGGAACTAAAAATACCCGGTGCTTTGAAGCCCCTTCCACGAAGGCCTGTCAGTCTCCACAGGCATCTTTCCCAGCAACAGACCAACACGCACACACACAGAAATGTATATACACACATACACAGAAACACACAGTGTGAGAGAGAGAGAGAGAGAGAGAGAGAGAGAGAGAGAGAGAGAGAGAGAGAGAGAGAGAGAGAGAGAGAGAGAGAGAGAGAGAGAGAGAGAGAGAGAGAGAGAGAGAGAGAGAGAGAGAGAGAGAGAGAGAGAGACTCAGATGAGAGGGGCTTTTGGGCTTCAGCCACCAGACAGACACATGGTCCCTCTCCACTGTTGCTGTATGGCAACCAGAAAACAAGCAAGCTAGGCAGCAGCATAACAGAGCAGCGAGGGAGAAAGACGAGGAGAAATAGTGTAAGAGGGAAGGAGAAAAAGAGAGACCTCATGGCGGTGTGTGTATGTTTGTGTTTAAATGTGTGTGTGTATGAGAGAGAGCGAGCGAGAGCGAGCAAGAGAGAGCGAGAGAGAGCGGGTGCGCATGCATGCTGGGTAGCAGTGGCCTGGTCCAAACTCAGTGGGAGAATACCTCACCTCATTAATCGCTGAATACATAAACCTTCGGAACACTATGACACACACAGCAATACACTATCCTCTGCTCGGCGATTGCATAACATTACAAACCGCAATCACACATTCACCAGTCCCATAAAACGTGCCTCTCTGCAGTACACATTCACCAAACTGCCCTCCACTAACAGCAGCACTAGGGCTCAATCCCTTCTATTACTGTCCTGTTAGAGTAGCATCTTACACGGGAACCTGTCCCATTGTTGTAAACAATACCAAAAGTCGTTGGAGGAACAGTTGTTATTCTTTTGCTTACTCTTTCTCTCTCTTTCCCCGTTTCTTTTTCGATCTTTCCCTCGGTTACGCAATGCTGCTTGGCCACGGTTGTCCTCCAATTCAAATGGCAGCAGCGTCCAAGGTCTTGCGTAAGTCTCGCGGAGGATCGAGCCCCATTCTCAACAACAACCCCACAGTGCTGCTGCTGCTGATACCTCCTGGCTCTGTCTCTCTCTCTCCTTCTCCCTCTCTAAGAGCACCAATGAGACATCAACAGGGTGCACGACAGCAGAGAAACTGAACACTGACAAAGACCTACTGTAGACCTCAAAGAACTACACAACACCAAGGCGACATGGCATTATGATTACATATCAAACACAGTTGCATTATGATAGAGCTCCACGACACAGCAACAATAAAGCCACCGGTATAAAGAAAGGCATAGGATTACGTATCACAGCCATATACCTGGAACAGGGATACAGGGGCAACACATTGACTATAAGAGTTGCTTTCGGACAATATCCCTTCAAGACTGACGTGCAATTGCTTGAGGTACCGTGGCACCAAACCCAGGAAAGTCCCTCTCCCTCGAAACAGCTTGGTGAAAGTCAGATGCGGCTAATAATAGTGGCAAACAGCGTGAGCGTGAGGCTTTGACTCGCTCCCAAAATAGTTCAAAACGGGCCCGCTCTCCACAGTGTGTTTGTGTTCATCTGTTTGGCTGTTGTTTGTACAGCCCTCTCCTCACGAAGCAGCAGCACACGCACGAACGCACATACGGACGCACGCGCACACACACGCCACACGACCGTGTTTATTTACAGCAGTGCAGGGGAGATAGGCAAGAGTGTTCACTTAAACTAAACACAATCCATCACACACATCAAGCCACACCAGGATCAACACATACGAGGCCTTCAACGTACTGAGCTAACACATCCGAACACACAAACAGCAGCAGTCAAACACAAACGAACAACGATGCTGATATTATATAAGAGGTCCGGTGCGGTCAAAAACTAGATTTGTCTGTACTTCATATTTCTGCACTGAGGGAATAATACTGCGAAAATAAGGCAAATTATGATAATGCACTTTTAGTGTAAAAGCTGTTTCAAAAGACCACCTGAAATTTCTGCCTGTTTTGGTGGGATGACGTTTTGGCCTGCCTGGTGGCATCACCAGGCGGTAAATTAGTTAATAGACCAATAAGAAAGATAGTTCCAAACCTCTCTGCCAATAACAGCTTGTTTTCCCTCTCCCCACTCAGCCCACTGCCAGACAGTCATGGCAAAAATCTCGCTTGAGAAATTGCTCTTTGCTAAGAAGCTATTTTTGTTTCATTTTGACCATTTTAATTTAAAACAATCTCAGTAAGGTACTTAATTGTTACCCAAAAATGATTTGATATTGAGATAAAAACGGCTACATTGGATCTTTAACATACTAAACAGGCACACAGACATACTGTACACACACAGACAAGAACACAAGCACATACAGGACCAGTCAAAAGTTTGGACACACCTTCACATTCTTTATTTGTACTATTTTCTACATTGTAGAATAATATTGAATAAATCAAAACTATGAAATAACACATATGGAATCAGGTAGTAACCAAAAAAAGTGTTAAACAAACCAAAATATATTTTAGATTCTTCAAAGCAGCCACCCTTTGCCTTGATGATAGATTAACACACTCTTGGCATTCTCTCAACCAGCTTCACCTGGAATGCTTTTCCAACAGTCTTGAAGGAGTTCCCACATATGCTGAGCACTTGTTGTCTGATTTTCCTTCACTCTGCGGTGCAACTCATCCCAAACCATCTCATATGGGTTGCGGTTGGGTGATTGTGGAGGCCAGGTCATCTGATGCAGCACTCCATCACTCTCCTTCTTAGTCAAATAGCCCTTACACAGCTTGGAGGTGTGTTGGGTCATTGTCCTGTTGAAAACAAATGATAGTCCCACTAAGCGCAAACCAGATGGGATGGCGTATCGCTGCAGAATGCTGGGGTAGCCATGCTGGTTAAGTGTGCCTTGAATTCTAAATAAATCACTGACAGTGTCAGTAGCAAAACACCTCCACAACATCACACCTCCTCCATGCTTCACGGTGGGAACTACACCTGCGGAGATCATCCGTTCACCTACTCTGCGTCTCACATAGACAAGGCGGTTGGAACCAAAAATCTCAAATTTGGACTCATCAGATCAAAGGACAGATTTCCAACGGTCTAATGTCCATTGCTCATGTTTCTTGGACCAAGCAAGTCTCTTCTTCTTATTGGTGTCCTTTAGTTGTGGTTTCTTTGCAGCAATTCGACCATGAAGGCCTGATTCACACAGTCTCCTCTGAACAGTCTGTTACTTGAACTCTGTAAAGCATTTATTTGGGCTGCAATCTGAGGTGCAGTTAACTCTAATGAACTTATCCTCTGTAGCAGAGGTAACTTTGGGTCTTTCTTTCCTGTGGCGGTCCTCATGAGAGTCAGTTTCATCATAGCGCTTGATGGTTTTTGCAACTGTACTTGAAGAAACTTTAAAAGTTCTTCTAATTGTCTGGATTGACTGACCTTCATGTCTTAAAGTAATGATGGACTGTCGTTTCTCTTTGCTTATTTGAGCTGTTCTTGCCATAATATGGACTTGATCCATATCTGTTTACCACCCCTACCTTGTCACAACACAACTGTTTGGGTCAAACACACTAAGAAGGAAAGAAATTTCACAAATTAACTTTTAACAAGGCACATCTGTTAATTGAAATGCATTCCAGGTGACTATCTCATGAATCTGGTTGAGAGAATGCCAAGAGTGTACAAAGCTGTCATCACGGCAAAGGGTGGCTACTTTGAAGAACCTCAAACATAAAATATATTTTGATGTGTTTAACACTTTTTTTGGTTACTACATGATTTCAAGTGTTATTTCATAGTTTTGATGTCTTCACTATTATTCTACAATGAAGAAAATAGTCAAAATAAAGAAAAACCCTTGAATGAGTAGGTGTGTCCAAACTTTTGACTGGTATTGTACATGCTTGAATGCACATAAGCAAACATGTAAACAAACATGGACACACACACATGCATGCACACAATACACACCATTACATCTTAATACAAGCAGTGCTATTCATAAATGTGCATTTGTCTTTAAGACCTATGTAAGTCTGACACTCTCTGCTTCCCATAACAAAAGTGACACATCCTTCCTGCAGAAAGTTTAAAAAGCTGATTAGATGTCATTATGTAACTCAAACACTTGGCACACACACACTGGGCCTTTCTTATTATCTGGCCCCTTTGCAAACTCTCACCAGAAGAATGTCTCTACACAGCGCTAGGCTAGCTAGCTAGCTCACCTTAGGAGAGTTATATTATGAAGAACAAAAAACTGGACAAAAGCAAAATAACAAATCAAATTGTATTTGTCACATGCTTCGTGAACAACAGGTATAGACTACGTGAAATGCTTACTTACGGGCCCTTCCCACGTTTGATTATGTTACAGCCTTATTCTAAAATGGATCAAATTGTTTTTTTCCCCACTCATCAATCAACACACAATATCCCTTAATGACAGAGCAAAAACAGTTAAAAACTGAAATATCACATTTACAGAAGTATTCAGACCCTTTACTCAGTACCTTGTTGAAGCACCTTTGGCAGCGATTACAACCTCGAGTCTTCTTGAGTATGATGCTACAAGCTTGGCACACCTGTATTTGGGGAGTTTCTCCCATTCTGCAAATCCTCTCAAGCTCTGTCAGGTTGGATGGGGAGCGTCGCTGCACAGCTATTTTCAAGTCTCTCCAGAGATGTTCGATCGGGTTCAAGTCCGGGCTCTGTCTGGGCCACTCAAGGACATTCAGAGACTTGTCCCAGAGCATACTCCTACGTTATCTTGGTTGTGTGCTTAGGTTCGTTGTCCTGTTGGAAGGTGAACCTTCGCACCAGTCTGAGGTCCTGAGTGCTCTGGAGCAGGTTTTCATCAAGGATCTCTCTGTACTTTGCTCTATTCAGCTTACTCTCGATCCTGACTAGTCTAGCAGTCCCTGCCGGTGAAAAACATCCCCGCAGCATGATGCTCCCACAACCATGCTTCACCGTAGGGATGGTGCAAGGTTGGTTTCATCAGACCAGAGATTCTTGTTTCTCATTGTCTGAAAGTCGTTTAGGTGCCTTTTGGCAAACTCCAAGCAGGCTGTCATGTGCCTTTTACTGAGGAGTGGCTTCCGCCTGGCCACTCTACCATAAAAGCCTGATTGATGGAGTGCTGCAGAGATGGCTGTCCTTCTGGAAGATTCTCCCATCTCCACAGAGCAGAGGAACTCTAGAGCTCTGTCAGAGTGACCATCGGGTTCTTGGTCACCTCCCTGACTAAGGTACTTCTCCCCGATTGCTCAGTTTGGCCGGGCGGCCAGCTCTAGGGGAGTTTTAGTGGTTCCAAACTTTTTCCATTTAAGAATGATGGAGGCCACTATGTTCTAAAATGCTGCAGAAATGTTTTGGTACCCTTCCCCAGATCTGTGCCTCGACACGATCCTGTCTCGGAGCTCTACGGACAATTCCTTCGACCTCATGGCTTGGTTTTTGCTCTGACATGTACTTTAAGCTATGGGACCTTATATAGACGGGTGTGTGCCTTTCCAAATCATGTCCATTCAATTGAATTTAGCACAGGTGGACTTCAATCAAGTTGTAGAAACATCTCAAGTGTGCACTTGAACTCAATTTTGAGTCTCATAGCAAAGGGGCTGAATACTTATGTAAATAAGGTGTTTCTGTTTTATAAATCACACCGAAGCACTCCAAATCTGAAGTGATTCAAACTTGCCATAATGCATTTTTATTTGAACCATGTAAAGTTTGATGTTCGAAGTGTAATGTACTGACGTGTTATTATTGAAAGGCTAGGTAATTAGTGCTCCTTTGAATCCACATGACTAAATAAAAGGCAGAATCAACATGTGGTCTCTATTTACGCTCACTGTGTTAGCTCCTTAGCGGCTGACCTCTCTTAAAAACCACTTTGAAATGTTTGCCCAGCCACGTCTCATAAGTTGTAAATATGTCCGGTGATTTTCTGTGCGCACAACATATCAGTGTCTAAAGCATTGAGTGTAGTTTAGATAGTGTAGTAAATTGTACTACACTATGTACAATGTAATCTTCTGTTCTACAATGTACATTTCCAAAGTTAACGTTAATGTAAATCAAATGCCACATATAGTTTAATACAAACACTCCCCAGTGATATGACTAAAATCATGGGAGGAGTAGGCTGCTCTGAACGAGGATTGCACTTCTATATTGTACAAAAATATAAACGCAACATGTAAAGTGTTGGTCCCATGTTTCACGAGATTAAATAAAATATTCTAGAAATGTTCCATACGCACAGAAATGTGTTTACATCCCTGTTAGTGAGCATTTCTCTTTTGCCAAGATAATCCCTACACCTGACAGGTGAGGCATATCAAGAAGCTGATTAAACAGCATGATCATTACACAGGTGCACCTTGTGCTGGGGACAATAAAAGGCCACTCTAAAATGTGCCGTTTTGTCACACAACACAATACCACAGATGTCTCATGTTTTGAGGGAGTGTGCAATTGGCATCCTGACTGCAGGAATGCACACCAGAGCTGTTTCCAGATCATTTAATGTTAATTTCTCTACCATAAGCCGCCTCCAATGTCATTTTAGAGAATTTGGCAGTACGTCCAACCGGCCTCACAACCGCAGACCATTTGTAACCACGCCAGCACAGGACCTCTACATCCGGCTTCTTCACCTGCGGGATCGTCTGAGGGGGTGCTGAGGAATATTTATGTCTGTAATAAAGCCCTTTTGTGAGGAAAAACTCTTTCTGAAAGGCTGGGCCTGGCTCCCAAATGGGTGGGCCTATGCCCTCCCAGGCCTCCCTGTGGCTGCGCCCTTGCCCAAGTCATGTGAAATCCATAGATTAGGGCCTAATTTATTTATTTCAATTGACTGATTTCCTCATCTGAACTGTAACTCAGTAACATCTTTGAAATTGTTGCGTGTTGCGTTTATATTTTTGTTCAGTATATAACGAGCAGAATGTTCTATATTCAAGTACAGCTGTAACAGTTTGCATTGTAAAGTTTGCATTGTGAAGTGTAAAGTGTTTAAGTAAAAATACTTGAAAGATTTTTGGGGGTATCTGTACTTGACTTAACTATTTATATTTTTGACTACTTTTACTTTACTACATTCCTAAAGAAAATACTTTTTACTCCATACATTTTCCCTGAAACCCAAAAGTACTTGTTTACATTTTGAATGCTTATCAGGACTGGAAAATGGTCCAATGCACGCATTTATCATCACTACTGCCTCTGATCTGGCGGACTCACTAAGCACAAATACTTTGTTTTGTAAATTATGCCTGAGTGTTGAATGTGCCCCTGGCTATCCTTACATTTTAAAAATAAAAATGGTGCCGTCTGGTTTGCTTAATAAAATAAGGGATTTTAAATGATTTATAGTTTTACTTTAATTTTGATATTTAAGTATATTTTTGCAATTACATTTACTTTTGATACTTAAGTATTATTTAAACCAAATACTTTTAGGGAAAGGGGGACACCTAGTCAGTTGTACAACTGAATGCATTCAACTGAAATGTGTTTTCCCAACCCCTTTTACTCAAGTAGTATTTTACTGGGTGTCTTTCACTTTTACTTTAGTCATTTTCTATTAAGGTATCTTTACTTTTATTCAAGTATGACAATTTGTACTTTTTCCTCCACTGTTAAATTTGAACCAACCAGCATTCCTGTCTTATCACAAGGACAAGACAGCATAGCTGATGCTACTCTCACGATGCCCTCCTTCTACGTCTAGGCTATAATGCTTTCTCCTCTCCGACCACTTATCATAGTCAATAAAGGTTTGCACATGAAGAACAAGTCAGAATTAATGTGCTGCTAAATTATGAGGCTATTAGTTTAACCCCTGCCTTTGAACGATGCTGTGTACATGACATCATCTAAATCCCATTTTATAAAAGCAAGCAACACATATAGTTTAAACATACATACACCACGG
The DNA here is from genome assembly GCF_016432855.1 of Salvelinus namaycush. NCBI lineage: Eukaryota > Metazoa > Chordata > Actinopteri > Salmoniformes > Salmonidae > Salvelinus > Salvelinus namaycush. The sequence goes on along the minus strand of NC_052343.1, from coordinate 3,227,874 downwards.
TAAAGGGAATGGCAAAACTATCCCCAACAGACACACACACACACACAAACACACTAGGGTCACTGTGTTCCTGGAAAGCTCTAGTCCACAGGAGAGCTATAGCACACTGGAGACATACAATAACTTAGAGAGTGGGCGGGGCTATGCTAAACAACATTTTCCTGTATAGGGCAATGAGGGCATGCTAACAGGCCAATGTTGTATCAGCTTGTACAGTGGCAAGAACAAAGTATCTGAACCCTTTGGGATTACCTGGGTTTCTGCATAAATTGGTCATCAAATTTGATCTGATCTTCCTCTAAGTCACAACAATAGACAAACATAGTGTGCTTAAATTAATAACACACAAATTATGGTATTTTTGTTGTCTATATTCAACACATCGTTTAAACAGTCACAGTGTAGGTTGGGGAAAGTATGTGATCCCCCTAGGCTAATGATTCTCCAAAAGCTAATTGGAGTCAGGAGTCAGCTAACCTGGAGTCCAATCAATGAGACGAGATTGGAGATGTTGGTTAGAGCTGGCTTGCCCTATAGAAAACACTCACAAAATTTGAGTTTGCTATTCACAAGAAGCATTGCCTGATGTGAACCATGCCTCGAACAAAAGAGATCTCAGAAGACCTAAGATTAAGAATTGTTGACTTGCATAAAGCTGGAAAGGGTTACAAAACTATATCTAAAAGCCTTGATGTTCATCAGTCCACGGTAAGACAAATTGTCTATAAATGGAGAAAGTTCAGCACTGTTGCTACTCTCCCTAGGAGTGACCATCCTGCAAAGGTGACTGCAAGAGCATAGCGCAGAATACTCAATGAGGTTAAGAAGAATCCTAGTGTCAGCAAAAGACTTACAGAAATCTCTGGAACATGCTAACATCTCTGTTGATGAGTCTACGATACGTAAAACACTAAACAAGAATGGAGTTGATGGGAGGGCACCACGGAAGAAGCCACTGCTGTCCAAAAAAAACATTGAAGTTTGCAAAAGTGCACCTGGAAGTTCCACAGCGCTACTGGCAAAATATTTTGTGGACAGATTAAACTACAGTTGTTGTTTGGAAGGAACACACAACACTATGTGTGGAGAGAAAAAAGGCACAGCACACCAACATCAAAAACGAATTCCAACTGTAAAGTATGGTGGAAGGAGCATCATGGTTTGGGGCTGCTTTGCTACCTCTGGGCCTAGACAGCTTGCTATCATCGACAGAAAAATGAATCCCCAAATTTATCAAGACATTTTGCAGGAGAATGTTAGGCTATCTGTCCGCCAATTGAAGCTCAACAGAAGTCGGGTGATGCAACAGGACAACGACCCAAAACACAGAAGCAAATCAACAATAGAATGGCTTCAACAGAAGAAAATACACCTTCTGGAGTGGCCCAGTCAGAGTCCTGACCTCAACCCGATTGAGATGCTGTGGCATGACCTCAAGAGAGCAGTTCACACCAGACATCCCAAGAATATTGCTGAACTGAAACAGTTTTGTAAAGAGGAATGGTCCAAATTTCCTCCTGACCGTTGTGCAGGTCTGATCCGCAACTACAGAAAACGCTTGGTTGAGGTTATTGCTGCCAAAGGAGGGTCAACCAGTTACTAAATCCAAGGGTTCACATACTTTTTCCCACCCTGCACTGTGAATGTTTGCACAGTGTGTTCAATAAAGACATGAAAACATATCATTGTTTGTGTGTTATTAGTTTAAGCAGACTGTGTTTGTCTATTGTTGTGACCTAGACGAAGATCACATTTTATGACCAATTTATGCAGAAATCCAGGTATTTCCAAAGGGTTCACATACTTTTTCTTGCCACTGTACAGTCCATAATGCAGCATCATGAGAGACTGCCCCATGACATAGCCTAGGTGACAAGGCTGAAAAAGATGCAGCACGCACACACACATACATATGAGATTGGGAAAGGGGTGAGGGGGGCGTGAGAGAAGGCAAACATTGGGAAGAGTTTAAATGGGGGCCAATGAGTATCAATGAGGGGCAAAAATTAGTGGGGAGATGAGAAAGAGAGAGGAAGAGATTGGGATGGGGGAAGGATAGGTTACCTTTCTACCAACCACTCCACAGCCCAGCAACAGTGCGTCTCCTGCTGGAATTGTCCATGGAGCAAGTGGCAGAGCAGAGCCCAGGGCAGCATTCAGTATTATATGTACAATGCCTGCTTGCTGGTTTAAATAGTGCACTGTGGGCTTGTCTCTGCCCCCACTACACCGTCCCTCAATCTCCCCCTTGCTCCGGTCCCTCCACTCCACAGCCCATCCTCTCCCCCTTGCACATTTTAGTGTGAGTTCCAGTGCCATGGTGCCCCACAGTGCTGCCTCCGAGGACTTCCTGGCACCCTACCAAATAAGGTTGATACCCTTGTGTGTTTGTGTGTCTGTGTGCATCATTAGCTGGCAAAGACATTCACACTTTGACACTGGATCACACACACACACACACACACACACACACACACACACACACACACACACACACACACACACACACACACGACTGTTAAAAAAATAGCCATCCGTATCATCTTTGGCTGTGCATTATGGGACTAACAACTGGTGGTTTGACTCCCTCTCTCACTTTCTCTCTCCTGTCTCTCTCTCTTTGTCATCTTTCCTCCCAGGAGCTAAAGAGTGGAGCAGGGTCAGAAGTGAAGATTAAAAAGGATCAATAAAATAAAAAATTCAGACTTTTTCTCTGGATGTTGACTCAGGATTATTTATACCCTGTAAATGACTTCCTGACTGCGCTTGGCACATTGCCTGATCTATTCAAATGTAGGGTATTTATACAACGGGCAGGGCCAAGGATAATATTTAATGCAAAATATACCTTGGGGCATATAAAATATCTCCTAATGAATTTTTCCTCCATGCCGTGTACTCACATTTGATCTGGAGGAGAAAAAATGATTACAGAATAAATGGCACGATAGCAGCGTTTAATATTATTATTATGTTTAGGCAACCATGACTTTGAAAATATGAATGTGTATGTAAAAATGTAGTTAGAAAACACAGTGGTTTATTACTTGAAAGCCGTGAGGGGGTAAAGACAACTTCAAATTAGGTAATTGTGGTGACTCTGGGAGCCCAGGGTTAGCCTCTCAGACCCCTGTTAATCCAATCCAATTTGGGAGTGTAGGTCTACACACAAAACACACACCACTTTCTCAATATCCCCACTGCCTCCTGAGATGAAAGGAATAAAACTTGATGTCTCAAAACTGTTCTTCATGCTTTTGACATGTAAAACCGTGAAGAAACTTGACGTGTGAGTGTATTATCAATTTTGACAGGGGTTATAGCAGTCGGGGGAAACAGGAATTCAGAGACGGCCCACTGAGAATATGTAACGTTGTTCCTCCTCCTCTTCATACGAAGAGGAGGAGTAGTGATTGAACCAAGGCGCAGCGTTGTGAAATGACATATTTTAATTAAACAAGACGGAATAAACACGAAACGAAAACACTTGAATAATTAACAAAATAACGAAACGAAAACGTAGACAGACCTGAACTATACGAACTTACATACAACACGAAGAACGCACGAACAGGGAAAATAGACTACACAAAAAGAACGATGTACAAACAAACCGAACAGTCCCGTATGGTGCGACAAACACTGACACAGGAGACAACCACCCACAAGGAACACTGTGAAACAACCTACCTAAATATGACTCTCAATTAGAGGAAACGCCAAACACCTGCCTCTAATTGAGAGCCATACCAGGCAACCCTTAAACCAACATAGAAACAGAAAACATAGAATGCCCACCCAAACTCACGTCCTGACCAACTAACACATACAACAAACTAACAGAAATAGGTCAGGAACGTGACATAACCCCCCCCTTAAGGTGCGAACTCCGGGCGCACCAGCACAAAGTTTAGGGGAGGGTCTGGGTGGGCATCTGACCACGGTGGTGGCTCAGGCTCAGGACGAGGTCCCCACCCCACCATAGTCAATCCCAACTTGCTAATCCCCCTCAGAATGACCACCCCTCTCTTCCACCCACCTAATATAGGCAACACAAAATAAAGGGACAGCTCCGGGACAAGGTAGCTCAGGACATAGAGGTAGGTGAGAATAGAGAGGTAGATAGAGAGGTAGCTCAGGATAGAGAGGTAGCTCAGGATAGAGGGGCAACTCCGGACTGAAAGGCAGCTCCGGACAGAGAGACAGCTCTGGACTGAGGGGCAGTTCTGGATTAATGGCCGCTCTGGGCTGAGGGGCAGCTCATGACTGGCTGACGGCTCTGGACGCTCATGGCTGGCTGACGGCTCTGGACGCTCATGGCTGGCTGACGGCTCTGGACGCTCATGGCTAGCTGACGGCTCTGGACGCTCATGGCTGGCTGACGGCTCTGGACGCTCATGGCTGGCTGGCGGCTCTGGCAGATCCTGTCTGGTTGGCGGCTCCGGCAGATCCTGTCTGGTTGGCGGCTCTGGCAGATCCTGTCTGGTTGGCGGCTCTGGCAGATCCTGTCTGGTTGGCGGCTCTGGCAGATCCTGTCTGGTTGGCGGCTCTGGCAGATCCTGACTGACGAATGGCTCTAGCGGCTCCTGACTGACTAACGGCTCTGACGGCTCGGGACAGACGGGCGGCTCTAATGGCTCGGGACAGACGGATGGCTCAGACGGCGCTGGGGAGACGGATGGCTCAGACGGCGCTGGGGAGACGGATGGCTCAGACGGCGCTGAGGAGACGGATGGCTCAGACGGCGCTGAGGAGACGGATGGCTCAGATGGAGCTGAGGAGACGGATGGCTCAGACTGATCCTGTCTAGCGGAAGGCTTTGGCTGCTCCTGTCTGGTGGAAGGCTCTAGCGGCTCCTGTCTGGCGGAAGGCTCTAGCGGCTCCAGTCTGGCGGAAGGCTCTGTAGGCTCATGGCAGACGGGCGGCTTTGCAGGCTCATGGCAGACGGGCGGCTTTGAAGGCTCAATACAGACGAGCAGTTCATGCGGCGCTTGGCAGACGGACAGTTCAGGCGCCGTTGGGCAGACGGCAGACTCTGGCCGGCTGAGACGCACTGTAGGCCTGGTGCGTGGTGCCGGAACTGGAGGCACCGGACTGGAGACACGCACTTCAAGCCTAGTGCGGGGAGCAGGGACAGGGCACACTGGACTCTCAAAGCGTACTATTTGCCTGGTGCGTGGTACCGGCACTGGTGGCACCGGGCTGAGGGCACGCACATCAGGACGAGTACGGGGAGAAGGAACAGTGTGTACAGGGCTCTGGAGACGCACAGGTGGCTTAGTGCGTGGTGCCGGAACTGGAGGCACTGGGCTGGAGACACGCACCATAGGGAGAGTGCGTGGAGGAGGAACAGGGCTCTGGAAACGCACTGGAAGCCTGGTGCGTGGAGTAGGCACTGGTGGTACTGGGCTGGGGCGGGGAGGTAGCGCCGGAAATACCGGACCGTGCAAGCGTACTGGCTCCCTTGAGCATTGAGCCTGCCCAACCTTACCTGGTTGAATGCTCCCCGTCGCCCGACCAGTGCGGGGAGGTGGAATAACCCGCACCGGGCTATGTAGGCGAACCGGGGACACCATGCGTAAGGCTGGTGCCATGTAAGCCGGCCCAAGGAGACGTACTGGTGGCCAGATATGTAGAGCCGGCTTCATGACATCCGGCTCAACGCTCAGTCTAGCCCTACCAGTGCGGGGAGGTGGAATAACCCGCACTGGGCTATGCACACGTACAGGAGACACCGTGCGCTCTACTGCGTAACACGGTGTCTGCCCGTACTCCCGCTCTCCACGGTTAGCCTGAGAAGTGGGCGCAGGTCTCCTACCTGCCCTTGACCCACTACCTCTTAGCCCCCCCCCAAGAAATTTTTGGGTAGTACTCACGGGCTTTTCGGGCTTCCGTGCTAGACGCGTCCCCTCATAACGCCGGTTCCCTTCTCCGGTTGCCTCTGCTCTCCTCAGTGCCTCCAGCTGTTCCCATGGGAGGCGATCCCTTCCAGCCAGGATCTCCTCCCATGTGTAACAACCTTTACCGTCCAAAACATCCTCCCATGTCCATTCCTCCTTCTTGCGCTGTCCCTTCCTCCCGTTACACCGCTGCTTGGTTCTGGTTATTTGGTGGGTGGTTCTGTAACGTTGTTCCTCCTCCTCTTCATACGAAGAGGAGGAGTAGTGATTGAACCAAGGCGCAGCGTTGTGAAATGACATATTTTAATTAAACAAGACGGAATAAACACGAAACGAAAACACTTGAATAATTAACAAAATAACGAAACGAAAACGTAGACAGACCTGAACTATACGAACTTACATACAACACGAAGAACGCACGAACAGGGAAAATAGACTACACAAAAAGAACGATGTACAAACAAACCGAACAGTCCCGTATGGTGCGACAAACACTGACACAGGAGACAACCACCCACAACGAACACTGTGAAACAACCTACCTAAATATGACTCTCAATTAGAGGAAACGCCAAACACCTGCCTCTAATTGAGAGCCATACCAGGCAACCCTTAAACCAACATAGAAACAGAAAACATAGAATGCCCACCCAAACTCACGTCCTGACCAACTAACACATACAACAAACTAACAGAAATAGGTCAGGAACGTGACAGAATAAGAGGTTATCACTGATATAATCCACTCCTTCAATGTGTTAGAAATACTCATAGGCCTCTCTGTGAGGTTAATGAGTCCTTGGAGCTCACCCCTGTCCCCTATCTACACAGCAGCTCCAGGCTGGAGAGACTCCGGCAAGGACACGCTGAATTAACATAACACGAGGGAAAAACACTCGTGTTATGTTACAAATTTACCCACGAACTCTTTCTGTAGAGTGAGATGGGGGGTGGGGGTAAATATTGCATCAGTGTTTCATTGTAGTCTGCTTCTACTACCTCATAACTATGCAATAACACATTGTCAAGGCGGCGCCGGGAGTCAGCCTAGGATGAAATCGATCCCCCTATCTCAAGAGAGGTTCAAGTCAGGCTACTTTTTCTCGATGACCGCTCTAGCAGCACAGGCCGAACTGCAGGGTTCGCAGTATCGTTGTTTTTGCCTGCCTGGATGCAGCAGTGCCAGGAATAGTTACATTTACATTTTTACATTTAAGTCATTTAGCAGACGCTCTTATCCAGAGCGACTTACAAATTGGAGCGATTTACAATAGTTCGTATAGTTTCCCCCCCCAAATAATCCCAAACACACATGATGACATACATAAAGGGAATGGCGATCTTTGAAAACGTTGCAGATAATATTACCCACTGAGCAACAACTGGCTGAATCAACGTTGTTTCCATGTCATTTCAACCCAAAAACTCACAGGGGAAAACGGATTGGATTTGCAGTCACCCAAATTTTAACCTAACTTCAATGACATGGTGACATGTTTTGTTGAATTCACTTTAGTTGTCAACTCAACCAAATGTACGTTGAACTGACTTCTGTGTCCAGTGGGTAATTACTGGTTATTGGAGCTTTTCAATTATGCATTAAACCGTTACACAGGTGCGCGTGCGCTCTGGCACGTATTCAGGCGCGCGCACAGACACACACAAACACACACACTTACTCTCAGAGGGGAAGAGGGGTTGCATGTCGATTTTGTGAACCTCTTTTGCGTAGTACTCCTCCTCGCTTCGTTGGCGCTCACACGTCGCCGCCCGATCGTTGGCTTTCTCCTGCAACAGGTCCCTCGTGCTGTTATAGATGGCGACGATATCCCGCGACACCTCCTCGGGCTTGGGGTATGTCTCCGGGGGGCTGGTGAGCTTCAGCTTGCTCAGTATCTGTCCACGGATGGCTTCTATGCGCTTTTTCATAAACTGATCCATGTCCAGCGTACTGCATGTAGACAAACTGACGGCCACAGTGGCTAAATCCATGGTCAGGAGAAGACTTAAAACGCAGTAGTTCATTGTGAACTCTAAAAATAGACTACAGCAGCGTCTTGAAATCTTGACAAAAAAAAGATAAAGGAGCCTTGGAAAGGAGATTTAAATATAACGGAAAGGCAATATAAACATGAGAAAAAAAGCCTAAATATTGGATATATAGGCTTACACACTTAACTACTTGTGGCCGAAATATTGGGAAACGTGGTAGTTTTGTGGTCCCAGTTTCAGCACGATATTTCAAATTGTACCTGGAAATCCATTCAACCATGGAAGTGAACTAATCTGTAAAATCCGTTATACGGGCAGCGGGGAGCAGACAGCAGCAGTAGGCTATGTATGATTATTACCAATCCCTTCACAACAAACGCATACTAAACGCGCGTAAAGTTACAATTGTCCAAACGAAAAAGACCGAATTGTGGCCATTAAATGCCAATCAAAGTTTAACACGAAAAACCTTGAAGCAAAAACAAACTACAACCAGCCAGCTCGCTATCTCCAGTTGTACAGAACAGACGTGTAGCCTGTGGGTTAGCGCACACCTTCTACCGCATCAGAGCGCTGCGAGCTTTCCAACGGTGGCCAGTACCGCGCTCAGCACAAGTCCGTCTTTGATTTCTCTATCTCGAGATCAAGGTGGGCTTCGCTGAGCAGTTGCATCGCGGTTCTTGACAGAAGAGCATACAACAGTGCAAAAATCAACCCGTCCTGGTTCTCGCAAAGTGTTCTCTCGAGGAGATATAACCTATTAAAGTTGTTATAACGCATGTGTTGGGTCAAAATAAATGGGAGAAAATGCGAGGGAAAAAATTTATCAAAAGTATGGCAAGTAGGTTGAAGTATAAAGATAATCGGTATTTCCTTTTAATACAATGGTAGACCGTTGACGCGTTCCTCCATCTCTTCTTGCTCTGAAAATCGGTCCACAGAGCTGATGTTGCCAGTGGCACAACAGCATGCGGCCGGTTGTAGAGGGAGATTTATAAGACTTACTTAACCACGTGCTCCTTCTTCTTCAAATGAATGTTGTGGTCGTCACTTTCAGGCCGGGGGACTCCTTCAACTTCAGGTTACGAGACGATTTATTGTAATGAGCGTTTAGTGTGCCCATCCGGACAGTGCAGCGGGTAATGTCCCTGCGCGCAACCACGGGGTCCTAACGCCAGATGTATAATTTGGCGTCCACTAGCTCAATAACCATATCCACAAGTCCGGTGTAAAACATACAGTTATTTTGGTACCGCATTTTGCAATGGATAAAGTAGACCATAAATATTTAAGATTCGAGTTGGGATGGTTCTGAAGAAAAATATTGCGGATGAAAACTCCGAAATTACAAGAACATAAAATTGAGCTTACTGAGAAATTATATGAACTGGATAAATAAGTTATATAGGCTGATTTGATTTGTGGGTTCTGGGAAAGCCTTTTCTTTTCTCAATCCTCCTCAATAACATGACAGAAGTTGGCAAGAATACTGCTTCCCGTAGGTTTGAATAACTTAAATCAAAACAACATTACTACTACAAGTAATTTGTTATGCTCATTCTTTTTAAAACCCTTTATCCAGCTCTTAAACGGGGGATGTTTAGAATGGTTCTCCCCTGGGTCTTCGTTAGGGAGTGGTACACTACAGCTCTCTTGTCATCCCTGCACCTGTCTGAGGGGGACTGCACCATGTCAGCCGTGAAAGTTCATGGACGTTCCCGCATCCACTCGATCTTTCTATTTTCTTGGATTCTCACTCCCACAGTCATAATGCGCCAGGTTGATTTACATTTACGCTCCCAAGAAAATCCCACTGTTTTTCATCCTTTGCCAAGTCTTTTTTCCTGTCTCTGCTAAAACCTCCCTCCCTCTCTCACCCTGCCCCCCACACCTCCAACCCCACTCCACCCAAACCAAAGCCTGCAATTCATCAGCTATGACAGGCTCTCAGAAACTCTCTCAGAGCCCGGCCTTACTGGTGTAAACCAGATGTTGTCACTAAATCAATACCCACACAGACGTCTTAGGCCAACAAGAGGTGTGAGTGTGTGTGTGTGTGTGAGGTGCATTTGGAGTAGAGGTAAATATCTCACACAGGGAAGGCAGTTCCTGCATGTCCTTTCCAACACCTGCTCACTGTGTTGAACACACCATGACCTGTCAGTGTATACAGTACAGTAACACAGACAGAACACCATTATTACTTTAAGCCCTCAACATATGTAGTGAGTGACCCTGTCATGTTCAATCCCCTTCTGCACCTGCAGATATCCCTATATCATCCCTTTACACCCAGTGAACCTGTATTAGTAACTCCATCTCTACAATCCCTGTACACTGGCTCAGGAAAACCCTTGGGTTGTGTTCATTTGGGCACACTGACAAAATGACAGAAAACTAAAAAAACAAGTGAGTCTTATTGGGCAAATTCGGGTAGTACCTCGCTAATTACCTACATTTTCTTCCACTCTGGGCCTAACGAACATGGCCCAGGTTAGAGCAGCAAAGGGAAAGCTGGACCTAATAGAGAGGGACAGAGGACAATACCATATAGACTGAAGAGGATGAGATGACATAGCAGGCTGGTTCTCTAGCAGTGTGTCAACAGAGCCAGGAGAGCCCTGGCATTCTACAGTGGCAGGTCGCAGTGTTGCCATGACGAATGAGCGTTCTAAGCGGTGGAGACAGGTCGGCTGAGACGTGGCGGGCATTCTCCTTTGCTGCGAAAAGGGCGCTCTGCAAATATTTCCACGACTTGTGTGAGTGTGGCAAGTCAGACAGGAAGAGAGGGAGTAAAAAAAAAAAGAAGAGAAAGGGAGAAGAGTCAGCAGAACTGCCACTGGGCAGTCGCTGCATCAACTTGGCGCTCAGGGTCACTCCGATGTGAGGGCTGTCACCTTGGCAACCGTCCAGTAGACACACGCAGGAGAGCAGTGTGTAAAACGGGGTGGGCGTCACAAAACGAGAGGTTTATGTAGTGGGACGTTGTCTCAATGTCACCAGCTGTTCTGTGCTCTCTGGCACACACACATTTCCTCTCCGAGGGGTCATCAGTAGGGCATCTCACATTCTCTGACAGCATGTCTACTACGTCTTTTGTTTGTCATACGATCACGACAACCATCCCACATAAAACCAGTGGTGTCAAGTGCTTAAATAAAAATACTTTAAAGTACTAAAGTAGTGTTTTGGAGTATCTGTACTTTACTATTTATAATTTTTGACTGTTACTTTACTACAATCCCCCAAAGATGTTAGACTTTTTACTCCACACATTTTCCCTGACAACCAAAAGTACTAGTTACATTTTGAATGCTTAGGACAAGAAGTGTCAAATTCCTGCACTTATCAAGAGAACATGCTTGGAGGACTAAACATAAATGCACCTTTTGTAAATAATGTCTGAGTGTTGGAGTGTGACCCTTGCTACACATACATTTTAAAAACAAGAAAATGGTGCTGTCTGCTTTGCTTAACAAAGGAATTTGAAATGATTTATACTTTTACTTTTAATACTTAAGTATATTTAAAACCAAATACTTTTACTCAAGTAGTATTTTACTGGGTGACTTTCACTTGAGTCATTTTCTATTAAGGTATCTTTACTTTTACTCAATGACAATTGGGTACTTTTTCCACCACTGCATAAAATAAATATATAAAATGTATGAAATAAACTAGATAAACAGTGTACAAAACATTAAGAACAACTTCCTAATATTGAGTTGCACCCTCCCCCCCCATTTGACCTCAGAACAGCCTCCACAAGGTGCTGAAAGAGTTCCACAGGAATGCTGGCCCATGTTGACTCCAATGCTTCCACAGTTGTCAAATTTGCTGATGTCCTTTGGGTGGTGGACCATTCTTGATACACACAGGAAACTGTTGAGCGTGAAAAACCCAGCAGCATTGCAGTTCTTAAATCTTACGTCTCTTGCCCATTCACCCCGAATGGCACACATACACAATCCATGTCTCGCAATTGTCTCAAGTCTTAAAAATCTTTCTTTAACCGGTCTCCTCCCCTTCATCTACACATTGAAGGGGAATTAACAAGTGACATCAATAAGGATCATAGCTTTCACCTGGTCAGTCTCATGGAAATATCAGGTGTGCATAATGTGTTGTACACAGTGTATAAACACGTTGATAAGTCTTTCGTTAAACTAGTGCTATAACTCAGTTCACCAAAAAACAATTAAACACAAAACTGAAAAGGGAAATGTTTATCAACGGGCTTTTTATTGAGGGACATGCAACTGTTAGGGGGGGGGGGAAAGGTCTATATACACACACAACAGAGTTCAGATGGAAAAATGTTCAGTGGGACCTTGACAAGCCAGAGAGCACCAGCATTACACAAACTAGGTATCCTGACCCAATGCATTGTGAGCCAGAACAGGACATTGACCGCAGTCTTTCTTCAGCTCCTGGTTCAATATAGAAAATTCAAAGAGGGGTCTTTGGGCCTGGTAGAGCTGCCTCTGGCGGAAGAGGAGAGGGAGGCTGGGTTGAGCCGATCTCAGCGATGCAGGACCCTTCAGCTCCATTCCTCACAGTGGACTCAAAAGGCACAGTCTTGTGTACACACACACACTTAGATGAGCCCGTCTGCTCAGTCCGACTCGCTGTTGTCGTCCTCCACATCCCCTGGTGCCTCCTGCTCGCCCCCCTCTTCGTCGCTCTCCTTGTCCCAGTCCTTCATGGAGGCTCCCATCATAAAGTCGTCTCTCAGCACGCTCCATGCTGGCTTCTCTTCTGCCTCCCTGCCAGTCTATACACAAACAAAATATATCAGCTTTTTACAAAGATGGTACTTACTACCCATACATGATCAGTTTCTTATATAAAATCTATTTCCGCTTCAGGTGTATGATCAAACGCAGGAATAGACCACCACTACAACGCCCAACTCCTCAGTCTCATAACAATAGTCTCCAAGAAAGTTCCACAACATCCCAAAGCCAACAGTGCCACCATGTGGACATCAAGGGAAACTACACTTACGACAACAGGCCACTCCAGTGGAATATTTATAAAATTATTACAATTAAATAAGCGGTTATGAGAGCAATTATTACAGACCTGTCCTATACAATACGCATTTTATTAATGTTAAAATCCCATGTCAGTCACCGGGAAAATATCCTTGGTTTGGGCTTCGGAAAAAATTTCCTAGACGCAATAGATGGTAGTTTGGGGATTGGCATCTACCTAAACCCTTCAATCCCCAGTGCCAGCCCAGCTATAACACTGACCCTCTAACCCTGAAGCTCAGAGGCCCTTTTAGTATATCAACATGTATGTCAGACATGATGCTGCTGTTAGTATGACAGCAGCAATTTTCTCTCTATATTTATTAGAGGCCGACCGATTAATCGGCATGGCCGATTAATTAGGGCCGATTTCAAGTTTTCATAACAATCGGTAATCAACATTTTTGGATGCCGATTATGGCAGATTACATTGCATTCCACGAGGAAACTGCGTGGCAGGATGACCACCTGTTACGCGAGTGCAGTTAGGAGCCAAAGTAAGTTGCTAGCTAGCATTAAACGTATCTTATAAAAAACAATCAATCTTCACATAATCACTAGTTAACTACACATGGTTGATGATATTAATAGGTTAACTAGCCTGTCCTGCGTTGCATATAATCAATGCGGTGCCTGTTAATTTATCATAGAATCACAGCCTACTTCGCCAAACAGGTGATGATTTAACAAAAGCACATTTGTGAAAAAAGCACAATCGTTGCACGAATGTACCTAACCACAAACACCTTTTGCCTTTCTTAAAATCAATACACAGAAGTATTTATATATTTTTAAACCTGCATATTTAGTTAAAAAAAAAAAATCATGTTAGCAGGCAATATTAACTAGGGAAATTGTGTCACTTCTCTTGCGTTCCTTGCACGCAGAGTCAGGGTATATGCAACAGTTTTGGCCGCCTGCCTCGTTGCGAACTAATTGTCCAGAACTTTACATAATTATGACGTAACAGCAACATTTAGACTTAGGGTAGCCACCCGTTTGATAAAATACGGAACGGTTCCGTATTTCACTGAAAGAATAAACATTTTGTTTTCAAAATTATAGTTTCCGGATTTGACCATATTAATGACCAAAGGCTCGTATTTCTGTGTTCATTACATTACAATTAAGTCTATGATTTGATATTTGATAGAGCAGTCTGACTGAGCGGTGGTAGGCAGCAGCAGGCTTGTAAGCGTTCATTCAAACAGCACTTTACTGCGTTTGCCAGCAGCTCTTAGAAATGCTTGATCACAGCTCTGTTTATGACTTCAAGCCTATCAACTCCTGAGATTAGGCTGGCAATACTAAAGTGCCTATTAGAACATCCAATAGACAAAGGTATATGAAATACAAATGGTATAGAGAAATAGTCGACGCGTCATAAATCCTATAATAACTGCAACCTAATATTTCTTTACTGGGAATATTGAACCACCAGCTTTCATATGTTCTAAGCAAGGAACTTAAACGGTAGCTTTTTTTACATGGCACATATTGCACTTCTACTTTCTTCTCCAACATTGTGTTTTTGCATTATTTAAACCAAATTGAGCAGGTTTCATTATTTATTTGACTAAATATATATTATTTATGTATTATATTAAGTTAAAATAAGTGTTCATTCAGTATTGTTGTAATTGTCATCATTTCAAATGTATATAAATAAAAATCGTCACAGCCTTTTTTTGGTCCTCCAATCGGTATCGTATTGGCGGTGAAAAATCATAAATCGGTCGACCTCTAATATTTATACAGACGTGAGAAGGCCGAAAAGTGGGACATAGGCCAAAGCGGAGCCATCTTCACATTCCTAATCAACACAGTGCATCTCTGCACCATAACTACCACCATATCAGATAAATAAAAAATAAAAAACACTACTTATCACATGCTATATACAAGCTAACTGTTATAATTTTATTTATTCCTTATTTTACCAGGCGAGTTGGGTTGCAAAGAGGGCTGACCCCATTTAGTCAACTGGTCGATTGTTTGGTCAACCGAGATTTCTTTAGTTGAGAAGTAGCAAAAAAACACAAAAATAATCATGGTGTACAAGACACCTTGTGGACTGATCCATTGTGGAGGCCGTGGGGATGGCACAGTCCATAATAAAAAGTATTATTTTGTAACAAATGCGTTGGATAGTGGTCGCTGTCCACAGTTCTGAAATATCAGTGCGCTGTTGAATTGGCACCTTTTCCTAGACCATGCTGCTATGTGACCTCCCGGGTGGCGCAGTGGTCTAGGGCACTGCATCGAACCAGAGTCCCTGGGTTCACGCCCAGGCTCTGTCGCACCCGGCCACAACCGGGAGGTCCGTGGGGCGACGCACAATTGGCATAGCGTCGTCCGGGTTAGGGAGGGTTTGGCCGGTAGGGATATCCTTGTCTCAGTATGTAAATGTAATAAAATGTATGCACTCTACTGTAAGTCACTCTGGATAAGAGCGTCTGCTAAATGACTTAAATGTAATGTAAATGTATGTGAATAACAGCTAAATTAACCAGCATATTGGTGTTGAGAACAATGTGGCGTAGGCAGCAGGGGACTTAAGAGCCCTGAAAACAGCCCTTACCTTAATTGTCAAAGTGAGGAGAACGGAAATCCCAACTTAATTAGGTCTATAATCAATAGCCCAACTTAAATGTGCCTGGCTTTATAAATCATCCATATATACAGCACTTGTCAAAAGTTTGGACACACCTACTCATTCAAGGATTTTTCTTTATTTTTACTATTTTCTACATTGTAGAATAATAGTGAAGACATCAAAACTATGGAACACCACCTATGGAATCATGAAGTAACCAAAAAAAAGTGGTTAAACAAATCAAAATATATTTTATATTCTTTCTTTGACAGCTTTGCACACTGTTGACATTCTCTCAACCAGCTTCACCTGGAATGTTTTTCCAACAGTCTTGAAGGAGTTCCCACATATGCTGAGCACTTGTCAAATCTTGGTCGGCCAAGATTTATTTTAGTCGGGGAGAGCCCTAGTTGCAATACAATTAATGGCAATAGAAAGGACACATTTACTTTTTAAAGCTTATCTAGCATGGACTCCTGACCATTAAATGATTAAGAGCAAAACACGGTCCCGAAGACAGGTGTTTAAGCAAAAAATAATCCTATGACTGAAACTTTAGTCGATCTCAGATCGTTTGTCTGCGGGGCTAAGTTAACTTCCCCTTTCATGTGAAAACAAGTAATGACCATCATGCTTTTAGGGAAAGAGGATAATTTTGTAGATGTACTAAAGTGCGAGTTTGACAAATTCCAGTCACCTTGCTTAAGTCCAGGGTCCTCCCCTGGATAATTTTTACGTAGAAGGACTGAGAAGCTCAGTTCTGGTGACTTTTTAAAAGGAAATGCTACCCAAAACGAATGACAATAAAATGATGCTGACCACATCTAAAATATAATTTCCACCTCAATAAATGAGCCCAATAACATACTCGTAAAAAATATTTTAACATATTATAATAATAATATTCAACTCTTACCCTAAGAGGTCCGGAGACTGCTGTTTTTCTGTTCTACCTGATAATTAATTGCACACACCTGGTGTCCCAGGTCTAAATCAGTCCTTGACTAGAGGACAATGAAAAAAAGCTGTGGAACTGTCATCGAGGTCCCGAGTTGAGTATGAGGTCAATATTATCAGATGTGCTAGAAGCAATAAGCATTATCGTCTGTAGCCCAAATGATGCAGCATAGTGGCTATAAATACATAGGCTGAAGCATGCAGGTTTGTCCATCTGCATTTACCCCGTTAGACAAAACATCCTGATTAAAATAATTATACCTAATAAAATTAACAAAGTATAATTCATTTGAAAGATGTTTTTGGCTTTGAAAAGTGTTTTTCCTACAATTGCAATAACAATTGTTGTGCATTGACATAGTTAAATAGTTCTAAAATTCTAATTGACTATAAAAGTAATTGTTTAAAACCTGGATGTTTGTCATTTTATGAGGCATGTCTGAACTTGTTTCAAAGAAGCCTAGCCAAAATCCGACCCTAAAAAAAAAATGAGGGAATTATATAAACACTTCCTCACATGCCACTGAAAACAGCAACTCTCATGTTCTACTGGTTTTCAAATCAACTTTATTTCACTGTCAATTAGCCAAAGGCCCAATTCTAGTCATATTAGCAACCCATGCTAGTTGCTGCATGTTTAGATCTCCCAGCTTTCTACATTTCTAACGGATATTTTCATCTCCGTCACACGAAACCGCTCTCTCATGTGCATTGTGAACGGTGTTTTCCTGCTAATTGCATATTGGAAGTGGTGTAAAGTACTTAAGTAAAAATACTTTAAAGTACTACTTAAGTAGTTTTCATGGGTATCTGTACTTGACAACTTTTACTTCACTACATACCTAAAGAAAATAAATGTACTTTTTACTCCATACATTTTCCCTGACACCCAAAAGTACTTGTTACATTTTGAATGCTTAGCAGGACAGAAAAATGGTCCAATTCACTCACTTATCAAGAAAACATGCCTGGTCATCCCTACGGCCTCAGATCTGGCAGACTCACTAAACACAAATGCTTAGTTTGTAAATTATGTGTGAGGGTTGGAGTGTGCCCCTGGCTATCCGTAAATTTAAAAAACAAGAAAATTGTGTTGTCTGGTTTGTTTAATATAAGGAATTTGAAATTATTCATAGTTTCACTTAGATTTAAAACCAAACACTAAGACTTTTACTCACGTAGTATTTTACTGGGTGACTTTCACTTTTTTATGAAGGCATCTTTACTTTTACTCAGTATGACAATTAGGTACTTATTCCACCACTGCATATTGGAACATTTGCGCGTAGCCTACTGCCTTGTGCGCAATGCTTATAATGTAATTTAAAAAAAAATAGTTTATCGACATTAAGCTAAACTTGTTGATCTATTGCTTTTTAAAAAACAATTATGTGTAGCGGTTGTATGAATTTGGGATCTATCGCCCCACAACTGCCCCCGAGTCTGTATCAAATGTTTATTTCTCGCACAGAACGACCAAGCTCGGTTAACTTTATTACTATGGGGTATAGAAAATTGACACAGGCTAGTGATTTTGTGGTTTGTTTACTCGTCTTGTTGGCTGAGGAAAAGCAAAATGTGGACAGTTCTTCTAACATCATCAAAGTGCGCATCAGAATTCGATAAGAAGGATGCACGCTGATGCATCCCCGATATGTCGGTCTTCACTTGTAGGCTACTTCGGAGCTGCTAGGCCTGTGACAAGGACCCGATCACTTGACGGGTACTGGCTAATAAGAATTGATATAGCTGAGAGAGCCGTGCGAGTGAGGTGCTTTGGTGCACAGCAACTGGCATCCGGGAGAATGGAATTATAATTATTATATTCAGCACAACTACAACTGCCTGCAATTGACACTTTAGCTGCAATAAATCTTTAAGGCGGGGGGCTGATTTAGCACCTGCCTTAAGACCAACTCTGGGAAAACAACACAGTGGGAGAGAGAGGTATCGGGGATGAAACTCACCATCTGTCTCTCGGTCTTGACAACCCCACTGCCTCCCTCTGTGCCACGCAGCACATTGATGAAGTCTTTCTTGGAGACAGAGGAGAGGAGCTTGGCCTTCTTCCTCTCCGAGCCGCCCGCCTCCTTCACCTTCTCATCCACCGCTTTCTGGTGCGTCCTCACGGCGTTGAACAGCTGTACTACCCCCCTGTGGAGAGGAGGGGTACACACAGCACACTGTCATTCTGGTATAATTTAAAGCCAATTCACTGTAAGATTAATTGTAATATTTTTGCGACGCTTATATTTAGCACTAAATCATAAATGCATGGGATTTTTCCCTGATCTAATCATTTTGTTATCCCCACCGTCACCTGGCAGGCATTGTATCATCATTAAGAGATATGATGTTGAATTCCACCTTTTACAGTTTGAATTCAAAATGGTTTAAAGTGTTTTTTCCACCCTCACCCATCTACACACAAACCCCCATAATAAAGTGGAAACGGGTTTAGAAATATTCACTAATTTATTATGGTGGGGGCATAATCATGTGTGGGGATGTTTTTCAGCAGCAGGGACTAGGAGACTAGTCAGGATTGAGGGAAAGATGAACAGAGAAATGTACAGAGAGATCCTTGATGAAAACCTGCACCAGAGTGCTCAGGACCTCAGACTGAGGCGAAGGTTCATCTTCCAACAGGACAACGACCCTAAGCACACAGCCAAGACAATGCAGGAGTGGCTTCGGGACAAGTCTCTGAATGTCCATGGGTGGCCCAGCCAGAGCCCGTACTTGAACCCGATTGAACATCTCTAGAGTGACTTCAAAATAGCTGTGCAGCGACGTTCCTCATCTAACCTGACAGAGCTTGAGAGGATCTGCAGAGAAGAATTGGAGAAACTCCCCAAATATAGGCATGGCTAAGCTTGTAGCATCATACCCAAGAAGACTCAAGGCTGTAATCGCTGCCAAAGGTGAATCAACAAAGTCCTGAATAAAGGGTCTGAATACTTATGCAAATAAGGTATTTCTGTGTTTTCCTTTTAATACTTTTGCAAAAAAGTCTAAACTTTTTTTGCTGTCATTATGGGGTGTTGTGTGTAGATTGAGGGGGGGAAAAAACAATGTAATCAATTTTAGAACAAGGCTGGAAAGTAACAAAATGTGGGAAAAGTCAAGGTGTCTGAATACTTTCCGAATGCACTGTACTTATTGATTCAAGACATTTCAGCTTTTCATTAATTTGTAAAAAAAAAAAAAAATAATACATAATTCCACTTTGACATAATGGGGTATTGTGTGTAGGCCAGTGACCAAAAATCGAAATTGAATCCATTTTAAATTCAGGCTTTAACACCGCAAAATTTGGAAAGAGTCACACGGTGTGAATACTTTCCGAAGGCAATGTAGGTTTGTAAGCGGCACAAGTGTGTTTGTACCTGGTAGCAACTCTCTGCATGTTCCTCTCATTCTCTCTGTCTTTTACAAGGTCTGGTTTCTCTCGACACATCATCTCCCAAGCTTGCCTTTTATCAGTCTGGTGGCCAAGAAAAAAGTTTTTAAGCACATACATACATGCAAGCTGTACTGAATAAATGCCATGGGTGGAATTTAGCACCAGGTGAACTGGTCTAAGGCCATTTCTGTTATCAGGCTATCATCTGACTTCAATAACCAGTTTAATACCGTTTACATTAAAGTGAGAGATTGACATACAGGTACATCCACACAGACATGAAAATAAACAGTACCTGTTTCTTCTTCTCCAGACTCTCCTTCTTCACCTTCTCCCTTATCTTGTCCAGCTCTTTGTTCTTCAGCAGGATGCTGGGTTTGCTCTCTGGCGTTTTCTTCTGCAGAATCTTGGCCATGGCCTCCGCCCATCCAGCATTGGGGTTGGCGTCGACATCACCTGCTTCCCTGTTGCCTTCGCCCTCGTCTTTCTCTCCTTCGCTCCCTCCATCCTTAGCCTGTTCTCCATCACTCTCTCCATCCTCTTCTCCGTCCTCTGATCCCTCTCCATCGCTCCCTCCATCCTCTGACCCCTCTCCATCGCTCCCTCCATCCTCTGACCCCTCTCCATCGCTCCCTCCATCCTCTGACCCCCCTCCATCGCTCCCTCTGTCAGAATCATCACTCTCAGCACTGTGGTCCTCTTGGGGCTCAGAATCCTCTTCTGACGTGCGAAAATTAGGCATTTAACATATTGACTTACACAAATAATGGCTAGGCTTAATCGGTTGCAAATTCAAAACAATTTAGCTCTGCCATTTCATATCTAGCTTAACCTAACGGACAGTTAACACCTAATGCTATCATTGTTCATGCTTCTCTATAAACACTAGCTACAATCTCAGGCTGGGCATGAACTATCGATTCGATCAAATGTTTAACTTACACAGACAGCTTGCTAACCAATTATCTAAGTTAGTTACGTCACATAGGCTAGCTACTTTTTAGATTTTTGTTTATTATTTCACTTTATTAACTAAGCAAGTCTGTTAAAAACACATTCTTATTTACAATGGCGGCCTACACCGGCCAAACCAGGAAGACGCTGGGCCACCCTATGGGACTCCCAATCACGGCCGGTTGTGATACAGCCTGGATTCGAACCAGGGTGTCTGTAGTGACGACTCAAGCAATGAGATGCAATGCCTTAGGCCGCTGCGCCACTCGGGGAGCCCAAAAAAACGTGGACCTTTCGCGTGTAAAGCGAAATATTTCAAATGCAGAGTGAAGACAACTAAAAGCAAGTACCATAGCTAGCTAGTACGTTGATATGCCTACTTAAGACTCCATAGGGTTTAATGTAACTTTTTAGATACCTAACGTACAGCCATAGATTATCTGATCATGCTAGAGTGTCAATGCTATGTTAGCTAGCCTAGCTACCAGCTTGAGTCCAGTCTGTTGAGTCTGGGAGAGACCAACGATACAAGGTTAATAATCTAGCTAGCTGGCTATACTTCTTTTGAACAAATCTAAGAAAAACTATTAAAGCTTACCTAATATCCCAGCTGAGATCTCCACATGTGCCTTTTCCACAGATGCCATTATTGTGCCGCACTGAAACCATTCCGTGAACAACGTTCCGTGATGTTTAGTTCCGTATAAAAAGTTCCCACTTGACTTGACTGTAGTCCAAAGGCCGGCAGATGGCGATATTGAGCCGTTTCATCTTACCATCCAAATGGACTGCATGCAGCCAGCTATACACTTGTATCCCCTGTGGACCGGTTCATACGTAAAACATTCTCCATTCAGGCTACAAAGGTGTGGATTTCCTCCTTAACTCGATTTAATGGTGAGAAAGCAGAAAAAAAGGGAAAATATATGTACTTTCTTTATGAAACTTAATTTTCCACCATCATGCTTGGCTAATGCCTAGGAATGCTCGACCCAGATGTTGTGTATTTGGTCCAGTACGGACCGACAAAATTAGGTCTTGTTTAGTGCTGGAGCTCATTCGAAAAAAATACCCACTGCTTTGCAAGTGTTCATTTTTACATTTGAGTCATTTAGCAGATGTTTTTATCCAGAGCGATTTACAGTCAGTGCATTAAACTAAGTTGCTATAGCTAGCCTGCCTACCTACCTACCTACCTACCTACCATTAGCCACTCTAGCATGGTGGTGGAAAATGGTGTTTCACAAACAGTATGCAGCCTGAATGGAGAATGTTTTATGTACGAACCAGTCCACAGGGATACGAGCGTATAGCCGGCTGCATGCATACCCCAACATCGCCATCTGACTACCTTTAGGCTAACAGGTAGCCTGGTGGTTAGAGTGTTGGACTAGTAACCGAAAGGTTGCAAGATTGAATCCCTGAGTTGACAAAGTAAAAATCTGTTGTTCTGCCCCTGAACAAGGCAGTTAACCCACTGTTCCTAGGCTGTCATTGAAAATAAGAATTTGTTCTTAACTGACTTGCCTAGTGAAATAAATATTGCACAATCCAGATGTGCACAGCTCTTTGGGATTTACGCAAAAAGACTCACAGCTACAATGGCTGCTTAAGGTGTTTCTAACATGTACTTTAAAATGTTTCCACTTGGAATATTTTGAATCCACTTTGTAACACAATGAAAAGTGAAAAAGGGGGTTAATACCTACAGTATAGGTACTGAAGGCTAATAACGTAAACATATATTATGTTTTGTACTTTCTTAAACCGGTGGACTCTGTGAATATGTATATATAACTATAACCACAGATGTTGTTTGGTTCAGATTTGGTCCGGTCTGGACCGGCCTTGATTTGGCCCAAACATAGACCTGTCTAGGGTTGTTTCCGATTAGGTCTGACCCGAAAAAAATTGGTCTCGTTTAGGGCTGGAGCTCATTAAAAAAATACACAGAGTGCTTTGCAAGTGTTAATTTTTATATTTACATTTTGGTTATTTTAGCAGACGCTTTTATCCAGAGCAATTTACAGTCCGTAAATTGGATCTAGGTGTGACTGTTGGCGTGAGTGT
Organism: Salvelinus namaycush; assembly: GCF_016432855.1. Classification (NCBI taxonomy): domain Eukaryota; kingdom Metazoa; phylum Chordata; class Actinopteri; order Salmoniformes; family Salmonidae; genus Salvelinus; species Salvelinus namaycush. The sequence continues at coordinate 3,204,960 of NC_052343.1, read as the reverse complement.
CATTTACCGTTTGTGTTCTCATGTCACTTACCTGAGGTCCTCCTGTGTGTTTCAGTCTCTATGATTGCTCTGTAACTCTGCGACCAATCTCTAATCATATCCTGTAGTCGTGTAAAGCGGAGTTCCTCCTCCACCAATCTCTCAGGGTTGCATTGTTAAATGTCGAAATAAATCCTCTTATAAGCGGAGGTGAACTGATAAGACCAGCAGCTGTCAGTATGTAACCTGACACCACTGGAAGGCTTGATGGTATTTGTCTAGAACAAAAAAGAAGTTGATAGTACAAATTGAAAACTTTATTGAACTATTTACAGATAACATATACAAAAGAATACAAATAAATAGGATTAGATTAGCAAATACAATGCCTTCAGAAAGTATTTCACACCCCTTGTCTTTTCCCACATTTTGTTGCCTTACAATGGATTAAATTACGATTTTTTTTGTCACTGGCCTATGCACAATACCCCATAATGTCAAAGTGGAATTATGTATTTAGGCATTTTTACAAATCAATTATAAACAAAAACTGAAATGTCTTGAGTCAATAAGTATTAAAATCCTTTGTTATGGCAAGCCTGAAGTTCAGGAGTAAACATTTGCTTAACAAGTCACATAATAAGTTGCATGGACTCACTCTGTGCAACAATAGTGTTTCACATGATTTTTGAATGATTACCTCATCACCCCACACATAAAATGATTTGTAAGGTCCCTCAGACGAGCAGTGAATTCCAAACACAGATTTACTCACACAGACCAAAGACCTCGCAAAGAAGGGCACCTATTGGTAGATACATAAAATAAAAAAACATTGAATATCCCTTTGAGCATGGTGAAGTTATTAATTACACACTAGAGGGTGTATCAATACACCCATTCACTGCAAAGATACAGGTGACCTTTCTAACTCAGTTGATGGAGAGGAAGGAAACCGCTCAGGGATTTCTCCATGAGGCCAATGGTGACTTCATGACACTTACATTGTTTAATATCTGTGATAGGAGAAAACTAAGGATTACATTGTAACATTGTAATTTCTCCACAATAGTATCCTAATTGACAGAGTGAAAAGAAAAAAGCCTGTACACAATTCTAATATTTTATAACATGCATCCTCTTTGCAATAAGCCACTAAAGTAATACTGCAAAAAATGTGTCAAAGCAATTCACTTTTTGTCCTGAATACAAAGTGTTATATTTGGGGAAAATCCAATATAACTCATTACTGAGTACCACTCTCCATATTTTCAAGCATAGTGGTGGCTGCATCATGTTATGGGTATGCTTGTAATTGTTAAGGACAGGAGAGTTTTTCAGGATAAAACATTTACGGAATGGAGCTAAGCAAAGGCAAAATCCTAGAGGAAAACCTGGTTCAGTCTGCTTTCCAGACACCTGGTGTTTCCACCAGACACTGCCTTTCAGCAGGACAGTAACCTAAAACACAAGGCCAAATCTACACTGGAGTTGCTTACCAAGAAGACAGTGAATGTTCCTGAGTGGCCGAGATACATTTTTGAATTAAGTTTGTTTGAAAATCTATTGCAAGACTTGAAAATGGTTGTCTAGCAACGAGCAACAACCAATTTGACAGAGATTGAAGACATTTTAAAAGAATAATGGGAAAATATTGTACAATCTAGGTGTGCAAAGCTCTTAGAGACATACCCAGAAAGACTAACAGCTGTAATAGCTGCCAAAGGTGATTCTAACATGTATTGACTCAGGGGGTTTGAATAGTTATGTCAATTAGATCTTTATGTATTTAATTTTCAATACATTTTTTAAAAATTCAACAAATATGCTTTCACTTTGTCATGATGGGGTATTGTGTGTAGATGGGTGAACAAAATAAATACATTGAATCAAATTTGAATTCAGGCTGTAACACAACAAAATGTGGAATAAGTCAAGGGGTATGAATACTTTCTGAAGGCACTGTACCATTTTGAATGTGTACATTTTGTAAACTTTACTGATTGTTTGACCGATTAATTGTGACACAGCTCGAATACTTTTCATTTTGTAACAGGTCATATGTATTGTTGTGATTGCATTGTATTGAATAGAAAATATCATACAACTGCTAGGTCTCCTGAGGTGCATCCACATCCCTGGCAACACTGGCAGAATGCCTAAAAGCTTCATGTGCTCATGCTTGTGATGAAGTTGCTGCTCGGGCTAATGCTGGTGCTGTTCCTGTACTAGTGCGCAGACAAAGTAGTCCCAGTAAAATTGGAAGTAGCAAGATGGCAGCAGCCACGAATTGGTATATGCGACCGTGAGTAGATTACGTTGTAAACAACTGTCGGGTACCTTGGAGGTTGTCTCTAGCTCTTATTATTGCTGCCTTCAAGACAACTGGGAACTCTGGGAAAAAACCCTCCAGTTTTCTGTGGGTTAGGAGAATATTCCAACAACGTCCAGCCAGGTCACCCGTGATACTAGCCGGTATTCAACGTCCATCCATATGGATGGTCTGAGGACGTCGGGAGATGATGTGGAAACCGGCCATTAGGGGCAACAGTGAGCACTGTTATCTTCAAGTAGGTTTTGGTTTTGCTATGGCGTTGTGGTTGGGGATAGAGGACAGTTGTAAACATCTGCCTCTGGTGCCAAAGGTTGGATATTTGAATCCAGCGATATTTTTTTTTTTTTTTTTTAAGCCTATCCCAAACATTAACCCTAACATTAAAAATTTGGAGTTGATGCATAAATGTACCCTAAACACTTCGAAATTTGACGTTTGGAACAACTTATATATTTTACGTTTGAGAAACATGGATGAATGTCTAATTTTGACATGAGACTGAGAGCTTCTTACAAAATCCCACCAAATATTTTTTATTTATTTATTTTTATTTCACCTTTAACTTTTTAGGGATAGGGGGCAGCATTTTCACTTTGGATGAATAGCGTGCCCAGAGTGAACTGCCTCCTACTCTGTCCCAGATGCTAATATATGCATATTATTACTTATTAGCCAAAGATAGGAGTCACAAAAAGCAGAAATAGAGATAAAATGAATCACTAACCTTTGATGATCTTCATCAGATGACACTCATAGGACTTCATGTTACACAATACATATATGTTTTGTTCGATAAAGTTCATATTTATATCCAAAAACCTCAGTTTACATTGGCGCCATGTTCAGAAATGCCTCCAAAATATCCGGAGAAATTGCAGAGAGCCACATCAAATAATAGAAATACTCATCATAAACTTTGATGAAAGATACATGTTTTACATAGAATTAAAGATGCACTTGTTCTTAACGCAACCGCTGTGTCAGATTTTAAAAAAGCTTTACGGCAAAAGCACAATATTCAATAATCTGAGAACAGCGTTCAGCCACAAAAGGAAGCCATACAGTTACCCGTCAAATTGTGGAGTTAACAAAAGTCATAAATAGCATTATACATCTTCACTTACCTTTGCTGATCTTTGTCGGAATGCACTCCCAGGACTCCCACAAGAAATGTTTGTTTTGTTCGGTAATGTCCATCATTTATGTCCAAATAGCTACTTTTGTTAGCGTGTTTGGTAAACAAATCCAAAGTCACGAAGCGCGTTCACTAAAAGCAGACGAAATGTCAAAAAGTTCCGTAACAGTCAGTAGAAACATGTCAAACGATGTATTGAATCAATCGTTAGGATGTTTTTAACATAAATCTTCAATAATGTTCCAACCGGAGAATTCCATTGTCTTCAGAAGTGCATGGAACAGAGCTCCCTCTCATGTGAACGCGCATGGTCAGAGCATGGTCAGCTCATGGCAGACCTTACTCATACCCGTCTCCTTCGGCCCCACTTCACAGTAGAAGCATCAGACAAGGTTCTACAGACTGTTGACATCTAGTGGAAGCCGTAGGAAGTGCAAACTGACCCATAACCCACTGTGTATTCGATAGGCGATGAGTTGAAAACCTACAAACCTCAGATTTCCCACTTCGTGGTTGGATTTCTTTCTCAGGTTTTTGCCTGCCATATGAGTTCTGTTATACTCACAGACATCATTCAAACAGTTTTAGAAACAACTTCAGAGTGTTTTATATCCAATAGTAATAATAATATGCCTATATTAGCAACTGGAACTGAGGAGGAGGCAGTTTACTCTGGGCACCTCTGGGCACCTTTTCATCCAAGCTACTCAATACTGCCCCTGCAGCCATAAGAAGTTATTAACAAGAAATTTGTGGAGTGGTTGAAAAACAAGTTTTAATGACTCCAACCTAAGTTTATGTAAACTTCCGACTTCAACTGTATGTTCATCCTGCCATGCCTTTCTAAGATCTTCGAATGCCAAGTTAATAAACAGATCACCGACCATTTTGAATCCCACTGTACCTTCTCCACTATGCAATCTGGTTTCTGAGCTGGTCATGGGTGCACCTCAACCACGCTCAAGGTCCTAAACGATATCATAACCGCCATCGATAAAAGACAGTACTGTGCAGCCGTCTTCATCGACCTAGCCAAGGCTTTCGACTCCGTCAATCACCGCATTATTATCGGCAGACTCAATCGCCTCGGCTTCTCAAATGACTGCCTCGACTGGTTCACCAACTACTTCTCAGATATAGTTCAGTGTGGCAAATCGGAGGGCCTGTTGTCCGGACCTCTGGCAGTCTCTATGGGGGTGCAGCAGGGTTCAATTCTCGGGCCGACTCTTTTCTCTATATATATCAATGATGTCGCTCTTGCTGATGGTGATTCTTTGATCCACCTCTACGCAGACAACACCATTCTGTATACATCTGGCCCTTCTTTTGACACTGTGCTAACAAACCTCCAAATGAGCTTCAACGCCATACAACACTCCTTCCGTGGCCTCCAACTGCTGTTAAATGCTAGTAAAACTATGTGCATGCTCTTCAACCGATTGCTGCGCGCACCCTCCCACCCGACTAGCATCACTACTCTGGACGGTTCTAACCTAGAATATGTGGACAACTACAAATACCTAGGTGTCTGGTTAGACTGTAAACTCTGCTTCCAGACTTCACAGTAAGCATCTCCAATCCAAAATTAAATCTAGAATCGGCTTCCTATTTCGCAACAAAACCTCCTTCACTAATGCTGCCAAACTTACCTTCGTAAAACTGACTACCCTACCGATCCTTGATTTGTAATTTACAAATAACCCCCAATACTCTACTCAGCAAACTGGATGTAGTCTATCACAGTGCCATCTATAAGTCTTTGCTAGGTAAAGCCCCGCCTTATCTCAGCTCCCTGGTCACCATAGCAACACCCACCCATAGCACGTGCTCCAGCAGGTATATTTCACTGGTCATCCCCAAAGCCAACACCTGCTTTGGCCGCCTTTCCTTCCAGTTCTCTGCTGCCAATGACTGGAACGAATTGTAAAAATTTCTGAAGCTGGAGTCTTATATCTTCCTCTCTAACTTTAAGCATCAGCTGTCAGAGCATCTTACCTATCACTGTACCTGTACACAGCCCATCTGTAAATAGCACACACCGACTACCTCATCCCCATATTATTACTTACTCTCTTGCACCCCAGTATCTCTACTTGCACATCATCATCTGCACATATATCACTCCAGTATTAATGCTAAATTGTAATTATTTTTGCCTCTATGGCCTATTTATTGCCTACCTCCCTACTCTTCTACATTTGCACACACTGTACATAGATCTTCCTATTTCTTTTCTTTTATTGACTGTACTTTTGTTTATATATAACTCTGTTGTTGTTTTTGTCGCGCTGCTATGCTTTATCTTGGCCAGGTCGCAGTTGTAGATGAGAACTTGTTCTCAACTGGCCTAGCTGGTTAAATAAATGTGAGAATTTTTTTTGTTTTAGACATGTTTCATGGGAACATTGCAAGAATGTTTGTGTCCAAGAAAAATGTATTACACATCACATCTTGTTACCGAGCCAATCATGGCCCTGATTGGTGGGCCACTGATCCAGTCATAGCTCCAAGTCTGTTGGTAATGTTTGGGATACTCACACACACCACTTTTAACATACATTGTTTTCAACTTGCATATTTTACACACTTTGACATACATGTCTACATTGTGCATGTTCATTTATACAGTAATTATTATTCAATATGTCCTCATCAGGGATTTGAACTCTTGGTTCACGGTACTTCGATCTTCCTGCTATGCCACCAGGTCCGTGTCAAGGTATCAGTTAATCGGACTATTCTCTAATCTATGATTTGATTTACTTATTTCAGTAACTGAAGGGCTTTCTGTATAGTTGTCTAATGTTGGTGGTGCATATTAACTGGTTTTAATAATACTTCTGAATCACTATGATCAATAAAATATTTTCTTGAGTATACTTTTAACCAGTGGCGGTCAGTGCTGTTTTACATGAGAGAGGATGATTTTCTTTTCATGAGTATGGCCTTATTTCTATACAGCATATTGGATGACTGTCGTTCATATTCCATTCACCTAGTTCAATGTAACAGCGATTAGTAAAACCAAATGCTTACCTTAACTTGGAAGAGTTCCAGTGTTGTGTTGGATAGTCATAGCCAGCTAGCTAAGATAGCATCCCTCTGTTTGAGCAGGGTGTTTCAGTAGGCTAAACTAGCTAGCTGCATTTGCTAGCTAAGTAAGTGAAACTGAAAAAAACGGAAGAAATCTCTCTATACATTTCTCTCTAGCTTTTCCTTAATTTTGGAATAAATTAATTTGTTCAAACGTGTTCAACTATTGTCTTTCTTTCTCTTGGAGTCAATTACACACCACATTGTATGCACTGTCGTGCTAGCTAGCTTTAGCTTATGCTTTCAGTACTAGATTAATTCTCTAATCCTTTGATTGGGTGGACAACATGTCAGTTCATGCTGCAAGAGCTCTGATAGGTTGGAGGACATCCTCCGGAAGTTGTCATAATTACTGTGTATGTAAGGAGTTGAGAACAATGAGCCTCCTAGGTTTTGAATGGAAGTCAATGTACCCAGAGGAGGACGGAAGCTAGCTGTTCTCTGGCTACAACATGGTGCTACCCTACAGAGTGCTGTTGAGGCTACTGTAGACCTTCTTTGCAAAATAGTGTGTTTTAATCAATAATTTGGTATAGTTTAGTTTTATCTAAAAAGGATATATTTGGAAAGGTTTTACAATATTTATTTTTAGGAAATTCACTGAGGAGGATGGTCCTCCCCTTCCTCCTCTGAGGAGCCTCCACTGCTTTTTAACAGAGCTTAGATTTTCTTCAAGTTAATTTCACCCTATTGCTTACACCTATTAAGTTGTTTCAGATCGACACAAGTGCCTATAGGGAGGAGGGTTTACACGGAACCCAAACCGGCTGCGCGCGTGCGCCATCGTGCGCTATCGTGCATACATTTATTTTGCCCCCCCACACCAAACGCGATCACGACGCAGGTTAAAATATCAAAACAAGCTCTGAACCAATGACATTAATTTGGGGACAGGTCGAAAAGCATTAAACATGTAGGGCAATTTAGCTAGTTAGCTTGCACTTGCTAGCTAACGTTAATTTGTCCTATTTAGCTAGCTTGCTGTTGCTAGCTAATTTGTCCTGGGATATAAACATTGAGTTGTTATTTTACCTGAAATGCACAAGGACCTCTACTCCGACAATTAATCTACACATAAAACGGCTAACCGAATCGTTTCTAGTCATCTCTCCTTCTTCCAGGCTTTTTCATCGTTTAACTTATATGGTGATCGCATCTAAACTTTCATTGTATTACCACGACTACCGGCAAAACAGTTCGTCGTTCAATCACCCACGTGGGTATAACCAATGAGGAGATGGCACGTGGGTACCTGCTTCTATAAATCAATGAGGAGATGACTTTCAGCGCGATCTGCGTCAGAAATAGGAACGACTTCTATTTTAGCCCTTGGCATCGCAGACGCTCGTTGGCACGCGCAAGCAGTGTGGGTGCAATAATTGAATAACATGGATTTCTAAATTTATTTTGCGACGCTCTCGCACGCGACGTGTCCGGTCTGGTCAGCATGTTAGGGTTTCTTCTGATCAGGGTCTAACCATAGTGGCTCAATAAGCACATCCCCTATTCCTAGAGATATCCTTTATTGGAACAGTGTTTAGGGTCTTCGTCATTGGTGCTGGTGGCCTGTGTTCAAGACCTGCTAGGGGAGTTACCCTACTCTCACATTCTTTAGCAATGTATTGTGGCAGACCAGGGGGTTTGGTCAAAACGTTTTTACAAAACTGAGCCCCCTCCGTTATCTCTGTGATTGAACACGACTTTACGGGAGTAACCTCTTTTCCCCCAGTCCCCTCTCCCATGTGCTGCCCTTCTGGCAGCTTTATGGGACTCGTCCAGCTGGTGAGCAGTCAGCCCCTTGATTACTCACCAAATACAATTAGTTCTGGCCGGAGAGCCCGTCGAGACCTGGCACGTCCAGCAGAGGGAGCCATCGCCTTGTGCTGTAGACGCCGTCTGTCACCAGGCCTCGACAAGTCTCCCCCTGGTGGCTGACCTGCTGTATGCCACAGTATGTTAAAGTTATTGCCGCTTTGAATTGCATTTGTCAGACATCTCGATTGTTTGTATGGACATTTCGTTAGAACACATATATTATTTATGCATAAATAGTATTTATGCACCTTTGTTTATTATCATAATGTGTATAGATTTGTCCTCTTTCACAGATTTTTATGGCTACCAGATGCTTTTCAGGTTTGATTTCGTGTTTCTGGACGAAGACATCAATGCTGCCTCTGCAGAGTTTGCATTTGACTAAAATGTTGTTATTTTTCACCTCGATTAACTCCAAATAGTGGGAGCATTTCCATAAGGAACATGTTAAGCAGGGTACAGTTGTTGAATCTTATTAACAAATTTCATCGCAGGAGGAAAATAATCCTGCAGCAGGAGGATGTTAATAAATATCTCAAATGTATAATCGCCCCAAGGGGCAGCTGGAAGCAGTACCGTACCTAGAGGGTTATGGTTTGGGGAAGGCTGCAGTGTAAACCAACCGACCTCATACCATCATCAAGTATTCTCACGGCTTGCTCGAGCATTGTGAACTGCATAGTGCAGTGGTCTGAGCATCAGGAGTTCGCACCCAGTGCTGAGAAATCGTTCTGACAGTTTGTATGAATGGAAACTAACATTGGTGTAGCATACTGTCATGCATAAAGTAGATGTCCTAACCGACTTGCCAAAACTATAGTTTGTTACCAATAAATTTGTTGAGTGGTTGAAAAAACAGTTTTAATGACTAATAATTGCATTGTTTGCTTTATAACCTGTTAGTTCATATTCCTTGCGACCGTGATATATAGGTATAAGTCCAATAGGGACAATAAGACAGGACAATAAGGACAATAAGACAGTGGCAGAAAAGATTCAACCACACCTTTGTTCCATCACAAAACCAGAGAGCAACATCTGTACAGTGAAGTCCATAAAGCATTTTGCATGTAACAAACAGTTACATGATCTACATCATGGTCAAGCAAGCTAATGTTTCTGACATTTTCGGACTCTAAACAACTTTTGATTTAGAACCACGGAGAGTTACCACTAGTTGCAAAGAAAACAGGAGCTTCCTCCACTATTCCAGCACAATTTCAACTTGAGCAAATCACCTATGCTTACAGTGACAACTAAAATAAACCAAAAACGATTTAGTCCAATCAACGTAAACTGAATATGATATGGTTCTGATTTGTTTGTGCGTTTGTAGGAGTAGAAAACATTTGTTGACTCACCCTACTACAATGCCATCCTCCTATCTTTCATGTCGACGAAAGGTCTATGACTGTCATACAGTACAGAATTACATTTTTTGTTGTCCTAGGCTACGTGGCTAAAATGCTTGGTTGCTAGCCTAACTTCCTTTCATGGGCAACATTAGCTAGTTAACATTAGCCTTCTACATCGAGCTACATATTGAACTTCCTTCCTCTTAGGTCAGGGGCACAATGTATGAATTTGTCAGAATCGCCTTTATAATCATTGGCCTGTACGGAGAATTGAGTAAAACCAGAAGTCCAAATCTTTATCTCCATCCATGGCTAATTTAGGAAAGGGACAATTTTAGCTAGCTAGCTAGCTAGCTAGCCACTGGAGGACAACATAACGAGATGCAACAATTCAAGTTGTTTCTGTCAATGACGTGTTGCTCTCAGTGTGATGTGATTGGAGTGAAGCCAAATCCAAACTGGCTTTCCTTGACACTTTTTTTTTTTTGGTACTCCAGGACAATTCACAGTTGAGCTTACTCTGTTTAGCTCAACACTGATTGGATATTATTTAATACTTTTTCATCAAGGGAGGCCAAATACTCTTTTTGACCAGATGCATCAGATAGATGGCCTACACAGAAACAGAGGGGTGCTGTTTCGCTCGCTCGGATACTTTCTCCAGTGAGATAAATCAGCCTCTTGCGAATTGAAGGAAAATGATGAGAAACAGAGACAAAAGATAAACAATTTTTCTTGGTCAATTTTAGGGGGAAGCATGGCTTTCCTTGGCATCCATGAATACACACCACTGCATACAGTGGCCTGATGTAGCTAGCTAATAAAACAGTATTTTTTATATTTTCTAAAATGTATTTACTCATTTGAATACCTACGCCCAAACAGCAGCAAATCTTTGGAGCGAAGAGTTGTCAAGAGGAGGCATCGCTTCCGGTCGAAACATACTGCGAAAAAGCGCACTGCACATGCGAGCGATTTCATGTGACACAGATGACAATTTCAGTTATGAAGAAGGGAGATCTACAGATGTAACAAGCAACATGGGTTGCTAATATGACCAGGATTGTGAATGCGGACTGCCACCGCTCAGATTGTAAGGTGGGTGATGTGTGCAGGGCAAAACACGCACCATCCTTTCTCTCCGCTCATGACCATTTGATTGGAATGAATTGTGCCTCAAGTAGGCCTATGTCAACAGAATCAAGACTTTAGATGTTAATTATCCTACATTATAGTTGTCAAACATAACTGGCATTTAGCCTATATTTATGTAATTAAAAGTCTCAACGTCTGGCTACATTTTGTTGCCTCATGTCAGCATCAGTGTGGACATGAGGCTGTAGCCAATACACAACCTAGGCTGCACTTCTACATTTAGGATAAATGATGTATGCTACATTTATGCTAAATAGACTTCAATATGATTCCAATGTTCTTTGTAGAGGCATTCATTTTCATTAGAATTTCTGGCTCAGTTGACAGCCCATTTAGGCCTCTCTTACTACGCTTTTAAATCCCTATGAATGACCTATAGGTCCTAGAGTAGACCCAACCTGGCATATCAAAATATAGATATACATATATCGGGATGGTGATGAAAAAGGTTAGTCTTGAGCCATGCTAACATTGGCCAGAAAGTTTAGGTCAAAGGAGGGCGGTGCGCAGAGGTGAGGACAGAGAGGAACCGATTAACTCCATTACTATCAAATTATAAGACTAGTGAGTGATTCATTAATAGTAGAATTAAACATCCCTTGATGTACTGGATTCATGAGGGATCTCCTCTCGCTCGCTCTCCAGAGGGATGGTGACTGGGACATCAGGCTGCAGCCACACGTTCACTTGTTTTATAAAGGCAAAAAGCAAACTCTTTTCCATGTTTTCCATGGGCTTTTCCATGTTATACTCCAGTTGATAATACACATTCTCTGCATCAGTTTACGAAGACCAGACAGAAAACTGATTGGGAAGTTTTTAGGGTAGTGTAATTAGTTTAGCTTCCATCCACAATTGTGGATAAACACTCCTTTTGGCTTTGGTTAAAGATATAGCATATAGGGGGGGGGGGGGGGGGGGCGATACAGTCTGCTACCATTCTCAATAGTTTCCCATCAAGGTTGTTTATTCCTGGCGGCTTATTATTGATGGATAACAATAGCTTACCATCTCTCCCACATGGACTTGACCAAATTCAAAACAGCAATCCTTCTCTTTCGTTATGAGGGTTCACTTTTCAAATGTCAGTTCACTCGAGTTTTTCTACTAGTAATAGTGAAGTAGTCATTAAAATAATTGGCAATGTCGAAAGGTTTTGTTATAAAATGAACCGTCAACTTCAATGAACATCGGAGATTAATTGGGGTTTCTGCCCTTGATATCATTTAAGGTACTTTTCCATTTGTTTATCTTGGCTTACATTTATCTTGGCTTACAAATACCTCCAGTGCTGCATCTGGATTCACTTCCTCACATTAGACCAACATTAATGTTTTACATCTTCAACAAAAGAGTACTGATAAAACATTTTGTATGATCTCTTATAAAATTACTTCAGGCCCACCCTTTGGCACTTTGGCTTTTCTTGTTATTGCTACAATGTTATAGGAACTGATCCAAATACTGACTTAGCACTTGACGGCCTATAGCAGCACCCCAAAACAAAAGGCATTAGATGAGGCAGGTGAACTTGCAACCACAACACTTCAACATGACATAAGGTCCTCTAAGCTTGAAAGGAATATGTCTCCATATACAGCAAGACCTCCCCCATAAGCATTCCTGTCTTTTCTGTAGATGGTATGTCCTTGTATTGCTACTGCTATATCAAAGGAATTATCCAAGTGAGTTTCAGATGGCCATTGCATGAATGTTATCCGATGTTAGCAAGTTATTGATTTCGTGAACCTTATTTCTAAGGCTACATATATTAATATAGGCTAATCTTAGTCCTTTCCTAGGTAGCTCACACAAAAAAAGTGAAAAACAACACATTGACTGACTATAAGCTAAACAATCAGGGACTTGTGAGTGTCAGTTGGTGTGTGTGATGTGCTAAAGCTACCGACACAGAAGTTTGGCCCTCTCACTCCTCCCAGTCTTTTGAGACGGAAGGTGGACGATGAACTTGTCATTGCAGATGTAAGCAATGTCCTCACACTCTCTGGCAGCTTTCATAGCTGGGATAAGTTCTTCGTTGAGGAAGATGTTGGTTCCTCTCAAGTTCTTGCCCCTCTCCAAAACAGTCATTTTGTCCTTGAACCTGACAACTATCGACCTGGGTCTTCACCTGGGCTGGTTACAGGTTTTCCAGACCTGTGGAGAATCTGGTAACAGTGTTACTCTTCCTGGATTGTCCCTCTAGACAAGTCGGTTTTCCCAGTCATCTGTAGTAATGATAATTCACAGACAGTGCCGATGTCATCTCAGGTGGACTTTGTTATCTTGCCTCAAGTCTCTTTCAGCACATGCACCTCTTCCTGGGAAAACTCTAAACTGTTCTTAAGGTCTTGGACCTCTGGTCAGATCACCCATTATTTTGTTGGTGGAGTCCACCAGTACTTGGACAAAGCTCTTGAAGCTATGACAGAATCAGATAAGTACGATCCCAGGTCAACACACAATGTTTGATAAGAGTTTAGATTCTCTTTACTTGAGGTCTACAAATTGTCAACACACAAACGGTCCACACAAACACAGATACTCAGGCCTATGATTAAATCCTGGCTGCTGCCAAGGTAGAACAAAATGGGCGCCACCGCTGTGCGTTGTCCATCCATTGGATGTCCATCTATATCTATCTATCTATATATATTTTTTATGGGGTAGATTGCCGGTCCAATAGCTCGTTGCGTCAGTCCATCGTTAGTACATGTTGCCTGGCCACTGGGACAAAGACCAGAGCGGGGGGGGAGGGGCTAGCATTCTCTCTGTAGCACTTAATCTCCACTCACTCAGTTCAGGAAAGACCGTCTGGGCTTTGTGCATTGTAGCACTCGTTCATTCGGCTCTGTCCTCCATCGCCCCTCTAGGTGACAGCATGGCTCTGTTGCGGTCGTCTAGCGGTAGCATGGCAGTCAGATGGCAGCGGCAGCCTCAGTAGTAGAGGTTGTTCTCAACATCAGCAGACGGCTGAAGTTAGCTGGGAGCTCCTTTTTGAACAGGGCACATGGCTCATTAAGGGCATTAGGCTCAGGTGTGTCAATTAGGTGTTGTGCTGATCCCCATGGAGACCAGCCAAAGGGGAGGAGACTATAATTAGGAGACACACAAATGAAAGGCACAGCAAACCAAGGAAATGCAAATGTAACAGTTTAACTTTAGTCCGTCCCCTCGCCCCGACCCGGGCGCGAACCAGGGACCCTCTGCACACATCAACAACAATCACCCACGAAGCATCGTTACCCATCGCTCCACAAAAGCCACGGCCCTTGCAGAGCAAGGGGACCCACTACTTCAAGGTCTCAGAGCAAGTGACGTCACCGATTGAAAGGCTATTAGCGCGCACCACCGCTAACCATTTCACATACCCCCTTTCGACCTCCTCCTGTTCCGCAGCAACCAGTGATCCGGGTCAACAGCATCAATGTAACAGTATAACTTTAGTCCGTCCCCTCGCCCCGACCCGGGCGCGAACCAGGGACCCTCTGCACACATCAACAACAGTCACCCACGAAGCATCGTTACCCATCACTCCACAAAAGCCGCGGCCCTTGCAGAGCAAGGGGAACCACTACTTCAAGGTCTCAGAGCAAGTGACGTCACCGATTGAAAGGCTATTAGCGCGCACCACCGCTAACCATTTCACATACCCCCTTTCGACCTCCTCCTGTTCCGCAGCAACCAGTGATCCGGGTCAACAGCATCAATGTAACAGTATAACTTTAGTCCGTCCCCTCGCCCCGACCCGGGCGCGAACCAGGGACCCTCTGCACACATCAACAACAGTCACCCACGAAGCATCGTTACCCATCACTCCACAAAAGCCGCGGCCCTTGCAGAGCAAGGGGAACCACTACTTCAAGGTCTCAGAGCAAGTGACGTCACCGATTGAAAGGCTATTAGCGCGCACCACCGCTAACTAGCTAGCCATTTCACATCCGTTACACTCACCCCCTTTCGACCTCCTCCTTTTCCGCAGCAACCAGTGATCCGGGTCAACAGCATCAATGTAACAGTATAACTTTAGTCCGTCCCCTCGCCCCGACCCGGGCGCGAACCAGGGACCCTCTGCACACATCAACAACAGTCACCCACGAAGCATCGTTACCCATCGCTCCACAAAAGCCGCGGCCGTTGCAGAGCAAGGGGAACCAGTACTTCAAGTTCTCAGAGCAAGTGACGTCACCGATTGAAAGGCTATTAGCGCGCACCACCGCTAACTAGCTAGCCATTTCACATCCGTGCATGCCAATAAAGATAGTAGATGTAGAATAAAGGTCACTGCAAACTCAAAATGAATTATAAATACACACAAACGGGCTGGTCTCCAATTAGAGGGAAACACGTGCGAACAACACATGAGAGCTATTTTCCTGTTGCTGTAACAATTGTTTGTAGACATATTTTTGTTGATTTAAAAGATCACTCACCTGTGATAGCGAAATACTGTCCTCTCCATTACTCCAACCTTCTTTAATTTTCGGCGGCATGATGGTAGTAACGTAGGCTAACACTGGTACACCACGCCAATCCAGCACAGCACAGGGCCGATGGAAACAGCAGCAAACAGCAGGGATTTAAACAGTCACAAGCCTGGGACTATGCGCGGTCCCAGCCAGAAGGGATAACGGCGTCGCGGGCTGTGTTCAAACTGTTAAGGAAATCTGGCTAGCTTCATTGCTAGCGGCTAGTTTGATAGCTAGCGGCTAGCTTGATAGCTAGCGGCTCGTCAGACTTTATGGTTTGGCAGTGTCCTGGGACAGATAGTCGTTTTTTCAAGGAAAAACCTTTTCAGAAACGTTCAAAACAACGAACTGAGTTCTCTCTTGTTCTGCGTTTAGCATGCGTTGCGCTCTGATGAAGTCCGCACTGTCTCCCCGCCGTCTAGCTAACTGAGACCAGCACTTCTTTCTTGCGCTAGGCCTGTTTTTTCACAGGTTGTCAGTAGCTGTCTGTATCTTCTTACAGACCAACAGACAGCCACAGATGGGTAAGACTTCATTTTCTTTTCATTCAGGTATGAAAAATTGGTGATTGTCATTGACTGTGTGTGTGTTTGAGAGAAAGAGAGAGAGGAGTTTGGCCACATATCGCTGATACTTATGTTGCACTTATGTTGCTTCTATCAATGCAGAGGTAATATCACATCGGGCTTCTGAGCACAGGCATGGGTACTTATGCTCTGATCCTGGCAGCAGCGAAAGCCATGAAGACTGTGGAAGTGATGATTGCATGGCAATCTTCACTATGAGGCAGACAAAATCATTGGATCTTCTGGACTGGTTGCACTGTTGGGCTTCCTAGTACTTGGACGGTCTTTTTATCCATCTCACGTGGCATTATCTTTGGAGCTGGAGCTATGTTACTGGTCATGAGAACAAGAGTCGGATCAGCTGTAGAGATGGGTTTAACTGGTCTGGTAAATGGCACTGGGATCCAGAATAGGCGGGAGCAGTACTAGGATCTACTTTGATGACAGTGAGACCAAAAGGGCTTTGTGTCATGAGACTGATTCTCAGTCTCTCCTTACTTCCCTTGAGACGGCAAATAAAGAGGCCAACAACAACTACTCAGATTGGACTGTTGCTGTTATTCATGGCTGTGACATTCATGACTATGCTTATAAGAGTTTGGCTGGCCGTGTTTACAAGGTCTCCTGGGGGTGTCCTGCCTTTCATTCCTTTAGCAGCCATTTTTCTGTTACCTATAGCCGGTCATCTGACCTTTTTGGCAGAGATGATCTTGATTACCAAGTACAGTTGCAGGGAATTGAGCCCTATGTGGACAATTTGTCGGTTTGGCAGGATTCCCGTTCGGACTGAGTGCTGAGGAAGGCAGTCGCCCTCAGTTTGAAACATCCATGACACACTGGTTCATACTGCGGAGATGCTAGTTGGGGTGGTTGGCTCTGTTCTGGGGACAGTTTCAGTTAGCTCCCTGGAGGCAGACAGAGCTGGCTGGGCGTCTATGAGTATATCTCTTATGACAGTTGTGGTGCTCAACAACATACAGGTGGATATGTCACTGGTCAGCCATGAAGGAGACTCATACCATGGTACTGGAGGAGCGATAAGTTTTGCTGATGGGCCATCGGGGTATATCTAGAAGCAGTTGTTATGGTTGTAGGGAAACAACATTCAAAGATGGGACTTGGGCTGGCAGTTTTTGGGTCAGGGACTGGCACCATTTCAGTGACTGGCACCTAACAGTGACTTTGAGCAAAGTAGATACAGCTCTGGTGGGAACGCTAGCCTTGCCAATACTAGTGTTTGCTTGGATGAGGGGAACTGGGTTCAGCTGCCTTGGCTTTAGTGGCAATGGGGGGCTATGGTGCTGGGAGCAGCTGAACTACTAAAAACTGAACTGGGTTCAGCTGCCTTGGCTTTAGTGGCAATGGGGGGCTATGGTGCTGGGAGCAGCGGAACTACTAAAAACTGAACTGGGTTCAGCTGCCTTGGCTTTAGTGGCAATGGGGGGCTATGGTGCTGGGAGCAGCGGAACTACTAAAAACTGAACTGGGGTCAACTGGATGGACTGGAAATCTACTGTTTCCAACCATCCATATCAAATCAAAGTTTATTTGTCACGTGCGCCGGATACAACAGGTGTAGACCTTACAGTGAAATGCTTACTTACAGGCTCTAACCAATAGTGCAAAAAGGTATAAGGTGAACAATAGGTAGGTAAAGAAATAAAACAACAGTAAAAATACAGGCTATATACAGTAGCGAGGCTATATACAGTAGCGAGGCTATAAAAGTAGCGAGGCTACATACAGACACCGGTTAGTCAGGCTGATTGAGGTAGTATATACATGTAGATATGGTTAAAGTGACTATGCATGTATGATGAACAGAGAGTAGCAGTAGCGTAAAAGAGGGGTTGGCGGGTGGTGGGTGGCAGGACACAATACAGATAGCCCGGTTAGCCAATGTGCGGGACCACTGGTTGGTCGGCCCAATTGAGGTAGTATGTACATGAATGTATAGTTAAAGTGACTATGCATATATGATAAACAGAGAGTAGCAGCAGCGTAAAAAGAGGGGTTGGGGGGGTTGGGGAGGCACTCAATGCAAATAGTCCGGGTAGCCATTTGATTACCTGTTCAGGAGTCTTATGGCTTGGGGGTAAAAACTGTTGAGAAGCCTTTTTGTCCTAGACTTGGCAGTCTGGTACCACTTGCCATGCGGTAGTAGAGAGAACAGTCTATGAATGGGGTGGCTGGGGTCTTAGACAATTTTTAGGGCCTTCCTCTGACACCGCCTGGTGTAGAGGTCCTGGATGGCAGGCAGCTTAGCCCCAGTGATGTCCTGGGCCGTACGCACTACCCTCTGTAGTGCCTTACGGTCAGAGGCCGAGGAATAGCCGTTCCAGGCAGTGATACAACCAGTCAGGATGCTCTCGATGTTGCAGCTGTAGAACCTTTTGAGGATCTCAGGACCCATGCCAAATCTTTTTAGTTTCCTGAGGGGGAATAGGCTTTGTCGTGCCCTCTTCACGACTGTCTTGGTGTGTTTGGACCATTCTAGTTTGTTGTTGATGTGGACACCAAGTAACTTGAAGCTCTCAACCTGCTCCACTACAGCCCCGTCGATGAGAATGGGGGCGTGCTCGGTCCTCCTTTTCCTGTAGTCCACAATCATCTCCTTAGTCTTGTTTACGTTGAGGCATAGGTTGTTATTCTGGCACCACCCGGCCAGGTCTCTGACCTCCTCCCTATAGGTCGTCTCATCGTTGTCGGTGATCAGGCCTACCACTGTGTCATCGACAAACTTAATGATCGTGTTGGAGTCGTGCCTGGCCATGCAGTCGTGGGTGAACAGGGAGTTGGATGTCACTCTGGTCATGTCCCTGAAAAACTATTTCTGAGTCTAATTTGTCATAATGTACTTATACAATGACATATTTTGTCATTTGAGCTGCCTTTTTAAAAATTCAAACCCATTTATACAACAGCACAGGCACTTGAACTCTATTACACTCATGAAAGAAAGCAACTGATAAATAAAGATGAATACTTTACTACTGTAGCGTGTGTGTATATCTTTATCGTATTTAACCTTCACATACCAAACTACAGAATAGTTCAACTCAACTTGCCCACACCAAGACAGTAGGGAATGGATGAATGACAGGATAGGGACAGGGAGGAGTCAGGTCATATGCCAGATAAAGGAAGAACATCGATGCTCATGTGAGTGTTGATACTAATTTGATGTAGTAGAGATCCTGGAGATGAATTAGTATGAACAGAATGATGGGAGAATTCATGAAACAGTTAACTCTCAACTAGGGAGCAGAGGAGTGCTTTCACCTGTATCACACACAGACAGAGCTAGAGTCTCACCTGAGACAAAGAGCTGGCGGAGAGGCTGCACTGTAATCGCTGGAAGAAGAGGGAACTCATCCACTGTACACTGAGCTTCCTGTATCATCATGGTTCCATCAAAGCTGAGTAAGTCACCTGCATTTTACTGAACCTTTAATTTCATATAGTGGGGGGGGGGTGATTTCCCTATGCTGTATAAGGTAGTGTTCAACAACCTTTGCATACGAGGCAAATTGTTTGATAGGTGGTTTTGAATTGACATGTTCGGCATTAAGTACTGCACCTTGCAAGATGTAAATGATTCTATTCATCAATGAGATGGAAGCTCCTGTTTTGTCTCGGCATCCACGTGCAGACAGCACACAGTGAATAATGTTGACCATGTGCTTATTTTGGGACATCTTATAGCAAACAAGTATTGGAGAACAACTTTGTTCCTTCAGAGAGAAGTCATTGGGACATATACAGTATATCCAGTAAAGTGCTTGAGCATTGGCACCGTGCATGGCAGCTCTGCTGGTTAAACCTGCTCAGCAAGTCTGTTGACAGTCACTTCACGGTTGAAGTGACACATGGTGGTTTCATTCAGTTGCACGGTACAATACAAATGCATAGGCCTACAGTATAAATAGTGTCAATACTGTAAGTACAATAGAAGAATATGATTAACGTACTCAAATTGCCAACCACTTAACAATTACATATCAGGGATGATTGGATATCTTTACTTACTTTTTCATAATATTTAATTATTACACATCTTCAGGAAATATATATAAACTATACCACAAAGCTGTGATACCACATCCAGTGTTTTTGTCAGTGACCCTCTCTTTTCCTGCTTTGTTTCACAGGCCAGGAGCCCCATGTTGGAAGCAGCTCTGGGATTTGTCCTGGGAGTGGTGGGGAGGCTGTGTGCTGGGGGCCACTGAGGAGCCAGTGAATGCCATTGATGACCTCAGGGGCCCTGCTTAAGCCTGTGTCTGACGGAGTCCAGGCTGTGAGGCCCTTGGGACTGGGTACCCTCCTGGGAGCAATGGCACTAACCACAGTCATGACCTCAGTGGTGGCTGGGGTCATATTCGCAGCGGCTATGGCTTCCATATTGCTGGGTGCCAGGAGCAGTGGTGGTAGAGCATCCCAGGCAGAATCTGTGGTTGTGTGAATCGCAGTTGGACTAGCTGGCGCTTTCAGGACCACAGCCAGTGGAGCAACACTTGGAGTCGTCATTGAGGCAATCGTGGTGGGCTCAGGGATGGTGGGACTTCTCTGGGCACTGAGCATATTCACCCTGCTCAAACCTGCTTTGCACTTCCTTTTTAAGTTCATATGGAGACAAGGGGAGTCCTGTGTCCGCCTGGGACAGAGCATTCTGGAGGCCAGGGAGTGAGAGCTCAGAGAGATGGAGGCGAGGGAGGTGAAGAAGAGCGACAGAGTGACAGTGGAGATTGAGCAGAGGATTGTCACATTGGAGAAGGAAGGAGAAAGGACAGAGGGCCTGGAGCACAGAGTAACCTCGGAGGCACAGCGCAGGGAGAGAAAGGAGATGGAGAGAAAGAGGAGAACATGGATGGAGGAGGTAAATGAGCAAAGGACCATTCAAGAGCAGATCAACAGAGTGGTGATGAAATACGTGGATTTCCTAACGTTTTCGTGGATACCCATGACTATGACCGCCATGGTCACAACAGGATTTGGGGTGTTTGGATTCGGGGACTACCGGTTTGTGTTTGTGGTCCTTTTAGCTTTGGTCCTGTTCATGTCCTTCATGTTCATGAAATCATCAAATTTTAACTTCTGGATGTTCGCAGGGTGCATGGGAATATTTGCCACGTTTTCCATAGCGGTGCTCACTGTGCACGCAGGTCAGGAAGTGGTGTCGGAATCTATCAAAATGCACAGGGTTGGTCAGGATATATCAAGAGGGAGCATTAGCACCCGGATGAACCACAGATCTTCTCTAGAGGCCTTGGGTGCAGGGTTTTTTGTGTCAAAGCTATGTCAGCTAGGCTTAGGGGCCCTTTGGGCAGGGGGGAAGATAAGAGGAAGGTTATAGTAGGATCAGCTGGGTTGGCAGTGGTCATTCTGATAGTAGTGAGGGTCTCTTCCCTTGTGGTGCTGGATGCGGGAGGGACCTCAGGGGCACTGTTAGGGGCAGCAGGGGTGTCTGTTGGGGCAACAGCAGCAGTGGCAGTGGGGTGGTCCACATGGGCAGGTACGATAGGGACTACAGCAGGGATGGTTTTAGGAGTGTTGGGGATGGGTAAGCGGCACTTTGTCAACATTGGATTGCAGATACCGGTGGCTTATATCTTTTCTGCGAGCAGTCTTTTTTGATAGAGCGTGCAATAGGAGAATGAGGTATGGTGTTGTGGCTTTGTGGTATGTGTCGCAATCACGAGCAATGCAGTAGAACCTGTTTCATGCCAGCACTCCCACTTGCCTCGATTAGCTAATCAAACAACCTATGAAAAAAATCACGCTCAGGCATTTGTCTAACAAGTGTACACCATTTAATTTCATCACAGATTGTAATGATTCATTGTGTTAACGTTTCATTTAATGTAAGTGTAAATAGAGAAATGCCTCTTAAATAAACGTAATTTTCAGATGAAAAAGTAATTACACTTCTCAAATAGGCTACCGAAGTGAAACATTGTTACTTGTGGTCAAAGTAATCGAATGCACTTACAGCTACAGTAACAGAACCATTCTATTGAAAAGCAGAAGTGGAAACACCAGCTGTATGTCTACACTTCATGAAAGTACAGAGATAGAGATGCTACTCCTCCATCACACACTGGTTCCTCAGAAGGGTTCCAGTGAGGGGTTCCCTCTGGCTCAATGCTGGACCTGGCAGACATACTTCTTTCCAGACTCCTAGGTGGAGCTGGGTAAAGTAAGAGTGCTGGTTGTGCTGTATGTCCTATCAGGAATACGTACGGACTGGCTGTCTTGTTATTTTCCGGAGACACTTTTCCCATCCATTGTATAGCTCACAGTGACTTGATCAGGATAGAAGTTGTTCTGGTAGACCAGTTCTGGTCAGGTACTTACCAGTTGAGGCAACCACTGACCTGAGGGGCAGCTGTGGCATGACCTGTGGAAAATATACTAATGAAAAAATGGAAATATAATGCATCAGCATCTGGTAATATACTACATTATGGTAATTAAAAAAATATTTAAAACAAGTCTCTCGGGAAAAAAAGGTTAGACATTATATAACCTGAAAATCAACTAGCATGTGTTTAATCCTTAAAACCTCTTCAGCTGTAACGAACGTCGTCGGGAGAAGGAGAAGAGGACCAAGGTGCAGCGTGGTAAGTATTCATAATACCTTTTAATAAATACGAACACTTAAACAAAACGACAAACGAACAGTTCTGCAAGGTGCAATACACAAAACAGAAAACAACTACCCACCAAGCACAGGTGGGAATGAGGCTACCTAAGTATGGTTCTCAATCAGAGACAACGATATACAGCTGCCTCTGATTGAGAACCACATCAGGCCAAACACCTAGAAATACAAAACATAGAATGCCCACCCCAACTCACGCCCTGACCAAACCAAAATAGAGACATAAACAAGGAACTAAGGTCAGGGCGTGACAGTACCCCCCCCAAAGGTGCGGACTCTGGCCACAAAACCTGAACCTATAGGGGAGGGTCTGGGTGGGCATTTCACCGCGGTGGCGGCTCTGGTGCGGGACGTAGACCCCACTCTACCTCTGGCTTGGCCCACTTAGGTGGAAAATATACAGACCACAAATTCGAATTGGCTATAATTAAATTCTTTAACATCGTCCTTAGCTCTGGCATCTTCCCCAATACTTGGAACCAAGGACTGATCACCCCAATCCACAAAAGTGGAGACAAATTTGACCCCAACAACTACCGTTGGATATGCGTCAACAGCAACCTTGGGAAAATCCTCTGGATTATCATTAACAGCAGTCTCTTACATTTCCTCCGTGAAAACAATGTACTGAGCAAATGTCCAATTGCCTTTTTACCAAAATACCGTACGACAGACCGCGTATTCACCCTGCACACCCTAATTGACAAACAAACAAACCAAAAAAAAGGCTAAGTCTTCTCATGCTTTGTTGATTTCAAAAAAGCTTTTGACTCAAATTGGCATGAGGGTCTACTGTTGCTGATGATCTGGTGCTTCTGTTCCCAACCAAGGAAAGTCCTAGAACAACACCTAGATCTTCTGCACAGATTCTGTCAGACCTGGGCCCTGGCAGTAAATCTCAGTAAGACAAAAATAATGAGGGTCCAAAAAAGGTCCAACTGCCAGGACCACAAATACAAATTCCATCTAGACACAGTTGCCCCAGAGCACACAAAAAAAAATATTTACTTCAGCCTAAAAATCAGCATCACAGGTAACTTCCAAAAAGCTGTGAACGATCTGAGAGACAAGGCAAATTGAGACTCTGTATGCAGAATTCTGCAAAAACATTCTCCCTGTACAACGTAAAACACCAAATAATGCATGCAGAGCAGAATTATGTTGATACCCTCTAATTATCCAAATCCAGAAAAGAGATGTTAACCTCTAATTCCTCCCAAACCCGGATCAGGGAGCACCCCCATCAGTAAAAAAGCTGACTAGCATAGCCTAGCATAGCGTCACAAGTAAATACTAGCATCTAAATATCATTAAATCACAAGTCCAAGACACCAGATGAAAGATACACATCTTGTGAATCCAGCCATCATTTCTGATTTTTAAAATGTTTTACAGGGAAGACACAATATGTAAATCTATTAGCTAACCACGTTAGCAAAAGACACCACTTTTTTTACTCCACCATTTTTTTACTGCATCAGTAGCTATCACAAATTCGACCAAATAAAGATATAAATAGCCACTAACCAAGAAACAACTTCATCAGATGACAGTCTGATAACATATTTATTGTATAGCATATGTTTTGTTAGAAAAATGTGCATATTTCAGGTATAAATCATAGTTTACCATTGCAGCCACCATCACAACTCTCACCAAAGCAACTAGAATAACTACAGAGAGCAACGTGAATTACCTAAATACTCATCATAAAAAATTTCTGAAAAATACACAGCGTACAGCAAATGAAAGACAAACATCTTGTGAATCCAGCCAATATTTCAGATTTTTTAAGTGTTTTACAGCGTAAACACAATATAGCATTATATTAGCTTACCACAATAGCCAGAAACACAACACCATTTACCAGCAGCAAAGGTTAGCGATCGTAACAAGCAAGCAAAAGATATATAATTTGACTAACCTTCATAAACTTCTTCAGATGACAGTCCTGTAACATCATATTACACAATGCATATAGGGTTTGTTCGTAAATGTGCATATGTAGCGGCACAAATCGTGGTTATACAATGTGAGTAGTGGCCAAAACTTCAAGCAATCTGTCCGGCGCCATCTTGGAGAGGCACCTAATCTAATCGAAAACTATTCATAAACTTGACTAAAAAATACAGGTTGGACAGCAAATGAAAGATACATTAGTTCTTAATGCAACCGCTGTGTTAGATTTTTAAAATTAACGTTACTGCGCAATACAGCGTGCGCTAAAGCGAGACCGCACCGATATTCATGGCGCAATTATTGTTTAACATTTGTCAACATAAATACGAATTAACAGCATAAAGACTTCTTACTATTTGACGAGCTTCCATCAGAATCTTGGGCAAGGTGTCCTTTCTCCAGAACAATCGTCTTTTGGTTGAAAGATGTCCTCTTCTCCTGTAGAAATAGCAGCTAACGCTAGCTATGTGCAGGAGAGGTGTCCAACTCGTGAAAGCGCGTGACAAAGAATTCCAGAAAATCACAATAAACTGATATAAACTGCTATAAGTCGGTTTAAATTAACTACCTTATGATGTCTTTAACACCTATAACGAATAAAAACATGACCGGATATATCTAAAGGCCTATAACCGGAGCGTTCTAGAGCCACAGCCAGAGTTCCTTCCTGCGTCAGAGCGAAGTGAAAAATGGCCGGACACTTTGTTCCGAGGTCTTTTATAAGCTCTCAGTTCTGCCTAGCAACCCCATTTCAACTCTCACTATTCGCTGACACCCAGGGGAAGACGTATGCAGTGCATCTCAACCAATAGAAGACAGGCAGATTTATAAACAGATCTCAGAACAGCAAGAAGATTTCTGCATTCTCACATCCTCATAGGAAAAATGCTCTAACTCGAGTTCTGTTTCACTCACAGACATAATTCAAACGGTTTTAGAAACTAGAGAGTGTTTTCTATCCAATAGTAATAATAATATGCATATTGTACGAGCAAGAATTGAGTACGAGGCAGTTTAATTTGGGAACGAAATTATTACAAAGTGCAAATAGCACCCCCTATTGAGAAGAAGTTCTACAACCACCTAAAGGAAGCGATTCCCAAACCTTTCATAACAAAGCCATGACCTACAGAGAGATTAACCTAGAGAAGAGTCCCCTAAGCAAGCTGGTCCTGGGGCTCTGTTCACAAACACAAACAGACCCCACAGAGCCCCAGGACTGCAACAGCAACACATTTAGACCCAACCAAATCATGAGAAAACAAAAAGATTATTATTTGACACATTGGAAGGAATTTAAGAAAAAACAGATCAAACTAGAATGCTATTTGGCCCTAAATAGAGATTACACAGTGGCAGAATATCTGGCGACTGTGACTGACCCAAAATTAAGGAAAGCTTTGACCATGTACATACTCAGTGAGCATTGCCTTGCTATTGAGAGAGGCCACCATAGGCAGACAAGGCTCTCAAGAGAAGACAGGCTATGCGCACACAAAATGAGGTGGAAACTTAGCTGCACTTCCTAACCTCCTGCCAAATGTATGACCATATTAGAGACACATATTTCCCTCAGATTACACAGACCAACAAATCCAATTTTGATAAACTCCCAAATTTATTGGGTGAAATACCACCGTTTTCCATCACAGCAGCAAGATGTGTGACCTGTTGCCACAAGAAAAGGGCAACCAGTGAAGAAAAAACACCATTGTAAATACAGCCCATATTTACAGTATGCTTATTTATTTTCCCTTTTGTACTATAACTATTTGCACATCGTTATAACACGGTGCATAGCCATACTATGACATTTGAAATGTCTCTATTCCTCTGAAACTAAGTGTAATGTTTACTGTTCATTTTTAATTGTTTATTTCACTTTTGTTTTATCTAATGTATTTCACTTGGTTTGGAAATGTAAACATGTGTTTCCCATGCCAATAATGCCCTTTGAATTGAATTATATGGTGTGATTAGAATCACTCATATTTCAGTAATGATCATTTGATATATGAGACGTTAGAAGCCGTGCACACAATACGTGTGAGGCAGCATTCGTAGTTCAATGGCTATGTGCTGCTAAATTAGGCGGCGGCAATCCCTCCCCCTCTGGTTGCCATGTGACAGAGATAAGTCACATGACCAAGGCTCTGTGTACAGGAAATAGAGACCAGCAAGAGAAACTAGAAAGAAAATAGTTACAGTGAGGAATTTGCACAAATAAAATGGGTTTACTGACCGCAAAAGTGAAACATTGAGCAGGTATAGTACCCCGATGTAGTTTTGCAATATAATATGTTATACATCATTATTGAATAAGGACTTATTTCATTTTACTGCTTCAATGTCGGTGATCTGGTTCTTGACTGACCAGAATCATGCAGGCTACATAATTCGATTGTGGGGAACTATGCAGAAATACGTTATTATGGTACATAATAAACAACCCATGTGCAGACACAAGTATCCTGCTTTCTGGCTAAAGAGTTTTTTCACTTTCCCAGTTAACCAAGATCAGCATTGTAGTCACCACAAATATGATCCACGCATCAAATCTGAGTGGTGATTTCAGTTTCTCTTTGCTGGGCAATACAATTTGTTGTTTGTTTTGCAGAGTTTGTTCTGCGACCTAAATATAAACATCTAGGACAAACCTTACTGTTGCTTTGCGTATCACTATTTCTCCTCAGAGATTAAGCTGTTGCCAGTGATTTTCCCGCTGGCATTAACCTCAGCTACCTCTGCTTTGGACAATGGTTTGATGAGGACCCCACCCAAGGGATGGATGTCTTGGGAGCGTTTTCGCTGTAAATATCGATTGTGAGAATGATCCCAAGAACTGCATCAGGTACATAATGGTAGACATATTTATGTGCAGTTTTACAGAGTGACTCTGAAGTCACTCCTATTGTAGAGCTACTGACCTCATCCCTAGGCTAATTGCAACTGCAATATCAGGCAGCTTCCCTGTATACAGATTAAGATTAGTTTTGGACTAATAAACACTTTCAATCTAGAATCTCTTTTGAACATCATTTTTTGTCTAGAACTAGTCGGCTTAACCTGTTTCCGATAAACTGGCCAATAGAGTATAACTCCACAGATCGTGACCAAGCTGGTGGACGAGACCATTGAGGTGTATATATGTCACAGTGCCTGGAGTGGTGGGTGTGGAGTCAAACGCAGAGAGCAGAGGATACTGGGGAAACCGGACATTATTTCGGTTTCCAATGCGAACGCCCAAAACAACAGGCGAAATAATCACAAAAATGTCCAACCCAACACAGGGCACAAACGGACAGGAACACAAACACGCACAACCTCGACCAACAGAAACAAGCCCGCACAAAAACAGGCGGGCCTAACAGGCTTAAATAGTCCTGAATCAAAAACAAAATAAGAGACAGGTGCAACCAATAAGACCAAACAAACAGAAAAGGAAAAGGGGATCGGTGGCAGCTAGTAGACCGGCGACAATGACCGCCGAGCGCCACCCGAACAGGCAGGGGAGCCACCTTCGGTGGGAGTCGTGACAATATAGGCCTGGGTTACGTGTAGATTCATTTTTTTCTCATACTGACTCTGATATTAATAGGATGCTGAACGTTTTACATCAAATAAAATATAATTGCACGAATATGAATATATGAATCTCTACATACAGTGAGAATCTCTTCAGAGACATGGCAGACAGACTGGCTGAGGATGGGAGGAAAGAGATGGGATATGATCATGTCATGATAGATGACTGTTGGTCCTCCTCGCTCCGGGATAAAGATGGACGGCTGCAGCCTGACCCACAAAGGTTGGCCTTTCTCTCACCCTTCTCCTCCTAACTCTCTCCATCTTTGATTTTCTTTCTTATTTCCTGGCCTTCTACCTCTTCCTTACCCTTTCCAGTTTTGGCATTCCTCTTCCTTCTCTTCTTCCCATTCAACCTTAAGTAAAGACTGTAAATCTGGTGTACTAAAACTGTGCTGCTTGTAATGAATACCTTAGCATGGGTTAGTAAAGGACATTGACTTGAGTTTGAGGTCTTATCTACTACAGCATTATGAAAGGACAGTATTAGGTATGAGATTCACGACTTCACTGCCATCTCTCTAACCCCAGATTCCCTGGGGGCATTGCCAAGCTGGCGAGGTACCTCCATGACCGCGGCTTGAAGCTGGGCATCTGTGGGGACCTGGGCACACACACCTGTGGAGGGTACCCTGGCGCCACGCTGGACAAGATTGAGACTGGTGCCCAGACGTTCGCTAGTTGGGGTGTGGACTTCCTGAAGTTGGATGGCTGTTACTCCAATGAAGAGGAGCAACAGAAGGGTGTGTGAATCTTGAGGGTGAACAGTAACTGTACATTGGGAGTTACTATATAGCGTGTATCAGCATTAGTGGTCCTTTGGGTAGACGATCGTGGTGGTATTTAAAGAGATGGGTGCAAGAGAGGGTAGAGGGAAATAGACTCAGAGGGGTATAGTGTGGATTTTTATTGACGTGTACTATGTGCTTCTGTCATACAGGTTACCCTCTCATGTCCAAGGCTTTGAATGCAACAGGCCGTCCAATTGGCTACTCCTGTAGTTGGCCAGCCTATCGGGGTGGACTCCCTCCCAGTGTGTGTTTCATTATGCTACCAGTGACACAATAAAATAAATAAGGGACCACACATCCCCCCCCCCCTGGTGACGGGGGTTTCAGCCCCGGCTCGGCTGACTTCCTTTGCCCTTCCTCTCTGTCTCCCTATACTGTACATACCTGTCTCCCTTTGCTTCCTACTGTGCTGTCATGAAAATAATAAAATACGGAAGGAGATGGGGGAGGGGGGGAGTAAGGGTTAGTGAATAGCTATGTGTTGCAAAGGTGTTTGGTTTAACAATAACAATTATGGCTTCGGAGGAAAATGTAACGGATGTCCCTTGTCTTTGAATAATGCTCCATTCATTGTCATATTTCCATTGATTCCATTCGGGGTTTTTTTCTCCGCATGAGCTACTTTTGCACGGTTACAGGTATTCCGGGACAGCACTGCTGTAGTTAGATGAGAAACGGTTGCTCCGTCACGTTTGATCCATCACTCAGATCATTCTTGATTAGAGTTGTTTGATGATTATCCTGATCCTTCAGGGGGAAAAAAAACATGTTTTCCAAAGATGTAAAGACAGGCAACAGTATCAAATCTAATGTCATTACAGCATTAGTACCCTTTTAGAAACAAATCAAGGTGTATGTAAATCTCTTCTTTTAAAAAAAAATCTCTGTCTCTTTTTTTCTTCAGGTGAATTACACTCTGCTGGGGGAGATCTGTAACCTGTGGCGTAACTATGATGACATTCAGAACTATTGGGACAGTGTACAAGAAATTACAGACTGGTTCTTTGACAACCAGGAGATACTGCAGCCTGAAGCCGGCCCTGGACGCTGGAAGATCCTGACATGGTCTGTTCGCTGTCTGACCAATATCTGTCCCTTACTTACACCAATCCCTCTGTCCTTCTTTCTGTGCTCTCCTCTCTGTTCATGTCTAATACTGTACTCTCCTCAGAATTGTATTGGTAGAGTTTTCACCCTATTTCACATTTACTTTGTTCTGTATCTTACATTTATTGAAGCCTGTATGCATTACTTGCTGATTGTCCACTGTTATTGCCAAGTGTCACTCTTACCCCTTACACCTATCTTGTCAATATTCACCTTGTTCCTGCATTTGGAAGGGACTAGGAGTCACTCTGCTCACGTTGTTTTATTTATTTAATAAGTATTTGTTCCACCATCAGTATTGTTGTACATCTCATTAACCTAACATATTTAAACATTTTCTCTCCCAGCTGATCATCGGAAACTTTGGCCTCAGTGTGGACCAATCACGCTCTCAGATGGCTCTTTGGGCGATCATGACTGCACCTCTCATTATGTCTAACAACCTTCGAACCCTAAGCAGTGAGGCCAGGGCCGTCCTGCAAAACAGAGCCGCCATCGCCATCGACCAGGATCCTATGGGCGTCCAGGGAA
Organism: Salvelinus namaycush; assembly: GCF_016432855.1. Lineage (NCBI taxonomy): Eukaryota > Metazoa > Chordata > Actinopteri > Salmoniformes > Salmonidae > Salvelinus > Salvelinus namaycush. The sequence goes on along the minus strand of NC_052343.1, from coordinate 3,174,424 downwards.
GACGCTTGCTACAGGTGACCCTCAATGACAAAATTACATTTGTTTAGGAGTCACATAGATCAATTCTGGCAGTATGAAATCGACTTCATTCAGACAGTTAGGAGACAGGCAAGTGGGAGAACAGTAGGAAGGGGACTGAACCCTGGTCACCGATTGGTAGTAGAGTATGTGACTGGCTGCGAGCGTTATCACTAGACCACGGTCTCTGCACGAAATTCACTGTTTACTCTCCTTTTCTTTGTCTGTATGTCACTCTCTTTTTTACAGGAGTCATTGAAGTGTACTGGCCACCCCTCTCCCAGTCGGCCAGTGCTCTGGAGTTCCTCAGCCGTCGCCAAGACATGCCCTATCGCTACCACACCTCCCTGGCCAAGTTAAACTACACAGCAGGCAGCTACGAGGTGTGCTCCTCTTTCCTGGTTCCTTTCCTAGTTCTCTCCAACCACATTGTAGTGCACGATGACGCAATTCCTTCCAGCGTATGATGACTGTATTTATTCCTGTTGAGAGAAGTGGACGTTTGAGCTGTGAGCTGTGTTTCTGTAAGTGACACCGTGTTGTACCTCTTCATTTTTGCTCTTCTATATCTTTCAGGCTTATGACGTGTTCACTGGGGAAACATTGAGTGGACTGTCTGCCACCGCAGAGTTCACCGTCTCCATCAACCCCTCAGGAGTCGTCATGTGGTACGTCTATCCCAAAATGCACTACGAGCATCGACAGGATGATGGTAGATACCCCTACATCCGACAGAAATACAGGATGTCCTCCTCGCTCCACTTCCACAAGCCGAGGGTTGTGCCTCCTAGTTTGCTCTGAGGGGACATGAAGTAAGCAAGCAGGAACTCCATCAATCCAGATCCAATCAAAGATATTTACAGCACTGTTGTAAAAAGAAAATACAGCACTGTTGTATTTTACCCATATGTAATCTCGGCAACCCAGAACTGAAATCCCGCGCCAGCTACTCGATTAAGTTCTTGGGGTAGACGAAAGAGAAAAGATACTAGAACCAGTGGCGGAAACAGGACGGCAGCTCCATCACCGTCTCTGTCTGCAACAATTTATGTAATGTGCGTCTGCCCATGAGGAGATTAAACCATGTGTAATGTTTGAAAATGTATAATTTATTTGTATTTTGTTGTGTGACCTCTATTCTAACAGGAAGGAGCGGTTCATATCTTGCCTATATATATATATAAAAAAGGAGGGTGTAATGAGGTGCAGAATTGAGACTGCATAGAGTAAGATGATGAACTAAACATGCAACACGACTTCAATGTTTGCACTTTCAGTCATGCAATAGTGTACAAGGTTCGGAGCTGTGTGCCCATAGCAGTCATTCCCACCTTTCCACCACTGAGTGGCAGTGTAGACAGAGGTTCACAACAACCATTAGTGGGTTCCCTTTACCCTTGAAACACCAGCATGGCTATATCACAGTAGATTAGGTTGCACAAGGAAATGAGATGTTGTGCTCCAGAATAGGCCAAGCATGTTTATTTGGTGATGGGATAAACAGCTGGTGATGCCGGTCTGATGGGGCTTGTGGATAAGCGATACAGTAGGTGTCTTGTTGGTACAGTGCCTTGCAAAATTATTCAACCCCCTTGGCGTTTTTCCTATTTTGTTTCATTACAACATGTAGTTTAAGTGGATTTTAATTTGGATTTCATGGAATGGACATTCACAAAATAGTCCAAATTGGTGAAGTGAAATGGAAAAAAATAACTTGTTTAAAAAAAAAAAAAAAGGAAAAGTTGGTGCGTGCATATGTATTCATGTGGAGAAGTACAGATCAGGTTTTGGTTATAAAATAATATCAGAAACTTTGAACATCCCACGGAGAAGCATTTAAATGTCTTGGAATGGCCTAGTCAAAGCCCAGACCTCAATCCAATTGAGAATCATCTGTGGTATGACTTAAAGATTGCTGTACACCAGCGGAATCCATCCAACTTGAAGGAGCTGGAGCAGTTTTGCCTTGAAGAATGGGCAAAAATCCCAGTGGCTAGATGTGCCAAGCTTATAGAGGACATACCTCAAGAGACTTGCAGCTGTAATTGCTGCGAAAGCTGGCTCTACAAAGTATTGACTTTTGGGGGGCTGAATAGTTATGCACGCTCAAGTTTTCAGTTTTTTTGTCTTATTTCTTGTTTCTTTTTCACAATAAAAAAACATGGTAGGCATGTTGTGTAAATCAAATGATACAACCCCCCCCCCCCCCCCCCCCCCCCAAAATCTATTTTAATTCCAGGTTGTAAGGCAAGGAAATAGGAAAAATGCCAAGGGGGTGAATACTTTTGCAAGCCACTGTATGACCTCTAGGAAGGTATGCCTTTTTTCAGTTCTGTGAAGGTGTCACACATGCACACACACATCTACCCGGTACAACCAGAAGAGGATGGGTCACCCCTCTGAGATGGGTTCGATTAAACATGATCAAACCCGCACATCAAATCACATGTTATACAGGGACACCAATTCACTTATCTATACCTCTGAGGCTCTCACACATCCTTACTCATCTCCAGTCCACATACAAAAACAATTTAGCCTGTTCCTCTCTGTCTCTCTTCCAAATGGTCCTCTTCTTTCCCTCCTCTAGCCCCGCTCTGGTTCGGCGTACGTGGAGCATCAAGGCTGGCAGGAGTCCTGGAATCTCTCCTGGTACAGAGCATCTCTGTCCACAGTGCTGTGTTTCTGTGTATGTTATTTTCCATGTGCCCATTACAGTAAGCAGAACAAAATGTTTCACTGTGGGTGCATGCGTGTGTGTCTCTTGCCATGTCATTATGTTCCATTCTGTCTATATGACACTGAAATTAGCAGGTTTATGTGTTGGCTGTGCTACACTGCAGTCCAGATCTCAGAGAAGGCCTTCCAACTATCCTCCATTTATCACAGACGTTATCCTAATTTCTAGAGGCAAGCTGTGTTTTTGGGCAGCAATAAGCAATTTAACCACTTTACCCATACCCTAACTAAGCCTAAACCTAGCTGTAACCTTAATCCTAATTGTAACAGAATTCTTATGCCTCATTTGTAGCTAATTTCAGTAACTTCCAGGTTTGCAATAATGGTGAACGGGAGAGGTGGCAGGAGGAAGAGGAAAACTAGCCAACCAGAGCTCAGATCTTAGCATGGTGTGGCAAGTTTGTAGGTCTACTGTATGTTTTACCTCCAGATGTTCCTCCATACATTTCCACAGAAATCCTCCTGAACTCTTACACTGTCCTCCATACATTACCACAGAAATCCTCCTGAACTCTTACACTGTCCTCCATACATTACCACAGAAATCCTCCTGAACTCTTCCACTGTCCTCCATACATTACCACAGAAATCCTCCTGAACTCTTACACTGTCCTCCATACATTACCACAGAAATCCTCCTGAACTCTTACACTGTCCTCCATACATTACCACAGAAATCCTCCTGAACTCTTCCACTGTCCCCCATACATTACCACAGAAATCCTCCTGAACTCAGAATAAAGACAATACAGCCAGGTAACACAGCAGATGCCTCCTAGTAGGACAGCGTCTCCCGGGCCGCTGTGCAGTATATGGCATCCACTGCCAGCCCCATCCACAGCCCCACACATCCACAGTGCTCAGCCTGGTCTTTATTGTGTCGTAAAACAGGAGGCATGCGGTGCCCAGGTGTAACGATCGTCGTCATATTCCTCCTCCTCGGATGAGGAGGAGCATGGATCAGACCAACACGCAGCGAGGTATGTGGACATAATGATTTATTAGACAAAACGACGAAACACGAAATAACACTTTAGAAATACAAAATAACAAAACGAACTAAACAGACCTAAACTTACGAACTTACATGAAACGAAGAACACACGAACAGGAACAGACAAACCGAAACAGTCCCGTGTGGTAACATGTACTGACACGGAAGACAATCACCCACAAACAAACAGTGAGAACAACCTACCTTAATATGACTCTCAATCAGAGGAAACGTCAAACACCTGCCTCTAATTGAGAGCCATACCAGGCAACCCAAAACCAACATAGAAACAGAAAACATAGACTGCCCACCCAAAACTCACGCCCTGACCAATAAACACATACCAAACAACAGAAAACAGGTCAGGAACGTGACAGAACCCCCCCCTCAAGGTGCGAACTCCGGGCGCACCCCTACAACTCAAGGGGAGGGTCTGGGTGGGCATCTGTCCGCGGTGGCGGCTCCGGCGGTGGACGAGGACACCACTCCACCACTGTCTTTGTCCCCCTCCTTAGCGTCCTTTGAGTGGCGACCCTCGCCCCCGACCATGGTCCAGGAACCTTCACTAAGGCCCCTCCTACATAGAGGAGACAGCTCAGGACAGAGAGGTAGCTCAGGACAGAGAGGTAGCTCAGGACAGAGAGGTAGCTCAGGACAGAGAGGTAGCTCAGGACAGAGAGGTAGCTCAGGACAGAGAGGTAGCTCAGGACAGAGAGGTAGCTCCGGACAGAGGTAGCTCCGGACAGAGAGGTAGCTCCGGACAGAGAGGTAGCTTAGGACAGAGGGACAACTCTGTACTAATGGCAGCTCCGGACTGAGTGGCAGCTCCGGACTGGGTGGCAGCTCCGGACTGGGTGGCAGCTCCGGACTGGGTGGCAGCTCCGGACTGGGTGGCAGCTCCTGACTGGGTGGCAGCTCTGGACTGAGTGGCAGCTCCTGACTGAGTGGCAGCTCATGACTGGAGGGCAGCTCATGACTGGAGGGCAGCTCATGACTGGAGGGCAGCTCATGACTGAAGGGCAGCTCATGACTGTAGGGCAGCTCATGACTGTAGGGCAGCTCATGACTGTAGGGCAGCTCTGGCAGCTCCTGACTGGCTGGCGGCTCTGGCAGCTCCTGACTGGCTGGCGGCTCTGGCAGCTCCTGACTGGATGGCGGCTCTGGCAGCTCCTGACTGGATGGCGGCTCTGGCAGCTCCTGACTGGCTGGCGGCTCTGGCAGCTCCTGACTGACGGGCGGCTCTAGCGGCTCCTGACTGACGGGCGGCTCTAATGGCTCGGGACAGACGGGCGGCTCTAATGGCTCGTGGCAGACGGATGGCTCAGAAGGCGCTGGGCAGACGGATGGCTCAGAAGGCGCTGGGCAGACGGATGGCTCAGAAGGCGCTGGGCAGACGGATGGCTCAGAAGGCGCTGGGCAGACAGATGGCTCAGACGGCGCTGGGCAGACAGATGGCTCAGACGGTGCTGGTTAGACGAGCAGTGCAGGCGGCGTTGGGCAGACAGCCGACTCTGACCTGCTGAGGCGCACAGTAGGCCTGGTGCGTGGTGCCGGAACTGGTGGTACCGGACTGGAGACACGCACCTCAAGGCTAGTGCGGGGAGCAGGAACAGGGCACACTGGACTCTCGATGCGCACTATAGGACTGGTGCGTGGTACCGGAACTGGAGGTACCGGGCTGAGGGCACGCACCTCAGGGCGAGTGCGGGGAGAAGGAACAGTGCGTACAGGGCTCTGGAGACGCACAGGAGGCTTGATGCGTGGTGCCGAAACTGGAGGCACTGAGCTTGAGACACGCACCACAGGGAGAGTGCGTGGAGGAGGAACAGGGCTCTGGAGACGCACTGGAAGCCTGGTGCGTGGTGTAGGCACTGGTGGTACTGAGCTGGGGCGGGAAGGTGGCGCCGGATATACCGGACCGTGTAGGCGTACTGGCTCCCTTGAGCACTGAACCTGCCCAACCTTACCTGGTTGTATGCTCCCCGTCGCCTGACCAGTGCGGGGAGGTGGAATAACCCGCACCGGGCTATGTAGGCGAACCGGGGACACCATGCGTAAGGCTGGTGCCATGTAAGCCGGCCCAAGGAGACGTACTGGTGGCCAGATATGTAGAGCCGGCTTCATGGCACTTGGCTCAATGCTCAATCTAGCCCTACCAGTGCGGGGAGGTGGAATAACCCGCACCGGGCTATGCACACGTACAGGAGACACCGTGCGCTCTACTGCGTAACACGGTGTCTGCCCGTACTCTCGCTCTCCACGGTAAGCCCGGGAAGTTGGCGCAGGTCTCCTACCTGACTTCGCCACACTACCCTTTAGCCCCCCCCCAAGAAATTTTTGGGTTGTACTTGCGGGCTTCCAGCCTTGCTTCCGTGCTGCCTCCTCATATCGTCGCCTCTCCGCTTTAGATGCCTCCAGCTCCGCCTTGGGACGACGACACTCCTCTGGCTCTGCCCAGGGTCCTTCTCCGTCCAGAATCTCTTCCCATGTCCAATCCTCCTTGACCCACTGCTGCTGTCGTTGCTGTCCGTTAACCCGCTGCTTGATCTGGGTTTGGTGGGTGATTCTGTAACGATCGTCGTCATATTCCTCCTCCTCGGATGAGGAGGAGCATGGATCAGACCAACACGCAGCGAGGTATGTGGACATAATGATTTATTAGACAAAACGACGAAACACGAAATAACACTTTAGAAATACAAAATAACAAAACGAACTAAACAGACCTAAACTTACGAACTTACATGAAACGAAGAACACACGAACAGGAACAGACAAACCGAAACAGTCCCGTGTGGTAACATGTACTGACACGGAAGACAATCACCCACAAACAAACAGTGAGAACAACCTACCTTAATATGACTCTCAATCAGAGGAAACGTCAAACACCTGCCTCTAATTGAGAGCCATACCAGGCAACCCAAAACCAACATAGAAACAGAAAACATAGACTGCCCACCCAAAACTCACGCCCTGACCAATAAACACATACCAAACAACAGAAAACAGGTCAGGAACGTGACACCAGGTCTCATAGAGGATGTCACATAGGTGTTCCTATGCAGCCCTGTGACGTGGGCTCTGTGGATGCTGCACAATGGGGATTCTGTGGGATAAGGTTATGAGCAGTTCTCATATACAGTTATCAGCCAGATCTATGAGGGCCTTGTGGAACTGAATTAAAACCACAGAGAGGGAGAAATCTAAATTGCATCATCCAGTGGTCACGTGGCCAACAAAATGGGCTCACGTACAAGAGACACATGCAACAATTACAGTGCTGCATTCAGAAGCTTTTGGATAATGATTCGGAGTTAGATCGTCTTTTTTAGTGATATAGGATGGAAAGATTGAGCATAATATGCAGTAGGGGACTTTGTGAACTGCTTTGTTTTGGTGAAATGGGCCGGTGCCTCCTGCTTCATCTATGACAGCGAACAGATGAAGGGGACGATTGTCATTCTGTTGCGGAACCCATCGGAGCTTGGCAAGGGCAGCTGCTCCACAAACTCTGTGGTCGACGTCGACTTTGAGGTACCCATTGTGTTTGGTGTCGTCTGTTCATCTGAGTTCAATGTTTCTGAAATGCTGTATTGTAAATGTCATCAAGGTCAAGCATTAATACACCATGCACACATACACATGCTCAGCCATGCATGCGCGCTCACGCGCGCTCACACACACACACACACACACACACACACACACACACACACACACACACACACACACACACACACACAGTGTGTGTATCTGTTTAGGGCCCATGTGGGAATCTAACCTCTCCGCTCTCTTCCGATGTCCGGAAATCTCGTCTCAGAAATTCAACACTTGCCCCATTGTTACACTGTCTCATTACGCTAGTGTAGAGAGAGAGAGAGAGAGAATTGAGGGAGCGAGACAGGCTAGTATTGAGAAATATATCCCTGACTATACTCACATAGACACTGTCTCTCTTTCTCCCTCTGTCTCTCTCACTCCCTCCACCATCCTCACCTGCTGCATTGCCGTGAGGAGATGGCTTTATCCTGCCTCTTTCTTTCCTCTGTCTGTTTCATCCTCAGGGTGCTGCAGGTGGATGAAATAGGCCATGCCCGTTAAGAGATGAGTGGTTGAACAGTGAGAGTGACTGAAAGAGCTGAGCAGCTCACAGTCATAACACAATGATGGCTGACATGGTGGAAAAGATATACAAAAATAGCCCACTATCCCAATCACTGTTTTTTGCTGTCTAGCCACAACACAGCACAGGACGTAAACACCCACATCATAGCACCTACAATCACAGACGCGACATCTTGCACTTTTCAAATATAGCCTAGTCTTCCAAAGTAGCTGAGTCAGACTAAAAACCATATATATCATCTGAAGAGAGATGAGCCAGTCTAGTTGTCTCCTCACGTCTCCACCCCATCTTCTTTGGCTGCTTCTTCCCGCAGATGTCTGGCACCTCGGCGGTTCTCTGCCCTATTGCGGCGTCCTGGCCTGCTTTTATTCATGGCCCCTGAAGGGAAGTCATCTGTTCAAATAAACCTGGAGACTGTTCAGCAAATAGGATTCAGGTGTTTCTTAAACTTTCCGCTTTTTTTTTTACTGGTATTTTTACAGGCTGCGAGGTAAACCTGCTGTTATTTTAGCTTGAGTCACTGAAAAGGGGTGCGTGGGGTGTGTGCATGGGTATTTATGTGTGTGGGTGTGTGAGTGTGCGTGCATGTGCTAAATGACAGCCTTAAGCAGTGTGGAAAGGTGGGCGCCTTCTATAAGAGAATTTTCCCTGGGGAAATAAAAATGGCAGGGTAAAGCACATCCCTGAAATCCCTCAGCATTAAAATGTATCATCTCCTGTAGCTTGCACGGGACATTTAATATAAGCCAAAGACAATAATCTGTACAGAGCTCTCCATTGTGAATTAAACCTCTCCTCTCATGTGGTTTACAATATTTCTGAAGATGCTGGGGGTTTTCAATATATATCTGGGAAACTTCCCGGCCAAGACCTGCACGGAACCAAATTCCACAGATGACATACATGAGGGAAAAGGTCTTCCAACTGTGTGATCTCAAGTCATTTTCCTGAAGAGATCCATACCGCATATCCAATTGAAAACCCAGGTCAGTGCATGTATCCTCTGAGGTTGTAGTACAGAGAACGTCCTATAGGGCGCCCAGTCAACAGGAAGGCCCAGGTGCCTTTATAAGAGGGACATTATGTGCTAGTACAATGCTATTCGTAGCTATTTGTTTTAGTGCTCATGCATTGTATGGCCCCTCTAATTCTTTCTGCCTCTGTGTGCGCTTTGGGCTTGAATACTGATTACTGGATCACTGTGTTCTGATCCAAAACTTCCCGCGGGAGATTAACCTGGGTGACCTTGCCATCGGCACTAATCCAGCCCATCATTACGACTTACTGCCCTTAATACGGCCCCCGCACCTTCCATCCCCTCCGCCCTCTCACCCCACTGACCACCGTCTGAGGGCAGAGTAGGGGGAGAGAGGTGCCAGGGATGGGGCCATGGGTCACACTCACCATGATAATGTCGTACCAACAAGATGAAAGAATCTCACGCTTGCTTTCCTAGAACCCACTGCTGCGGGGCTGACATACAGCTAACTTACAGTTCCACGTAGGATTGAATCTTGACCCCACTGCTCTTCTACACTGTTTCCCCTCATATCTGTCTCCTCTTGGCCTACATTCATGTCTATCCCTATCAATAAAACAATAAAAATACCTAAGGAGAGTAGATTTCCACTGCCACTCTCCTTTAAAAAAAAGTTGACTGAAGCTGTTCTTGTGGCCTGGTTTAGATATTGACGTCATACTGGAGGTGTTGTGGAATTTCCGGTTCCTTTTTTGTGAGAAATGCTTTGCCAAGACTCTGGGTCCCTCACCATTATTGCCAGGCCTGGTGGCATTGGTGCTGGCACTAGAGCCACTGCAAGTGACGCAGATTGACACTCTGGACCCGACTGCCGGCACGTACAACCAAATCAATTAACAACTTCAAATTACCCATTATATAACCAATTACAACACACAATACAGTCTTCCTGCTTATGTGGACCCAACTCAACCACACAGCCACAATAAATACCATGTAACTCCATTACATTTAACCTCTGGTGAAGCAGGACATCACTCTGTGGGTGGCCTGGATATGCTTGAGCTGCTGGCCGTGGTAGTGGTTGGAGGCAGTAGTTGATCATATACACATCAGCATACAGTCCAGTAAGTATTCTCTGTTTTTATGAATGGGTCTCTGGGTTTGCCCAGCAGTGGCTGCTCTTGACGTGTGAGGACAGACTTGTTAACCCCAGCACCACTCCACCCAACCCACCTTCACACCCCAGCCAAGCCTCTTCCCTGGGCTTGCGCCTAGGTGTATACATGGCCGGCTGCACGTTGCAGCAGCTTAAGTCCCTGGTGGCAGAGGGCCAGCCTGTCAGCTGCCTTCTGGCAGGAGAGAGTGGGTCAAAGTCAGAGCCACCTGCCAATAACCAGCTCAGAGAGCAGCAGGCTATCAAAACCAAACCACACAGAACCAGCTTGTTAACCTTAGCCTAGAGCATGCTAACAAAGTAGGGCATACAATTGCATGCTAGCAAAGTAACATAGCACATGCCAGCAAAGCAGCATAATGTAGATCAGGCAGCATAGAGTGCACTAGGCAAACATGTCCACATTGGCCCGATGTGGGCCCGATGTGGGCTGAAATATTGGCCCCATGTAGGCTGCCAACATTGGTTGTTGCTATCATACATATGTTGTTTTACAAGAGAAACTGTTAAGTCTGGAGGAAACCTGGCACCATCCCTATGGTGAAGCATGGTGGTGGCAGCATCATGCTGTCGAGATGTTTTTCAGTGGCAGGGACAGGGAGACTAGTCAAGATCGAGGGAAAGTTGAACGAAGCAAAGTACAGATAGATCCTTGATGAAAACCTGCTCCAGAGCACTCGGAACCTCAGACTGGGGCGAAGGTTCACCTTCCAACAGGACAACAACCCTAAGCATGGTGTGGGATAGCCCATGTTGGGCTTGGTGTGGGCTGGCCTGTGCTGGGCTTGGTGTGGGCTGGCCCGTGTTGGGCTTGGTGTAGGCTGGCCCGTCTTGGACTGCTGTGGGCTAGCCTGTCTTGGACTGTTGTAGGCCAGCCCGTGTCGGACTGGTGTGGCGTGGCCCGTGTCGGACTGGTGTGGGATGACCCGTGTTGGGTTGGTGTGGGCTAGCCTGTGTTGGATTGGTGTAGGCTTGCCCATGTTGGGCTGGTGTGGGCTTGGTGTGGGATAGCCCATGTTGGGCTTTGTGTGGGCTGGCCTGTGTTGCGCTCGTGTGGGTAGCCTGTGTTGGGTTGGTGTAGGCTAGCCTGTGTTGGGTTGGTGTAGGCTTGCCCATGTTGGGCTGGTGTGGGCTTGGTGTGGGATAGCTCATGTTGGGCTTGGTGTGGGCTAGCCTGTGTTGGGCTGGTGTAGGCTAGCCCATGTTGACCTGATGGGGGATTGGTGTGGGCTAACCCATGTTGGGCTGGTATGGGCTTGTTGTGGTCGTAGGAGCCCTGTGTTGGACAGATGTGGGATTGCTGTGGGCTAGCCCGTGCACACCTTGCCCACAAAGGGCCAATGGGTTCCTGTTTGCTGGGTGGCCTATACTAGCAAACCAGCATAGATCATGCTAGCAATGCAGCATAGAGCATGCTAACAAGCAGTGCAGATTTCAGTTTTGTCTCTTATCTGATTATTGTAATGCTCTTAAGTGATGAAGTGACAAAATAACGATTGGATTTGAAGAAGTGGAAGCAATTCCAGCATTTCACCATTCAAACATTCAACCATTCATAAAATGACTTTGTAGGCTCACAGGAGTACATATAGTACATTGATATGGTGCATGGAAGTTAAAGTACGCCTATGGAACAGACTTTGAACTTACTGTATTATGTCATCCACCGTCAGACTGAGACTGGGACCTCAGGTTCCAGCTGGCAATGAAGGGTGTGGACACGTAGGGCTGATAGTTGCGGTTTCGAGATTTCACACTGAATTACCATGACCAGGAAGTAAGGTGATGTGACACACTAAGCAATCAGACAGAACTGGAGTGAAAATAATTATGATGATGCTCAGACAATCAGATTGTACACTTATGGTTTCTGGGCTAGTGTGTCCTAGGTCAGTGTAGTGGGCGTACTTTTGTGTACAGAGTCCGGGGGTAGGTTATTGGGGAGAGTGCTGCACTGCAGCCACCCGCAACATTGTACGCTTCATGCTCCACCTAGCTTCAATACCACAATCGTCCCCTTGTTTAATAGAAATGTTAAGTGGTCAGCTTCTACAGGGGCTTTCCTATATGCCAACTTCATGTATTATTATTTTGTTGTGGTGGTTGGTGCTTATCAATCACTTGATACTTTGCAATGCTTCACAAATACACTGTGCACACAGTACCAGTCAAAACGTTGGACACACCTACTCATTCAAGAGTTTTTCTTTATTTTTACTATTTTCTACATTGTACAATAATAGTGAAGACATCAAAACTATGAAATAACACATGGAATCATGTCGTATTTTGTATTTGTTTTTATTATGGATCCCCGTGTATTTATTATGGATCCCCACCACCCCTACCTTGTCACAACACAACTGATTGGCTCAAACACATTAAGAAGGTAAGAAATTCCACAAATTAACTTTTGACAAGGCATATCTGTTAAATGAAACGCATGCCAGGTGACTAACTCATGAAGCTTTTCGAGAGAATGCCAAGAGTGTGCAAAGCTGTCATCGTACCAATGGCTACTTTGAAGAATCTCAAATTTAAAATATATTTTGATTTGTTTAACACTTTCTTGGTTACTACTAATTGCCTTAATTTTGCTGGACCCCAGAAAGAGGAGCTACTGCCTTGACAGCAGGTAATGCGGATCTATAATAAACACAAATACAAGGTGTTGAAAGCATTCCACAATGATGCTGGCTCATGTTGACTTGAATGCTTCCCACAGTAGTCAAGTTGGCTGGATGTCCTTTGGGTGGTGGACCATTCTTGATACACAAGGGAAACGGTTGAGCATGAAAAACTCAGCAGCGTTGCAGTTCTTGACACTCAAACTGGTGTGCCTGGCACCTTCTATCATACCCCATTCAAAGGCACTTATTTTGTCTTGACCATTCAGCCTCTGAATGGCACACACACACAATCCATGTCTCAATTGTCTTAAGGCTTCAAAATCATTCTTTAACCTGTCTCTTCCCCTTCATCTACACTGATTGAGGTGACATCAATAAGGGATCATAGCTTACACATGGATTCACCTGGTCCGTCTGTCATGTTCCCAATGTTTTGTACACTCAGTGTAAATCACATCCCAAATGGTAGAATTAAGTCAAAATAAGGAAATAAGCTTTAAGGTTACTGTCTACCCAAACTGCCTCCACTACTGTTCCTCTCTCTCCTCTCACTCCCCTCTCTTTTGTCTCTCTCTGTCCTCTCCACTCATCATAGGTTGATAAGATTATCCTCCTGGTCGAGGCTGGTTTACACTTCCAACCTGTAAGGGGTTCCCATATCACTAATGAGAACTGCTCTGTCACACTGCGTTCGCCACTGCTGGCTGATATGACCACGCCGTTGTGTGCACCCTCATCACTGATCATTGTTAGAGTAGAATAGACCTACTGTATACTGTTATCGGCTCATGGCTCTGCCATCAGCCATAAAGTATCTATGGGCAACCTATCTACGACTTATTTTAAATGACGCTATAGTGAATGGACTTACAAACTCATCAGAATCCTGAACTGTTAATTTGATCACAGATATTACATGTGATTCCTGTTTGCTTGCAAGGATGATTGATACTGGTAAATTGATAATGTAAGAGTCTGAAAAACAGCTTCTATCTCAAGGCCATCAGACTGTTAAATAGCCATCACTAGCACATTGGAGGCTGCTGCCTATATACATAGACTTGAAATCACTTTAATAAATGGAACACTAGTCACTATAATAATGTTTACATATCTTGCATTACTCATCTCACATGTATATACTGTATTCTAGACTATTCTACAGTATCTTAGTCAATGCCGCTCTGACATTGCTCGTCCATATATTTATATATTCTTAATTCCATTCCTTTACTTAGATTTGTGTGTATTAGGTATATGTTATGAAATTGTTAGATATTACTTGTTAGATATTACTGCACTGTCGGAGCTAGAACCACAAGCATTTCGCTACACCTGCAATAATATCTGCTAAACATGTGTATGGGACCAATACAATTTGATTTGAGTCATGAATGACATGAACATCAATTATGCAGTGCCCAATGCCATCAGAGTGCTGATTCTAATCATGTGAGAGGACAGTGGACTTGGCGGCTCATGTAATATATTTCAAAGAAAAACCAGAGTCAGTGGCTATGATTCCTATTGGCTGGCAGTGCAAACTTCCTTGGTAAATTGATGGGTGGAGTGGATGGTGCAAATTCAGGTCCAGACAAGAGTCTCTGTGCCATAGGAATTAGATAGGAATCAACTATAAATTGCCAAATGATATCAGAGTGCTGATCACAGAAGTTCTGATGCTAGTGCTGTAAGGTTCAGTGGAATGACAGTCAACTAGGAAGCTCAAGTCCCTAGTTATTTCCCCCTTAGCTCATCACAGTGATGAATCATTCTAAACAGAGTTTTGCCACGCTGGCATTAGTGTCCTACTGCAGCTTTCACGTGGGTGTTTATCAAGTTATACTGTAGAGTTTATACATCTTTGAGGCATCCAATAAAAAGAACAGCTGATGTGATAAGAACATCTGATGCTAAACGGCTGCATACAGAATTGTATGTCTGGGGCCAGGTGTGTGTGTGCATGTGTGGGTGTGTGTAGGTGTGTGCGTATACACAGTTGAAGTCGGAAGATTACGTACACTTAGGTTGGAGTCATTAAAACTCGTTTTTCAAACACTCCACAAATTTCTTGTTAACAAACTATAGTTTTGGCAAGTGGGTTAGGACATCTACTTTGTGCATGACAAGTAATTTTTCCAACAATTGTTTACAGACAGATTATTTCACTTATAATTCACTGTAACACAATTCCAGTGGGTCAGAAGTTTACATACACTAAGTTGACTGTGCCTTTAAACAGCTTGGAAAATTCCAGAAAATTATGTCATGGCTTTAGAAGCTTCTGATAGGCTAATTGACATAATTTGAGTCAATTGGAGGTTTACCTGTGGATGTATTTCAAGGCCTACCTTCAAATTCAGTGCCTCTTTGCTTGACATCATGGGAAAATCAAAAGAAATCAGCCAAGACCTCAGAAAAATTAATTGTATACCTCCACAAGTCTGACTTTAAATGTATTTGGCTAAGATGTATGTAAACTTCCGACTTCAACTGTGAGTGTGATTTAATGATTATACATTTCCACATTGCTTTTGTCACAGGCCACACACACAACTCTCCTGACTCATCACTTCTCCTTTTCGTGCAGAAGTCCAGTGACCTTACTGACGTCCGTCTGTCTGACGTCCAGTGACCACAAGTGCCACTGTGAGCCAACCTTTAAAAAAATTAAAAAATAATTCATATATTTTTTTGAATTAGCTAGGCAAGTCAGTTAAGAACAAATTCTAATTTACAATGACGGCCTAGGAACAGTGGTTTAACTGCCTTGTTCAGGGGCAGAACGACAGATTTTTATTTCAGGGGCACAATGACTTCACTGAGTTAAGAGTTAAAGAGGGAATCCACTATACATTGTAAACCCCTCCTTTAGGAATGGGTATAAGCTTTTGGATGACTCCCGAGTGGCGTAGCGGTCTAAGGCACTGCTCCTCAGTGCTAGAGGCATCACCACAGACCCTGGTTCAATTCCAGGCTGTTTCACAACCAGCCGTGATTGGGAGTCCCATAGGGCAGCACACAATTGGCCCAGCATCGTGCAGGTTAGGGTTTGGCCATCATTGTAAATAAGAATTTGTTCTTAACTGACTTGCCTAGTTGAAGGTCAAATAACAAAACAGCCAAAGGTCTTGATTGACTTGATGGCTGTCATAGAAACCAATGGACAGAGGCCAAGCTTCTCACAATAATATCTGACGGTGCCAGCTCAGGCCGTCTTACATGTCTGCACGATGACAGAGTCAATATTGGAAAGTTGGCCGTTCTGCCAAATGGGAGACGTCCACTTTACAGACAGAGATAAACAGTTACCAATTTAGCTATGGTCACACACAGAAACAAATACTGTATTCAAACAGTTGATGTATACAGTAACGAGGGGAACAAAAAGGCATATTTGGCTCCTGATTATGTGATCTTTTTTGTCTGAGTGCTAACATGGATCCTCTTGTTTATAAGACCGATTTAAACATTCTAAAATATAGCAATGTCATTGAAAAGGCGCGTTTGACATTTGTGTGATATTTAGCGACACAATTGTGAACGAATTCACAGACACTCGTGTCCTCGTTCACCACAATGTATTTGCAACGCGAGATTGTTGTGCTTTGGTGCTTGGATACCAGATACTGACAAGTGTTGATTACTTTTCAACACTTCACCTGAGCGTCCCTGTGCTTATTGCGGAAAGGTCAGCAGACGTGGTAACTCCAGTCGAGACGCAAAAAGGTAATCCGTTAAATGAAAAGTTTGATTCTAATTGGTCAACCTTCCGCGAGAGTGGCAGTTGGAAAGGTCAGACATTGGTTAAGAGGAGAAGTGTAACACAAAGAGAATTCCACCCCCTGTAACTGTGGTAGGCAGGGATCCAGGGCAGAATTTTGTTTGGCGTGGATAACCTCCAGTGTCACATTGTGCGGGGGTCAAAGCCCAAACATTGTCCTATCGCTCTATCAACCCCCCCAACTCACATTTCTGGCAGGGCTCTGAGATCAAGACAGAGGGTTTAAAGGCAGAGGATATCAACTTCATGGGACTGATATGGGTGATATATGACTGGAGAGGGCAATATATGACTGGAGAGGGCAACAAGCTCTGTTGTCCTCCATGGTCCCAGTCACGGGATTGAGAACTGTTATGACCACCTTTTAATGACCGCATTATTAGGGGTCAGCAGGATGGTCTCTGAGACCCGAGGGGTTGGAAATTTTAGATTGTTGATTTGGACATGTGTAAATAAATACTAACACAACCTAACTTGCACAAACATACACAGTCTAGCTCATTAATTCATGTTGACATAATATTGAATGTGTACACACACACACACACACACACACACACACACACACACACACACACACACACACACACACACACACACACACACACACACACACACACACACACACACACACACACACACACCATTACGAATTATCTTTACGATTGCTCACACTTGACTCTCCTAAAGCCTAAAGTTCAACACCAGGCATGACCTGGGCAGTGTTGACAGTCAGAACTATGGCAGATTTGCTGAAATTCCCAGGCCGGACTGGGAGAGGCTGTTCGAAAAAAGCACATTATCATCTCTATATGCTCCACCATTTATACTATAGCGGACATAATGTGGCTCAAAGGTTAGACATAAGTGTGGTCAAGGACCCTCAAGCCAGGATAAGAGCCTTTATTTTGCGATTGCGATTTTACTTGTGATTATAGATAGAAACCCTTCGGTAAACTATAGAAATAGAATGGTCCATTCCTGACAGGCTGATCAGATTCAATTTCAGCCTCAGAGGCTGATAAGTCAGGAGGCTGCATTGTAGGCTGTTTCATAGGCAAGGCTCCTTGCAGGCAGATTAGCTGTCAAAGTGCTTTATATGCAGATGCATATCTGATCCAGGGGGTGAGCTCTATTCCTGTCAGGCTGATCAGATTCCACAGCAGCCTCAGAGGCTGATAAATGCGTTATAGGCTGTTTCATATGTAAGGCTCCAATGCAGCATCCTGACGTATCAGCCTCTGAGGCTGCTATTGAATCTGATCAGCCTGACAGGAATAGAGTGCATCCAGTCTTTATCATATACATAATGCATCTGCCTGCAATGACCTTTCCCTATGAAACAGCCTATAAAAGGCAGAATCCTGACTTATCAGCCTCTGAGGCTGCTATTGAATCTGATCTAGCTCTGAGGCTGCTATTGAATCTGATCAGGAATGGAGCTCACCCACTCTGTAAATGTAAATATTATCCATAAAACATGAAGTGTTGATTACAATTATACACATCAGTTACGCAAGCTAACAACCAGAATACATAACAAGCTAGCTAGCTAAGAAAACTACCTAGCTAACTAGCTACTTAGCTCGCTCACAAGACTAGCCAAGCTAGCTACTTTGATGCTTGCATGCGATTGGCTGTGGTCTTGTCAGGCATTGTTCAAGGCTTAAATGCCCCTCGAGGGCTTAGATGTCCCAAGAGCTCTTAGCTCAACGTAAGGGACATTTAGCTTGCTAACATTCTAACTTATAAATTGATATTGAGCTACAAACACAAGTGAAAGCATGATGTTAGCATGAACTGTACCATCCCTTAGTTTAGCAATCAATAACAAAAATATGTGCTGATCCACCGTAGGCTCTGCCGCCTCAATCACTCATCAATACGTCCACTTCTATTTATAGAGTTTATCTCATAATCTCGACAAAACAGCTTTTGTTATGTCGTGATCATGAGATAAATAAATTGTGATCTCGACATAACGAGGGAATAATTTTTTGATTCATATGTCCTCTGCACTTCCTTAGTTGTTTGGTCAAAGCATGCAGAGTGAATCTCGAGCACGAGGAACTGCCTGCTTGAGTGACGGGGCGAGGCTTGTTGTGTGTGGGATTGGGAAGTGTCCAAAAGATGAGAGACAGAGTACTCTGTCAGCTCGAGCAATAAAGTTAAAAAAAATTGCATTACAGACGTGGCATTTCAAAATATTGCAGCCTCTTTTGCTATGGTTATTGCCCATGTTTTGTCCTTAATTCAACTTTTTTTTACCCTGGACACTTTATCTAGATATGCAGGACCCCCCCAACAAACAAAAACCATTATGCTTTCTCATTGCAATCGCTGTACTCTTAATATACAGTACATCTATCGCCTTATGGTGAGGATAGCCAAGTTGCAAGCTTGGCTTAAGACACAATCATTAGGGAATTTAAGTGTAGGGAAGAATGATACAGTGTCTGTGCTACCAGTAAATACAGGTAGTAGTGTTAATTCCCCTGCACAGTCCCAGTAGCCGGACAATTTTGTCATAGCTTTTGGAGAGTAATGCTTTCGGCATGCTCAACTGGTGTCGCTCATTCAGCTGATAGAAACTTTTAACCGGTTTTCCCCACTAAGCAACGAGTCGGAGTCAGAGCCCGAGCCTTCTCAGGTCTCTCCTCCACCTGTTTCCCACCATTAGCTCTGAAAAATTGAACACCATAGTCATTTGCGACTCCATTAGACTTTAAAAAAATCATCCAGCGATCATACATTGTTTACCAGGGGTCAGGGCTGACCCATCTGAAGATGGTGCTGGCTGAGGCTAAAACTGGCGAGTGTAGATGGTATAGGGATATTGTTATCCACGACGAAATCAACAATGTAAGGATGAAACAGTCAGAGGTCCCCAAGCTGGAGGAGTGTTCTAATCTTATCTATCAACATAGACAGGGCTCTAACTATAGCTCCACAATGAGATAAAGTGCAGGCCACGTACATGTAGCAGGCTGTCAGCCAGCCTGCCAGCTTAGTGGAGTCTGCCACTAGCAGAGTCAGTGTAGTCAGCGCAGCTTTCCCCATTTAAGACCATGTCTGTGCCTCAAACTAGGTCGGGCAAAACTCAACATGGTGATGTTGCCTTTAGCAATCTCACTGGAATGAAGACCTCCTCCATTCTTGTCATTATTGAAAGAGATTGTGATAATATCTCACCTCTCAAAATAGGACTACTTAACGTTAGATCCCTCACTTCCAAGGCAGTCATAGTCAATGAATGAATCACTGATTATAACCTTGATGTGATTGGCCTGACTGAAACATGGCTTAAGCCTGATTAATTGAGGCCTCTCCTCCTGGTTACACTAGTGACCATATTCCGCAAAGGTGAAGGTGCTGCTAATATTTACGACAGAAAATAAAAATTTACGAGAAAAGAAAATTACTGCGTTTTCGTCTTTTGAGCTTCTAGTCATGAAATCTATGCAGCCTACTCAATCACTTCGTATAGCTACTGTGTACACGCCTCCTGGGCCTTAAGCAGCATTCTTCAATGAGTTCCCTGAATTCCTATTGGACCTTGTAGCCATGGCAGATAATATTCACATTTTTGGTGACACATGGAAAATTCCATAGACCCACTCTAAAAGTCTTTCGGAGCCATCATCAACTCAGTGGGTTATGTCCAACATGTCTCCGGACCTACGCATTGCCACAGTCATATCCTGGATCTAGTTTTGTTCCGTCGAATAAATATTCTGTATCTTAATGTTTTTCCTCATAATCCTAGACTTTCTTACCACCATTTTATTACATTTGCAATAACAACAAATAATCTGCTCAGACCACAACCAAGGATGATCAAAAGCTGTGTTATAAGTTTCACGAACAACACAAAGATTCCTAGATGCCCTTCCAGACTACCTCCACCTACCCAAGGATGTCGGAGTACAAATATCAGTGAACCACCTAACTGAGGATCTAAATTTAACCTTGTGTAATACCCTAGATGCAGTTGCACCTCTAAAAAACAAAAATTGGTCACAAGAAATTAGCTCCCTGGTATACAGAAATACCCGAGCCCTGAAGCAAGCATCCAGAAAATTGGAAAGGAAATGGCGCTCCACCAAACTGGAAATCTTCCACCTAGCTTGGAAAGACAGTACCATGCAATATGGAAGAGACCTCGCTGCTGCTCGTTCAGCCTACTTTTCCAACCTAATTGAGCAGAATAAAAACAATCCCACATGTATTATTGATACTGTCGCAAAGCCAACTAAAAGGCAGCATTCCCCAAGTGAGTATGGCCTTCACTTCACCAGTGATGAATTTATGAACTTCTTCAACGAAAAGTTAGTGTTCATTAGAAAGCAAATTACGGACTCCTCTTTTAATCTGCGTATTTCTTCAAAACTCAGTTGCTTGCACAGAACTGCCACAAGCTAGGATCAATGCAGCCACTCAAGTTTTTTTTAACCTGTATCTCTTGACACATTCATGAAAATAGGTATGGCCTTTAAACCTTCCAGCTACCTACTGGACCCTATTCCAACTAACCTACTAAAAGAGTTTGGCACTCCTATGTTGAAGATAATAAGTGGCTCCCTATCCTCAGGATGTGTACCAAACTCACTAAAAGTGGCAGTAATAAAGCCTCTGCTGAAAAAGTCAAACCTTGACCCAGAATTCTTTTTAAACTATTGGCCTATATCGAATCTCCCATTTCTCTTAATTGTTTGGGAAAAAGATGTTGCACAGCAACTCACTGCCTTCCTGAAGACAAATAATGTAAACCAGGCTGGTTTTAGACCACATCATAGTACTAAGACTGCACTCGTGAAGGTGTTAAATTACATTTTAATGACGTCAGACCAATACTCTGCATCTGTCCTCGTTCTCCTCGACCGTAGTGCCGATTTTGACACATTCTTTTGGATAGATTGAAAACCCTAACTGATCTACAAGGACAAGTTCTTGCCTGGTTTAGATCTTATCTGTCAAAGCTATCAGTTCATCTCTGTGGATGGTTTGTCCTCTGACAAATCAATGGTAAGTTTTGGTGTTCCTCGAGGTTCTGTTTTTGGACCACCCTTTTTTTCACTATACACTACCATTCAAAAGTTTGGGGTCACTTAGAAATCTCCTTGTTTTTTAAAGAAAAGCACATTTTTGGTCCATTATAACATCAAATTGATCAGAAATACAGTGTAGACATTATTAATGTTGTAATTGTAGCTGGAAACGGCAGATTTTTTAAAATGGAATATCTACAGTCGTGGCAAAAAGTTTTGAGAATGACACAAATATTCATTTCCACAAATTTTGCTGCTTCAGTGTCTTTAGATATTTTTGTCAATGTTACTATGGAAAACTGAAGTATAATTACAAGCATTTCATAAGTGTCAAAGGCTTTTATTGACAATTACATGAAGTTGATGCAAAGCGTCAATATTTGCAGTGTTGACACTTGTTTTTCAAGACCTCTGCAATCCACCCTGACATGCTGTCAATTAACTTCTGGGCCACATCCTGACTGATGGGAGCCCATTCTTGCATAATCAATGCTTGGAGTTTGTCAGAATTTGTGGGTTTTTGTTTGTCCACCCGCCTCTTGAGGATTGACCACAAGTTCTCAATGGGATTAAGGTCTGGGGATTTTCCTGGACATGGACCCAAAATATCGATGTTTTGTTCCCCGAGCCACTTAGTTATCACTTTTTTGCCTTATGGCAAGGTGCTCCATCATGCTGGAAAAGGCATTGTTCGTCACCAAACTGTTCCTGGATGGTTGGGAGAAGTTGCTCTCGGAGGATGTGTTGGTACCTTTCTTTATTCATGGCTGTGTTCTTAGGCAAAATTGTGAGTGAGTCCACTCCCTTGGCTGAGAAGCAACCCCACAAATGAATGGTCTCAGGATGCTTTACTGTTGGCATGACACAGGACTGATGGTAACGCTCACCTTGTCTTCTTCGGACAAGCTTTTTTCCGGATGCCCCAAACAATCGGAAAGGGGATTCATCAGAGAAAATGACTTTACCTCAGTCCTCAGCAGTCCAATCCCTGTACATTTTGCAGAATATCAGTCTGTCCCTGATGTTTTTCCTGGAGAGAAGTGGCTTCCTTGCTGCCCTTCTTGACACCAGGCCATCCTCCAAAAGTCTTTGCCTCACTGTGTGTGCAGATGCACTCACACCAGCCTGCTGTCATTTCTGAGCAAGCTCTGTACTGGTGGTTCCCCCGATCCCGCAGCTGAATCAACTTTAGGAGACGGTCCTGGCGCTTGCTGGACTTTCTTGGGCACCCTGAAGCCTTCTTCACAACAATTGAACCGCTCTCCTTGAAGTTTTTGATGATCCGATAAATGGTCGATTTAGGTGCAATCTTACTGACAGCAATATCCTTGCCTGTGAAGCCCTTTTTGTCCAAAGCAATGATGACGGCACGTGTTTCCTTGCAGGTAACCATGGATGACAGAGAAAGAACAATGATTCCAAGCACCACCCTCCTTTTGAAGCTTCCAGTCTGTTATTCGAACTCAATCAGCATGACAGAGTGATCTCCAGCCTTGTCCTCATCACTAACATGATGTCAGCTGGTCCTTTTGTGCCAGGGCTGAAATGCGGTGGAAATGTTTTTTGGGGATTGAGTTCATTTGCATGGAAAAGAGGGACTTAATTGCAATTCATCTGATCACTCTTCATAACATTCTGGAGTATATGCAAATTGCCATCATACAAACTGAGGCAGCAGACTTTGTGAAAATTAATATTTGTGTCATTTTCAACTTTTGGCTCTACATAGGCGTACAAAGGCCCATTTTCAGCAACCATCACGCCTGTGTTCAAAGAGCACGTTGTGTTAGCGAATCCAAGTTTATCATTTTAAAAGGCTAATTGATCATTAGAAAACCCTTTTGCAGTTGTGTTAGCACAGCTGAAAACTGCTGTGCTGATTTAAGGAAGCAACTAAACTGGCCTTTAGACTCGTTGAGTATCTGGAATCAGCATTTGTGGGTTTGATTACAGGCTCAAAATGGCTAGAAACAAAGACCTTTCTTCTGAAACTCATCAAGTCTATTCTTGTTCTGAGAAATTAAGGCTATTCCATGCAAGAAATTGCCAAGAAACTAAAGATCTCGTACAACGCTGTGAACGACTCCCTTCACAGAACAGTGCAAACGGGCACTAACCAGAATAGAAAGAGGAGTGGGAGGCCCTGGTGCACAAAAGAGGACAAGTACATTAGAGTGTCTAGTTTGAGAAACAGACGCCTCACAAGTCCTCAACTGGCAGCTTCATTAAATAGGACCCGCAAAACATCAGTCTCAATGTCAACAGTGAAGAGGCGACTCCGGGATGCTGGCCTTCTAGGCAGAGTTGCAAAGAAAAACCCATATCTCAGACTGGCCAAAGATTAAGATGGGCAAAATAACACAGACACTGGACAGAGGAACTCTCTCTCTTCCCTCCTAGGGCCATGCCCAAGGACAACCTTGCCTGATGACTCCTGGCTGACCCTGTCACCAGTCCACCTGGTCATACTTCTGTTCCAGTTTCTGCTGTTTTGCCTGTGACTATGGAACCTTGACCTGTTCACCGGACATGCAACCGTGTCCCAGACCTGGTGTTTTCGACCAGCTCTCTCTCTCCCTCTCCCTTCCTCTATCCCGCACCTGCTGTCTCAACCTCTGAATGCTCGGATATGAAAAGCCAACTGACATTTACTCCTGAGGTGCTGACATGTTGCACCCTCTACAACCACTGTGATTATTATTTGACCCTGCTGGTCATCTATGAACTTTTGAACATCTTGAATAATGATCTGGCCTTAATGGCTAGGTACTTTTATAATCTCCATCTGGCACAGCCAGAAGAGGACTGGCCACCTTTCACTGCCTGTGCCATTCTGTGTTCATGGTCGTTGCGCACATGTATTTGATTAAATTGATCACAAGTTTGCTAGTGAGCGATTTATTGCCCTGTTAAGAGCCTGATAATTGTATTGTAAACCAAGTTCACATTTTTTTTTTCTTGAGGAAATTATAACATACCTGTTTTGCCATGTTGAAGGTTTTTATGCAAACACTTGAGTTATGGGTATGTCGGCACATTTTTGATCAAGGAAAGTCAATGAAATATGTTTCCTTACACAATCCCATTAACTTTATCTGAGGAAGGGCCTTTTTCCCTTTATTCAGATTACACCTGCTCACTTTCGGTTGTTTGATAAGGAGATATCCTCCAAAATAACATGATTTTTTAAACAAGCCTTAGAAAGTTGGTTGCAATTTCAGTTTAATCCACCTGAAAGGACGGAAGAAATAGTACAACAAATATTGTTGTTAAATTCAAATATAGTAATTGATTAAAAAAAATGTATTTATCGAAGACATTTTTAAAAAAGGTATAATTTTAGTGAATGATATCATAAATAGGACTGGTGGAGTAATGTCACACATGCAGCTAACACAGACATATGGAAATGTCTGCTCTACCCAAAATTACAACCAATTAATTGCAGCATTACCACAAATATGGAAGAGGCAAGTAGAAGGGGAAAAAAGTAAGGAACTTGTATGTCGGCCCTATATTAAAGAACATAAATGGTTAAAGAAAAGTGTGATAAATAAAAACATATACCAATTTCATTTAAGGACCAAAAAACTGACAGCTGTGCCATATAAATTGCAAAATAGTTTGGAAGAGATTTTCGATGTACCCATTCCATGGCACATGGTTTATGAATTGATACGCAAAACAGCGCCGGATTCAAAACTTCAAATTTTTCAATTTAAATTACTATACAAAATTCTTGCAACTAATAGAATGTTATATATATGGGGGATACAATCTTCCCAGCTCTGCAGATTCTGCTGTGAGGAGGCAGAGTCATTAGATCATTTATTTTGGTATTGTCCATATATAGCTCGCTTTTGGTCACAGGTCCAGGAATGGCTGAAGAATTGCAACATTTGCCTAGAACTAACGATACAGATAGCAATACTGGGTGATTTGAAAAGCCATAGTCAATCAATCAATAATATAATAATTATTTTAGCAAAAATGTTTCTTTTTAATTTACAATCTGTAGAACTTATGAGAATAGGAAGGTTCAATTATTTTGTGAAGCACAGTTGAAAAATATATGGCAAATAGAAATCCGAAATGGATGATGTTGAGAGATAGATGGGAGGGGTTGAATGGAGCTGAAGGGTGGGACTAATAACAAGATAAACAATGTAAAGCATACGGGATCTGTAAAATGCATATAGGTTCAGAACTTTTGTGAAATAGCACAGTTACAAATAGAAATCAAACTGGATGGACATCAGAAATAGAGGAAGGACTAAGAACAAACAAGAGAGAACTATTGTAAAGTAGACTGTGTCTGTAAAATGTGTATAAGATGTATAAATTGAAGGTAAAAGCAGAAGTGTTTATTACACTGCTCAAAAAAATAAAGGGAACACTTAAACAACACAATGTAACTCCAAGTCAATCACACTTCTGTGAAATCAAACTGTCCACTTAGGAAGCAACACTGATTGACAATAAATTTCACATGCTGTTGTGCAAATGGAATAGACAAAAGGTGGAAATTATAGGCATTTAGCAAGACACCCCCAAAAAAGGAGTGATTCTGCAGGTGGTGACCATAGACCACTTCTCAGTTCCTATGCTTCCTGGCTGATGTTTTGGTCACTTTTGAATGCTGGCGGTGCTCTCACTCTTGTGGTAGCATGAGACGGAGTCTACAACCCACACAAGTGGCTCAGGTAGTGCAGTTCATCCAGGATGGCACATCAATGCGAGCTGTGGCAAAAAGGTTTGCTGTGTCTGTCAGCATAGTGTCCAGAGCATGGAGGCGCTACCAGGAGACAGGCCAGTACATCAGGAGACGTGGAGGAGGCCGTAGGAGGGCAACAACCCAGCAGCAGGACCGCTACCTCCGCCTTTGTGCAAGGAGGTGCACTGCCAGCGCCCTGCAAAATGACCTCCAGCTAAGAGTAGCTACTCTACTTTTTATTTTTCTTCCACCCCAGTACCAGGATGCCGCTCTGGTCTGGTAGAAGTGTCTCCGCCGTGTCGGTTCTCCACAGCTGACTGGCAGGTGCTAGGCAGGGTTCCATCCCCGAAGGGGTCTCCCACTTCCCTGGAGAACGGAGCTGATCTCGACCCAACTAACCAGCCGTGGAGGTATGTCACTCGCCGTGGAAGTCGAAGAAGGCGTCCTCTGACAACGGGGGGCTCCATGGAGATGTTGAGCACGGACCAGAAACAGCTTTGCCGCCCTGGATCCAGAGGTTCCGGCGCCTTCGTCCGTGGTGGCTTACCAATCAAGATCGGATCCGGAGGTACCTGTGTCTTCGTCCTCGGCTCTGTCTCCCTCTCCGGTGGCTTCTACCTCGGGTTCAGATCCTAGGAGCTCCCAGCCTCACCAGACCGTGAAGCTGCCTGAGAGACCGGCCCATTCTACATCACCAGCTGTCATCATAGGCAGCTCTATGCTGAGAAACATCTCGTTCCCCAAGGCAAAAACCCTGTGCTACCAAGGAGCACAAGTACAGGACATAACAAGGCTGCTTCCGACTGTTCTACCACAGATGCAGGGAGCTGACACTGACACTCATAGTCCATGTGGGGTCAAACAACATCAGGAGGGCTAGCTCAGAACATTTGAAAATGGATTTTAAAGAACTGATAATAATAATAAATAATTTCAGGTCCAGTACCATCGTTGGGCCGCGGGTGTGAAAGATTCAGCAGACTGCTGGCATTACACATCTGGAAAAGACTACTTTAGCTCTGCTGGAGTCACTTTTATTGATAACTTTGACACCTTCTGGAAACAGAAGATACTCTACAGGAATGACAGAGTAATCATCTTGGCTCCTGGACTCTGTCCACGCATTTCAAAGCTGTGTTGAAACAATGACTGGTAAATGATCCAAGACCAGCTTAGTTAACTTCTCTGGGATATGTGGGACGCTAACGTCCCACTTGGCCAAAAGCCAGTAAAAATGCAGAGCGCCAAATTCAAATAAATTACTATAAAAATGAAACTTTCATGAAATCACACATGAAAAATACCAAATTAAAGCTACACTTGTTGTGAATCCAGCCAACATGTCTGATTTCAAAAAGGATTTACGGCGAAAGCACACCTTGCGATTATGTTAGCTCAGTACATAGCCACAGAAAAACACAGCCATTTTTCCAGCCAAAGAGAGGAGTAACAAAAAGCAGAAATACAGAAAATTAATCACTAACCTTTGATGATCTTCATATGTCCCATAAACATCACAAATGGTCCTTGTGTTCGATTAATTCCGTCGATATCTATCCAAAATGTAAATTTATTTGGCGCGTTTGAGCCAGAAAAACACTGGTTCCAACTCGTGAAACATGACTACAAAATATCTCAAAAGTTACCTGTAAACTTTGCCAAAACATTTCAAACTACTTTTGTAATACAACTTTAGGTATATCAGTGACACTGATTCAAAATGGCCATACTTCTTCATTACACAAAGGAAAAACCCTCAACCAATTTCTAAAGACAGTTGACATCCAGTGGAAGTGGTAGGAACTGCAAGAAGGTCAATTAGAAATCTGTATTCTCAATAAAAATTCATTGAAAAGAGAGTGACCTCAAAAAAAAAAAAATCTGAATGGTTTGTCCTCGGGGTTTCGCCTGCTAAATAAGTTCTGTTATACTCACAAACATGATTCAAACAGTTTTAGAAACTTCAGAGTGGTTTCTATCCAAATGTACTAACAATATGCATATCTTATCTTCTGGGGATGAGTAGCTGGAAGTTGAATTTGGGTATGCTTTTCATCCAAACGTGAAAATGCTGCCCCCTATCCTAGAGAAGTTCATCCCTACCATTGTGACAATGAGTCGTCATAATGCTGCATCAAATATACATGATCTTAGGGGCATTGGCAAATACAATGTAAGTCATTTAATTATTGTACCCCTAATTGCACCGAATACATCTGTTGATCCTACAGCTATTGTAAGCAGTAATCATGAGCCTATAAACCAGTTACACTGTTAGCACTGAGGAGGTGTGCAATAGTAGGAAGACCACTTTGTGCTGCTCACCCTGCACTATCAACTCCAATGTAAATAACACGAGTAAGTCCACCTCTGATAGGCTTCACAGTGAAGCATTAAAAACAATCAAGCAACCCAGAAAAGTGCTAAAAATAGCCCATATTAACATATGTAGCCTAAGAAACAAGGTCCATGAAGTCAATAACTTGCTTGTAACAGATGACATTCATATTATATCTCTGAAACTCACTTCGATAATGCCTTTGATGATACAGTGGTAGCAATACATGGTTATAACATCTACCGAAATGCCAACAGAGGCGGTGTTGCAGTCTATATTCAGAACCACATTCCTGTAAAGCTTAGAGACGATCAAATGTTAAATACTGTTGAATATGGCTACAGGTTAATCTGCCTCACCTAAAGCCCATTCTTGTGGGAAGCTGCTATAGACCACCAAGTGTTAACAGTCAGTATCTGGATAATATATGTGATATCAACAGAGAAATATATTTTCTGGGTGATTTTAAATATTGACTGGCTCTCATCAAGCTGCCCACCCAAGAAAAAACTTCAAACTGTAACCAGTGCCTGCAACCTGGATCAGGTTGTCAGTCAACCTACCAGGGTAGTTACAAACAGCACACTAATTAAATCATCAACATGTATTGATCACGTCTTTACTAATGCTGCAGATATTTGCTTTAAAGCAGTATCCAAATCCATAGGATGTAGTGATCACAATATAATAGCCATATCTAGGAAAACCAAAATTCCAAAGGCTGGGCCTAATATAGTGTATAAGAGGTCATTCAATATGTTTTGTAGTGATTCATATGTTGATGATGTAAAGAATATTGGCTGGTGTGTAATGAGGAGCATTAGACACTGCACTTGACGCATTTATGAAACTACGTATTCCAGTTACTAATAAGCACACACCCATTAAGAAAATGACTGTAAAAACTGTTAAGCCCCCTTGGATTGATGAGGAAAAATGTTATGGTTGAGAGGGATGAGGCTAAAGTTATGGCAGGTTAAGTCTGGTAACCCAACTGATTGTCAAACATACTGCAAATTAAGAAATCATGTGACTAAACTAAATAAAAAGAAAAGGAAACTACACTATGAAACAAATATAAATTATATAAAGAATGATAGGAAAAAGCTTTGGGGCACCTAAAATGAAATTTTGGGAAAAAAGACAACTTGGCTCCTTCATTCATTGAATCAGATTGTCACGTTCCTGACCTGTTTTCTGTTATTTTTGTATGTGTTTAGTTGGTCAGGGCGTGAGTTGGGGTGGGCATTCTATGTTTTGTGTTTCTATGTTTAGGTCATTTGTAATTAGCCTTATATGGTTCTCAATCAGGGACAGGTGTTTGACGTTTCCTCTGATTGAGAACCATATAAAGGTAGGCTGTTCACACTGTTTGTTTGTGGGTGATTGTCTTCCGTGTCTGTGTATGTTGCACCACACGGGACTGTTTCGGTTTGTTCGTTCGTTTGTTGTAGTCTGTACCTGTTCGTGCGTTCTTCGTGTTATATGTAAGTTCTCATAGTTCAGGTCTGTCTACGTTCGTTTGTTATTTTGTAGTTTGTTGAAGTGTTTTCGGTTTTCGTCTTTACTTTAATAAACTTCATTATGTCAAATTATCACGCTGCGCTTTGGTCCAATCCCTACTCCTCCTCTTCTTCCGAAGAGGAGGAGGACAACCGTTACACAGATGGCTCATTCATCACAAAGCCCACTGATATTGCAAACTACTTTAATGACTTTTTCATTGGCAAGTGTAACGATTGTCGTCTGGAGAAGGAGAGGAGGACCAAGGTGCAGCGTGGTAAGTGGTCATATTATTTAAGAAAATACAAAAACACTTGACAAACAACAAAAACGACAAACGAACAGTCCTGAAAGGTGAAACAAAACACTAAACAGGAAACAACCACCCACACACAAAAGTGGGAAAACAGGCTACCTAAATATGGCTCCCAATCAGAGACATAAAAAGAAACTAAGTGAAATATAACGAAAACCGAAACAGTCCTGAATGGTGACACAAACACAAAAACAGGAAACAACCACCCAGCCTCTGATTGGGAACCACACCAGGCCAAACACACAGAAACAGAAAACCTAGACCTACAACATAGAATACCCAGACATAGAATACCCACCCACATCACACCCTGACCAAACTAAAAATAGAAACATACAAAGCAATCTACGGTCAGGGCGTGACAGCAAGATAAGAAAACTTAGGGATGACATGCCAGCAACAAACGCTGACACTACACTTCCAAGTATATCAGACCAAATTATGAAAGAGAAAAATTGTACTTTTGAATTCCGTAAAGTCAGTGCGAAAGAGGTGAAAAAATGATTGTTGTCTATCAACAATGACAAGTCACCAGGGTCTGACAATCTGGATGGAAAATTACTGAGGAAAGTCGCAGACAATATTGCCACTCCTATTTGCCACATCTTCAATTTAAGCTTTAAAGTCATTCCGCTACCCAAGAATAGTAAAGTCCCCTTTACTGGCTCAAATAGCCGACCAATCAGCCTGTTACCAACCCTTAGTAAACTTCTGGAAAAAATAGTGTTTGACCAGATACAATGCTATTTCACAGTAAACAAATTGACAACAGAATTTCCACATGCTTATAGGGAAGGACACTCAACAAGCACAGCACTTACACAAATGACTGATGATTGGCTGAGAGAAATTGATGATAAAATGATTGTAGGCGCTGTCTTTTTAGACAGCTTTTGACATTTACTGATCATGGTCTGCTGCTGGAAAAACGTATGTGTTATGGCTTTCCAGCCCCTGCTATAATGTGGATAAAGAGTTACTTGTCTAACAGAACACAGAGGGTGTTCTTCAATGGAAGCCTATCAAATATAATCCATTTAGAATCAGGAATTCCCCAGGGTAGCTGTTTAGGCCCCTTCCTTTTTTTCAAATTTTACTAACGACATGCCACTGACTTTGAGTAAAGCCAGAGTTTCTATGTATGCGGATGACTCAACACTATACACGTCAGCTACTACAGCAACTGAAATGACTGCAACACTCAACAAAGAGCTGCAGTTAGTTTCAGAGTGGGTGGCAAGGAATAAGTTATCCCTAAATATTTCTAAAACTAAAAGCACTGTATTTGGCACAAAACACTCACTAAACCCTAAACCTCAAATATATCTTGTAATAAATAATCTGGAAAATTGAGCAAATTGAGATGATTAAACTGCTTGGAGTAACACTAGATTGTAATCTGTCATGGTCAAAACATATTGATGCAGTAGTAGTTAAGATGGGGAGAAGTCTATAATAAAGTGATGCTCTGCCTTCTTAACAACAGTATCAACAAGGCAGGTCCTGAACTAAATTATCACTGATCATAATCTTGATGTGATTGGCCTGACTGAAACAGGGCTTAAGCCTGATGAATTTACTGTGTTAAATGAGGCCTCACCTCCTGGTTACACTATTGACCATATCCCCCGCGCATCCTGCAAAGGCGGATGTGTTGTTAACATTCACGAGAGCAATTCAATTTACAAAAAAAAGACTGCGTTTTCATCTTTGAGCTTCTAGTCATGAAATCTATGCAGCCTATTCAATCGCTTTTTATAGCTACTGTTTACAGGCCTCCTGGGCCATATGCATTCCTCACTGAATTCCTATTGGACCTTGTAGTCATGGCAGATAATATTCACATTTTTGGTGACTTTAATATTAACATGGAAAAGTACACAAACCCCCTCCAAAAGGCTTTCAGAGCCATCATCGACTAAGTGAGTTTTGTCCAAAATGTCTCCGGACCTACTCATTGCCACAGTCATACTCTGGACCTAGTTTTGTCCCGTGGAATAAATGTTGTGGATCTTAATGTTTTTCCTCATAATCCTGGACTTTCGGACCACCATTTTATTTAGTTTGCAATCGCAACAAATCTGCTCAGACCCCAAACAAGGATCATCAAAAGTAGTGCTATAAATTCTCGGACAACCCAAATATTTCCAGATGCCCTTCCAGACTCCCTCCACCTACCCAAGGTCATCAGAGTACAAAAATCAGTTAACCCCCTAACTGAGGAACTCAATTAAACCTTGCGTTATACCCTAGATGCAGTCGCACCTCTAAAAACAAAAAAACATTTGTCATATGAAACTAGCTCCCTGGTATACAGAAAATACCCGAGCTCTGAAGCAAGCTTCCAGAAAATTGGAACAGAAATGGCGCTACACCAAACTGGAAGTCTTCCAACTAGCTTGTAAAGACAGTACCGTGCAGTATCGAAGAGCCCTCACTGCAGCTCGATCATCCTATTTTTTTCCAACTTAATTGTGGAAAATAAGAACAATCCAAAATGTATTTTTGATACTGTTGCAAAGTTAAATAAAAAGCAGCATTCCCAAAAGAGGATAGCTTTCACTTCAGCAGTGATCAATTCCTGAACTTCTTTGACGAAAAGATCATGATCATTAGAAAGCAAATTACGGACTCCTCTTTAAATCTGCGTATTCCTCCAAAGCTCAGTTGTCCTGAGTCTGCACAACACTGCCAGGACCTAGGATCAAGGGAGACACTCAAGTTTTTTTTAAACTACAGTGGCTTGCAAAAGTATTCACCCCCTTGGCATTTTTCCTATTTTGTTGCCTTACAACCTGAAATTAAAATAGATTTTTGTGGGATTTGTATCATTTGATTTAAACAACATGCCTACCACTTTGAAGATGCAAAATATTTTTGGGTGAAACAAACAAGAAATAAGACCAAAAAACGACTTGAACGTGCATAACTATTCACCCCCCCAAAAGTCAATACTTTGTAGAGCCATCTTTTGCAGCAATTACAGCTGCAAGTCTCTTGGGATATGTCTCTATAAGCTTGGCACATCTAGCCACTGGGATTTTTGCCCATTCTTCAAGGCAAAACTGCTCCAGCTCCTTCAAGTTGGATGGGTTCCGCTGGTGTACAGCAATCTTTAAGTCATACCACAGATTCTCAATTGGATTGAGGTCTCGGCTTTGACTAGGCCATTCCAAGACATTTAAACGTTTCCTCCTAAACCACTCAAGTGTTGCTTTAGCAGTATGCTTAGGGTCATTGTCCTGCTGGAAGGTGATCCTTCGTTGCAGTCTCAAATCTGAAACAGAAGACTGAAACAGGTTTCCCTCAAGAATATCCCTGTATGTAGAGCCATCCGTCATTCCTTAAATTCTGAACAATTTCCCAGTCCCTGCCGACGAAAAACATGATGCTGCCACCACCATGCTTCACTGTGGGGATGGTGTTCTCAGGGTGATAAGAGGTGTTTGGGTTTGCGCCTGACATAGCGTTTTCCTTGATGGCCAAAAATATCAATTTTAGTCTCATCTTTTTAGTACCTTCTTCCATATGTTTGGGGAGTCCAAACCTGTTTGCTTATTTTTTTCTTTAAGCAATGGCTTTTTTCTGGCCAATCTTCCATAAAGCCCAGCTCTGTAAAGTGTACGGCTTAAAGTGGTCCTATGGACAGATACTCCAATCTCCACTGTGGAGCTTTGCAGCTCCTTCAGTGTTATCCTTGGTCTCTTTCTTGCCTCTCTGATTATTGCCCTCCTTGCCTTGTCTGTGAGTTTTGGTGGGCAGCACTCTCTTGGCAGGTTTGTTGTGGTGCCATATTCGTAAAAAAATTTAATAATGGATTTAAATGGTGCTCCGTGGGATGTTCAAAGTTTCCGATATTTTTTATAACCCAACCCAAATCTGTACTTCTCCACAACTTTGTCCCTGACCTGTTTGGAGAGCTCCTTGGTCTTCATAGTGTCGCTTGTTAGGTAGTGCCGCTTGCTTCGTGGTGTTGCAGACTCTGGAGCCTTTCAGAACAGATGTGTGTGTGTGTATATATATATATATATATATATATATATATATATATATATATATATATATATATATATATATATATATATATATATATATATTACTCAGATCATGTGACTTTTAGATTGCACACAGGTGGATTTTATTTAACTAATTATGTGACTTCTATAGGTAATTGGTTGCACCAGATCTTATTTTGGGGCTTCATAGCAAAGGGAGTGAATACATACGCACGCACCACTTTTTCGTAAAAAAAATAAAAACTTGGACAATTTTTTGTATGTCCATTACATGAAATCCAAATTAAAATCCATTTAAAACTTCATATGGCTGCAATCCCGCTAGTGGGATCGATATGACAACAGCCAGTGAAAGTGCAGGGCGCCAAATTCAAAAAGCAGAAATCTCACAATTAAAATTCCTCAGACATACATGTGTCTTATACTATTTTAAAAGTAATCTTGTTGTTAATCCCACCAAAGTGTCCGATTTCAAATATGCTTTTCAGCGAAAGCACTACAAACGATTATGTTAGGTCACACCAAACCACAATAAGCACAGCCATTTTTCCAGCGAAAGATAGCTTTCACAAAAAGCAGAAATATAGCTAAAATTGATCACTAACCTTTGATGATCTTCATCAGATGACACTCATAGGACTTCATGTTACACAATACATGCATGTTTTGTTTGATAAAGTTCATATTTATATAAAAAAATCTGAGTTTACATTGGCGCTTTACATTCACTAGTTCCAAAAACATCCAGTGATAGTGTATAGCCACATCGTTTCAACAGAAATACTCATCATAAATGATGATAATACAAGTTATACATGTGGAATTATAGATATACCTCTCCTTAATGCAACCGCTGTGTCAGATTTCAAAAAAACTTTACGGAAAAAGCAAACCATGCAATAATCTGAGACGGCGCTCAGAACATTAGTAAAATTAGCCGCCATGTTTTAGTCAACAGAAACCAGAAAATACATGATAAATGTTTCCTTACCTTTAATGATATTCATCAGAATGCATTCCCAGGATTCCCAGGTCCACAATAAATGCTTGATTTGTTCGATAATGTCCGTTATTTATGTCCAATTAGCTACTTTGGTTAGCGCGTTTGGTAAACAATTCAAAGTCACAAAGCGCGTCCACTATAACGTGACGAAATGTCCAAAGGTTCCATAACAGTCAGTAGAAACATGTCAAACGATGTATTGAATCAATCTTAAGAATGTTGTTAACATACATCTTGAATACCGTTCCAACCGGAGAATTACATTGACTTCAGTTGAGCGATGGAACGGAGCTGCCTATCACGTGAACGTGCGTGGTCAAAGCATGGTCAGCTCGTGGCAGTGGTGACTAATTCCTGTCTCCTTCGGCCCCCCTTCACATTAGAGTCATCAGACAAAGTTCTATTGACTGTTGACATCTAGTGGAAGCCGTAGGAAGTGAAAACTCATCCATATCTCGCTGTAATTTCAATGAGAGCTTGGTTGAAAATCTGCCACCCTCAGAAAAAATTCAAACAGGAAGTGGAACTTCTCAGGTTTTTGCTTGCCATATGAGTTCTGTTATACTCACAGACATAATGCAAACAGTTTTAGAAACTTCAGAGTGTTTTCGATCCAAATAGACTAATAATATGCAAATATTAGCAACTGTGACTGAGGAGCAGGCCGTTTACTCTGGGCACCTCTGTGCACCTTTCATGCAAGCTACTCAATACTGCCACTGCAGCCATAAGAAGTTAAATTACATGTTGTAATGAAACAAAATAGGAAAAACGCCAAGGGTGGTGAATACTTTTGCAAGGCACTGTATATCTCTTGACACAATGATGAAAATAATCATGGCCTCTAAACCTTCAAGCTGGACCATATTCCAACTAAACTACTGAAAGAGCTGCTTCCTGTGCTTGGCCCTCCGATGTTGAATAAACGTCTCTCTATCCACCGGATGTGTACCAAACTCACTAAAAGTGGCAGTAATAAAGCCTCTCTTGAAAAAGCCAAACCTTGACCCAGAAAATATAAAAAACTATCGGACTATATCGAATCTCTCATTCCTCTCAATTATTTTATGAAAAAGTCTGTTGCGCAGACACTCACTGCCTTCCTGAAGACAAACAATGTATACGAAACGCTTCAGTCTGGTTTTAGACCCCATCATTGCACTGAGACTGCACTTGTGAAGGTGGTAAATTACCTTTTAATGGCGTCAGACCGAGGCTCTGCATCTGTCCTCGTGCTCCTAGACCTTAGTGCTGCTTTTGATACAATCGATCACCACATTCTTTTGGAGAGATTGGAAACCCAAATTGGTCTACACGGAGAAGTTCTGGCCTGGTTTAGATCTTATCTGTCGGAAAGATATCAGTTTGTCTCTGTGGATGGTGTGTCCTCTGACAAATCAACTGTACATTTCAGTGTTCCTCGAGGCTCCGTTTTAGGCCCACTATTGTTTTCACTATATATTTGACCTCTTGCTGATGTCATTCGAAAACATAATGTTAACTTTCACTGCTATGTGGACGACTCACAGCTGTACATTTCGATGAAACATGGTGAAGCCCCAAAATTGCCCTCCTGGAAGCCTGTGTTTCAGACATAAGGAAGTGGATGGCGGCAAATGTTCTGCTTATAAACTCGGACAAAACAGAGATGCTAGTTCTAGGTCCCAAGAAACAAAGAAATCTTCTATTGAAGATGACAATTAATCTTGATTGTTGTACAGTCGTCTCAAAGAAAACGGTGAAGGACCTCGGCGTTACTCTGGACCCTGATCTCTCTGTTTCAAAGACTGCTTTTTTCCATCTACGTAACATTGCAAAAATCTGAAACTTTCTGTCCAAAAAGGATGCATAAAAATGAATCCATGCTTTTGTCACTTCTAGGTTAGACTACTGCAATGCTCTACTTTCCGGCTACCTGGAAAAAACACTAAATAAACTTCAGTTAGTGTTAAACACGGCTGCTAGAATCTTGACTAGAACCAAAACATGTGATCATATCATTCCAGTGCTAGCCTCTCTACACTGGCTTCCTGTTAAGGCTAGGGCTGATTTCAAGGTTTTACTGCTAACCAACAAAGCATTATGTGGGCTTGCTCCTACCTATCTTTCTGATTTGGTCCTACCTACAGGTACGCTGCAGTCACAAGGCACAGGCCTCCTTACTGTCCCTAGAATTTCTAAGCAAACAGCTGGAGGCAGGGCTTTCTCCTATAGAGCATTTTTATGGAATGGTCTGCCTACCCATGTGAGAGACGCAGACTCGGTCTTGACCTTTAAGTCTTTAATGAAGAGTCATCTCTTCAGTAGGTTCTATGATTGAGTGTAGTCTGGCCCAGGAGTGTGAAGGTGAACGGAAAGGCACTGGAGCAACGAACTGCACTTGCTGTCTCTGCCTGGCCAGTTCCCCTCTCTCCACTGGGATTCTCTGCCTCAAACCCTATTATACTGGCTTAATGGTGCTCTTCCATGCCGTCCCTAGGAGGCGGACAGGACGATCACGTCAGTGACTCAACCCACTCAAGTGGCGCACCCCTCCTAGGGACTGCATGGAAGAGCACCCTTGGGTTCGTGCCGTGGGGGAGATCTTCGTGGGCTATACTCGGCCTTGTCTCAGGATAGTAAGTTGATGGTTGTAGATATCCCTCTAGTGGTGTGGGGGCTATATCCTGCCTGTTTGGCCCTGTTTTGGGTATCATGTCTCAGGACCATGTCTCAGGACTACCTGGCCTGATGACTCCTTGCTGTCCCCAGTCCACCTGGTCGTGCTGCTGTTCCAGTTTCAACTGCGGCTATGGAGCCCTGATATGTTCACCGGACGTGCTACCTTGTCCCAGACTTGCTGTTTTCAACTCTCTAGAGACAGCAGGAGCAGTAGAGATACCATGAATGATCGGCTATGAAAAGCCAACTGACATTTACTCCTGAGGTGCTGACCTGTTGCACCCTCTACAACCACTGTGATTATTATTATTTGACCCTGTTGGTCATCTATGAACATTTGAACATTTTGGCCATGTTCTGTTATAATCTCCACCCGGCACAGCCAGAAGAGGACTGGCCACCCCTCATAGCCTGGTTCCTCTCTAGGTTTCTTCCTAGGTCCTGGCCTTTCAAGAGTTTTTCCTAGCCACCATGCTTCTACACCTGCATTGCTTGCTGTTTGGGGTTTTAGGCTGGGTTTCTGTACAGCACTTTCTGACATCAGCTGATGTAAGAAGGGCCTTATAAATACATTTGATTGATTGATTGGTCCTACAGGCCCTAGTTTTGTCACATCTTGAATTCTGTTCAGTTGTGTGGTCAGGTGCCACAAAAAAGGACTGCAATTGGCTCAGAACAGGGCAGCACAGCTGGCCCTTGGATGTACACAGAGAGCTAATATTAATTAGATGCATGTCTTCATCACTACTTTTATTTATGAGAGGTATTGACATGTTGAATGCACCAAGCTGTCTATCTAAACTACTGGCACACATCTTGGACACCCATGCATGCCCCTCAAGACATGCCACAAAAGGTCTCTTCACAGACCCCAATTCCAGAACAGACTATGGGAGGCACACAGTACTACATAGAACCATGACTACATGGAACTCTATTCCACATCAAGTAACTGATGCAAGCAGTAAAACTTGATTTAAAAAAAAATGATAAAAAAAAAACAGCGGGGACTGTGAAGCAACACAAACATTGGCACAAACACACACACACACACACACACACACACACACACACACACACACACACACACACACACACACACACACACACACACACACACACACACACACACACACACACACACACACACACACACACACGATAACATACGCACTATACATACACATGGATTTAGTACTGTAAATATGTGGTGGAGTAGAGGCCTGAGGGCACACAGTGTGTTAAATCTGTGAATG
The DNA here is from genome assembly GCF_016432855.1 of Salvelinus namaycush. Taxonomy (NCBI): domain Eukaryota; kingdom Metazoa; phylum Chordata; class Actinopteri; order Salmoniformes; family Salmonidae; genus Salvelinus; species Salvelinus namaycush. The sequence goes on along the minus strand of NC_052343.1, from coordinate 3,135,119 downwards.
TATTGTAATGTTTTAAAATTGTGTAAACTGCCTTAATTTTGCTGGACCCCAGGACGAGAAGCTGCTGCTCTGGCAGCATCTAATGGGGATCCATAATAAATACAAATACCTGTCTCCCTCCTCATCGCCCCTGGGACTGTGCCATTGACCTGTTTTCCAGTACTACACCTCCGCGCAGATGCATCTACCCTCTGTCGGTGGCTGAGACCCAGGCCATGGAGGACTACATTCAAGAGGCGCTCCAACAGGATTTAATCCACAGGTCCACGTTCCCTGCGTCGGCTGGTTTCTTCTTCGTGGCCAAGGAGGGAGGATTACGCCCTTGTTATCGATTACCGCGGACTCAATGACATCGCCCAGGTTCTAAGAACATCAAGGCCGATGCCCTGTCCCGTGTCTACGATTCGGGAGAGGCTCCTGCCCAGAAGTCACCCATAATCCCATCCTCCCGAGTCGTGGATGCAGTGGTTTGGGACATAGATGTGGACATCCGCCAGGCTCCAGAGAGGGAGCCCGCACCCCGGAATTGTCCTCCCTGCGCGCATCTACGTTCTCACCAGGATAAGGGAGAGTACTAACCACCGGTCCTGGGATTCATCATTACGCACACCTGGCACTCATCATTACGCACACCGGTGAATCATTATGATCATTATGATTCACACCTGGACTCCATTAACTTCATAATTTCCTCCCCTTTATATGTCACTCTCCCATGTTCCCTCACCAGGTGGTATAATTCTTGTGTATCGATGTTCTTGTGTATCGGCGGTTTTGCTGTTTTATTAAAACGTTTCACCGCCCATCATTACACATTTCAAGGGGTGTCCACATACTTTTGTATATACAGTCCATTTGGAAAGTATTCAGACCCCTTGACTTTTCCCACATTTTGTTACGTTACAGCCTTATTCTAAAATGTATGTAAAAAAATGTTTTAGCCTCAATCTACACACAATACCCCACAATAAAAAGACAAAAAAATATGTTTTATGTATTAAAAATAAACATTTACGTAAGTATTCAGACCCTTTACTCAGTACTTTGTTGAAGCACCTTAGGAAGTAATTACAGCCTCAAGTCTTCTTGGGTATGACGCTACAAGCATGGCACACCTGTATTTGGGGAGATTCTCCACTTCTTTGCAGATCCTCTCAAGCTCTGTCAGGTTAGATGGGGATCGTCGCTGCACAAGTCCAGGCTCTGGCTGGATCACTCAAGTACATTCAGACTTGTCCCAAAGCCACTCCTGCGTTGTCTTGGCTGTGTGCTTAAGGCTGTTGTCCTGTTAGTATGAGGTCCTGAGCACTCTGGAGCAGGTTTTCATCAAGGATGTCTCTGTACTTTGCTCCGTTCATCTTTCCCTCGATCCTGACTAGTCTCCTAGTCCCTGCTACTGAAAAACATCCCCACAGCATGATGCTGCCACCACCGTGCTTCACCGTAGGGATGGTGCCAGGTTTCCTCCAGACGTGATTCTTGCCATTCAGACCAAAGAGTTGAATCTTGGTTTCATCAGACCAGAGAATCTTGTTCCTCATTGAGAGTCTTTAGGTGCAAATGTAACCGATGTGAAATGGCTAGCTAGTTAGCGGGGTGCGCGCTAGTAGCGTTTCAATCTGTGACATCACTCACTCTGAGACCCTGAAGTAGTTGTTCTCCTTGCTCTCCAAGGGCTGCGGCTTTTGTGGAGCGATGGGTAACGATGCTTGGAGGGTGGCTGTTGTCGATGTGTGCAGAGGGTCCCTGGTTCGAGCCCAGGTAGGGGCGAGGAGAGGGACGGAAGCTAAACTGTTACATTGATGCTGTTGACCCGGATCGCTGGTTGCTGAGGAAAAGGAGGAGGTCAAAAGGGGGGTGAGTGTAACCTATGTGAAATGGCTAGCTAGTTAGCGGGGTGCGCGCTAGTAGCGTTTCAATCTGTGACGTCACTCGCTCTGAGACCTTGAAGTAGTTGTTCACCTTGCTCTGCAATGGCCGTGGCTTTTGTGGTGCGAAGGGTAACGATGCTTGGAGGGTGGCTGTTCTTGATGTTTGCAGAGGGTCCCTGGTTCGAGCCCAGGTAGGGGTGAGGAGAGGGACGGAAGCTATACTGTTACACAAACTCCAAGCGGGCAGTTATGTCCCTTTTTTACTGAGGAGTGGCTTCTGTCTGGCCACTCTACTATAAAGGCCTGGTTGATGGGGTGCTGCAGAGATGGTTGTCCTTCTGGAAGGTTCTCCAATCTTCATAGAGGAACTCTGGAGCTCTGCCAGTGACAATCAAGTTCTTGGTCACCTCCCTGACCAAGGCCTTTCTCCCCTGACTGCTCAGTTTGTCCGGTCGCCCAGCTGTAGGAAGAGCCTTGGTGGTTACAAACTGCCTCCAATTAAGAATGATGGAGGCCACTGTGTTCTTGGGGATCTTCAATGCTGCAGGCATTTTTTGGTACCCTTCCCCAGGTCCGTGCCTCGACACAATCCTGTCTCGGAGCTCTAGGGACAATTCCTTCGACCTCATGGCTTGGTATTTGCTCTGACGTATACCGAAACTCTGGGAACTTATACAGACGGGTGTGTGCCTTTCCAAATCATGTCCAATCAATTGAATTTACCAAAGGTGGACTATAATCAAGTTGTAGAAACATCTCAAGGATGATAAATGGAAACAGGATGCACCTGAGCTCAATTTCAAGTCTTATAGCTAAGGGTCTATATACTTATGTAAGTAATATATATATATATATATATATATACACATATTTATATACACATATTTATATATATATATACATATATACAGTTGAAGTCGGACGTTTACATACACCTCAGCCAAATACATTTATACTCCGTTTTTCACAATTCCTGACATTTTAAACCTAGTAAAAAATCCCTGTCTTAGGTCAGCTAGGATCACCACTTTATTTTAAGAATGTGAAATGTCAGAATAATGCTAGAGAGAATGATATATTTCAGCTTTCATTTCTTTCATCACATTCCCAGTGGGTCAGAAGTTTTCATACACTCAATTAGTTTTGGTAGCATTGCCTTTAAATTGTTTAACTTGAGTCAAATGTTTCGGGTAGGCTTCCACAAGCTTCCAACAATAAGTTGGGGGAACTTTGGCCCATTCCTCCTGACAGAGCTGGTGTAACTGAGTCAGGTTTGTAGGCCTCCTTGCTCGCACACGCTCAATAGGATTGAGGTCAGGGCTTTGTGATGGCCACTCCAATAACTTGACTTTGTTGTCCTTAAGCCATTATGCCACATCGTTGGAAGTATGCTTGGGGTCATTGTTCATTTGGAAGACTCATTTGTGACCAAGCTTTAACTTCCTGACTGATGTCTTGAGATGTTGCTTTAATATATTCACATAATTTTCTCTCCTCATGATGCCATCTATTTTGTGAAGTGCACCAGTCCCTCCTGCAGCAAAGCACCCCCACAACATGATGCTGCCACCCCTATGCTTCACGGTTCGGATGGTTTTCTTCGGCTTGCAAGCCTCCCCCTTTTTCCTCCAAACATAACAATGGTCATTATGGCCAAACAGTTCTATTTTGTTTCATCAGATCAGAGGCCACTTCTCCAAAAAGTACGATCTTTGTCCCCATGTGCAGTTGCAAACTGCAGTCTGGCTTTCTTATGGCGGTTTGGAGCAGTGGCTTCTTCCTTGCTGAGCGGCCTTTCAGGTTGTGCCGATATAGGACTCATTTTACTGTGGATATAGATACTTTGTACCTGTTTCCTCCAGCATCTTCACACGGTCCTTTTCTGTTGTTCTGGGATTGATTTGCACTTTTCGCAGCAAAGTACATTCATCTCTAGGAGACAGAACGCGTCTCCTTCCTGAGCGGTTTGACGGCTGCGTGGTCCCATGGTGTTTATACTTGCGTACTATTGTTTGTACAGATGAACGTGGTACCTTCAGGCGTTTGGCAATTGCCCCCAAGGATGAACCAGACTTGTGGAGGTCTACAATTTATTTTCTGATGTCTTGGCTGATTTCTTTTGATTTTCCCATGATGTCAAGTAAAGAGGCACTGAGTTAAGGTAGGCCTTGAAATACATCCACAGGTACATCTCCAATTGACTCAAATAATGTCAATTAGCCTATCAGAGGCTTCTAAAGCCATGACATCATTTTCTGGAATTTCCAAGCTGTTTAAAGGCACAGTCAACTTAGTGTATGTAAACTTCTGACCCACTGGAATTGTGATCCAATGAATTATAAGTGAAATAATCGGTCTGTAAACAATTGTTTGAAACATGTCTTGTGTCATGCACAAAGTAGATGTCCTAACCGACTTGACTATAGTTTGTTAACAAGAAATTTGTGGATTGGTTGAAAAACTAATTTTAATGACTCCAACCTAAGTGCATGTAAACTTCTGTGTAAACTAATCCATTTTAGAATAAGGCTGTAACGTAACAAAATGTGGAAAAAGTTAAGGGGTCTGAATACTTTCCGAATGCACTGTAGATAAAGATATCCCCTGATATTTACTATTTTCGCACAGTGCACGTTCTGCAATAGAACGCAGGGTAGAGGCGGTTTATCCACTCTCCAATGTGGTCTCATCAGGTATGTCGCACATCTGCCTCGAAAAAGAAAGAGGCGACGTTATATAGTGTCGGAAATTTGAGCCTGGTCCGGGATGAGCAGAATGTCCTTCGCCCCCGACTCATTGAAGTAGAAATCCCCATCCAAATCAAAGTTGGTGATCACTGTCCTGACATCCACAAGCTCTTTTCGGTCATAGGAAATGATGCCGAAAACATTATGTAGAAAATAAAAGTTAAGACCAATGCAAAAAAACCACACAAAATAACACAATTGGTCAGCGCCATTCTAGATCCCATCTTGCAGAAGGGCAGCGTGTAACTGGATCTGTGAGAAGGTGGTGTCTAGCCATAAATGAAACTCCAAACCCACCTACAATTCAACCCAAGTCAACTTCTGCCTGTATACAAGTAATTTACTTTACGTTTACCGCTAGATTCAATCCGTAGCACGGAAGATCTGTGGTGTAGTCCGATTGACATTTAAAGGCAACGTTACCGCGGAGACTGAATTCACGATAAATGCTGCATATGTTAACTCAATCGGAAATTACCTGTAAATGTCAGCTGCGCTACAACGCAGGTCTTCCGCGCTACGGATTGAATCGAGCCCTTAGTTTAGTATTTACTTTATCTATGTTACATATTTTGGGAAAACTATACATTAAACCTTTATTTCAAACTATGTCTGTCTAGTGTTTTCACTTAACATGTGAAATCTGACTGTAGAATGTAATGAATGAATGAGGTAGTCAGACCTTTATTATATTCACTGTCCAAACACCCCTCACTGGCAAATAAGAGGCCTCTACTAACCCTTTTTTAATATTAGAAAGGAATATATTTGGAAATGCGGTGTTTTCCTCATGAACCAAAATGTTAAGACAAAGTCAGATGTTTACCATGATTTGAAACAGTGTCACACTGAGGGTGAGGTTGAGTCATGAGATCGTGAGACGGAGCAGATGACACAACAAGACCTCTTGACTTGCAGGTAGTTATGTTCTGTATGTCCCACATGTTTTTAGAGAAATGGGAAAAAAAACTGGGGGAAAACTTTGACAAGTTCAGAAATGTCCAATAATTTTCCGATCATTCAGTTTTCCATTCACATTTGCCGTTTCTCTCCAGACACTTGATAAGGGAACTGCAGTAATCGGCTCTGGCTAATTATAGAGGCTGGTTGGGGAAGAAACAGCTCTGAAAGGAAACATTTCAAGGTTGTTGAAGAATTTATTTTGGAATTCTGCACACTGAGGAATTCAGCTTTGAGGTGACGCAAGTTAGCCCATCTGTGGTGTGTAACAAATTGGTCACCCCATGTTCCACTGGAAAGATTGAGAATAATTACTTGAATTCCCCTGCACTCAGAGAAGTGATAAAACAAGTCAGTTTGAGGAAAGGTTTCTACTTTTAAACTCAATTTCTAGGTTAATGGGTCCAACTTGAAGAACAAGCATAAGATGTTTGACCTGTACTAACAAACTCATGCCAAATAAGTTCTTATGTGGATTTCATGAGATCTAGGGAAATGTGATTGTATATATATATCTCTTATTCTCTCTCTGTCCCTTTCTCTTTCTTTTTGCTCTCTCCTTCTGTGAAACTGAAGCGAAGCTCCACTGTATCTGTGTGAATAGTTTGTCAGATATTTGGACGAAACTCTAGCCTGTGCTGGATTACCTGCTGATGAAAGTGTGCTCGTACTCCATAATCCTGCCGACCCCCACATTCACAGGATCTCTGCACATTTACCCCCCATCCTTCACCCCTCTGATCTCCCTGTCTGGACTGTAAACTCACTCACATCACTGGGATTTGACTCTCCGCCAGTTGCCGCTCGTTTTCCACCGAAAAGTCTGGCATCGTGGTTCTTATTAGTTATCTTATATACATACAGAATTCACACCAACCATATGACCTGTCTGGAGGTGAAGTTTTATGTATGTTTCTTCTTAGAGACTGAATGACGGCTTTGAGTTTCTCATCATGGCTCTGTCTTTGTAGTATTGTCAGTCAACCCTCAAGAGAGCTTTGTTGGCATGCTGTCCTTAGTTTTTTCTTTGGCCACTGCAAGGGCTATGTATTAAGATGATTGGAGTGAAACAATATAACAGTGGTTTTCAATGAGTTCTGGGTATTTGCCAGTGTTCCATTGCTTGTCGCGACATTGCACTGATAAATCTGTCGAACCAAAACATTGATGTTGTCTGAAGAGATGAATGGGAACCTGAACCTTCATTGACTGTTTTGGAGCAGACCAAACACCTTAACCAGACTGGTCACAGAAACAGAGAATACTTCTTTACAGCATTCATATGATGGGGTTAAACCTGATGTGTCATCTATTAAATCAGTTAACGTTCCAAAGGTAAATCCCCCTTTTTTTCCCCAGAAGAGAGTTTAACTCGGGACCAGTAGGAGGAGCTGTGGTCCCATTGAATGTTGTGGCTGTAGTTGCCATAGTTCCCCCTGCAATGCACTTAGTTGTGACCCTGAAGAGGGACTGGCCAAAAAAAGGCTTAAAATCTATGACTGTAGTGAAACGCTGCATGACACCAACCAATCCATAGGAACTTCTTAAAGAAAGTAGGCCAGTCTGATCCTAAAATGCAGGTGGCACCCGGAATCTTTTGTAATAGTAGAGGTGCATTTGAAAGTATTCAGACCCCTTGACATTTTCAACAATCTACACACAATACCCCATAATGACAAAGCAAAAACAGGATTTTTGAATTTTTTACAAATGTATTAAAAGTAAAAAAAAATAATACCCCATTTACATAAGTATTCAGACTCTTTACTCAGTACTTTGTTGAAGCACCTTTGGCAGTGATTACAGACTTGGGTCTTCTTGGGTATGACGCTACAAGCTTGCCACAACTGTATTTGGGGTGTTTCTCCCATTCTTCTCTGCAGATCCTCTCAAGCTCTGTCAGGTTGGATGGGGAGGGTCGCTGCACAGCTATGTTCAGGTCTCTCCAGAGATGTTTGATCGGGTTCAAGTCCGGGCTCTGGCTGGGCCACTCAAGGACATTCAGAGACTTGTCCCGAAGCCACTCCTGCGTTGTCTTGACTGTGTGCTAAGGGTCGTTGTCCTGTTGGAAAGTGAACCTTCGCCCCAGTCTGAGGTCCTGAGCACTCTGGAGCAGGTATTCATCAAGGATTTCTCTCTTTGCTTTGTTCATATTTGCCTCGATCCTGACTAGTCTCCCAGTCCCAGTAGCTGAAAAACATTCCCAAAGGATGATGCTGCCACCACCATGTTTCACCGTAGGGATGGTGCCAGATTTCCTCGAGATGTGACGCTTGGCATTCAGGCCATTTGGTTCATCAGACCAGATAATCTTGTTTCTCATGGTCTGAGAGTCTTTAGGTGCCTTTTCGCAAACTCAAAACGGGCTGTCATGCGCCTTTTACTGAGGAGTGGCTTCCGTCTGGCCATTCTACCAAAAATACCTGATTGATGGAGTGCTGCGGAGATGGTTGTCCTTCTGGAAGGTTCTCCCATCCTCACAGAGGAACTCTAGAGCTCTGTCAGAGTGACCATCAGGTTCTTGGTCACCTCCCTGACAAAGGCCCTTCTCCCCCAAATGCTCAGTTTGGCTGGGCGGCTAGCTCTAGGAAGAGTCTTGGTGGTTCCAAACTTCTTGCATTTAATAATGATGGAGACCACTATGTTCTTGGGGACCTTCAATGCTGCAAACATTTTTTGGTACCCTTCCCCAGATCTGTGCCTTGACACAACCCTGTCTCGGAGCTCAACGGACAATTCCTTCGACCTCATGGCTTGGTTTTTGCTCTGACATGCACTGTCAACTGTGGGAACGTATATAGACAGGTATGTGCCTTTCCAAATCATAATATGCATAATATGTACTTGGTATTTTACCAAATAGGGCTATCTTCTGTATATCCCCCCCGTACTTTGTCACAACACAACCGATTGGCTCAAACACATTAAGGAACACTTTTAAGAAAGCACACCTGTCAATTGAAATGCATTCCAGGTGACTACCTCATGAAGCCGGTTGAGAGAATGCCAAGAGTGTGCAAAGCTGTCATCAAGGCAAAGAGTGGCTATTTGAAGATTCTCAAATATAAAATAGATTTTGATTTGTTGAACACTTTTTTGGTTACTACATGATTCCATATGTGTTATTTCATAGTTTTGATGTCTTCACTATTATTCTACAATGTAGAAAATAAAGAAGGTGAAAGTGATAAAGTGAAAAAAGTAAAGCTGAAAACATTTGTGTTAACCATTTCTTTTTGGGGGTGGCGGGGTAAACAAGGAATATTTTTCAAACTGGAACAGGTTGTGTGTGTGTGTGTGTGTGTGTGTGTGTGTGTGTGTGTGTGTGTGTGTGTGTGTGTGTTTAACTATTCTTGTGGGGACCAGAAGTCCCTACAAGAATAGTAAACAAAGTAAAAATTGACCAGCTGGGGACATTTTGTTAGTCCCCACAAGGTCAAATGCTATTTCTAGGGGGTTTAGGGTTAAGGTTAGAATTAGTGTTAGAATTAAGTTAAATATTAAGGTTAGGAGCTAGGGTTAGTTGTAGGATTAGAGTTAGGAGCTAGGGTTAGGTTTAGGGTTAGGATAAAGTTTAGGTTTTTGGGTTAGGGTTAGGGTTAGGGTTAAGGTTAGGGTTAGGGTTAGGGTAAGAGTACGGGTTAGGTTTAGGGTTAGGGTTAGGGGTTAGGGAAAATAGGATTTTGAATGGGACTGAATTGTATGTCCCCACAAGGTTAGCTGTACAAGACTGTGTGTGTGTGTGTGTGTGTTGCTGACTCTCAGAGGAGTTGCATGACTTCAAGTTTTGACAAGCAGGTCAGGACCAAACCAAATCTGAATCAATTATAGATGTCCATGTTAAACACGTTTGACAGTATACAGTAGAGTTCAGTAAAGTAAAGAAAAGTAGTGTAATCAGTACAGTAGAGTGCAGTAGGGTAAAGGAGAGTATAGTTCAGTTCAGTACTGTACAGTACAGTAAAGCACAGTATGATACAGTAAAGTATAGTTCAGTTCAATACTGCACAGTAGAGTTCAGCACAGTAGGGTAGAGTACAATGTACTGCACTCTGCTCTACTGTACTATACTCTACTGAATTCAACAGTACTTTACTGCAATGTACTGTATTCTACTTTGCTCTACTGTACTGTACACTGTACTGTACACTTTACTGTACTCCGTTCTAGAGGTCGACCGATTAAATCGGCCATTCCGATTAAATCGGGGCCGATTTCAAGTTTTCATAATAATCGGAAATCGGTATTTTTGGGTGCCGATTTAAAAAACACAAAAAAAATGGTTTTATTTTTTTATTTTTTTATTTTTATATCTTTTTTTTTACACCTTTATTTAATCTTTATTTAACTAGGCAAGTCAGTCAAGAACACATTCTTATTTTCAATGACAGCCTGGGAACGTTCTGCCTCGTTCAGGGACAGATTTTTAACCTTGTCAGCTCGGGGGATCCAATCTTGCAACCTTACAGTTAACTAGTCCAATGCTCTAACACCTGATTACATTGCACTCCACGAGGAGCCTGCCTGTTACGTGAATGCAGTAAGCTAAGGTAAATTGCTAGCTAGCATTAAACTTATCTTATAAAAAACAATCAATCAATGACTGTCATTGCTCCAATGTGTACTTAACCATAAACATCAATGCCTTTCTTAAAATCAATACACAAGTATATATTTTTAAACCTGCATATTTAGCTAATAGAAATCCAGGTTAGCAGGCAATATTAACCAGGTGAAATTGTGTCATTTCTCTTGCGTTCATTGCACGCAGAGTCAGGGTATATGCAACAGTTTGGGCCGCCTGGCTCTTTGCAAACTAATTTGCCAGAATTTTACGTAATTATGACATAACATTGAAGGTTGTGCAATGTAACAGGAATATTTAGACTCATGGATGCCACCCGTTAGATAAAATACGGAACGGAATAAACGTTTTGTTTTCGAGGTGATAGTTTCCGGATTAGTCAAAGGTATATGGTTTAGAGAGAAATAGTCGACGCGTTATAATTCCTGTAATAACTTGCGGCTGAACTTGAAAGAGGTTCCTTCGTTATTTTACCGTTCATGTCTTCCATAGAGAATGTCTTGATCTACTTCAAATAAGGTCTGTGTTTCGCGGAGGAGCAGACTGACAGGGGACCATGCAGACAAGCTCTGCTTTCTGCACTACAACCCAAAACTTCTTAACTGGGAATATTGAAGACCCATGAAAGCTGGTGGTTCGTTTTAACATAAGTTCTCATGTTATTTGAGACTAAATTGATTTTATTTATGTATTATATTAAGTTAAAATAAAAGTGTTCATTGTTCGTTCAGTATTGTTGCAATTGTTATTATTACAAAAATGTGTGTATGCTATATGTATATATAAAAACATTTTTTTAATTTTTAAAAATAAATCGTCCGATTAATCGATATCGGCTTTTTTTGTCCTCCAATAATCGGTATCGGCGTTGAAAAATCATAATCGGTCGACCTCTACTCTGTACTGACTGTGCTGTGCTGTACTCTGCCGCCCAAACTTGTAAAACATAGACGTATTTTCAACATAATTTAGCTTACCAATGGGGATGATTGTGACAATGTGACACCACACCCCCCCCACCAATAAAAGTAATTGTTTATGGAAACGCTCATCACATAACTACTGTATTTATTAAAGAAATAACAAGCAAATAAATATTTACTTTCACCCATGAAAAAATGCCAATATTCCTCTCAATATTTTGTGATTTTTGACCTATATTGACCACATGGATGACCTCTCATATGGAGAACACATATTTTTATCTTGACATTTATTACACAGCACTGTGACAACCAACCTGTGCGACAACTAACCCCAGTCTCCCCAACACTGGACTGGATTCAGAGTTCACATGTCTTCTGCTGGACTGACGTGGACAACTGCTGTGTGGTCAGTGGGTGTGTGTTACATTGTGACTCTTCCAGAGAGGTCATGGGTGGGTGTGCGCGCATGTGTGTGTGAGGTCCCTTGTGGCATGGTGTGAGGTCTGTAGCGTTTGACTTTGACAGGTTTGTGCTAGTGTCTGTGTGTGCTAGTTCGTGTGTACGTACGTGTGTGCGAGCGAGCGTGCAAGTGTGTGATTGTGACGATGACAACGTGAGGTCATTGGGTCATGTGAGGACATAGACAGGGGGTGTGGTTGGATGTTGGTAGGTTTACCGAAAGTCCACATTCAGATCCTCCTCCCACCATGCAGTGATACGCCCATAGAATGTAAATTTCACCATAATAACCAGCACTTTGAACAAACTCATGAGAGCAGTAGCCAGGTGAATGCCAGTACTCATATCAACCTAGACTTACAACGTGAAGCACATACTGAATGCTGCTTTACCTAAATCATTTTTGTAAAGTAGGAAACAATAAATGTTTAACTTCGAGTTAAATCAAATGTTCTATTTATAAAAGAATCAGCAATGATTTACTGAGCCATGCTCCTTCCTGGTATGAATGGTATTGTATGAATGCATTTTCATCTTTTGTTTGATTAACAACTGCACCCAATACCCCGTGGTGCCAAGGTCGAAAGATGAATAAATGAAATAACAAAACCGACGAAGGTTGGTGTTTGATTGTAATGTATTTCTTTACGCCGAGTACAATGACAACAGGCAAACAACCCTAAGGGACTTCCAGATCTGTCACAGTCAGAATCTGCCTTGCAACCTGTGCAGCAAGGCCCAATTATAAAAGCCACACAAAAGGCCCAAAAAGCCAAAGCGAAAAACCCCCTTGGGGAAAAAATCCTTCTAGTGGGGATATGTAGCACATGTGTAGGGTGCCAAACCCCTCAGCACAATAAGACAAAATACATAGGAAACAGGTTTCACCTCACACAGCACGTAATGCCAACATATGCACAACATATTTTCTCCTGCATCTCCTCTATACTGCACGCATAGGCTAAATGATGCAGTTAAGCCATTTGTCACGCTCCATGTGTAAAAAGGCAATTTCCAGGCCTGGAATAGTAAGAGAGAAAAGACAAAAGTGCAGAGCAGTCAAATGGTATGAGACCCCCAAAAATGCACCCTTCGCAAGTGCTTCAATGCAAGCAATCCCCCTCTGAATGCCTGTAATTGCACGTAAAAAAAAAGCTTTTGTTACGTGGCTCATATATCTGACCAAGAAGTAATGTTACGTGGCTCTTTTATCTGACCAAGAATATTTGGCTGGCTCGGATGGTGCCTGGCTGAAGTTGGCGTGCGACGCGGGTGACAGCTCCCCCGTCTTCTAGCTGAGCGGTCTGTCATTACCCTCCTCTGGAAAACAGGCATTTTCCCCAAATCCATGCTTTCATTTTTTTTTCTTGTAATAAAACGTGTCGCCCACGTAAATACACGCAGACACATTTAGACTTAACTACATGTTTGCACTTTTAGCGATGCATGGGTCCTTCTTTAGCGGAGATCGCGGGGAGCTGTGAGGGACAGAGGGAGAGATACAGGCAGACACCAGAGACACCTAAAACCTAAGACCATACCACATTCTACATGACAATCCATATGATTTGTGCACAACAGTATGCATGTTTTATGTGTGTTTGAGTTGTTTCCATGGGCTTTTAAAGTGGAACAGACAGCATCTTAGCAACATGAAATCTTATTAAAATCTGTTAATATACAGTACTCTCCCAGGAAGAATATGACACTTTAAAAAAAAGCACTTAGATATGGTCATTTTCACGTTTTCATAAATTCCTAGAATGTTTGGGAATTACATATACTAAGGCATTTGTGAAAATGTTATCGCAATATAGAGTGGGAAGTGGCCGTGCGTTTGGACAATTGCAGTAAATAATAAAACCTAATGAAAACATTTCTCTCGTCCAGGACCGGAGTCTATGCAGACCGCTGCACCATAACCAATCAGAGCTACAGTAGGCCTTTATGAAAAAAAGCCATTTGCCATACAGGCCTGCCATCATTCACTTTGAACTGGATTGTGTGTTTACAGACAGTTGCAACAGCGCGATTCTAGCTTATTAGAACGCATTCGCCAAAAGCCACAAAATACACCTGAATGGATTTCTACAAATACCACGGGAGTCTCTTACATTTGGGAACTTTATAGTCCTGTTGGTCAAACAACCATGAAAAGGTATGCTCTCTCTCCCTCAGTTATGCACATCAACAACAACAAGATCAATAACTAATACTAGCCAGAGCAAGACGTGCTAAAATCTAACAAAGGAACATTAGATAAACCCTCTCAAACTTTTTCAGCTAGTTGTCCGTCACAATTGCACTGATAAACGATGGGGAATTGTACTGCAGCCTACTAGTCCTTCTGCAGCTTGCCTGCCAATGCATGTTTGTCCCGACCAAGCACCCAAGCTAACTGGCTAATGTTGGAAAGCTTGCTAGCTAGCTACTTCCAGACATAAATGAGAGAAACCCTCACTCGGACAATTTTACTCACCCTAGCAGAGTTGGTTAGACTGTTTACATGTTATCTAGAGCATATCTTGACTAACATGAACTTTTTTTGCCTACGTTTATTGACACCAGGTATATTCAGCAGGTGTTGCGCATTCGTAAATTCATCAGTTATTCTGCTTTGAAATCAGAGTAGCTAGCTAGATCGCCAGAGTGAATTTGCGAAAGCGAAACAGATAAGTCGTTCAAGTTCTTGCTAGCTAACCAAAGGACACCTGTATCTCTAGCTGTTTATAGCCACCCAAAAAAGGATATGAAGGGGTAAAGTCAGTCACTCGCCCACTCCTCCAATGACATGACATTCTCCTAGCAGCTAGCCAGCTCTCTAGCTAACGTTGGCTCTGTGTTTTTAGCTTGCTATCTAGCTTGCTACTTGATAGACATGATAGCCTATTAGCCACGTTATGATGGACTTGTGATCATTGCCCTTGCTAGTCTGATTGTATTGACATTCCCAGCCTTATTTACATTTGTCAGTTTTTGTCCAAAATATTGAGTCATTGAAACTGAAACAGTTCATCCCGAATGGAGGCAGCAAACAATGTACCAGGTCAGTGTCACGACTTCCGCTGAAGTCGGGTCCTCTCCTTGTTCGGGGGGCCGTCAGCGTCGCCGGTCTTCTAGCCATCATCGATCCACTTTTCATTTTCCATGTGTTTTGTCTTGTTTTTCCTCACACCTGGTTTCAATTCCCTCAATCATTTGTTGTGTATTTAACCCTCTGTTCCCCCCATGTCTTTGTGTGGGATTGTTTATGTTAAGTGCTTGTGCACTTGTGTTGTTTGGTGCGCGACGGGTTTTTGTACCAAACTTATCGTGTTATTTTTATGCCGTGGGTTTTGCTATTAAACTGCTCCGGCTATTACCAAGTTATGCTCTCCTGCGTCTGACTTCCCTGCCACCGATTACGCACCCCTTACGGTCAGCTGTGATTTACAACCTGATAGCAATATTTTTTGGACTACCAAGAAATGTATTGGTGAATTATATGAATCATGCATTGAACTGCATCTATCTATTCTGCCAACAATGCCTTAGTGTACGTCATGGAATGTTGAGTCAAATAGAACCTATTTTTAAAACCTCTTATCAAGTTGGTTTTGTTGCATATACTGGGAATTTGATGTCTTGCTGGTTGGTTTTGTTGCATAAACTGGGAATTGTATATGTCTTGCTGATATTATGATTGTCTGTTAGTTTCATATATGCAAAGTAGTTAAAATGCTGTCAATTCAAAAAAAAAAAAATCAAAAAATGACACAGTGAAATTGTGAGTAACATAAATGATGCTATCCTCTAGAGGGTTTTGGTTAGGGAGCATGGGTATTTAGACCACAGGTTGCAGCCACATTTACGTCATTTAGCAGACGCTCTTATCCAGAGCGACTTACAAATTGGAAAGTTCATACATATTCATCCTGGTCCCCCCGTGGGGAATGAACCCACAACCCTGGCGTTGCAAGCGCCATGCTCTACCAACTGAGCCACACGGGACCGTTGCCAGAGAATCTACCACAGAAAATATGTCCATAACGATAAAAACCCATTGTGGTGTACACTACATTTAATTAGCAGTATTGATGAAAAAATCGCATCCAATAATCTGTGTCCTACCAGCCACACCTCCCCATATTGAGATTCCTCTCATTTTAGCATCCACAATATGGAACCCATGTATGGTCATCTTTCTCAGCTCCCACTCTCACTATTCAGTGTGACACCACTTTCCATCTGAATTACTCCTACCCTTTTTTTCTCCATCTGTCCCCAAAGTAACAGTGTTGTGTACTCTAGCATTGTCATCCCGTGGAGCAAACAGGACCCATCTTTAATGGGAGCCATTAGTCTTCCTGGATCAACAGGAGACGCACATCTACCTTCACATCGTCCCTGACAACGCTTCCTGTCTCCCCGGGCCTCAGCCACTAATATGCCATAATCAGGAGTAAATGGGACGTGGTTGATTCTGGAGACGGGCTTTCTCTACGCTAATGCAGATAGGGATAAAGGGAGCATTCCCCCAACCATGGCCACTGCCACTCCTCCTTCACATGTTCAGCAGCTTACCCAGGGAGAGAGTGGAATCTGGGGTATGACGGTTTGTTTTCAGTATCCTGTCATCTATTTTTGGGGTCTGTGATATGTCTAATGTCTCGAGTGCATCGCTGGCACTACTTTAGAGGATGTTCATACATCAAAGGATAGTAATTCATCTGACTTTTTCCATCTTTAAGGAACACGTTTTGTTGACTAATGCATTTATTTGACATTTGACTCATTCACGTTATAGTGCACTCCTTGCTAGTATGCAGGAGTTCATTTTTCATTAATTGCCAAGTAAATTTCCCAAGGAAACTTTGTAACATACAATACTGCAACCAATCACCCGGAGACAGGAAAATAAACAAAGCAACAAATGGAGGACTAAATATAACACGAGGGGTCAGGAGGGGTAGTAACATTTTTGAAAGTGATAATGTTTCTGTAAACAAACACCAAGCACAAGAGACATAAGTGTTTGCTGCTAACGCAGCATCTCTGCTGACTTTGGTAAGCAGGTCACTGCATAAAGACTATTCTCCACAGAAACAAACAACATGCATAGCACTGAGACATCCCTTCAGTCGCCTACAGTATTGCCCCTTTGTTTTTACATTTGATTTCAACTCTTGCTAACATACCGTATAGCTTGCATTCACTGGGAATTCTTTTTTTTTTCTTCTGTAGAATTCACTCCAATGAATACTGTAGGATTACTGTAGTATACTATAGTATTCACTGTAATGTTTTTGCAGACATGCCTGTAGTATACTCCAATATTCACTGTTGTGTTTTTGCGTACGTGACTGTAGTATACTGTAGTATTTACTGTAGTGTTCTTGCGGACATGACTGTAGTATACTGTAGTATTCACTTTAGTGTTTTATCAGAACATTACTGTAGTATACTATAATATTCACTGCAGTGTTTTTGTGGACATGACTGTAGTATACTAAAGTTTTCACTGTAGTGTTATTGCATACTATACTGTAGTATTCACTAATGTTTTTGCGGCCAAGACTGTAGTATACTATAGTATTCACTGTAGTGTTCTCGCAGATTTCACTGTAATGTTCACTGTAATGTTTCTGCGGACATGACTGTAGTATACAGTATTCACTGTAGTGTTTTTGCGGACATGACCGTACTACACTATCAATCAAATCATTGGTCACATCCACGTGTTTAGCAGATGTTATTGCGGGTGTAGCGAAATGCTTGTGCGTCTAGTTCCGACAGTGCAGCAATATCTAACAAGTAATATCTAACAATTTCACAACAAATAACTAATACACACAAATCTAAGTAAAGGAATGGATTTCAGAATATATAGATATATGGATGAGCAATGTCTGACTAAGATACAGTAGATAGAATACAGTATAAACATATGTGATGAGTAATGCAAAATAAGTAAACATTATTATAGTAATCACTGTGGTGTTTTTGAGGACTTTACTGTAGTATTCACAGTCAAATCCGCAAAAACAATTCAGTAAATACTGCAGTATACTGCAGTCATATCCGCAAAAACACTACAGTGAATACTACATTAAAATATGCAAAAGCACTACAGTGAATACTATAGCATACTATAATCATGTCTGCAAAATTTTGTGAATACTATAGTTTACTACAGTAATATCCGCAAAAACACTACGGTGCTGTATACTACAGTCATGTCCGCAGGAACACTACATTGAATACTACAGTAAAGTCCGTAAAAACCTTAGTGAATAGTATAGTATTGTAACACTCGTCGTTAGGTGGAAGAGAGGAGGACCAAATCGCAGCGTGGTACGTTTCCATATTTATTGGAACACTTATTAAACACGAACAAAACAATAAACAGAAATTAAACCAACGACGCTACAGACCTGAACATGTGAACCTAGTGAAAACAAAGAACGCAATGAACAGGAACAATCACCCACAAACAAACAGTGAACACAGCCTACCTAAATATGGTTCCCAATCAGAGACAACGTAAAACACATGCCTCTGATTGAGAACCATATCAGGCCAATCAGACACACCTAAACCAATGAGACACAAAACATTAATATACCCACCCAGCTCACGTCCTGACCAACTAAACAAATACTAAACAAAGGAAATAAGGTCAGGAACGTGACAAGTATACTACAGTCATGTCTGCAAAAACAGTACAGTGAATACTATAGTGCACTACAGTTATGTCTGCAAAATAAATTGTGAATACTGAATATTACAGTCATGTCTGCAGAAACACTAAAGTGAATACTACAGTAAGTCCACAAAAACACTACAGTAAGTACTACAGTATATTACAGTCATGTCCACGAAAACACTACAGTGAACACTACAATAAAGTTTGAAAACACACTACAGTGAATACTATAGTGTAGAACAGTCATGTCCCCAAAAACACTAGAGTAAATATTATAGTTTACTACATTCATGTCTGCAAAAACACTACAGTGAGTACTATATTATACTAAAGTAATGTCCACAAAAACACTACAGTGATTACTGTATACTACAGCCATGTCCACAGAAACACCATAGTGAAATCTACAGTGAAGTATACAAAAACACTAAAGTGTATACTACAGTCATGGCAGCAAAATACTACAATGAGTACTACAGTAAAGTCCACAAAAACTCTTCACTGAATACTATATTGTAGTACAGTCATGTCCACAAAACACTACATTGAATATTATTGTATTCCACAGTAATGTTCTGCCAAGCACTACAGTATACTACAGTCATGTTCTGCAAAAACGCTACAGTGAATATTATAGTATACTAAAGTAATATCCGCAAAAACACTAGAGTGAATACTGTATACTATAGGCATGTCCACCGAAACACTACAGTGAATACGACAGTAAAGTTCGCAAAAACACTACAATTAATACTACAGTATACTACAGTTATGTCTGCAAAAACACTTAAGTGAATAGTATAGTATACTATAGTCATGCTCGCAAAAACATTACAGTATACTAAAGCAAAGTCTGCAGAAACACTACAGTAAATACTCCAGTAAAGTCAGCAAAAACACTACAGTGCGTACTATAGTATATTTCCCTCATGTCTGCAAAAACTCTACAGTGAATACTATAGTATACTACAGTCATGTCTGCAAAAACACTCCAGTGAATACTATAGTGTAGAACAGTCATGTCCCCCAAAAACACTGATTGAGAAAGGACGTCCTTTCAGCGAATTCTTGATTGTGACTTGGACAAAATATGTCATCTTTCCCCAGGCGTCTCAATCTAGTCATGAAAAACATCTTTATCTGGTTGTAATTTGGTTATCAACCAGAATATTACGTAATAATGATGTCCCATGCTACAATTTGCACGCTGGCTAGCTCCTTGAAGATGAACTGAATCCATATACAGTAATCCAGTGTAACAACCTTTGGCTGACTTTTAGTGGTAGTACTATTCCCCTATAATAACCCCAACCATGGCTCTACCTTCGAAACTGGAGCCAGCCAGCAAACCTAATGTAGGTTAAACACAACTGTCAAGTGTGTGAGGTGAAATAAAGTCCACAGCGGTACACTAGTTTCATTTCCCAGCTCCCTTCCCCCTCTCAGATCCTATTCCAGCCACCCTTCGACCCGATCCCAGGTCAGTCTCTCCTGAGACCTATAGACTGTGATGTAAGGGAGTGTCTGCCTTGGCGTTAATAGAGAGCATACGTGTCTACATGGGACAAATGTACCCAGGGGACACACGGGGCTGGCAGTGTTGGCTGGTGGCTGACGGCCCGATGCACAGAGGACATACAAGTGATCGGAGAAGGATAGTTTCTCTCTCTTTGGCAACTCGGCCTCAGGCCTGAAAATGTATCCCACCTGATGACATTTACACCGTCCCTCCACCCCTCCACACTCATTCCAGCCAGGGTGTCCATTCCATCATCAGGTGTTTCACGGAACATAGCATCATATACATGCATGTATCGTTTCATATTCACATATCGTTTCATAGAAATATGGATGATGGAATGCGCGTGCTGACCAAGTCTATTTTTGAGGGAGTTTGAAAGTCCCTCCAAGTGCTTTTCAGACCATGAATCAGTTAATCCTCACCCTGACTGAAACCTGACAGAACTTGGTCACATACTGTAGCTTGGTCAGGCGGCTGCACCTGTGACTCGGAAACACCTGCAGGCAAGGCTGCAGCAGCTGCGAGACATGTGACACAGGTCATGAACAGAACATGCAGGTCACACAGGGAACAGAATTTCAGTTAAAAGTGCAACCATTTGTCATGTCCTCCCCAGAGGCGGACGCGGCAACAGGTGATGACTGGTCAATGAATATCACACAGAGGTTAGTGTACTTGTGAAAATTAGAAAGGGCAAGAATGAACATTATAAAGACAAAGTTCAGGAAAGAGGGATAGAGAGAGGCAGGGAAGGGTCAAAGAGAGAGGGAGAAAAACAGTGGGGTGAGTGAGAAAGAAGGAGAGGGCAAAGAGAATGGGAGAAAATGAGAGTGTGGTAAGAGAGAAAGAAGGAGGGGGAGAGTAGGGTGAGAGAGAGAGAAGGGATTTAGCTACTCTGAGATTGATGGAGGTTCCTAGCTCAAGCTTCCTGCCTGTTTTGGACTACTGCCAAACTTGAACTCTGCTTGGTTTAGCCTACTTGGATTGACTATTTTTGACTCTCCCACGGCCCGATGAAAAGCTTGCCTCCCTCCCGGCCTCCAGCAGCCTATACTGGAAACTACTTCCCCTCCAATGTGCTATACTCCTGGCTATCATACTGGTGTTTTGATGGGCCCCAGCATATAATCGCATTGAGTATAATGCACCGCTCTCTCCTTGCTGTTGTTATGCTGGCGAGTTTTGTGCCTTGGTTGTGTTTATTGTGGGTCCTAGTGCTGGCTGCTTTCTAGTCTGTGGTTGGGATCTGGCTTGCTGCCTATAACTGTGGTGATCCTACAAACTGTGTGATTCAATCTAACTATCACAGTGTGTGGCTTTTAGCTGATTTCTAGTCAACCCATTTTATTTGTGTGGATTTTAATTGACTTTTTCCAAAATTGTTTCCACCACTTTCTGCCATACAGGGAAACTGACTTTTTCCAGATTGACTTCTACCACCTTCAGAGACTACGGTGAACGTTTCATCACATGTAGGAGCTGCACCTACTTTGCACAGTTGCTGGATAATATTGACCTGCCAAATTTCCAATGTGAGAACTGTCAGACCCCTTGACTTTTTCCACATTTTCTCACGTTGTAGCCTTATTCTGAAATTGATTAAACTAAATGTTTTCCTCATCAATCTACTGTACACACAATACCCCATAATGACAAAGCAAAAACAGGTTTTTAGAAATGCTTGCAAATTTATAATTTAAAAAAAACTGAAATACCTTAAGTATTTAGACCCTTGGAGTCCACCTGTGGTAAATTCAGTTGATTGGACATTATTCGGAAAGGCACACCTGTCTATATAAGGTCCCACAGTTGACAGTACATTCAGAGCAAAAAACAAGCCATGAGGTTGAAGGAATTGTCCGCACAGCCCCGAGACAGGATTGTGTAGAGGCACAGATCTGGGGAAGGGTACCAAAAAATGTCTGCAGCATTGAAGGTCCACAAGATCAAAGTGGTCTCCATCATTCTTAAAAGGAAGAAGTTTGGAACCACCAAGGTTCCTAGAGCTGGCCCGCCAGGCCAAACTGAGCAATCGGGAGAGAAGGGCCATGGTCAGGGCGGTGACCAAAAACCCAATGGTCACTCTGACAGAGATCTAGAGTTCCTGGGTGGAGAAGGGAGAATCTTCTAGAAGGACAACCACCTCTGCAGCACTCCACAAATCAGTCCTTTATGGTATAATGGCCAGACGGAAGCCACTCCTCAGTAAAAGGCACATGACAGCCTGTTGGAGTTTGCCAAAAGGGACCTAAAGACCATGAGAAACAAGATTCTTTGATCTGATGAAACCAAGATTGAACTATTTGGCCTGAATGCCAAGCGTCACGTCTGGAGGAAACCTGGCAGCATCCCTACGGTGAAGCATGGTGGTGGCAGGATTATGCTGTGGGGATGTTTTTCAGCGGCAGGGACTGGGAGACTAGTCAGGATCAAGAAAAGATCCTTGATGAAAACCTGCTCCAGAGCGCTCAGGACCTCAGACTGGGGTGAAGGTTCACCTAACAGGACAACGACCCTATTCACACAGCCAACACAACGCAACGTCTCTTAATGTCCTTGATTGGCCCAGACAGAGCCCGGACTTGAACCCGATCAAACATCTCTGGAGTGACCTGAAAATAGCTGTGCAGTGACACTCACCATCCAACCTGACAGAGCTTGAGAGGAGCTGAAGGGAAGAATGGAAGAAACTCCCCAAATACAGGTGTGCCAAGCTTGTAGCGTCATACCCAAGAAGACTTGAGGCTGTAATCGCTGCCAAAGGTGCTTCAACAAAGTACTGAGTAAAGGGTCTGAATAGTTTTGTAAATGTGATATTACAGTTTCTTTTTTTATATAGATGTGCAAAAAAATCCCCCAAAATGTTTTTGCTTTGTCATTACGGGGAATTGTGTGTCGATTGATAGGGGGGAAAAACGAATCCATTTTAGAATATGGCTGTAACGTAACAACATGTGGAAAAAGTCAAGAGTTCTGAATTCTTTGCGAATGCACTGTGTCTGAGCTGGACATCCAGAGTAAGCAAATTGAGAGATTGCAGCGTGTCCTGGAAAGGTCCCACTCTAAGTCCTTTTCCTTTTTTTTCTCCTCAGACTGGTCGTCGTGCCACTGCCTTGCCACCGTGTCGCACCTCTCCGACTGACTGGCCAGGGCTGCCCTGCAGAGATCCCTCCCCTTTCCATCTCACCTGTCCTTCCCATCCTACCCCCCACTTATCCTACCACCCCTCCCCCCCCCCCCACCTCCCTTGAAGAATAAAGGAACATAATGGACATTTTTTGAAGACCAGGCGAATGCCACAGTTTGTTGATCATGCATCCCAACGGAGGCATGTCACACACCGCAAGCCCAGTGCAAGGCAGCGGTGGATACACACAGTCTCTCACACCTGCTTCCAGAGATTACTGCTCCTTCATCCTCTACCCTGTCTCCTGAGGGTCCAGCTTCTACCACAAGACCAAACCCCCAGGCTTCCTCTCACATCAAGCCTCGAGGATGTCTGAGGCTTCAGCCCACCTCCGTTTTCAAATCGCGTAGAGGGCTTGTTGTTGCACGATAGCAACCAAATCCCATGCAAGTCAGTTTATAAAATTCCATCACTGGTTATTCTGAGAGTTCCTCATTGACATTGGCTGCAGCCTCAGGCACTATGGTGCTAACTTTGGAAAAGTATTTCCAATTTCTACTCCTGCCTGTATTACTAATAGGGATAGACCAAATAGAACCCCACAGTGGAGGTGTTATAATACCCATAAAACCTAGCGGTCAAACAGGTAAATGGCTCCTATCACACCAGCCTTCGCTTTGGCTCCCCCTCCTGTCCAGCTCAGGTGTTCGGCGTCGCCGGCCTTTTAGCTGTTGCCGAACCTGCTGCTGGAAAACGTCTTTCTCTCATCAACCCCGGACTTGTCTCGTCATCATTACACACACCTGGTTCCAATCTCCACTCTATGACTGTATGTATACTCCCTCTGTCATTTTTCTTTGTTGGTCATTGTAAATGTTGCTGGTTTTTCTGAGAGGAATTTCACCTGCTATTTCCTGAGTACTTTATTATTTTGCACTTTGGGTTTCGTCCTGCTATATATATATATATATATATAGTGCCTTAATAAATTCAGTAGTTCTAAACCTTTGACTGCCTCCTGCCTACTCCTCTCTACACTCGTGACAGAATGACCGACCGTTCAGAACAGGAAGCAGCAGGACATCCCGACCTCTCCGTTATAGGAGTGAATCTCCTATACCACGACTCGTGCCTGGGGCATCTTGGGACTGCCATGGACGAGGTGCTACGGACTGTACGCCAGCTGCAGACTACACCACCACCTTCCCAGCTCCCCGATCAGCAATGTCCACCTGCCCCTCCCGGAGAGGTTTGACGGCACCCCAATTCACTGTTGGGAGTTTCTCCTGCAAGCTCCATCTTGCCCATCGTGCCGAACCGGCCTCAGAGAGGGAAAAGGTGGCCTTGGTGATCTCGGTGCTGACAGGCCTTGCTCTGGAGTGGGCGCACGCTGTCTGGGAGAAGGACGGTCCAGAAGTGCAGTCCTATGAGCGCTTCACCCAACTCTTCTGCGCTGTTTTCGAACACCCTACAGAGGGCCGAGAGGGAGGTGAGTGTCTCCTCTGCTTACGCCATCGCGTCTGAGTACGCTCTGGATTGACCAGGCCCTGTTGACGGTTTTCCGCACCGGGCTACAGGTGGATGTCCAGACCGAGCTGGCCTGTCGCGATGAGGACCTCACGCTGGACCAGCTCATCGCCATGGCCATCCGCCTGGATAATCTCCTGCGTGCCCGTCGTCGCCCCACCCGGGGGTTCGGGTCTCTCCCAGAACTTCCAGCGATACGGAGCCCATGGAGGTGGGCGCGACGCACTGTCCCCAGAGGAACGTCAACTCTGTCGTCAACAGGGTCTCTCCTCCTACTGCGGGGAGTCGGACCAACCCTGGAACACCTGTCCCAGAAGGAGAACCAGGCGAGGAAGCAACAGGCCGAGGAGCCCTCCTGCACTTCCCAGGTAGGCTTCGACGTGCCTTGCTCCTCTCTGTCCACTCATCCCGTCCTCCTTCCTGTCACCTTCCCGGACTATCCTGGCCCCCCACGGAGTCCTGCCCTAGTGGACTCAAGTTTTGCAGGCAATTTCCTAGACCGGTCAGTGGCCTTATCATTACGCATTCCTCTAGTTACTTTACAACCCCCTATCCCAGTCCATGCCCTAGACAACTGTCCCATAGGAACAGGACTGGTGTGCCAGACCACGATTCCCATTTCCCTCACAGTTGCTCACAACCACCATGAACGCATCACTTTCCTCATCCTAGACTCTCCTGCACACCCCGTAGTTTTAGGTTTCCCCTGGTTACAGTTGCATAACTCCAGGATATCGTGGACAGAGAGGAGGTTGTTGGGTTGGTCGCAGGAGTGTCGGGGGAGGTGTATCTCTGTCTATCTGTACCACCTCCGTGGAAAGTCCGGACCAGGCCACCCACGTCCCTATCCCGGAGGAATACCGAAACCTACAGGTGGCTTTTTCAAAGACTCGTGCCATGTGCCTGCCCCCCTCATTACCCTTGGGACTGCACTATCGACCTACTGCCTGGTTCTACCCTCCCGCGTTGGCACATCCACCCTCTCTCGCATGCAGAGACCGAAGCCATGAAGGTCTACGTACAGGAGGCACTGGCCCAAGGATTCCTCCATCCGTCCACCTCTCCGGCCTCCTCCAGCTTCTTTTTCGTGAAGAAGGACGAAAGTCTCCGCCCCTGTATCAATTACCGGACACTGAATAAGGCAACTGTTAAATTCAGTCATCCCCTGCCTCTCATACCCACTGTGATCGAACAGATGCACGGTGCTCAGTACTTTACCAAATTGGGATTACGCCGTGCCTACAACCTGGTGATAATCAGAGAGAGCGATGAATGGAAGACAGCCTTCAGCACCAGCACCAGGCACTACAAATACAGGGTAATGCCCTACGGCCTGACAAATGCACCTTCTGTGTTTAAATCCTTCAGTAACGAGGTGTTTAGAGACTTGTCTCGTCATCATTACACACTCCTGGTTCCAAGCTCCACCTTTTCACTGTATATACGGTCGTGGCCAAAAGTTTTGAGAATGACACAAATATTAATTTCCACAAAGTTTGCTGCTTCAGTGTCTTTAGATATTTTTGTCAGATGTTACTATGGAATACTGAAGTATAATTACAAGCATTTCATAAGTGTCAAAAGCTTTTATTGACAATTACATGAAGTTGATGCAAAGTCAATATTTGCCGGGACCTATTTGCAGTCAATAATTGCAGTGTTGACCCTTCTTTTTCAAGACGTCTGCAATCCGCCCTGGAATGCTTTCAATTAACTTCTGGGCCACATCCTGACTGATGGCAGCCCATTCTGGCATAATCAATGCTTGGAGTTTGTCAGAATTTGTGGGTTGTTTGTTTGTCCACCCGCCTCTTGAGGATTGACCACAAGTTCTCAATAGGATTAAGGTCTGGGGATTTTCCTGGCAATGGACCCAAAATGTCGATGTTTTGTTCCCTGAGCCACTTAGTTATAATTTTTGCCTTATGGTAAGGTGCTCCATTATGCTGGAAAAGGCATTGTTCATCACCAAACTGTTCCTGGATGGTTGGGAGAAGTTGCTCTCGGAGGATGTGTTGGTACCATTCTTTATTCATGGCTGTGTTCTTAGGCAAAATTGTGAGTGAGCCCACTTTCTTGGGTGAGAAGCAACCCCACACATGAATAGTCTCAGGATGCTTTACTGTTGGCATGACACAGGACTGATGGTAGCGCTCACCTTGTCTTCTCCGGACAAGCTTTTTTCCGGATGCCTCAAACAATCGGAAAGGGGATTCATCAGAGAAAATTACTTTACCCCAGTCCTCAGCAGTCCAATCCGTGTACCTTTTGCAGAATATCAGTCTGTCCCTGATGTTTGTCCTGGAGAGAAGTGGCTTCTTTGCTGCCCTTCTTGACACCAGGCCATCCTCCAAAAGTCTTCGCCTCACTGTGCGTGCAGATGCACTCACACCAGCCTGCTGCCATTCCTGAGCAAGTTCAGTACTGGTGGTGCCCCGTTCCCGCAGCTGAATCAACTTTAGGAGACGGTCCTGGCGCTTGCTGGACTTTCTTGGGCGCCCTGAAGCCTTCTTCACAACAATTGAACCGGTCTCCTTGAAGTTCTTGATGATCTGATAAATAGTTGATTTAGGTGCAATTTTACTGGCAGCAATATCCTTGCCTGTGAAGCCCTTTTTGTGCAAAGCAATGATGACGGCACGTGTTTCCTTGTAGGTAAGCATGGTTGACAGAGGAAGAACAATGATTCCAAGCACCACCCTACTTTTGAAGCTTCCAGTCTGTTATTCGAACTCAATCTGCATGACAGAGTGATCTCCAGCCTTGTCCTCGTCAACACTCACACCTGTGTTAACGAGAGAACCACTGACATGATGTCAGCTTGTCCTTTTGGGGCAGGGCTGATATGCAGTGGACATTTTTGGGGGGGATTCAGTTCATTTGCATGGCAAAGAGGGACTTTGCAATTAATTGCAATTCATCTGATCACTCTTCATAACATTCTGGAGTATATGCAAATTGCCATCATACAAACTGAGGCAGCAGACTTTGTGAAAATGTATATTTGTGTCATTCTCAAAATGTTTGGCCACGACTGTACTCACTCCCTCTGTCATTTGTCTTTGTTGGTCATTGTAAATGTCGCTTGTTTTCCTGAGAGGAATCTCTCCTGCTGTACTTAGATTATTTTGCACTTTGGGTTTCATCCCACTTATATATACTGTATATATAGTGCTTTAATACATTCAGTAGTTCTAAACACCTGACTGCCTCCTGTCTGCTCCTCTCTACACTTATGACAGTTCCAATCATTTTTTTTCACCATTTATTTTTCCCATAGGGGATTTTAGAAATACTTAAGAAAAGGGCTGTGTTTCGTGTAGGCTTAACCTGGCGTGACGTTTTGATAACCATGTAAATCTCTCTCGGACAAGGTGACTTTTAACTGCCTACAATCTTATGGATCAAATCCCGTTAGCGGGATCGATTTGACAACATCCGGTGAAATTGCTGAGCACAAAATTCCCCAAAAATTATTAGAAATATTTCACTTTCATACAATCACAAGTTCAATACATCAAATTAAAGCTTAACTTCTTGTTAATCCAGCCACTGTGTCAGATTTCAAAAAGGCTTAACGGTGAAAGACAACCATGCTATTATCTGAGGACAGCACCCCATCAAACAAACACATGACAATCATATTTCAACCCGCCAGGCGCGACACAAAACTCAGACATAACTATATAATTCATGTCTTACCTTTGAAGAGCTTCTTCTGTTGGCACTCCAATATGTCCAATAAACATCACAAATGGTCCTTTTGTTCGATTAATTCCGTCGTTATATCTCCAAAATGTCCATTTATTTGGCGCGTTTGATTCAGAAAAACACCGGTTCCAACTTGCCCAACATGACTACAAAATATCTAATAAGTTACCTGTAAACTTTGTTCAAACATTTCAAACAACTTTCCTTATCCAACTTTAGGTATTTTAAAACGTAAATAATCGATAAAATTTAAGACGGGATGAACTGTGTTCAATAGCAGATAAAATGAATGGAAGCTATAGGAACTGCACGCATACTTCTATTAAAACGGGCTTGCCATGGAAAACAGATTGACCCCCCCCAAAAAAAATCCCTGTTGGATTTTGCTCGGGGTTTCGCCTGCCAAATCAGTTCTATTATTCAAACAGTTTTAGAAACTTCAGAGTGTTTTCCATCCAAATCTACTACTAATATGCATATCCTAGCTTCTGGGCCTGAGTAGCAGGCAGTTTACTTTGGGCATGCTTTTCATCCGGACATGAAAATACCACCCCCTATCCCAGACAGGTTATTAAAGGACTTGGGTTGATGCATCAGAACATTAGGAGCTTACTTCCTAAACTGGATTACTGCAAAAACATTTGAGCTACTATCTTTAAGTATTTATCTGGGGGGAAACATATCCATAACAGTTTTAGGGGTCTACCGTCCTCCCTCTGCTAACCTTTGTACACTCGGAGTTAAAAGGTTTGTTGTCTTCTTTTACTAAATCAGAAGTTATTATCCTGGGTGACCTAAATTATTATTGGAAAATGCAGGCTTCAGACCATCTAAAAGACATTTGTAATGATCTTAACCCTTGTGTTGTCTTAATAAGGGTATAAAAAAATGACCCGCCACTATGTTTAACATTAGAGAAAACTCCCTAAATGATTAGTTTTTTTCAACTTGAAATTTGATTACTTTTCCTAGAGTGACCCCAACATTAGAAAAAGTGAAACATCGCCTTTGTTCATATTTCCATGAAAGCTGAACAAAGATCGACTTAGGGCAGTTATAAAATCATGTACACCCACACACACACACACACACACACACACACACACACACACACACACACACACACACACACACACACACACACACACACACACACACACACACACACACAATGAGAAATTGAGATTGTGTGTGCTACTGATGGAACTCAAACCAACTAAAACTTTCTTGTGCATGTGCGGCATTTCCCCTCCACGACCCCACACATGACACAAGTCCACAGACAAAATAAAAACAATTTCAGACAAAATAAAAATTTATTGAAAGCATTGTTTACCTATGGGGAATGCAGTCAGAGGCTATAAAGGTGCTGCAGATGACAGTCCCCCCAGTTCTCTCTTTGCTGAAGTCATGAGTGCACGTTTCAGTGCACAACAGGTCGTAGATCTGTTTTTTTTTCAGATGTCCAGGAGGAACAAGAGATCAATGATTTAGAAGAAGAGGTATCTGAAGAAGAAGATGGTGAAGAATACAACCCAGAGCACAATGCATCATCTTCAGATGAAGAAGAAATCCCCCAAACTGAAAGAGACGTTTTTGTCAAAGAACAGCAAAATAACATGGGGAAGAATACAACCCAGAGCATGAATCATCATCTTCAGATGAAGAAGAAATCCCCCAAACTGAAAGAGACGTTTTTGTCAAAGAACAGCAAAATAACATGGTCCTTGTAACCATATGACAACCAGGGCAGGATGGCAGCACAAAATGTCATAAGGATGACCCCAGGTCCCACAAGACATGCAGTTGCCCATGCCCAGGACATAACCTTAACATTCTACATGTTCATCACACCAGCCATCGAAAATATTATCCTGGAGATGACAAATTTGGAGGGTTTCCGTAAATATGGAGACAACTGGAAAAGGATGGATGAGATTGACCTGCGTGCCTACATAGGGGTGCTAATGTAGGCGAGGCTACATGTAGTCTCTGGGATGCAGAGAGTGGAAGGGCGATTTTCCGTGCCACGATGCCACTGGAAGTCTTTCACACTTTCTCAAGAATGCTACAATTTGATAACCGTGAGTCAAGACCTGCAAGACGTGTGAGAGACAAACTGGCGGCCATAAGAGAGGTCTGGGAGAAGTGGATGGAGTGTCTGCCATACCTCTACAACCTGTGCCTGAAGTAACAGTGGATGAGCAACTGGTTCCATTCAGAGGTACATTTTTATTTTCATATCTGTAATGTAAGTGATTTTCATTTTTTTTTAATTATGTATTGCTGTAATATCATTGATTTATGTGATTGTTTTCTGTGACACTGATACTAATCACTGATACTAACTACTGATATCTCTTTTATCAAAAAGTCACTGTCCTTTCCGACAGTATATGCCCAGCAAGCCAACAAAGTATGGCATCAAGATGTGGGTGGCCTGTGACGCAAAATCCAGCTACACTTGGAAGATGCAAATCTACACAGGGAAGCCGACCAGGGGAGGCCCGGAGAAGAACCAGGGGATATGGGTTGTGCTTTATGTGACAGATGGACTAAGGGGGCACAATGTCACGTGTGACAATTTCTTCACTTCTTATGAACTCAGCCAACAGCTCCTGAAGAGTAAGCTCACCATGGTTGGCACAGTTAGAAAGAAATGAACTACCCCCTGCACTCCTCGCAACAATGGGGAGAGAGGCCTTCTCATCAAAGTTTGCCTTCACCCCCACTCTAGTTTCTTACCTCCCAAAGAGGAACGAGAGTGTGGTCCTCCTGAGCACATTGCACAAAATACCTGAGATCAGTGATCGTGAGGACAGGAAGCCAGCCATCATCCTGGACTACAACCACAACAAAGGAGGTGTGGACAACCTGGACAAGGTGATTAGAACTTACAGCTGCAGGAGGATGACTGCCCACTGGCCCCTGGTCATCTTCCATAACATTATTGATGTGTCCTCTTACAATTACTTCATGATATGGAACAAGATCAACCCTACCTGGATGCCTGATAAGCAGAACAAGAGGAGGGTGTTCCTGGAGCAGCTGGGAAAGTCACTTGTAACACCACACATTCAAATATGGGAGCGCCTCCCCCAAACAGCAGCCTCTGCAGCGCTTGTGAAAGCTGTTCAGGGGGCTGAATCTTGTCCTGATCCACCTGAGGTTGCAACTGGGGCAGGCAAGAGTAGGAGATGCCAATTCTTCCCCCCAAAGGAGGACTGTAAAACAAATACTATGTGCTGCACATGTGAGAAATATGTCTGCAAAGTCCTTGCACACACACTTGCATACTGTCCTACATGTGCTAATTAGATGCTAATGCTAATTAAATGTTCTTTAAGTTTTTGTTTTGTATCTATTATCTTATTTTATTCGTATTTATTGTTGTTGTTTAAACACCTTGTGGGTGGGGGCAATGGTTAACATTTTTTGGAGAAGACTAGTGTTTTGTAGTTGAATTCCTCATTGTACAGTATATAAGAATATATCACTATGTTGCCAAAAAAGACTTATTGTTTCCCTTCAATAAAATGCATTCAAAACTACTTTCTGCACAATTCTGCTACTTTCTTAGGATATACAAGTGCTCTCTCTTGCTACAAAATGTATGTTCACACCTATGCAGTACCTTTAGCAATAATAATAATAATAATAAACCTCTACTTTAGTAAAGAAAACAATTATGGCAGGTGTGTTCTAATAAAAACGAATGGTGTCCACTGATTAAATGCAGTCTTTCTGCATTGTGAAGAGGAGAAAACCCAGATATTCACAAAGTTTGATGCAAAATATATTTGGTGTTTAAAATTCAATTAAGCTACTTTATTTTAGGGGTTTAGTGAAGGTTGGTCATTTTTTACCCTTAGGACAAGGGGAGTATACAGAAAGACTACACAATGGTTAACCTAACCCAGCTGGTGACTAAGCCCACAAGGCCCAACCCTAAAGATCCTTCAAAGTCAACTCTGATTGTTCATATTTTAACGAATACACCAGAGTAATATGTGTCTACTGGTGTCTTGACCAAAGACATTAGTGACCACTGCCCAGTTGTTTGTGTTAGAGATGTGAGAATACAAAAATCAAAGCCTTGCGTTATCACAAAGAGGAACTTCAGTGAACAGCCTTTTCAGCTATAACTGAACCTGATTTAGCTTCGAGCCTTTTCAATGCTGTTGTGGATAATCATGCTCCCTTCAAAAAAAAGAAGTAGATTGAATTCCTGGTACAATCCGGAATTATCAGAAGTCATTCAAAGAAGAGATGATGCTTGGGTCAAGGCCAGGAACACAGGCGTAGGCCTGGACTGGCTAGCTTTTAAGCAACTTAGGAATCAGAAAAGCTGTAAGACAAATCAGAAAAGCTAAATCGGATTATTATGTAACGCTCTTTCGGACTGTAATGGGTGCCCAGCTAATTTCTGGAAACTGTCAAATCCCCGAATGGGTTCTACTTCCTCCTCTCTGCCACAACAAATTCATTCAGACACTGGCATCATTACATTTTTTTTGCCACCATTGATGCATTTAATCACCAATTTATTTCAGCGGGCTAACTCTGTGAAATAACTTTTAAGCCTATTCACAATGGTAATGGGCTGGATGCTGATAGGGGAAACTTGCTAAATGATCAGAGAAATGATAGTCAAAACTTTTCTTTTATGCTATTTACAGAAAAATAAGTCCTAGATGATTTGCTAGCCATAGACAACAAGAAATCCACAGGGGCTGACCAAGTGGATCCTCGTCTGCTTAAGTGTGCAGCGCCCATCATTGATGGCTCAAAAATATATTTTTTTAATTTAACATTGTTATCAGGAAATATGGAAATCAATTGTTGTGCTGCCACAGCATAAGTGCGGTGATAGTATCGGACGAACCATCAAACAGGCAAAGCGTCTATACAGGACCAAGATCAAATCGTACCACACCAGCTCTGACACTCGTCGGATGTGGCAGGGCTTGCAAACTAATACAGACTACAAAGGGAAGCACAGCCGAGAGCTGCCCAGTGACACAAGCCTACTAGACGAGCTAAATTACTTCTATGCTCGCTTCGAGGCAAGTAACACTGAAACATGCATGAGAGGATCAGCTGTCAACATTCACAAGGCAGCAGGGCCAGACGGATTACCAGGACGTGTACTCCGTGCATGCGCTGAGCAAATGGCAAGTGTCTTCACTGACATTTTCAACCTCTCCCTGTCTGAGTCTGTAATACCAACATGTTTCAAGCAGACCACCATAGTCCCTGTGCCCAAGAACACAAAGGTAACCTGCCTAAATGACTACCAACCCATAGCATTCACGTCTGTAGCCAAGAAGTGCTTTGAAACGCTGGTCATGGCTCACATTAACACCATCATCCCCAGAACCCCTAGACCCACTCCAATTTGTATACCGCCCCAACAGATCAACAGATGATGAAATCTCTATTGCACTCCACACTGCCCTTTCACACCTGGACAAAAGGAACACCTATGTGAGAATGCTATTCATTGACTACAGCTCAGCGTTCAACACCATTGTGCCCTCAAAGCTCATCACTAAGCTAAGGACCCTGGGACTAAACACCTCCCTCTGCAACTGGATCCTGGATTTCCTGATGGGCCACCCCCAGGTGGTAAGGGTAGGTAACAACACATCCGCCGCGCTGATCCTCAACACGGGGGCCCCTCGGGGTTGCGTGCTCAGTCCCCTCCTGTACTCCCTGTTCACTCATGACTGCACGGCCAGGCACGACTTCAACGCCATCAGTCTATAGGGAGGAGGTCGGAGACCTGGCCATGTGGTGCCAGGACAACAACCTCTCCCTCAACGTGATCAAGACAAAGGAGATGATTGTGGACTACAGGAAAAGGAGGACCGAGCACGCCCTCATTCTCATCGATGGGGCTGCAATGAAGCAGGTTGAGAGCTTCAAGTTCCATGGTGTCCATATCACCAACAAACTAACATGGTCCAAGCACACCAAGACAGTTGTGAAGTGGGCACGACAAAACCTATTCCCCCTCAGAAGACTGAAAAGATGTGGCATGGGTCAGGGTCCTCCAAAGGTTCTACAGCTGCACCATCGAGAGCATCCTGACTGGTTGCATCACTGCCTGGTATGGCAACTGCTCGGCCTCCGATCACATGGCACTACAGAGGGTAGTGCGTACGGCCCAGTACATCACTGGGGCCAAGCTTCCTGCCATCCAGGAACTCTATACCAGGCGGTGTCAGAGGAAGGCCCTAAAAATGGTCAAAGACACCAGCCACCCTAGTCATAGACTGTTCTCTGCTAGTGGTACCAAAGCACCAAGTCTAGATCCAAGAGGCTTCTAAACAGCTTCTACCCCCAAGCCATAAGAGTCCTGAATATCTAATCAAATGGCTACGCAGAATATTAGCATTGACCCCGCCCTCTTACGCTGCTGCTACTCTCTGTTTTTATCTATCCATAGCCACTTTAATAACTCTACCTACATGTACATATTATCTCAATTACCTCGACTAACCGGTGCCCCCGCACATTGACTCTGTACCGGTACCCCCTGTATATAGCCTCGCTACTGTTATTTTACTGCTGCTCTTTAATTATTTGCTCATTTTCTTTCGTATTTTGGGGGGTATTTTTCTTAAAACTGCAATGTTGGTTAAGGGCTTGTAATTAAGCATTTCACTGTAAGATCTACACCTGTATTCGGCACATGTGACAAATACAATTTGATTTGATTTGATTTAGTAGTGATCTTAATAATTATTGCCCCATTTCAAGGCATCCTCGTCTCGCTAAGATTTTTGAATCCTTGATAAATGTAATTTATTTGTTCTTTTTTTATCTAGAAATGTAGTTTGAATGTAAACCAATCAGGGTTTATGCCTAGGCATAGCACTAATAAAGCAACCACTCTAGTTGTTAATGACCTTGTCAGTGCTTTAGACGCTAAAATTAACTGTGCTGCTTTGTTCGTGGACCTGTCAAAAGCTTTTGATACTGTTGATCATGCATTTTTTAAATAAGTTGTCCTCAATAGGCCTGAGCTCTAATGCCTGTTCATGGTTTCATGATTATCTTCATAACAGAACTGATGCCATCGTGATTGATGGGGTTAAGTCTGAATTTCTTGATGTACATAAAGGTGTACCACAGGGGTTGATTTTGGGACCTGTTCTCTTCACTATTTGTATAAACACCATTGGTCAGTCTGTTAAAAATGTAAAACTCAATCTATATGAGAATGATACTATTATGTATGCTAATGCCCCGACTGGGCTCCCCAGTGGTGCAGCGGTATAAGGCACTGCATCTCAGGTTCGATTCCAGGCCGTATCACAACCGGCCGTGATTGGGAGTCCCATAGGGTGGCGAACAATTGGCCCAGAGTCGTCCGGCTTAGGGTTTGGCCGGGGTAAGCCGTCATTGTAAATAAGAATTTGTTCTGACTGACTTGCCTAGTTATATAAAGGTTAAATTAAAAAAAATAAAGACTGTTGATCTGGCAAAACTACAGTCAGATTTTATAGCTATGCAGGAATCTTTTGCTGATTTAAAACGTGTGCTTAATACGGGCAAAACAAAATACATGTTGTTTTTAAACTCTCGTAAGAATGTTTCAGATTAATTATATGTTCACTCATTACAAACGTGTTCCCGCATCTAATTACTTTGGCATCTGGACTGATATGGATGAAATAGATTGTGCCTTTAAGTAAACAGTAAGAAGCAGATTATTCAGTCAACCTTTTAATCTGTTGTTGATTATGGTGATATTAGTTATTAAAAGTGCAGCTTCTACTACTCTTAAACCTTTGGATGCCATCTACCACAGAGCCCTTCGTTTTGTTACAGGTGATAGCTTTGATACTCATCACTGCGTCCTGTATCAAAAGTTTGGCTGGACTTCGCTAAAGACCCGTTCATCTCTACATTACTCCCATTTTGTTTACAAGGCCCTACTTCATAAACTTCCGTCTTATCTAACGTCTCTGTTGAAACATCTCGCAAAACACCAGTCTCAACGTCAACAGTGAAGAAGCGACTTCGGGATGATGGCCTTCCAGAAAGATTCGCAAAGAAATAGCCATATCGCAGACTGGCCAATAAAAATAAAAGATTAAGATGGGAAAAAGAACACAGACACTGGACAGAGGAACTCTGCCTAGAAGGCCAGCATCCCGGAGTCGCCTCTTCGCTGTTGACGTTGAGACTGGTGTTTTGTGAGACGTTTCAACAGAGACGTTAGATAAGACGGAAGTTTATGAAGTAGTTAATGAAGCTGCCAGTTGAGGACTTGTAAGGTGTCTGTTTCTCAAACTTGACTCTCTAATGTACTTGTCCTCTTGCTCAGTTGTGCACCGGGGCCTCCCACTCCTCTTTCTAGAACACAGCGTTGTACGAGATCTTCAGTTTCTTAGCAATTTCTCGCATGAAATAGCCTTCATTTCTCAGAACAAGAATAGACTGATGGTTTCAGAAGAAACTTCTTTGTTTCTGGCCATGTTGAGCCTGTAATCGAACCCACAAATGCTGATGCTCCAGATACTCAACTAGTCTAAAGAAGGCCAGTTTTATTGCTTCTTTAAATCAGGACAACAGTTTTAAGCTGTTCTAACATAATTGCAAAAGGGTTTTCTAATGAGCAATTAGCCTTTTAAAATGATCAACTTGGATTAGCTAACACAACGTGCCATTTGAACACAGGAGTGATGGTTGTTGATAATGGGCCTCTGTACGCCTATGTACTGTAGATATTCCATAAAAAATCAGCCATTTACAACATTAACAATGTCTACACTGTATTTCTGATCAATTTGTTGTTATTTTAATGGACAAAAAATGTGTTTTTCTTTCAAAAACAAGGACATTTCTAAGTGACCCCAAACTTTTGAACGTTAGTGTATATATATTTATGTGTATATACACTGCTCAAAAAAATAAAGGGAACACTTAAACAACACAATGTAACTCCAAGTCAATCACACTTCTGTGAAATCAAACTGTCCACTTAGGAAGCAACACTGATTGACAATAAATTTCACATGCTGTTGTGCAAATGGAATAGACAAAAGGTGGAAATTATAGGCAATTAGCAAGACACCCCCAATAAAGGAGTGGTTCTGCAGATGGTGACCACAGACCACTTCTCAGTTCCTACTACCGAGTTTCAAACTGCCTCTGGAAGCAACGTCAGCACAATAACTGTTCATCGGGAGCTTCATCAAATGGGTTTCCATGGCCGAGCAGCAGGATGCAAGCCTAAGATCACCATGCGTAATGCCAAGCGTTGACTGGAGTGGTGTAAAGCTCGTCGCCATTGGACTCTGGAGCAATGGAAACGCTTTCTCTGTAGTGATGAATCACGCTTCACCATCCGGCAGTCCGACGAACGAATCTGGGTTTGGCGGATGCCAGGAGAACGCAATGCATAGTGCCAACTGTAAAGTCTGGTGGAGGAGGAATAATGGTCTGGGGCTGTTTTTTATCATTATGGCTTGGCCGTTTAGTTCCAGTGAAGGGAAATCTTAACACTACAGCAGTGATTCCCAACCTTTTTTGGTTCCTGTACCACCAACTTAATTGTGCTCTGCCCGGACTATCCAAAGTACCCCCTCATGTGCATTTTAC
This sequence comes from Salvelinus namaycush, assembly GCF_016432855.1. NCBI lineage: Eukaryota > Metazoa > Chordata > Actinopteri > Salmoniformes > Salmonidae > Salvelinus > Salvelinus namaycush. The sequence goes on along the minus strand of NC_052343.1, from coordinate 3,097,384 downwards.
CAGTAGTTCTATGGTCTCATGAGTCTTCTCAAGTACCCCCTGTGGATAGTTCAAGGGGTCCTAGCACCCCTGTTTGGGAACCACTGCGCTACAACATAAAATGACATTCTAGACTATTCTGTGCTTCCAACTTTGTGGCAGCAGTTTGGGCATGGCCCTTTCCTGTTTCAGTATGACAATTCCCCCCTACACAAAGCGAGGTCCATACAGAAATGGTTTGTCAAGATCGTTGTGGAAGAACTTGATTAACCTGCACAGAGCCCTGACCTCAACCCCATCGAACACCTTTGGGATGATTTGGAATGCCGACTGCGAGCTAGGCCTAATCGCCCAACATCAGTGCCCAACCTCACTAATGCTCTTGTTGCTGAATGGAAGCAAGTCCCCGCAGCAATGTTCCAACATCTAGTGGAAAGTCTTCCCAGAAGAGTGTTGGCTGTTATATCAGCAAAGGGGGAAACGACTCCATATTAATGCCCATGATTTTGGTATGAGATGTTTGACGAGCAGGTGTCCACATACATGTGGTCATGTTGTGTGTGTGTGTGTGTGTGTGTGTGTGTGTGTGTGTGTGTGTGTGTGTGTGTGTGTGTGTGTGTGTGTGTGTGTGTGTGTGTGTGTGTATGTGTGCATGTATGTACAGTTGAAGACGGAAGTTAACATGCAGGTTGGATTTATTAAAACTTGTTTTTCAACCAATCGACAAATTTCTTGTTATCAAACTATAGTTTTGGCAAGTCGGTTAGGTCATCTACTTTGTGCATGACACAAGTAATTTTTCCAACAATTGTTTACAGACAGATTATTTCACTTATAATTCACTGTATCACAATTCCATGGGGCAGAAGTTTACATACACTAAGTTGACTGTGCCTTTAAACAGCTTGGAAAATTCCAGTAATGATGTCATGAATTTAGAAGCTTCTGATAGGCTAATTGACATCATTTGAGTCAATTGGAGGTGTATCTGTGGATATATTTCAAGGCCTACCTTCAAACTCATTGCCTCTTTGCTTGTCATCATGGGAAAATCAAAAGAAATCAGCCAAAAACTCAGAATAAAATTTTTTGACCTCCACAAGTCTGGTTCATCCTTGGGAGCAATTTCCAAATGCCTGAAGATACCACGATCATCTGTACAAACAATAGTACGCAAGAATAAACACCATGGGACCACGCAGCTGTCATACCGCTCAGGAAGGAGACGCATTCTGTCTCCTGGAGATTAATGTACTTTGGTGCGAAAAGTGCAAATCAATCCGAGAACAACAGCAAAGGATCTTGTGAAGATGCTGGAGGAAACAGGTACAAAAGTATCTATATCCACAGTAAAACGAGTCCTATATCGACACAACCTGAAAGGCCGCTCAGCAAGGAAGAAGCCACTGCTCCAAAACCGCAATAAAAAAGCCAGACTACGATTTGCAACTGCACATGGTGACAAAGATCGTACTTTTTGGAGAAATGTCCTCTGGTCTGATGAAACAAAAATAGAACTGTTTGGCCATAATGACCATCGTTAAGTTTGGAGGAAAAGGGGGGATGCTTGCAAGCCAATGAACACCATCCCAACCGTGAAGCATGGGGGTGGCAGCATCATGTTCTGGGGGTGCTTTGCTGCAGGAGGGACTGGTGCACTTCACAAAATGGACGAAATCATGAGGATGGAAAATTATGTGGATATATTGAAGCAACATCTCAAGATATCAGTCAGGAAGTTAATGCTTGGTCACAAATGAGTCTTCCAAATGAACAATGACCCCAAGCATACTTCCAAAGTTGTGGCGAAATGGCTTAAGGACAACAAAGGCAAGGTATTGGAGTGGCCATCACAAAGCCCTGAACTTAATCCCATAGAAAATTTGTGGGCAGAACTGAAAATGCGTGTGCGAGCAAGGAGGCCTACAAACCCGACTCAATTACACCAGCTCTGTCAGGAGGAATGGGCCAAAATTCACCCAACTTATTGTGGGAAGCTTGTGGAAGGCTACCCAAAACGTTTGACCCAAGTAAAACAATTTAAAGGGAATGCTACCAAATACTAACTGAGTGTATGTAAACTTCTGTGATGAAAGAAATAAAAGATGAAATAAATCATTCTCTCTACTATTATTCTGACATTTCACATTCTTAAAATAAAGTGGTGATCCTAACTGACCTAAGACAGGGAACTTTTACTTGGATTCAATGTCAGGAATTGTGAAAAACTGAGTCGAAATGTATTTGGCCAAGGTGTATGTAAACTTCCGACTTCAACTGAATATATATATATATTGTGTATAATATGTACACTGAGTTATACAAAACATTAGGAACACCTTCCTAATATTGAGTTGCAAACCCCCCTCCCATTTGCTCTCAGAATAGACTCACCTCGTTGGGACATGGACTCTACAAGGTGTCGAAAGCGTTCCACAGGGACGCTGGCCCATGTTGACTCCGATGCGTCCAACAGTTGTCGAGTTGGCTGATGTCCTTTGGGTGGTGGACCATTCTTAATACACAACGGAAACTGTTGAGCGTGAAAAACCCAGCAGCATTACAGTTATTGACACAAGCCTGGCACCTATTACCGTACCCCGTTCAAAGACACTTAAATGTTGTATCTTGTCCATTCACCGTCTGAATGGCACACATACACAATCCATGTCTCAATTGTCTCAAGGCTTAAAAATCCTTCTTTAACATGTCTCCTCCCCTTCATCTACACTGATTGAAATGGATTTAACAAGTGACATCAGTAAGGGATCATAGCTTTCACCTGGATTCACCTGGTCAGTCTCGCATGGAAAGAGCAGGTGTTCTTAATGTTTTGTATAGTCAATGTATGTTTATGTTGTATGATACAGGACGCATTTGGAAAAAGAGTCTCTATTTTGACGGCCTGCCCAAAATAAAACTGTCACTACCACATTAGAGTCCCTCGGCTGCGTATCTCCATGGGCCATCAGTGGAGACGCTTGCTATAAATGGAATGAAGCCTTCCTCTGACCAGCTTTCAGTTGACAGACCAGATCCCGGCCAAGGTGTAATGGCAAATCAGCCAAGCCAACCCCACCTGCCTTGGCTGCTTCTGGGGAATAAACACCTCCAAAGAACCTGTTTCTCCCCCTCCGTTTATTTTCCTGATTGCTTATAATAGTGTATAACCTTCAGGGTGAGTAGGGGGAAGTTTAGACCCTGTGCTCCGTTGGATACTTGGCACTTCCATGGGGAACTGGCTGCACGTCAACCAGGCCTTATCCACGTGACCTTCCCTTGGATAGATACTGTAGCCATGGATCGGCCCTTCAAGAATGGGGCTATGCTCATGGAAATGAGAGGAGGGGGATTGTATGTTTACGCTTTTGTGTGTATGCATTTGTGTGTGTGTGTGTGTGTGTGTGTGTGTGTACTTACGTGCGTATGTGCATGCATGTGTGATTTGGAAGATATTGCGAGTCTGTTTGCAAGTAGGGTATGTTTGAGAAAAGGATCTTACAGTATGTGTGTTTGAGAATGTTTATGTAAGAGATAGAAACAGAGAGATGGGAGAGTATACAGTACATGTTTATGAGCTGTGTGTGTGAGTACGCTCGTTCTTGTGAGAGAGAGCCGCTAAGTGGCTTCCATGTGTTTATTTGTCAGAGATGTTTTCCATGGTCAGCTGACCAGTGACCTCATGGGGTATGTCAGTTTCACGCTGTATTGAGAAGGTGACCTTGCCCTTATTGTCTATAACCATCTCTGGGAGGGTATCCAGATGTCAGACCACACCAGCGGGAGCGCTTGGACTGCTCTGCCTGCCGCTCTGGCACCCTGATAATGTACACTCCCACAATACAGCTGCAAAAACCCACCCTTGCCCAAAAGCACCTCTCACAGTGCCACCGATGCAGAGTGGCCAGTGTTCACAATATACACAATAGCATCACGGAGGAACACAACTTCATACATGTAGTAGATACAGTCATCTACTACATGTATTGCTTTTTTGCCATCCTGCCTTTTACTCCACTATCCTGCAAACGGCATATCTAACTTAACTATATACAACAGTCAGTGCATAACAACAGTAAATACCATCCCTTCCCAGTGACAGTCGTACCCAACCAGATGTCAACGGGTAGTGTGTGTTGTATATGAGCACTTAGACAGCAGACACAAGGTCAGTCTAAGGGAGGCGTCTTTCACTCAGGTAACCAATAAGGCTTTGACATTATCTGGACAGGTTGAGTGACCAAGTCACTGGGCATTTGATCATTCAAGCATTTACAGTATGTGTGAAAATGGAAACTGACCCATAGACACTGGGGCTGAAGTGACATTCTGTATGAGTCAAACCTGAACACACTCTTCTGCAGGGCAATAATAGCATCTGACAACTCCTCACAAATCGCTCCCACTATTGGCTCAAAGTCTTTATGAGAAATCTTGGCAACAGGCCTAGTAAATGGGTGAGGGAGTGTTCGCCACAGTAACTTTAACTGGGGCAACATTCAGGTGTGTACTGTCATGGAGATTGGTGATGACATGAACTATACATGGATCTAAATATGCCTGTGTGCTATTCATGGCGACATCATAACACTGCATGACAACATGCATGTGGTCGTGGTCCCGTGTGCCATGCCTGGCTGTTATGGAAGCAACAGGTTACTATGGCTCACCACATTGATATCTTTCTACTCTCCAACTGCAAAGGTGACTCGAGAAGATTCCTTCCATACCCGAGTGTAGTCCCGAACGCATGCAGTCCAGTGGCAACACGGTGCTTTCCTCTTTTAGCAGGCACAGCCCACACTACTTGCCCCATGACCTTTCATGCCCCTGTTTCCACTCACTCTCCTATAACACACTCCCTTTTAGGCCTTCAGAACGTCTGCTGATGTGATGGTCACCAATTGAACACCTGTTGAATATCAACATATGCTCTCTATGGATCTGAGAATAGGAGCAGAATATGATAAACAATGTAGAACATACAGAACGAGCAGAATATAGGTGCAGGAGAGAGAAGAACATGTACTGTGTATAAGAGTTGGTGAAGCTGAGGAAAATGCAATGGGTTGGGAGAAATAATTTGGAGCTGTGACTGGACTATTGTAAGCTTCTGGAACAGAGAGAAAGGAGCAGTATCGTAAACGGTGTCCCATCACATTCTGGCTCGTGGTACACGAGGTGTCTTGGATGGCCTTGGCTGGAGTCCAGATTTAATCCATATTTAATTCCTGGGTGAATCATAGGCTTGATTTAAAACCCAGATGAGTTTTCCTATTGGGTGGTGAACCTGACTGACTAAGGCCTGCTGACGTCAGCATAAATAGAGTGATGGTGATACAGATGTTGGATCTTAATTTGATCACCCTGTTGTAGGAGAACTTTCCTGCAGCGCAGGAAATGTAAAACTTGAAGTTTATTTGAGTTCTAAAAAGGCTTCTAAAGTTTGTAATTTCCACTTTGTCCATTAAGTATAATCCACATAATAATTCACATTTCCTGTTGCTGCAGGATTATTTTCCTGCTGTATCAAACTGGCTCAAATTAAGATCCTACATCTGTACTCCCTCATTGGGTTGGAAATATCTTCCCATTGCGTAATGGGTAGACAGAGAGGTCGCAAGGGGAGTAAGCTAAGAGGGGGGTATCCTTCAAGACACCCCTACTCTCAGTCCTCAAGTCAACACATGGAACAAAATACGCCCTTGACAATCAAAGCTAATTCAGGTTATCACATCCATCCAACCCCTACTGTGGCCAGAGGCCCAGGACTCTCAATGTCAACTTTAATCATCAGCAGTGCAAATGTGATTCCTCCTGTGTCCTGCTGGTTCTCTAGGACAGCCAGGCAGGGTGTCAGTTCTGGGGGAGGTTGGGTGGTGATGAGTGCATCTTGTGACCGCTGCTCTTTGCCTGCACCAGGTGAAGACGGCTATTAATAAGACCTTCCTATGCTCGGTCCTCCGCTCCGTGGGGCTTAATATAGACCTGCCAGAGAACAGTGATAGAGTGTCAACGAGTGCAGAGCCTCCTTACGCAGTTCTCACATTTCACACCAAGAGAGTCTCTTTGAGAGTTATGTGTGAGAGATTAGATTTAGAGAGTGAGTATGCCTAAGTGAGAGAGGGAGTGAGGTAAAGAGAGCGGGATATAGAGAGTGAGAGAGATAGAGAGGGAGGGACAGAGAGAAAAAGAGATGCATAAATGTATAAAATATATAAATGATTGCAATCTAGACTCTGCTACTGTTCAGTGCACCTCCCTTCAGCTTTGAGGTACTTGGAGGTGATGTAAATAAGACTGGGCTGACCCCAGAGAGGAGTCTCTCCCTGAGAGGGAGGCTGAGTCAGAGGGATCACTTCCCTCCCATAGTTCAGACTGGGAGGTCGTCTCCACATCCACAACAGCTGGGCCTGACATCATGGTCACATGCTCCTCATCGACCACGCAGGCAGCTGCTCTGGCAAACCACGCAAGCCAGGCGTCCATGAAGCCAACTGAGTTGTCTACAACCTGTGGATCCATATGTACATGAAGGCATACATACATGTATAAACGCACACACACTGAGATGTGGGCAGAACCTTGCTTGTTTGAATAGTTATTTCATTGCTGAATATTGGAATCAGGCTTTATGTTTACATTTTGGACGCATCTAATCTTCAAACAATCCGCTCATAAAATTCAACAAGTCCAAATATTTATCTGATTGTAAGACTTCCAGCCTGACCTTTCTGAGGTCAAAGAATCTTTCAAGTCTGTTTTTCGTAGGAACATTACAACCTGGAACCTGATCAAATGGAAAAAGCCACAAGAAGCTGAAACACTTGACTGATATGTGAACATCTTAAACCAATCTGAACTTGGCCTGCAGTGAGATCAAACTGTTTTTCATGCACACTGTGAAATCAACCATTTACAAGCTATAACATATATCTCCATGTTAAAACTATTTATGTCGGCCTCCGACAGCGATCTGCAGCAATCTGAGGCGTGGTGCAGCGATCTGAGGCACTGCATTGCAGTGCTAAAGGTGTCAATACAGACCTGGGTTTGATCCCGGGCTGTATAACAGCCGGCCGTGATCGGGAGTCCCATAGGGCAGCGCACAATTGGCCCAGCATTGTCCGGGTTCGGGTGGGGTTTGGCCGTGGGTTGCACTCGAGCGATTCCTTGTGGCTGGCCAGGCGCCTGCAGGTTGACCTCGGTCGTCAGTTGAACGGTGTTTCCTCTGACACATTGGTCTGGCTGGCTTCCCGGTTAAGCGAATGGGTGTTAAGAAGTGCGGTTTGGCGGGTCATGTTTCGGAGGATGCATGACTCGACCTTCGCGTCGCCTCACCTAAAAGCTCAGACACATTGACAGGATTGTCAAACGTTTGGATGTCTACAGTGCTTAGGACCTCTGAACAGTGTTGGCAGTCAATATCTTTTGTGTTTACAGAGCAAAGACATTGGAAGTCGTAGTAACAATGTTCGGCAATGCAAATCCGTGCGTATTGCTAGTGGTCTAGATTCCAAGCTCTCTGCGCTAATGTTGTTGTTTTGTAGAAAGCCCTTGTTGATACTAGCCAGATGGCCACAGCTAGATAACTACCTAGCAAGATGACAAAGAAACAACGGAATTCACTCTCCATAATCCCATACTGCCAGTGCCAGCCCATAACCAAAATAATTAGATAGCTAGCATATTCGCTAGCTAGAACAACATAACTAGCTAGCTAAAGACACTGCACTAACTCGGCAGCTAACAGGCAGCTGTTTCATGGAAACTAGCTAATCAATTGTGATTTCAGTATAATGTCAATACTAGCTACAGTGGTTAGCTATCTTGGAGGAAGTGTTTAGTGTTGTATGTATTGCAACTGTGTACTTAACTAGCTACCATCCCATAGCCTACATTGCATATGAAGTGTGACTGGCTCATCCGTGGATGTAAGGAGAAAATTCCTCTTAAAAAAAATGTGTTGGCTCCCCCACGAGTGTGATCGTGTTCTCCGATTGGCTCAAAGTCAAGTTCTTGGCCCCTGACGAGCATTAACATTCTACAAGTAGAAGAATCGGTAGGTTCGTCGCTACCGTGTCTGCACGCAGCAGGTACAACTTTTGTTCTCTCAAGAGAAACATAAGCACCTATCGACAGACTATTGGCAGTGAGATTCTGTGTATTTCACAGTCACTTCCAGGCCTATCTGGCATGTTTTAGTGTATTTCTAGACAACCTGTGTAGTCAGAAGCTTCTGAATTTAGACATCACGATGCCATCTATTTTGTGAAGTGCACCAGTCCCTTCTGCAGCAAAGCACCCCCACAACATGATGCTGCCACCCCCGTTCTTCACGGTTGGGATGGTGTTCTTCGGCTTGCAAGCCTCCCCCTTTTTCCTCCAAATATAACGATGGTCATTATGGACAAACAGTTCTATTTTTGTTTCATCAGACCAGAGGACATTTCTCCAAAAAGTACGATCTTTGTCCCCATGTGCAGTTGCAAACCGTAGTCTGGCTTTTTTTATGGCGGTTTTGGAGCAGTGGCTTCTTCCTTGCTGAGCGGCCTTTCAGGTTATGTCGACATAGGACTCATTTTACCGTGGATATAGATACTTTTGTACCTGTTTTCCCCCAGCATCTTCACAAGGTCCTTTGCTGTTGTTCTCGGATTGATTTGCACTTTTCGCACCAAAGTGCGTTCATCTCTAGGAGACAGAACGCATCTCCTTCCTGAGCGGTATGACGGCTGCGTCATCCCATGGTGTTTATACTTGCGTACTGTTGATGGTACAGATGAACGTGGTACCTTCAGGTGTTTGGAAATTGCTCCCAAGGATGAACCAGACTTGTGGAGGTCTACAATTTCTTTTCTGAGGTCTACAATCATTTTCTGGATTTTTCCAAGCTGTTTAAAGGCACAGTCAACTCAGTGTATGTACATTTCTGACCCACTGGAATTATGATACAGTGACATATAAGTGAAATAATCTGTCTGTAAACAATTGTTGGGAAAATGACTTGTGTCATGCACGAAGTAGATGTCCTAACCGACTTGCCAAAACTTTAGTTTGTTAACAAGACATTTGTGGAGTGTTTGAAAAACGAGTTTTAATGACTCCAACCTAAATGTATGTAAACTTCCAACTTCAACTGTACGGTAAGTTCGCCCATAACTCACTGCCACCCCTGCCCCTTATTAACCATCCAAAGCTGTTCATAAGTTTGCAACAAAGTCTGCTTGTGTTTGTTTGGGAAGCAACTCTGATAAGTAGGTCAGTCCATCAGGTAGAGAAAATTCAGTTTGATGTTTTTCCATGTCTCATCTATTTGTTATAAAACTATTCTTTACCCCGGCTATCACATTTTTTTTGGTTTCCTTTTTATTCTGTTTAGACTTGGCAGCGTAAATGCATATGTAACAGTGTTGCTTTCGTCCCTCTCCTCGCCCCAACCTGGGCTGGAACTAGGGACACCCTGAACACATCAACAACTGCCTCCCTCAAAGTATCGTTACATATCGCTCCACATATTTCATATTACTAAATACTTTGAGGTTGTTTCCACGGTTGACTAAAAAGAATTCCGGATTGTGTTGAATCGTTTACCAGTTCCCATGATTGGGGACAGCTCGGGACATCAGCTCAAACGTCATCAGCAATGGCACACGGTGGCACCAAAAGAAGCCATCCAATACCAAGAACTTGTTTCTGTTTTAAAATGACTTTGAGAGGAAGGGACTGGTTTACTATGCTGGTTCATTTGAGCTGTTTTACCCTGAACTTGTGAACTTCTTCTGTGGATATTTAGCATATCATCATGATACGTAAGATGCATAGCCTTTAACGTTAAGTTGCGGCTATTTTCAATTTGCATTGTGGAAGTTCACCTTTACAGCGTGATTTAAAGGCATTGTTCTTGCTTTAGCAGAGACTGCATTCATGGTAAACGCTGCATATGTCGGCTCACTCTGAAATGCCCTGTACATTTCTAGCGTAGATTCTGTTACGCTTCATGTTACCTTAATGTTACCTTATATGGAGCAATCATAGGTTGGCACTGCAAATGATTATTTTTTTAACCATGATTAACACAAGACTACAAATACCAATGTGTTCAATGACAATGCGTTTCCATGCACAATGTGCCAATGTGTAATGTGCATATCTGCCCTTGGTCCAAAGAACATAAATACCCATGTGTTTTTCTGCTTCTACATTATGGATATTTTAAGGGGAACTATTAACGGAAAATATGACAGGAACACATAGCTCATTACACACACCGAGGCAGAGCAGGCTAAACAACACATAACCATTAACAAATAGGCCGTACAGTCTGTTCTCGTTCTCTCCTTCTGTGGCGGGACGCATTGACTTGGACTTGGATCCTGAAGGGCGGGTGGCACTTCCAGTCACTGGGTTAAGTTCAGATAGCTGGATGAACAAAGCTGCTGTTCACACAGGACGTGTCAAAGCCCACAGTGCTATATGCGTGTGACGTAGGTTACTTTCTCGTGTCATGATAACTCAACCACCAATCATTCTAATGTCCTGTCTCAGCCTGAAACCAGGTAGCCTGTCAAGTCTTCCAGGAGTACAGATAAGGGTAGGAGACTCTTTGTGAAGGGTGTCTACTTTATACTACCTCCAATTAGATCAAATCCATAACATTAGTTAGTGTAGAATAATAATTTCTATATGGCCTTTACTAATACTTGGCATCATGAAATCAATGTGCATTTTTTTCTCAATTTGACATTATGTAACTGGGATATGAGAATTCTTACGTCGAAAGTGTGCTTGGGGTCTCTTTCCATTTGTGTTGGCTGCAGCTGTTTATACACAAGGCAGATGGATAGGAAACAAACAATATGTTCAGTTCCTTCAGTAAAGTATTTTGTTATTGTGCATTAAACCACATTTTATTGTGTTATATTCTATAGTGTCAAATTCCCCGCTGAAGAAAATCGAACGCATGGAACAGTTTCAAAAATGATCCAGAGACTGTGACGTGCTGTACTGAACACAGCCAGTACACTGTGCACACATTGAGTCCAGGGCTGTTCATGCGAGTCGGACCTCAGGGGCGATGTCTCCCTATTAAATGCATGAAGAGTTAATCCTATCCACCCTGAGTTGTTGGCATATCATCAGCTGGATCCTTGACAGCATGAGTAGCTGCAAATGCAGAAAGTGGAATATGGGAACCAAAACATCTCATTAAGTTTGAACTGACTCACAAGAGCTTTTCACTCTCTCTCCTTTCATGTGATAGCAAGACCTGGGGGGATACATATATATGAATTACTTTCACAAGTGGAAACGTGCATACTTCACTCCAATGCTGTGTATGATTTTATATTGGAGTTTGTTTCAACTGATTTGCAAACTAAGGTTAGGTAGCTACTTAGCAATGTGAGGGCTGACTGTTCTCATACAGTTTGTGTGGTGCAGAAATAAATGAAGGATCCAGCTATGGTGGTAATTCATGTCAATTTACCTGAAAATACAGGACATGATCTAAGTGATTGATAGTTGGTATTCAGCAGTCATAAAATAACTACTGAACATGTTATTTTGTCAGACAGCATATGCAGCGGCTCTATAGAGATGAGATGATGACTTGGAATTAAATAATAAAGTCATCAAATAAAACAAATGTAATATACACAACAACTGACATATTTTATTAAAGTTAAGTAATGTGAATACATTATGGTTACTAAGCAATTAGCAGTAATGGGCAGTCACTACCATCATGGGACTTTTATTAATTGTTTTATTCTGTGTTGTTACAGCATTCAACCCACATCATGCATAGTGCATTTAATGTTTAATTAAAAAAAATAATAATAATAATCTAACCGAAACTGAACCGACCTCAAAAAGCACTAATTGCTAAGGGCAGTAAAATTATAATGGCCACAAGCTTGAAAAATTCCTGCGATGGCCAGCGATGCAAATGGAAAGGGGTGCGAATGTTAGCATTTAGTTTACAAGTGTTAACGAGACTCGGGCAGTATAATGAATGTTAGTCCATTACCACATTCGAGTGGCCTGCAAATATCAATACAAAGTTAATGTTAACAGTCAGAGTTGCAGTAGCAGCTTGGGCCATTATTGATGGAAAGTTTATATAAGATGAACAGAGGGGTGATTAGGAGACAAACAGAAGCTGAATAAGGTGAAGCCTGGCTTAGCCTGTAGCCAAACCCTAGGCTCCTGTCCAGTCAACATACACTAAATGACCAAAATTATGTGGACACCTGCTCGTCGAACATCACATTCCAAAATCATGGGCATTAATATGGAGTTGGTCCCCCCTTTGCTGCTATAACAGCTTCCACTCTTCTGGGAAGGCTTTACACTAGATGTTGGAGCATTGCTGCGGGGAATTGCTTACATTCAGACACAGGAGCATTAGTGAGGTCGGGCACTGATGTTGGGTGATTAGGCCTTGCTTGCAGTCGGTGTTCCAATTCATCCCAAAGGTGTTTGATGGAGTTGAGGTCAGGGCTCTGTGCAGGCCAATCAAGTTCTTCTACACCGATCTTGACATACCAGCATTATCATGCTGAAACAGGAAAGGACCTTCCCCAAACTGTTGCCACGAAGTTGGAAGCACAGAATCGTCTAGAATGTATTGTATGCTGTAGCATTAAGATTAAGTCCCTTCACTTGAACTAAGAGGCCTATGAAAACAACCATGAACCATGAAAACAGCCCCAGAACATTATTCCTCCTCCACCAAACCTTACAGTTGGCACTATGCATTCGACAGGTAGCGTTCTTCTGGGGCTGTTGGCCGCAGCTAATGGGGATCCATAATAAATACAAATACAAATCTCCTGATTCATAACTCCAGCTTTACACCATTCCAGCTTGGCAATGCGCATGATGATCTTATGTTTGTGTGCAGCTTCTAAGGCCATGAAAACCCATTCCATGAAGCTGCCGACGAACAGTTCTTGTGCTGACGTTGCTTCCAAAGGCAGTTTGAAACTCAGTAGTGAGTGTTGCAACCGAGGACAGACGATTGTTACGCATTACGCTCTTCAGCACTCGGCCATCCCTTTCTGTGAGCTTGTGTGGCCTACCACTTCGCAGCCGAGCCATTGTTGCTCCTAGATGGTTCCACTTCACAATAACAGCACTTACAGTTGACCGGGGAAACTCTAGCAGAACATAAATTTGATGAACTGACTTGTTGGAAAGGTGGCATCCTATGACGGTGCCACATTGAAAGTCACTGAGCTCGTCAGTAAGGCTATTCTACTGCCAATGTTTGTCTATGGAGATTGTATGGCTGTGTGCTCGATTTTATACAGCTGTCAGCAACAGGTGTGGCTGAAATAGCCGAATCCTCTAATTTGAAGGCGTGTCCATATACTTTTGTATGTATAGTGTACCTGCCAGCACTGAGACTATGGGGCACCGAAACACAGGCTATATGAATTCTAAACCCCCCACCTACCCCTCCTTTCCATATACACATTCACTGCCGTATATCTTCCATCTTTGCTGACTAATGAAGATTACTAAAAACTTGGCAGCCTGTCACTCAACTCAATGTATGTCATTGTGTGTGTGCCTACCTGCCCACGGGCCACATTTCTGTCAGTCTGTCTGGCAAATAGCCCACGTATCTGTGTTGTTCATTTTCAGAGAAACACACAAACAGACTTTTCCTGAGTGGTTTCCTGAGTGTTTGATCTGGTCCCTGAACTCGTGCCACTACAGATGACCTCGGCCACAAAGCGTCAGTTAAATATCATTATGCCGTTACGCAAACACAAGCTACAGCAATACAGGATTTCAGACAGGCAGTGCTTGGTGTAGCATGAAGTCAAATATTGTACCTGCTTTGACAATAGATAGAGAAACAGTTAATACAGCTGATTTTTTTTTTCCTACCTGGAAATGCACTTGATTTAGGGATAAATTCAACAGAATCATTGAGCAAATAGGTAATGTAACTGATTAACCTGTCCACCTGTTCCTCAATATTTATTCCCTGATATTTCTGAGATGAAATGAGGAATCCTAGAAGGTATTACACACAATTGTAATGCCCGGGGTGTAGTGGAGGAAGGAGTCAGACGCAGGAGACAGAGAGTTCAGAGTAGCGTAACTTTAATCACCACAGAGGTGAACACGACGCCACTAAAACCAAATGCCCCAACACACAAGGGGAACTAAATTAGTTCCGAAAATATAACGTACACGAACCGTGACATACAAGCATGTACAAACAGTATACAAAACAATCCCGCACACCCAGGAGGCGGGCGTGCTGGGTAATAAAGCCCCACTAATCAACCTAACTACAAGCAGGTGTAACCATTAAACAAACAAGGAGGGGGAGGAAAAAATCAGTGGCAGCTAGTAGGCCGGTGACGACGACCGCCGAGCGCCACCCGAACAGGAAGGGGAGCCACCTTCTGTAGGAATCGTGACAACAATATAGCTTCATGTTTGTTTTCTCGACTGTCATTTACTGAGGGGATTACATTAATCCATTCCCATACATTAAACTCTTATATAAGAAGATTATAATTAATCCATTTAGTGTTTTGGAGAATTATATTTCTACATTACTCATGGTTTACATATTTGTACCCTGCTTACAGGGACATTAAATCATCTTTGAATCTTTAATCCACAAATATGCGCTGCGACGGGGTGGACTGGGACAAGAATTTGGCCCTGGCATTTTCTCCACACCAGCTCACATCATTGCACCCACAGCCAACTCTACCCTAACACCCCAACCCCACACATACACCCTAACCTTTCACACCCTAGTTAGACACGGGCAGTATTGCTGACACACAACATTGGCAGTACAATGTTTCTCAACCAGTGACTGGTGAGACATGGACCTCCTCTTCTTTTTAACCAGCTCATGTTTAAAACAAATAAATTATGTAATAAGACCACTGGAGATTCAACTGACCACTATATATCTGTTTCCTTGCTCTAGCCATTTTGTTGGCCTCCCTGTTGTGCTGTCTATCCATCTCAGAATCTTCTCTGCTGTCACTCTGTGTTTCTTCTCTTTCTCTGTCTGTCTGCTTAAGCCTTTATAGGCATACATTATGAAAGCCAACCTAACGACTTAGGCTATGTTTAAGCAATAAGGCCCGAGGGGCTGTTGTATATGGCCAATATACCACGATTCGGGGCTGCTCTTAAGCATAATGCAACGCGGAGCCTGGACACAGCCCGCAATATACCACAAACCCCCGAAGTGCCTTACTGCTATTATAAACTGTTTACCAATGTAATTAGAGCAGTAAAAATAAATGTTTTGTCATGCCCATGGTATACGGTCTGATATAGCACGGCTTTCAGCCAATCAGCATTCAGGGTCTCGAACCACCCAGTTTATAATACAAATTAGTGCCTGTCCTATGTGTTCCCCTCCAACACCTACCATAATTAAGTGTTAATTACTATTATTACAGGGCTCCAGACTAACATTTTCCCCTGGTGTCATTGGTACCACTAACTTTTACATTGCCCACTGATCAGTCGAAGGCTCATTATAGCAATTTTTGCTCAAGACCAAATGTTAAGTAGGCAAAAAAATACTAAACTAAAATCATTCTAATCCCAATTAAAATACAACGGCTGTTTGGCTAGATGGCTTTAGGACCATGCAGACAATCGCTCAAAGAGAGCTGCTGCCAGCCTGCGCCCTTCTGTCTCACTTGTAGAAAGCAGAGAGCAGGAGACAGTGCAAGTTTGCTTGCTGCCAGTCAACCGTTTAGGCAGTGCGCCGATTGCTTTGAATTTGATGTCGGCATTTTAACTCTGCCTTGATTTATGGTCCGATTTAAGGAAAGTTGGTTAGATGCTATCTGAATGTTCCATCATAACGGGTACATGATGTTCTATCCGTTTATTAGAACTTTCATCTCAGTGCCAAATCTCCGCCATTTATTATCATAATGCATTAACTGAGAAAGAAAAAGGAGAAGAAACTGGGGTGAAAATGCATGCATAGTATATCAGGACAGTGAACAAAGTCAACAGAAATATGTACACTCTCGCTCTGCGCTATGTCAACACGCTTATTAGAAGAGCACGGGTCAACTGTTTGTTCACCCGCACCTGCCCGCAATTGCTAATAACCCATCCTCACCGCCAACTATATGTGATTAAGTGAAAGTCTGAGGCCAGCAACCGACACTATTTTAAACCCAACTTATGCTTGTGGTCCGGAAACTCCATATGGAGGGTGTGACGCAACTATGGAGCCTCCGGAGGCTTGCAGAGGCCAAATGGAGCAGAAATGTTGTAACAATGCAGAAGCCTCCGCATAGCTCTGTATAGCTCCAGATCGACATGCTTGGTTGACGGTAGGTGCGGGTGGTACATCCTGTACCAAAACAAACACACTTCCTTGACAACATCTTTGACAACAAGGCGCCATAAGAACAAGTTCACAAATAAAAAACATTTATGATACCTCATGTAGGGATTTCAAAGACACGAAAATGAGGTTGAACTCCTGGAAAGATATCAGGAAGGTAATAGGGATAGATGCGGTTAAGACCTCCGTAGAATGCGGACAGCGGGGGATAGCAGGACGCTGGATTGACGCACATTCAACAAATCTGATCTACCAAAAAGCGACTACTAAATGCTAATTCCCATTCGTATAAGCATAGCTACCATACAGAAATCAGTGGTGCTAGCCAAAGTTGTTTTTAACTGTAATGCAGTTGATTGATGATGATGACGTGAACATTGAATGGATTGACATGAGTACAAGCATTATACTCCAATTTGTACCTCAACATAGTGTGAAATACACATATAAACAATAGCCTAAATGTAGGCACATTTTGTTGGGGCTCCTATGTCAAGCACCGGGAAACGGACTCCAACATCTCAGAAGAGGTAAAGTCTTGTCTTGTCGTTTAGCCAGTTGCTTGTAAACTGAACAAAAATATAAATGCAACATGTAAAGTGGTGGTTCCATGTTTCATGAGCTGAAAAAAAAGATCCTAGAAATGTTCCATTCGCACAGAAAGCTTATTTCTCTCAAATTCGTTGCACAAATTTGTGTACATCCCTGTTAGTGAGCATTTCTCCTTTGCCAAGATAATCCATCCACCTGACACCTGAAGCTAGCTATTTTAGCAAAGTAAGCATGCCAATAGTTTAAACACCATGGACCAGGCTGAAATCCCACCAGAAGCATAAGAATGATTTGTTGTTTTTCATCTGATTTGTACGACTGCACCCTCAAGTGGCGTTGAGGTAAAGTGTGGCAGGTAAGAGTCAAAACAGGAATGCGAGTAACGGACTCAGAAACTATGAGTGGCAGTGGTTCGAATCCATGGGGTTTTTTGTTTTGCTGTGTTGATTTTGGTTTCCAATCTTACCCTAACCCTAAAGCTTTAAAACAAACTATCATGGTCCAAACACAACAAGAGAGTCGTGAAGAGGGCATGACAACACCTTTTCCCCTCAGGAGACTGAAAAGGTTTGGCATGGGTCCCCAGATCCTCAAAAGGTTCTACAGCTGCACCATCGAGAGCAGCGGTTGCATCATTGCCTGGTTTGGCAACTGCTCGGCATCTGACCATAAGGCGCTACAGAGGGTAGTGTTTTATCAGTATATCACTGGGGCCAAGCTATACTAGGTGGTGTGAGAGAAAGGCCCAAAGAATGGTCACAGACTCCAGTCACCAAAGTCATAGACTGTTCTCTCTGCTACCGCACGGCAAGTGGTACCGGTGTGCTAAGTCTAGGTCCAAAAGGCTCCTTAAACGCTTCTACCCCCAAGCCATAAGATTGCTGAACAATTAATCAAATGGCCACCCTTCCCCTTTGTTTTTACACTGCTGCTACTCGCTGTTTATTATCTATGCATAGTCACTTTACCCTTACATACATGTACAAATTACTAACCTGTAACCCGCACATTAATCTTGAGGCAGATCCCTTTAGCAGGATCATTTTCGTAAACATCCGCTGAATTGCAGAGCGCCAAATTTTTAAAAAATTACTACAAATATTTAATTTCATGAAATCACAAGTGCAATATTGTCACGTTCCTGACCTTATTTCCTTTGTTTAGTCTTTGTTTAGTTGGTCAGGACGTGAGATGGGTGGGTATATTCTATGTTTTGTGTTTCATTGGTTTAGGTGTGTCTTATTGGCCTGATATGGTTCTCAATCAGAGGCAGGTGTTTTACGTTGTCTCTGATTGGGAACCATATTAAGGTAGGCTGTTTTTACTGTTTGTTTGTGGGTGATTGTTCCTGTTCGTGCGTTCATTGTTTTTTCATTGTTCACTAGTTCAGGACTATAGCGTCGTTGGTTTCGTTCTGTTTATTGTTTTGTTCGTCTTGAAGAGTATTCAAATAAATATGGATACATACCACGCTGCGATTTGGTCCTCCTCTCTTCCACATTATGACGATCGTTACAGAATCACCCACCACAAAAGGACCAAGCAGCGTGGTAACGGGCAGCAGCGACAGCAGCAGCAGCGTACTCAGGACTTCTGGACATGGGAGGAAATTCTGGACGGTAAGGGACCCTGGGTTCAAGCTGGAGAGTATCCCCGCCCTCGTGAAGAGCTGGAGGCAGCTAAAGCCGAGAGGCGGTGGTATGAGGAGGCAGCACGGAAGCGAGGCTGGAAGCCTGAGAGTCAGCCCCAAAAATGTATTGGGGGGGGGGGGGCTAAAGGGGAGTGTGGCGAAGTCAGGTAGGAGACCTGCGCCAACTTCCCGGGCTTACCGTGGAGAGCGAGAGTTCGGGCAGACACCGTGTTATGCGGAAGAGCGCACAGTGTCTCCTGTACGTGTGCATAGCCCGGTGCGGTACATCCCAGCTCCTCGTATCGGCCGGGCTAGAGTGGGCATTGAGCCAGGTGCCATGAAGCCGGCTCAACGCATCTGGTCTCCAGTGCGTCTCCTCGGGCCGGTGTACATGGCACCAGCCTTACGCATGGTGTCCCCGGTTCGCCAGCACAGCCCAGTGCGGGTTATTCCACCTCCCCGCACTGGCCTGGCTACGGGGAGCATTCAACCAGGTAAGGTTGGGCAGGCTCGGTGCTCAAGAGCTCCAGTACGCCTTCACGGTCCGGTATATCCGGTGCCACCTCCTCGCCCCAGCCCAGTACCACCAGTGCCAACACCACGCACTAGGCTTCCTGTACGCCCTGTTGCTGCTCCCCGCACTAGCCTTGAGGTGCGTGTCCCTAGCCCGGTACCACCAGTTCCGGCACCACCAGAATTGCTCCTCAGTCCGGAGCTGCCCCTCAGTCCGGAGCTGCCCCTCAGTCCGGAGCTGCCCCTCAGTCCGGAGCTGCCCCTCAGTCCGGAGCTGCCCCTCTGTCCAGAGGTGCCCATCAGTACAGTGGGGTTATTTTGGTGGGTCGTCAATAGGAGGAGGCCACGGAAGCGGGGATTAACTATGGTGGGGTGGGGGCCACGTCCAGCGCCAGAGCCGCCACCGTGGACAGGTGCCCACCCAGACCCTCCCCTATAGGTTCAGGTTTTGCAGCCGGAGTCCGCACCTTGGGGGGGGGGGGGGGGGGGTACTATCACGTTCCTGACCTTATTTCCTTTGTTTAGTCTTTGTTTAGTTGGTCAGGACGTGAGATGGGTGGGTATATTCTATGTTTTGTGTTTCATTGGTTTAGGTGTGTCTTATTGGCCTGATATGGTTCTCAATCAGAGGCAGGTGTTTTACGTTGTCTCTGATTGGGAACCATATTAAGGTACGCTGTTTTCACTGTTTGTTTGTGGGTGATTGTTCCTGTTCGTGCGTTCATTGTTTTTTCATTGTTCACTAGTTCAGGACTGTAGCGTCGTTGGTTTTGTTCTGTTTATTGTTTTGTTCGTCTTGAAGAGTATTCAAATAAATATGGATACATACCACGCTGCGATTTGGTCCTCCTCTCTTCCACATTACGATGATCGTTACAAATATACCAAAACACAGCTCAGCTTGTTGTTAATCCACCTGTCGTGTCAGATTTTGAAAATATGCTTTACAGCAAAAGCAATCCAAGCGTTTGTGTGAGTTTATCGATCAGTAGACAAAACATTACATACAGCTAGCAGCAATGTATCTTGGTCACGAAAGTCAGAAAAGACTCCCGATAAAGATTATTTTTATATCCAAAAACCTCCATTTGGTTGGCGCGTTATGTACAGTAATCCACAGGCTCGTGCAGGTCATGAAGGGCAGACGAAAATTCCAAATAGTATCCGTAAAGTTCGTAGAAACATGTCAAACGTTTTTTATAATCAATCCTCACGTTGTTTTTAACATAAATAATCGATAATATTTCAACCAGACGGCAAACTATTCAATACAAGAGAGAAAGAAAATGCTGAGCTACCACTTTCGCGTGCATGAACTAATCGAAGGATATCTGGCAGAAAAAAAATATGCTACTTCGGGAAATGCCAAATTTACTACATGTATTTACAATTCTGAAAAAGTACAAAAACGTATACACTCTGTAAAACTAGTGAATTACAGATTACCAAAATATTTAATATGTTAATGTGAACAATAAAGTTCATAACATTGTAATAGTGAAGTGTTTGAGGAACTACAGAGTAAAATTTAACAATTAAATAGAACAATCAATCCACTGACGCGATTTGATAAATCTAGCTCATTTTTCAGAATAAAAGCTTGAAACTATGTCTAAAGACTGTTCACACCCTGTGGAAGCCATTGGAAAAGGAATCTGGTTGATATCCCTTTAAATGGAGGAAAGGCAGGCAATGGAACAGGGATTTTTCAAAATAGAAGTCACTTCCGGGTTGGATTTCCTCAGGTTTTCGCCTGCAAAATCAGTTCTGTTATAATCATAGACAATATTTTGACAGTTTTGGAAACTTTAGAGTGTTTTCTATCCTAATCTGTCAATTATATGCATATTCTAGCATCTGGGCCTGAGAAATAGGCCGTTTACTTTGGGAACATTATTTTTCCAAACATAAAAATACTGCCCCCTAGCTTCAAAAGGGCACATTAACTCAGTACCGGTACCCCCTGTATATAGCCTCGTTATTGTTATGTAATTTTCTTGTATTACTTTTTATTTTATACTTTAGTTGATGTAGTAAATAGTTTCTTAACTCTATTTCTTGAACTGCATTGTTGGTTAAGGGCTTGTAAGTAAGCATTTCACGGTAAAGTCTACACCTCTTGTATTCGGTGCATGTGACACACGCAATTAGCTATGCAAAATGGCCACTCTATATACCTGCGGGGCTTAGCAAAAATATGCAAACGTTTGCAACCCAGCAATTTGTAACTTGATGAAAAGTACGCAGGGTAGCCATTTTGCTTAGCTAATTGCGTACTTTAGATCAACTTTAATATTGCAGAGAGATTGTGGCTTCCATCAAAGTAATTGTCTGCATCATTTTCAATAACCCATATATATTTTGGGGTAAATTTACAGTACCATTCAAAAGTTTGGATCCATCTACTCATTCAAGAGTTTTCTTTATTTGTATTATTTTCTACATTGTACAATAATATTGAAGACATCAAAACTATGAAATAACACATATGGAATCATGTAGTAACCAAAAGGTGTTAAACAAGTCAATCAGCGCCTTATTCAAGATTTTTCTATGAAAAAACACATATGGAATCATGTAGTAACCAAAAAAGTGTTAAACAAGTCAATCAGCGCCTTATTCAAGATTTTTCTTTATTTGTACTATTTTCTACATTGTACAAAAGTAGTGAAGACATCAAAACTATGAAATAACACATATGGAATCATGTATTAACCAAAAAAGTGTTAAACAAATCAATATATATTTTATATTTGAGATCCTTCAAAGTAGCCATCCTTTGCATTGATGACAGCTTTGCATATATAGTAATATATTTTCCTTCATTATTTTCCAATAACCCAACTCTAACTGGAGTAAACTTATGGACAACACTTTGCCTTCTACTTCCAGCTTACACATACTCTATACATTTTACAAGCACAGTATATTTTACAATATTTCTCTTTTGTTTGTTTTTAGTCTCATCCTTCAGCTACCCTCAATCCTTCCCATCTATCTCTGAAGGCCATCCCGTTTTTGATTTCTACTTGCCATATAATTTTCAACTTTGCTGTTTCACAAAAGTTCTGAACCTATATACATTTTACGAAACAGTATATTTTACATTAGTTATCTTATTTTTAGTCCCACCCATCAGTTCCACTCAGTCCATCCCATCGATCTCTGACCACCATCCAGTTTTGATTTGTATTTGGCGGGGGGGTTATGGTATGGGCAGGCATAAGCTACGGATAGCAAACACAATTGTATTTGATCCAATGCAATTTGAATGCTCAGAGATATCGTGACGAGATCCTGAGGCCCATTGTCGTGCCATTCATCTTCCGCCATCACCTCATGTTTCAGCATGATAATGTATGGTCTCATGTCGCATGGATCTGGAAGATGAAAATGTCCCAGTTATATCATGGCCTGCATACTCACCAGACTACACCCATTTAACATTTTTGGGACACTCTGGATTGACATGTACGACAGCGTGTTCCAATTCCGCCAATATTCAGCAACTTCGCACAGCCATTGAAGTGGAGTAGGACAACATTCCACAGGCCACAATCAACAGCCTGATCAACTCCATGTGAAGGAGATGTGTCGCGCTACATGAGGCAAATGGTGGTCACACCAGATACTGATTGGTGTTCTGATCCACCCCCTACCTTTCGTTAAGGTATCTGTGAACAGATGCATACCTGTATTCCCAATCAGGTGAAATTCATAGATTAGGGCCGAATGGCTTTATTTCAATTTACTGATTTCCTTACATGAACTGTAACTCAGTAAAATCTTTGAAATTGTCCATTGTTGCATTTATATTTTGTCCAGTGTATTTAGCTGGATGGCAGACCAATTTATTGGACGCCTATGACAGTTCCCCGAAGCGCAAGAAGTATGAATGCTTTGTGCAGGCCGCATGGCAGTAAATACTGTACCGCCACTGCAGACGTTGGATTGACCACGCAGAGTATTTTACAAAATTTGGGAGGCGCACAGTATAGTTGTAAGGAGTTCGATTTGGAGTCCGCAACCCTCTGGAGGCTCCGCAATTGAGTCACACCCTCAGTACAGAGCCTTTGAACGACCAGATCAAGCATAAATTGGCTTTAACCCGCTAATATAAAATGCACTATAGGCTACAGTCAGAGACGGTGGCATGACTTTTTGACAGGGGATGCAGGATTTTATTTCCTGATTTAGATATGTTTTTGCTTATAATTTCTGTCATTTTGGTAGGGCTATTTGTTCATCAACTTATCTATAATTAGATAAATGAAGCTTCTCTTCTGTCATTATATGTTGCTCTAGAAGATTAAGTAAACCCTTGCTCACCAAAAGAATGTCATAATTCGACAGAATGAATGCTTCAATGTAGGCTAGTTGACGTCTGTAAAGTTCTCTGCCATCTCTGCTTCTTTCGCAGAGAAAAGACGTTTAGGTACCAGGGAGAAAATGCAATAACTCCCCCCCAAAAACTGCTAAGATTTTCTGTACAAAATTTCAAAATTATATCAGTTTGACCGATTGTAAGGAAAAAGACAGCTGTGAAAATGTCCCAACATGTTTATAATAATATTTCAGTTTGGCTTGGATGCATATTTTATGTGGTTGAAATGACTATTCTGATAAAGATAGCACCTCTACAGACGGTATCTAATTGTGCATGCATTCTCTCAAGATGCTGAAATCAATCAATAATATTTCTCCATTCCTGTTCCCTAGTAAAAATGTAGCCTACATTTGGTGTATCATTTTACTGCAAGACATTTTTAATTCTGCAGAAGTAAATTTAAAGGCTATGTGAGAAGTTACAGACCTACAGTCAGTGTCCAGATTTCAGTTTCCATTTAATCCATCTGAACAGTAGACTTTTCCCATGATCCCACATAATATAGCCGGCACTGCTATCATCCTCTTTTACCACTTTACCAAACATTACTTTTCTGTTCATCCATTCTCTTTATTTTCAACTCTCCATTTCGCAACTTTTCTCTTTCGCAACTTCTCTTATTGAATTAAACTGCGGCATTGTCCTTTTTGCCTCTAGTGGGTGACATTAACTTTTCATGCCCCTTCCCAAAATCATTTGGCAACTGTCGTGTAGGCTATTTTGTGGGCATACAGTTGAGGCCCTAAAGTTTAGGCTTATCCCTCAACCCGTAAATCACTAAAGATTATCATGACTGATAGCCGCAGAAATTTATGGAAACATCCAATAACCCAGGTGTCTCTCTCCCTCTCTCTGCTCTGATTCAGAGGCATAGCTGTGGGAAATAGGTTCAAAAAGCTGAATAATAGTATTAGCGGACCGATATAGATGTCTGTAACACCAGCAAAAAAAAGAATTTCAGCATCTCAGCTTTGGCAAAAGGTAGTTGTATAATTAAGAACAGTATCTTGCAGGATTCAATAGTTGGAATTGTAAGAGTTGTTGCCCTGTCCCTTTTTCTGCGATTGTCATTCTAGTGGAATCCAGAAAGAACAAAACCTTGTCCTCAAATATTTAAATCAAAAGGTGCAAAGTTATGGGCTCAGACACAAAACATTCACATCAAATTAAATATTTTTCTTGATAAATAACATGGAGAACAACCACTTTTATTGCAGTATTAATGTACCATCCTTACAAACCACTTCATATAAATGTAAAATATGGGTTGTTTATGAATTCGAAGGACCAATGAAAAAGGATAGAAAAAACTTAAGTGCTGGATTTTAGGCCGGTAGCAACCACCACAGAACACGAGGAAGCAGTAGTTCCAGGTCAAGGATTTAATGAAGACCCCCCCCAACCCCCCCCCCCCCCCACACACACACACAGACACACACACACACTCCACTCTCTCTGATACTAATTGTGGTTCTGTAAAGAAAAGAAGAGAACTTAGGCTATGGCACAGTATGGGAAAATATATGCCTATTTGTATGTCAACATCTAAACAGGCTATGTGGACCCAAACACATGTTAGATGCACAAAGAACAATAGAGCAATGTAGAAATATCTACACATTTTAAAACATAACAAGCATGGGCGATCTACAACCGAAAATAGCCTAGCACCACAGACAAACGCTAACAAATGCTAATGCCTATTTAGCATGCTAAATGCTAATGCATTCTGGATGACAATGCTAATGCTAATGCTAGCTGGAGTACGCAAGCTAGCAAGGTTTACACAAATGGTACATATTTACAACAGACACTATTTAGCTCCAAACAACAAGACATCAGGATTTTAGCACTTACATTTGGCTGCATGCACAATAACATCAGAAAGAAAAGCAATTTCTTCTAAGGAGGTAAAATAAGCAGGGGAGAAACAGGTTGATAATCAGAATGAAAATTATAGACTAGTGATGGGTCATTCTAAGAGCCGGCTCTTGTAGGTGAACGTTGGGAGCCGGCTCGCATATCAGAAGAGACAAATATTTAATAAAAAATAAAACAATTAAGATATGAATAATCAAAAGATTTAAATGAATAGAATTACCTAATTCAAAGAACGAAAATTTGTATAAATAATATAGGCCTAAATATTCAAGAGCACACATTCGTTCTGACTGTCTGCTCAGACTAACAGCCTCACCTGTTGTTCCTGTCAATCAGACACGCAGTGTCAACCAATGAACCAAAGATGCGTGAGGGAGGGCCGAGCCAACTCACTCACAGTCACACACTTAGCAGCTGAGGAGAGAGAGGAAGGCCCTGTGTCGGAAGCACAGTAGCATTTTAATCATGTAGACAATGTTAGAGCACAGTGTAGAATTTGCCAAAACAAAATCTCATATTAAGCCGGTTCTACGCACAACCTACACCGGCATATGTGAACTGTGCACCCAACTGTGAAGCTAGCTGTAGAGGAGCTTCGAGAAACTAGCGGGTCTGCTAGTGATAGTGGTGGAGCCAGCACCTCCACACGTGGAGATGTATCCACTCAGTCAAGTAGGCCTACTCCGTGACCCACAGCAACGCAGTCTTCTATGGACCAGTTTATGCCGAAGTCTATGTAGCAAAACAAGGCCAAATTGATATTGCATTGGCTAAAATGATTGTCACCGATTTACAGCCATTTTCGATCGTGGAGGACAGAGGTTTTAGAAATTATAGCAATACTCCAAATCCAATGTAAACAATTCCAAGCAGTAGTAGTGTCACAAACGTCTGCTGTTTGGATGCTGTTTGACGAGAGAGCAACTGGGGATGCAGCATGAAGGAATCCCTCAGCAGATGCCATAATGGATGTCCGATCCATTTCCGTTTTAACATATAAATAAGTTGCATTTGCAAAGTATTTCAAGAAACTGGAAAACATATGTGAAGCATTTAAAAAATATATTCCACAGGTATAATCAGATGAATTGTTTTGTACAGATAATTATTAGATTCAAGTTACAAATGCTTGTAAACACATGTATTTATTTTTTAATCACAAAAGTAGTTCACTTGGCCGCTACTAGTCCTGTATTAGCGGACCGATATAGAAGTCTTCAGCGCAGGCAAATTATAATTTTTTCCAACCCCCCCTTGGCAACAAAGTCGCAGCACCCCCACCCCCAAACTACTTCCCGCGTCAATGTTCAGATGGATTGGATTTAATCAGGAAGACATATTTTGGTTGAATGCATTCAGTTGTGCAACTAACGAGGTATTCCCTTTCCCTCTTTCTGTCTCTCTCTCTATCCCCCTTCCTTTTCAGTAGTAGAGTTATAGACAATTTTTACTTTTACTTCACTACATTCCTAAAGAAAATAATGTACTTTTTACTCCATACATTTTTCCTGACACCCAAAAGTACTCGTAACCTTTTGAATGCACAGGGAAATGGTCCAATTCATACGCTTATCAAGAGAACATCCCTGGTCATCCCCACTGCCTCTGATCTGGCGGACTCACTAAAGACAAATGCTTCATTTGTAAATGATGTCTGAGTATTGGAGTGTGCCCCTGGCTATCTGTAAATATAAAAAACAAGAAAATTGTGCCGTCTGGTTGGCTTGATCTATAAGAAATGATTTATACTCAAGTAGTATTTTACTGGGTGACTTTAACTTGAGTCATTTTCTATTAAGGTACAGTTCTCTCTCTCTCTCTCTCTCTCTCTCTCTCTCTCTCTCTCTCTCTCTCTCTCTCTCTCTGTCTCTGTCTCTGTCTCTGTCTCTGTCTCTGTCTCTGTCTCTCTCCTTATCGGGGATCAGACAGGACGCCTGAGTGATGGTCTTGCTCACGTCATCTGCTGGCGCTCAGGTCCATGGGGTATCTCATCTCTGGATTACGGTGACTTACCGTCTGGCTGTTTGTTATCAGGCTGATCCACGGCATCCATGGGGGGACAGATTGGCAGAGCTGTCTGGGCTATAGGGCAGCAGCCAAGCAGACAGGGGTAGCTGATTGCTCCTTGATACACTGGCTCACAGTCACAGCACTTTCGAGTGCAATGCTTTCATTGCCCTGTAAAAGATGCAGCAGCAGCTTCATAGTAATAAATCACTCTGTAGTAGCTGAGAATCTTCCTGCGCCGCAGGAAATGCAGATGAGTGTCGTGATTACATAAATTCACTGAAAACCCGCATGAACACATGGTTATATTAACAATATTAGACATTTCATGTAGCCAGCTAATATCCTAACCACAGATCAAGCAACATTATAGACTAAACATCAAATCCTTTTGCTGCAGGTTATTTTTTTACTCATTCTTCAAAGCAGCCACCCTTTGCCTTGATGATAGCTTTTTCAACCAGCTTCATGAGGTAATGCATTTCAATTAACAGCCCGAGAATTGAACCCTGTGGTACCCCCATAGAGACTGCCAGAGGTCCGGACAACAAGCCCTCCGATTTGACACACTGAACTCTATCTGAGAAGTAGTTGGTGAACCAAGCGAGGCAGTCATTTGAGAAACCAAGGCTGCTGAGTCTGCCGATAAGAATACGGTGATTGACAGAGTCAAAAGCCTTGGCCAGGCCAATGAAGACAGCTGCACAGTACTGTCTTTTATCCATGGAGATTATGATATTGTTTAGTACCTTGAGCGTGGCTGAGGTGCAGCTGTGACCAGCTCAGAAACCGGATTGCACAGCGGAGAAGGTACGGTGGGATTCGAAATGGTCAGTGATCTGTTTGTTAATTTGGCTTTTGAAGACTTTAGAAAGGCAGGGCAGGATGGATATAGGTCTGTAACCGTTTGGGTCTAGAGTGTCACCCCCATTGAAGAGGGGGATGACCGCGGCAGATTTCCAATCTTTAGGGATCTCGGAAAGAGATTTTAGAAAGAGAGGGTCCAGATTGTCTAGCCCAGCTGATTTGTATGGGTCCAGGTTTCACAGCTCTTTCAGAACATCTGCTATCTGGATTTAGGTGAAGGAGAAGCTGGGGAGGCTTGGGCAAGTAGCTGCGGGGGGTGCGGAGCTGTTGGCCGGGGTTGGGGTAGCCAGGAGGAAAGCATGGCCAGCCGTAGAGAAATGGTTATCGTGGATTTATCGGTGGTGACAGTGTTTCCTAGGGTCAGTGCAGTGGGCAGCTTGGAGGAGGTGCTCTTATTCTCTATGGACTTTACAGTGTCCCAAAACCTTTTGGAGTTAGAGCTACAAGGTGCACATTTCTGTTTGAAAAAGCTAGCCTTTGCTTTCCTAACTGACTGCGTGTATTGGTTCCTGACTTGTGCATATGTGCATATCGCGGGGACTATTCAATGCTAGTGCAGTCCGCCACAGGATGTTTTTGTGTTGGTTGAGGGCAGTCAAGTCTGGAGTGAACCAAGGGCTATATCTGTTCTTCGTTCTACATTTTTTGAAAGTGACATGCTTATGTAAGATGGTGAAGATATTACTTTTAAAGTACGACCAGGCATCCTCTACTGACGGGATGAGGTCAATAACCTTCCAGGATACCAGGATACCTAGGTTGATTAGAAAGGCCTGCTTGCAGAAGTGTTTTCGGGAGCGTTTGACAGTGATGAGGGGTGGACGTTTGACCGCGGACCCATAGCGGATGCAGGCAATGAGGCAGTGATCACTGAGATCAGCAGAGGTGTATTTGGAGGGCAAGTTGGTCAGGATAATATCTATGAGGGTGCCCATGTTTACGGATTTAGGGTTGTATCTGGTGGGTTCCTTGATAATTTGTGTGAGATTGAGGGCATCTAGTTAAGATTGTAGGACTGCCGGGGTGATAAGCATATCCCGGTTGAGGTCACCTAACATAACAAACTCTGAAGATAGATGGGGGGCAATCAATTCACATATGGTGTCCAGGGCACAGCTGGGAGCTGAGGGGGGTCTACAACAGGCGGCAAAAGTGAGAGACTTATTTCTGGAGAGATTCATTTTTAAAAGTAGAAGCTCAAACTGTTTGGACATAAACCTGGAAAGTATGACAGAACTTCACCTCTGCCCCCACCTCTCGGCCCCCACCTCTGCAGTAGATTGCAACTCCTCCCCCTTTTTCTATCTTGAAGGAAAATGTTGTAGTTGGGGATGGAAATCTCAGAATTTTTGGTGGCCTTCCTGAGCCAGGATTCAGACACGGCAAGGACATCAGGGTTGGCGGAGTGTGGTAAAGCAGTGAGTAAAACAAACTTAGGGAGGAGGCTTCTGATGTTAACATGCATGAAACTAAGGATTTTACGGTTACAGAAGTCGACAAATGAGTACCTTTAAGTACCTCATTTGGTAGAAAAGCGCTATATAAATCCAATAAATTATTATTAATTATTATTATTTGTACACGATCACATATGGCTCTTTTATGCGTGGGAATACTTGGGAACATATTTACAAAATTAAAATCACTTGGAGCTGATTTTGACAGTCTTTTATGTCTCAAAAATATATTCTTTTTTTGAGCTCAATAAACTTAGGGGGCCAAATCCGCGGGCCAAATTCGGCCGCGGGCCGCCAGTTGGGGACCCCTGTCTTAAGGGGACAGCCGAAAAACCCTTTTGGAACACCTTTAGTATGACATAACTGTAGTATGACATAACTTTTTGTGTGTATTGAGTAGCATGGGAGTTATGAATATGAAGCATGGTAATGGACATATCATTTGTTTGCTCGTTGTGGAGTGGGAACTGATCATAGAGATAGATAGAGGACTCTAGTGCCCAAAAGCCCATTTTAGCATGGGCAGCGCCATTGAGGACTTTCACGATTTTTAAGTAGTCAACTGGGTGGGACTTCGTATGGGTTAAGGAAGGATCACATAATTCCATCCAGGTCACCAGGAGGGATCAGCCAATGAATTATACTCGTGAGGAAACATTCCATAACTGCAGGTGGCAGTACATCGTCAACCTTGGCTTTATACCTGTTCAAACAACACAATCTAGGTGGCAGTATGCACCCTTTCAGTTTGTTTGCCAACTCATAAAAGTAGTACAAGAAGAAAATGGACTAAATTCTAAATTCTAAATGGAGATGGCCTCAATGGCGCTGCCCATGCTCTCACAGACGCCATAATGGGACAGATGTCTATCTTAAATCTATGGGCCTGATTCATGGAGTCATTGCCAAACAAACTGTGTTATCAGCCCATATCTATCCTTGTAACTCCCCTTCTGCCCTGTTATCATCACTTGCTCCTGCTTACACGTGTTCTCATTGACTTTTACCCTATTACGCAATGGCTGTCCTTCATTACAGAGGCTCTGTTTGTGTATCACCACTTGTTTGCATAGCCGGCTGTTTATCCAATACATAAGTGTGACACATGGGAAGATTTTCTTGGTTTATCTAAAGGTGAGAGAGAGAGAGCCATACTCATCCTGTGAGTATGCGTCAGGCCAGACACGCCTACAAGAATACCATGAGTCAGGAGACCAGTCCAATGTGTCAATGTTTTGACTTTTATATGACTTGTGTGGCGGTTTGCAATGCTAGATGTAATACCTAATTTCGCAGAGTGAGTTTGATGGAGTCCGCACAATTACAGTAACCACCCTAGACATTCCAGAGATAACACAGAGTGCAAAAAACAGGTCACCAAGAACAAATGAAGGAATGGTCATCCATAGAGAAGTAATTAGCCTTCTTCTGTTTCTGTAGCATAAGACAGCTTTATGTACAAGCATATTTGGTATGCCTCGACCTGGGATCGAACCCCTAACCTTTCAATTTCAGGATAGACTGTCTAACCACAAGGTCGCTGAGTGTTTCCTGCAAAAGAAATAATACTGCATAATTTAAAATGTATCCGAAGGAGGGAGGATAGAGGAATGCCTAGCTGACGATGGAGTTCAGTATATCTGTGTAAAGAGGACATGTTATCTTCAGAGAAAAGCAACCAGAAACCAAAAACAGATAACGCCTGTCTGTGACTCTAAGGTTATAACTACCTAATTACTCATACTATTTAATTGGTTGGTAATTAACAATGATAAGCCTATCTGATTGGACCTGCATGATACTGTAGTATCACTTAACCTTCTGGGTAGAAGATGTATAGTATATAACCTGGAATAGCTTGCAAATGATTAACTATAAACCCATGCAGTGAGAGAGTTCAGGTGCTTGCTATAAGCAATATGGTGTAACTGCAGACCGCAATTAGGGGCGTTTCTTGAGGGTTGTAGTGTTTTCAGTAAGCGTTGGTGTGTGGTGTCAATGACACGTTGAATGGGTTGAACATTGAGGTCAGTTTGATTCCAGAGTCATAACTGTAAACTGGGTTTGATTTCAATGTTGTCATCGGTGGCGTGATCATCATGACATAATTTACAGAGCTGATGGTATTTAGTCACTTTCAGATGAGGCGTGGCTCTAGAGTTGTTGTCGTTATTATGGACTGATTATTTACATTTTAGAAGCTGGATTGAACTGCTGTAGGCTAGTTGGTAGAGGCATGACAGGCAGACAGACACACAGAGGTGAGAACCAGTCACATTTCTGGCAGAGGATGTTGTTGGAGTCATGCATTCTTACTTTCTATTTCTAAACATCCGCGCCTGTATGCATGTGATTCTGTCTGTTTGTCTGTCTCTGTCTGACTGTCCGTTCATCTGTTTTCTATGTGGACAGGTGTGTTTAGGCAAGCCTAGAAGTAGTTTATTGCTATACTAGGGCTGGATTCAATCTACTAGTAATTACTATAGTGTATATACTACAGTATTTAATTTGCATATACACTACCGTTCAAAAGTTTGGGGTCACTTAGAAATGTCATTGTTTTTTAAAGAAGAGCACATTTTTTGTCCATTAAAATAACATCAAATTAATCAGAAATACAGAGTAGACATTGTTAATGTTATAAATGACTATTGTTCTGATTTAAAGAAGCAATAAAACTGGCCTTCTTTAGACTAGTTGAGTATCTGGAGCATCAGCATTTGTGGGTTCGATTGCAGGCTCAAAATGGCCAGAAACAAAGAACTTTATTCTGAAACTCGTAAGTCTATTCTTGTTCTGAGAAATGAAGAATACTCCATGCGAGAAATTTCCAAGAAACTGAAGATCTCGTACAACGCTGTGTACTACTCCCTTCACAGAACAGCGCAAGCAGGCACTAACCAGAATAGAAAGAGGATTGGTAGGCCCCGGTGCACAACTGAGCAAGAGGACAAGTACATTAGAGTGTCTAGTTTGAGAAACAGACGCCTCACAAGTCCTCAACTGGCAGCTTCATCAAATAGTAGCCGCAAAACACCAGTCTCAACGTCAGCAGTGAAGAGGCGACTCCGGGATGCTGGCCTTCTAGGCAGAGTTCCTCTGTCCAGTGTCTGTGTTCTTTTGCCCATCTTAATCTTTTCTTTTTATTGGCCAGTCTGAGATTTGGCCTTTTCTTTGCAACTCTGTAGTGTACCCTGCCCATTCCCCTCTCTATATCCCAATTTGTGCCACCCATAAGTGAGAAACCTACATGCCAAGTATAGACCATATATTGTGTTCCCTACAGGTTATAGAAAAGAGCATAAGCTCTGATGTGTCCATTCAGACTACAGTCCTACCTACCTAAATGCTCTTTGAGCAGTAGGTTTCCCCAAGGACAAAGTCCTCACTGCTATGTCAAAGATATAAAGCATAAACATATACACACACTGTACATAGATTTTTCTATTTTAATTTTTTTTCTCGTTATTGACAGTATGTTTGTTTATGTGTATCTCCGTGTTGTTGTTTTTGTCGCACTGCTTTGCTTTATCTTGGCCAGGTCGCAGTTGTAAATGAGAACTGGTTCTCAACTGGCCTACCTGGTTAAATAAAGGTGAATTAAAAAAATGGAATAAATAAAATAAACACTACAGTAATTACTATAGTATATACTACAGTTTTTTCCCCCCATACTACTGTATTTACACTACACTTTTTCCATTCACTCGCTACGTTGCGCCCTGTCCCAACACATTATTTTTGAATGACTCTTTTCGGTGGAAATCCCCACGGGATTCTCAGAGCAGATTGTTTCCTGAAGCAGGAGTCTGGAATGCAAGAACAAGTCTGGGCTTGCTGCCTGTCACCTGAGTCTCCCGTTGGAATGTACACCTACCCCCATCTATATGCACACGCAGACACAATCGTGCATGTACACGCACGCACACACACACATACACACACACCTGAAAGCAGGTGGACACAAATGCGTGTGCGCATACCCACGAGTGTGCGTGCACACAGACACGCATGCACGCAAAGCACGCACACACACACACACACACACACACACACACACACACACACACACACACACACACACACACACACACACACACACACACACAGAGGATCTTACATACATCCATGTAATGTGTTTACTTTCATATTTCTATGTGGTAAATTGAACATTTGCATATTCTTCTTTATCGGCGACTTTATCTGTATGTGAGTGTGAAATTGCAAAAGCATTGTGTAAAATTGCTCACACAAAACAGAACTGGGTTAAATGTAAAAAAAACAACTCCAGCAGAGGGCTTGACATAAGATAAGTGTGTTCACGTGAGCGGAGACAAGACACCCACTTCCCCGCCACGCTAACCCTCTAAACACCTCTCCTCTCACATGTATTCACACAACAGTTCCAGTGGGAATACACAGGTAGCCATATTTCTTTTTACAGCAACACTGTTCAGGGCCCAGCCTCGTACTTCTCACGATCATAAACACATCAGACGTGTTGATGTTCTAGAGGAACTAAGCCACAGACAGACAGACAGCGGCAAAGGAACACCGGTCATGAAAGAAACCGGTCACGTCAGCCTAACCCCCCGCAGTGGCCTCCCCATAATCTTACCATGCGCCATCTATCACAGTATGCTTTACTGTGGGATGAGGTCACTTTGCCGTAGTGCACCCTGCTTTCTATTGGTCTTCCCACTGGATGTTTCACTCAGAGCCCCTGGGGCATGCTGGGAATAGAAATTAAGTAGCTGAGCGGCCTATAATTCTCCGGCATTCTGACTCAGTAAGGGGTCCACTGCACTTCAGCCATTCCAGAAAGAGATTTGAGGGAGTGGAGACTAAGAGAGTGGAAGAGAGAGAGAGAGAGAGAGAGAGGGCAAGGAAGGTAATTTAGTATAAGAAAGATAAAAAAGATAGATAGATGTCTAGGTTGTACTCTTTAACTGTCTTATATTATACATATTTAACATTTGTAAAACCTTTGAGCCCTCTTTTTTTGGAGAGGGCAAATTGACAAGGACGCACAATGTGTGTGCGCACCCTGGACCTACAGCACCCTGTCTGGCTGTCTGGCTGCCTCCTCATCTGTCACAATTATTCTTTCTATTCTATTATTTTATTCTTCACCGCCAATATACATCACTTTATCTTTTTAATCAATGGCACAAACACAAATACAGATACTCAGACACAAAGGGCAACGTTTTAAAGAGAAACCGTTACCGTTAACACCGTTAACAGATTACATTAGCGCTCTTGGATACTAGTACTGTGATCTAAATTGGTTTAGCTAATTAGGGGCAGTAAGGGCACAACTGATCAGTGGTCAACAGAGGTGCTTTACTGTCCAGACACAGAGGGTGGTTGACAGCTTGGGAGTAGTTAACAAGATACAGTATACTGTCTGGTCTGCGTGACACTTGAAAACCATTGCCACAGTGGCCCTTGTACAATCATCATGTGAGATAGAATAAGGCTATTATAAGCTATTTTGGAGATGTCATTTGACATTTGAAAGAGAGCAGACATCTGCATTAAGACTGAAAGAAGCAACACTGCAATACCAAACCCCAGCAATTTCCCAACCAGTGACTTTCCACTTAAATAATTACTCAGGCAAATCAGGGGCAGAGTTACACCACCCAGACGGGACGGAATGGAAAATGCCGTCTGTAATCTCTTTCACACTCTTGCTCTCTCCCTGGGAGGTGTGTGTGTGTGTGTGTGTGTGTGTGTGTGTGTGTGAGAGAGAGGGTGTGTGCGCGCCCTTGAAGCTGGTAGACATTAGCCTCATAGCGAGACAGCGCCAGCCTGACATATGGAGGGTAAAAGTTGAACATGTGCGACCGTCCTCCCAGCCATGTTTACCAGGACGCCCTCAAAATATGGTATTGGAACTGACCCTGTATATACAGTACCTTCAGAAAGTATTCATAACCCTTGACTTATTCCACATTTTTGTTGTGTTACAGCCTGAATTAAAATTGAGGAAATTATGATTTAAGACACACAAAATACCCCATAACGACAAAGTGAAAACATGTTTTTTG
This sequence comes from Salvelinus namaycush, assembly GCF_016432855.1. Taxonomy (NCBI): domain Eukaryota; kingdom Metazoa; phylum Chordata; class Actinopteri; order Salmoniformes; family Salmonidae; genus Salvelinus; species Salvelinus namaycush. The sequence goes on along the minus strand of NC_052343.1, from coordinate 3,061,689 downwards.
TTACATTAGCAAATGTATTGAAAATGAAACAGAAATATTTCATTTACGAAAGTATTCATACCCCTGAGTCAATATATGTTAGAATACATTTTTGGCAGCGATTACAGCTGTGAGTCTTTCTGGTTAAGTCTCAATAGTTTTTTTTGTTTAAAAAAAAACATTTTGATTGAACATTTATTTAACTAGGCAAGACAGTTTTTCCAGGTTTTCCTCGAGGATTTTGCTTGAAAATATGGAGAGTCGTACTTTAATGTGTTGTATTGGATTTGCCCCAACATAACACTTTGCATTCAGGACAAAAAGTTAATTGCTTTGCAGTATTACGCACTGAAGCATGTGTAACAGCATAGCTTCCGTCCCTCTCCTCGCCCCTACCTGGGCTCAAACCAGGGACCCTCTGCACACATCAACAACAGCCACCCTCGAAGCATCGCGCCACAAAAGCCACGGCCCTTGCAGAGCAAGGGGAACAACTACTTCAGGTCTCAGAGCGAGTGAAGTCACCCGATTGAAACGCTATTAGCGCGCACCACCGCTAACTAGCTAGCCATTTCACATCGTTTACACATGCATGAGAGCACCAGCTGTTCAGGACGACTGTGTTATAACGCTCTCCATAGCCGATGTGAGCAAGACCTTAAAACAGATCAACATTCACAAGGCCGTGGGGCCAGACGGATTACCAGGACGTGTTGTCACGCCCTGACCTTAGAGATCCTTTTTATGTCTCTATTTTGTTTTGGTCAGGGTGTGATTTGGGTGGGCATTCTATGTTCTGTAATTCTATGTTTTGTATTTCTTTGTTTCTGGTCGAGTGTGGTTCCCAATCAGAGGCAGCTGTCTATCGTTGTCTCTGATTGGGGATCATACTTAGGCTGCCCTTTTCCCTCTTTCTGTGTGGGATCTTGTTCTTTGTTTGTGTGCAGGGAGTTTGCACATCGAAGCTGTTCGGTCGTTGTATACTTTATTGTTTTATTCTGTTTTAGTTTCACTTCATGATTAAATTATGTGGAACTCTAAGAACGCTGCGCCTTGGTCTCTTCTTTCCGACGACACCCGTTACAGAAGATCCCACCACAAAAAGACCAATCAGCGTTTTCTGGAGGAATGGACATGGGAGGACATTTTGGACGGGAAGGGATCCTACACATGGGAGGAGATCCTGGACTTCCTGACGGAGGCTCTGGATCCTGGACTTAACTGGATCCTGGACTTCCTGACGGGCCGCCCCTAGGTGGTAACGGTAGGAAACAACATATCTGCCATGCTGATCCTCAACAAAGGGGGCCCCTCATGGGTACGTGCTTAGTCCACTCCTGTACTCCCTGTTCACCCACGACAGCGGGGCCAAGCATGAGTCCAACACCGTCATTAAGTTTGCTGAAGGCACAACAGTAGTAGGCCTGATCACTGACAACGATGAGACAGCCTATGGGAGGAGGTCAGAGACCTGGCAGTGTGGTGGCAGGACAACAACCAATCCCTCAACGTGAGAAAGACCATGGAGCTGATCGTGGACTACAGGAAAAGGAGGGCCAAACACGGCCCCATTCACATCGACAGGGCTGTAGTGGAGCGGGTCGAGAGTTTCAAGTTCCTTGGTGTTCACATCACCAACAAACTATCATGGTCCAAACACAACAAGACAGTCATAAAGAGGGCACGACAAAGCCGTCAAAAAGTTCTACAGCTGGCCTCCCGGGTGGCGCAGTGGTCTAGGGCACTGCATCGCAGTGCTAGCTGCGCCACCAGAGTCTCTGGGTTCACGCCCAGGCTCTGTCGCAGCCGGCCGCGACCGGGAGGTCCGTGGGGCGACGCACAATTGGCATAGCGTCGTCCGGGTTAGGGAGGGTTTGGCCGGTAGGGATATCCTTGTCTCATCGCGCTCCAGCGACTCCTGTGGCGGGCCGGGCGCAGTGCGCGCTAACCAAGGGGGCCAGGTACACAGTGTTTCGGCTGGCTTCCGGGTTGGAGGCGCGCTGTGTTAAGAAGCAGTGCGGCTTGGTTGGGTTGTGCTTCGGAGGACGCATGGCTTTCGACCTTCGTCTCTCCCGAGCCCGTACGGGAGTTGTAGCGATGAGACAAGATAGTGATTACTAGCGATTGGATACCACGAAAATTGGGGAGAAAATGGGATTAAAAAAAATGGGATAAAAAAAAAAGTTCTACAGCTGCACCATCGAGAGCATCCTGACTGGTTGCATCACCGCCTGGTATGGCAACTGCTCGGCATCTGACCATAAGGCGCTACAGAAGGTAATGCGTATGGCCCAGTAGATCACTGGGACCGAGCTTCTTGCCATCCAGGACCTACAGTGCCCTCGACTGATATTGGCACCCCACAGCGAAACGGCTGTGAAAAAAGTGGCTGCTGTTTATCCTCTTGGTCTTTCATTCAAAATATTCACAAAAATCTAACATTTAATTGAAGTAAAATGATTGAAAAATATAATAAATAAATAAATGAATTAAATCAATATTTTTCTCCGAAACATCTGTGGCACAATTATTGTCACCCCTAGAAATTCTTAAGAGTAAAATCTAACTAAAGTATATTCCCATTCATATTTTTTATGTTTTTAAGTTCACCTGAGTGATTAGGAATACTTAAGTGGTAAGCCATGACTTCCTGTTTCACTGGGGTATAAATATGAGGTGATACACAGGCCAAGTTCCCATAGTCATCCCGAGAATACAATAATGATGTGCGACAAAAGGTTGTTGAGCTGCACAAATCAGGAAATGGCTATAAGAAAATAGCTCAACGTTTGAAAATGCCCATTTCCACTCTCAGGCCATTAATTAAGATGTTTAAAGCAACTGGAGATGTTAACAATCCGCCCTGGAAGAGGACGTGTGTCTACATTGTCCCCATGCACAGTGAGGAGGACGGTTTGAGTGGCAAAAAATCTCCAAGGATCACAGCTGGAGAATTACAGACATTAGTTTGGTCTTGGGGTCAGAAAGTCTCCAAAACTACAATCAGACACCACCTACATAACCACAAGTTGTTTGGGAGGGTTGCAATAAAAAAGCATTTGCTGTCATCAAACAACAAACTCAAGCGCCTATAGTTTGCCAAACGTTACTGGAACTTTCAGTGGGATCTATGGTCAGATGAGACCAAAATATAGCTTTTTGGAAACAAACACCAGAGGTGGGTTTGGCATAGACAGAAAGATAGCCATGCAGAAAAGTAACCCATCCCCACTGTGAAGTATGATGTTGGATCTTTGATGTTGTGGGACTGTTTTTCTTTTAAAGGCCCTGGACAACTTGTTACGATACATGGTATCATAGACTGGGCCGTGGTTGAATCTTCCAGCAGGACAATGATCCAAAGCACACCTCAAAATCAACACAAAATTGGCTCACTGACCACAGAATCAAGGTTTTGCATTGGCCATTCCAGTTCCCTCACCTAAAACCCATAGAATACATGTGGGATGAGCTGAAGTTGGTTCACTGACCACAGAATCAAGGTTTTGCCATGGCCATCCCAGTCCCCTGACCTAAACCCCATAGAAAACCTGTCCACAAGCGTGGGCCTCGGAATATATAGGAGCTGGAGCGATTCTGTATGGAATAATGGTCTCAGATCCCTTGACATGTGTTCTTCAACCTCATTATGCATTATAGGAGAAGACTCAGAGCTGTTAACTTGGCCAAGGGAAGTTGCACAAAGTATTGAATGAAGGGGTGGCAATAATTGTGGCACACATATTGTCACGTTCCTGACCTTATTTCCTTTGTTTTAGTCTTTGTTAAGTTGGTCAGGACGTGAGCTGGGTGGGTATATTCTTGTTTTGTGTTTCATTGGTTTAGGTGTGTATTATTGACCTGATATGGTTCTCAATCAGAGGCAGGTGTTTTACGTTGTCTCTGATTGGGAACCATATTTAGGTAGGCTGTTTTCACTGTTTGTTTGTGGGTGATTGTTCCTGTTCATTGCGTTCTTTGTTTTCACTAGGTTCACATGTTCAGGTCTGTAGCGTCGTTGGTTTCATACTGTTTATTGTTTTGTTCGTGTTTATAAGTGTTCCAATAAATATGGAAACGTACCACGCTGCGATTTGGTCCTCCTCTCTTCCACCTAACGACGAGCGTTACACATATATTTGAGAAAAATATTTGTTTCATGATAAGAATAATTTTTTCTTTCAATTATTTTACTTTAATTAAAGGTTTGATTTTTGTGAATATTTTAAATAAAACATATATATATATACTAGGCAGTGTCAGAGGAAGGCCCACATTTTTTTTTTACTATGCTCTCTGCTACTGCACGGCAAGAGGTACCAAGTCTAGGTCCAAAGGGCTCCTTAACAGCTTCTACCCCCAAGCCATAAGACTGCTGAACAATTAATCAAATGGCCACGCAGACTTTATTATCTATGCTTAGTCACTTTACCCCTACCTACATATACAAATGACCTTGACTAACCTGTACCCCTGCACATCGACTCGGTACTGGTACCCCCTGTACATAGCCACGTTATTGTTATTTTATTGTGTTACCTTATTTTCCTTTTTTTCCCTTTAGTTTATTAATACATTTTTTCTTAATGCTACTTTCGTAACTGCGTTGTTGGTTAAGGGCTTGTAAGTAAGCATTTCACGGTAAGGTCTACCTGTTGTATTCGGCGCAAGTGACAAATGAAATGTGATTGGATTTGAAGGTACTTTTGTGCTTAACCAAAAAAAGGGGTTAAATATGTGTAACAAAATGTTCAAAAAGTCAAGGGGTATGAATACTTTCTAAAGGCACAGTAGATTTCTTCTCGTGTTCTTCTTATTTCTTATTTCTTGTGTATTTTTGTTCTACCTTATGTTATAAGGCATTGTTATTGCTTACTGAATTGTTGGGTTCAGAGGTAGCAAGAAAAGGATTTGACTGTACTTGTGCACATTATAATGTGAAACTTGAACTACACTATGCTTTAGCTAACTATCAGCTGATGATTGCATCATCTCTCACTCTCCATTCCTCAAAGTCCTGCTCACCTATAGCTATACGCCACTCATTAACACAAAATAACCTCTCTCTCTGTTTCTCACACACACACACACACACACACACACACCCAACATCTGAGTGGGGTAGAGTGTGAGACTGGTGACGTAGTGTGGATCTGGTGGTGTGGGCAGTTTCCACCGCCTGTAGCAGGAGACCAAGATTACCTGATCAGAGGCACATCGTCCTAGTCCTAGTGACAGCGTGTGAACTGAATACAGCACAGTGAGACTCTTAAAGCTACAGTACACAGTGACATTCATTCAGGGGAGGGAGTGCTTAGCCTGTGATAATCTACTTAAAAAACTGTTACGAAAAGCGCCAAAAATAAATAAATATATACAAAATTGTCATTCTTTTTTGGTATCTAATATTTTTTCAAAATTATTCTGATGGTTTCTATGCTCAAAATACAAAACATTTGCTGAAACTGCATCATCGGGAAAAGCACCAAGGTTTGCATACCTTCCTCCCCAATGTCCATTCATCAATTCAAATTGTTGACGTGCGCGGCCATTCCTGACTCCAATTACTTTTAATGGACAGGCTCAACATAAGCCTCGCTGCTTTGCCTAGCTGACATTTGTTTTAGTAGAGCAAATTCCATATTTTGCATATTGCCTAAACATATTGTGTGGGTATTGCCTGGGGTAAATTGTGCAAATTTGGGCGTGTCTGCATAATTTGGCACCCGCATCCCTTGAAATGAACTAACTTGAAGCTAGCTAGCTAGCAAAAACAACCTGACAGTATAGCATACTGCACCTCACACTATTTTCCAAGTTGGAATAATGTAATGCGCCTTTTGGAACTTTAGAGGGTATGAAGAGTGGAACGCCAACTATAATGAAAATTAAGACCAGACAGAGGCAGTTATTCGGATTAAAGGTGTCCATATATTGGTCTTTTAGTGCCACATACCAGTTGCAACTGTGGATGCTACATCGGTCTATGGCTGAGCTGAGTTAAGCAGCGTGTCATTTTGTCAGACGAAATGAAATATGTCGCCATCAGAGGCTATCGAATATGTTTCTTGGCTACATTGGTTGTTGCCGCTATCGGATGTATGGTGAACTTGGGCTTCATCGAGGTTTATTTCGGAGTAAATCTGGCTTTCATAATAGCCCGTGCTTACCCAGCCACCAACCTCACTGCACGTCACTGGCACGCAGGCACATCTGCCCTTCATTTTCCATTCATTTCAATAGTCCTCACTGGAGTCATTCGAAATTTCTCAAGTGAATTTAGAAGGGTAGCCCGAGCTATACAACCTCTTCTCTATTGATCCAACACGAACCTTTTTGAGCAGGTTGCTGGTGTTGCGCTACAGAAGGTACATTTTTATTCCACCTCATTCCTTCACGTCGTCCTGCACGTGTGCTTTGAATAGCAAATTCCCAGTGTTATTTCCATAATTAGATTGCCAAACGTCTGACAGGCTTGGTCATTTAGGTTCCTCCCCCACGCTATTTCAGGAAGACCCCATTGGATGTACACACACACACAAGCATACAAGCACGCACGGGTACAAACACACACACGGACAAACACGCATGCACGCACACACATGCACCCACCCACACACACGCACACGTAAACAGCCGTACACGCGAGCACACATGCATGCAAGCACGCGCACACAAACATTAAACATTTTTAAGTCAGAGGTAGAGGTTTAATGTTAGCAACAGCAGCTTATAGCTGCTAAAGCATCCCTTTGAAGTCCAGCGCAACACTAGCCCATAAAGTTAAAACGGGGTCAAAGTTGGCCCGATATTTTTCATTCCTCTCTAATCACAAATAAAATCATTTAAAGCATTCTTCGGAGCATTTAGCCCAACAACGTTTTTGTGTTCTGTCTCCAAATCTGACATTTAGAAGTGTTTCAGCCTTGTTTTATGGCATTAATTTAGGTTATTCTGTTAGGCGTTACTATAATTTGTAACTGTGATCTGGATGTCAGTCAAACAGCTGGATTGGCACTGCATTGTGTTTATGATCTCGGCCTCACAAGGGCAGCAATTCAAGTCAATGTTACTGGGACTCTACGACGCGATAACACGCTCCCGTAATCACCTGTCCATTCAACAACCGGAGCAAGGTTCACTACACCCTGAATAATTTGAGCTATGTCAGGTGAACCTGAATAACTTTCGTGAAAAGACAACAAACCAATCCAGAGTGTTGTGTTTAAAATAATGAAACACATCATATAACAATAAAACACATCATATAAAATGATTGTGTATCAGTGGTAAACAGCTAGCTATGAAAACCAACCTGTGGCTGAATCCATATAAAAAGACTCAACACATTGCATTCAAACCTTGGGACAGAGAGATTGAAAAACAGCTTCTATCTCAAGGCCATCATATTTTTAAACAGCCATCACTAGCACAGAGAGGCGGCTGCTTACCTACAGACTTGATATCATTGGCCGCTTTAATAAATGCAACACTAGTCACTTTAATAATGCCACTTTCAGAATGTTTACATATCTCACATTACTTATCTCATACTGTATCCTACACTATCTATTCTGTACTATCTATCGCATCTTAGCCGCTCTGTCACTGCTCATCCATATATTTTATATTTATATATTCTTATCCCATTCCTTTGCTAGATTGTGTGTATTAGGTTTTGTTGTGGAATTTGTTAGATATTAGGTTTTGTTGTGGAATTGTTAGATATTACCTGTTAGATACTGCTGCACTGTCGGATCTAGAAGCCTAAGCATTTCAATCCACTCACAATAACATCTGCTAACGATGTGTATGTGACCAATAAAATTGTATTTTTCTTGATTTGAAACCTGTATCGATTGATAACACTGCTGCTGGTCAGTCAAGTGGAGCTGAACAGTCACAGAAATGTGATCAAATAATCACTCATGGCCTTATCGATAATCTGCATAGCTGACTGGACAGGACCTTTCTTAAACATGCTCCTACACTGTATCATGTAATTCCTCCACATTCTTTTCAGTTAAGTCCATTTCACTGGAAATGAAACTTCCTTCATGTAGGCCTCATGGTGCAATACTAGTGTGAGGGAGGAACTTGTAAAACAATCGATGAAACCACACTTTTTATGGAATCAAGTTGAAACTTCCTTTTAAGTATACAAAGTGAAAATGGGCCTGAACCTGGCGGTTAGCCTATACCTGAAGGTTATTCGAACGTTATTCAAATACAGGCCTCATTGGGAATTTCCTGGAGTGGTTGGATCAGCGTTTCCATGTTGTTCCGTGACTAAGCAAAAAACAGCACCAAGTGCCAGGGTGCTGTTTACCTTAAATGTGATTAATGACCTACAGTACACAGGCATGCTGACGCTGACCAACACAAGAGGAAGAAGGAAGAGATGGAGGGAGGAGGATGAAGAAGATAAGGATGTCAAATAAAATCCAAGATAATAGGCTTCCTCCTTCCTCCTTCCTCCCTCTCTCTGGGGTTTATTTATAGAGAGAGCCACTGCTAATCTTTTCTTAGTGGAGGTAGAATGCATGAAACGACATAACCACATAGCCATTGGGTACTTTTGGATTCTAATTAGAGAGGTTCGGTATAAAAAAATCACAAACCACTCCTGACAGAAAAAACTCCACTTTTTCAGAGATTCTTTGTGAACAATTCGGGTAAATGATTTGAAATATGGCACAAAGTCAATGCTTGGTTCTGACATTATATGGGAGTTGATTATCTTCTCCTCTGTTGTTCATTGTAAGTTATTGTGTTGAGGTGGTGACCACTTAACCAAGGGCTATAGTGCTATGGCGCGATTGTAATGTAAAGGCAATGTTTCCAAAAAAGTGCATTCATGGTAAACGCTGCATATGTCGGCTCAATCGGAAATTACCTTTCGTTTATTTTATTTTATGGTTTAAGCACCAGTTGGACCTACTTTTGATCATGCAAAGGACCATGACACCTATAGTCCCATTTGCAGCAATGTAGGAAAAACGTAAACTTCCTGCAACTGTATTGCACTTTGTACTGCACTTTGTATTGCATCAGTACTTAATGTAATGTAATTTCTGAAACTTTTTGAATGTAGGCCTACATACAGGTAACTGCCAAAATAATGGAAACACTTGAGTACAGTAAATGAGGGATACAACATATATTGAAAGCAGGTGCTTTCACACAGGTGTGGTTTTTGAGTTAATTAAGCAGTTAGCATCCCATCATGCTTAGGGTCATGCTGGGCAGGCCACTATTTCGGCCATTATTTTGGATATCATGGCTACGCCCCCATAGGATGACAATGCCCCCATCCACAGGTCACTGAATGATTTGATGAGCATGAAAACGATGTAAACCATATGCCATGGTCGTCTCAGTCACCAGGTCTCAACTCAGTTGAATACTTATGGGAGATTCTGGATCGGCGCCTGAGACAGACTTTTCCACCACCATCAACCAAACACCAAATAACGGAATTTTGCGTGGAAGAATGGTGTTGCATCCCTCCAATAGAGTTTCAGACACTTGTAGAATCTATGCCAGGGTGCATTGAAGCTGTTCTGGCTTGTGGTGGCCCAATGCCCTATTAAGACACGTTACTTGGGGCGGAAAGTATCCTAGGGGTTAGAGCGTTGGACTAGAAACCGAAAGGTTGCAAGATCGAATCCCAGAGCTGACAAGGTAAAAATCTGTCGTTCTGCCCCTGAACAAGTCAGTAACCCACTGTTCCTAGGCCGTCATTGAAAATAAGAATTTGTTCAGTTAAATAAAGGTAAAATAAATTAAAATCTTGGTGTTTCCTTTATTTTGGCACTGCATGTATTTTATTGTAGTCTTGTACTTTTATGATGCCTTATCAATTGGCTTAGATTAATAAAGCAGGATTGTGTTGTATTGTTACTTGATCAAATTATTTTAGATTGATCAAAATGTCAGAGGTAATTTCAAAACAGTTAAAAAGAGGCTTCCAAAGAGAACTGCATTTTCTGTTTAATAAAAAACAATATATTTTCTAAATAAATATAGTTAATAGTTACACTAAAAACAAAAAAATATGTTACTATTGTAAAACTGATCATTTTACAGCACCAATAAATATATTAATGTGAAAATATACTAAAAATGTGTCTGTACATGATACAACAAACAAAAAAAGCATTTCTGACACGCAAATACAAATAGAATGTTTCTTTTTTCATCAAAGGGCAGAGAGCATCGTCTCCTAATGCTCCTGGTTAGGCCCCACTAGGCCAAGTCCTGTTCTGGCTAAAGTGGGCTGGCCAGAGTCTCGGTCTCTCAGTGTGGAGTTCTCCCAAGCTGACCAAGGTCAGGGAGACGCCCTCAGTCCTCCTCATGACGTGTCTTCGGGCACTCAAGTGCAAAAAACACATGTCCCGCCTGAAACTGCTACGTTGGCTGTGCATCTTTTCACAAACACATTTGTGGCAGGGTTTGTTTGTAACAAAGTCAAGACACATGCTACCAGCCTCTCTAGCCCAACAAAACATACAGTATCTCATTTTCAGGAATGTTGAAGTTTATCTTTCGCTTCTTTTTTTAAAAGAAATACGTCTACAGATTTCCATGGCCAAACAGATTGGTGATAACATTGCCAGGTGAAGAAGTAAAATCAATATCAACCATAACACTGAATATAAATATATAAATTAAATGCACAGAATACTGAAAATATTCTAGCATTATAAATTAGATGTACTGTACTAGACAAAGGGATATTAGGTAAGTATATACAGATCGCTTTTTTCTTTCTATAACGGACTATGCTTTAATGTGTGTGTGTGCAATTATATCTTTGGAAAACAAATGAAGACAAACAAAGCAAATAGAGATTATCGATTTTGAAAGTGGCGAGTTGAATGCCACTGTTCCTAAGCGGAAGACGGAATCGCGTTCAGTATTGTCTCCATACATACCTACGTTTAATATCCCTTTAGAATTATTCGCACACCGAGTCCTATCTGGTATCAGTAGATACAGCGGTGACAAAAACATAACCCCGTAGAGGAAGTAGTTCTGCTTTCTCACAGTTCTCTAGACCTTCAGAGGTCTGAGGAGAAACATGTTCCCGTTGCACCTCTCAGTGAAGTTATGGTCACGATTTCTCTTCGTTTTTTTTTTATATATAGATATATTTAAGATACTCATATCCACAGCAGACCAACATCCAGTGAAGTGTTACATAAAATAAAATGACAAAAAACTCCCAGTCCTATCCACGCGAAGGCCCAAACACCCTGGCAACTAAACATTTGTCCAATTCACACGCCAGACAGTGGCGCATTCGTTCACTTTATAATGTCTCGTTTTTTTTATAGCAGCAGTACACAATGTCATTTTAGAATATATATATATATTAGAAATACAACGGCATGTTGCCATCTCAGTCTCTCTCCATCGTTCGCTCTTGCTTGTTCTTTCATTGTAATTTTCAGTCCATCCAGGGAATGCGTCCTCAGGTTTCAAAGTGCTGTGCCAAGAAAATATTCCTTCATTTTATTGTCCCCCCTCTCCTCATCTCATCTCCTTGGTTTGTCACATCTGTGGATGACAAGACATGACAGACAGTAGGTTAGAAGATGGGCAACAAATCATCCTCCCAGCAGGGGTGTAGCCTGGAGCCAATCACATCACCCCAAATGTGGAAAACTCCTACAGCCCCTCCCTCTTCCTCCCCTGACCAATTGGAATCATGATGCTGGTCACCCCACTCATGTGTGGCTCTCTAAATCCAGCAAACCGTGTGGGGGGCCCCTAAGGTTCAAAGGTCAGGGATGTATATAGTAGTGTCAAGGGAGGTCACCAACACAAGGCCTTGTGGGAGTTTCACCGGAAGCAGCCAGCTCTCCATTGGGCCACTGACTGTATACAGCCATTATTTGCAACCAATGGAGATGGAGTTTTAATCACCGATTAGTAATTGAGTTTAGGGCTACGCCTCGTAGGAGTTATGAGTAGGACCATTAGAAACGAGCAGCATGGACACCAGCTCTACATTCACTCAATTAAGAGCCTGTTCGTTCACAGTTACGAACCGAGGGAAACACTTTCCCTTTGAGTGTTAGTGTCATGCATGAGTTAGTTCTGTCTTGAGTCCTGTACTGTGCTGACTTATAAACATGTCTGTCTATTTGTGTGATCAAGACTGCTAGAAGTTTAAAAACAACAATGGATGCTAAAATTCCCCTCCTACGCAGGTGGTTATATATATCAGACCCACACTTATCATCCTACTGATCTCCCAACATAGTCTCCTTATCTCTTTCCCATCGCTACATGGATATATATATATATATATCAGTAGGATGATAAGTGTGGGTCTGAATAAATGGGCATTACTACAGACTGACCCAATACGGTACGGACTGTCTCACACACATAAAACCCAACCCCCTACACACATCTTGCTTGGTGCTAGAATTTAGTATATATATATATATATATATATATACTGCATTAATTTAAAGGGAATCTAAAGAGAGAAAGGTGCTGTTTTTTGCGTATTGTCTAGTTTAAGTGTCTGCCATGCAAAGGGAATACACTATACTAGCTAGATAAAATATACTACCTTTACAGAACACACAATAATAGAGTCACAGTTCTAACATCAAGGATGATGTTAAGAAGAGTCTCAGAATATTACGCACGACAACAGACAATACAAAACACGCTTACAAGCAAACAGTCCCACACAATTCTCAAATACAAACAAAAACAGTCTATAAGAAAGCGAGAAGCATGCATTTCTCAGCCGGAGGGAGAAAAGAAAAATCTAGCAAATGACAGAAGTGCAAAAAGGTGGATGGATGTAGATGAACGGAGTATAGATCAAAGTCACGTTGTTTATCAGAATAGTTCGTAAACAAACCTGCAAGCTCTTTCGTTTAACTCAAGTCGTCTGGACTTGCAGTCTAATTGTGTGAATTTGCAGGAGCATTTACAGGTGAGAGGGTCCTGCACAAACAAGCGCTTTCTTCTCTCTGAGCAAGGCTCACAGTGGCTGCAAGGGAAGCAAAAAGGGAGAAAGAGAGAAGTCTAAGCTATAGACCGTATCCAGCAGAAAAAGGGTGCATACAGGCACTCATGCACCATCCCCAAACCCCCCCCCCCCAACACACCAACATTGGACGAACATTTGAGCAACATCAGCTCAATACTTCTGCAGCCGCTGGGTGGTGTGAAGGTTGTTTGAGGTTGTGGGGCATTGTGATCGGGTTAGAAAGAGAGCGCATGTAAAGACTTTTCTACACACACGGGCCTGACCATGCTTGCATACACTCACACACTCTTTTCACCCACTCTTTCATTCATCCTCTATAAATGGTATGACAAGCATATGTGTGTTTGGGTCAATGAGATCAACATTGAATGAGAAAATGTGCACCATATACACAAAACAGGTGCACGTGATAAGGGAAAGGCCACGGCGTAAACACAGAACACATAGCATTCGCTTCCCAATCCACTCAGTGACATGCTCACAAGGGAGCAGCCATCTTTAAAAACCCATCTCTCCCAAAATCTGCCTATATTTCCCACTACAATTACCCTACAGACATGCTCACATGAGCGCCACAACTTAAATGGGATGTTAGGATGACATTAGGATGATGGTTTGGGGCTGAGCAAGCGCAGGCTCAAGCACAATGTAAGGATGATAAAATACAGATCAAAGACAGATCTAATCGTATTAATTTCACTAGCCCAGTTTAAAGTCAAAGTAGATGCCGTCGCTGGTGCTTAAAGATGCAGTGTCTTTTACGGAGGTGAACATGTGAGATCGGGGGGGCACACACCACAGACAAAACAAGGGCAGAGATAGGGGGAGAGCTGCGACGCACCGGACGAGATGAAGCTACGCTTCGTCTCAGACGACGCAGTTGGCCGTATTTCTACGAGCTATGCGAGGTCAGATCACGTCTGGGTCATGTTCTAGGCCTTTCCGTCTAAAAGCAGGAACAAAGCAACCTACAGCAGCCCTTTTCGGTGTACCACTCAAGGCTACAGTAACTCTAACCAAACAAACTGAGCCAAGCCTGTCTACTTAAAGTAACCAAACCAATTGGCACTGTAGTGGTAGAGATTTAAGACAACAGTGTTGGTCCATCCACCTATCTGCTAAAACAAAAAGGCAACGGCGAAACAGAGCAAACTCCTAGCAGCATGTGGACTCAACATGGAATCGACTCTGCTGCCATGGATTAGTGAGGGGCTGGTAAAGAGCCATGCTTCATTCTGACATCGTCATTACCCGACAGTCGTCACTCACGTCAACTTCACGTCACTGCCCTCGCCATGGACTTAAGTGGCGTGTACGCCAGACCAAAAAAAAAAGAATATTTCTTAAAAAAAAAAAAAATGGAGCCTCCTCATTGCCAAACTAAGAGGTTTGCATTTTACAAGATAAAAACAAGGTCCTCCAAAATCAAACCAACCATCAAGAGAGACATAGTGCCCATTTGCAGACACGCCACAGGCGAGGCCTCAGACCTCATCGTGCCAGTGTCTCTCTCTTTCTTTCTCTTTTGGTCATTGCCCCTGGAATATAGAGAACAGGGCAAAAGAGAAGACACCTAAGTGAAGGCAGGGACACTCATACAGAGTTCAATCAATAGAGGTCAGGCCAAAGAGGAGACAAATCAATCAAGTCGGGCATCTCCCTTCTAATATAGTCTCCTAATAAGCGGTGGGATCGATCCCTTTTTGAACGTGTGTGTGTGTGTCTCAATGTAAATGCGTGCGTCTATGCATATCAAGGGCTCTATTTTCGGCTGGCGTTAAGGCGGTGCTCATGTGAAATGCACGTTAGTTTGCAATTTCGTCACATAAAAAAAAAAATTGCGCAGACATTTTCCGGCCCTAACGCCAAGTTCGGTAATTTACCCGTCTTATATCAGCACGCTTGCACTCAGATGGGAAGGGTGGAAATATTTTAGGCGTGTTCTTAAAAACATGATCCAAAGTGATAATTTCAGACAGCGCTGGTAGGGATATTTAAGACCAACCAAAAGCTGGTTTTAGTGGTAAAAACAGTTGGTTATGGCATGAATGTTGACAGCGGAAACTCAGCCTATACAGCCGTGAAGCACACACGCATGGAACAATAGTAGCCTAATGTGCTTTTGGTACCTGTATACTTTGTATATAGAAACATAAA
This sequence comes from Salvelinus namaycush, assembly GCF_016432855.1. Classification (NCBI taxonomy): domain Eukaryota; kingdom Metazoa; phylum Chordata; class Actinopteri; order Salmoniformes; family Salmonidae; genus Salvelinus; species Salvelinus namaycush. Next base: position 3,046,532 of record NC_052343.1, on the reverse strand, counting down.
CTCCCATTTTGTATTTGTATTTCTTATGGATCCCCATTAGCTGCTGTTTTGGCAGGTCCTCACCAGACATCACGGGCAACAACTTTGCCTATGGGCACAAACCCACCGTCGCTGGACCAGACAGGACTGGCAAAAAGTGCTCTTCACTGATGAGTCGCAGTTTTGTCTCACCAGAGGTAATTGTCGGATGAGTGTTACACCGAGGCCTGTACTCTGGAGCGGGATCGATTTGGAGGTGGAGGGTCCGTCATGGTCCGGGGCGGTGTGTCACAGCATCATCGGACTGAGCTTGTTGTCATTGCAGGCAATCTCAACGCTGTGCCTTACAGGGAAGACATCCTCCTCCCTCATGTGATACCCTTCCTGAAGGCTTATCCTGACATGACCCTCCAGCACTACAATGCCACCAGCCATACTACTCGTTCTGTGTGTGATTTCCTGCATGACAGGAATGTCAGTGTTCTGCCATGGCCAGCGAAGAGCCCAGATCTCAATCCCATTGAGCACATCTGGGACCTGTTGGATCGGAGGGTGAGGGCTAGGGCCATTCACCCCAGAAATGTCTGGGAACTTGCATGTGCTTGGTGGAAGAGTGGGGTAACATCTCACAGCAAGAACTGGCAAATCTGGTGCAGTCCATGAGGGGATGCACTGCAGTACTTAATGCAGCTGGTGGCCACACCATACTGACTGTTACTTTTGATTTTGACCCCCTCCTTTATTCAGGGACACATCATTCCATTTCTGTTAGTTACATGTTTGTGGAACTTGTTCAGTTTATGTCTCAGTTGTTGAATCTTGTTATGTTCATACAAATATTTACACATGCTAAGTTTATTTTCAGCAAACGCAGTTGACAGTGAGAGGTCGTTTCTTTTTTTGCTGAGTTTAGTACTGTGTGCCTCCCATAGTCTGTCTTGGACTTGGGGACTGTGAAGAGACCTCTTGTGGCATGTCTTGTGGGGTATGCATGGGTGTCCAAGCTGTGTGCCAGTAGTTTAGACAGACAGCTCGGTGCATTCAACATGTCGTAAATAAAAGTAGTGATGAAGTCAATCTATCCTCCATTTTGAGCCAGGAGAGATTGACATGCATATTATTATTATTAGCTCTCTGTGTACATCCAAGGGCCAGCCGTGCTCCCCTGTTCTGAACCAATTGCAATTTTCCTAAGTCCTTTTTTGTGGCACCTGACCACACGACTGAACAGTAGTCAAGGTGCGACAAAACTAGGGCCTGTAAGACCTGCCATGTTGATAGTGTTGTTAAGAAGGCAGAGCATTGCTTTATTACAGACAGACTTCTCCCCATCTTAGCTACTACTGCATCAGTATGTTTTGACCATGACAGATTACAATCTAGTGTTACTCCAAGCAGTTTAGTCATCTCAACTTGCTCAATTTCCACATGATTTATTACAACATTTAGTTGAGGTTCAGGGTTTAGTGAGTGTTTTGTCCAAATACAATGCTTTTTCTATTAGAAATATTTATTCCTTGCTACTCACTCTGAAACTAACTGCAGCTCTTTGTTGAGTGTTGCAGTCATTTCAGTCACTGTAGTAGCTGACGTGTATAGTGCTAAGTCATCCGCATACATAGACTCAAAGTATAGCCTCCCCTCCTCTCAATGAAGGCTTTTTTACCCAAGACTGTCGATACAGGGTTTGGCTCTTGAGACCGCTTGGAAATAAATCTTAAATCACCAAAGCTTTATTTAAATATAACGGTTGAGAGGAGTAAAACAGTGAGCTGACGTTCCCTTTTTATCTATAATAATACAATCTCCACCCGGCACAGCCAGAAGAGGACTAGCCACCCCTCATAGCCTGGTTCCTCTCTAGGTTTCTTCCTAGGTTCTGGCCTTTCTAGGGAGTTTTTCCTAGCCACCGTGCTTCTACATCTGCATTGTTTGCTGTTTGGGGTTTTAGGCTGGGTTTCTGTACAGCACTTTGAGATATCAGCTGATGTACGAAGGGCTTTATAAATAAATTTGATCTATGCATTGTAGGTAGGCCCACATTATTTTAGTCATGCAGTCCCATTTTGGATGTGTGTAAACCCCCCCTCGATGATGTAAGCTACGTGTCATGCCCATCATGAAATGAAAGATGAGAACCTCGTTGAATTCCGGTGAACCTCGTATTTAGAAGTTATCTGTAACAATTGCCTGTTTTCCGTTTCCTATGTTCAAAACCCAACCCCTCCCTTAGGCCTACTATAACAAAGGCTGGTTCAACAGCAATGCGCTTCTTTTTATCATGCCAATTTGATGATATCATTACATGTTACAATTATTTATTGTTGTTGTTAAAATAAAATAAAAAGATTGCTTGTTTTTCTTTTAATGTTATTACAACCAATCTTATTAGAATGATTCACCCTCCTGGTTTTATTTGTTTTGTTTAGAATTTGATTAGAACTATTCGTTCTCTTTGTAGGCCTTATCAATCATGAATTTAATATTGCTTATTGACAATGTTTGTCATGTCTGTGCTCAGCTATAATGCAATTTACAGTAGGCCTAGCCCCTATCCTATATGGGAATGCTATTCAAGCCTTGCAATTACTTAGAACAATGTGGACTGCAAATGGGTTAAAGTTAACGTATTTAGCAAAGATAGGTCTTCATTTTGTTACTTCGTGTCTGTAAGCCATTTAAAGAAATATATAACGGACTCACATTGGAATTGGCGTTTATTCCAAGTCGATACATAAAAATACTGTAAATACACAACTTGAAGCAGCAACACATTTCGCCATGGAGCACGTTCTGATAGGCCAGTGAGGGGCCAAGCCTCGACACCCACAACTAGTCTATTCATCAACACCCAGCCCTTTCGCGCCGACACCGTCAAATGCGCAGATAATTGTAACAGTGAAAAAAACTAAAATATTTCTGACACACCCGTGAACCTACGTCGCTACCGCCTTCCCTTAGATTTACGATTGAGTTAGGTGTGTTAAAACAGAGCCCCAAGTGTTGGTCGAGAGTATTATGTACAGTGTGCATTTCAGTGAAAGACTGAGGGTGTGTCTGAGCTCATGAATGGGCAGTCTTTTTCCTGCACCCTACCCTGGCCTGGCTGGGGTGAGCTGTCTGCCTACGTGCTGCGTGACAGGCAGAGGTGTGTGTGGCACAACGCGAGGACAAGGCTCAGCCCCATGACAAACGGATTTGATTTAGCCCTAACATGATCCCCATCTCTCCTCCACTGATCCACGGGGCATTAACCCTGCGTGGTTCTTATCCAATTAAAACGAGGGACGTCCTCTGACGTGCCAGCTGCAGCTGAGGTGGCTAAAGACATATACACACACACACACCCTTGCATCAACACTGACAGTCATTCGGTTTCGCTCCCTCCACACTGCCTGCAACGAACCACGTCCACTGCGTCGCCGTCTCCAGGCTCATCCACTATTTACAACTCTAAAAATAAAAATGGTTCAACTGAATGACACCTGTTGCAATGATTACACTGTGGAAGTAGCCACGAGGGCCGAGGGTCAGGCTCGAGCAACTGGAGCTAAGAAGAAGACTGCTGGACAGCCCGGCCAGTCGCGGGTGGTCTGGCGCTAGCTAACGACCTCAACCCGACTGTTACGGCCGCACAGTAAAGCACTAAACCGGCTGCCATAAAACGAACAGAGCCTGTCAGGAAGACAAACCCCGTTAAAAAAAAAAATCCATTCTCTTATCAGCACCAGCAAAGATAGAGGAGAGAGGCTGTTTTTTTCCCATAAGGTGTGCTGCTAGTCCTCTAACTCCCACAAGGCGTGAAGGGAACACAGAGAACTAGGCCTCTGCCTCCCCTCCATCGCTATGTAAAAAAGAGAGAGACAGGGCTATGTGGTGCGGTGTAGGAGCCTATGAGGTGCTGATAATCCCAATCACTAGTAGAGAAGGCACCCTAACACTTCCTCTCACCACCCTTCCAAATGATCGACTCAATCCTATCAGCAGGAGTAGGGCAGCTGCTGACTTCTCAGTGCAGCAGGGGTAAAAGATACTGCAGCTTCACCGTTACTATTAGCATTAGCGTTAGTGCTAACCCACATGGTCGCTGGTACCACAGTGTCCAGCTGGCTGCTTCTCATCTGCATGTACAGTGGCCAAACAACATGAGGAATACTGAATACTTGGTTCGCGAGGATTAGGCCCCCAGCCCTCTGTGTTAAGTTAAAACGTCTGTGGGAAAGGGATGATGATTGGTTGGGAAACTGGTCAATCAATATATTGAGATATTTTGGGGCTGGCAGACAGAGCTGTTTCGACCGTTTGAATATCAGAGTGGGAGCCAAACTGAACACAGAAAGCTCCCTCCCCTCATCCCACAAATAACTCAATAACAAGGCAAAGCGTGTACTTACTTCTCTTTCTTTGCTTTAACTTCTGGCTTTGGTCTGAAATTAAGAGGAAAATAGAGAACAAAACATTTAGTTTTAGATTTAGCTTTTTATTAAAGGCCCAGTGCAGTCAAAAACATGATTTCCTATGTTTTATATATATTTCCACACTATGACGTTAGAATAATACTTTAAAATTGTGATAATTATGATAATGCCATTTTAGTGTAAGAGCTATTTGAAAAGACCGACTGAAATGTCAGCCTGTTTTGGTGGGATGGAGTTTTGGCCTAAATAATTAGTTAATAGACCAATAAGAAAGATATTCCCAAATCTCTCTGCCAATAACAGCTAGTTTTCAGTTTAACATTTTAATTGAAAACAATCACAGTAAGGTACTTAATTGTTACCCAGAAATGATTTGATATTGAGATAAAAACAGCTGCATTGGACCTTTAACCAGTAAGCAAAAAAACTTTGAAGCCTGAAATCATTATAGGCCTGAGAAAAGTTCTTACCTGCATTCACACTTTCGATGTTCTGTGAAACTTAACAGAAAATGATGTTGCGATACTCTCTGTTTCACTTGTATTACCTGTAGAGAAACATAAGACATTAAACATTCAAATTCACATTGAAAAAGGGTTTGTAGTCTCTTACTTGGGTCAATCCCCCCCGCCCAAACCAAAGTCCTCTGCCGCAACATCACTACCTCAGAGATTCTTAGTGAGTGATTGCTCTGACCATTGACAAAGTGGTCACAGTCTGGCCACTAGCTAACCGGTCGGTGAAGACAGGGCGACACCATAGCCAGGCATGCGCTGTATCACATTCCTATAGCTTATTCCTCTCCACCCTAGGCTCATGCCAACAGTAAGTCCTGACTCCTGACCATGGCCAAGAGAGACTTCAACCTCATAAACAGGGGCATAAACAGGGTGTGCAAGGGTAAACAAAATAGCTGACATGCCAGGCCCCTGCTGCTTCACTTTTTCCATGGGACAGAGAGAGACGCAAAGCGAGCGAGAGCGAGAGAGACAGAGAGAACCCGTGAGAAAAGGAATGGAAGAGAGAAAGGACACCGAGAGATATGGAAGAGAGAGGGGGTTATAAGTGATATGAGAGAGATGGAATGAGAGAGAGAGGGGAGAACAAATCCCCTGTTCACCGGTCCCGGCGAGAGTTGGAGTTGGCGCTTACCTCCATGGTAACGTTTTTTGTTTCCGTGGGGACACACTCGAGCGCCTCGTCGTTGCAGCATCCGGCGCAGCGCATGAGCACCACGCACGAGGGGATGTAGGTGTGCTCAATCTCATCTGGATACTCCTGGAAGATGTCCACCAGCATCTCCCGTGTCCGACACATGCTCTTGTTATACACGTCCATGAACGGGACCACTGCAGGAGGAAGAGCAGAGGGAGAACATCAGTACTGCTTCCTTCTCAGCCTCACTGTGCCGTAGATAACTGTTAGTAACATTGAGATTCCTTGAGAAGACGGTAACATCAGTGGCAACCCTACCACAAAACTGCTATACAACAGCACATCCATCCTCTCCACTTAGTAAAACTCTCCAATGCATTCCCTTTCATCCTCCTTTCCTCACTCATTCCTCAGTTGTGTCCCTTTTTCTCCTTTATCCTAACTCTCCATGCCTCGTCTACTTCCTAGAATCCCCCATCTGCTCTGGTTCCATTTGGCAGTGGAAGAGAGTACTTGTGTGCCTTTGTGGTCGTCAAAAGGTACAGGCATTCGTTTCCTGAGTGGTTCCCATTGCTAAAGCCAGCTGAGCAGATGAACAAAGCCACATATATATTATTTCAGATGTAACAAAGCAGACTATTGTGCTGACAAGGATCTTAATGTCCCCCAGCAAAATAATGTCAAACCTGCTCATGTGCTCACAGCTGTCTAAAGCCCAGAACACATTCAAACCCACACACAAGGACAATTACAACACATCCACACGTTTAAGCTACACGATCTAAACTCGCTCACACATGCCATATACAGTTGAAGTAAAAAGAAAAACCCTTGAATGAGTAGGTTTGTCCAAACTTTTGACTGGTACTATATATACAGTTGAAGTCGGAAGTTTACATACACCTTAGCCAAATGCATTTAAACTCAGTTTTTCACAATTCCTGACATTTAATCCTAGTAAAAATTCCTGGTCTTAGGTCAGTTAGGATCACCACTTTATTTTAAGAACGTGAAATGTCAGAATAATAGTAGAGAGAATGATTTATTTCAGCTTTTATTTCTTTCATCACATTCCCAGTGGGTCAGAAGTTTACATACACTCAATTGGTATTTGGTAGCATTGCCTTTAAATTGTTTAACTTGGGTCAAACATTTCGGGTAGCCTTCCACAAGCTTCCCACAATAAGTTTGGTGAATTGTGGCTCATTCCTCCTGACAGAGCTGGTGTAACTGAGTCAGCTTTGTAGGTCTCCTTGCTCACACACGCTTTTCAGTTCAGCCCACAAATGTTCTATAGGATTGAGGTCAGGGCTTTGTGATGGCCACTCCAATATCTTGACTTTGTTGTCCTTAAGCCATTTTGCCATAACTTTGGAAGTATGCTTGGGGTCATTGTCCATTTGGAAGACCCATTTGTGACCAAGCTGATGTCTTGAGATGTTGCTTCAATATATCCACATACTTTTCCATCCTCATGATGCCATCTATTTCGTGAAGTGCACCAGTCCCTCCTGCAGCAAAGCACCCCAACAACATGATACTGCCACTCCCGTGCTTCACGGTTGGGATGGTGTTCTTCAGCTTGCAAGACTCCCCCTTTTTCCTCCAAACATAACGATGGTCATTATGGCCAAACAGTTCTATTTTTGTTACATGAGATCAGAAGACATTTCTCAGAAAAATACAATTGTTGTCCCCATGTGCAATTGCAAACCATAGTGTGGCTTTTTTATGGCGGTTCTGGAGCAGTGGCTTCTTCCTTGCTGAGCGGCATTTCAGGTTATGTCGATATAGGACTCGCTTTACTGTGGATATAGATACTTTTGTACCTGTTTCCTCCAGCATCTTCACAAGGTCCTTTGCTGTTGTTCTGGGATTGATTTGAACTTTTCGCACCAAAGCACGTTCATCTCTAGGAGACAGAACGCGTCTCCTTCCTGAGCGGTATGACAGCCGCGTCGTCCCATGGTGTTTATACTTGCATACTATTGTTTGTACAGATAAACGTGGTACCTTCAGCCGTTTGGAAATTGCTCCCAAGGTGAACCAGACTTGTGGAGGTCTACAATTTCTATTCTGAGGTCTTGGCTGATTTCTTTTGATTTTCCCATGATGTCAAGCAAAGAGGCACTGAGTTTGAAGGTAGGCCTTGAAATACATACACAGGTACACCTTCAACTGACTCAAATGATGTCAATTAGCCTATCAGAAGCTTCTAAAGCCATGACATCATTTTCTGGAATTTTCCAAGCTGTTTAAAGGCACAGTCAACTTAGTGTATGTAAACTTCTGACCCACTGGAATTGTGATACAGTGAATTATGAAATAATCTGTCTGTAAACAATTGTTGGAAAAATTACTTGTGTCATGCACAAAGTATATGTCCTAACTGACTTGCCAAAACTATAGTTTGTTAACTAGAAATTTTTGGAGTGGTTGAAAAACTAGTTTTAATGACTCCAACCTAAGTGTATGTAAACTTCCAACTTCAACTGTACATACAACCCACAATTCCTCAGATGCTGACTAACCCTACCCATCTCCATCCCAGAATAATCCCCCCACGCTCCATCCTATGGACTGGTTTCCCAGCGACACCGTCCCCCTCCCGACCCCCAGGTCATCCGAGCAGCCCATGACCTCAGGCTGTGCGGTGCCAGGGTTCACCTCTGACATGTGACCCCCGGCAGCCCACCCCTTAATCAGTCGGCCTGGTCAGTTGCCACCTAATGCTACAACAACATCCTGAGACACCACTGCCTGCCTGCCGTAGCTGGATCTGTTACTCCTTCCTAAACCATGCACTGCTGCTGCTAGCCCATGGATGACCTGCCTTGTCAGCAGATGCAGTGTCCATACCTCCCTTTATCCCTCCCAGCACCTGCTCTCAGAGGAGAAGCCCTGGCCAGGCCAGCCTGTAGGGAGAGAAAGGCTGTCAGTCTGTCTCGATGCCATAGACAGGAGTGTCTCCGTCTACAGCCCAAGGTCACCAGCCCAAAACGTCTCCCTATGCTGTTCTGGCTCTGCGGAGCCCCACAGTCTCTCTCTGCACAGCTGCTGCTTCACACTCTGTCTAGCAGAGTTCTAGTACCTAGGCAACATTTGTTTTAGTGTGATTGTGTGTGTGTGTGTGTGTGTGTGTAATGAAGGTCAGAAGCCGCTAACAGGTGTCAGAGAAAAGGAAGGGAGTCGCTGCCCTTGTGCTGTGAATAACAACCACAATTCAATTCCTGTGTTTTCTCTGCTGATGACCAGTCCCTGATGTATGACAGTGAGTAACCTGTCTGTGTCCACTATTGACCAACATGGCTAACCTTGAACACAGCTAACAAGTGAAACACACTCTGTCGCTGTCAATAAACAAACATAACCATGCGTACAGCCTTGGACCGAGACTGACATGCTTTGTCCAATAAAAATGATACAATCTGACCATATGTTTGCCATGTGACCAAATCACAAGAGGAAGAAAAAGGCAAAAATAAAACATGAATTCAGCAGTGGCCTTGAATTCATTCAGTAATCTTGTCTGTTAACATATACCAGACTATTTAGATCAGACACACTTTGATGGTAATTCCAAAGTCCCAAGTAAAGCCTTTTCCTCAGGGACTCACTACTAAGACTTCAATATAGCACTATATGATACCCATCTTCTCTCACTGATAGAGAGGGAGCATTGCTACAATGTAAAGATGTTGTTACGACAATAGCCATGTGCAATAGCCAATTTGTCAAAAACTTATTTTCATTGAAGGCCTAAACTTGAAAAGGTATTTTCTGTGAAAATTCCGATTCAGAATATGTACACTAGGTGGCTATTTACACATCAAATCCCCCAATAAGGGTAAAACACAGAAGAAACTTCTACAATATTGCACTTGTAATACATTTGTACATTCAACACTTACCATCATTTTCACTCTTCTCCCCGTCCTTGGGTATGTGGGCTGTCTGTAGAAAAGAACAGGTAAGCCCATTAGAGCAAGCTTGACGTCTTAGCCTATGTCATACACATTTTTTATATGGTAGGCTATGCATCACGTTGTAAAAAAGCAATGCAGTTTTGCCTCCCTGAATTATGTATACATCATTTCCATAATGTAACTGCATGCACAATCATTTTTGGTATGTCCGTAAGCCATTAGCTTATTATACAGCAAGACTCCAATACATTCCCCCTTTATTATGACAGCTAGCCGACTTCATTGAATATTTCCCCCGCCTATGGGCAAGTGCAGAGGGAAAATGGCATCACAGCAGTGCTTCAGTCACGTTATCACCGGAACCTAGACTGTTGCAATAGCTCTTCAATATTGCGTGAGAAAGAAGCCTATGTAATTGTATAGCTGAAAGAGTGAGATGGATTGCCCATTGTTAGCGTTTACAGGTTGTACAGAGTATCGTAAACATTTTAGTAATATTTTTGTATTAACAAGGCCTAAGTTTAATATAAACGGGCTATTATTAGCCTTAAGTAGGGAGTGAAATACACGTTGACACTTCATACCTTCTGCGACCCAGCTAGGCTATTCGGTTCGGGGCCAACAGGTTTGCACTCTCCTTGCGCTCTCAATAGACAGGACGTCTGGACTTTGCTTTTCATTACAGTAGACTAGCCTACAAACGAGAGCAAATACATTGCCGATATTGGAATCAACCCACTGGACACACACATCAATTCAACCTCTATTACACGTTGGTTCAATGGAAACAACGTTGGTTCAACCAGTGTGTGGCCAGTGGGAATAGTGACGTTGTGTTGTCGTGATTTTATTCAATAGGAATCCAATTGAATTAAATCACGACAATAGTGATTTTGGATTATGTTAGTGTAATGAGGCAACTCATTTCACTTTTACGTCACTCAAAATTCCGATTTTGCCTAGCCTACTATTTCGTTGACATTAATGCCGGGTGCATTGTGCATTTTCAAAAGTTATAATAATAATAATAATACAAATAATAGCCTAATTATAATAGAAAATACAGCGTTAATTGGATAGGCTCATGACACTTTTTCCCAAAAGGACCAAAATGTATGTCAAACGTCAGGATTAACCATTCAAAGGTGACATAAAATCTGTAAATCCTAGGCCTAATGAGAGAAAGTGAATTCATTGTAAGTGGCCTACACACCTAGCAGCAAGTGACGAGGTTGTGCGATAAGGGCGATCACCTCATTAATGAAACATGAACAGCATTGTATTCCTAATTCAAACGCATCTGATCCCCCCTCCGATTTAAATATAATTCTCACCTTAACTGCATAAAAATGAAGCTGAAGCAGCGCTGCAAATAATAATTGTACAAAACTGCCAATGTTCATGATTGTAATTCCGAGGGTGAGTGGTACAGTTGTACAAAAATTTCAGGTGTCGTTTGGATCAGACACAATAATAAAGAAAAAACACACAAAAAAAAAAATTCTAAAATTTCTTGATAACTTGGTTATAGTAAAATCAAATCCATCCAAACATAGCAGACGTGCCACCTGAGAGGAATCCTTTTTCTTTTTTTTTGTATTGCAACCGCCTCTAAGGAATCTCAGAGAATAGCCCCAAAGAATGGTAACATCCAAAATGCGTCGGTCATCCGGAGACTCTTCCAAGATTTCTATTCTACATCCACATTAGAAACCCCATAATGGACTGAACATCTCCGTCCTATTATCTGCTCACCAGGATGAAAACTTTCACCAACTTCTGAAAGCAACTTAACGCAATGCCTCCACTGTGTGAAAGTGGCGGATGAGTTATAACAACATCGACCACAGTAGTGAGTGTGAGCGTTTGCCTATGCAAAGTGATCCGTTAGCAATCCTCCTTGAAACGCACTGAAACGGTCTCCCCTTTCCTTTGTATTTTACTATGACTTTGGGTTTGGACGTCCAGGCGCAGAATAGGGAGATCTTGTCATACACCTCTGTTTCTCGCTCGTGTAGCGCGTTTACTGTTCTCTGATCGTCAGCTATTGCGTTTAGCAATCGGACGTGTCGACTGTAGGACGATGTTTGCGCTCATTGGCTAGATCACCAATGTGGGCGTTACTGGTTGGTGGCGAGGGGTGGCGGGCGCGCTCCCATAAAATATTTAACAGTGATGTTCACATTCTGCGATTTGGTGCTTTAGTCAGAATTTTGATGATAAATATAATACATGACACGTTTAAAATGGTAAGTATTAAATGGCCAATAGTTAGTTGTGTTGTTGGTGCATTTAATGGTCTCTTGTTGCCTTTTTTTTTGCAGCTTTTGAATCATTCATCATTGTGATAGCCATTTACCATTTTGTGGAAATATTAGAATTGACATACAAAAACCTTTGGTTGAAAAATAAGAAGTATGTTAAAGTATTGGCGGCAAGAGTTACCATAAACAATGTGAAAATACCCAATTAGAAGCAGGCCAGGCCTATACTATTGCAGGAATCGCTTTTGCACCTAAAGTTAACATCCATCGCTTGGAGGTGGTGGTGCACACATGTGTTTAGTTGATCAGTTAAACAGAGATTGTAACCTATATTGGACATTAGAGATGCCTGGATCTCTAAAAGGATACAGAGTACAGTAAGTGAGGATGTTCAGGTGTGAAAGAGTGGAGAGGGACTTGCAATGGCCTGGGCTGTATAGTGTTTTGCTTTTGTTGTACCACACACATGACGCTGAGTTCAGGAATCATCATTATCATAGCACTTTCTAGGTGCTGAAAGTTGCAAGAAATGATCCTTATTAGAAAGTAAGTCAAACTTTAGAAAATGATATGTTCCCAAGTGAGAATGACACTTGTGTTCAGGTGAGCTTTAGGAAGCTCTTAGCTAGGCATGGCTGAGCCAACACAATCAACTGAAACATGTCCGATTCTTGACCTGCGTGGACATATTGTTTGATATTGGAGGTTTTGTTTCAGCATTTAAGCATTTCAAAAGCACAATTGTTTTTGGTATTCATCCTGTTTCATCTGTCATGCAAATCAGAAGAGAACAAGTCATACATATTCGATAATTGATCTTTATGCGTAGGGAAGATGAATGCCTGCTACATATTTGTTACACAAGGAATTAATTTAATAGGGGGACTGCATGCGTCTGTTGGGATTTGATATCTCACACACACACACACACACACACACACACACACACACACACACACACACACACACACACACACACACACACACACACACACACACACACACACACACACACACACACAGAGAACCTCCATCCTCTCTCGCTTCAGTTCTCGCACACACAGTCCCGCATCTCCCCAATACTGCCCCTCAAAACATACTCTCACTAAGACACAGTCAATTTCAAAATACGCACATAATATCCATATCCTCTAAATCCCATCTCCCCTGCACCAACTCCATCCCTTTGTGGCCCAGTAGCAGCGTGCATGTTCCCCATTCACTATAACATTGTACCAGTATTCCGCCATCACAGCGATGGGTCACTGCTCTCGCTCTCGAACACTGCTTTAGTGGAGGCACTCCACATAGTTTCCATAGTTTCCATGGTTTCTGACCTCTCCAATCCCTCACCTCACTCGTTGTTGTCTTTTCTCCTTTCTTTCTCACGTAAGACAGGATCCATAGCGAGGACAGCCCCAGGGCTGAGGACCTTGTTGTGTTGATTAGCTTCCTGAGGCTTCTAAAGGACAGTCAATATCGAGTTAATGAGAGTATAGCAACTCTGTCCACATACCCATACACAAAGCAAAGTGTTTCCCCTATATGGATACGTTTGTAGTGTTTTAAAAGTAACCTTTAAAAAATATAATATTTAGATTTGTGGAGACAGAACGAATAGACGTAATAGTATATTTCCAACTATGGAAAAGTACAGTTATTCAAAGTATGACTGACATTCAAATGACTATTGCAGAGCATAGAAAGGTTTCGTGACCAATGGTTAATGAGCGAAGGGTGAGGCGAATGGAAATACTCCACATGCATACCATTTACAAACACTCACACACAGATTTACCCATGAAGCATGGGTTTAGATATATCCTGTAGGATATGTAATCGATATAAAAGGGTGTATCTGGCACCATAGCATATTGCATTCATTCTAATATACATATTCTTGACATGTCTGCTTTCCCTCAAATATTCCTCTTTATTTCCTGTGAATGGGAGTTGTCATTATATGTGCTTGTCTGTGATGGTTACATGTGAATTTGGTCTGGATAGGCTATATTACTTGTCACCCAAATAGAATCCCAATAAAAGTGAAGTTTTATTTACTCTTCTATGGGATGATTATGGTTTGACCGGCAAGTCACAGGTGCCAATGTTTTTTTCACCCTCTGTTCATTGAACTGATACTGTTAACCTGTAGAGGACACTGTGGAGTCATTTGACTCCTCATTTATCAGTGAAATAATATGATTTTACAGCAGACAACAACATATTTGCTCTCAAAACGTGTCAATAGCAAGAAAAGGTGCATTTCGCTCTGTTCACATGCTTGGGAGTAATTATTTGCAAGAAGTCACCCCTTGTTCTCGCTTGCACGCTCTCTCTCGCTCTCTCTCTCGCGCTCTCTCTCTCTCGCTCTCCTCTCTCATGTCCATTTCAAACTCAATGCTCTCTGTAAGCACACTGTATCATCAGCATTATAGCCCCATATCATATATGCTTAATCCACTATACGATTAGATGTTACACTTGCTGAGGGAATCTATAAAAAGTAACTTTCTATATGTCTTTGACAAGGAATCTGAGCCTTGAATATGTGTGGGCACATATTGTCCCATCTTACATGTCTTGTCTAACGATCTCAGACCTGTTTGTCAAGGTCCCTTCTCCCCTTTTATTTTCTGCCATGGTTATAAGTCTGTTGCTCTTTTTATTATGTATTTGAGAGATTCGATCATCTATGAATTTGTATGAGAGTAAGACACTGATAAACTCATGTTTATGCTTATAGAAATCATAATGTATAAGTAGTTTGGGTGTTAGGATGATATTAAAATGTTTTCTCCCCCCACCCAATGAATTGCATCAAAACCTCACCCTGCCAAACTTTGTGAGCCTGAAGGTCAAAGCTGAACCACTTCACCACTCGAGGCCATAACCTCTGTCCTTAATCCTGAGAGCCGGTCGGAGGCCTACAAGACCTGTCACATGCTTTCTGCAAAAAATATTTAGTCTGAACCCAACATCCAGCGGAGTCACAATGATAACATGTGCATCCACAGATCAAAACTAGGGCTGGGAAACCCATCACACCACGAGTGCAGGGGAAGGAGGAGAAGCGAGGGAGAGAGTAGAGAAATGAGGCATAGGGAGTACCTCTTTGCTGTGATGTAACCTAAGCCGGAGGACGGAGAGGACTCGTCGTGTCCACAGAGCGTCACTCCTTTTGTTTGCGGAGCTTTGACTTTTAATTGAAAGATAACAAGCAGGTGCATCTGCCTCCATAAGAGCCTCCCTGCTTTGTGCTGATTCGACAAAATATCCTCAGTGTTTTGGGCCAAGAAACCTAATGAGCTCTCTTCCTGTCCCTTCAGCGGTAACACCCACACCAAACATGCACACACAGAGGCGCATGTTTGTGTGTACAGTTCAATTCTGTCTGCTGGTTAAACACACATGCTTCCTGATTAGTTTACATTTCACAGCAGGAGGGGGATATTCAGCATTTAGACCTCAGAGTCATCAGAGACTCAAGCAAGCAGAACAGTGAATACTCCCTACCCAAGATATGTCAATCAGGCAATGTCCATTGAGGAAAAATTCACAAAATGAACACTTGTAAAAAATGTAATCTACCCCACCTTCACCTTTTGTATAACTACTAAACGCTATTATCAGGATTTGAACACCACAATGGCCACTTACATTTTTCAAAGTCCTCAGCTCTTACATACAATTATTATCCAATAAGCTGCTCCAGCATAGTCCTTTCTCATTGTCAATAAACCAAGTCTTTATTAATACGTATTACCCATGACTGATCTTCATGTACAGTAGGGTCTCACACATCAAAACAGTCAGCTTGACTACCTGTCCTTTGGTTTAAAATCCATTCACTCTCAGTTTGAAAACATGGGCCTAAAAGGAATATTAAGGACAAATATGTGAATTGTCCAGACACGGCAGATGTTATGTCCCACATTATTTAATCAGTGGCAATTAGATTATACTACGGACGAAAAGGCACGCTGGCAGAGCATGCCAAATTTAACTCATTCATACATATCAGATCATACTGTACGGACAGAGATCTCATGTAACCTCTGCTAGATAACTGTCCATTGCAACTTGATCTCACAAGAAACAGTAACATTGTCCAAATCGCAACAGCCCGAGAAACTGTTACACTCACGATTTGTAAAACCAGTAGTATTTACACGAATGCGCGAGTGGTTAGGACGAAGTTAAGTTTAGGCATGCTAGCATGCGGTTAAGTTTATACACTACTGCAAGTAGCCTATACGCAGCCAAGACAGAAAGATAAACATGGTCAGAGACCAACTAAGGCAGCACTGCCTCCTCAAGAGTCTCAGCCTGCCTGGCAGGGCTGGTCTAACAAAGCCAAAGCCCCTGGATGGGTGGAATTTCTCAAAGCTGCTAATGAGGACCTTGATGACCTCGTACCTAGCCGGTGGGAATTCCAGTGGGGTGCCTTCACCCAGGTAGCGGCAGTGCTGGCAACACTAGCTGCAGTAACCCATGGGGAGAGGCTCACACTCGAACAATCAGAGAGGGGGCAAATTATTGTGGCCCTGGTGGCATAAAATAATTAAAAGTTCTGACTGCACAGAGATGCTTGGGGAAATGGTCACAGCGGGGGACCAGCATGTGTGTGTTTCAGGGTAGGGGGATGTATCTGAGCTCCATTAGCTAGGACTTGACATTGGTTAATCAAATCTCCCCATTCTTGCAAAACTGTTGCATGCCTTCTCAAACAGCTACAACTGTATATGCATATCAAGTCTTCTCTTGAGTTTGTATGTGTGTGTGTGTGTGTGTGTGTGTGTGTGTGTGTGTGTGTGTGTGTGTGTGTGTGTATCCCACATCTGTTGCTATGGGGTAATGATGTTAGGATCAATACAGGATGAATCACAATAATTCTTTGCAAAAATAATAATTGCTTGACAAATGTATTTTTTGTAATGCCAATCCTGGTTATAGGTGACAATCCTTCCAATGAACATCTTACATTATTATGTGTATTATTTGTTAATTGTGGAAATAAATTAAGATATGCAAGCCTTTTTTTTATATATACAGTACCTGTCAATTTTGGACAGACCTACTCACTCAAGGGTTTTTCTTTATTTTTACTATTTTCTACATTGTAGAATAATAATGAAGACATCAAAACTATGAAATAACACATATGGAATCATGTAGTAACCAAAAAATTGTTAAACAAATCCAAATATATTATATAGTTTTGATTCTTCAAAGTAGCCACCCTTTGCATTGAATATAGTTTTGTACACTCTTGGCATTCTGTCAACCAGCTTCATGAGGAATGATTTTCCAAAAGTCTTGAAGGAGTTCCCACATATGCTGAGCACTTGTTGGCTGCTTTTCCTTCACTCTGTGGTCCAACTCATCCCAAACCATCTCAATTGGGTTGAGGTCAGGTGATTGTGGATTGTGGTCAGGTGATCTGATGCAGCACTCCATCACTCTCCATCTTGGTCAAATTGCCCTTACACAGCCTGGAGGTGTGTTGGGTCATTGTCCTGTTGAAAAACAAATGATAATCCCACTAAGCGCAAACCAGATGGGATGGCGTATCGCTGCAGAATGCTGTGGTAGCCATGCTGGTTAAGTGTGACAGTGTTACCAGCAAAGCACCCCCACACCTCCTACTCCATGTTTCATGGTGGGAACCACAGGTGCGGAGACCATCCGTTCACCTACTCTGCGTCTACAAAGACTTGGCGGTTGGAAACAAACTCATCAGACCAAAGGACAGATTTCCACCGGTCTAATGTCCATTGGTCGTGTTTCTTGGCCCAAGCAAGTCTCTTCCTATTATTATTGGTGTCCTTTAGTAGTGGTTTCTTGCAGTAATTCGACCATGAAATCTTTGTACAATATGATCTTGTTGCCATCTAATGCACATTCAAATGTTATAAATAAACACTGCAGAGCTTTCCATGTCCTCTGCTGTGCTCTGATTGTATTACTGCTGATTATATCTGAAAATGTGCATGTACACCCTGGCCCATCTACTGTTGCTAGCCACAATTCTGATTTGTGCTCTGATATGTGCTTCACTGATTTATGCTCGTTAACACTAGAAGCTTATTACTTAAAATTGATCAATTGAAAGTGTAGGTTCACAGTTCCATTCCAGATGTGTTGGTCATCACTGAGACATGGTTAAGAAAGAGTGTATTGAACACTGATGTTAACCTTTCTGGTTATAACTTTTTTCAGCAAGACAGATCTTCCAAAGGTGGTGGAGCAGCAATCTTTACCAAGGAACACCTTCAGTGCTCGGTTGTCTCCACCAAGTCTGTCCCCAAACCATTTGATTTGCTGGTTTTACACATTCAATTTCAAATAACTCTTTGTTGACTGTTGCTGGGTTTTATCAGCCACCGTCAGCACTGACCTGTAAGCTCTCTCCTGGCCCCTTACACTAAGTCTGAATTTGTCCGGCTAGGTGACCTAAACTGGGATGCTTCAGTGTCAGCCATTGTTGCCATTAATGCTAGTTAGTGCTAGTTTGACCACCAGAGCGCATCTTTGATTTTAAGAAATGTAGCTTAATTAATTTGATTCATATTATAGTGTTTCTATTCCAAGAAAAACTAAACCCTCAGGGTTTCCGTTAGGAAAATATGGCGCTGTACAACAGTGGGAGTAGGCTACAGTACTAAGAGCAAAATTATCCTAACATTTCTACACCCTAATTGTAGTCTAACCAATACCCAAACGGAGATCCAGTCCACATGCTTGTCTCAGAGCAGCGCGAAACGGTGCTGAAATAGTTGACCACACGCGGGTAAGCTATTGCATATGTCAATATGCTTTAAATTCCACAATGTCACAAATACACACACAATTCTTAAAACTCTGAGAAGGGTAATAGGAGCTGATCTGCACTGTATATTAAACTGACATTCTTATTGTTATATTCCACACATTACTGTGTGTGTTTTGATCCCCCGCAGTGGAGCAGGTTGAGAGCTAAGTTCCTTGGTGTCCACATCACCAACGAACTAACGTGGGCCAAGCACACCAAGACAGATGTGAAGAGGGAACAACAAAACCTATTCCCCCTCAGGAGACTGAAACGATTTGGCATGGGTCCTCAGATCCTCAAAAGGTTCTACAGCTGTACCATCGAGAGCATCCTGACTGGTTGCATCACTGCCTGGTATGGCAACTGCTCAGCCTCCGACTGCAAGGCACTACAGAGGGTAGTGCGAACGGCCCAGTACATCACTGGGGCCAAGCTTTCTGCCATCCAGGACCTCTATACCAGGTGGTGTCAGAGGAAGGCCCTAGAAATTGTGAAAGACTCCAGCCACCCTAGTCATAGACTGTTCTCTCTGCTACCGCACGGCAAGCTTTACCGGAGCGCCAAGTCTAGTTCCAAGATGCTTCTAAACAGCTTCTATCCCCCAAGCCATAAGACTCCTGAACATCTAATCAAATGGCTACCCGGACTATTTGCATTGCCCCCCCTCCCCTATTTTACACCGCTGCTAGTCTCTGTTATCATCTATGCATAGTCACTTTAATAAATCTACCCCTGTATACAGTCTCGCTATTGTTATTTTACTGCTACTCTTTAATTACTTGTTACTTTTATTTCTTATCCTTATTTTTTTAAACTGCATTGTTGGTTAGGGGCTCGTAAGTAAGCATTTCACGGTAAGGTTTACACTCGGCGCATGTGACTAATAGAATTTGATTTAAAGTGATTTAATTCATGAATGCATTTGAAAATGTTTTATATTGTGATAGTGATTTGTATCCAATGATGATTATTATTATATAAAATCCCTTTAGATATTCTTCTGGAGGCATTTTGTTTTTCATAAGCGTAGCAGGCTGTAAATTCTGCAAACAAGCCAACCTAAATAAGAAATACATTTAGTTGGTGTCACGCTCGTCTGAATGAATGGACCAAGGCGCAGCGTACTTAGAGTTCCACCTGTTTAATAAATATGAAACTCACCAAAAACAATACATAAAACGTAACGTTCTTGGCTGATAACAGGCAGCTACACAAAAACAAGATCCTACAAACAACAGGTGGGAAAAGGCTGCCTAAATATGATCCCCAATCAGAGACAACGATAGACAGCTGCCTCTGATTGGGAACCATACCAGGCCAACAAAGAAATAGAAAGCATAGATTGCCCACCCTAGTCACACTCTGACCTAACCAAATAGAGAATAAAAAGGATCTCTAAGGTCAGGGCGGGACAGTTGGTTGCCATGGTGAATAATCCAATAACAATTGGTAGGATACATAAAAGGAAACATCAAAGAGTTTACCGGAATCTCTAAATGAAATTACTGGCAGATCAATAAAATGTCCTTGTACAGTAGATCTAATTAAATATCTAAAGGGCTTTTATACAATTATAATGCAGGGTTAATAATAAATGAATATATTTGTAGTGGTTGATGCATTTTTTGTTGGGGCAAATCTGCTTTTAGAGTTAAAACAATGCATTTGGTGGACTCGGTAAAATTAACTCACTGATGGTTGAAGCAATCGGCAAGGGCAATCAATATCACTCTAATCACAGTCAGAAGACAGTTGAATATACTTGAGTGGACATATGGAAAGGCTCTGTAAGACATTTTATATATATATATATATATATATATATAATCTCAGTAAAAAAAGAAACATCCTCTCACTGTCAACTGCGTTTATTTTCAGCAAACTTAACGTGTAAATATTTGTATGAACATAACAAGATTCAACAACTGAGACATAAACTGAACAAGTTCCACAGGCATGTGACTAACAGAAATTGAATAATGTGTCCCTGAACAAAGGGGGGGTCGAAATCAAAAGTAACAGTCAGTATCTGGTGTGGCCACCAGCTGCATTAAGTACTGCAGTGCATCTCCTCCTCATGGACTGCACCAGATTTGCCAGTTCTTGCTGTGAGATGTTACCCTACTCTTCCACCAAGCACCTGCAAGTTCACAGACATTTCTGGGGGGAATGGCCCTAGCCCTCACCCGATCCAACAGGTCCCAGACGTGCTCAATGGGATTGAGATCCGGGCTCTTCGCTGGCCATGGCAGAACACTGACATTCCTGTCTTGCAGGAAATCACACACAGAACGAGCAGTATGGCTGGTGGTATTGTCATGCTGGAGGGTCATGTCAGGATGAGCCTGCAGGAAGGTTACCACATGAGTGAGGAGGATGTCTTCCCTGTAACGCACAGCGTTGAGATTGCCTGCAATGACAACAAGCTCAGTCCGATGATGCTGTGACACACTGCCCCAGACCATGACGGACCCTCCACCTCCAAATCGATCCCGCTCCAGAGTACAGGCCTCGGTGTAACACTCATTCTTTCGACGATAAACGCGAATCCGACCATCACCCCTGGTGAGACAAAACCGCGACTCTTCAGTGAAGAGCACTTTTTACCAGTCTTGTCTGGTCCAGCGACGGTGGGTTTGTGCCCATAGGCAACGTTGTTGCCCGTGATGTCTGGTAAGTACCTGCCTTACAACAGGCCTACAAGCCCTCAGTCCAGTCTCTCTCTGCCTATTGCGGACAGTCTGAGCACTGATGGAGGAATTGTGCATTCCTGGTGTAACTCGGGCAGTTGTTGTTGCCATCCTGTACCTGTCCCGCAGGTGTGATGTTCGGATGTACTGATCCTGTGCAGGTGTTGTTACACGTGATCTGCCACCGCGAGGATGATCAGCTGTCCGTCCTGTCTCCCTGTAGCGTGGTCTTAGGCGTCTCACAGTATGGACATTGCAATTTATTGCCCTGGCCACATCTGCAGTCCTCATGCCTCCTACCAGCTTGTCTAAGGCACGTTCACGCAGATGAGCAGGGACCCTGGGCATCTTTCTTTTTGTGTTTTTCAGAGTCAGTAGAAAGGCCTCTCTAGTGTCCTAAGTTTTCATAACTGTGACCTTAATTGCCTACCGTCTGTAAGCTGTTAGTGTCTTAACGACTGTTCCACAGGTACATGTTCATTAATTGTTTATGGTTCATTGAACAAGCATAGGAAACAGTGTTTAAACCAATGAAGATCTGTGAAGTTATTTGGATTTTTACGAATTATCTTTGAAAGACAGGGTCCTGAAAAAGAGAAGTTTTTTTTTGCTGAGTTTGTAAACACTACTGTTCAAAAGTTTGGGGTCACTTAGAAATGTACTTGTTTTTGAAAGAAAAACATTTTTTTGGCCCCTTTAAAATAACATCAAATTGGTCAGAAATACAGTGTAGACATTGTCAATGTAGTAAATTACTATTGTAGCTGGAAACAGCAGATTTTTTATGTAATATCTACATAGGCATACAGAGGCCCATTATCAGCAACCATCATTCCTGTGTTCAAATGGCACGTTGTGTTAGCTAATCCAAGTTTATCATTTTATCATCTAATTGATGATTAGAAAACCCTTTTGCAATTATGTTAGTACAGCTGAAAACTGTTCTTCTTATTAAAGAAGCAATAAAACTGGCCTTTAGACTCGTTGAGTATCTGGAGCATCAGCATTTCTGGGTTCGATTAGAGGCTCAAAATGGCCAGAAGCAAAGAACTTTCTTATGAAACTCGTCAGTATATTCTTGTTCTGAGAAATAAAGGCTATTCCATGCAGTCTCAACGTCAACAGTGAAAAGGCGACTCCGGGATGCTGGCCTTCAAGGCCAGTTCCTCTGTCCAGTGTCTGTGTTCTTTTGCCCATCTTAATCTTTTCTTTTTATTGGCCAGTCTGAGATATGGCTTTTTCTTTGCAACTCTGCCAGCATCCCGAAGTCGCTTCTTTACCGTTAACGTTGAGACTGGTGTTTTGCGGGTACTATTTAATGAAGCTGCCAGTTGAGGACTTGTGAGGCGTCTGTTTCTCAAACTAGACACTCTAATGTACTTGTCCTCTTGCTCAGTTGTGCACTGGGGCCTCCCACTCCTCTTTCTATTCTGGTTAGAGCCAGTTTGCACTGTTCTGTGACGGGAGTAGTACACAGGGTTGTACGAGACCTTCAGTTTCTTGGCAATTTTTTTAACATTAACAACATTAACAATGTGTGTTCTCTTGTTTTGCACTGTTCTTTAGTTTCAACCCAATGATTTGTCTGACAAACAAAGAACTTTACAGGCCCAGGCATGGATCAAAGATGGCGAGACATTCAATGACATCATCTAGAGATATGCTGGACCCAAAGTCAGAGTGGTGTTTTTAGGACCACATCGTGTCTATTGTCCTGCTAATAGCACTCGTGAAAAACAAGTGTTTGAAAATATTTTTCCCCCTTCCACTTGCCTCTGCCATTAACTTTGAAAGAGTATTTTTATCATTATTTTATTAACGAAAGCATAAATATGTTGATGAAGAAATACTGTGCAGTATATACTTCATCCGACATTTTGCAGTTGCATGAGGTTTGGAGTTAGAAATGTAAAACTTTAGAGTACTTAATACATTGCAAGTTGGGGGGATTATTTTTTACACCTAGCCAAGCTATCCTTTTGTAAAGGTTGAAGAGTCTATTGTCCTGCTAATAGCACCATGACCAGGATCTTTATTAATTTAAGTGAGCAGATTAGGGCTTTCAGGAGGAATGGAAAATTGCGTGTCAATTCATAAACCATGTGCCATGGAATGGTACATCGAACATCTCTTCCCAACTATCTAGTTAACTTCTTGTGGGCAGGGGCCAGCATTTTCACTTTCGGAAAAATAGCATGCAAAAATTAAACTGCCTGCTACTCATCCCCAGAATATAAGATATGCATATTATTAGTAGATTTGGATAGAAAACACTCTGACGTTTCTAAAACTGTTTGAATCATATCTGTGAGAATAACATAACTTATGTAGCAGGCAAAACCCTGAGGACAAACCATTCAGAATTTGTATTTTTTTGATGTCACTATGTTTTTTCAATTAGTTTTTTTAGAGACACCAGATTTCTAATGGACTTGCTTGCAGTTCCTACCGCTTCCACTGGATGTCACCAGTCCTTCCACTGGATGTCACCAGAAATTGGTTGAGGTTATTCCTTTGTGTACTGAAGAAGTAGGGCTATCGTAAATGAGGGTCACATTAAGTAAATTTTTTGAGAGAGCCACGTTACGAAAAAAGTTGCGTCAGTTTGTTTTCTTTTGTATTGGACACAGATCATCCCGTCTTCAAATTGATCGATTATTAACGTTTAAAAATACCTAACGTTGTATTCCAAAATTAGTTTGAAATGTTTTGGTAAAGTTTACATGTAACTTTTGATATATTTTGTAGAGAAGTGGCGATAGTTGGAAGCTGTGTTTTTCTGGATGAAACGGTCCAAATAAATTGACATTATGGATATATATCGACGTAATTAATCGAACAAAAGGACCATTTGTGATGTTTATGGGACATATTGGAGTGCCAACAAAATAATTTAGTCAAAGGTAAGGCATGATTTATATTTTATTTCTGCGTTTTGTGTCGTGCTTGCAGTGTTGAAATATGCTACTCTGTTTGTTTACTGTTGTGCTGTCATCAGATAATAGCATCTTATGCTTTCGCCGAAAAGCCTTTTTGAAATCTGACATGTTGGCTGGATTCACAACGAGTGTAGCTTTAATTTGGTATCTTACATGTGTGATTTAATGAAAGTTAGATTTTTATATCATGTTATTTGAATATGGCGCGCTGTATTTTCCCTGGCTATTGGCCGGGGTTTGCGTCCCACCTGCCCCAGAGAGGCTAAGTGATAAATCTTATTGATTTATCAAGACCAGTCCCCATGCTGGTCTCAGAGCAGCGCAAAACAGTGCTGAAATAGTTGACCACATGCAGCTATTATAACAATTGGATGACTTTGGGTGTTTCAGTAAGCAACAATTTGTTTACCTTCATTAGCCTACTTTATTCCAATATTTCTGTCATTCAGTGATATTTATTCCCATAGTTATTCATTAACGAAAGCATAACGAGGTTGATGAAGAAATATTGTACATTATAGGCTTTATCCGACATTTTGCGGTTGCATGAAGTTGCTCACACGCACTTTAAACATTGGGATAATAAAGCATTTAAAGAAATTGAAGATAGATGCCGCCTGCATATGTTTATTAGGCTACTGTGCAGTCTGACAAGTAAACATAGCCTACAGTACATGGTAAAGTGCCTAATTCCTTACATAAGGGAGAGCCGGCCATGTCCAGATTTTCTTGGTGACCTCAAGTACTCATTAACTCTGTCTTTAATGCTTTTTTGGGTTGTATCAGTCATGGACAAAAACTTCTGTGACACAGTATTAATGATAAACACCCGGAGGTTCACTGGTAAGCCACATTTGCCTCGGGATCCATCCCAGTTGGTATTCTGTGTCCACTCGTGGTATCTCTTCGGGTGCACATCCTTGGAATAGCAGAACAGCATAACGGTCCGGACGGCCCTTGCTGTGCCTGGTGATCAGTTTGTCAAGTTCTGTTGTCAGAAGAGGAATGGAAATGTCAGGGTGAAGCGACGACCTGACGAACCCGCCACGTATGTTGACTGCCTGTCAGTCTTCAAAGTTTGCCAACTATTTTGCAATCTATATGGCTCTCCACCAATAATTAGATTCTAAATTAATATCTAAAGGACATTTTTCGTTAGGGCAAATCTGGAAAATGACATGGGCATGATAAGGTGGTAATATTTTTCCTTTTAGAGACTATAATACATGGTGTCCAGGTCAGGATAACTAAAACATTTCTTTATTAAAGACTATCAGAAAGAATGTTGGTACTTATTTATTTTTAACCCAAAGCCATGAATGAGTGAGTCACTCAGCTTTATGTAGGTGCTGATGCTATATGATTGCGCCATCAACTTGATTATTTAGCAGACATCACTTGCTTATATTCAGTCAACACATATCTTAAGAATATCATGGAATATAATTGAAAATTTTATTTTCTAAATTCAATCACCTTCTTCATCCTCATCGTTTAGTTCATTGAAATTAAATTTTGAAGTCGTGCACAATTATCAGTTTCTATTTGGTTTATATCGCCCATTCGTTGTCAGTTAGAGACACATCCGTGCCTTGCGACACAAAAGCATAATCAGTGCTCTAACTCCCCCTTGCGGAGGGCCGGAGCAATGAAGCAGTGACGCAGGGTAACGTACTAAACCATAAATTACCTCTATGTCCTGCTGCATAATCTCAAAACTTTTAATTCAGGAACCACTGTACTCAGAGGACCGTTATTAGCATGTTTTAACGACTCCTATAAAAATGGTAGATTATCAGATACTCAACAAGGTCTGATTTCATTATTACTGAACAGGACCCAAGTTGTAAAGATAAAGATCCAATCAATTTAAACAATTTAAGGTCCTTTACACTTCAGTGCTGGGATGCAAAAATTCTAGTAAAATGCATAGTACATAGATTTAAAAAGGTATTCTCGGATATTATTAATCCTAATCAGACAGGTTTCTTACATGGACGATACATTGGAGATAATATATGACAAGTACTGGAAACAATAGAACACTATGAAAAATCAGTGAGACCAGGCCTGGTATTCATAGCTGACTTTGAAAGGGCTTTTGATAAAGTACAACTGAAATGTATATATACTGTAAATGCCTGGAAAATTTGAATTTTTGGAGAATCTCTTCTACAATGGTTTAGAGTTATATGTAATAAACCTATGTGGATTTTTTTTTAAATGGCTTCTTCTCAGAAAGTTTTAAACTATCAAGAGGAGTAAAACAAGGTTGTCCACTATCGGTATATCTATTTATTATGGCCATCGAAATGTTAGCTATTAAAATCAGATCCAACAATAATATCAAGGGGCTAGAAATCCAGGGCTTAAAAACAAAGGTGTCATTGTACGCTGATGATTCATGTTTTCTTTAAACCCACAATTTGGATCCCTCCATAGCCTCATATAGGATCTCGATAATTTTTCTAACCTCTCTGGATCATGACCAAATTATGATAAGTCTACTTGGACCACCAAAAAATAAAACATTTTACATTACTGTGTAGTTTACCAATAAAATGGTCTGACAGTGAAGTGGACATACTCGGTATTCATATCACAAAATAAATAATTTATCTCACTACAATACATTTGAATCGAAAGTTAGCAAAAAAAATAAGATCTCGCTACCATGGAAAGGAAAATTCCTGTCTATTTGTGGGAAAATTATCCTGATGAACTCTTTAGTCATATTCCAGTTGACCTATTTGCTTATGGCCTTGCCTACATCTAGCAACTTGTTTTTTAAATTATATGAGCAACAAAACATTCAATTTTATTTGGAATGGCAAGCCAGACAAAATTAAATGGGCCCATTTATATAATGAATATGAATTCGGAGAGCAGAAATTACATATTAACGCATTAGACCGCTCACTAAAGGCTTCAGTCATAAAAAGTTATACTTAAATCCAAACTGGTTCTCTAGCAGATTAGTAAGAATGTCTCACCCAATGTTCAAGAATGGCCTTTTTCCCTTTATTCAGATTACAACCTCTCACTTTCAGTTATTTGAAAATGAAATCCACTCGAAAATATAGCTATTTTTAAAACAAGCCATAGAAAGTTGTTTGCAATTTCAGTTTAATCCACCAGAAAATACATAAAAAAATATTATGGTTAAACTCAAATATACTAATATACAGATATACAATATTTGGGGGGGTTTTCAAACGGTATAATCATTGTAAATGATGTCATAAATAGGACTGGTGGTGATGTATGAAAATGTTTGCTCTACTTTTCCACAAAAATGGTTGAGACAAGTGAAAACGGGATTAAGTAAGGAACATGTCTGTTGGCCCTGCATTAAAGACCAAAATTGGTTAAAGAAAATTGTGATGAATAAAAAAGTATACCAGTTTCATTTAATAACCCAAAAATTGACAGCTGTGCAGCATAGGCTGCCACCACCATTCTTCACCGTAGGGATGGTGCCAGGTTTGCTCCAGATGTGACGCTTGGCATTCAGGCCATAGACTTCAATCTTAGTTTCATCAGACCAGATAATCTTGTTTCTCATGGTCTGAGAGTCCTTTGGTGGGTTTTGGGAAACTCCAAGCGGGTTGTCAAGTGCCTTTTACTGAGGAGTGGCTTCCGTCTGGCCACTCTACCATAAATGCCTGTTTGGTGGAGTGCTGCAGAGATGGTTGTATGTCTGGAAGGTTCCCCCATCTCCACAGAGGAAATCTGGAGATCTGTCAGTGTGACCATCAGGTTCTTGGTCACCTCCCTGACCAAGGCCCTTCTCCCTCGATTGCTCAGTTTAGTGGTTGCAAACTACTTCCATTTAAGAATGATGGAGGCCACTGTGTTCTTGGGGACCTTCTGTGCCTTGACACAATCCTGTCTCGGAGCTCTATGAACAATTCCTTCGACCCCATGGCTTGGTTTTTGCTCTGACATGCACTGTCAACTGTGGGAACTGTGGGATCTTATATAGACCGGTGTGTACCTTTCCAAATCATGTCCAATCAATTTAATTTACCACAGGTGGACTCCAATCAAGTAGAAACATCTCAAGGATGATCAATGGAAACAGGATGCACCTGAGCTCAATTTCGAGTCTCATAGCAAAAGGTCTGAATACGTATGTAAATAATCTATTTCTGTTTGTTTTTTAATAAATTTGCTAAAATAATTTCAAACCTGGTTTTCCTTTGTCATTATAGGGTGTTGTGTGTAGATTGATGAGGAAAATGTTTGATTTAATCAATTTTAGAATAAGGCTGTAACGTAACAAAATGTGGAAAAAGGGAAGGGGTCTGAATACTTTCCGAATGCAAGGTATACACCGAACAAAAATATAAACGCAACATGCAATATTCTCAAAGAATATAACTTGTACCCCATAAGGAGCCAAAATACAAGCTTGTCTTATCTCAAATTACCTCAACAAGCCCTTCACTTGAACGAGATGGCGGAGCGCTCACTTCCGTATTCACACCCCTGAGTCAATACTTTGTAGAAGCACCTTTGAGAGTGATTACAGATGTGAGTCTTTCTGGCAAGTCGCTAAGAGCTTCCGTACCTGGATTGTACAACATTTGGCCATTATTCTTTTCAAAATTCCTCAAGCTCTGTCAAAATAGTTGTTGATCATTGCTAGACAACCATTTTCAGGACTGGCCATACATTCAAGTAGATTTAAGTCAGAACTGTAACTCAGCCACTCAGGAACATTCACTGTCTTCTTGGTAAGCAACTCCAGTGTAGCCTTGCCCTTGTGTTTTTGGTTATTGTTTACATACTGTTCCTCATTTCATATGCTGTATTTTAGTATTGTGTTCATATCTCCAACAGTGCAGTAATATCTAACAATTCACAACAAGACACAAAAATCTAAATGTAAAAGAATGGAACTAAGAAATATATAAAATGTTAGGATGAGCAATGTCAGAGTATACAGTTGAAGTCGGAAGTTTACATACACCTTAGCCAAATACATTTAAACTCAGTTTTTCGCAATTCCTGACATTTAATCCTAAACATTTCCTGTCTTAGGTCAGTTAGGATCACCACTTTATTTTAAGAATGTGAAATGTCAGAATAATAGTAGAGAGAATGATTTATTTCAGCTTTATTTCTTTCATCACATTCCCAGTGGCTCAGAAGTTTACATACACTCAATTAGTATTTGGTAGCATTGCCTTTAAATTGTTTCACTTGGGTCAAATGTTTCAGGTAGCCTTCCACAAGCTTCCCACAATAAGTTGGGTGAATTTTGGCCCATTCCTCCTGACAGAGCTGGTGTAACTGAGTCAGGTTTGTAGGCCTCCTTGCTCGCACACACTTTTTCAGTTCTGCCCACAGATGTTCTATAGGATTGAGGTCAGGGCTTTGTGATGGCCACACAAATACCTTGACTTTGTTGTCCATAAGCCATTTTGCCACAACTTTGGAAGTATGCTTGAGGCCATTTGGAAGACCCATTTGCGACCAAGCTTTAACTTCCTGACTGATGTCTTGAGATGTTGCTTTAATATATCCACATCATTTTCTCTCGTCATGATGCCATCTATTTTGTGAAGTGCACCAGTCCCTCCTTCAGCAAAGCACCCCGACAACATGATGCTGCCACCCCCGTGCTTCACGGTTGGGATGGTGTTCTTTGGCTTGCAAGCCTCCCCCTTTGTCCTCCAAACATAATGATGGTCATTATGGCCAAACAGTTCTATTTTTGTTTCATCAGACCAGAGGACATTTCTCCAAAAAGTACGATCTTTGTCCCCATGTGCAGTTGCAAACCGTAGTCTGGCTTTTTTATGGAGGTTTTGGAGCAGTGGCTTCTTCCTTGCTGAGCGGCCTTTCGGGTTATGTCGAGATAGGACTCGTTTTACTGTAGATATAGAGACTTTTGTACCTGTTTCCTCCAGCATATTCACAAGGTCCTTTTGCTGTTGTTCTGGGATTGATTTGCACTTTTCGCACCAAAGTACATTCATCTCTAGGAGACAGAACACGTCTCCTTCCTGAGCGGTATGACGGCTGCGTGGTCCTATGGTGTTTATACTTGCGTACTATTGTTTGTACAGATGAACGTGGTACCTTCAGGTGTTTGGAAATTGCTCCCAAGGATGAACCAGACTTGTGGAGGTCTACAATTTTTTTCTGAGGTCTTGGCTGATTTCTTTTGATTTTCCCATGATGTCAAGCAAAGAGGCACTGAGTTTGAAGGTAGGCCTTGAAATACATCCACAGCTACACCTCCAATTGACTCAAATGATGTCAATTAGCCTATCAGAAGCTTCTAAAGCCATGACATAATTTTCTGGAATATTCCAAGCTGTTTAAAGGCACAGTCAACTTAGTGTATGTTAAAATTCTGACCCAATGGAATTGTGATACAGTGAATTATAAGTGAAATAATCTGTCTGTATACAATTGTTTGAAAAGATTATTGTGTCATGCACAAAGTAGATGTTCTAACCGACATGCCAAAACTATAGTTTGTTAACAAGAAATGTGTGTAGTGGTTGAAAAATGAGTTTTATTGACTCCAACCTAAGTGTATGTAAACTTCCGACTTCAACTGTAGTCAGGAGGTTGGAGATGGGTTATTAGCAATTGCGGGTGGGTGTGGGTGAACAAATAGCCGACCCGCGCACGACAAGTCTGTACTTATGGTTATTATTTTCTTCTAACTTTCAATTAAAACCCTTTTATACACTCTCACTTTTACTGTGATATATCATTACAGAGGAGTGTGGTGTGGTGAACCTTTGTCTTTAATAAACCTTTCTGAAGATATCTTGCCGGACAGACCTGTGGTGGCTGAACCCTACCCATTGGCACCTACAGTAATAGCTCTCTACTAGCGTCTGTCCCACATGGTCCTCCCAGATCAGTCCTTTAGTATTTTTCATCCTTTATGTTGGAAACAAGTAGAAATAACAACTTCTGGCTTATTATGGGAAACCTTTGACCCTTCTGCTAGTAGCTGAGAGCTAATCTGGCACTGATGGCGCATAGTGGTGACATAGATTCACACTGGAATGCAGTGCTGAAAGCTTGTGTGTGTGTTTGCGTGTGTGCATGTGTGCATGTGTGCGTGTGTGTGGTCTTTGAACGTCACCTGTGTGTGCTTGTTACATGGAAGATAGTGATAGTGACTGTGCTATGTTGTCTATCAAGCACAACATAAAGCAACAACATCCATCAAGAATAATTGTGTGCACACTAGCTCTCAGTTGACTCATATGAACTCGAGGTTACCATGAGTTACAGTATGTAATAAATCCACAGGGTCGGCACAAGTACAGGTTACTAATAATACATGGAGTAGTTTATGTTTTTTAACATTGTCAGAAAACATGGCACCATGATTCCCATCCGTGAGTTTCTGAGAGGAACCCAGAGGAATTGAGGATGAGGAGAAACAAACACACAAGGAGGAAGGTAGGGAGGGGGAACAGAGAGCAAGAGAGACGTCACCACCTCACACACAAACCTCTCCTGGATTTAGTTCTACTGCCTTGTGAGAATGTGTTCTAAGTCAACTTACCTGGTAAAATAAAAAACTTTAGGGGGATTCTGGAACAAAGGAAATACAATAATCTTCCCTAACCATTTACGTTATCTGAATTTTTTGAATTTCCCACATCCTAGCCAATGATCATGTCTGATCCATGGGTGGTCCAGTGGCAGTATCTTGTCCAGGCTAGACAGGGATGTTCTCATCCTGATGTCCGGCTCCACCAGCATTCCCTGGAGAGAAGGAACCGTCAATGTGGAGCTTCTCACGTCCCGTTATAATCCTTCCTTGAGTTTCTTCAATACCATTCAATATCTTCTGTATGTACTGTACTGTATTCCTCTGCTTAGGCCCATAGATTGGGTTGTGAATCCAATCATATACTTTGGAGCTCAGGTTACATAGAGGGTAGTTACAGAACAGTGTGGCTTGAGTTACTCATGATGGACAGGAAGTACATTCCTACATAATGAGAAAATTCTATTTCAAAATGAATTGTAACATTTCTCAGATGGAATGAAGATATCTGAAGTTTTATCCTCGGGACGATGTGGTAAGTAACTGAATAAACTTCAAAAGACCAAAAAAGCTGTCCATAAAATGTCTATATTTAATTGGAAATGTATGCTTGGGATTCCTCTGGTCTACCTGTCATATCTTAGAGTCACATCGAATATCTGTGAAGTTGATCATGAAAGCCGTGCAGTCTTAATGTTCCAACTGCCTTGGAACAGTATAAGAGAGTTTGTCTCTTTGATATGCCTCTATACATGTAGCATCACTGTACCCCATTAATCACCATTAAACCCAGAGACCAGTAGTACACTGGTCCTCCAACCTTGAGTTTGACAGGCCAATCACAGCAGACATCAGCCCCTAAACGACAAAGCCAGTCATTGAGGGTGATTCTGCTGAGGGTTGGCTTAACTCCTCACACAAGGTGGTAGGCCAGCAAATCGTAACACCAGGCTGCAAATGACAAAACCTGCTGACAGAGTAGAAACAGTCCTCTCTCTCTCTGATCCAGAACAGCATTAACTTGAAAGGGAGGTTAATGCTTGCACGCCACACTTAGCGTGATTGCTTTGGCTTTTGCACGTGATGTCCCTCAAGGAAACACAGGTGAAATAACAAAGTTAAGATGTGTATTCTTCTTCTTTACATATGGTAGTACAACAAAAGGAGAGAATCAAATCTCACCTCAATGATATATTGGTCTTTGAACAAGATCGTGACCGACAAAGATTGAAGTGCAAACACAAGCCTTGCTTTTGCCTTCATCGTGAGCACACACACGACGATAAAGGAATTGATCAAGATTTATCTTGAGGTTTGAAAGAGCTAGTTGTAATAGCTGACCGAGTGTGAGCGATAGAGAATGGAGAGAGAAAGATGGGGAAAGACAAGTGGATACAGAGTTGTTTATGTTGTAATGAACTTTGAAGGTCTCACATGCAGAAAACACTTTGCAGACCCTCCCCACCACTTTGTCACAGCAATCAGCAAGAGCCTGCAGTATATTGCTAACCCAAGCACGTCATACCAAAGATGGTTGAGGATGAAGATATTTAGAAACTGCTAATCCAATAGACATCCCAGATCATGCTTGTAGGCGATGTCATGACGTCATTGGCTAGGTAAGCTCATGCACAGAAACATGTCATTGTGTCTAGCGGTTGTTTCACGCCAAACTGCACATATGCAGTCCGTCAAATCAAAGGCACTCGTTCAATATAAAATTGTTTTTGATGAAAATGAAGAAGTGTCAGGCACTGCATCGCAGTGATGGAGGGGTCAATACAGACCCGGATTCGATCCCAGGCTGTGTCACAGCCGGCTTTGCCCGGAAGATACATGAGGCAACGCACAATTGGCCCAGCCTTGTCCGGGTTATGGGAGGGTTTGGCCAGCTGGGATTTCCTTGATCCATCACGCTCTAGTGACTCCTTGTGGCGGGCCAGGTGCCTGCAAGCTGACTTCAGTAGCCAGCTGGACGGTGTTTCAGCTGGCTTCCTGGTGTCATGACTCTCTTGGGAGGGCCAAAGGATCAGGTTACGGTGGATCAGCTCTACAGAGATCTCTCCCTCCCGCAGAGGGGGAGAGGGATGAATGTGGGGTTTTTAAACTACAACATTAAATAAATGGACTCTGGGACAATATACACTGCTCAAAAAAATAAAGGGAACACTTAAACAACACAATGTAACTCCAAGTCAATCACACTTCTGTGAAATCAAACTGTCCACTTAGGAAGCAACACTGATTGACAATAAATTTCACATGCTGTTGTGCAAATGGAATACACAAAAGGTGGAAATTATAGGCAATTAGCAAGACACCCCCAATAAAGGAGTGGTTCTGCAGGTGGTGACCACAGACCACTTCTCAGTTCCTATGCTTCCTGGCTGATGTTTTGGTCACTTTTGAATGCTGGCGGTGCTTTCACTCTAGTGGTAGCATGAGACGGAGTCTACAACCCACACAAGTGGCACAGGTAGTGCAGCTCATCCAGGATGGCACATCAATGCGAGCTGTGGCAAGAAGGTTTGCTGTGTCTGTCAGCGTAGTGTCCAGAGCATGGAGGCGCTACCAGGAGACAGGCCAGTACATCAGGAGACGTGGAGGAGGCCGTAGGAGGGCAACAACCCAGCAGCAGGACCGCTACCTCCGCCTTTGTGCAAGGAGGATTAGGAGGAGCACTGCCAGAGCCCTGCAAAATGACCTCCAGCAGGCCACAAATGTGCATGTGTCTGCTCAAACGGTCAGAAACAGACTCCATGAGGGTGGTATGAGGGCCCGACGTCCACAGGTGGGGGTTGTGCTTACAGCCCAACACCGTGCAGGACGTTTGGCATTTGCCAGAGAACACCAAGATTGGCAAATTCGCCACTGGCGCCCTGTGCTCTTCACAGATGAAAGCCGGTTCACACTGAGCACATGAGCACATGTGACAGATGTGACAGAGTCTGGAGACGCTGTGGAGAACGTTCTGCTGCCTGCAACATCCTCCAGCATGACCGGTTTGGCGGTGGGTCAGTCATGGTGTGGGGTGGCATTTCTTTGTGGGGCCGCACAGCCCTCCATGTGCTCGCCAGAGGTAGCCTGACTGCCATTAGGTACCGAGATGAGATCCTCAGACCCCTTGTGAGACCATATGCTGACACATGCACATTTGTGGCCTGCTGGAGGTCATTTTGCAGGGCTCTGGCAGTGCTCCTCCTTGCACAAAGGCGGAGGTAGCGGTCCTGCTGCTGGGTTGTTGCCCTCCTACGGCCTCCTCCACGTCTCCTGATGTACTGGCCTGTCTCCTGGTAGCGCCTCCATGCTCTGGACACTACGCTGACAGACACAGCAAACCTTCTTGCCACAGCTCGCATTGATGTGCCATCCTGGATGAGCTGCACTACCACTTGTGTGGGTTGTAGACTCCGTCTCATGCTACCACTAGAGTGAAAGCACCGCCAGCATTCATAAGTGACCAAAACATCAGCCAGGAAGCATAGGAACTGAGAAGTGGTCTGTGGTCACCACCTGCAGAACCACTCCTTTATTGGGGGTGTCTTGCTAATTGCCTATAATTTCCACCTTTTGTCTATTCCATTTGCACAACAGCATGTGAAATTTATTGTCAATCAGTGTTGCTTCCTAAGTGGACAGTTTGATTTCACAGAAGTGTGATTGACTTGGAGTTACATTGTGTTGTTTAAGTGTTCCCTTTATTTTTTTGAGCAGTGTATTTCATCATCCGAATGGGTGGGAATAATGATGGATGGAATATGTGTCTATTTTTGTGATGTCATTAAAAGTTAAATGAAGACGTTATGACAAAAACATTGTAACTTGAAGAGTTTTCATAATATGTATATGTTTACATACTTTACGTTGTGTAGAAAATATCCAGATTAAAGAGAATGTTTTTTTGATAATAAGAATGTGATTTTAGTTGTCTAAACGAGATCATAGTAAATTCTAACACCCCTTGCCTCGTAACTAGCTACGCCACAGGGAAGCCAGAGAACATGTCATGAAGACAGAAACGCCCCTTTCTACCCGAGGGTATAAACCATGTGAGTTAAGAATTAATATAACAGACTAGGATGACCAGTGCTGCAGCCAAGTTCTACAATTAATCACGACCCCGAAATGCAACACAAGGTTGAAGAGGACAAAGAAACCTCTTAAACAATCAATGCTAAGGTTGAGTACTGTATCTAAGAAGGTGAATTCAAGCAGGACCACCCGGTTATTCTCTTTAAGTCATCAGTTGTCTACACTGCTTTCATTTCCACGCTGGGAATATCGACACGGCTGATTAGCCGTCCTCAGAAGACTACTCTCACAGAACGAGTGCAAGGAAACAGACAACTAAAAGAAACCATATTGTGACATCTTGTGGACAATCAGAGACTCACACCTGAGAACGAAGGAGACAGCCATCCAAAGAACAAGGCATCGGTCGAACCTCTCCCACTAAGTAGAACTCGGGCCACGAAGGCCTGGGCCCAACAGATATACCCAACAGAGATACCCGACGAAGACCTTCAACAGGTAAATAATGCATTACACTTCTTACCCATAAGAGCGGCAGTTCGGGGAAAGGTTTTAGGGTGAAACTAAGCGTAGTTTACACATTTATCCAAGTGTTGTTTCTCTTTCTATCTCTCTCTCTCTCTTTAAATCTCCATCTTGTGTAACACATGTCATATTGTGTTGGCCCGCTAGGGACCGGATGTCATTGTATTAAGGTCTAATTAATAATCTAGACTGTGTGTGTGTGTGTGTATCTTATGTTATTATTTAGCTTGTTAGTAAATAAACAATCAACTCAACTTGTGTGATTAGTGAGACCCGGGTTTGTGCAGATTTACGGATTAGGCGACGTTCAGAATGAGATTGAAATTAGGAAATGATTGACTGTTATGATATGGAGATATTCTGATATATTCTTGAGTTAATTCGGGAAACAGTAACTTTTCCTGTGGTGCCCCAGGTTACTAATGAGATTTTTTGTTACATTATTAATTTAATAATGTAATATTTAAACATAGTTAATTATTCGATAAATAGCATGACATCACGTTAATGATACGTCACGACACTGGTTAAGCGAGCAGTGCGGCTTGGCAGGGTCGTGTTTCGGAGGACGCATGGCTCTTGACTTTCGCCTCTCCTCAGTCCGTAGGGGAGGTGCAGCGATGGGACAAGACTGTAACTACCAATTGGGGAGAAAAAGGGGTAAAAGTACAAAAAAAATGTAATAAGTAGTGACTTGTTCAGCTACTTAAAACATTGGTTTGAATCTTGGGTGTGCTGTTAAAAATCTAGAAAATGATCAACTAGGGAAAATATTTTTTCACATCTCTCATTGACTTCTCAAACCCAAACCCTGGTCTGATCTGCCGAGTCTGCTTCGCAAGCATTCCCAGAAGTATCGAGATGTTGGGACTCTGGGTTTATAAACTTAAAGTTTGAGTCACTTAGAATTTTGTTTGACAGAAAAGCACGTTTTTTGTCCATTAAAATAACATCAATTTGATCAGAAATACAGTGTAGACATTGTTAATGTTGTAAATGACTATTGTAGCTGGAAACGGCAGATTTTTTATGGAATATCTACGTAGGCGTACAGAGGCCCATTATCAGCAACCATCACTCCTGTGTTCCAATGTCACATTGTGTTATCTAATCCAAGTTTAAAATAATTTTAAAAGGCTAATTGATCATTAGAATACCCTTTTGCAATTATGTTAGTACAGCTGAAAACTGTTGTGCTAATTAAAGAAGCAATAAAACTGGCCTTCTTTAAACTAGTTGAGAATCTGGAGCATCAGCATTTGTGGGTTTGATTACAGGTTCAAAATGGCCAAAAACAAAGAACTTTCTTCTGAAACTTGTCAGTCTATTATTTAACTGAGATTTGAAGGCACCAGCAATTTCTCGCATGGAGCGAGAAATTGCCAAGAAACTGAAGATCTGGTGCAATGCTGTGTACTACTCCCTTCACAGAACAGCGCGAACTGGCTCTAACCATAATAGAAAGAGGACTGGGAGGCCCTGGTGCACAACTGAGCAAGAGGACAAGTACATTAGAGTGTCTAGTTTGAGAAACAGACGCCTCACAAGTCCTCAACTGGCAGCTTCATTAAATAGTACCCGCAAAACACCAGTCTCAACGTCAACAGTGAAGAGGCGACTCCGGGATGCTGGCCTTCTAGGCGGAGTTCTTCTGTCCAGTGTCTGTGTTCTTTTGCCCATCTTAATCTTTTATTTTTATTGGCCAGTCTAAGATATGGCTTTTTCTTTGCAACTTGTTGCTATTAGTTTCCTAGGATTAGAGGCAGAAGGGAGAGATTATAGGATAGAAGAGGAGAGAGTAGTGTGAGAGAGAGAGCGAAGATTGTGACGGCGAATGACCATCTGGTTAGGGACTGGGTGGTTAGGGTTGGAGGAAAGGGAGACAGGAAAGGAAGCAACGTAGTGATCAGAGACTTGGAGGGATTTGCAGTGCGATTAGTAGGCTAGCAGCCTCTAGTAAAAACGAGTTCAAGCGTATTGCCTGCCTTGTGAGTTGGAGGGGATTGGGAAAGGATGAGGTCAAAAGAGGCAAGGAGGGGAAAGAGAGAATTGGAAAGAAATGAATTGAAGGCAGATGTCGCCAAGTAAGAAGAGCGGTGACCTATTGTCAGGAAATTAGCTTATCGAGGTGTCAAGCTCATTGAGGAACTCTCCAAGGGCACCTGGTGGGCGATAGTTGACAATAATGTTAAGCTTGAGTGGACAAGTGGCAGTGACAGCATGGAATTCAAATGAGGAGATTGACTGGTGAGAGAGGGAGAAAATGAGTAGACCTGTGCCATAACCGAAACGACCAGATGCTCTCGGACTATGAGAGATCGAGAGATTAAGAAACTTCTTAGGGCTAGGTGTTCCGTCAGCAGGACACCTGCCGACAACATCCGGTGAAATTGGAGGGTGCGCAATTCAAAATAATATTCATAATATTAAACATTCATGAACATACATGTGTATTATATCATTTAAAAGCTTAACGTCTTGTTAATCTAACCGTGTTGTCAGATTTCAAAAAGGCTTTACAGCGAAAGCATACCATGCGATTGTCTGAGGACAGCGCCCCACATCAACATATTTTTCAACCAGCACAGGCTTCACAAAATCACAAGTAGCGATTAAATAAATCACTTCCTTTTGAAAATCTTCCTCTGTTTGCAGTCCCAAGGGTCCCAGCTAAAACATGAATGGTCGTTTTGTTCGATAAAATCCTTCTTTATATCCCAAAAAGTCTGTTTAGGTAGCGCAATTGATTTCAGTAATCCACTCGTTCAACATGCAGACAAAGGAGTCCAAAAAGCTACCGGTAAACCTCGTCCAAACAAGTCAAACGGCATTTCTATTTAATCCTCAGGTACTCTAAAATGTAAATAATCTATAATTTTCACATGGAAAGTAGGAAAGGAAAGGAAAATTCGTAAGTGCGCTGCGCCCTCTCCCTCGCGCTCCGAGTGACTGATTTGCTTCAGGTGGTCCCCTAACAAAAACTCCAAATACTTGTTTGTTTATCAAAAAAGAAGCCTGAAACCTTGAATAAAGACTGTTGACATCTACTGGAAGCCATAGGAATTGCAATCTGGGTGACGGAGTTACATAGAAACAATAGGTTTCCATAATAAGAGTCTGGGAGCTAAAAATACAAAATATTTGGGTCGGATTTTCTTCGGATTTTCGCCTGCCATATCAATTCTGTTATAGTCTCAGACAGTTTTAGAAACTTCAAAGTGTTTTCTATCCAATGTGACCAATTATATGCATATCCTGGCTTCTGGGCCTAAGTAACAGGCAGTTTACTTTGGGCACGTCAGTCAGGCGGAAATTCAGGAAACTAGACCCTAGCCCTATTAAGAAAGAGCAGCTGGAGTTGCAGTGTTTTCTGGGGTGATCCATGTCTCCATCAGGGCCAAAAAGTCAAGGGACTGAAGGGCAGCATAGGCTGAGATTAACTCAGCGTTCTTGACCGCAGATTGGCAGTTCCAAACGCTGCCAGAGACCATGAATTCCACATGGGTTGTGCGTGCAGAGTACGCTGTTTCACTGCTAGGTTTTATGGGTATTTTGACACCTGCACTGTGGGGCTCTATACAAGTGGTGGATTAAATCACTAGTTGTAGGCTATATTATCACATGCAGTCATAAGGAGCATTTTGCGACAGGGACAGGAGTGGCAGCAAATAATTTGTTGACAATTATGTGTACAAAACAGCACTACAAGGCAAGTTACCAGGCTGCTCTTTTGACAATTGAGTTAATAAAATTTCATCGAACGTGCCTGTCCAGTTTGCCGTGACTGCACTCCACTCTAATTGTGAGGGGAATGTCTTTGCAAACACGCATTCCAATCGCCTTGGTCCTTGACCCTTACTAAACCAATCACAAGCTTCAATCTGCCACGGTTCACAGTGTGGGGGCAGGAAAATGATGGAGATGTAGAATATTATAGGCTCTGATTTCAAAAACTATTTGGAGGCACGGTTGAAAAGTTAAGACACGAAAGCAGTACTTCTTTCAATGCGTGAGAATTAAAAGGTGTGGTGTGTGAGTGTATGAAGAGGGTCAAATTGCATGTCTAACGGCCAATGCGTGAGAGTTATCAGCACTGCTCAATGTCAATTACTTTTGGCAGGAGATGTATAACTGTCAAAGTGAGCATCAGGGAATACTGTGGGAGATGCGCTGTGAACTATAAATGCAATACTGATTGGCATGTTAACCCTCCCTCCTTATAATCTTACATAAATTCATTCTATGTTTGCTGTTATTTTCAGGTAAATGTTAACAGCACCTACAAACAAATTGGCACAGTGAGTGCAGGTAATTACCTATTGTACTGTATACAGTACTTAGGAGACAGGAGGTCTAACCCTTACTTATAACTCAGAAATATTTTCTCACAGGTATGCAGACCTCAGGTACATTGAAACTCTGTCTCCAGACTTCAGACTCCCACAAGCCAATCTATCTGTCAGCACATAATTTGTGCCATTTCAACATAACCTACCTACTAGCCCAAACATAAACATTTTTTCTTCTTCTGTGATTCCTCCTGCACTTGTGATAATGGAGGAAATAAATCATCTTAATTTCCCCTCCTGTTTGTGTGTCCCCTAACCCCTGACCCTGGTTAGCAACAGACCGGGCCAGTGTTAAGGCTGTACACGTCTGAGTGTGGGTGGTGACCATTAGGTTATACAACCTCACATATCCTCAGTTTACAAATGCTTATACCCATACCCCATACCGCTGCATTGAAATATAATCCAATACCTTCAATTTCAGTTTTTGTTCTTGTTGAAAACGATGAAACAAGTTTATTGAAACAAACACAATCCATATGGATAGAACGTTGCTATCTACTTTGTCGAGATATTTCGGAGATTCCATCCCCCTTCCCTCTCTGTGATGTGGTGAATGTGTTAGAACTCTTTCCCCTCTGTACATCCTGCAGTTAATTTGTACAGCTGGTTATTTGCTGGAGCAAATTGAAGTAAATTGCTTTCCCCAAGAGGACCAGGAATTGGGGATTTGGGTGAAGTGCTTTAACAATCACACATATTGTGCGCTCACGCACGTGTGTGCGTGTGTGGTTTGGAGTAATCTTGTTGAAAATAACCCCGATCAAAGTCAGAGCTGAAACATCAGCATGTAATTATGAATGTCAGGATCTCAATACAACGCAGAGTGGGAGACGGCCGACATTGTAACTCTACACATCGTTGAAATTGGGACTAGGGGGGGGCTTATGGACTCTCTTCTTTGGTCCGCTTATGATGGCCGCTCATTATGGCTCTTGTTACTTGCACACACTCACACAGCACCAGCTAATGCCACACCTAAAACAACACATTGAGCAGTGCTACTGTACTGCTGGAGATGTGCGTATGTGAGGGAACAAACGCAGAGCTATGGCCTCTTGAGCTGTAGAGTACCTCTTGTCACCTGGCTAAGCTTTGCATCAGGCCTGAGCTCCCAGCACACGTGAACTCTGTCTTAATCAAACTACAACGTCGCACTTTTTAGGCATGTGGCATCGAACGTGATCTCCTAGAAGAGAGTTTCTGTTAAGTTCCGTTTGAACGAAAGTCAAACAAGCTGATCATTAGACATGGAGACGACACAGGACATACATTCTCTCTCTACCGCGGTATCTTGTTTCAATGAAAACAGAATTGTGGAATAAACTTCCCATCATTGAATTTTGTGTTTTGTTTTTGTTGTTTTGTTTTCTTACTACTCTTTCTCAGGAGAATTTGTGAAAATGGCCAATGAATAGACTGTGTAAATAAAGCTGTGTATAAATAATAATAATAAAAACATACTTTGCATACCAGAGGCTTCAAAATAACCCCCCCATCCCCCCATCCCCCCCCCCCCCTCCCCCTCCCCACATGAACAGCCGTCTCTATCTTTCAGCATCACAACGTATTCAAGAAAAGTGAGCGAGGAGAGATGGGAGGAAGTGACAAAGGGAGAAAATGCATGTGTTGGTGTATAGTAACGGGGTGAGTCATAGCGTAGTGGATATGAGTGTCTGTGCCACGCCCATTCCAGGTAGGCGTTTGTTTACAGTGTTGTCTGTTTCACCTGGCTGGAAGGACGAATCAGACATAGTACCAGTGGTGGAAAAAGTACCCAATTGTCATACTTGAGTAAAAGTATAGGTACCTTAATAGAAAGGGACTCAAGTAAAAGTAAAAGTCGCCCAGTAAAATATGACTTGAGTTAAAAGTCTAAAAGTATTTGGTTCTAAATATATATACTAAATATACTCAAAAGTAAAAGTATGAATAATAAAAAAATCCTTCTATTAAGCAAAGCATGCAGCAACATTTTCTTGTTTTTATAGTATATAAATATATAGTATAATAAATATATAGTATATATTTATAGGATAGCCAGGGGCACACTCCAACACTCAGACATCATTTACAAAAGATGCATTTGTGTTTAGTGAGTCCGCCAGATCAGAGGCAGAAGGGATGACCATGTGTTGTCTCGAGAAGTGCGTGAATTGGACCATTTTCCTGTCCTGCTCAGCATTCAAAATGTAACGACTACTTTTGGGTGGCAGGGAAAATGTATGGAGTAAAAAGTACATTATTTTCTTTAGGAAT
Organism: Salvelinus namaycush; assembly: GCF_016432855.1. Taxonomy (NCBI): domain Eukaryota; kingdom Metazoa; phylum Chordata; class Actinopteri; order Salmoniformes; family Salmonidae; genus Salvelinus; species Salvelinus namaycush. The sequence continues at coordinate 3,003,648 of NC_052343.1, read as the reverse complement.
GTAGTGAAGTAAAAGTTGTCAAAAATATAAATAGTAAAGTACAGATACCGAAACAAACTACTTAAGTAGTACTTTAAAGTATTTTTACTATACACCACTGCATAGTACTCTAGATAGTAGACTGTCTAGTGACTCAAATGTATGTATTTTGGTGTGTATAAGTGTGTAGCCCCGGAAGTGATTCAACTGTATGTAAGGATTTCCTTTGTGCTGTCTTAGGAATTCATCATTCTCTGTATTGCTCTTGCCAACCCCTATTTTCACACTCCTGAGAAGCAGAGGTTCTGTTATCTTTACAGGTCTGTAGGTCTGATATCTGATTGGAGGTTAACTTTACAGTTAACAAATGTAACAAATGTATGTATTCAATAACACCGAATTTGAATCTTAACATGGTTAAATGGTTATACATGGGTCTTAGTTTCATTGTCTCTCTCTTTTTTGTTCCTGACCTGCTCTCGTGAGATACCTAGTCTCTATCTCTCTCCCTCTCCCATGTGCTATCAGATATGGCACAAGCCATGGTTTCTTTCAATTCAATTCAAGGGCTTTATTGGCATGGGAAACATATGTTAACACTGCCAAAGCAACTGAAGTAGATAATAACAAAAGTGAAATAAACAATAAAAATGAATAGTAAACATTACACTCAAATAAGTTCCAGAAGAATAAAGACATTTCAAATGTCATATTATGTATATAAACAGTGTAACGATGTGCAAATAGTGAAACTACAAAAGTAAAATAAATATGGGTTGTATTTACAATGGTGTTTGTTCTTCACTGGTTACCCTTTTCTTGTGGCAACAGGTCACACATATTGCTAGTGATGGCACACTGTGGTATTTCACACAGTAGATATGGGAGTTTATCAAAGTTGGGTTTGTTTTCAAATTCTTTGTGGATCTGTGTAATCTGAGGGAAATATGTGTCTCTAATATTGTCATACATTTGGCAGGAGGTTAGGAAGTGCAGCTCAGTTTCCACATTTTATGGGCAGTGTGCACATAGCCTGTATTGTCTTGAGAGCCAGGTCTGGCTACGGTGAAATTTCTCAATAGCAAGGCTATGCTCACTGAGTCTGTACATAGTCATAGCTTTCCTTAAGTTTGGGTCAGTCAGTGGTCAGGTATTCTGCCACTGTGTACTCTCTGTTTAGGGCCAAGTAGCATTCTAGTTTGCTCTGTTTTTTTGTTCATTATTTCCAATATGTCAATTAATTATCTTTTTGTTTTCTCATGATTTGGTTAGGTCTAATTGTGTTGCTGTCCTGGGGCTCTGTTGGGTCTGTTTGTGTTTGTGAACAGAGCCCCAGGACCAGCTTGCTTAGGGGACTCTTCTCCAGATTGTAACGCTTGTCGTGGTTGGAAGAAGAGGAGGACCAATGCGCAGCGTGGTAAGTGTCCATATTGTTTTAATACGAATAATGAACAAAAACAATAAAACGACAAACGAACACTCCTCTACGGTGAAACAAAACACAGAACAGAAAATAATCACCCACAACACACAATGAAAAACAGGCTACCTAAATATGGCTCCCAATCAGAGACAACGACTGACACCTGCCTCTGATTGAGAACCATACTAGGCCAAACACATAGAAATAGAACAATAGAAACAGAACAAAACATAGAAAAACAACATAGAATGCCCACCCCAACTCACGCTCTGACCAAACTAAAATAAAGACATAAAAAAGGAACTAAGGTCAGAACGTGACACAGATTAAACTCTCTGTAGGTGATGGCTTTGTTATGGAAGGTTTGGGAATCACTTCCTTTTAGGTGGTTGTAGAATTTAACTGCTCTTTTCTGGATTTTGATAATTAGCGGGTATCGGCCTAATTCTGCTCTAAATGCATGCAGAGTCTCAATGTGGTGTTTGTCCCATTTGGTGAATTATTGGTTGATGAGCAGACCCCAGACCTCACAACCATAAAGGGCAATGGGTTCTATAACTGATTCAAGTATTTTTTGCCAGATCCTAATTGGTATGTCAAATTTGATGTTCCTTTTGATGGCATAGAAGGCCCTTCTTGCCTTGTCTCTCAGCTCATTCACAGCTTTGTGGAAGTTACCTGTGGCACTGATGTTTAGGCTGAGGTATGTACTGTATAGTGTTTTGTTTGCTCTAGGGCAACGGTTTCTAGATGGAATTTGTATTTGTGGTCCTGGCGACTGGACTTTTTTTGGAACACCATTATTTTTGTCTTACTGAGATTTACTGTCAGGGCCCAGGTCTGGCAGAATCTGTGCAGAAGATCTAGGTGCTGCTGTAGGCCCTCCTTAGTTGGGGCCAGAAGCACCAGATCATCAGCAAACAGTAGATATTTGACTTCAGATTCTAGTAGGGTGAGGCCAGGTGCTGCAGACTGTTCTAGTGCCCTCGCCAATTCATTGGTATATGTGTTGAAGCTGCATCCTTGTCTCACCCCACAGCCCTGTGGAAATAAATGTGTGTGTTTTGCCAATTTCAACTGCACACTTCTTGTTTGTGTCCATGGATTTCATAAATTGTTTTTATTTTTTATTGTTTAATTCTACCTTTATTTAACTAGGCAAGTCAGTTAACCTTTCTGGCGCAGGCATTCCGCTAGCGACCCACCTCGACAACATCCGGTAAAATTGCAGAGCGCCAAATTCAAATTACAGAAACAGAAATATTGTCACGCTCGTCGTAATGATGAGTCCAAGGCGCAGCGTGAGTAGAGTTCCACATATTTAATAAAGAGAAACTCATAAATAAAAAAAACAACAAAAGCACAAACGAAACGTGACGCTACTGATGTGCACAAAGGCAACTATACGTAGACAAGATCCCACAACATAAACGAGGGAAATGGCTACCTAAATATGATCCCCAATCAGAGACAACGATAAACAGCTGTCTCTGATTGGGAACCATATCAGGCCAACATAGACATACAAAACCCCTAGACATACAAAACCCTAGATATACAAAAAGTGTCATACATCAAAATAAAGCTTAACTTCTTGTTAATCCAGCTGCTGTGTCAGATTTCAAAAAGGCTTTACGGCGAAAGCACACCATGTGATTATCTGAGGACAGCGCCCCGCATACAAAGCATGAAAAACATTTTTCAATCAGGCAGGTACGCCACAAAAGTCAGAAATAGCGATATAATAGTAATAATAGTACTTGCTTGGTGGTGCCCCTTGCTTAGTGGTGTTGCAGACTCTGGAGCCTTTCAGAACAGGTGTATATACATACTAATTGGTTGCACCAGATCTTATTTAGGGGCTTCATAGCAAAGGGGGTGAATACATATGCACGCACCACTTTTCTGTTGTTTTTTTTAAATTATTTTTTAAAACAAGCAATTTTTTAAATTTCACTTAACCAATTTGGACTATTTTGTGTATGTCCATTCCATGAAATCCAAATAAATACAGGTGTGCCAAGCTTGCAGCGTCATACCCAAGAAGACTCGATGCTGTAATCGCTGCCAAAGGTGCTTCAAGAAAGTACTGAGTAAAGGGTCTGAATACTTATGTAAATGTGATATCAGTTTTTTATTTTAAATAAATTAGCAAAAATGTCTAAACCTGTTTTTGCTTTGTCATTATGGGCTATTGTGTGTTGATTGATGAGGGACAAAATGATTTAATCAATTTTAGAATTTGTAACATAACAAAATGTGTAAAAGGTCAATGGGTCGGAATACTTTCCGAAGGCACTGTACCTCACATGCATATATACCTCACTAAGTAATTATTCTATTAAAATTTATAAATATTAACACACCTGTGTGTGTGTGTGTGTCTGTTTATGTACATATAGGTGGGGTTTATAAATGCCCTGATCCCTTCAATTAAATGTATCTTGTTCAAAACCTGGACATTTACCAGATGGGTGGGATGATGAAACCTTTAAAGCAGGAATCCACTACAGATGTAGGATCTTAATTTGAGCCAGTTTGCTACAGCAGGAAAATATTCCTGCAGCAACAGGAAATGTGAATTAACATGTGGATTATAATTCATGGACATTTTTGTAAGGGGTTGATATATTTTCCGTTCGGGCAAAACAATTCTGACATGTTAAAGTGGAAATTACAAACCTTAGAAGCTTTTTAAAACCTTGAATAGACTGCAAGTTTGCATTTCCTGCAGGATAATTCTCAGCAACAAAGGAGTGATTAAATTCTGATTTTACATCTGTACTCTCGGCCGCCCCACCGGCCACCCCACTGCTTGTGTTGGGTGCTCGGTTATAAGTATTACTGTTCACGCCAGTACCATGGTGAAACAAAAACAACAGGTCCTGGGGCTGACATTATAACTAATAACAGAGCACACAACACAAGCAGTGGGGTGGATTCCTTAAGCCATGTGGAAATATCCTGGAATTTTACTGAATATGTCACTGGATGTTCACTACTATGCAGTAGAGTATTTTTGTGCAGGCTAAATACGTTCACTTACCATTACTGAAAATCTTTTTCAAATGTTTTATTACAATACACTATCAAGTTTTCAGGAATTAACAGTACTTGACCGCTAACACAAATTCTGCAACGTCTCTCGAAAGGCGACATATTTGTGCTTATTGACTCTTTTTAATGCAATCAATGCATCACGTTTGTTGTAATGGCATGCTCTTGTTGTTTGCCCTCTGGGCAGAAAGTAAAACTCATCATCCAACAGCAGCCATCCTACAAATCAACTACAAATGGAACTGTCAATCATTCCTCTCATAACCATTCTGTACAACATGTCAACTCTGAATAGGTCTCCACTAGCACACATACAGTGCCTAAAGAAAGCATCCACATCCCTTGACTTTTTTCCACATTTTTTTTTGTTAGCATATAGAAAGAGTGGGAGGCCCCGGTGCACAACTGAGCAAGAGGACAAGTACATTAGCGTGTCTAGTTTGAGAAACACCAGTCTCAACGCCAACAGTGAAGAGGCGACTCCGGGATGCTGGCCTTCTAGGCAGAGTTGGAAAGAAAAAGCCATATCTCAGACTGGCCAATAAAAAGAAAAGATTAAGATGGGCAAAAGAACACAGATACTGGACAGAGGAACTCTGCCTAGAAGGCCAGCATCCCGGAGTCGCCTCTTCACTGTTGACGTTGTGACTGGTGTTTTGCGGCTACTATTTAATGAAGCTGTCAGTTGAGGACTTGTGAGGCATCTGATTCTCAAACTAGACACTAATGTACTTGTCCTCTTCCTCAGTTTTGCACCGGGGCCTCCCGCTCCTCTTTCTATTCTGGTTAGCGCCAGTTTGCACTGTTCTGTGAAGGAAGTAGTACACAGCGTTGTATGAGATTTTCAGCTTCTTGGCAATTTCTCACATGTAATAGCCTTCATTTCACAGAACAAGAATAGACTGGGGTAGTCCGATTGTCCAGGTCACAATGGGCAATCACACAGCTTTTGCTCTTGTTTCTCTCACTGCTCTCTCACCTCCTCTGCCCCTTTGTGCAGGCTGCTTCCTCCTTTATCCCTAAGCACTCCCTGGCTTAATGACCCACAGCCTTTCCTCGTTGGGGAAGGAAGTCCATATAAGGCTTGGGGGTGGAGCCAACTACCTGCAAGATATCTCTCCTCAATTACCACTCCCCTCGCCTCTCCATGCCGTCTGCCACAATGTATTGATTAAGGGGTGTGAATACTTATGTCAATTAGTTCTCTGTATATCATTTTCAATAAATGTACAAAAAATTCTAAAGACATGTTTTCACTTGATCATTATGGGGTACTGTGTGTAAATGGGTGAGGATACAATACTAACAAATAACAAGTGCACACTCACCCACACATGACACAAACACACACTCTGTTCGTCACAAAAAGGTTGCACAGAAGCCGTCATCCTCTACACAAAGGTGTGTTTGTCCTGACCTATCCCAAATATGGTTTGTAGAGAAAAACATTAGAACCCCTCCTAATTCTACTTTACAATACCCAGAGTGTCACTTCATGGGAATTACAGATCCCTTTTGATTCAGCATCTTCCTGTATGTAAGGAGGTCTTCACTGAGTCATATGATACAATACAAAAGCCAATTATTTCGATAATAACACCTTTATTGTACAGTATGTGTGCGTGCGTGTGTGCATGCATGTGAATTAGCTGTGCCTAACGGGAGTGCTGAGTCACCGCTGCAGCCTGGTAACGAGGCGTCTGGAAACCTGACGTCACACTGCCCCTCCCTCTCCCTAGCGACACGGAACATTTGTTCCCACGTAACATACGCAAGGACACGCTTTTACAGCACTCTCACAGATGCGCGTTGACGTGTGAGTGTGTGCTTGCCTGTGGATGTCTGGGATAGTATTTGCATGTAGGCTTTCCTCCTAAACACACGTGTGTAATTCTTAGAATGAAAACTGGTGGTGGTCAGCCATCTGCAAGAGAACATCTCGCTAAACATGAAACAGTCAAGCTTTCAGCTTATTTTTTTTAGAAGCTCACCTATGAATCTTCTGGGTGAGCTACATACGAAATATTGAAATGGCAAAACACAATGAATAAAACCAAAGACCAACAATGACACACACGCACACTCGCATGCGCACACACAACCACATGTCCTGACACTATCCTAACATCCCAAGCCCAGACTCCCAGTCCATAATCCCTATGGAAAGCTCTCCACAGAGTAGAGGAGATAATGGGGAAGGAAGAGAATGAAGAAAGCCTATGCATTCCACATACTAAGCCAGCGAGAGGGGAAGTCGTGGAGGAATCCGAGAGCAAACATTTTGGGGTTTGTTTGCTGTTGACATTGTGCCCAATGTGTGTTTGGCCCCCTGCTCTGCGCCTCGACTGTTTCCTGTCTAGCTGACTTGTGCAAACAGCAAGGGTTATCTCTCCCTTCACCCCTCCATCCTCAATTCCACCCTCCTGTCCCCGCAAAAAAAGACACGAGCTTTGTGAATGTCTGAAATGTCAAAATAATTTGTCACACTAATCAAATAACTGATTTTTCGATTGAAGTAGGAACGAGAAACACACTTGCTCACACAAAGAAAAAGCCCTGGAGGCATACAGTAACATATGCACGAAAAGCATTATAAGCAAGGCCTAATTTTCAGGTCAAATGAGCACAACAATATTGACCCATTCTCTCTCAGGCCCACGCTAACCCAGTAAGCCGTTGTGTTTGGCCCTATCTCCCACTCCCTCCAGAGCTCTCTGTTTGTTTGTTCTGAGGGCCTATGCAGCCTGGCCACAATTCCTTTGTCACCCTCATACAGCTCAATCCCTTCCTACTTTACACCTTGCTTTCGTTAGTAATTGGGTCGGTAAGAGATCGCAGGGCCTGACGTGTGTGTTTGTGTGCCCCGGGGGGGTGAAGCAGTGTGTGAGGGGTGTATGTGGGCACATCCGGCACCAGCCAGAGAGGCGTGCCCGTCACAGGGTTGCTTACGCCTTTCTTTACCTCCTGTCCCCTCCTCTGGAGGCTCAGTGACAGGTGAGGCTTTGAAGTGGCCCGAGTCGGATGTCAATGTGTTTCTCGTTACACACGTAGAAAATCTTCATTGCTAGTCAGTCACACACTACAAAGTGACCAATAAAAAAAACAATAAAGGTTTTGGAACCAGGGAACAGTTTGGGGTCACTCCAGTTTATGCCTGTACGCATACAGTCTGGACTCTGTGGAGTGTCGCCATGATAACTCTGACAACATCGGGCCGATCCCTTATTTTCGGTGTACACCAGTGAATCTGTTAAATGATGAAGTCATACATGTCAGAAAATGTCAGCAGGACTTAAAACATGTTTATGCTAGCAGCAAGTGGGTTATGTAAGAGCACCCCATTTACAGTGCTGTTGTGTGTTGTGTAAGCGGTCCCCCTGGACAATGGCTCCTCTTGAAACAATTAGGATGTTCCAGGCCTTTCCACCCCATCCCCAAGCCCCTGTCCCTCCTTCTTTATCCCCCTGTATCCGTACCACCCAGCCCTAAAGCAGCTGGGACCCCTGATCCCTAACCAGGCCTTTGAGCTGCCACCTCATCTCAGAGGCACTATTGATGATGATGGTATAGGTAGTGAAAAACATTTGGGGACAAATAGGTGGACTGTTACGATACGTGTTGCGCTGCTAGCCAACATACAGCATGCATGAACACAAACACAGTCACACACACAAACACACCCCAGGCACTGACAAATGAATGGATAAACACTCTCACAAAAAGTCACAAAGCCACCCACAAAGTTCTCTCCTCACTCCGCCATTAAACTCCACACATACACACAAAACACGCACGCAAGCGCGCACACACAAATCCCTCTCCCCCCTCTTATCTGTCAAACAATCTATCTCCATTGAGCCCCACCTGGCTACGTACTTATCTATTAGGGTCAGCGCCATCTCATGGCTGTTGCTTTGTCTTGGCCTGGCCTAAGTGATGCTGGCTCATCTTTCCACAATCTTCAGAGAAGCCAGTCAGGGCCCTGGCCCCTGTGGCCCCTGGCCCTTGGCAGGGATAAAGAGAGAGGGAGTATCCCCTCTCAGAGGCACGTCCTGGGACATAATTCTCAGCTTTGTCCAGGGTTTAACTGGTCCTTTAATTAACCCTTCTCTTCACTGCGCCGCAGGCTGTAGAGGACCAAAGTTGAACAAAAGTCCACCCAACCAAAGCACTGTCAACGGACGGTGGCACCCCTCTGAAAGACATTCCAGTGACCTGATAGACACAATTACAAAGAAGACGCCTTCAAGCGGCAGGCAACATACACATAATGGACAAACAAAGACCAGACACAAGGCAAGCACACATGCCAACAAACATCATTATGAGTCTTTAACACATGGACAGATAGACATACTTATCCACGTGGAGTGTGTGTGTGTGTGTGTGTGTGTGTGTGTGTGTGTGTGTGTGTGTGTGTGTGTGTGTGTGTGTGTGTGTGTGTGTGTGTGTGTGTGTGTGTGTGTGTGTGTGTGTGTGTGTGTGTGTGTGTGAAACAGCTCTGCACTCAACAAGTAAGAGCTGGTTTGGCTCTCCATCCTAAGGAGCATGAGCAAGCTAGCCTGAGTGCCAGTCTGTTTGTACCATCATGCCAACTCCTTGACACTCATTGTCATGCCAAACAAAACTTGCCAATGACAGTAATGGAGTTGGCAATAGCACAAACATATCTGGGACACGGCTATGAGCAAGCATGAACATTCCCGAAAGTCTTCGCCAAACTTTTATGTTCAGGGTCAGCCCACAGACATTACAAGGAGGCCTTACTCACTTTCACGGTAAGAATGGTTAGTCACTACCCACTGGGCACGTACTGGTTGAATCAACGTTGCTTCCTCGTAATTGAATGATGAAATTTAGTAATTGTCACGTTCCTGACCTGTTTTCTGTTGTTTGGTTGTGTTTATTGGTCAGGGCGTGAGTTTTGGGTGGGCAGTCTATGTTTTCTGTTTCTATGTTGGTTTTGGGTTGCCTGGTATGGCTCTCGATTAGAGGCAGGTGTTTGACGTTTCCTCTAATTGAGAGTCATATTAAGGTAGGTTGTTCTCACTGTTTGTTTGTGGGTGATTGTCTCCTGTGTCAGTGTCTGTATGTTACGCCACACGGGACTGTTCCGGTTTTTGTTAGTTCGTTCGTTTTATGTAGTCTGTTTTCCTGGTTCATGCGTTCTTCACGTTGTATGTAAGTTCGTGTCCAGGTCTGTCTACATTCGTTTATTTGTTTTGTAATTATTCAAGTGTTCGTCGTGTTCTTCAGTTTTGTTTATTAAATCATTATGAATTCACACCCCGCTGCACGTTGGTCAAATCCTTGCTACTCCTCTTCGGATGAGGAGAAGGAGGAAGCCCGTTACAGAATCACCCACCAAACCCGGATCAAGCAGCGGGTTAACGGACAGCGCACAAAGCAGGATTTCTGGTCTTGGGAGGAGATCATGGAAGGAAAGGGACCATGGGCTAAAGTTGAAGTTAATCGCCGCCCATGGGAACAGCTGGAGGCAGCTCGGAGAGCGGAGGAAACCGGAGAGAGGAACCTGCGTTATGAGGGGACGCCTCTAGCACGGAAGCCCGAAAAGCCCGTGAGTACTACCCAAAAATTTATTGGGGGGGGGCTAAGAGGTAGTGGGCCGAGGGCAGGTAGGAGACCTGCGCCCACTTCCCAGGCTAACCGTGGAGAGCGGGAGTACGGGCAGACACCGTGTTACGCAGTAGAGCGCACAGTGTCTCCTGTATGTGTTCATAGCCCGGTGCGGGTTATTCCACCTCCCCGCACTGGTAGGGCTAGGGTGAGCATTGAGCCAAGTGCCATGAAGCCGGCTCAACATATCTGGCCTCCAGTACGTCTCCTCGGGCCGGTGTACATGGCACCAGCCTTACGCATGGTGTCCCCGGTTCGCCAACACAGCCCAGTGCGGGTTATTCCACCTCCCCGCACTGGACGGGCTACGGGGAGCATGCAACCAGGTAAGGTTGGGCAGGCTCAGTGCTCAAGGGAGCCAGTACGCCTACACGGTCCGGTATATCCGGCGCCACCTTCCCGCCCCAGCTCAGTACCACCAGTGCCTACACCACGCACCAGGCTTCCAGTGCGTCTCCAGAGCCCTGTTCCTCCTCCACGCACTCTCCCTATGGTGCGTGTCTCCAGCCCAGTGCCTCCAGTTCCGGCACCACGCACTAAGCCACCTGTGCGTCTCCAGAGCCCTGTACGCACTGTTCCTTCTCCCCGCACTCGCCCTGAGGTGCGTGCCCTCAGCCCGGTACCTCCAGTTCCGGTACCACGCACCAGGCCTATTGTGCGCTTCGAGAGGTCAGTGTGCCCAACGCCTTCTGCACTGCCTGTCTGCCCAGCTCCGTCTGAGCCATCCGTCTGCCCAGCGCCGTCTGAGCCATCCGTCTGCCCAGCGCCGTCTGAGCCATCCGTCTGCCCAGCGCCGTCTGAGCCATCCGTCTGCCCAGCGCCGTCTGAGCCATCCGTCTGCCCAGCGCCGTCTGAGCCATCCGTCTGCCCAGCGCCTTCTGAGCCATCCGTCTGCCCAGCGCCTTCTGAGCCATCCGTCTGCCCAGCGCCTTCTGAGCCATCCGTCTGCCCAGCGCCTTCTGAGCCATCCGTCTGCCCAGCGCCTTCTGAGCCATCCGTCTGCCACGAGCCATTAGAGCCGCCCGTCTGTCCCGAGCCATTAGAGCCGTCCGTCAGTCAGGAGCCGCTAGAGCCGTCCGTCAGTCAGGAGCCGCCAGAGCCGCCAGCCAGTCAGGAGCTGCCAGAGCCGCCAGCCAGTCAGGAGCTGCCAGAGCCGCCAGCCAGTCAGGAGCTGCCAGAGCCGCCAGCCAGTCAGGAGCTGCCAGAGCCGCCAGCCAGTCAGGAGCTGCCAGAGCCGCCAGCCAGTCAGGAGCTGCCAGAGCCGCCAGCCAGTCATGAGCTGCCCTACAGTCATGAGCTGCCCTACAGTCATGAGCTGCCCTACAGTCATGAGCTGCCCTATAGTCATGAGCTGCCCTACAGTCATGAGCTGCCCTACAGTCATGAGCTGCCCTACAGTCATGAGCTGCCCTACAGTCATGAGCTGCCCTACAGTCATGAGCTGCCCTACAGTCATGAGCTGCCCTCCAGTCATGAGCTGCCCTCCAGTCATGAGCTGCCCTCCAGTCATGAGCTGCCCTCCAGTCATGAGCTGCCCTCCAGTCATGAGCTGCCACCCAGTCATGAGCTGCCACCCAGTCCGGAGCTGCCACCCAGTCCGGAGCTGCCACCCAGTCCGGAGCTGCCACCCAGTCCGGAGCTGCCACCCAGTCCGGAGCTGCCACCCAGTCCGGAGCTGCCACCCAGTCCGGAGCTGCCAGTAGTACAGAGTTGTCCCTCTGTCCGGAGCTACCTCTCTGTCCGGAGCTACCTCTCTGTCCGGAGCTACCTCTATGTCCTGAGCTACCTCTATGTCCTGAGCTACATCTATGTCCTGAGCTACCTCTCTGTCCTGAGCTGTCTCCTCTATGTAGGGGGGGCCTTAGTGAAGGTTCCTGGACCATGGTCGGGGGCGAGGGTCGCCACTCAAAGGACGCAAAGGAGGGGGACAAAGACAGTGGTGGAGTGGTGTCCTCGTCCACCGCCGGAGCCGCCACCGCGGACAGATGCCCACCCAGACCCTCCCCTTGAGTTTTAGGGGTGCGCCCGGAGTTCGCACCTTGAGGGGGGGGTTCTGTCACGTTCCTGACCTGTTTTCTGTTGTTTGGTTGTGTTTATTGGTCAGGGCGTGAGTTTTGGGTGGGCAGTCTATGTTTTCTGTTTCTATGTTGGTTTTGGGTTGCCTGGTATGGCTCTCGATTAGAGGCAGGTGTTTGACGTTTCCTCTAATTGAGAGTCATATTAAGGTAGGTTGTTCTCACTGTTTGTTTGTGGGTGATTGTCTCCTGTGTCAGTGTCTGTATGTTACGCCACACGGGACTGTTCCGGTTTTTGTTAGTTCGTTCGTTTTATGTAGTCTGTTTTCCTGGTTCATGCGTTCTTCACGTTGTATGTAAGTTCGTGTCCAGGTCTGTCTACATTCGTTTATTTGTTTTGTAATTATTCAAGTGTTCGTCGTGTTCTTCAGTTTTGTTTATTAAATCATTATGAATTCACACCCCGCTGCACGTTGGTCAAATCCTTGCTACTCCTCTTCGGATGAGGAGAAGGAGGAAGCCCGTTACAGTAATTGAATAATGTTTACATAATGTTTATAACGTTTATATATTTTGCATTACTCATCTCATATGTATATACTGTATTCTATCCTATTCTATGCTGCTCTGACATTGCTTGTCCAAATATTCATATATTCTTAATTCCATTCCTTTACTTTAGATTGTGTGTGTTGTTAGATATTTCTGCACTGTTGGAGCTAGAAACACAAGCATTTCGCTACACCCGCAATAACATCTACTAAACACCTGTATGCGACAAATAACATTTTATTTTATTTTACTTTGATTTCAATGAAATTCCACTCAATTTCAATGAACTTACATTGAACAAATGTGGAATAGACGTTGAATTGATTTCTGTGCCCAATGGGTAAACAGTATGGTGATACAGTATGTTCAAACTAAGCTCTACATATAGTCTACAAATCGTTTTCAGGTTACTCCATTAATCCATATACTAAGTGCCTGTCTGTTTTTTCTTTCAGCGTTGAGAAGGGAATATTAAACTCTGGAGGGAGAGGGGAGAGGAGAGAGGGCTGACCTCAGGGGTATATGCAGGGGCAGGACATCAGCAGTGGCTGCCACAGTGGTAGACAGGTAGCGATAGCCTGGCTAATGCACCAGTGTCTATCCAATGGTCTGCCACACTTCCACAGTTCTGAGCAGTCTGACCATATGTCTGATACATAGCTGCAGGAAGTAGGGGTGCTGAGGGTGCTGCAGTCCCCATGAAAAATATTTATAAAAAATAAATATTAATAAAAAATAAAAATAAAATCACAAAGGTACTGCACTGGGCCTTTACTAGTCCTATATTAGCGGACCTAATAGCTGTCTGTAGAGCGGGCCCCAAAATAGATTCAGCACCGCTGCTTTATAGAGAGCAAAGAAGACTGAGAGACAAATTCAGACACTTAGGGTGAAGATGGGCCTTGAAGTTGGGTAAATGAGTCTGTGTGCCAATAGCCAGTGGTCCACTGAGAGGTTGATAAAGACACAGGGGTGTGTGTGGCCCCTTAGGGGTAAATAAAGACATGGTGATTTCACATATCTTTTCCCCCAGTGCTGCGGAGACAGGGGGTCTTTTTCACTGGACCCCCCCCAAACACCCCCTTGGGTCACACCAGGACAACAGTTACAATAGGGGTCAAGGGTCACACAGGGTCACGCGCTTAATGACTATGCTGTTACTCCAACACTCAACAACTCAGCATCTCTGTACATAGACTGGGGAGAAGAAAGTGTCAGAGAGAGAGAGAGAGAGAAAGAGAGACAGGAGTGAGAGGGTGGTGATAGAATGATGAGGTTGGATTAATGTAACATATGGAATTGTTTTAAAATGATCATACCATGGGTCGTTCAGCTATTTCATTTAGAATTGTAGGACCCCTTTTGGTATCCCCCCCCAAAATAAAATAAAATATTGAACTTGGCCTTTATTACTATAGCCCATATAAACGCATTGAATAATACATTCATAAATGGCTGTAACGCTCGTCTAATGCCTCCTCCTCGGACGAGGAGGAGGAGTAAGGGTCGGACCAAAATGCAGCGTAGGTTGAATCCATAATGATTTTAATAAAGAAAATAAATAACGATGACGAAGCACACTTTAGAAATTACAAAATAACAAAACGAACTAAACAGACCTGAACATGAGAACTTACATAAACACGAAGAACGCACGAACAGGAACAGACTACATACACGAACGAAAACGAAACAGTCCCGTGTGGTGCGACATACACAGACACGGAAGACAATCACCCACCCACAAACAGTGAGAACAGCCTACCTTAATATGGTTCTCAATCAGAGGAAACGTCAAACACCTGCCTCTAATTGAGAACCATATCAGGCAACACATTAAACCCAACATAGAAACACAACACATAGAATGCCCACCCCAAATCACGCCCTGACCAACTAAACACATACAAAAACAATGGAAAACAGGTCAGGAACGTGACAATGGCAAAAAAAAAGACAGTAAAACAAGGTTTTTAAGTTTCTGTTCTATTTCTAGGAGATATAAGAAAGCTCAGGAAATAAAACATTTGGACACATATTTAACCCTTTATTTTTGTTAGCACAAAACGACCTCCATAATTCCATTCATTTGTATCGGATACCTTCAGACGAGTCCCGTGGCACTTGTGGAGGTCGCAGAGGCCAAACTGTTCGGACGCTACAGAGGCTTTCGTGAGAAGACCGATTTTCAGGATGACTTATGGTCTGACAAACACCGCTGTAGCGCGGCCATCTTCCACTGCAGATGCGGAAGGCCGACATAGGCGGATGCAGGGGATTGAAAAGCAGCCCCTGCAAAATAAAACTGATATCTCTAGCTTATACTGACGGATTTCGATGTGGATTTTTTTATTATGTTACTTAAATTGAAGCACTGGTGCATCAACAGACTCATAAGGATTTACCAATCAATCAATCAATGAAAAAGCCACATCAGTGTTGATTACAGCAGTGATCATTTATTTAACTACATTATCATCTCACAATTTGTATGTTCCTAAAAAAAAGACAGGGCAAGAGAGAAAGAGAAATAAGGAAACAGATGGACAAAAACAGACAGAAAGAGAGAGGCATCTTAAGACACAGATGGAAAGAGTTTGGAGCTTCAGGCCTCCAGCTGTGCTGTAGATGCTGTTGGAGAGTTGGGTCGATTGAAGCCAGCCAGGCCACCCTCTGTCTCTCTGTCTGCATGTGTGTCTGTCTGTCAGACTGGGAGGTTCCAGTAGGTTCCGGGCGGGACTAGTTGTTCTGGATTATGGTGTTCCAGCTGGCTAATCTTCTCGGCTAGCTGTCATGTGAGCCATGGTCCTCTGTAGGACACTTCACAGAGAGGGATACCACTGACCCAAGACACTGCAGCCCTGCTATTACGCAACAAACCATGGCCCACTGGCCAGCCGGTCAGGATGTAGCAGGCTCCTGTCCCAGTACTGCTACCGCTCGTTAAACCTGTTTATTAGATGACAAATTTCAGAGCCATCTCTGCTCTCTGTAATTCACCCTAGTAACAGGACAAACAAGGGCACCAACACAGTGGCGATCTGGAGTCTGAACTTAGTCAAACTGTGTCAAACAGCAGTAATACCTATTGCGAGTGTGTGTGGATGGTGTCATCATTGTTTGTCGTCATGTGGGTGAACTCTGATTTATAGTGGCAAGCAACGAAAAGTGTGAAAGGAGACTTGAATCTCTTGGGCCAAAGAGTCATGTTATATTCATCCAGACACAGACGCAAACTGAGTGAGAGTGCATGTTGCATAACTGTCTCTAAACACACTCTCACTTTCACTTTAACCACACACACACACACACACACACACACACACACACACACACACACACACACACACACACACACACACACACACACACACACACACACACACACACACACACACACACACACACACACACAGGATGCTCTGGCCCCAGCGGTTCCTGAGTGTGAGTGTGAGTCCAGTGAGTGTGATGCGGGAGGGGTGTAATGGGAAAGGCTGTGAGTCATGGGAGAATCAGTCTCCCTGGCCTAGGCCTGCGGTCAGGATCCCCTCATCCGGTGGACCAGCTGCCAGGCTGCGTTGGAACATTAGTCAGTCTGCTGTAAGCAGTATACACTGCTGCTCCAATCTGGTCTAGTGGGAGATTAGAGCTGAATAGCCGTACAGATCACAGGGAGGATCTCACCACAAAGAGATCACCACCTCCTCTTCCCCTCGTCACACACACTGAGGTGATTTGTAGAAAACGTATGCAGACTCACGCTGGCTTGCATAGATGAAGTACACCTGCTCAGAGATTTGTAACTGGTGAAGTGGATAGTGTTGGATGTAAACATGAGAACGTAGTTATATACAATGTAAATTCCCTCCCACACTTTTTGTAAAGTATTGTTAAGTGTTTCGTTATTCAGCTCCTAGTCAGTCAGTGGGTGGTCTGGACCTAGTGGGGAGTGTAAAGCCCTCACAGTCTGACTGCAGAATGAAACTTTTATCCACGTTCTCCAAATGTCACATTTCTAAGTTGCTCCAAATGTCAAGATTTTGTTGCTCTTGATGTTCTGTATCGTTCCATTTCTCCAAGTTAAGGGTTAAGTTTAGGCACTCATTCCAAATGATTAAGGTAAGAGTTAAGGTTTGGAATAGTGTTACAAAAAAAAAAAAATGTATTAAAATATAAAAACAGTGTCCATGATCCATCCACCTCCCCCATCCAAAACTCATTAGCAAAAACTAAACCTACTGACTTGATGGTAAATAGCGCTCACTGTTGCCCCTGGTGGTTGGTTTTAAAAGCATTTCCTTTCCTCAGGACATGAATAGACGTCCAATTTCGACTTCAATCTTGAACAACCAGGCTGTTGGGTCATTCCATGTCATTTCAGCAAGCCATGACTCCCACCATCTCAGATTGTTCTGAAATCGTTTCTGCAGTTAGAAACAGATAAGATTAGCATTCCTGAAACATGATCGTAATCCTCTTCCTTGTGCTTTTTGAGGTGGAATGACTCGTGTGTGTGTGTGTGTGTGTGTGTGTGTGTGTGTGTGTGTGTGTGTGTGTGTGTGTGTGTGTGTGTGTGTGTGTGTGTGTGTGTGTGTGTGTGTGTGTGTGTGTGTGTGTGTGTGTGTGTGTGTGTGTGAAAGAGGGTAAAAGAGAGAGAACAAGGAACAGAGAAAGCGGATTGTTCTGACTACAAAGAAATCTCACAACTGAGGTGTCATTTATCAGGGTGAAAGGGGATGGCAAAACACAGGTTTTGCCAAAACACACCCAGTTGACAAAGAATGTTCTTCTACTTTATACCTCCTCTACCTTGGTTCCCTCTCACCCAGTGGTCTCGGCTGTTGTTTCACATTGTGAAATGTTTGGTTGGGTTACTAGTTAGGATGTTTATGAGGAGTAGGAGGGCGGTGATTCAGAGAGTTCGCATTGAGTTAAGTTGTGTCTCAAGGGGTCAAAATGACGATACACATTTAGCTCCAGGAACAGACTTAGAGTACAGTTCAAACTAAACCAATGATCCTAGAACCACTTCAGCATAACAAGTCAACATGATAGTGACCTCATGCAAGTACTTAACCATTCACCTAGTGTAACGGCTTTCTTCCTGGGATGAAGGAGAGGACCAAAATGCAGCGCAGTTAGTGTTCAACATGTTTAATTTACCGAACTGTTGAACACTTACAATGATACAAAATAACAAAAAGTGGCAAACCGATACAGTCCTAGCTAGTGCAGACAAAACACAAAGACAGGAAACAACCACCCACAACCCCCAACACAAAACAAGCCACCTATATATGATTCTCAATCAGGGACAACGATTGACAGCTGCCTCTGATTGAGAACCATATTAGGCTGGACACAGAAACAGACGAACAAGACACACTGTCACGTTCCTGACCGGTTTTCTGTTATTTTGTATGTGTTTGACGGTCAGGGCGTGAGTTTGGGTGGGTAGTCTATGTTATGTGTTTCTATGTTGGTTAAAGGGTGACCTGATATGGCTCTCAATTAGAGGCAGGTGGTTTTCATTTCCTCTGATTGAGAGCCATATTAAGGTAGGTGTTTTCACATTGTTTGTTGTGGGTGGTTGCCTCCTGTGTCAGTGTATGTTACGCCACACGGGACTGTTTCGGTTTTGTTTGTTCGTTCGTTTTATGTAGTCAGTTTTCCTGTTCATGCGTTCTTCGTGTTTCATGTAAGTTCGTCGTCCAGGTCTGTCTACGTCGTTTGTTGTTTTGTAATTATTCAAGTGTTCGTCGTGTTTTCTGTTTTGTTTATCAAAAATCATGTCTTATCACAACGCTGCATTTTGGTCTAATCCTTGCTACTCCTCTTCGGATGAGGAGAAGGAGGAAGCCCGTTACAGAACCACCCACCACACCAGAACCAAGCAGCGTATGTTCAAGCAGTGGAATACACAGGACTACTGGACTTGGGAGGACGAGCTGGATGGAAAAGGACCTTGGGCTCAACCAGGAGAATATCGCCGCCCCAAAGCTGAGGTGGAGGCAGCGAAAGCAGAGAGGCGGCGATATGAGGAGGCAGCAAGGAAGCAAGGCTGGAGGCCGGAGAATCAAGCCCAAAACCGCAGATATGAAGGTACGCGGCTAGCAAGGAAGCCCGAGAAGAAACCCCAAAAATTTCTTGGGGGGGGGGGGGGGGCTAAGAGGTAGTGGGCCAAGGGCAGGTAGGAGACCTGCGCCCACTTCTCAGGCTAAACGTGGAGAGCGGGAGTACGGGCAGACACCGTGTTACGCAGTAGAGCGCACGGTGTCTCCTGTACGTGTGCATAGCCCGGTGCGGGTTTTTCCACCTCCCCGCACTGGTAGGGCTAGATTGCGCATTGAGCCAAGTGCCATGAAGCCGGCTCTACATATCTGGCCACCAGTGCGTCTCCTCGGGCCGGCTTACATGGCACCAGCCTTACGCATGGTGTCCCCGGTTCGCCTACATAGCCCGGTGCGGGTTATTCCACCTCCCCGCACTGGTCGGGCGACGGGGAGTATTCAACCAGGTAAGGTTGGGCAGGCTCAGTGCTCAAGGGAGCCAGTACGCCTGCACGGTCCGGTATTTCCGGCGCAACCTTCCCGCCCCAGCCTAGTACCACCAGTGCCTACACCACGCACCAGGCTTCCTGTGCGTCTCCAGAGCCCTGTTCCTCCTCCACGCACTCTCCCTATGGTGCGTGTCTCCAGCCCAGTGCCTCCAGTTCCGGCACCACGCACTAAGCCACCTGTGCGTCTCCAGAGCCCTGTACGCACTGTTCCTTCTCCCCGCACTCGCCCTGAGGTGCGTGCCCTTAGCCCGGTACCACCAGTGCCGGTACCACGCACCAGGCCTATAGTGCGCTTCGAGAGGTCAGTGTGCCCTGTCCCTGCTCCCCGCACTAGCCTGAAGGTGCGTGTCCTTAGCCCGGTGCCTCCAGTTCCGGCACCACGCACCAGGCCTACAGTGCGCCTCATCCGGCCAGAGCCATACGACTCCCCAGCGCCATCTGAGCCATCCGTCTCCCCAGCGCTATCTGAGCCATCCGTCTGCCCAGTGCCGTCTGAGCCATCCGTCTGTCCCGAGCCATTAGAGCCGCCCGTCTGTCCCGAGCCGTCAGAGCCGTTAGTCATTCAGGAGCCGCTAGAGCCATTCGTCAGACAGGATCTGCCAGAGCCGCCAACCAGACAGGATCTGCCAGAGCCGCCAACCAGACAGGATCTGCCAGAGCCGCCAACCAGACAGGATCTGCCAGAGCCGCCAACCAGACAGGATCTGCCAGAGCCGCCAACCAGACAGGATCTGCCAGAGCCGCCAACCAGCCATGAGCGTCCAGAGCCGTCAGCCAGCCATGAGCGTCCAGAGCCGTCAGCCAGCCATGAGCGTCCAGAGCCGTCAGCCAGCCATGAGCGTCCAGAGCCGTCAGCCAGCCATGAGCGTCCAGAGCCGTCAGCCAGCCATGAGCGTCCAGAGCCGTCAGCATGCCATGAGCGTCTAGAGCCGTCAGCCAGCCATGAGCGTCTAGAGCCGTCAGCCAGCCATGAGCGTCCAGAGCCGTCAGCCAGTCATGAGCAGCCCCTCAGCCCGGAGCTGTCATTAATCCAGAACTGCCCCTCAGTCCAGAGCTGTCTCTCTGTCCGGAGCTGCCCTTCAGTCCGGAGTTGCCCCTCTATCTTGACCTACCTCTCTGTCTTGAGCTATCTCTCTGTCCTGAGCTACCTTATCCCGGTGCTGCCCCTTGTCCCGGTGCTGCCTCTTATCTTAAGGTTACCATTAAAATTAAGTGGGTGTATTATGAGGGTGGTCATTCTAAGGGGGAGACGTAAGCTGGGATTGACTATGGTGGGGTGGGGACCTCGCCCAGAGCCTGAGCCACCACCATGGTCAGACGCCCACCCAGACCCTCCCCTAGACTTTTGGTGGTGCGTTCGGAGTACGCACCTTGAGGGGGGGGTTATGTCACGTTCCTGACCGGTTTTCTGTTATTTTGTATGTGTTTGACGGTCAGGGCGTGAGTTTGGGTGGGTAGTCTATGTTATGTGTTTCTATGTTGGTTAAAGGGTGACCTGATATGGCTCTCAATTAGAGGCAGGTGGTTTTCATTTCCTCTGATTGAGAGCCATATTAAGGTAGGTGTTTTCACATTGTTTGTTGTGGGTGGTTGTCTCCTGTGTCAGTGTATGTTACGCCACACGGGACTGTTTCGGTTTTGTTTGTTCGTTCGTTTTATGTAGTCAGTTTTCCTGTTCATGCATTCTTCGTGTTTCATGTAAGTTCGTCGTCCAGGTCTGTCTACGTCGTTTGTTGTTTTGTAATTATTCAAGTGTTCGTCGTGTTTTCTGTTTTGTTTATTAAAAATAATGTCTTATCACAACGCTGCATTTTGGTCTAACCCTTGCTACTCCTCTTCGGATGAGGAGAAGGAGGAAGCCCGTTACACACACAACATAGAATTCCCACCCAGCTCACGTCCTGACCAACACTAAACAAGCAAAACACATAAGAACTCTGGTCAGGACGTTACAGTACCCCCCTCCTGAGGTGCGGACTCCGAACGCACCCCTAAAACTCAAGAGGAGGGTCTGGGTGGGCATCTGTCCGCGGTGGCGGCTCCGGCGCCGGACGAGGACACCACTCCACCACTGTCTTTGTCCCCCTCCTTAGCGTCCTTTGAGTGGCGACCCTCGCCCACGACCTTGGCCTAAGAATCCTCCCCAAGGCCCCCACATGATTTAGGAGGTTGCTCAGGACAGAGAGGTAGCTCAGGACAGAGAGGTAGCTCAGGACAGAGGGGCAACTCCGGACAGAGAGGCAGCTCTGGACTAATGGCAGCTCCGGACAGAGAGGCAGCTCTGGACTAATGGCAGCTCCGGACTGAGTGGCAGCTCCGGACTGAGTGGCAGCTCCGGACTGAGTGGCAGCTCCGGACTGAGTGGCAGCTCCGGACTGAGTGGCAGCTCATGACTGAGTGGCAGCTCATGACTGTAGGGCAGCTCATGACTGTAGGGCAGCTCATGACTGTAGGGCAGCTCATGACTGTAGGGCAGCTCATGACTGGAAGGCAGCTCATGACTGGAAGGCAGCTCATGACTGGAGGGAAGCTCATGACTGGAGGGCGGCTCATGACTGGCGGGCGGCTCATGACTGGCGGGCGGCTCATGACTGGAGGGCGGCTCTTGACTGGCTGGCGGCTCTGGCAGCTCCTGACTGGTTGGCGTCTCTGGCAGCTCCTGACTGGCTGGCGGCTCTGGCAGCTCCTGACTGGCTGGCGGCTCTGGCAGCTCCTGACTGGCTGGCGGCTCTGGCAGCTCCTGACTGTCTGGCGGCTCTGGCAGCTCCTGACTGACGGACGGCTCTAATGGCTCGGGACAGACGGGCGGCTCTAATGGCTTGGGACAGACGGGCGGCTCTGAAGGCTCGTGGCAGACGGATGGCTCAGATGGCGCTGGGCAGACGGATGGCTCAGATGGCGCTGGGCAGACAGATGGCTCAGATGGCGCTGGGCAGACAGATCGCTCAGATGGCGCTGGGCAGACAGATGGCTCAGATGGTGCTAGGCAGGCAGGCAGCTCAGACGGTGCTGGGCAGACGAGCAGTGCAGGCAGCTCAGACGGCGCTGGGCAGACGAGCAGTGCAGGCGGCGTTGGGCAGGCAGGCAGTACAAACGGTGCTGGGCAGACGAGCAGTGCAGGCGGCGTTGGGCAGACGTCCGACTCTGACCTGCTGAGGCGCACAGTAGGCCTGGTGCGTGGTGCCGGAACTGGTGGTACCGGACTGGAGACACGCACCTTAAGGCTAGTGCGGGGAGCAGGAACAGGGCACACTGGACTCTCAAAGCGCACTATAGGCCTGGTGCGTGGTACCGGTACTGGTGGTACCGGGCTGAGGGCACGCACCTCAGGGTGAGTGCGGGGAGAAGGAACAGTGCGTACAGGCTCTGGAGACGCACAGGAGGCTTGATGCGTGGTGCCGGAACTGGAGGTACTGGGCTGGAGACACGCACCACAGGGAGAGTGCGTGGAGGAGGAACAGGGCTCTGGAGACACACTGGAAGCCTAGTGCGTGGTGTAGGCACTGGTGGTACTGGGCTGGGGCGGGAAGGTGGTGCCGGATACACCGGACCGTGCAGGCGTACTGGCTCCCTTGAGCACCGAGCCTGCCCAACCTTACCTGGTTGAATGCTCCCCGTAGCCCGTCCAGTGTGGGGAGGTGGAATAACCCGCACTGGGCTGTGTTGGCGAACCGGGGACACCATGCGTAAGGTTGGTGCCATGTACACCGGCCCGAGGAGACGTACTGGAGGCCAGATATGTGGAGCCGGCTTCATGGCACTTGGCTAAATGCTCAATCTAGCCCGGCCAGTGCGGGGAGGTGGAATAACCCGCACCGGGCTATGCACACGTACAGGAGACACTGTGCGCTCTTCCGCATAACACGGTGTCTGCCCGTACTCCCGCTCTCCATGGTAAGCATGGGAAGTGGGCGCAGGTCTCCTACCTGACTTCGCCACACTATCCTTTAGTCCCCCCAACCCCCCCAAGAAATTTTTGGGGTTTCTTCACGGGCTTCTTATCGCGTCGTCGTGCTAACCTCATTCGCTGGTATCCCTCTGCACATTGCTCCATCGAATCCCAGGCGGGCTCCGGCACTCTCCCTGGGTCAACCGACCACCTGTCTATTTCCTCCCAAGTGGTGTAACCCAGATCCGGCTCCTGCTGCCGAGCTAGCTCCTCTTAAATGCCGCCTCTCTGCTTTTGTTGCCTCCAGCTCTGCTTTGGGGCGGCGATACTCCTCTGGCTCTTCCTAGGGTCCTTTTCCGTCCAGCTCGTCCTCCCATGTCCATTCCTCCAAATAGTGCAGCCTCTCCTGCTGCTGCTGCTGCTGCTGCTGCTGCTGCTTGGTCCGGGTTAGGTGGGTGGTTCTGTAACGGCTTTCTTCCTGGGATGAAGGAGAGGACCAAAATGCAGCGCAGTTAGTGTTCAACATGTTTAATTTACCGAACAGTTGAACACTTACAATGATACAAAATAACAAAAAGTGGCAAACCGATACAGTCCTAGCTGGTGCAGACAAAACACAAAGACAGGAAACAACCACCCACAATCCCCAACACAAAACAAGCCACCTATATATGATTCTCAATCAGGGACAACGATTGACAGCTGCCTCTGATTGAGAACCATATTAGGCTGGACACAGAAACAGACGAACTAGACACACAACATAGAATTCCCACCCAGCTCACGTCCTGACCAACACTAAACAAGCAAAACACATAAGAACTCTGGTCAGGACGTTACACCTGGTCCCAGCTTCACTATTCTGAGAGAAGTGAGACCACATGGTACCTTTACAAAGATATAAGGAATAACCAACACTTGTCTGACAACAACAAACAATTTGTCAATGGGGACATGTTGGTAGAAATAGAGGTCATGCTAGTCATGCCTTGCCTTCATCTTCATCTTACACTAGGAA
The DNA here is from genome assembly GCF_016432855.1 of Salvelinus namaycush. NCBI lineage: Eukaryota > Metazoa > Chordata > Actinopteri > Salmoniformes > Salmonidae > Salvelinus > Salvelinus namaycush. The sequence goes on along the minus strand of NC_052343.1, from coordinate 2,979,519 downwards.
GGGACCATCACTCGACGTTTGTGGAATTAAACTCAATGGAACGGGTTGAGTTCATTTGTCATCTAGTGGAAGAAAGGCATGTGTTTCCAGGCTTTGTGTGTATGCGTGTTTGCGTGCGTGTGTGTCTGTGTGTATTTTGTAGCCCGGTGAGTTCAGTGGTTACAAGTTTCCCCCTGCCAACCCAGACACCCCCACAAGGGCAGACAGGACCTCAGGATCAGTTTGACTTACTGTTTCAATTGTAATGACCTAGCTGAGTTATAGTTATAGTCCCACATTGTCAGAGTTATCTGGGATGGACACTGTTTATTTGAACACACTGACTTGAATTCAGCAGGCCCTGCTACCCAATGCCGTGATCAGCCCCCTAAGCAATCAGGGCAATCAAAACACTCATAATGTTACCATATTCCCTCTCCAAGCATACATACCATGCATTCCAACACCATCAATGGCCCATTCCACCAGTCCACAAATCCAGTTGAGTAAAACATCCAAATACTTTGTCTTTTACCTTCTCATCTCACCTACCCAGACAGACTGATGATGATCTGTACTCTGTCAGAGTTCATGGTGAAAGTAGGTGTGAGCTCCAGTCTACATGAGGGGGAAAATGCTGTGTGCGTGTGTATGAATGCTGTTTGTGTGTGAGAGAGTGCTGTGTATGTGTGAGAGTGTTGTGTGTGTGCGTGTGCATGTGCGTCAATGGACAGAGGTTGGCCGGGGCACTAAAGACGTGTTTCAAGTACCACAGCAAGACCCTCTTGAGCCGTCGAACCTGCTACTCAGCGCTATCTGTGTGTACGCAAGCAGCCTATCCCAAATGAAAGAATGCTATAGTTTTCTATGGTATAAATACTCTAGTATTACTATACTTATATACTATAGTATTCACTGTAGTGTTTTTGCAGACTCTACTGTCATATTACTGTAGTGTTTTTGCTTTTGTTTTTGCGCAAACATGTCCATGAAGAAAATGATCTTACTCATGGAATGATTTTCAGCTTTCCACCATGATACATCATATTTTTTCAATGGCTACATATTTATAGGTACAACAAAATAAATGCCATTATTTACAAAGTTATCATAGGACACATGCATTTATTTTTAGGCCTACCATAGTACGCTCCATATATACTGTGAAAAACTATAGTAAATACTATATATAGTACACTATGGTAACATTACTTATGGCACAGTCTATTGCAATGTAGTAAAAAAATGATATAGTTGTTCTTAATCACCTACAAGCATTTTTTGGACCAATGTAGTCGATTTTCAGAACTCTTGGGCCTTTTGCTAAACAGTAAATGCAACCTTTTTTTGTGTAGTTGCCTTTTTAAAACGTAAATGCATTCATCAAAACTATATTAAAATGTCATTTTTACAAATACGTTCATCAAGAACATTCAAATGAACTCAATTGCCTGCGATAAGATTAACACAAGCATACTCATCTCTGGAATCCAAGCAGGCACAACCAAAAGTTAGTCTGCGTTTTAAAAATCCCAGTAGATCAATACATTTTCTTAGCAGTCACTAAATCATGATGATCAAAATTGGAAGTACAACTATCCAAAGATGCAGAATGATGGACATTTGATCATTGCTATTCTGCTATAGATATGTTTCAACACAGATCACAACATTGCTTGTACACTATTGCTAAAAACTGTAATGACTGAAAGTTACTACAGTTTGTAGTGTATTTTACACTACGCAACAAAATGATATAGTAAGTACTACATGATCGAGGGATACTACAGTGTGTAGTATAGTATTCTAAAGTATACTACACCATTCTATAGTGAACACTACACGATCAAGATATACTACAGTGTGTAGTATAGTATTCTACACCATAATACTGTTTCTATAGTAAACTGTAGATCTGTCAGTCGTGCTCTCACACACTATTCATCTACAACGATATTAGACAAAGCAAAAAATATATATGTTAAAGTTATTGTTTGGGATTCTGGCACTGAAGCCCTTTATCTACAGTAGATAGTATCCCAGGATACAGTTTGTATGTCTCTGCATCCAGTATGAAGGAAGTTAGAGGTCGTTTCGCGAGCCAATGCTATTTTAGTACAAAGATTAGAAGTCTTCGGGATCACTTCCAGTCTTTGCCCTAACGCTAGCAGGTTAGCTGATCTGAAGACATCCAGTCTTTGCGCTGAAGCTAGTTATGAACTGCTTGTCAAGAGGTTTACTTTACTTTCTCACGTACAAAAAAAAAGGTTCATGCAATTTGTCACCTGCAGGAATATAAATATTGACCTCTGAATCAAAGGAAAGAATACTGGGTTACAGGTTGTAGGCACAGCAATAATTATTTCCATCTAGGATAGTTTTGAGTAAATACTTTTAATACAGTACATAATAATATGTTTAAGGAAGATAGACGTATAAAAGGGAACAATACATGACATACCAACCTCTGGCATTTGGAGCTTTCTGACTTTCAACACGTGGGACATCTTTCCCAATCTTCTGGTGAAAAATGTATCTAGGGGCTTACGTGGACTGTTGCAATTTGGTGCAATCCTCTCTTATCCATCAATAAAATACCAATCTGTGACACCTCACCTTGATGCCCCCATTGTTTCTACAAATCATAGATTTTTCTAGGTCGGTCGGTTGGTCGGTCGGTCGGTCGGTCGGTAGCAGGCTCCATAAATACCCCAGGTGTGTAAACATGCCTCATCCTGGTCGCCAGAGCACCCCAGGAGACACTGGGGCTTGCCCCGCCATGCAGTTGGGCAAAGCCTGCTTCCTACTCCAACCCACCCCATCCTGGATGGCACTCACCCTTACCCCAGATGGCCCACACATTAACCCTACCTGGAGTGGACCATGGTGGGCTTGATGGGTATGTCCACAGGCTCAGGGTAACGATATTGTTGCTCTCATTGACTATGGATCCTCAACTCCTTGGCCATCCTGCTACTAAACATAGAGGTCACAGAGGCCAGCGAACACTCACTCCCGCACACCAGGAAATGTAAGACAGTCAGACCACTGTCTGGAGGACAACACACGACCGAAGGATACCTGGCATCTATAAACCTTCATTCAGACAGACTGATGAGTCTAATGTCTAACTGTGCTCATGGATGGGCAGCGTAAGGTGGCTGGTCCACACTTACCTTTCTGCATAGTGTTTTATTGCAGCTGACAAACCCATCTGAAATCTTAATAGGTTGTGAAACAACTCAATCAAAGTAGTGAGAAATGGAGCCTCTTCGAATGAATGACACAGACAAAGAAGTAACATTTCAGATGGGCAAATTCTGCAGGATACCACATCAATCATGTCTGAAGACTGAGTCAGTAATTTCCTTCATGCGGTTAAATGACAGAGGGGTAATAAAAAATAGTTTCCAGTGGTAGGCTGCACCTTGATACTACTTCCCTTGGGCAGAAGACTGACCTGTGAGGTCATTCCCTATTATCCTGTAAGTGAACGCTCTTTTCAGGGGTTTTATTTTTATTTAGCGTATAAACTTATCTTCTGTTTTTCCCCATTTATTGATAAATCGCCCATCATAGTAATATTTCCTGCATCATATCCCCCCACGATACCTTCCCCCATTACTACCTCCCATGGACTTGAAAACCCCCCACAAATTAAATGAACCCCCCCACAAACCCCCATAAAATGGTTTCTTCCCTGTTTAACTTTTGCACAACGGTTAGGCTAGGCAGTAGGCTTGTATTGGGTGTGATGATCTGTGAGGTGAAAACATTTTATTTTGCTTTGCGATTTGTCAAGTCATGTGCTCTGGTTCTTGTATAAACTGTAACAAGTACATCAACGATTTGTAATATGCTAAAACGTTAGAATCTTAATGCTAACCTATGATTGGTCTTCAATGATGTGAGAACCACTCATTGTTCCTCCCATGGTCCTCCATTGGTCAGGGTTAGAGGTCCTGACCCTCAGAAAGGGTAATCACGGGTTTTAATGACAACGGTGAACAAGCAAAAGATTAGTCCAGCAACCAGATGACTAGAAAAATACATCACATGATCTGTTTTACTATAAGAATCAGGCCACTGCAATGAAAACACATAATTTCCACACATAATCATTTCAAGATGGAGGAAATATCACTTCAACTTAAATGTTTCTACACCCTTAATAACTTCAAGATGGTTCCTGATCAACCAACCGTGTAGAAACCTGAGGCAAAAATCTCACACTGTCATTGAACAAAGACGAGCGTCTCACTTTTGGTGACATTACGGGCCGCCCCTCCCCCATAACCGAATGGAAGCGTGCATTAGGTGTTGAGAGAGTAATGGTTAACTGGATGGCCTTGTGTAATGTGGCCCTGCAGCACACTTGCTTTGTGACACAGCATTATTCACCCCAGGGGAGGAAGCATAAATTGTTTCCTGTCTGATACACATGACAGGCTGGAGGGGGCGATGGAAACTGGAGGTCAGGGGAGTCCGAGATGTCTCCACACCGCCCAGGGTGACTGGATGGTCTACTACCACAATTACCACTCACCACACTTGCACAAGGCTAGAGTCACTGTCATGATACAGCTCCGAGGAAGAATAGGGAGGCACATGGTTTCCTCATTCTTACTGTACATGTCTTCCATAAACAAGCAATCTGTTTTCACCAGACAATACTTATACCAGCTTACCAAAACATAATCACGAAGGGGCATGTCAGGTCTGGGTTTTGACCCAAGTCCTAGATAAATGATCAATATTTCCAATATCAGACCATTACTCTAAAGTGTTTCTTGATATGACCAATGATCTATCATATGTAACAGTTTAGCTTCCGTCCCTCTCCTCGCCCCTACCTGGGCTCGAACCAGGGACCCTCTGCACACATTGACAACAGCCACCCTCGAAGCATCGTTACCCATCTCGCCACAAAAGCCGCGGCCCTTGCAGAGCAAGGGGAACAACTACTTCAAGGTCTCAGAGCGAGTGACATCACCGATTGAAACGCTATTAGCGCGCACCACCGCTAACTAGCTAGCCATTTCACATCGATTACACATTGTAGATTTTAATTGTATGCATATGCAGGTACTGAGCAGGTCATATTCATGATTCATTTACATCTAGCAAAAGTGGAAAACAGTAGTTGAATAAGTCATTTGAGGAAATCAAAGAAAACATATAATTCTCTGTCAAGGAGTTCCACTTTAAAACTCCCCAGGCGAGGTCCTGTATCACCACACTGTGTATAAAACAAATCTCATTTAGCTCTCTCAATAAATCTACTCTTTCCGTCTTATTTGTTCTGTTCTTCCACAGCATGATCAATCTGTCAGGCTTCCAAGTAGGCAGCCCAGTCCGGTCCAAAACAATCCGATTCTGCGCTGATCCACATTGTCCCAGTCAGCTACAGTCCCTAACCCTGCGCTCAATTTAGCCCCACTTAGTTTCTTTGGCCGGGGCTACAACCCTCAGGGTCCTTCTCTGTTTGCGCAAGCTCTAAATTATAAAAGTAAACAGGGCAATAACGTTAAGGAATCCAGACACATAACTAGAGAACGGTTCAAAACAAATATGATGTTGCTCCTGAAATATGTAGAGATGCGTATTTAGTTCCGGCTCTCGGCACATGTCTTGGACGTAGCACGCGAGGCTGGCTTGGCTAGGTTGTTGTGTCGTGTCAGTGGGATAAGAGAGGAAGCAACCTGACCAAAGCCAGATGGACCACATTCTACTAATGAGCTAAAATCCAAAACTGCTCATGCTGACAGAAAGACATATTCACATTATTGATAGAAACAACGAACCCATGTATCCATTTTGGAAATGGGAAAATAAACAAGCAAAAGGAGATTGTCTCGTAAAAATCTGAATCTATCACCCGGCATTCGTTGTGGGGTCAGGGGATGCTCACCTCGGTGAAATGGTGTCTGGATGGACATGTCCGTTGAGTGAGCAACAAAGCGAAGAGGGCCTCATCCACACGCATGCAAGGGCGTTCAAACACAAGTGCATGTGTAACGGAAGTGGTTCATACAACCACACTCAAATGATGAGTAACCGTGCGTCAGACCTTAAGACTTGTATTAGCTCCCCAATCTATTGCCTAGGCTTTAGCTCAGCAGGCTATCAGAGTATTATGGCATGCAGGAAGCCTGGGTTAACATTCAGGTGTTCACACTTACACAATTGTGCATGTACACATGCACACACAAACCAGCAAAACATGTACCAGCATTTTAGACTAAAATTTAATCAGGTAGGGGTTGGTTTTCTATGGTAATGTTTGCATTGTGAATGTTAGCAAAAGACACCACTATTCTTACTCCATCAGTTTTTGACTCCATCAGTAGCTATCACAAATTCGGCCAAATAAAGATAAAAATAGCCACTAACCAAGAAACAACCTCATCAGATGACAGTCTGATAACATATTTATTGTATAGCATATGTTTTTTTCGAAAAATGTGCATATTTCAGGTATAAATCATAGTTTACATTGCAGCTACATTCAGAAATTGCACCGAAAGCAGCCATAATATTTACAGACACCAACGTCAAATACCTAATTACTCATCATAAAACATTTCTGAAAAATACATAGTGTACAGTAAATGAAAGACAGGCATCTTGTGATGCCAGACAATATTTCCGATTTATTAAGTGTTTTACAGCGAAAACAAAATGTTGCGTTATATTAGCTTAGCTTAGCACAATAGAAACACTTGGGCGCCGGCGACTACGACAGATATATGAAATAACATCATAAATTGGGTCTTACTTTTGCTGATCTTTCATCAGAATGTTGAACAAGGTGTCCTTTGTCCAGATGAGTCGTTGTTTGGATTCAGAATGGCAACTTTCTCTCTCCATTTAGCAAGCGTGCTAGCCGGGTTGCACGGATCTCTCCATGTAAACAAACGGAAGAGAACGGAACACGGCAAAACTCCCGAAAAAAATTCAATAATCTGATGAAACTATATTGAAAAAACATACGTTACGATGATATGGTGACATGTATCAAATAAAATCAAAGCCGGAAATAATATTCGCCTATAACGTCAGCAAAACAAAAGGCAACCCCACTGTCCAAATTGCGTTCTTCAGATTACCGGAAGTTGGGTACACGTCATTCCAAGAGGGTTTATTCCATCCCAGATCGAGATAATCACCTCCTTTCTTCTCTCACAGCCTTCTTGACACCCAGAGGAAGGTGTATGAAGTGTACGTAGACTCTTACGTTCATTGCCCATGTATAGGCATGAAGAGGAAGAGAGCCTCGATTTCAGACTTTGAACTTCCGGGTCAGGAAAAGTGCTGCAGAAGGAGTTCTGTTTCACTCAGAGAAATAATTCAAACGGTTTTAGAAACTAGAGAGTGTTTTCTATCCAATAGTAATAATAATATGCATATTGTACGAGCAAGAATTGAGTACGACGCCGTTTGAAATGGACACATTTTATCAGGCTACTCAATACTACCCCTTGCAGCCATAACAGGTTAAACCTATCCAAACCAAAAAAACATGGATAGATGGCAGCATTCGCACAAAACTGAAAGCGTAATCCACCGCATTTAACCATGGCAAGGTGACTGGCAATATGATTGAATACAAACAGTCTAGTTATGCCCTCCATAAGGCAATCAAACAGGCAAAATGTCAGTACAGAGACAAAGGAGTCACAATTCAACGGCTCAGACACGAGACGTATGTGGCAGGGACTCCAGACAATCGCGGATTGCAAAGGGAAAATCAGAAACGTTGCGGACACCGACATCTTGCTTCTGGACAAGCCAAAGACCTTCTTTGGCCGCTTTGAGGATAACCCAGTGCCACCGACACGGGCCGCTCCCAAGGACTGTGAGCTCTCGTTCTCCGTCGCAGACATGAGCAAGACATTTAAGTGTTTTAACCCTCACAAGGCTGCCGGCCCAGATGGCATCCCTAGCCGCATTCTCAGAGCTGGCTGGAGTGTTTACGGACATATTCAATCTCTCCCTATCCCAGTCTGCTGTCCCCACTTGTTTCAAGATATCCACCATTGTACCCAAGAAAGCAAAGGTAACTGAACTAAATGACTATTGCCCCGTAGCACTCACTTCTGTCATCATGAAGTGCTTTGAGAGGCTAGTTAAGGATCATATCACCTCCAGCTTACCCTACACCCTAGACCCACTCCAATTTGGATACCACCCCACAGAACACTGCCCTATCCCACCTGGACAAGAGGAATAACTATGTAAGAATGCTGTTCATTGACTACAGCTCAGTCTTCAACACTAGGCCACCGCCCAGGTGGTGAAAGTAGGCAACAACTCCTCCCCTACGCTGATCCTCAACAAAGGGGCCCCACAAGGGTGCGTGCTAAGCTCTCTCCTGTACTCCGGGGGCACACTGCCTGCTTTACAGGACATCTACAGCACCCGGTGTCACAGGAAAGCCAAGAATGTCATCAAGGACCTCAGTACCTTGAGCCATGCCCTGTACACCACGTTACCATCCAGAAGGCGAGGTCAGTACATGTGCGTCAAAATTGGGACCGAGAGACTTAAAAACAGCTTCTATCTCAAGTCCATCAGACTGTTCAATAGCCATCACTAGCTAGTCTCCACCTAGTACCTTGCCAGGAACTCAACCCTGCACATTAGAGGCTGCTGCTCTATGTACATTGACAATGAATGCTGGTCACTTTAATAATGGAACACTGGTCAGTTTAATTAATAATATTTACATACTGTTTTACCCATTTCATATGCATATACTGTATTCTAGTCAAGTCCATCCTGTTCAACTATTGCTGTACATACAGTTGAAGTCGGAAGTTTACATACACTTAGGGTGGAATCATTAAAACTTGTTTTTCAACCACTCCACAAATTTCTTGTTAACAAACTATAGTTTTGGCAAGTCGGTTAGGACATCTACTTTGTGCATAACACAAGTCATTTTTCCAATAATTGTTTACAGACAGATTATTTCACTTATAATTCACTGTATCACAATTCCAGTAGGTCAGAAGATTACATACACTAAGTTGACTGTGCCTTTAAGCTGTGCCTTTTAAAAGCTTGGAAAATTACAGAAAATTATGTCATGGCTTTAGAAGCTTCTGATAGGCTAATAGACAACATTTGAGTCAATTGGAGGTGTGCCTGTGGATGTATTTCAAGGCCTACCTTCAAAATCAGTGCCTCTTTGCTTGACATCATGGGAAAATCAAAAGAAGTCAGCCAAGACCTCAGAAAAGAAACTGTAGACCTCCACAAGTCTGGTTCATCCCTGGGAGCAATTTCCAAAAGCCTGAAGGTACCATGCTCATCTGTACAAGCAATAGTATGCAAGTATAAACAGCATGGAACCACGCAGCCGTCATACCGCTCAGGAAGGAGACGCGTTCTGTCTCCTAGAGATGAACGTATTTTGTTGCGAAAAGTGCAAATCAATCCCAGAACAACAGCAAAGGACCTTGTGAAGATGCTGGGGGAAAACAGGTACAAAAGTATCTATATCCACAGTAAAACGAGTTCTATATCAACATAACCTGAAAGGCCGCTCAGCAAGGAAGAAGCCATTGCTCCAAAAGCGCCATAAAAAAGTCAGACTACGGTTTTTAACTGCACATGGGGACAAAGATCTTACTTTTTGGAGAAATGTCCTCTAGTCTGATGAAACAAAAATAGAACTGTTTGGCCATAATGACCATTGTTATGTTTGAAGGAAAAAGGGGGAGACTTGCAAGCCGAAGAACACCATCGCAACCGTGAAGCACGGGGGTGGCAATATCATGTTGTGGGGGTGCTTTGCTGCAGGAGGGACTGGTTCACTTCACAAAATAGTTGGCATCATGAGGAAGAAAAATTATGTGGATATATTGAAGCAACATCTCAAGACATCAGACAGGAAGTTAAAGCTTGGTCGCAAATGGGTCTTCCAAATGGACAGGCTACCCGAAACATTTGACTCAAGTCAAACAATTTAAAGGCAATGCTACCAAATACTAATTGAGTGTATGTAAACTTCTGACCCACTGGGAATGTGCTGGAGGAAGTAAAAGCTGAAATAAATCATTCTCTCTACTTTTATTCTGACATTTCACATTCTTAAAATAAAGTGGTGATCCTAACTGACCTAAGACAGGGAATTTTTACCAGGATTAAATGTCAGGAATTGTGAAAAACTGAGTTTAAATGTATTTGGCTAAGGTAAACTTCCGACTTCAACTGTATAGTATTCTATCCACATATTCTTCAGATATACTACATATTTTATCCACATATTGTCCATAAAGTCTTTACATCCCATAACATATAGAGTGTGCAAGCTGTCAAAGGCAAAGGGTGTCTACTTTGTAGAATCTCAAACATAAAATCTATTTTGATTTGTTTAACAATTTTCGGGTTAGCACATGAATCCTTATGTGTTATTTCATAGTTTTGACGTCTTCACTATTATTCTACATTGTATAAAATAGTAAAAATAAAGAAAAACCCTTGAATGAGTAGGTGTGTCCAAACCTTTGACTGGTACACTGCCTCCGGAAAGTATTCAGACCCCTTGACCTTTTTCCACATTTTGTTACGTTACAGCCTTAGTCTAAAATTGATTACATTTTTAAAAATCCTCAGCAATCTACACACAATATCCCACAATGACAAAATGAAAACAGGTTTTTAGAAATGTTTGCAAATTTATTAAAAAGAAAAACAGAAATATGTTATTTACATAAGTATTCAGACCCTTCGCTATGAGACTCGAAATTAAGCTCAGGTGCATCCTGTTTCCATTGATCATCCTTGAGATGTTTATACAACTTGGAGTCCACTTGTAGTCAATTCAATTGATTGGACATGATTTGGAAAGGCACACACCTGTCTTTATAAGGTCCCACAGTTGACAGTGCATTTCAGAGCAAAAACCAAGCTACGAGGTCGAACTAAATTGTCTGTAGAGCTCCGAGACAGGATTGTGTCGAGACACAGATTTGGGGAAGGGTACCAAAACATTTCTGCAGCATTGAAGGTCCCCAAGAACACAGTGGCCTCCATCATTCTTAAATGGAAGAGGTTTGGAACCACCAAAACTCTTCCTAGAGCTGGCCGCTTGGCCAAACTGAGCAATCGGGGGAGAAGGGCCTTGGTCAGGGAGGTGAACAGGAAACCGATGGTCGACTCTGACAGAGCTCTAGAGTTCCTCTGTGGAGATGGGAGAACTTTCCAGAAGGACAACCATCTCTGCAGCACTCCATCAATCAGGCCTTTATGGTAGAGTGGCTAGACGGAAGCCACTCCTCAGTAAAAGGCACTTGACAGCCCGCTTGGAGTTTGCCAAAAGGCACCTAAAGATTCTCAGACCATGAGAAACAAGATCCTCTGATCTGATGAAACCAAGATTGAACTCCTTGGCCTGAATGCCATGTGTCACATCTGGAGGAAACATGGCACCATCCCTATATTGAAGCATGGTGGTGGCAGCATTATACTCTGGGGATGTTTTTCAGCGGCAGGGACTGGGAGACAAGGCAAAGATGAATGGAGCAAAGTACAGAGATCCTTGATCTGCTCCAGAGTGCTCAGGACCACAGACTGGGGCAAAGGTTCACCTTCCAACAGGACAACGACCCTAAGCACACAACCAAGACAACACAGGAGTGGCTTCGGGACAAGTCTCTGAATGTTCTTGAGTGGCCCAGCCAGAGCCCAGACTTGAACTCGATCAAACATCTCTGGAGAGACCTGAAAATAACTGTGCAGCAACTTTCCCCATCCAACCTGACAGAGCTTGAGAGGATCGGCAGGGAAGAATGGGAGAAACTCCCCAAATACAAGTGTGCCAAGCTTGTCGCATCATACGCAAGAAGACTCGAGGCTGTAATCGCTGCCGAAGGAGCTTCAACAAAGTACTGAGTAAAGGGTCTGAATACTTATGTAAATGTAATATTTCGGTTTTTTCAATCAGCAACAATTTCTAAAAACCTGTTTTTGCTTTGTCATTATTGGGTGTTGTGAGTAGATTGATGATGAAATAAACAATTTAATACATTTTAGAATAAGGCTGTAACGTAACAAAACGTGGAAAAAATAAAGGGGTCTGAATATTTTCCGAATGCACTGTATATATTTAGACTCCAACATTGTCGTCCTAATATTTATATATTTCTTAATTCCATTATTTTACTTTTAGATTTGTGTGTATTGGTATGTATTGTTAGATATTACTGCACTGTTGGAGCTAGGAATACAAGAATTTCGCTACACTCGCAATAACATCTGTTAAATATTTGTATGTAACCACTCAAATGTAATTTGATTTGTATCACACGCTTTCCCTACTGTAATATGTGCCAGAGAGAGAGAGCTTAATTGCCCAGATCTGTCAGCAGCAGGACTGTTGTGACTGTAAGGTCTAAACTCCACGTCTGTCCAAATGGCATAAGGACATACAGACAGAGAGTCAGTGAGATGGAGAATCAGAGAAATAGAGTCATAAAAACAGAGGACCACAGAGTCATAGACAGACATGAATCAGGTTTAATAGGTTTATGATAAATGAGTGACTGCAGCAGCAATGATCTATCAGACACTGGTAATGACTAACAAAAGCAATACACAGCTTTATGTAAAACCAAGCATTTCCCCTGAGACACATGAACATTGCACGAAGACACACACACATGTGGTCGCTCTAACTTAGCCACGATGAGTCTTGTTATCTTTATGTATGTTGAGTCACACTTTCTTTTCCTCTCTCTTTCTCACTCACCACACAAACGCACGCACGCACGCACGTACACACGCACGCACACACACAGTAGCCTAGTGGTTAGAGCATTGGGCCAGTAACTGAAAGGTTGCTAGATCGAAACCCCGAGCTGACAAGGTAAAAATCTGTCGTTCTGCCTCTGAACAACCCACTGTTCTTAGGCTGTCATTGTAAATAAGAATTTGTTCTTAATAACTGACTTGCCTAGTTAAATAAAGGTTAAATAAAAAATACACACTCTTAATTTCTTGGTTCTCCTGTGGTACATATAAAGACCGCTACATAATGATAGAAATATACTTTATGTCTCACTGGATGTAAATATTTGTCTCACTGAAAACTAGCTGTTATTGGCAGAGAGGTTTGTAGCTCTGTTAGCTCTGTTTGGTCTATGAACCAATTTACCGCATGGTGATATCACCATGGGAAGTCGAACACTCCTGCCCATGCAAACCTGCTGATTAGAAGGTCCTGTGTAGATTGTATTTTCAACTGTCAGGAAATAACACAGATAAAAAAATCACACTTTTACAGTCTTAGTTTCATCAGCTCTTGTACAATATGATATAAAACACAGGAAAATCAGAATTTTGACTGCATTGGCCATTCATATTTCACTCAGGCCACTGTGTTTTCTCTGGATGTCCCTTGTCAGTTCATCTCTCACCGTTGCCGCAAGTCTCTCACCGTTGCCGCTTGCTATAGACCACCCTCTGCCCCCAGCTGTGCCCTGGACACCATATGTGAATTGATTGCCCCCCATCTATCTTCAGAGCGCGTGCTGCTAGGTGACCTAAACTGGGACATGCTTAACACCCCGGCCATCCTACAATCTAAGCTTAATGCCCTCAATCTCACACAAATGATCAATGAACCTATCAGGTACAACCCCAAATCCGTAAACACGGGCACCCTCATAGATATCATCCTAACCAACTTGCCCTCCAAATACACCTCTGCTGTCTTCAACCAAGATCTCAGCGATGACTGCTTCATTGCCTGCATCCGTAATGGGTCTGCAGTCAAACGACCACCCCTCATCACTGTAAAACGCTCCCTAAAACACTACAGCGAGCAGGCCTTTCTAATCGACCTGGCCCGGGTATCCTGGAAGGATATTGACCTCATCCCGTCAGTAGAGGATGCCTGGTTATTCGTTAAAAGTGCCTTCCTCACCATCTTATGCCCCATTCAAAACATGTATAACCACAAACAGATATAGCCCTTGGTTCACTCCAGAACTGACTGCCCTTGACCAGCACAAAAACATCCTGTGGCATACTGCATTAGCATCGAATAGCCCCCGTGATATGCAACTTTTCAGGGTAGTTAGGAACCAATATACACAGGCAGTTAGGAAAGCTAGGGCTAGCATTTTCAAACAGAAATGTGCATCTTGTAGCACAAACTCAAAAAAGTTCTGGGACACTGTAAAGTCCATGGAGAATAAGAGCACCTCCTCCCAGCTGCCCACTGCACTGAGGCTAGGAAACAATGTCACCACCGATAAATCCACTATAATTGAGAATTTCAGTAAGCATTTTTCTACGGCTGGCCATGCTTTCCACCTGGCTACCCCTACTTGCCCAAGCCTCCCCCATTTCTCCTTCACCCAAATCCAGATAGCTGATGTGTAACAATCTTAGGCGTAGTGGGTGCGGAGTCAGGTGCAGGAGGCAGAAAGTTCTGAATAGTGCTTTAATCAGCACCGGGCAAAATAGATTATACAACGAAACTGAGCGTCATAAAACAAATGCCCAAAACAGGAAACAAACCAAGATTGCACTACCACACATACAAAGTGGGAATAAACAAGCCAGCACGAAGAGCAAGCGGGCCTACCAACTTAAATAGCCAAACTAAAAGTCTAAACGAGAAACAGGTGAAACAAATCAGACCAAACCAACAGACAAGGGAAAAAGGGATCGGTGGCAGCTAGTAGGCCGGTGACGACGACCGCCGAGCACCAGCCGAACAGGAAGGGGAGCCACCTTCGGTAGGAGTCGTGACATGATGTTCTGAAAGAGCTGCAAAATCTGGACCCCTACAAATCAGCCGGGCTAGACAATCTGGACCCGTCTTTCTAAAATTACCTGCCAAAATTGTTGTTCAACCTCTCTTTCATATCGTCTGAGATTCCCAAAGATTGGAAAGCTACTGCGGTCATCCCCCTCTTCAAAGTGGGAGACACTCTAGACCCAAACTGCTACAGACCTATATCTATCCTACCCTGACTTTCTAAGGTCTTCGAAAGGCAAGATAACAAACAGATCACCGACCATTTCGAATCCCACCGTACCTTCTCCGCTATGCAATCTGGTTTCCGAGCTGGTCATGGGTGCACCTCAGCCACGCTCAAGGTCCTAAACGATATCATAACCGGCATCGATAAGAGACAATACTGTGCAGCCATATTCATCAACCTGCCAAGGCTTCGACTCTGTCAATCACCACATTCTTATCGGCAGACTCAACAGCCTTGGTTTCTCAAATGACTGCCTCACCTGGTTCACCAACTACTTCTCTTATAGAGTTCAGTGTGTCAAATTGGAGGGCCTGTTGTCCGGACCTCTGGCAGTCTCTATGGGGGTGTCACAGGGTTCAATTCTCGGGCCGACTCTCTTCCCTGTATACATCAATGATGTCGCTCTTGCTGCTGGTGATTCTCTTATCCACCTCTACGCAGACGACACCATTCTGTATACTTCTGGCCCTTCTTTGGACACTGTGTTAACTAACCTTCAGACGAGCTTCAATGCCATACAACTCTCCTTCCGTGGCCTCCAACTGCTCTTAAACGCAAGTAAAACTAAATGCATGCTCTTCAACCGATCACTGCCCACACCTGCCCGCCCGTCCAGCATCACTACTCTGGACGGTTCTGACTTAGAATATGTGGACAACTACAAATACCTAGGTATCTGGTTAGTGTGTAAACTCTCCTTCCAGACTCACATTAAGCATCTCCAATCCAAAATTAAATCTAAAATCGGCTTCCTATTTCGCAACAAAGCATCCTTCACTCATGCTGCCAAACATACCCTCGTAAAACTGACCATCCTACCGATCCTCGATTTCGGCGATGTCATTTACAAAATAGCCTCCAACACTCTACTCAACAAACTGGATGCAGTCTATCACAGTGCCATCCATTTGGTCACCAAAGCCCCATATACTACCCACCACTGCGACCTGTACGCTCTCGTTGGCTGGCCCTCGCTCCATACTCGTCGCCAAACCCACTGGCTCCAGGTCATCTACAAGTCTTTGCTAGGTAAAGCCCCGCCTTATCTCAGCTCACTGGTCACTATAGCAGCACCCACCCGTAGCACGCGCTCCAGCAGGTATATGTCACTGGTCACCCCCAAAGCCAATTCCTACTTTGGCCGCCTTTCCTTCCAGTTCTCTGCTGCCAATGACTGGAACGAACTGCAAAAATCACTGAAGCTGGAGACTCATATCTCCCTCACTAGCTTTAAGCACCAGCTGTCAGAGCAGCTCACATATCACTGCACCTGTACATATCCAATCTGTAAATAGCCCATCCAACTACCTCA
Source organism: Salvelinus namaycush (assembly GCF_016432855.1). Classification (NCBI taxonomy): domain Eukaryota; kingdom Metazoa; phylum Chordata; class Actinopteri; order Salmoniformes; family Salmonidae; genus Salvelinus; species Salvelinus namaycush. The sequence goes on along the minus strand of NC_052343.1, from coordinate 2,963,226 downwards.
TCCCCATACTGTATTTATTTATCTTGCTCCTTTGCACCCCAGTATCTCTACTTGCACATCTATCACTCCAGTTTTTAATAGCTATATTGTTACTTTGCCACCATGGCCTATTTATTGCCTTACATCCCTTATCTTACCTCATTTGCACACACTGTATATATACTTTTTCTACTGTATTATTGACTGTATGTTTGTTTATTCCATGTGTAACGCTGTGTTGTTGTATGTGTCAAACTGCTTTGCTTTATCTTGGCCTAGGTCGCAGTTGTAAATTAGAACTTGTTCTCAACTAGCCTACCTGGTTAAATAAAAGTGAAATATATATATTTTTTTAAACATGTCTTTCATCAGACAGACAGACAGACAGACAGACAGACAGACAGACAGACAGACAGACAGACAGACAGACAGACAGACAGACAGACAGACAGACAGACAGACACACACGCACACGCACACTCTCTCCCAACTCTCTCAATCTCTCTCTCTCTCGCTCTCCTCTGCTTTCTATTCTCCAGCTTCTCATCCTTACTCCTTTATTCTCTCATTCCAGGGAGGATTGGAGCGCAAGTGAAGCGGATCACAGCCAACAGGTCACATTCAACACACATCCTTCTATTCCTCTCACTCTATTAATCCCCTATTGCCTCTCTCCTCCCCTCCTTCCAACATTTCAGCCACACTTTCATTATATCACCCTCTCCCTCTTCCTCTCTCTCTGTCTGTGGCATTGGGAGGGGCTTCTACAATAAAATAATCAAAGCATGAGACTGAAACAATGAGAACTGTCAGTAGATTTCCCGCTGTTTATCCCACCCTTTAAAAAAAACAATACTTTTGGTTATGTGTATGAAGTCATTTGGCAAGCACCTTTGCCCACTTCTCCAGTGGTTCAAACTGCAGAGAAAAGAGAAGGAGAAAAGAGCCACTAGCTATTGTTCCTGAAGAGGGCATATTAAAGGCATGTTTCCGGGGCCTCCTTGCAAGGAGGGCCCCTCTTTGAACCAAAGTCCTCCCACCTTGAGAGGATTTGTGTGTGTGTGTGTGTGTGTGTGTGTGTGTGTGTGTGTGTGTGTGTGTGTGTGTGTGTGTGTGTGTGTGTGTGTGTGTGTGTGTGTGTGTGTGTGTGTGTGTGTGTGTGTGTGTGTGTGTGTGCGTGCTGAGTGCGTTTGGGCCACTCACGTGCTCTCTCTCCCCAGTATGGCACCCTGCAGAGAGTGTCACAACGGGGAGCAAATCAAAACTCAATTTGATACTAATCCGTCTAATTGAGGTGCCAGATCCCAAGGTAGATGTTTTCTTTGATCTAGGAGGAGGAACAGGGTGGAGGGGTAAAGATTAGGACTGCTTAAGCTATTTACGTGCCATAGAGAGAAAGCGGGCTCTTTCCTTCATTCCCATGTTCTTTCTATTTTTCCTCATACTTTCCTCTCTTTTTTTCTTCAAAACTTGAGGACAAGGATGAGGGAGGAGGTGCAAGAGGTGGAGTGGCAGCCAATGGCGAAATTTGTTACAGCAAGATACACACGCACATGCACACGCACGTGCACACACACACACACATACAATGCCTTCAGAGTATAGCCTTAAGAAGTTAAAATCACCTTTGGCAGCGATTACACCTGTGAGTCTTTCTGGGTAGGTCTCTAAGCGCTTTTCACACCTGGATTGTACAATATTTGTGTTATTTGCATGATATTATTTAAAAAATGGTTGTTGATCATTGCTAGAGAGCCATTTTCAATTCTTGCATTGGATTTTCAAGCACATTTAACTCAAAACTGTAACTAGGCCACCCAGGAACATTCAATGTCATCTTGGTAAGCAACTCCAGTGTATATTTGGCCTTGTACTTTAGTTTATTGTCCTTCTGAAAAGTGAATCTGTCTCCCACTGTCTGTTGGAAATCAGACTGAAACAGGTTTTCCTCTAGGATTTTGCCTGTGCTTATCTCTATTCCATTTATTTGTATCCTAAAAAACTCCTTAGTCCTTGCCAATGACAAGCATACCCATAACATGATGCAGCCACCACCATGCTTGAACATATGAAAAACAGTACTCAGCGATTGTCACGTTCGTCGTAGTGAGGAGACCAAGGCGCAGCATGATGATATACATCTTCCTTATAATAACGAAGAATACTGTACAAACTATACAAAATAATAAAACAAACGTGAACGCTATAAGACACGAGTGCTGACATGCAACATCACATAGACATATAAACACCTAGACTAGAAAAACTCCTAGACATACAAAAACCCTAGACAATACAAAAACTAAACAAACCACCCTTGTCACACCCTGACCTAACCAAATAATAAAGAAAACAAAGATAACTAAGGTCAGGGCGTGACAGTACCCCCCCCCCCCCAAAGGTGCGGACTCCTGGCTGCAATGCTAAACCTATATAGGAGGGTTTGGGTGGGCATCTAACCTCGGTGGCGAATTTGGTTCTGGACGCCGTCCCCCTTCTTTACACTGAGTCCGCTCTTGTAGCACTGACCCGTGAATCATCGCCGGAGGCTCTGGACTGCGGATCCTCGCCGTAGGCCCCGGGCTGAAGAACCTCGCCGGAGACCCCGGGCTGGGGACCGTTCGCGGTTCCGGACTGTGGCCCGTCGTTGGAGGTTCCGGACTGGGTACTGTCGCCGGACGCTCTGGACTGGGTACTGTCGCTGGACGCTCTGGACTGGGTACTGTCGCCGGACGCTCTGGACTGGGTACTGTCGCCGGATGCTCTGGACTGGGTACTGTCGCCGGACACTCTGTACTGCCGAGGCGCACTGTAGGCCTGGTGCGTGGTGCCGGAACTGGTGGTACCGGGCTGGGGACACGCACCTCAGGGCGAGTGCGAGGAGCAGGAACAGGGCATACTGGACCCTGGAGGCGCACTGGAGGCCTGGTGCGTGGTGCTGAAACTGGTGGTACCGGGCTGAGGACACGCACCTCAGGGCGAGTGCGGGGAGGAGGAACAGGACGTACTGGACCCTGGAGGCGCACTGGAGACCTGGTGCGTGGTACCGGAACTGGTGGTACCGGGCTGAGGACACGCACCTCAGGGCGAGTGCGGGGAGCAGGAACAGGACGTACTGGACTCTGGAGGCGCACTGGAGGTCTGGAGTGTAGAGCTGACACAACCCGTCCTGGCTGGATGTTTATTTTTGCCCTGCAAATGCAGGCGCTGGCACAGGACGTACTGGGCTGTGCAGACTCACCGGAGACACAGTACGCAAAGCCGGCGCAGGATATCCTGGTCCAAGGAGGTACACTGGAGACCAGGAGCGCTGGACCAGGAGCACCCTCCTTCCTGGCTGGATGCCCATTCTAGCCCGGCCAATGCAAGGAGCTGGAATAGAGCACACCGGGCTAGAATAGCGCACTGGAGACACCGTGCGCTCCACCGCATAACACGGTGCCTGACCAGTAACACGCTCCCCACAGTAAGCACAAGGAGTTGGCTCAGGTTTCCGACCTGACTCATGCAATCTCCTCGTGTGCCTCCCCCAAAAACAAATATTAGGGCTGCCTCTCAGGCTTTCGTGCCAGCCGTGTACCCTCATATCGTCGCCGTTCCTCCTGTGCTATCTCCACCTGCTTCCATGGCAGGGTCTTGTCCCCTGCCATTACCTTCTCCCAGGTCCAGGATGTCCTCCACTCCTCTTTCTCCCGGGTCCAAGATGTCCACTCCTCTTTAGCACGCTGCTTGGTCCTTTTTTGGTGGGTTGTTCTGTCACGGTCGTCATAATGAGGAGACCAAGGCGCAGCGTGGTAAGCGAACATAACTCTTCAATAAAAGAGAGAACACTGAACAGAACTAAACAAAACAACAAAACGAACCGTGAAGCAATATGGCTAGTGCAGAACAGGCAACTAAAAATAGAATAACAACCCACAAAATACAAAATACCCAAGGAATATGGTTGCCTAGAGATTGGTTCTCAATCAGAGGCAGCTGTTTATCGTTGTCTCTGATTGGGGACCATATTTAGGTAGCCATATTCTGGGTTAGTGAGAGTATGTGAGACAGAAAGGTGAAAATGGCCGAACTGTCCTTCCAGTTCTCTCTCTCAATCACTGGTCAGCTCTGAGCTTGACAGGCTGTTTAAACAATTCCACCATGTTCTCTGTGCAGCCCCATTGCACGTTCTTTAATGTCAACCTTATTGTGTTGGTGTCATGCAACCCAACAGATGTACAGGTTTGTGACTCAGTGAGGTCCTACAGTGAATGCGATTTACTCAGTTCTATTCTGAGTCTGTTTGATAGGTCAGCAGTCGCGTCTGGTTGGTCCCTGACGCTGTTCCAGGGACTGGGGATGTGTGGACAGAGCACTGCCAGCAAATAGGCAGCCGGACTGGGCATGGGGCCACCACGATCTGCCGCTGCCCTCCCCACAGCACCATAGGGCCTAGACTGAGCACGAGTCACACTGTTAAGGAGCTTATCGCTCTGAGACAATGGAGGACTGATTTACTGAGACAGTGAAACCATATATACTAATGGTCAAACATGACCACATGGGCAGAGAATGTTTAGGTCCAGGTGTCTTCGTCAAGTCAGTGACACATACACACACCCACACACAAATGCATGCATGAACACACACATATACGTACACATACATACACTTGCACACACATACATGCAAATGCATGCACGTACTCACACGTACACGTGCACAAACAACATGTAGAACACGAAAGGCTGATAAATGGCTGAAAGAAATTGATAATAATAACATTGTTCAAGCTGTTTTGTTAGACTTCAGTGCAGCTTTTGACATTATCAATCATAATCTGCTGCTGGAAAAACTCATGGGTTATAGCTTTGCATCCCTGCTGTATTGTGGATCGACAGTTATCTGTCTAACATAACACAGACAGTATTTTTTAATGGAAGCCTCTCCAACATAATCCAGGTAGAGTCCGGCATTCCCCAGGGTAGCTGTCTAGGCCCCTTACTTTTTTCAATCTTTACTAATGACCTGCCACTGGCACTGAGTAAAGCCTATGTGTCTATGTATGCTGATGACTCAACATTATACACTTAACTACCACACCAAGTGAAATCACTGCAACACTGAACAAAGAGCTGCAGTCAGTTTAAGAATGGGTGGGAAGTAATAAGATAGTCTTAAATATTTCAAAAACGAAATGCATTGTATTTGGGACAAGTCATTCACTAAAACCTAAACCTCAACTAAATATTGTAATGAATAATGTGGAAATTGAGCAAGTTGAAAAGACTAAACTGCTTGATGTAACCCTAGATTGTAAACTGTCATGGTAGTCAAACATATTGATTCAACAGCGGCTAAGATGTAATTTGCCCATGGCCCTCTTTGTGGTATGTCTGTAATAAATAAACATTTCAATCAACCAAAGTCCTAGAGGCCCTAGTTTTGTCGGACCTGGACGACTGCCCAGTCATATGGTCAAGTGCCACAAAGAGGGGCAAAGGCAAATTACAGTTGGCACAGAACAGAGCAGCATGGCTGGCCCTTAAATGTACATGTAGAGCTACATCAAAGACATGTATGTCAATCTCTCCTGGCTCAAAGTAGAGGATATATTGACTGCATCACTACTTGTCTTTGTGAGAGGTTTTGACATGTTGAAAGCACCGAGCTGTCTGTTCAAACGACTAGCACACAGCTCAGACGCCCGTGCATACCCTATACGACATGCCACCAGGGTCTCTTCACAGTCCAGAACAGACTCTGGAAAATGCACAGTACTACACAGAGCCATGACGACCTGTAGCTCAATTCCACATCAAGTAAATCATGGAAGCAGTAAAATCTGATCAATTGATTATACTACACCTTATCGAACAACTTCGGACTGTGAAGAGACACACACATACAGGCACACACACATGCATACGCACACACACGCTAGCACACACACTCTACACACTATGTATGGTGGTATTATAAATGTTGTGTAGATATGTAGTGGTGTAATAAAGTACTGTTTTATTGTTTTTACCTTCATTGGTTTGGACCCCAGGCAGCTGCCTTGGCAGCAGCTAAAGGGGATCCTCAATAAATAAAAATACAAATTCACACACACATCGCAGTGAAGAGGGGCTCCTGTTTCAATGTGGCAGCATGTAAAGTGGGAGCATTCCTCCTGTTCAGACGGGTGTCCTGACAATAATGATAATGTTTGCATCAGAAAGAAATGTGCTGTGCTGCTCACCTTAAGGCCAGACGCCATGCATTCACTCACTCTCTCTGTCTTTTCCCTTTGTTTCTGCCACTGTCAGGAGTGTGACAGTGCCCTCCGTCTGTCATGGCATGGAACTACACAACACTCACCCCTTCTCTCTCTGCACATAAGAACGGAAATAACTATGTTCATTTCAACCACAATTGGACCTGAAACATACAGCACAGAATATATATTCCAACAACTGGAGAATCATTTTTTTAAAGTGATAATTCAGTCCAGTCCAGTGGGCTGGCTGTGTCTGTGTGTCTGCTGCGTGGGTCTGTGTATCTGCCCCAAGGTGGGTGTATCTGTGTTTGGCTGTGCAAGAGGCGGATGCCCCCAGGGATCCAGGGCTTTCCCACGGTGATAGTCCTCCTCCTGGGTGTATATTTAACCATGGGATCACCTCTCTCATGGTTCTATTTATCTTTATCTCCCCCGTTTATCTCCCCCGCGGCATCCGTGGTAACTGGTACGGAGTGCAGGCCTATGTGTGGCTGTCTGGCCGATCACTAATCTACTCCCTTATCTGATGTTTTCTTTATCTCCCACTGAGGGCCAGAGCCACAGCAATAACCAACCCCTAAGTGGGACACCTTAATACCCCTTAAGTGTGTGTTGTCTCATCTCAAATCTCCTTCTCCTCTCCTGAGTGTGGCGGTAGGGAAGGAGAGGGAAGGAGAGGTGAGGGGGGTTTGGTTACGTTGGAATGCCAAGCGAGATCCGGCTGCTCTGGTTCTGGTCAGTCCACTCTACCATGACCGGAAAAACGAGCGATAAGAACATATGCATAAACATCTCTCTCCTCTCCCTCTCCCTCTCCCTCTCTCTCTTTCTCTCGTAATTTTCCATCCACTGACAAAGCCCTGGGTGGAGAGAGAGTACGATAGTGAGAGAGAGGGTGGGTGGGGAAGAGAAAGGGAGGAAGAGAGTGACTAAGGGAGGGGAGAGGGACGTCTTAGAGATTACATAATGCTGTGAGTCTGCAGTCTGTGTGCCGGATTGTTCGTTGTCTTGTCTAATTGCCCAGATTCACAGCACTTAACTAGTGCACTACATTCCTATGACAGAACAGAGACTAAACATAGACATAAACTGAGCGAGTACACAAGGAATATACAATGACCAAGCAATGTAAGTGAAGTCACCAGTCTGAGTGGATGTACAATAAGCAACAACTATACATCATTATACGAAGTTAGCCAGTCGTTCACCTCTCTTCACTCTATGACTGAGGTTCTCCACACCTCAGTGTCCAGGTTCTTGTGAGGTTGGAGAGGATAGAGTATTTGGAAGTGACACAACTCTGTCTTTGTGTGTGTAATCCAACTGGCCCAGAGTAACCCAAAGACAACTGGAGAGCATAAATCAATAGTTGTGACTGTGCTGCGTGCTAATGATGGGAATATATCTCAATACGGCTAAAAGGTTTAATGGCAAATATCTGATATCTGAACAACTGAAAATGCCATAATGTGATTTCTGATGGATGATCAAGTTGTCAATCTAACCAAACAGTCCTGATCACTGAACATTAGAACAAGGGTTCTACATGGAACCTAAAAATGTCCTACCTGGAACCAAAAAGGTTCTTCAAAGAGTTCCCCTGTGCTTATGGGGACAGCCAAATAACCCTTTTAGGTTCTAGATAGCACCTTTTTTCTAAGAGTGTACATCCCCTGAAGCTGTCGCGTTCACTTCACATAGTCGCTTGCCATTTGCTGGTGTTGACTAAAGCTTTTACTATCAAATAAAACAGCCCTTGATACACAGGATTCCATCTAACGGTGTGAGGTAAACGAAAAATGAAAAATAGCCAAGCAGGCCAGGTGGACTGTTCCCCGGCTCTGGTTTCATACAGGGAGGGAATGAATATGTCGGTGTTGAAAGAAACACACCATTTATATGTTGAGAGGCTGTCAAACCCTGTCTGATGCTCTTAACCTCTCCCAGATGTCAGAGAAGAGGGGGAGATGAGTGGAGGGGGAGAGAGAGGAGTGCGGAGAGGGAGGGCGAGGGTGGAGAGAGGGAGTGGGGAACAGGAGTGGAGGCGAGAGTGGGGAGAGGGAGATGGGTGAGAGATATCTGGGTAACTCCGAAGCCCCTGGGAGAGGAAAGCAGAGTAGGTGGGCTTTCCTTGGAAGAGGGGTTGTAGGGTGACATGCTCCCAGGTGTGTAGGCGTGTTTGGATCCTAAGAGTTAACTACATCCCAGGGAGATATCAGAGGTACCCATGAGCCCAGAGGCTCCAGAGAGCCTCACAGGACCAACATTGATAGAGAAAAAAGTCCTATAGCTCCATTGGGGTCCTTTCACCCACAACTTAAAGAGGACACGACACAGCGAAAGTGACAGGAAGCCAATGCGACAGGAAGAAGTAATCAGGGGTAACAGATCTGTTTTTGCTATAAAATAAAATAAACTATGCACAGCTGCTCAGAACCTAAAGATGGAGGGATGGAGTGAGAGGGTCAGTGAAGGAGCAGGAACAAGAAAGACAGAAACAGAGGGGCAAGGGCATCTGCTGACTGTTGCAGATGTCACCAAACAAACACAGGAAGAACCAAGTGACCCATAATCATGTAGGACACACACACACATCTGGAAGAGGAAGAGTTTGAGTGGCCCTGGGGATTGTTGAGGTCCACCAACGTTGACGTCCCAGGAACCCGCAGAGAGCAATGTGGTCTGCTAATCAGGGCATCGTTTCAGTTAGCTCTATTTTCCTTACAGGCCTCTGCTGGAATGTAATTTAGGGATTAGTTGAAAGCTTTGTGTCTTTCATAGAGCACATAATGAACACATAGTATGGGACAATCGTTACAGTATGAGGTCCCTAAATGTAAGACTATGGATATTAGATATATCATCATAAACTATATAATAATTCCATAATTCTATTGTAGTGACCCTTAGGTAAAATAGTTACAATCTCCCCCAAGTGGGTAATTGGAGCATTGGTTAGCGAGTTTGCCTATGGGCTGGGAGACCCACATGGTGTGTTGCACTGTCACCGTCCGCTACAATCTATATAACATATTCTCATTCACATAAGATGTTCGTTTAGATCACTCTGGTGCTTTAGACCATCTCCAGTGTTGTGGACATCCATCAAGCCTAACACCTGTGATACGTGTCTATCATCATGTAACCTCCCTGCACTCCTGTCCTATTTCCCTGTACTAACAGTAAGTACAAAATACAGTCAGACAAGCTAAGCATGCAGGATAAATAAGCATGTTTTTTTTTTATAAAACGTTAATTTCTAAGCTCTGCTGGGATTGTTGTCCAATATGTGGTTCAAAATCGTTAATTCTGTCATTTTTCGTTTGGTACAGTTTAAGAAAGCAAAAACAATATAAATTGAAGCACCAGGAAATCAATATTTCACTCAAGGGGGATTTTTCTGTCTGTGCAGCTGCCAAACCAAACGTTGTTTGTCAGAACTGAACACCAATGAAAAAAGACTGATGGAGACTGATGTGTTTTCTTTCCATGGTAAAACAGAGAGTGAAAGAGAGCTGGGCCATTCATTAAACTTGTGCTTTTGAAAATCTGCATCATACTGAATCAAGCTGAACTAATTAAATACTGCTCTGTATCTATGACATCAAATCAAAGTGCATTGGTCTCATACAAGTTGTTGTGTTTCTAGCTCCGACAGTGCAGTAATATCTAACAAATAATATCGAATAATTTCACAACAAATACCTAATACACACAAATCTAAGTAAAGGAATGGAATTAAGAATATATAAATATATGGACGAGCAATGTCAGAGTGGCATAGACTGAGATACAGTATAATAGTATAGAATAGAGTATATACATATGAGATAGAAGCTGTTTTTCAGTCTCTCGGTCCCGGCTTTGATGCAGCTGTACTAACCTCGCCTTCTGGATGATAGGCCAGAAGCTAGGATGTGCATATAATTGGTAGATTTGGATAGAAAACACTCTAAAGTTTCTAGAACTGTTCAAATTATGTCTGTGAGTATAACAGAACTGATATGGCAGGTGAAACCCCGAGAACAAACCATCCCGCCCAAAAAAGATTTCAGCCTACCACTGTTTTCAATGGCTGTCACTATTATTATAAGGCGAAATCTTCCCAGATTGCAGTCCCTAGGGCTTCCACTAGATGTCAACAGTCTTTAGAAAGAGTTTCATGCTAGTTTTTGGAAAAATGAGCCAGAAATTGTAGTTTTTCTAGGTGGCTCCCATTTGGGCTGCAGTGTTTCCAAGTGCTTGGAAGAGAGCTCACTCTTCGGTATTTTTCTCCGGTAAAGACAATAACAATTCTCCATCTTAAATTCTATCGTTTATTAACGTATTAGGGTACCTAAGGTTTGATTATAAACCTTGTTTGACTTGTTTGGAAAAGTTTATTTGTAACGTTTGGGATTCATTTTGTATGTATTTTGATGGAGGGAAACTGGGTGGATTATTGACTGAAGCGCGCCAGCTAAACTGAGTTTTTATGGATATAAAGAAGGACATTATCGAACAAAAGAACCATTTGTGATGTATCTGGGACCTTTTGGAGTGCCAACAGAAGATCATCAAAGGTAACGCATTTATTATATCGCTATTTCTGACTTTCGTAGCGCACCTGCGCACGCGTGGCGCACCTTGAAATATGTTTTTCATGCTTTTGTATGCGGGGCACTGTCCTGAGATAATCGCATGGTGTGAAATCTATGAAACCTTTTTGAAATCTGACACAGCGGCTGGATTAAAACTTCTTCTCAATAGGGGGTGCTATTTGCACTTTGTAATAATTTCGTTTCCAAATTAAACTGCCTCGTACTCAATTCTTGCTCGTACAATATGCATATTATTATTACTATTGGATAGAAAACACTCTCTAGTTTCTAAAACCGTTTGAATTATATCTGTGAGTGAAACAGAACTCGAGTTAGAGCATTTTTCCTATGAGGATGTGAGAATGCATAAATCTTCTTGCTGTTCTGAGATCTGTTTATAAATCTGCCTGTCTTCTATTGGTTGAGATGCACTGCATACGTCTTCCCCTGGGTGTCAGCGAATAGTGAGAGTTGAAATGGGGTTGCTAGGCAGAACTGAAAGCTTATAAAACACCTCGGAACAAAGTGTCCGGCCATTTTTCACTTCGCTCTGACGCATTGAGGACATCTGGCTGTGGCTCTAGAACGCTCCGGTTATAGGCCTTTAGATATATCCGGTCATGTTTTTATTCGTTATAGGTGTTAAAGACATCATAAGGTAGTTAATTTAAACCGACTTATAGCAGTTTATATCAGTTTATTGCGATTTTCTGGAATTTCTTAGTCACGCGCTTTCACGAGTTGGACACCTCTCCTGCACATAGCTAGCGTTAGCTGCTATTTCTACAGGAGAAGAGGACATCTTTCAACCAAAAGACGATTGTTCTGGAGAAAGGACACCTTGCCCAAGATTCTGATGGAAGCTCGTCAAATAGTAAGAAATCTTTATGCTGTTAATTCGTATTTATGTTGACAAATGTTAAACAATAAATACGTCATGAATTTCGGTGCGGTCTCGCTTTAGCGCACGCTGTATGCGCAGTAACGTTAATTTTAAAAATCTAACACAGCGGTTGCATTAAGAACTAATTTATCTTTCATTTGCTGTCCAACCTGTATTTTTTAGTCAAGTTTATGATTATTTATCGATTAGAATAGGTGCCTCTCCCAAGATTTCTCCCGACATTTTCTTGGCAGCTTGGCTACTTTTCTCATTGTATAACCACGATTTGTGCCGCTAAATATGCACATTTTCGAACAAACTCTATATGCATTGTGTAATATGATGTTATAGGACTGTCATCTGAAGAATTCTGAGCAGGTCAGTGAAAAAATTAATATATTTTGGTGGTGTATACATTATCGCTATTTTTGGCTTGAATCAATGCTGTTGTGTGTTTGCTATTGTGGTAAGCTAATATAACGCTATATTGTGTTTTCGCTGTAAAACACTTAGAAAATCTGAAATATTGGCTGGATTCACAAGATCTGTGTCTTTCATTTGCTGTACGCTGTGTATTTTTCATAAATGTTTTATGACGAGTATTTAGGTAATACACGATGGTCTCTGTAGTTATTCTAGTTGCTTTGGTGAGAGTTGTGATGGTGGCTGCAATGGTAAACTATGATTTATACCTGAAATATGCACATTTTTCTAACAAAACATATGCTATACAATAAATATGTTATCAGACTGTCATCTGATGAAGTTGTTTCTTGGTTAGTGGCTATTTATATCTTTATTTGGTCGAATTTGTGATAGCTACTGATGCAGTAAAAAAATGGTGGAGTAAAAAAAGTGGTGTCTTTTGCTAACGTGGTTAGCTAATAGATTTACATATTGTGTCTTCCCTGTAAAACATTTTAAAAATCAGAAATGATGGCTGGATTCACAAGATGTGTATCTTTCATCTGGTGTCTTGGACTTGTGATTTAATGATATTTAGATGCTAGTATTTACTTGTGACGCTATGCTAGGCTATGCTAGTCAGCTTTTTTACTGATGGGGGTGCTCCCGGATCCGGGTTTGGGAGGAATTAGAGGTTAACAAGAAGTTTAGCTTTATTTTGATGTTTTACACTTGTGATTTTATGAAAGTTAAATATTTATAATTCTGTAGTTTGAATTTCACGCTCTGCAATTTCACCGGATGTTGGCCAGGCTACCGTCCCACCTGCCCATAAGAAGTTAAATTTGGGTCATAAGGGCTGTTTAGAAAGGGTTAAAACTTCTTATGGCTGAATGGGCAGTATTGAGTAGCTTGGATGAAAGGTGCCCATATCAAAAGGCCTGCTCCTCAGGCATAGTTCCTAATATTTGCATATTATTAGTAGTATTGGATAGAAAACACTCTAAAGTTTCTAAAACTGTTTGAATTATGTCTGTGAGATTAACAGAACTCATATTGGCAGGCAAAATCCTGAGTTGAAATCAAAACAGTAAGTCAGAAATCTGAGCCTGTGTGTATTCACCAGAGTCCCTAAAGAAATCCACTTGAGCTATTAATGATGTTGCACTGCCAAGGGGTTCCACTAGATGTCAACCATCAATATACATTTCAATGAGACTTCTATGATGTTGTGGGAGAGAATGAGAGCAGAATCAGTCAGGTGTCCATCAAGCAGCCATTTCCTGATCATGCTTTTTCTTCATGGAAGCCACTGACGTTCCATTGCTCACGAAGAGAACAAAGAATACTCCGGTTGGAACTTTATTGAAGCTATATGTTAAAAACATCCTAATGATTGATTCAGTACTTAGTTTGAAATGTTTCTTCGACCGGTAATATCACATTTGGGAGTTTTTGTCCGATATAACGCTGACCAAAATTAGCGTTTGGATATGTAAACCAGACGCGCTAACAAAAGAAGGTATTTGGACATAAATAACGGATTTTTTCGAACAAAACAAACATTTATTGTGGACCTGGGATTCCTGGTGTGCTTTCTGATGTAGATCATCAAAGGTAATGGAATATTTATCATGTTTTTTTGTGTTTATGGTGACGCCATCTTTGCAGCTGTGGTATGCTATTTTTGAGCGCCGTCTCAGATTATAGCGTGCATTTCTTTTTCCGTAAAGTTTTTTTGAAATCTGACATAGCGGTTGCATTAAGGAGAGGTATATCTATAATTCAATGTGTATAACTTGTATTATCATCTATATTTATGATGAGTATTTCTGTTGAAACGGTGGGCTATGCAAAGTCACTTGATGTTTTTGCATTTAGTGAATCTAGTCGCCTCAATGTAAACTCAGATTTTTTTATATAAATATGAATGTAATCAAACAAAACATGCATGTATTGTGTAACATGAAGTCCTATGAGTGTCATCTGATGAAAATAATCGAAGGTTAGTGATTAATTTTATCTCTATTCTGGTTTTTGTGAAGCTATCTTTAGCTGGAAAAAATGGCTGTGATTATTGTGGTTTTGTGGTGACCTAACATAATCGTTAGTAGTGCTTTCGCTGAAAAGCCTATTTGAAATCGGACACTTTGGTGGGATTAACAACAAGATTACCTTTAAAATGATATAAGACACATGAATGTCTGAGGAATTTTTATTATGAGATTTCTGTTGTTTTGAATTTGGCGCCCTGCACTTGGACTGGCTGTTGTCATATCGGTCCGGTTACCGGGACTGCAGCCATAAGAAGTTAAAAAGGTCTTATCTTTCTAAAACTTCAAATGTGTGATTAGGCATCCCTCATGAGCCGGTACATATTAGAAAACCATGTTTTTATCTAGGGGGTTTTGGAAGACTTACAAGTTCCATCTAGGTAGTGCAAAGTATCCATGTTTAGTCTAAATGTAAGATATTTCCAGATTATGGTTGGGGGGCATATAAAGAGCCACATATGTGAAGAGCAGCTGTCTCTGACGTTTTTGGGGTAAGATATTGACACAAGGCCCAAAATGAAGCCTGACCTAAATTTCAGGTGCTTTTGGGTGACAGCGGCAGAACCGTTAAGGCTAGAAGCACAATTCAACCACAGAAATGTTCCGAAGGTCCTCCCTATCTGTGCAAGCCTAACATTGATATTGTGGAATTAACCCGTAACAGTGAAAACATGGTGTTTTCTTCTAACAGTTTACGTTGACATGTCTCCCCACAGGAATTCATTGCCTGCTCCCCTAACTTCAATCTGATGCCTTTTGTAGGTTATGATTGCCGTATCAAACTATCTTCAATGACAATTCATCAGGCCACTATGAGGATTACTTGTGTTGATTTCAAGCTTCCTGGAGCAAACGGAAGTGGTTAAATTGACCCTAAAAGTGGTTTTAATTTCACAACCTACAGTTAGTGAAAAACAATGTATTCAACCCTTTGTAAATCACTCAGTTCTTAACGTTAAGACTTGAAACTCAGGAATATGTAAAAGCCTGCCCCAATGAGGATATGTGTTTACTTTCAGCTTCCTGTGACAACCAGAAGGACCTTAAATTGGAGTCATAGGGGCTGTTTCGAAAGGGTTAAAAAGGTCATATCTTTCTAAAACTTCTAATGTGTGATAAGGCAACCCTCATGAGCCGGTAC
Source organism: Salvelinus namaycush (assembly GCF_016432855.1). Taxonomy (NCBI): domain Eukaryota; kingdom Metazoa; phylum Chordata; class Actinopteri; order Salmoniformes; family Salmonidae; genus Salvelinus; species Salvelinus namaycush. The sequence continues at coordinate 2,947,937 of NC_052343.1, read as the reverse complement.
ATATTAGAAAACCATGTTTTTATCTGTTTTCTTTGCCCTTTTTGGAAGACTTACAAGTTCCATCTAGGTAGTGCTAAGTATCCATGTGTAGTCTGAATTTAATATATTTCCAGATTATGGTTGGGGGGCATATAAAGAGCCACATATGCGAAGAGCAGCTGTCTCTGACAATTTTTGGGTAAGATATTGACATCCAGAAGGGTCATAGCACAAGGTCCAAAATGAAGCCTGACCTAAATTTGAGGTGCTTTTGGGTGACAGCGGCAGAACCGTTAAGGCTAGAAGCACAATTCAACTACAGAAACGTTCATAAAGTCCTCCCTATCTGTGCAAGCCTAACGTTGGCCGTGTGGAATGAACCCTTAACAGTGAAAACATGGTGTTTTCTTCTAACTGTTTATATATATATTTTATTTATTTCACCTTTATTTAACCAGGTAGGCTAGTTGAGAACAAGTTCTCATTTACAACTGTGACCTGGCCAAGATAAAGCAAAGCAGTGCGACACAAACAACAACACAGAGTTACACATGGATTAAACAAGCGTACAGTCAATAACACAATAGAAAAAAAAGAAAGTCTATGTGCTGTGTGTGCAAATGGCGTGAGGAGATAGGCAATAAATAGGTCATAGTAGCGAAGTAATTACAATTTAGCAGATTAACACTGGAGTGATAAAAGAGCAGATGATGATGTACAAGTAGAGATACTGGTGTGCAAAAGAGCAGAAAAGTAAATAAAAACAATATGGGGATGAGGCAGGCAGATTGGGTGGGGTATTTACAGATGGACTATGTACAGCTGCAGCGATCAGTTAGCTGCTCAGATAGCTGATGTTTAAAGTTAGTGAGGGAAATATAAGTATCCAGCTTCAGCGATTTTTACAATTCGTTCCAGTCACTGGCAGCAGAGAACTGGAAGGAAAGGCAGCCAAAGGAGGTGTTGGCTTTGGGAATGACCAGTGAGATATACCTGCTGGAGCACGTGCTACGGGTGGGTGTTGTTATCGTGACCAGTGAACTGTGATTAGGCGGAGCTTTACCTAGCATAGACTGATAGATGACCTGGAGCCAGTGGGTCTGGCGACGAATATGTAGCGAGGGCCAGCCGAATAGAGCGTACAGGTCGCAGTGATGGGTGGAATAAGGGGCTTTGGTAACAAAACGGATTACACTGTGATAGACTGCATCCAGTTTGCTGAGTAGAGTACTGGAAGCTATTTTGTAGATGACATCGCCGAAGTCGAGGATCGGTAGGATAGTCAGTTTTACTAGGGTAAGTTTGGCGGCGTGAGTGAAGGAGGCTTTGTTGCGAAATAGAAAGCCGATTCTAGATTTGATTTACAGTCTAGCCAGACACCTAGGTATTTGTAGTTTGCATTGACATCTCTCAACACAGGAATACATTGCCTGCTCCCCTAACTTCAACCTGATGCCTTTAGTGGGTTATGATTGCCATTGTAATTTGGGGTAAGATATTGACATCCAGAAAGGTCATAGCACAAGGCCCAAAATGAAGCCTGACCTCTAGTGGTGAAGATCCGAAAGTAATTTAAAGAAATAATGTTTAATTTTTTTATTCTATTTGAAAACAAAACGTGTTTCTATTTGGTGTAACTACGGGCACACTTATGATAATCTTACCAATCTCAATTGACTGGATAATTGTCTCATCCAATTTAATAAGTTAAATTGTTGAATATACCTTTTCAGGTTCTTCCAATTAAATGTGATATTTTTAAAGTTTTCCATATTAACCTAGATGATACAACGCTCTCAGCTTAATTCAAGTTTAATTCCCAAATAGCCTATACAGGTTTGATTTATCATTAACATTGATTAAATCAGTCAAATTTGCTTTTGCAAAGCTCATTCCGGACTACCCAGTTATGTATGAAGTACCTACTCCAGCGGAAATCCCATGTGACTTCGGCCTGAGGGACATGTGAACCTGGTGATGAATGTACCCTAACATTTAAACTACTGTTCACACGTATGATAATCCAGACAATCTCAATTGATTGGATATCATAGTCTCGTTTACTTTAATAAGTTAAATTGTCGAACATACCTTTTCAGGTCCTTCCAATTAAATGAGATATTTTGAACTTTTCCATATTATCCCAGATGAACCAAACCTCTCAGGTGAATTAAAGTTTAATTCCCAGATAGCCTATCATTATCATTGATTAATCAATATGTTTTTGGAAAATCCATTCACGTCCAACTCCCACATTACTGATACAGTACTGATAGTTCATTAACGTCTATAAATAAATTAAAATCATCTTTGCAGCTTCCAACGAATTCCAAACCCAAACTTTGAACTAAAAAAGGAACATTTCTTCTCTAAATTTTTCAAATAATGTGCAAGCTATCAGAGGAGGTGGTCACCACTCCACCCCTCCACCCACCACTCCACCTCTTCACCCATAAAAGGATTGATCTCTGACCTCAGCAGCGATACCAACCCTAACTATGCCATGAGCGGAAAAACAGCAGAAATTGTGAACGCTCTTCAAAAACAACCATCGAACACAGGCTTTGTAACGGTTCTCTCCACTTTAGCCCTTATGTATCGCCATCAAAGATTGGCATCGGTCCAATACCGCAGTGCACAGCTGAAGCACGTGCAAGACATGGCTGACATGAAGGGACAGGTGGAGAGAACCGAGAAACTAACAAAAGCAGGAAATGAAAACATTCTGCTAACCGAGGAACTGCGTTTGAAATCTGAACAATTAAAAGTAATGGCAAATACTTATGACGATGAATGAGCACAAACTCTTCAACAAAATTGTCTCCAGGAACAACTCGATTTAGCCAAAACTAAATACGGTGTAGTCCACTCCAAACTAGATAAATCTGTTGAGTTATCTACGAACAGGAGCGTGCAATTTGATAACATGTGTAACGGGGTGAGTGACTGGGGGTGAGTGAGAGCAGAGATGGGTGATAACAGGAGAACTTTAATTTACACCCTGGCCCAAAGGCACAGGCGAGGCAGCACAAAGCACAACCATGGTAACATGAACCGGATTAAACAAAACAAACAAACCTAGGTTTGAATCAAACCTAGCGCAAGCCAGCCTGTAGCGTAACACCCTACACAAAGAACAATTCCACACACGGACATGGGGAAACAGAGGGTTATATACATTTAGTTTAATGAGGGAATGTGAACCAGGTGTACGGGAAAACAAGACAAAACAAATGGAAAATGAAAGGTGGAGCGGCGATGGCTAGAAGACCGGTGACGTCGACCGCCGAACACCGCCCAAACAAGGAGAGGGACCGACTTCGGCGGAAGTCGTGACAACATGCAGGCAGTTTTGTTGACCGTTACTCAAAGTAACAATGTTCAAGTAACTCCAAAAAAGTAACAAGTAACTCCAAATGCTGCAGACCAAAGACGATCCGTTAATGAACACAATGACTAAGTTGGATGACAAATCAGCAGAACTCATTGAAGTCGCTGACCAAATGAATGATGAGAGAACTCAGGTGATGAAGATGGAAATATTGATTTCTAAGCAAGCGGAGGAAATCTCATCACTGAATATCTCGCTCCGTACTCAAAACCTCTATCTGCAAACAATGACAGATAAATTTGAGACCGAAAGGAGCAAGTGCGACACTCACGTGTCCAAAATCTGTACTCTAAGCGTTCAAGTGGCCTCTGCAATGCAGCAGAATACCACCCTTAGTTATAATCTGGTGGAATTCCAGAATGGTCACGTGCTGCAGTGTGACTACCCAGCCAAGCAACCGGAGCACGGTACTCAAAGGAGTAAAGACAAAGCATGTTTCAGACTTTGCCTCCCTCATGTGTCCCTCAGTCTTCTCCTCTTGGCCATTCGACAATGAGTAATGTTGCGCCTCTTTGCCAACTCCTCTTGGCCTTTCGGCCCCAATTTCCCCACAGGATGAAGCCAACCCTCTCCGCCCGCTTGGCGCGGAACACCTTGACAAACTTCCCCACCTTTGACCCCATTCCAGGTCAGCCAAATGATACTGAGACGTTCCTAGCTGACATAGAGGACGCATTGGATGGCTACCCGAGCACTACAGGTTCTGACAGGCTTTACCTGTTGAAGCGAACGTCAAATAGACACGTGACAAGGTTAACTCGTCTACAACAGCAACACGTGCTAAACGACTACGCTAAACCTGCCACAGCTTTGAAATTAGAATTCAGTGGTTCTGCGACTCGCAAACACAATAGCTCACTGGCTAACACTGTCACACAAGCTTGTAATGAATACCCACAAGCTTACTATCATAGGCTTCGTTCAGCTTACTTTGGCCTACTCACTGAAACAGGAATGGAATAGATGTTACCATTTGTCACGCCCTGACCTTAGAGAGCCTTTTTTATTCTCTATTTGGTTAGGTCAGGGTGTGATTTGGGTGGGCATTCTAGTTTTTCTATTTCTTTGTGGGCCGGGTATGGTTCCCAATCAGAGGCAGCTGTCTATTGTTGTCTCTGATTGGGGATCATACTTAGGCAGCTTTTTCCACCTTTAGTTTGTGGGATCTTGTTTTTGTGTAGTGCCTGTGAGCACTCCAGACGTCACGTTTCGTTTGCTGTTTATTGTTTTGTTGGTGAGTTTCATTTAAATAAACATGTGGAACTCTATGTACGCTGCGCCTTGGTCCGCTCATTTAGATGATCGTGACACCATTCAAACAAATGTTTCTGTCGAACATGTATTCCACCTTCATTACCTACTTGGGCCCTACAGCCTATGTTGGCTTGCCTACATAACAACTCAGAGAGCTTGCAAGCACAGCTTTTGAGGCATCAAAAGCTCACAACGCTAAGAGCCCTGGCCACTCGGTTTTGAAGTTTGACCAGGAGCACTCACTCCAGTTAGAGGGTGCATTATCAGGTGTTGGAGCGTTGAGAGATGACGCACAACAGCGGTTTCTACCACGAATCCAATGACCACCGCGGTCGAAATAAATGTAAATTAAGTCGCCATCGAAACAACTACCGCTACAATCGACCTGTTCACTACGTTCCTGCACCCAACCCACAAAAAGTGTCAGAGGACAAGGGTAACAAAGAGTTAAAGGATGATCAAAACGTAAACTGTTCTCTAGAAGTTAAACTACGTGAAGAACTAAAGCGAGAAAAATTGGAGAAAAGGGTCAAATATAAGTCACAAGGCCTAGACGGGGAATTGCCGGACACCAGGTCCGCAGGAATTAACACCCTTAGCAAGGACGTTAAAAATCAAATTTCACTCGAGACACTATCCAGGGCCCGCTTGATCAAGAACCAACCCACAGGCTTTGTCTATATACTCTGAAACAAAGGTTGCGAAGTAAAAGGTCAAAAACGTTGTTAAAGTCCACTCAAAATCTGAAAAGTCGATCTGCTTTCACCATGAACAAAAATGGCACATCACGTCGTTGCGAACGACCACTCCATTTTGTGTGGAATATGTCCACTAAACACGACTCTAAACGGCCATACCTGGAAACACTCCTGGAGGACTGCTTAACTTGTCATGCGCTAATTGATTCGGGCGCAACAATATCGCTCATCACTCAAACATTGTTCAATGATCTCAAACGGGCTTTGAAGCCAACTAGACGTTGGTCAAAAGTGGAATGATGCGACACTACACTTCGAGGTTTCACTCAGACTACAGTGGTTCCTCCTTTAAAAGTTGCGAGCTTACACCGCGGGACTTAGAGGTACCCAGCATCACGGCTTCATTGCTCCATACCACCGCAAGGGGGAGTTAGAGCACTCATTATGCATTTGGGTCCCAAGGTTTTCAATCATATTGAGTGGTTCCAATGACGAATTTGAAGCGAGCCACCCATCCCTGGTGACTTTCTTCAGCAAAGATGGTTGTCAAAACATTATGGTGGAAGCAAATGTAAGTAATTATAACGTTATAACGAGTCAAGCAAAAAATGTACAATTGAGAGGAATATGTTAGTTAATGTATGGACAAACAAGTGCATATTTTTCTGTCATAAAGTTAATTTACAAAAATCGCTATTTAGCAAGTTAGCCTATTAGATAACATTAGCCAGCTAGCTAGCTAGTGTTATGACATGAGTTTGAAATTGTAATTCGTGTTGTTTAATGTTTTAGGGACTCCTGAGAAAACCAGCAAACCAGGCTGTTGTCTTGTGAAACAGTGGATGTAGAGAATCTAGCTAGCTAATGCACTTACTGCAAATTGAATGTACAATTGTGTAACTTGCCTTGCTTATATTTGCCATGCAATGCAGCTGAAGTTACATACCTAGCTAACAATTTATTTGCTTATTGTGTAGTGGAGGATAAAAATAACTGTAGGCCTATGGATGTGTAGCTAGCTACAGTATGTAGCCGATCCGTGTATGGACAAAATTTGGTATGAATATTAGTTCAGAACCTACCGTAATTGCTGGACTATTAAGCGCACCTGAATATAAGCCGTACCCACTGAATTTTTTACAAATATGTATTTTGTACATAAATAAACCGCACATGTCTATAAGCCGCAAGTGCCTACCGGTACATTGAAACAAATGAACTTTACACAGCCTTTAAACGAAACACGGCTTGTAACAAAAATAAATAGGCTTTTAAACGAAACACGGCTTGTAACAAAAATAAATAGGCTTTTAAACGAAACACGGCTTGTAACAAAAATAAATAGGCTTTAACGAAACACGGCTTGTAACAAAAATAAAAAATAAATAGCAGTAAACAGTAGCCTACCAAGAAAGTCAAACTTCATTGCAGTGGCGATTGTTTTGGCTTTCAGTCGGATCTGCACAGTTCCAACGTCTTATCATCGACTCATTAAGGCCAAGCTCCCGTGCAGCAGCTCTATTTCCTTTTCCAACAGCCAGATCGATCGCCTTCAACTTGAAAGCTGCATCATATGCATTTCTCCGTGTCTTTGCCATGATGAGGGTGACAAAATGACTACCGTAATCAGAATGATGGCAAGTTTGAGCGCGCTCGATTTACGTCACATTATGTGACGGTGCTCAGATTTTTGGCGGCATGAATCTTGTGAAAAAAAAAAAATACATAAATTAGCCGCGTCATTGTATAAACCGCGAGGTTCATAGCGTGGGAAAAAAGTAACGGCTTATAGTCCGGAAATTACGGTATCTATGAACCTCAGCTATCATAGTTGTTGTATCGACTTGAAGTCTAAATGGCATTAATGAAGCCTATGGATTGAGTAGAATATAATATATTTATTTTGCCATGGATGCAAGTCCTATATACATGAACTGTAGTTATTATCACGCATGAGATCCCCACATTGTAGTCTGTACATTGAATATATTCACTGATCATGTACTCTTCCTTGGCAAATAAAGGTGCGGTTCAGGTATGAATCTCTGTGAGACATTCTTTTTCATTCATATCCAATACCAGGTGTATCAAACTCCATTCTTTGAATGATGCTGTGTCTGCATGTATGTATTACAATTGTACACTTCAACAGTGTTTACCACTCCTGCTCCTGGGACATCAATGATTACACATTGTAACTATGCAATAGACTAGAAACATAATTTAAGTAAAGGCTGATTTGTAATTCATATATACAGAAAACAAACAGTACACTACACTTCCTATGCATATCTAACTCCTTCATCTGCCTTAATCTGAGGACACAGGATAGGTGTAGTATTCCAAAGAGATACTTCTTTCAAGCAGTGGGGAATGTGAAACGCTTTATTGAAAGTTCATTATCCAGGTGTTATAAATACATAATACATGCATTATACATATTATAATTGTAATATTATATTATAAATACAAGTTCAATCTGTACTTCAATGCACATATTGTCACGGCCGTTAACAGAAGAGGACCAAGGTGCAGCGTGGTGAGTGTACATTTTCTTTATTTAAACAAAATGATGCCGAACAAAACAATAAACACTACAAAAACAAACCGTGAAGCTCAAAGGCAAATTGCCCTAAATAAAGTCAACTTCCCACAAAGACAGGTGGGAAAAAAGGGGTACCTAAGTATGGTTCTCAATCAGAGACAACGATAGATAGCTGCCTCTGATTGAGAACCACACCCGGCCAAACACAAAGAAATACACAACATAGAACATAGAATACCCACCCCAACTCACACAATGACCAAACAAAAATAGAGACATAAAAAGGATCTCTAAGGTTAGGGCGTGACACATATGCTGTGCATTCTAAAAAAAGAGGAGGTTTGGAGATAGGTGTAGAAGACAGAAAAGGAAAGAGGTAAAACAGAGGAGCAGGGAAGACAGCATATGATTAATGAATTACAGTGCTACCCCAATATTCTTTCAGTTCATCACAATTACACAGTGTCTCAGCGGTGTCTCCTAACCAGCCTTGGGCTCCCAGTCGGCCCGAAGGTTATCTTTTAAGAGCAGGTGAGGTGGCGATGATGGGACTGGCTTCCTTTCTTACATCAAAACATACCTGCAGACGAGAGACAGGTGGATAGAGAGAGAGCATGATTAAGCTTTGTTTTTTTATTCTAAAATGGTCAGTCATCATAATCATCAGGATGTGAAATGCAAAACTGAACTTGGATCATTAACTCTGGGACTACTACATCTCTATCTGTATTTCAATGTAAAGCATCTCTTTTAATAATACTAATAATACTGTATAATATAAGTATAATATCCCTTATAACAAATAATGATAATATTGGATAGATAGATACATGTGCATGCGTAGAATGTGACAATAGCAGGATCATATCAAGGATAGCGTCACAGGTGAATACATAAATACCACTTGAAGCTTGATGGTGACTTGATCATTTGAATCAGCTGTGTAGTGCTAAGGCAAAAACAAAAATGTGCATCCCTTTGAGTCCCCAGGACCAGGACTGAGAACTACTGCTTTTCATTGGGACTTCTTAATCTGCACACAGGCTTTCACAGCTCTCTGTGTCCGAGGACAGAAAACCTCATAAGAAATACACTACACAAAAGTACCTGCTCTATCCAGAATAGCCTACTCTCTCACTTTGACAGCTGGGCCTGCTATCCTTTCACCCTCATCCAAAAAATAAACATTTCTGCCATTATCAAGAGTGGCACTGGGGCTAAAATAATATCCTAAACAGTGTGGGAGGACTGCACCTAAAAAGGCTGGAGACTCATAACTCATCGAAGAGCATGCATGATTATGTCCAGACCAAAAGATGAGGAGTCAGTGGTAGGGTTCAGTTGACGTTGCAGCACAGCAAGATTCTCAGTAGACAGGGGGCTTGGGGTGTCAGGAACAATGACCCCATTGTCAGTGTTTCCAGAATCCAGATTATCCTCCTGATAAAGCAAGTCCTCCACCTGCTGAATCTGGAGTGCTCAAAAGAAAGAAATCTGTATTAGTGATGATACATTTAAAGGAAGATCTGTCAAGACACTCACATCACACAGACACATGCCTCTGCATAGTCTGGATCAGACACAGGTGTTTGGAACATTCCGATATATCACAGCTGGTGCGGTGTCAGGTTGCCTCTGTACTTAAAGGGTGATTATTACAACTCTCTGCGAAATGCTGCAGATCTTCCCGCAGACGAGGTAGGGACACATATCCCACACAGAAGAGGTGGATAGAATTTGACAGGTCAAGGTAGCCTTCTTCCTCCAAACTGTGCAGCAAGTTGTAGTACTGACATGTTACAGCACTCCAAACATCTCTCCATAACAGAGAGAAAGAAAAGGTTTTGTGGGGGGGGGGGGGACCTAATCTCTGTGGACCTGTGGTCTTCCTCCATGAATAGTGAACACTGGGGTGGGTCCGAGGTTATAGAAATGCACGTTGTGTGTGCCTCTGTGAGTAGTTACTGACTGTATGTGACGCAGACACCTATTTGAGTGTACCTGAAACATTTAAATATAGAGGGCTGTGTTTCTCACCACTTGGTTATTGCAAGGCTCTCCCCCAGGGAAATCATGACTTGGCAGCAACAGGGGCTTGATAGTCCAGTGAAAATGGCTGAGTGTTTATGTGGTGTAAATCTTAAAATTAGCAGCTGACATCTTAAGGGTTTTTAAATTAATGCATGTGAGACAGGTTCCATGTACAACAAGACAGGCAGAGAGGAAGAGAGAAAAAGAACACAGAATAGTTTAATTACCTCTGGTTATGGACAGGCAATGAAGCTTCCACGGCCTGTTCCTCAGACAATGAGCATAGATCTGGCAATATCTACATTTCAACCCCGTGATCAGCTCGCACTCTGAAAGTAAAGACAATAGCTTATTTTTTGTAGATATGTAAACAATAACTGAGATATGACCGTACAATCTAAAGCAGCAGATGTCATTTTCAGGCTACGTCAATACAGCACAGAAAGCAATCTTAGGAGGTTTGATGAGGAAGATGTCAAGGGTTTTTATACAGAAAATAACTGTATAACTGTGTAAGTAACAGTTGAAGTCGGAAGTTTACATACACTTAGGTTGGAGTCATTGAAACTCGTTTTTCCACCACTCCACAAATTTCTTGTTAACAAACTATAGTTTTGGCAAGTTGGTTAGGACATCTACTTTGTGCATGACACAAGTAATTTTTCCAAAAATTGTTTACAGACAGATTATTTCACTTATAATTCACTGTATCACAATTCCAGTGGGTCAGAAGTTTACATACACTAAGTTGACAGTGCCGTTAAACAGCTTAGGAAATTCCAGAAAAGTATGTAATGGCTTTAGAAGCTTCTGATAGGTTAATTGACATAATTTGAGTCAATTGGAGGTGTACCCATGGATGTATTTCAAGGCCTACCTTCAAACTCAGTGGCTCTTTGCTTGACATCAGGGGAAAATCAAAAGAAATCAGCCAAGACCTCGGAATAAAAATTGTAGACCTCCACAAGTCTGGTTCACCTTGGGAGCAATTTCCAAACGCATGAAGGTACCACGTTAATCTGTACAAACAATAGCACGCAAGTATAAACACCATGGAACCAAGCAGCCGTCATACTGCTCAGAAAGGAGATGCGATTTGTCTCCTAGAGATGAACGTACTTTGGTGCGAAAAGTGCAAATCAATCCCAGAACAACAGCAAAGGACCTTTTGAAAATGCTGGAGGAAACAGGTACAAAAGTATCTATATCCACAGTAAAACGAGTCCTATATCGACATAAGCTGAAAGGCCGCTCAGCGAGGAAGAAGCCACTGCTCCAAAACCGCCATAAAAAGCCAGACTACGGTTTGCAACTGCACCTGGGGACAAAGATCGTACTTTTTGGAGAAATGTCCTCTGGTCTGATGAAACAAAAATAGAACTGTTTGGCCATAATGACCATCGTTATGTTTGGAGGAAAAAGGGGGAGGCTTGCAAGCCGAAGAACACCATCCCAACCGTGAAGCACAGGGGTGGCAGCATCATGTTGTGGGGGTGCTTTGCTGCAGGAGGGACTGGTGCACTTCACAAAATAGTTGGCATCATGAGGGAGGAAAATTATGTGGATATATTGAAGCAACATCTCAAGACATCAGTCAGGAAGTTTAAGCTTGGTCGCAAATGGGTCTTCCAAATGGACAATGACCCCAAGCATACTTCCAAAGTTGTGGCAAAATGGCTTAAGGACAACAAAGTCAAGGTATTGGAGTGGCCATCACAAAGCCCTGACCTTAACTTACCTTGGGTACGTGAGACGTTAGCGTCCCACCTCTTCAACAGCCAGTGAAACTGCTGGGCGCCAAATTCAAATACAGAAATACTCATTATAAAAATTCAGATAACAAAACATATTTTACATAGGTTTAAAGATAAACTTCTTGTGAATCCAACCACGGTGTCAGATTTTAAAAATGCTTTACGGCGAAAGCATACCTTACGATTATTTGAGAACATAGCCCACTAGACAAATCATTACAAACAGTAACCAGCCCAGTAGAAGAGTTACACAAGTCAGAAATAGAGATAAAATGAATCCCTTACCTTTGATGATCTTCATATGGTTGCACTCAGCAGACATTCATTTACTCAATAAATGTTCCTTTTGTTCGATAAAGTCTCTTTATATCCAAAAACCTCCGTTTTGTTCGCACGTTTTCTTCAGTAATCCACAGGCTCAAACGCAGTCAAAACAGGCAGACAAAAAAATCTAAATTGTATCCGTAAAGTTCATAGAAACATGTCAAACAATGTTTATATTCAATCCTCAGGTTGTTTTTAGCCTAAATAATCGATAATATTTCAACCGGACAATAACGTCGTCAATTTAAAAGGTAAACAAGAAAGGCACTCTCTCGGTTTCGTGCATGAAAAAGCTATTTGACACTTTAGGGTCCACTCATTCAGACTGCTCTTACTTCCTCATCTTTCAGAATACAAGCCTGAAACAATTTCTAAAGACTGTTGACATCTAGTGGAAGGCATAGAAACTGCAATTTGAGTCCTAAGTCAATGGATACTGTAATGGCATTGCATAGAAAACTACAAAACCACAAAAAAAACTACTTCCTGAATGGATTTTCTCAGGTTTTTGCCTACCAAATCAGTTCTGTTATACTCACAGACACTATTTTAACAGTTTTGGAAACTTTAGAGTGTTTTCTATCCAAAATCTACCAGTTATATGCATATCATATCTTCTGGGCCCGAGAAGCAGGCAGTTTAATTTGGGCATGCATTTCATCCAAAGTTCCGAATGCTGCCCCCTACCCTAGTGAAGTTAATCAGGTCTATACATTCTCAGATTCACATGGAATTTCGGTGCAATTTAAATGTTTAAATATGAAGCTATTTGTGAGAAGATGAAATGTGACTTTAGCTTCTAAATGAGAGAATTGTTTTCATAAGTAAACTTATCTCACTCAGTGGCCACGCCCAAGTGAACAGAGATTGGTTGATTACTATGAAACACACCCTTCTCTCCCCCAGTACAAAAGCCTGTTGACGTGAGGACTGGTGTCCATACGTTTAAAAAGGCTAATTTCAACTACAACCTAATGAAATGAACATTCAGTTCCAGAATTGTTCCTACCGTTAACCTGTTTGGGAAATTACGTGCCGCTATGGGGACACCGCGACACCATCCGGTGAAATTGCAGAGCGCGAAATATAGTGTTCTGTACAGTATTACAGTATTATAGATATTTAACTTTCATAAAATCACAAGTGTAATACATCAAAATAAAGTTGAACTTCTTGTTAATCCAGCCGATGTGTCAGATTTCAAAAAGGCTTTACGGCAAAAGCAAACCATGCAATTATCTGAGGACAGCGCCCAGCAGACAAAACCATACAAACATTTTCCGGCCAAGTAGATTACTTACTTACTTTATTGTCCCCATGGGGAAATGTTGTTGCAGTGTCATGTACACATTTAAAGTGGCGTTAAATACAAAACAAGATTGACAATACAACTTTCAATAACAGTCACGCACCAATAAAAAATAATAATAATAATAATAGTAAGAAATAAGAAATAAAACATTTAAAACATTTAAAACAAAGACTAGCCTGCTGGCCTTACGGGGTCAATGGGAACATTTGCCCGAGCTATTTAAGAGGGATATCACACCTGGCACAAATGATTGTCTCGTTCTATTTTTCCTGCTGAGGGGTGCCCTATACCTGCGCCCAGAGGGGAGTAATTCAAAGTCCAGGTACAGGGGGTGACTTGGGTCTAAAATTATTTTGTGAGCCTTACGGAGGGCCCTGACCTTAAAGATCTCATCCAGGCCTGTCTGTTTGACTCCAAGTACCTTACTTGCTGTGGTAATAATCCTTCTCAGCATGTTTCTCTGACTGACAGTGGCATTGCCAAACCAACAAACAATACAAAAAGTTAAAATACTCTCAATAAAGGATTTGTAAAACAGAGTCAATATAGTACAGTCTATATTAAAAGAACCCAACTTTTTTAGAAAGTACAGTCTCTGTTGGCTCTTTTTGTAGATCTGGTCTGTACATTTACTCCACTGAAGCTTACTGTCCAAAAAGACACCCAGATATTTATATTCCTCTACAATTTCTATATTCTGGCCTCTGATAGATGTTGCAGAGGTAGGTGTTGTACGCTTCCTGAAGTCTATGCACATCTCTTTGGTCTTGTTAGTATTGAGGACCAAGTGTGATTCCTCACACCACTCTACAAAGTCATCTAGGACCGGGCCATGATGTTCCTCGTCATCATGCAACAGGCTGATCAAGGCAGTGTCATCAGCGAACTTAACGAGGTGTCTGTCAGTATGGGAACTAGTACAACTATTAGTGTACAAGATGTACAGAAGTGGGGACAAAACACATCCCTGAGGAGAGCCTGTGTTGGTATTGCGTATATCCGACACATGGGGACCTATTTTGACTCGCTGTGAGCGTTGGCTCAGGAAGTCCAACAGCCACAAAACCAGCCCCCCATCTAAGGAAAAGTCCCGAATGAGTCTCTGTGCCAGAATGTAAGGCTGGATTGTGTTGAAGGCAGAAGAAAAGTCAACAAACAGAACCCTGACATGGGATTTGGCACCTTCTAGATGTCTATAGACCATGTTAAGGAGGGTAAGAATGGCATCATCAACTCCTCTGCTGGTCTGATAGGCAAACTGAAATGGGTCGAGGAGCTTCTGGGTGACACTGAGAATATGACTTTTCACAATTTTCTCAAGGCATTTCATAACTAAGGATGTCAAAGCGACAGGGCGATAGTCATTCAGCACAGAGGGATTTGATACTTTAGGAATTGGTATAATTATTGATTTTTTCCACAATACTGGAACGTGTTGCTGGTTGAGTGAGGATTGGAAAATGTCTGTAAAAACACCAGTCAGTTGTTCAGCACAGTGCTTTAACACATGCCCACTTATTTTGTCTGGGCCTGGGCTTTTGTATGTGTTACATCCCCTGAACAACTTAAGAACATCAGACTGTTGAACAACAACTCTCTCAAACATTTGTAATGATGCTTCCATTTGTTTTACCTCCGACACGAAGTTGTCTGATTCAAATCTTGAGAAGAAAACATTCAGTTCATTAGCCATGTTCTGGCCCTCATATCCCCCAAGGTCAGCACTGGTTTTTCCCCTGCCTATATGGGGGGCGCTAGCCATGGATTTAATCCCTTGCCAGGCCACCCTTGCGTTTCCTGAGGAGAGGGTCCTCTCCACCCTTTGCTTGTATGCCTCCTTGTCCACCAGTATCTGTCTTTTTATCTCACGTTGTACATCTCTTAAAGCCTGTCTATCACCCCCAGCATAAACTGCCTTCTTCCTATCAAGTAGTGATTTTAGATGTTTTGATACCCAAGGCTTGTTGTTAGGGAAGATTTTACAGGTCTTAGTAGGCACAACTGACTCAACACAGAAGTTTACATAGTCTGAAATAACCTCTGTGAGTTCATCCAGATCAGAGCTGCTGTCCTCAAATACCTCCCACATTGTACAGTCAAAACACCCCTGGAGACAAGTGATACTGTTGTCATTCCAGATCTGGACAGTTTTAACTGTGGGTTTCTCCCTCTCCAGCAGCCGACAGTAGGTTGGCCTGAGGTAGACCACATTGTGGTCTGATGTCCCCAGAGGAGGTCTGGTGGTGGCAGAGAACGCCTTTGGTATTGTCCCATAGCACAAATCAAGAGTCCTATTTTTCCTAGTGTGACATTTCACATACTGATGGTATGTGCGCAAGACTTTGTGCAAGGTACAGTTGTTAAAATCCCCTAAAATAAATTTGGGTGCGTCGGGGGAGATGGATTCCAGTTTCTGTGACAGATTATAAATAATCTCTGATGCCTTTGTTATATTAGCTTTTGGTTGAATGTACACAACGGTAACAAACAATTGGGGGAACTCACGGGGCAGATAGTAAGGTCGCAGTGACACAGAAAGCAGTTCAATGTCGGGGGTACAGAGTCGCTCTCTTACCAGGATCGATTTACACCACTGGTCCCTGACAAGCAGGCAGACGCCCCCGCCGTGAAGTTTCCCTGTGACTGTCAGATCGCGGTCCGCTCTGACCAGGGTGAAGCCGGCCGGCTCCACTTCTCTGTCCGGGACTCTGTCATCCAGCCAAGTCTCAGTAAATGCCAGCAAACAGGCCTCCCGATATTCGTGTTGGAAGCGCAGATTCGCTGACAACTCATCCGCTTTCCCCCTCAGTGACTGGGCATTAATCAGCAAGGTGGTGGGTAAGGGAAGTTTGTTCTTAATTTTTTTAAGTCGTTGTCTGATTCCCCCGCGTTTTCCACGTTTGCATTTGGGTTTGTAATCCACTCGCAGACAATCAGGTATTAGATGGGCCATTGGGATATCCATCGCGTTCGTATTTGAGTTGCATTGTAGTAAAAACTCCCTGCTGTATTGGATTCCGCTGCCAGCAGCGTTTTCATTATTTAGTCCGTTCGTAGCGGGTATGTACACGATCAACAAGATCAGTCCAACACCCCACCACTGGAAATCCATGGTTGGCAGAATGTTTGTAAACTAAGTGTACAAATTAAAAACATAAAATAACGCCACTAAGTGTACAAATTAAAAACATAAGATAACGCCACACCAAACGTCACACACACTGCAGGTCGCAACAGAGCCGCGCCCCCTCAACCGTTCAATGGACACCCATTGAGCCTGCTGGATTAGTCACGAAAGTCAGAAATAGCAATACAATTAATCACTTACCTTTGATGATCTTCATATTGTTGCACTCACAAGACTCCATGTTACACAATAAATGTTAGTTTTGTTCGATAAAGTTCCTCTTTATGTCCAAAAACCTCTTTTGTTGGCGTGTTTCGTTCTGTAATCCATTGGCTCAAAGGCGGTCACAACAGGCAGACGAAAAATCCAAATAGTACCAGTAAAATTCGTAGAAACATGTCAAACGATGTTTATAATCAATCCTCAGGTTGTTTTTGTCTAAATAATCAGTCATATTTCAACCGGACAATAGCGTTGTCAATATAAAGGAAAAAAACGAAAGGCACGATCTAGGTCGCGCGCACCAAACAGCTCTGGGACTTTCCACTGTTCACTCATTCAAAGTGGTCGTTCTCCCTCATTTTTCAGAATAAAAGCCTGAAACAATGTCGAAAGACTGTTCACATCTAGTGGAAGCCATAGGGTCATATCCCATAGGGTCATATAGCCAATCTGGGTCATATCCCTTTTTATGGTGGATAGGCTTTCAATGGAAAAACACAAATTTCAAAATAATGGCACTTCGTGGATGGATTTTCCTCAGGTTTTAGCCTGCCCCAGTTCTGTTATACTCACATAATTTTTTTTAACAGTTTTGGAAACTTTAGATTGTTTTCTATCCAAATATATACATATAATACACTGCTCAAAAAAATATAGGGAACATTTTAACAACACAATGTAACTCCAAGTCAAATCACACTTCTGTGAAATCAAACTGTCCACTTAGGAAGCAACACTGATTGACAATAAATTTCACATGCTGTTGTGCAAATGGAATAGACAAAAGGTGGAAATTATAGGCAATTAGCAAGACACCCCCAATAAAGGAGTGATTCTGCAGGTGGTGACCACAGACCACTTCTCATTTCCTATGCTTCCTGGCTGATGTTTTGGTCACTTTAGAATGCTGGCGGTGCTCTCACTCTAGTGGTAGCATGAGACGGAGTCTACAACCCACACAAGTGGCTCAGGTAGTGCAGCTCATCCAGGATGGCACATCAATGCGAGCTGTGGCAAGAAGGTTTGCTGTGTCTGTCAGAGTAGTGTCCAGAGCATGGAGGCGCTACCAGGAGACAGGCCAGTACATCAGGAGACGTGGAGGAGGCCGTAGGAGGGCAACAACCCAGCAGCAGGACCGCTACCTCCGCCTTTGAGCAGGAGGAGCACTGCCAGAGCCCTGCAAAATGACCTCCAGCAGGCCACAAATGTGCATGTGTCAGCATATGGTCTCACAAGGGCTCTGAGGATCTCATCTCGGTACCTAATGGCAGGCAGGCTACCTCTGGTGAGCACATGGAGGGCTGTGCGGCCCCACAAAGAAATGCCACCCCACACCATGACTGACCCACCGCCAAACCGGTCATGCTGGAGGATGTTGCAGGCAGCAGAACGTTCTCCACGGCGTCTCCAGACTCTGTCACGTCTGTCACATGTGCTCATGTGCTCAGTGTGAACCTGCTTTCATCTGTGAAGAGCACAGGGCAGCCAGTGGCGAATTTGCCAATCTTGGTGTTCTCTGGCAAATGCCAAATGTCCTGCACGGTGTTGGGCTGTAAGCACAACCCCCACCTGTGGACGTCGGGCCCTCATACCACCCTCATGGAGTCTGTTTCTGACCGTTTGAGCAGACACATGCACATTTGTGGCCTGCTGGAGGTCATTTTGCAGGGCTGTTGTAGACTCCGTCTCATGCTACCATTAGAGTGAGAGCACCGCCAGCATTCAAAAGTGACCAAAACATCAGCCAGGAAGCATAGGAAATGAGAAGTGGTCTGTGGTCACCACCTGCAGAATCACTCCTTTATTGGGGGTGTCTTGCTAATTGCCTATAATTTCCACCTTTTGTCTATTCCATTTGCACAACAGCATGTGAAATTTATTGTCAATCAGTGTTGCTTTCTAAGTGGACAGTTTGATTTCACAGAAGTGTGATTGACTTGGAGTTACATTGTGTTGTTTAAGTGTTCCCTTTATTTTTTTGAGCAGTGTATATATATGCATATCCTAGCTTCTGGGCCTGAGTAACAGGCAGTTTACATTGGGCACCTCATTCATCCAAACTACTCAATACTGCCCCCGGTCCCAGAAAGGTTAAAAGGGGCGAATTTCAACGTGGAGGTGACGATCACGACGTTGGAATGGTGAATTTCGACTAGATCAGCCAGAATACAGTGCAAGCTGATTATGGCAACTTGGTATGAATTTTGAACGATTATTCACTAAAGAAGAAGTGATACCTCCTAGACGTCGAGTTATCAGCTGCAGCTGTAAAGGTATGTGGCCAAGGAAAGGACAGACAATCTCCTAAGAATGACAAGGTACTGTAACATATCCACTCTACAACACTACGACCAGAAATATTCTTCAAAGGACAATGGCAATCTCTGCTGGGCAAACCAGTCTTCCATCTTCGACCCATCTATCGAAGCGCAGCTTAGAGTAAATATATATCTTGCATTTTCCTTTTCCGAATGGAGACCCAATCCCTTTGTCCCTCAGTCTTCCCGCTCTTTCATTCAAACCCAACCCCCTTTCTCTGTGTAACCAGCCATCATATCAGGTTAGCCCACTAGGGGCTTTTCATGACATGATTAGTAATCGATGTATCCAGTGTGTGTATATATATATATATATGTCCTTCTGTGTGATTATTGAGGAATTTAGCAAATAAATAATTAAGCCAATTTGTGTATTGCTGATTCAACTTGTTAGCCAGGGTTCATGCAGATAACCAAGTACCTTACGACCATCAGAATGAGACACACAGCGACGCAGACCATACAATACATGACATGGCCTCCTGTACTTGACAAATGTCAACATACAAGACGTCCTACAGCTCCTGGATGACTTTAGCCTTGGTGGAATGAATCATGGACATGCTGTCATGTCTGAGAAGAAACTATGTGGATGTAATATAATTGCGATTAGCCAAAAGAAGAGTAGAGGAGGAAACCGATAAGCCTCCAAAACAGCATGGCGTCACATCACAAGAGACTAACTTGTTTTGGTAATATCACAATGTTATTTCGATTTTTCTTCCAGGCTCGCGCCTAATCACACACGCATTTGGCATTCTGTTACCCATGTAAAAACATACAGATTATATTGAGCTGAATATGAGGAATGTGACGGGTGTAACTCGATGAGTGTTTCTTTTAGTGGCACAAGCACATGGAGAGCTGGTGGAGGTCTCATGTATCTCATGTAACGTTCTCCGAAGAAGACCGTTCAAGTTAACCTCGATATGGAACCAAAGTATACAGAGATGGAATTTCGTACCATTTAGAGAATGCTTCAGAAGAGTAATCTAGATTTATAATGGTGAAAAGGGTACAGATACACTGAAAAAGGGTACAGATACAATAAGGACCTTCTGGACTCTCTTTTGAAAATGTTCATAGAATGTTTTCAGTGAAGGTATCTTCGCAATGGTTTTGTATATACATAAATGACTAAGCAAAACAGATCGAGCGGTAATTTCCCAGCAACATTGGACAGACTGCAGCTCTTCTGTTGTTGTTACATAATTCATTGTCTCACATTTCCCACAGGTTAGAGTTTGCGTCATGAATCTTGTTCTGGAGCCAGCTCTGCATTCTTGTATTCATAAAAAAATTGAATATAGCCACAAAAAAAATTGCAGCTGGCGAAAGGGTGAGCAGCCTCCAGGGTAAGATTCATGACAATGAACGTCAACCTGCATATTTCCCAATACCTCCCCTGAGAGAGTAGAGCAGGGGTGTCGAACTCATTTTGCCGGAGGGAAAATTGGTTATATTTCATCGGTGTCAAAATGTGCAAAAAAGAGTCCTCTATCCATCCTTTTGGCTCCCTAACTGTCTAGCTTTCATTTCAGTGATTATTAGCGAGCTGGACACAGTCATGAAACTGTATGAATGTAGGTCCATTATCATTTCTACAGAGATTTGGTTTTTAGTCATTTTAAAGTATATTGAGTTTGTTTTCCCCCTCAAAGAAAATATTTACAAAAAATATTGGATATATGTTTGACACCCCTGGAGTTGAGTGTCTCTCTCTGGTTTTGTGGTGTCATTGTCCTCATTTGTCTTTCTATCCGGCCGGCCCTGATGGCAAGCTGCCTGTTATACAGATGTTCTCAACTAAATATTTAGACGTTTCTAGAGAAAACGGTCCAAATGCAGCGAAACAGGGTGAGGCTACAGCCCTGGTCTGTGTAGGGCGGCTTTGAGAGGGGAGACTACAACCCTCTATTCCACTGGAAAAGACAGGCGCTAACTGCAGAATGGACTGCAGAGCTGAGCGAGGTTGTGATCAGGACTACATTAATAAACCTTTATAGCTTTGTTCACTTTGGTTCATCTCAGTAGTGGTAAAAAGGTATGACTCTGACCACTATGCAGGTTCTCCTGAGGTGCCTCTCTGCAGGCCTAGTTCTGAGGTCTTTAAGACCTGGATGGTTCCATCACGGGCACTGAACTAGCAGCCCTTTTGTTTCTGTATGTGTTTCCTGCTGCTGTGCTCCTCTGTGAGATCTACTGATGAGATCCAGATGCTTGGGCGTCCTCCCACCAACCAGCCCCTCGTCCCTCACTCCTCTCCTCATTGTGAGGGCCGCAACAGAACACTCCCATGAAAGACATGTCTCCGTGTTGCTGTGTGTGTGTGTGTGTGCCTGAGTTTGTTTATATGCATCTGAGTCTATATCTGCGTCTTTATGTGTGTTATTGTTGTTTGTCTTCTAAGGATGGGTAGTCTGGATGACTCAGTGCCATCCCATGCCTGACCAAATATGCTCATCCACTCTGTTGAGGCCACAGGGAAGCATTCTTGGGTGGAACTCCAACACTTGTCTCACCCTGGTCATCTTTTGCAGCTGGGAACCCGCAGACTTTAATAAAAGGATGGGTTAACATGATGTAATGCAAACGTGGGGTGTGGAGAGAGCGCGGGGGTGTGTGATGGGCCCTTTGATTTTTGAGGCAGGGAGGCAGGGAAGCACACATGGCAGGCTCATGATGAGGCCTGGTAGAGCTCTCTTCAGGGCAGGGGCCACTCTCTCGTCAAGTCTCATCTCTTTTTGTCTCTCCTCTCCTCTTTTCTTCGCTGTTCTCCTCTTCTCTCATCTTCTCTCCTCCCCTTTTCTCCTCTCCCCTCTTCTCATTTCCCCTCTTCTCCTCTCCTCTACTACCTCTCCGGTGCCTCTAGGTGGGCTTCCCCCAACAACAGGCAGCGTCGGGGTCCACCTTCCTTCCCGCAATGGCCTGCTGCAGATCAAACCCGAGCAGCTGGACATATCCTCCATGTGGAGCTGGCGAGGGGAGGGAGGGGAGGAGGGAGAGGGAGGAAGGAAGAGAGGGAGAGAGAGAGAGGGCGAAAGAGGGGTAAGCCTCACTCCACATCAGCCTTACTGAGGCGATTCCAAGTCTTTGAAGTGGAGTTTCACACACATGCTCCCACACATTCTATCTCACACACACACACACACACACACACACACACACACACACACACACACACACACACACACACACACACACACACACACACTGTGCAGTGGTCATAGTAGATGTGTCATTGTGATTTACTGTTAGCTCCTATTGGTTCTCTGAGCCTCCCAGTGCAGTCGTATGTCCAAACGCAGAGCAGAGTGCACGTTGGATATGGATCCGTGTCTTGGAGATCACACAAAAGTAACGAAAGGCTAATTAGCGTTTTAAGGGATTTTTACTAGATCTCCTAAAAAGCCGAGCTGACAGGTACAGACATTTTGCAGCCCGCGCCCAGAACCAGACAAGCCAGATGGTTCCGGATGACAGACCCTTTTAAAAGTAGGGCTGCTGAAAGCCATCCAAGGTTGGTTCTGATTTCCTTTTACAGAGATCATGTGATGTCTCACAGAGCAGTGAGCCAGACAACAGAGACAATGTGCTGCTCAACATCTGATCCTGGTGCTGCTGCGTCATCGGCAAGATGTTACAGACACCCTGACAATAAACACATAAATACAACAGGATGAAATATACACCATCTGTCATCCCCTTCAAAGATTGGCCACGTCCTGTTAATGTCACACACACACACGGGCTGTGGTAGACTGACCTTTCAGAGGGTGTGTGTGTGTGCGTTCATATGTGCGTGCGTGCATTTGCGAGACAGACAGCGGAGGTGCAGGGTGAGAGAGAGAATAAACGGTATAATGCAAATGTGAACAGATAAAATGTGAACAGATAAAAGTAAGTTGGGTCTTTTCCAAAGTCAATGGAACCTTGACAAAATTCTGCAGAAAACAAATACATAGAAACATCCAGAGAAATCCATTTGTCAAAGTGCTTCGTGAATAGAGAGAGAATATAATGTAATCATAACATGTTTCATATTGATCTGACTTTTGCATTACCCCAGGAGGTATAGGGAGTAAATTTGATTTCTGGTGTGGACCTATGCAGCACGTGTTGGTCTAACATAAGAGTCACGTGTGATCCTGGAACAGCGGGTCCTGAGCAATGCAACTACCAAATGTAATTAGTTCCAATCACAGCCCTGGGCTGCAAGCTAGAGATGGGGGGTAAATCAAATATCCACTATTGTATTTTGATTTTAGGAAATCAACCTGCCCCCTTTCTAAGGTTGTGTTACATTTGAACTTCAACAAACACGAGTGGCGCAACGGTCTAAGGCACTGCATCTCAGTGCAAGAGGTGCCACACCAGTCCCTGGTTTGAATCCAGGCTGTATCACATCCAGCCGAGATTGGGAGTCCCATAGGGCGGCGCACAATTGGCCCAGCATCGTCCGGGTTTGGCCGGGGTAGGCCGTCATTGTAAATAACAATTGGTTCTTAACTGACTTGCCTCGTTAAATAAAGGTTACATTTAAAAAATAATAAATAATAATAATTAAAACCGATATAGGCTACATTTGCCCCTACAAAGCTCCAATGCAAAATGCATAGACTCTGCTCTTTTGCGTCATGAAAATGTCACCCATCATGGCTAATGCACACTGTGCATATCATCCGACCAATTACATTTCTTTCACCCTCAAGGCAGAGCACCCTCAGAACAAGATGTAATAATATCAAGAAAACTCCACTGAGCTGTCCATGGTGTCCACCATATCTGTCAATGTAAAACAATATCAAGCACTCTTCTCCATTTTCATTGACGCCAAATAGACAGAGAGAGAAATAGACAGTGGTTGAATAAAGAGAAAGAAAGGTTGAGTAAAGATCTGGGGAGACTCTGCTGTGTGAGCGATTGCCTTCAGTTGAAGGAAAGACATCCCCAAACACTCATGACGGGGCAGCTGATGGTTAGGAATCGGAATGAAGTTAACCCTTTCAACTCCCAAACAGTGACAGGATTCACTTCCATGGAACTTATGAGACAGGATTTTGAGACAGTTGTTTAGTGTTCGTTAACTCTTTCATAGGCAATAGGTTTAGGGTTAGGATTAGGGCTAGTATTCATTGAAGTATTCCTTTTTGCCAAGGTTGAAGAATATTGCCCTAAGCATACAGTCAACTCCTTAGAAATGGAACAGTTTGGGACTCCCGCTCTAAACCTGGTTTATTTCCTAAAACGAAAGGGCAGTTATGCAGTATCCATAGACAGTAGGGTTAAAGTAGTTGGTAGGACACCAGGATGTTGTGCCCTGGCCAGTGAGACCATGGCCGGACAGGGCCAGTGACCTATTTCTCCACCCAAAAGACAGCTGTTGTTGCTGCAGCAAGAGTGCCCCCTACCGAGTGTGTGGCCCACTGCAAGTGCACAACCTTTCCATCACTCCTATAGAACACCAAATTATCTGTAGGATTGCCACATGCACGCACGCACGCACGCACGCACGCACGCACACACACACACACACACACACACACACACACACACACACACACACACACACACACACACACACACCAACACAAAACCTCTGGTGTCACAACAGATACACATGCATTCCCTGCTCAATCCCTCACCCTCCATATTGTTACACCATTCCTTTCTGCCCAAACATTGAGTATACAGTTAGCATGGGCATACATTGTCCCAGTCGCAGTAGAAACACAAATTGTCTCTTTCCTGCACTATTAAAAAGAGGCACGTAGTGAGTGTCCTGGTACCCTCCACACACAAAACACTTCCTGCCCAATCAATAGTATCAGTTCACATCCCACAGCTTTGACATTAGGAAGGACATAGAGCATGTGTGGGGGTGGTCTGCTGGGGCACCCCAGAGAGACACAGGCCCCTGCTTTCATTTTGAGTCAGTAGGGTTGCAATCACCCATGTCCCAACGCCAGTCCCCTGAAGCAGCGAATTGTGAAGTGATGATGTCTCACAAAGACCTTCCCCCTCTCACCCTCCAGGTAAGGGGTGTCCCCCGTTGCACCCTGGCAGTGCCCCCCGCCCCTCCAACGTCCCCCTGTAATCTGGGCATGAGCACCACATGGACGGCTCATGGCTGGCAAACTATGAAGGGCCTCTGCAGAAGGAAAGAGCCTTCTCAAAACCCAAACTACTGTATCAAAGTGGCAATGTAATAATAATAAATATTAATACATGGAACTTATATGGTGCTTTCAAGGACCCAAAATCATTTAAATGTAATACAATATCTGAAGTTAACAAGGTGTGTAAGAGACTGAGGTTTTCTGATCTTCAATCTCTCAACGTGTGATGACTGTGATTAAGGACTCAGAGGACTACTAGAGCAGTGTCACAAGCAAGAGAAGTGGGGCAAGATGTAATGGACAAATCGACAGAAAGAGAGATTAATGACAGAGGATGGATGCAGTGCCACAGAGGGTTATTAGTGTATACCTCTGTGGATGTCTTGTGAAAGAAAGCTAACGTGAAGCAGCTGTTTTCACTCAAGTTCATTTACACGTGGGAGAACTAACGGCTGCTATAAACTCCGAGGAAATTCAGTTAACTCCATCCTGCTGCTCTCTTTTCTTAATCAAACAGCCCTTGCAAGCACGGCCTGGCGAGATGCTGACCTACCAGCTGTGTGTGTGTGCGTGCGGGTCCATGCGTTTGTGTGCATGTCTGAGTACATGTGGTTATGTGTATCTGGGTGTGTATGTGTGTGTGGGTGGGTAAGCTACAATCTTTTTTTTTTTAGTTTTCATGTAACATGTGGTCATAATTCCTAGCAGTCCTTGTTCACTAGAGGACACATTTCCCCAAGGTTCAGTAAGAGAAAATGATCCCACCTGCCTCCTAAAACTGTGCCTGTGATTAGAGACACTATTTAACTTGTGCTGGGGAACAACGATCAACGCGGCAGGTAGTCTAGCGGTTAAGAGCATTGGGTCAGTAGCCGAAAGGTCACTGTTCCGAATGCCCGAGCCAACTAGGTGATAAAATCTGTCGATGTACCCTTGAGCAAAGCACTTAACCCTAATTGCTCTGGATAAGAGCGTCTGATAAATGACGAAAATATAAATATATCAGCCACCAGGTACTAGCACCAGACCTGGCTCTGCAACCAGACTCACACATTGTGACATCATCAAAGAGTACCACACAAAGTCAAATGACCTCCATCTGAGAAAAAGAACGGATGATCCTTATCGTATCGTTCTGCCTCCACATTAAACTGTGATTTTCCCTTTTCTGACGTTTGTTTTGTTTGCAAAAACAAACACTACGAACCATTTTTTCATTATTTATTGATGGCATATGTGAAAACTTCTCCGATTTCAGAGAGCCTGAAGGCTCAAATGTGGGGCCTCTCTTAGATGTATTGGGTAATGGTACACCATGTCCTCATCTGGGCACACTCCTCCAACAAACTAACATTAAGACGTATTAGAGCGACCAACACCCATGAGCAAATCCATGGTCATAATTCAGTTTGACTGTCAACATCGTCCAATCTAATCTTTATTTAATCGTAACCGCACAGGGACGATAAAAAGTATTGTGATGATATGCAGAAAAACAAATCCTCAATCGCATAAATCTCTATTGTCGTGAAAAGAATCGGTCCTACAAGACCAAGGAACAAACCCAAGTCTAGATTCTTCACATTATCTGCGTGTGATAAACCTGTCAAGGGAAGCACATTTCTTCCCAGACAGTTGGTACCAAAGCCAAAGCCTTAAACTCATGAGACTATGTTCATCCATAGGTTATTCCCCTTCTGCACACTTACACCTTCTCGGGGGGTTCCCAGCTGCAGTCTTCATGATTAGGACGCTCACTTCAGTTGCTCTCTGAATCAGTCCTGATTTATAACGACCATGGTTTATAAGGACCAGTCTGTCTTTATGTCCAGACAAGAGAGTACTCTTTGGATGCCATGGTAACACGCAGGATGTGAGGAGAAACACAACAGAGGCCAACAAGGCTGACAACACTGACAGAATGAAAAACAGTGATGTAATACTTCCTCATCGAATCCCCTGGGATTTGTAAATGTATTAACCTCAATCAAAAATATTGGTTGTCTGTATGTCCCATATTTTTGCATATTACAGTAAGTATGGTTCTAAGAGTAACTTCATTACACCTTCATTTGCATGAGCAAAAGGAAAACATATTACTTAAAACTCTACAGTTGACCGAAGCCTAAGATATCTGTTAGACAACATTTCTTTTGAAAACTGTTTATTCTGTTTTGCACACATAATAAGACAACACAATAAACAATATAAATAATACGCTTAACTAGAAACAAAAATAAAAAAAATAATAAGTATAAAGATACTGTACTTTAGACAAGTTAAACACACTGGGCAGAAGGGTACAAAGGTTAAAGGGCAAGCTGTAGTTAATACAGGAACAGAGCGGTCACCTCGCCATTGTTCCTGTAAACAGACAAGGGATAGGGATGGAGAAATGCAACCACTCACACTCTGGACCAAAAGTCTAGTTTTTATAATTTAATTTTTTTAAATTAAATATATATATTTTTTAACAAATCTGACAGGGCAAGAGGAATAAGGCATCCACAAGTCACACTCAATAAGAATCAATAGGCACATCACCAACCTCAATGTACTCTGAAAAACACCCCCACAAAGATTCAGGGTGGCAGGTAGCCTAGTGGTTAGAGGGTTGGAATTGTAACTGAAAGGTTGCAAGATTGAATCCCTGAGCTGCCAAGGTAAAAAATCTGTCGTTCTGCCCCTGAAAAGGCAGTTAACCCACTGTTCATAGGCCGTCATTGAAAATAAGAATTTGTTCTTAACTGACTTGCCTAGTTAAATAAAGGTAAAATAGAAAAAGAAATGCTCTTCCAACCAGTAAATCAAATACAGTCATATTTTTGTTTTAAAATGAATGCCATCAGAGGATGGACTGTTTAAAGTAAGACTGGAATGGAGCCCAAGCATCATAAAACAGTTTGGAGTTCCCACATGTGTTGAATGAAATTTTGACTAATTGAGGAACTGCAATCTTCCAGTTCTGTAGTATTAGCCGTCCAGCTAAAAGTGTTGTATAAGCAACAGTGTCCGACTGAATTCTTCACGGCGGGGTACCTATGGGCAGTACTCCAAAAAGGGCAGTAAGGGGTGACGGATCTATAACAGAAACGTCCTCTCACTGTCAACTGTGTTAATTTTCAGCAAACTTAACTAACATGTGTGAATATTTGTATGAAAATAACAAGATTCAACAACTGAGACATAAACTGAACAAGTTCCACAGACATGTGACTAACAGAAATGGAATAATGTGTCCCTGAACAAAAGGGGGGTCAAAATCAAAAGTAACAGTCAGTATCTGGTGTGGCCACCAGCTGCATTAAGTACTGCAGTGCATCTCCTCCTCATGGACTGCACCAGATTTGCCAGTTCTTGTTGTGAGATGTTACCCCATTCTTCCACCAAGGCACCTGCAAGTTCCCAGATACTGCTGGGGGGAATGGCCCTAGCCCTCACCGTCCAATCCAACAGGTCCCAGACATGCTCAATGTGATTGAGATCCGGGCTCTTCACTGGCCATGGCAGAACACTGACATTCCTGTCTTGTAGGAAATCACGCACAGAATGAGCAGTATGGCTGGTGGCATTGTCATGCCGGAGGGTCATGTCAGGATGAGCTTGCAGGAAGGGTATCACATGAGGGAGGAGGATGTCTTCCCTGTAACGCACAGCGTTGAGATTGCCTGCAATGACAACAAGCTCAGTTCGATGATGCTGTGACACACCACCCCAGACCATGACGGACCCTCCACCTCCAAATTGATCTCGCTCCAGAGTACAGGCCTCAGTGTAACGCTCATTCCTTTAACGAGAAAATACGAATCCGACCATCACCCCTGGTGAGACAAAACCGCGACTCGTCAGTGAAGAGCACTTTTTTGCCAGTCCTGTCTGGTCCAGTGACTGTGGGTTTTTGTCCATCGGCAACATTGTTACAACAGGCCTTACAACAGGCCTACAAGACCTCAGTCCAGCCTCTCTCAGCCTATTGCAGACAGTCTGAGCACTGATGGAGGGATTGTGCATTCTTAGGCAATTGTTGTTGCCATGCTGTACCTGTCCTGCAGGTGTGATGTCCGGATGTACTGATCCTGTGCAGGTGTTGTTACACATGGTCTGCCCCTGCGAGGACGATCAGATGTCCATCCTGTTTCCCTGTAGCTCTGTCTTAGGCATCTCACAGTACGGACACTGTAATTTATTGCCCTGGCCACATCTGGAGTCCTCATGCCTCCTTGCAGCATGCCTAAGGCACGTTCACGCAGATGAGCAGGGACCCTGGGCATCTTTCTTTTGGTGTTTTTCAGAGTCAGTAGAAAGGCCTCTCTAGTGTCCTAAGTTTTCATAACTGTGACCTTAATTGCCTACCGTCTGTAAGCTGTTAGTGTCTTAACGACCATTCCACAGGTGCATGTTCATTAATTGTTTATGGTTCGTTGAACAAGCATGAGAAACAGTGTTGAAACCCTTTGCAATGAAGATCTGTGAAGCTATTTGGATTTTTACGAATTATCTTTGAAAGACAGGGTCCTGAAAAAGGGAAGTTTCTTTTTTTGCTGAGTTTATTAGAGAAACATTTAAATATTAATGACCAGAAACCAGACAGTTTATGAATGTCCCAAAACATATGAAAAAGTGTGGCTGGTTCTGTTTTATTCAGACTCGATCTGGACCCAGAGTGGTCTTGGGTGAGTAGGATCAGTCTGTAGCCAGTACAAAAGGGCTCTGAAATTTGCAGTCCAATAGTATGTCTGAAAATTTGGTAGAGCTAAATGCCTTAGGCTTCTGTAAATGTTTTCTACCAATCCGTGGTACCTTGCCATCCCAAATAAAATACATGTTTAATCGTGAAGGATTGACGCTGGTAGGCGAGAAGCAAGAACATTTAATTAACAACGGACATGGAACAGGACAGGACATGAAAACATAACGACATTAATGCTGACACGGGGAACCAAAGGAGGAACAGACATATATAGATGGGGCAGTCAACAAAGTGAAGGAGTCCAAGTGAGTCCAGTGAGCGCTGATGCGCGTAAGGATGGTGACAGGTGTACGTAAAGGGCAGCCTGGTTGCCTCGAGCGCCAGAGAGGGAGAGCGGGAGCAGGCGTGACAGTATGGTTCCCAATCAGAGACAACAATAAACAGCTGTCCCTGATTGAGAACCATACCTGGCCAAGACATAGAAATAGAAAATCCTAGAAACACAAAACATAGAATGCCCACCCCAACTCACGCCTTGACCAAACCAAAATAGAGACATAAAAAGGATCTAAGGTCAGAGAGTGACAGTACCCCCCCCCAAGGGGCGGATTCCGGCCGCAAAACCTAAACCTATAGGGGAGGGTCTGGGTGGGCATCTATCCGCGGCGGCGGCTCAGGTGCGGGACGTAGACCCCGCTCCATCGCTAGCTCACCCCACTTTGGTGGCACCTCTGGTGCGGGGACCCTCGCCGCCGACCCCGGACTGGGGATCCTCGTAGCGGGCCCCGGACTGGGCACCCTCGTTGCGGGCCCCGGACTGGGCACCCTCGCTGCGGGCCCCGGACTGGGCACCCTAGCTGAAGACTCCGGATTGGAGAACGTCGCTGGAGGCTCCGGACTGGAGAACGTCGCTGGAGGCTCCGGGCTGGAGACCGTCGCTGGAGGCTCCGGGCTGGAGCCTGTCTCTGGAGGCTCCGGGCTGTAGACCGTCTCTGGAGGTTCCGGGCTGGAGACCGTCTCTGGAGGATCCGGGCTGGAGAACGTATCTCGAGGCTCCGGGCTGGAGAACGTATCTCGAGGCTCCGGGCTGGAGACCATCTCTGGAGTGGAGAGACACACAGGAGGCCTGACTCTGGGAGCAGGGACAGGACTCACCAGGCTGGGGAGACATACAGGAGGCTTCTTCCTTGGCCGAGGCACCGGATACACTGGGCCGTGGAGGCGCACTGGCGGTCTCGAGCGCAGAGCTGGCACAACCCGTTCTGGCTGGATGCCCACTTCCACCCGGCAAATGCGGGACGCTGGCACCGAGCACACCGGCCTGTGAATGCTCAACCGAGACACAGTGCGCATCACCCCATAGCACGGGGCCTGACCAGTCACATGCTCGGGGTGTTGGCTCAGGTCTCCAACCTGACTCAGCCACACTCCCCGTGTGCCCCCCTCAAAAAAATTGGGGGGCTGCCTCTCGGGCTTCCTTGCCAGCCTTGTTCCCTCATAACGCTGCCGCTCCGCCTTAGCTGCCTCCAGTTCCTCCCTTGGACGGCGATACTCCCCAGCCTGCCTCCAGGGTCCTTTACCATCCAGGATCTCTTCCCATGACCAGGAGTCCTCTCTACCAGGCTGCTTGGTCCTTTGGTGGTGGTGGGAAGTTCTGTCACGGCTGTTGGAAAAAGAGGACCAAGGTGCAGCGTCGTGAGCGTACATGTTCTTTTATTAAAACTTCTACTTGGTACTCATCCCAGATCCGGGAGCACCCTCATCAGTAAAAAAGCTGACTAGCATAGCCTAGCATAGCGCCACAAGTAAATACTAGCATCTAAATATCATGAAATCACAAGTCCAAGACACCAGATGAAAGATACACATCTTGTGAATCCAGTCATCATTTCCGATTTTTTAAATGTTTTACAGGGAAAACACAATATGTATTTCTATTAGCTAACCACGATAGCAAAAGACCCAACTGCATATTTTCACCATTTTTTTACTGCATAGGTAGCTATCACAAATTCGACCAAATAAAGATATAAATAGTCACTAACCAAGAAACAACTTCATCAGATGACAGTCTTATAACAGATTTATTGTATAGCATATGTTTTGTTCGAAAAATTTGCATATTTCAGGTATAAATCATAGTTTTACCATTGCAGCCACCATCACACGTCTCACCAAAGCAGCTAGAATAACTACAGAAACCAACGTGAAATACCTAAATACTCATCATAAAACATTTATGAAAAATACACAGTGTACAGCAAATGAAAGACAAACATCTTGTGAATCCAGCCAATATTTCAGATTTTTTAAGTGTTTTACAGCGAAAACACAATATAGCATTATATTAGCTTACTACAATAGCCAACCACACAACAGCATTGATTCAAGGCACGTTAGCGATAGCGAATAAACCAGCAAAAGATATTAATTTTTTCACTAACCTTCTCAAACTTCATCAGATGACAGTCCTATAACATCATATTACACAATACATATGGTTTGTTTGAAAATGTGCATATTTAGCGGTACAATTCGTGGTTGAACAATGTGAATACTAGCCAAACTGCACAAAATAATCCGGATATATTTCTGACACTCACATCATCTAATCAAATAACTAATCATATACTTTACTAAAAAATACAGGTTGGACAGCAAATGAAAGATACACTAGTTCTTAATGCAACCGCTGTGTTAGATTTTTTAAAATAACCTTATTACGACATACAGCTTACGTTATAGCGAGACAGCGCCCGAAATCTGGGCGGAATATAGTCTAAACATTTTCGACAGAAATACGAAATAATATCATAAATGGTTCCTACTATTTGATGAGCTTCCATCAGAATCTTGTACAAGGTGTCCTTTTTCCAGAATAATCGTTGTTCGGTTGTAGAATGTCATCTTCATCTGTCGATTTAGCTAACAAAGCTGGCCATGCGGCATGGAAGTGCCCAACTCACCAGAACGCATAACAAACAAAATACCGAAAATCGCAATCAACTGATATAAACTGCTATAAGTCGGTTTAATATAACTAGTTTATGATGTTTTTAACACATATATCAAATAAAATCAGAGCCGGAGATATCTAACGTCGATAACGAAAGCTTTTCAGAACGCAATCCAGGTGACCCTTTCGCGCCACGGTGAAGAAAGGAAAGAGTGGTCGCGTCACTCCAGCAGGTCTTATTCGGCCTCAGATAGAGCTATACACCCCATTCCAATTCTCACTGCCTACTGACATCTAGGGGAAGGCGTATGCAGTGCATGTAGACCCATAGATTCCATGCAAATGAATAAACTGACCCTGGAACAGAGCCCTCGATTTCAGATTTCTCACTTCCTAACAGGAAGTTTGCTGCAAAATGAGTTCTGTTTTACTCACAGATATAATTCAAACGGTTTTAGAAACTAGAGAGTGTTTTCTATCCAATAGTAATAATAATATGCATATTGTACGAGCAAGAATTGAGTACGAGGCAGTTTAATTTGGGAACGATTTTTTACAAAGTGGAAATAGCGCCCCCCCCTATTGAGAAAAGGTTAATTAAACAAGACGCCGAACAAAAACAATAAACACTACAAAAACAAACCGTGAAGCTCAAAGGCTATGTGCCCTTAACAGTCAACATCCCACAAAGACAGGTGGGAAAAAAGGCTACCTAAGTATGGTTCCCAATCAGAGACAACAATAGACAGCTGTCCCTGATTGAGAACCATACCCGGACAAAACATAGAAATAGAAAATCATAGAAACACAAAACATAGAATGCCCACCCCAACTCACGCCTTGACCAAACCAAAATAGAGACTCTAAGGTCAGGGCGTGACAACATTTAGATGGGCCTGTAGTTCTTTGTGAGGACTTGTCAAGAACTTGGGATATTGTACAGTTTAAATCTCCCGTAAAATTAACTAATTGGAATCTAAATTGGGTATAGCAGATAAAAAGGTAAACATTTAACTTGTGTCATCCCAATTGGGAACATAAACACTAGCCAAAACAAGAGGGGCAGAAAACAATTTACCAGTTACTATAACGTATCGTCCCTTAGGATCAGCAAATACTTCAGTAGCTACAAATGGAAGTAGAACCAAAACGGCAGCAACTCTTGAATTACCATGAAAGTTAGAGTTTGACCTACCCAGTCCTTGCAAATCCTGAAGTGCTCACCAGCCCTCAAATTAGTCTCGTGTAGAAATGCTAAATTTGCGTTCAAAGCCTTTAAATGTGTCAGCACCCTCTTACGTTCCACATGTTCCACGAAAGGTACTTGATTGTATTATTTTGGCGACCCTGAACACTCCCGTCGTACAACCCTGCCATTAGAGCATAGAGTGGAATTATTACTCTCAGAGTAATAATGTATGGTACTTAGAAAAAGTACGGGAAAATAAATACTATCCACAGTCAGCAAGCAACAGTTAGACAACGTTTCTTTGGTAATGTGGTTTGTTTGTATAAGAGTAAAACAATAACCCACAAAAGGAAAACAATAAAAGCTAAATCAGGGAAACCGGGAATGTTGTCAACCATATTTGAATGGGAACTGTAAGGGCCCTGAGGACTATTATGCTGCCGTTGATGCATCCTGCATACGATTACCATTAATGTGGTTTGGGCTCTCCCACAATGCACCACAATGTGTGTGTGTGTGTGTGCCTTTTTAGCTTGTGTGTGTTTGAACTAGCATGCCATTGTGTCTGTGTTTGCCACAGTTACATGGGGACAATGGTGTGAAGGGAGTAATATGGGGTGATTTTGACACACACGGGGAGGGGAGAGGGAGAGAGAGGGAGTGATGCAGATTCTAATAGAGAGAGGACAGGGGCTGAGAAGAGATGGTGCCAGTCTGCACGTAGGCCCCCGTCTCTTTGCCTGTCAACCGGTCCAGAGGAGGGGGCGAGTGGGTGCAGGGGAAACAGGGTTCTGGTTGGCACAGCTCTTTGCTCTGTGGGATGATCTCATTTTCTGTAATCGGATGAACGATTTTTGACCCATTAATTCAATGTGGTTACAGGATTAATTCCGTGTGGTTACAGGGTTAATAAAACATAAACAACTCAAAGGGTACAGTTTAGTTATTATTTTCGAGTGGCTAAGGCTATGGTTTGGGGAAGGCCATAAAAAAATATATATATTAACCATTGCACTCTTTTCAAGTACTCTCCCTGCTTGCTAGAGAATTGTGAAATGTCGTGGCACAGTGGTCCTCAGGACCTTTTCAAATGTCTGAAATCGATGGCTCTTTCTTGTGACCAGCCTGCAGCTCTCATGGGGTGAAGTCTTACAACGCTGGCACACTGCAGCCTGGCCAGATCACGTCACCTGAGGGGCATGAAAGCTGATTGTCAATATTTTCATCTTCAATTTGAGTCGAGCTGAATTTGAGCTAATGAGTAAGGTACTAAAAAGGGCTTTTCTGGTCTAGGAAGTGGATCTTGCACTTGGCTGGAGGCTATTTCTACATCATCTTACAAGAAGGGAGGCTTTCAGGAGGGATCCAAGCAATTCATCTACTTGATTTCCATGCACACAGTCAATTTAACCAAAGTACGTCATTGAGTGTTCAGTGCAGTGAGATAAAAATAAAAATAAAAGTTCCTAGGTCAAAGGCACCTGTCTTAGGCTGCAGGGTTTGAGTTGACCATCAAATATCATCCTAGTAGCAAATCAAGTTTGTTACGATCAGACCAAACAGGTACTTACATGCCCCAAACATGTCCTTTCATGTCCTCTCACTGTTAGTCCTGGCAGGGCAGGGCGAGACAGTACGAGGCAAGACCCTAACCTCACGCATTCCCCTGTCCCTTCTCACTGTGACATTAGAACCAATATGCTCACATTGTTCCTGTCACTCACAGTGAAATGTCAGGGCCCCTCTTTTCATGACATAAATTTCATCCAATTTCTCCTCTACCCCCAGTCGTGGGCCCTGTTTGTCTAGCGCCTTGTTTCAGTTGAATATCAGAGCGTGAGAATTGCGTGAGTGGATGGCCAGACACTTTGAACCACGTTTTGGGGGATTCTTTCAGGAAATGTGACTGCTAACGTGCCTAAGATGAGGGAGCAGGCATGGGAACAATGCATGCTTTGTCACAGGGGCGAGAGTAATTTACTTTTTTCATTGATGGAAAGATTAGAAAGCAGCATATATTTGCATTTCATTGAATAGTCCCCTCACTCTATTGTCATAGTCTATTAATAAAACATGGACATTTTTACTACCCCTTTACTATCCCTCATTCAGGTCAACATTGGCAAGTCCACTTGCTCATTCTTTAGTTGTCTTGTTCTTTCTGAAACTTCCCGCACTCTAAGTGAAACAGACCGTATTTTGGAAATTGTAGATTTGATTCTCAAATTCCAAAGAGGGGGAGGCATAAAACAATAAGAATATCAATACACCATATAAACATTTTTGATTGCATGTGAGAGAGAGGGAAAGATGCATAGAAAGTCATGGAATGAATGAATCAAAAATACCAAAATAAATAAAGGGAGAGAAAGAGGCTGATGGCTGACATTTTTCCAGTCAGTGGAGACTTGAGAAGGATCCCACAGGCAACAGAGCAGAAACTATCTGGCAGGGGCATACTTTTAGCTGGTACAGAGGTGGACAGTGATTTTCTATTTCAGTGTAACAGGTGTCTCCTGTCTCTCTGTGTCTCATACACACTGCACTCCCTGCAACAAACTGACCCAAACTGCTCATCCTCAAAGGCTGTACTCCAACCCAAGGTGTACAAGATACGTGTCAGCTCTAAAAGGATCAAATCAAATCGTATTGGTCACATACACATTGTTAGCAGATGTTATTGCGAGTGTAACGAAATGCTTATGCTTCTAGATCCGACAGTGCAGCAGCATCTAACAGGTAATATCTAACAATTCCACAACTAAACCTAATATCTAACACATTCCACAACAAAACCTAATACACACAATCTAGTAAAGGAATGGGATGAGAATATATAAGTACACAATATATGGATGAGCAGTGACAGAGTGGCTAAGATGCAATAGATAGTAAAGAATAGATAGTGAAGGATACAGTATGTACATATGAGATGAGTAATGCGAGATATGTAAACATTCTTAAAGTGGCATTGTTAACGTGACTAGTGTTCCATTTATTAAGTGGCCAATGATATCAAGTCTGTAGGTAGGCAGCCGCCTATCTGTGCAAGTGGTGGCTGTTTAATTTTAGGGCTAGGCATCCCGCTAGCGGGACAACTTCCGGTAAAACTGGAGGGCGTGCAATTCAAATAAATGATTATAAAAATTATGGATATTAAACATTTAGGTACATACAAGTGTCTTATATATGGGTTGAAAGCTTAAATTCTTGTTAATCTAACTGCACTGTCCGATTTACAGTAGCCATTACAGCGAAAGCATGCCATGCGATTGTTTGAGGACGGCGCCCCACATCAAAATATTTTTCCACCGGCACAGGTTTCATAAATTCACAAATAGAGATTAAATATTAATTTACTTTTTGAAAATCTTCCTCTGATTTGTCATCCAAAGTGTCACGTTCCTGACCTGTTTTCTGTTGTTTTGTATGTGTTTAGTTGGTCAGGGCGTGAGTTGGGGTGGGTAGTCTATGTTATGTGTTTTCTATGTTGGGTTAATGTGTTGCCTGGTATGGTTCTCAATTAGAGGCAGGTGTTTGACGTTTCCTCTGATTGAGAACCATATTAAGGTAGGTTGTTCTCACTGTTTGTTTGTGGGTGATTGTTCCTGTGTCTGTGTTTACCACATGGGACTGTTTCGTTTGTTCGTTCGTTTTAGGTAGTCTGTTCCTGTTCGTGCGTTCTTCGTCTATATGTAAGTTCGTTTGTTTCAGGTCTGTTGCCTTCGTTTATTGTTTTGTAGTTTGTTCTAGTGTTTTGTCGGGTTTTTCGTCTTTCATTCAATAAATTAGTATGTATTCATCACCCGCTGCGCCTTGGTCCGTTCATTCACCACAAGACGAACGTTACACAAAGGGTCCCAGCTATAACATGTAGTGTCGTTTTGTTAGATAAAATCATTTTTTATATCCCAAAAAGTCAGTTTAGTTGGCGCCATCGATTTGAGTAATCCACTCGTTCAACATGTAGAGAAAGGAATCCAAAAATCTACCCCTAAACTTTGTTTCAACCAGTCAAAATACGTTTCTATTTATACCTCAGATACCCTAAAATGTAATCAAAATATAATATTTCTTACGGAAAGAAGTATGTTCAATAGGAAGCCGACTTTAGCAGGTGCATTCTGTCTTCATCATGCGCGTATACACGAATTTCCAAGACTGTGTCCCTGTACTAAAACTGATATTTCTTATTCGTTTTGGAAGTTACAAGCCTGAAACCTTGAACATAGACTGCTGACACCCTGTGGAAGCCATAGGAATTGCATCCTGGGAACTAGAATTCAGTATGCCCCTATACTTTTCATTGTAAGAGCATGGGCTCTCAAAAACAAATTTTTTCCGGTTGGTTTTTCTTTGGATTTTTCTCCTAACATATCTATTGTGTTATATTCTCATACATTATTTTACCATTTCTAAAAACTTCAAAGTATTTTCTTTCCAATGGTACCAATTATATGCATATCCTGGCTTTTAAAAAAAGGGGCCTAGCCCTAAGGTTAACAATCTGATGGCCTTGAAATATAAGCTGTTTTTCAATCCCTCTATCCCAGCTTTGATGCACCTGTACTGACCTCGCCTTCTGGATGATAGCAGGGTGAACAGGTAGTGGCTCGGGTGGTTACTGTCCTTGATGATCTTTTTTTCCCCGTGACATTTTTTGCCTTCCTGTGACATTTTGCCTTCCTGTGACATCGGGTCTTGAAGCATGTGGGGACAGCAGACTGGGATAGGGATTGATTGAATATGTCCGTAAACACACCAGTGTCATGTCTTTATTATCATTAAATGTGAAGACTGTTATTTTATCAAAGCAATTCTCTGTAATTATTATTACGTGATTAAACTAATCGTGTAAATGTAATTAACTAGGAAGTCGGGGCACCACAGAAAATCTTCTGATTACAAAGTTGTAATTTTCCGAATATAACTCTTCAGATATTTTAATATCTGATCAATTAGTCTTCTATTGATGCATTATTATTTACCTTACGTCAGTCTCATTTCAAACGTCGTAGAATTCTTGCTTATCTGCACGAACCCAGTCTAAACTGTGAGTCATCCATACACCAATTGGCTTATCATTTCTTTACTAACTAACTAAATAATCACAGAAATGCATAAACAAACAAACAGTAGATATTGGTTAATAACAATGATAGGGAAGGTCCCCTAGTGGGCTAAACCAATATGACGGCTTGGTATACAAAGGGAAGGGGGTGTGGACTGAGAAAGAGCGGGAAAGGCAAAATGGATCACTGCGTGGATAATTATTTTAATTGAAATGCTAATCCTTTGCACATGAACGCTCACTCATTCGCTCTCTTGCAATCAATATATTTACGCCCATATGTCGTTGTTGTTTTCTCTGTTGGAATCGTCGGTCCATCTGCAAGAGAGTCAGTTCATCAGAGACTCTCTGGTTACTCATGGTGTTTGCTCTATCGGTGGCTCCTGATAGTGTCTGTTGTAATGGATGCATCAGGCGTCCATTGTTCTTAGAGTAGGCGGTTGTCGATATTCGCATCCCAGGTGTACATAATTTCTAGCTGCAGACGAGTAAATAGTATCGAAGATTTGCTCTTATTCTGTAGGGATCGATTGTCTCAGAGTTTAACCATTTCTAGCCGTGTAGCCAATGCCCCACGTGGTATAGTTTTCTAGTTTTGGTACTCAACTATTCGCAATCACAGCTCCTGCTGTGGGGTTGCTTAGTCTTGCTACTCAAACCTGTGCCATCTCAGCTTACACCGAGGTATGCGTGGTCTGAAGAGGATTTCCCAGGAGGGGGTTTAATTCGTAACAATAGAAAAGGGCGGTTCCATGACGCCAGATCATGTCTGTGCTCACGGGGGTGTGGCCGCTGACTAGTTAAACTTTACAGGGAATACAATTCTCTCAAAATTAACTTCTAGTTCCTCCCAAACCCGGATCCGGGAGCACCCCCATCAGTAAAAAAGCTGACTAGCATAGCCTAGCATAGCGTCACAAGTAAATACTAGCATCTAAATATCATTAAATCACAAGTCCAAGACACCAGATGAAAGATACACATCTTGTGAATCCAGCCATCATTTCTGATTTTTAAAATGTTTTACAGGGAAGACACAATATGTAAATCTATTAGCTAACCACGTTAGCAAAAGACACCACTTTCTTACTCCACCATTTTTTTTACTCCATCAGTAGCTATCACAAATTCGACCAAATAAAGATATAAATAGCCACTAACCAAGAAACAACTTCATCAGATGACAGTCTGATAACATATTTATTGTATAGCATATGTTTTGTTAGAAAAATGTGCATATTTCAGGTATAAATCATAGTTTACCATTGCAGCCACCATCACAAAGCTCACCAAAGCGACTAGAATAACTACAGGGACCATTGTGTATTACCTAATTACTCATCATAAAACATTTCTTAAAAATACACAGCGCACAGCAAATGAAAGACACAGATCTTGTGAATCCAGCCAATATTTCAGATTTTCTAAGTGTTTTACAGCGAAAACACAATATAGCATTATATTAGCTTACCACAATAGCCAGAAACACAACACCATTTACCAGCAGCAAAGGTTAGCGATCGTAACAAACAGGCAAAAGATATATAATTTTTGACTAACCTTGATATTCTTCATCAGATGACAGTCCTGTAACATCATATTACACAATGCATATAGAGTTTGTTCGAAAATGTGCATATTTAGCGGCACAAATCGTGGTTATACAATGAGAATAGTGGCCAAAAATTCAAGCAATCTGTCCGGCGCCATCTTGGAGAGGCACCTATTCTAATCGAAAACTATTCATAAACTTGACTAAAAAATACAGGTTGGACAGCAAATGAAAGATAAATTAGTTCTTAATGCAATCGCTGAGTTAGATTTTTAAAATTAACGTTACTGCGCAATACAGCGTGCGCTAAAGCGAGACCGCCCCATAATTCATGGCGGAATTATTATTTTACATTTGTCAACATAAGTACGAATTAACAGCATAAAGACTGCTTACTATTAGCTGAGCTTCCATCAGAATCTTGGGCAAGGTGTCCTTCCTCCAGAACAATCGTCTTTGGGTTGAAAGATGTCCTCTTGTCCGGTCGAAATAGCCGCTAATGTTAGCCGCCAACTGGAGAGGTGTCCAACTCGTGAAAGCGCATGGCAAAGAAATCCCAGAAAATCGCAATAAACTGCTATAAACTGCTAAGTCGGTTTAAATTAACTACCTTATGATGTCTTTAACACATATAACGAATAAAAACATGACCGGAGATATAGAACTACTAAAACGAAAGCGTTTGCAGGAAGCTATTGTGATGTCTTCATGCATCAGGCGCACCGTTGAAAAGGACGGTACTTCCGCTCCACGGTCTTATATAAGGTCCCAGATTGCGCAATCCACTCCATTCAAATTCTCCCCGCTTACTGACATCTAGAGGAAGACGTAT
Source organism: Salvelinus namaycush (assembly GCF_016432855.1). Classification (NCBI taxonomy): domain Eukaryota; kingdom Metazoa; phylum Chordata; class Actinopteri; order Salmoniformes; family Salmonidae; genus Salvelinus; species Salvelinus namaycush. Next base: position 2,906,573 of record NC_052343.1, on the reverse strand, counting down.
GCAGTGCATGTAGCCCGATGGCTTACATGGGGACTTATAAACTGGCCTCAGAACAGGGACCTCGATTTCTGAAATCTCACTCCCTGACAGGAAATGTGCTACAGAATGAGTTCTGTTTCACTCAGAGAAATAATTCAAACGGTTTTAGAAACTAGAGAGTGTTTTCTATCCAATAGTAATAATAATATGCATATTGTACGAGCAAGAATTGAGTACGAGGCAGTTTAATTTGAGAACGATATTTTACTAAGTTGAAACAGCACCCCCTATATTGACAAGAGGTTAAATGTTAACATCACATTACATCATTTCACAAATTGTTTCATCTTTACTCATTCATTTTATACAAGAATTAGACACAAACACCATAATTGAGAAATGTACACATTCAGAGATATAGTTACAGTATGCGTGTTTCTTGTCCTTCGTGAGGTCACCAAATGAAACACACTCAACATAACTGTCCCTTACGTATCCACAGACCCTTACGACATTCTCACAAGTGGACATATAGTTTAATTTTCCCATTTTGGGGATTTAAGAGTTCGGCCACGTGAAATCCTTTGTTCACTCTGGTCTCTCTCTCTGCATGAAAATGGGAAGAGTGTCTCCGCCAGGAATTTATGACCTGAGACAACAGAACCTGGGTGTAGGAGAGAGTGAGAGAGCGGGAAGCCATGATCTACACCCAGAAAGGGCCACGTCATGACACCAACCAGCTGGTCTGTGCATGCTCTGAGGACGCGGCTAGGGATGCCGTCTGGGCCGGCAGCCTTGCGACGGTTTTACTCACTTCGGCCACGGAGAAGGAGTACCCACAGTCTTTGGTAGCGGTCCGTGTCGGTGTTACTGTATTCTCCTCAAAGCGCGCAAAGAAGTTGGTTAATTTGTCTGGGGACAAGACGTCGATGTTCGCAACGGGACTGGTTTTCTTTTTGTAATCTGTGATTGTCTGTAGACTCTGCCAAATACGTTTCGTGTTTGAGCCGTTGAATTGCGACTCCACTTTGTCTCTATACTGATGCTTCGCTTGTTTGATTGCCTTACGGAGGGAATAACTACACTGTTTGTATTCGGTCATGTTTCCAGTCGCCTTGCCATGACTAAATGCAGTGATATGTGCTTTCAGTTTTGGGCGAATGCTGCCATCAATCCACGGTTTCTGGTTAGGGAAGGTTTTAATAGTCACAGTGGGTACAACATCTCCTATACACTTCCTTATAAACTCGCTCACCCAGTCAGCGTATACATCAATGTTATTGTCTGAGGCTACCCGGAACATATCCCAGTCCACGTAATCGAAGCACTCTTGAAGCGAGGAATCCGACTGGGAAGACCAGCGTTGGATAGACCTAAGCAGGTGTGCTTCCTGTTTTAGTTTCTGCCTATAGGAGGGAAGCAACAAGATGGAGACAAGGCCAGATTTGCCAAAAGGAGGGCGGGGGAGGGCCTTGTATGCATCGCAGTAGTTAGAGTAGCAGTGGTCGAGTGTGTTACTCGCTCGTGTACTGCAATCGATATGCTGATAGAATTTAGGTAGCCTTGTTCTCAGATTAGCTTTGTTAAAATCCTTAGCTACAATAAAAGCAGCCTCAGGATATATGGTTTCTAGTTTGCATAAAGTCCAGTGAAGTTCCTTGATGTCCGTCTTGGTATCCGCTTGCGGGGGATATACACGGCTGTGACGATAACCGAGGTGAATTCTCTTGGGAGATAATACGGTCGGCATCTGATTTTGAGGAATTCTAGATCAGGTGAACAAAAGGACTTGAGTTCTTGTATGTTGTTACAAATACACCATGAGTCGTTATGGGGAGGGCCAGTGGGGTAAGTAACTGATCTTGACACAGGTCTTGGAAGTGGTGGTCAGCTCGTGAAGAAGTCCCGAAGTAATCACGTCACATAACCTAGTCTAGTCGTCTCCCTACTGAATTTGAATCATAGGAAAGCCAAAGGAAAAATGGATAAGAAAAGACAATTGTGTTTGACATTTTTCATGTCCAAAAATCCAGAGAAAGATTGTGAATCAAACCCAGAACGAACAAGAGAACTGTCAGTGCCGGAGAAGAAGAGTGAGAGGCAAACTGTTCCTGATGGCGATGCCTTAGCTAGCAGCACTGCTAATCCCTCCAGTTCAGCATCACCACCGGCACCTCCACTAGCTAGTAGGCGTACTAGTGAGTCAGACTTAGCGGGAGAGGGAGACAGGGAGATGGGGGGGAGGCAGTGCATCCACGATGAAGTGCACAGAGCAGGTGCAATATGCAGTTCAAGAACAAGCAAACATATAACCCCTGGCTTGTCATTCAGAATTCAAAGTTGGGTTATACAACATTGAAAAAAGGTAGGGAGCTTGGGTCTAGAAATTACTGAAGGGATTAACTAGCAAAAGACTGGGTGGAATGTACAGTAAATTAACATCCTATGCATCAGACGTAAAAAACAACAAGAGCCTTCAGAAAAAAGGTTTTTGAACTTGCTTGAACCAAGGCACATTTTGGTGGCAGAAGACAAGGCTAAAGAGGACACCCAGGTTAACAGTCAAAATGAAAAAAAATTGATACTACAGCCAGAGACTTCAGAACAGCCTTAGAAGGAGGCTAGACATCACAGCCACATGCACGCTCACGGCTTTGAGCAAGAAGTTGACTCTCAGGAGTTAAATGGATTTGACATGGGGAGAGTCATTGTGGGAGGTTTGTCAAACTAAGGTTGGATGTATTTTTTTTCCTTTACAAACTTGTTCTGTGCTGTGAAGGTAATCTGAATATGTGCTTCATATTATCACATAGGCTGGAGGCCTATATATTCTCCTATGTGTGTTCTGCTGTAGCCTACATTGATTTATTTTATATTTATAAGTTATATTCTGATATTGTGATATTTGTTCTACTGCTACATTGATGTCTTGAAAGTTATATGAAATTCGGGTCTTGTAAGCCCCACAGCTGAGTATGTGTGCATAGTGTCGTCTAAAAATGTTGCTGTACATTGATGTCTCGAAGATTAGGGCATAAGAAATTCGGACTTGTTTAAGCTATACTCAAGTATGTGGGCATACTGCTGCGACGTCTAAAATGCTTTGAATTAATGAGCACCTTGGAGAGTGACGTCTGTTTCACTACCATAGATAGGAGGCTACTTGGCTGCTACTTTGCGTTTGACACCTTATTTCTCAAATTGTTCCGGTACCTCAGAGCCCCCCGGATAACTCCCCCTCTCTCTTGCCCTCACTATGTGTTCCGGGACCTCCCAATGTAGAAATTAAGCACTGTGTATAGCCTACCATTTCCTTTTATAAAGGGGGTGAAGACTTTGTGGTGTCACAAAGGCCTAGTGGAGAGCACTGCATCACGTTATTAATATCCAAGAACAAAGACATAGAGAATATACAAAGCATGATGCCAGGAATTATGGAGCTATTCCATTGACTAAATATCACTCAAAACACATCTTTATGAATCTATCATATATTTCGGCTGTTCGTGGTCCATAGCTTTTTTCAGGAATGTTCTCTCCACGTGTTTTTGTTCAGTCAATGTTGTGAGAGCTGTTAGCACACACTACATAGCCCTACACTCGAAACACCATCTTACGGCTCATTAATTGTGAAAGAATTATAAAAAATCACACAGGAAGTCTTGGCTAATTTCTCTATTGTACACTGGTTTTTGTCCTCAAGGCCCACACCATCAATCACACAAAACAGCTGTCTGGTGCAAGGCAACCCTGTAGCAGATGTCTTGTTTGAAGTCTGTCCAGAACATATATTGTACAGGACAGGACAGTAAAGTCTATATGGTTCTGAGGACAAAGTGTGGTCCCTGAAGAAAACTGGGCGAGAGGAACCAGAGACAAAGCAAAACATGTCATGTGTTTCCACACAGTCCACGGCTCTCCCTCTGTTTGTTGTCTCTGCACCCATGTCTAGACCAACTCTGACTTGTGACTTCTGTCATGTTTGAGAAGCCTTGTTCCAATGTTAACCTGTCCCCAGAGAATTTCAGGGGAGGAAGAAACAAAGGCGGAAGGAGGAAGGTTCGGTATAAGACAAGATGACTCCCTCATACTATCAAGAGCAAAAAACTCTCACAGCACGGAACCTCTCAAACACGTCCTCTGAGTAGTTTGTGTGATTTAGTGAACAAGCTAACTCATTAACCCAATTAGCTCAAAACCACATCACCACCCTGACCCTCCCCATCCCAACTCCCTTTCTGCAAGGCTTAATTTTTATTTCCCGAAGTACCACAACCACCCTTTCTTCCCCTCTGCATGGCTAACGACTTCCTTCGCTCCAGACATGCCTCGCATAGCACCGTTTGTAAGGATTTGGTCAAAATACTCGCCCCTGCGTTTAAACTAGATTGTGTTGGCTGTCTGGGGAAAGCAGATAAATGTGTCCATTAGAGCCAGCCCAGCATCGACAGCAGTGAGCGCTGCATACAAACAGGGGCCAGATGCCTATCTCCGGGCGTTGTGGCCACTGATACAGCTTTTCTCAAAAGCAGGCAAACATTTTTCAAAGAGATTCTGCTACACATAAAAAGCAGCACTTCACTTGTTGTGCAACCATCTTCCACTTAAGCCACAAGTCCAGGGCCTCTAGATCCTAACAGGATTTCAGCTCTGTGAATGGCATGCACATCTGATGAATGGGACCCCCACTACTCATACCATCCCTACACAATGAAAAACATACATACTGTACAACAACAAATACGCTGATATGGCCATGTATTCAATTCACTTGTAATGTGTATTTCGTCTATCATCAGTACATCTCCAGACACCAACAATGTTCAGCAAGCTCCAGTTTTGTGCAATTACAACTGAATCGATGAAGCAATGTGCTCATTTACAATATTGGTAAAAGGCAAATTAGCAAATGCTACATTTTACACCCATCACTGTACCCTATTGGTGTCTAAATCATTCCCGAGCTTGCAGAATCTTCAGTTATTCTGGAGTGAAAGTGTTTGCCTGTCCAACTTCACCTGCTTCTCGCTCCCTAAGAATCCTGTAATGATCCATTTGTTTTCTGAATAAAAGATAGAGCTCTGATTACAAAACAAAGGCTTACTGTACTGGGTTTTGGACGACTGGCTGTTGGAAGACATACTGCACAAACAACAGCTAATAGTTTTCACATAAAGATTAGACTATTTCCTCCATCGTCAGTATCTCGAGTGGAGGATATCCGGGTTTTTTTCAGCGGCTATTTTATTTGCGTAGGATATTACTCATCTCCCTGTCGGATTACAACTGATAACAGCCTATTGACAGAATCATTTTGTTTGATAGAATTGTGCACATTAGCTGTCGATGCGTCTGTGAAGATTGAAGATGTCGAGTGTATTGAATATCGAGGCAGCAGAGGATGCAGTTGCAATTCCAACTCTTCTCCCGTCTGGAACCAAAGACAATCAACACTCATTAAAGGAAACAGTTTGTGGAAAGCAGGAATCTGAGTATTTTTTTCTGTGGAGCTGGTGTGTACATTCCTCCACCCACCCTCAGCCACTCTCCCTCTAATGTCTGACCCATGACCCTGAGCGTGGCAAAGGCCGACATCTTTCCATCAGCTCCATCAACACACAGTTGATTGAGACAGAGGTGGCATTGCCCCTACCTGTCACAACATGGAGATTTAAGTGTGTGTCTGATGCTTCATTCTCCATCGCACACAGATAATGATCTGTCCACTTATAGACACCTACATACTGCTGTGCAGACACGTGTGAACACATCCTGCCAATCTATCTAGTCGAATCCTCTATTGGCTCCCCAATATGTAGGGTAAAAGGTACTGATAACTACAATAGAAAATACATAACTTTTTAGTTTTTTTTTTACTAGCTAGCAATGAAGTACAGTAGGTTAAAGCAACACAAGACAGCTACTGTATGAGTTTACTAAAGCTCTTACAGTACCAGTCAAAAGTTTGGACACACCTACTCATTCAAGGGTTTTTCTTTATTTTTACTGTTTTCTACATTGTAGAATACTAGTGAAGACATCAAAACTATGAAATAACACATTTGGAATCATGTAGTAACCAATAAAATATATTTTGGATTTTAGATTCTTCAGAGTAGCCACCCTTTGCCTTGATGACAGCTTTGCACACGCTTGGCATTCTCTCATCCTGCTTCACCTGGAATGCTTTTCCAACAGTCTTGAAGGAGCGTGAACGTGAAGCTTACTAGGGCTATACAGGCCACTAACAAAGACAACTACCCACAAAATACAAAAGGAAAAAAGGCTGCCTAAGTATGATTCCCAATCAGAGACAATGATAGACAGCTGTCCCTGATTGAGAACCATACCCGGCCAAAACATAGAAACACAGAACATAGAGTTTCCCACCCGAGTCACACCCTGACCAACCAAACATAGAGAATAAAAAGATCTCTACGGCCAGGGCATGACACTGCTTTTCCTTCACTCTGCAGTCCAACCCATCCCAAACCATCTCAATTGGGTTGAGGTCTGTGATTGTGGAGGCCAGGTCATCTAATGCAGCACTACAGCACTCTCCTTCTTGGTTAAATAGCCCTTACACAGCCTCGAGGTGTGTTAGGTCATTGTCATGTTGAAGAACAAATGATAGTCCCACTAAGCGCAAACTAGATGGGATGGCGTATTGCTGCAGAATGCTGTGGTAGCCATGCTGGTTAAGTTTGCCTTGAATTCTAAATAAATCACTGACAGTGTCACCAGCAAAGCACCCCCACACCATCAGACCTCCTCCATGCTTCACGGTGGGAACCACACATGTAGAGATCATCCGTTCACCTACTCTGCGTCTCACAAAGACAAATCTCAAATTTGGACTCATCAAATCAAATGAAATGTTATTTGTCACACAACAGGTGAATACCTTACAGTGAAATGCTTACTTACAAGCCCTTAACCAACAATGCAGTTTTAAGAAAAATAAAAAATAAATAAAAATAAAAGTAACAAATGCTGCAGCAGCAGCAGCAACATTATGTACAAAATAAGTTACAAACAATGCGAAAAGAATAAAAATAAAAAGTTAAGAGCCCATAAAACGGCAGCCATCCTCTCCAGCCAAAGGACAGATTTCCATCAGTCTAATGTCCATTGCTCGTGTTTCTTGGACCAATCAAGTCTCTTCTTCTTAATGGTGTCCTTTAGTAGTAAATATTTTGCAGCAATTCGACCATGAAGGCCTGATTCACTGAACAGTCTCCTCTGAACAGTTGATGTTGAGATGTGTCTGTTACTTGAACTCTGTAAAGCATTTATTTGGGCTGTAATCTGATGCTGGTAACTCTAATCAACTTATCCTATGCAGCAGAGTTAACTCTGGGTCTTCCTTTCCTGTGGCGGTCCTCATGAGAGGCAGTTTCAATATAGCGCTTGATGGTTTTTGCAACAGCACTTGAAGAAACGTTAAAAGTTCTTGAAATTTTCCTGATTGACTGACCTTAATTTTTTGATTTTATTTAACTAGGCAATTCAGTTAAGAACAAAATCTTATTTACAATGACGGCCTACCCCGGCCAAACCCTAACCTGGATGACGCTGGGCTAATTATGCGCCGCCCTATGGGACTCCCAATCACGGCCGGTTGTGATACAGCCTGGAATCGAACCAGGGTCTGTAGTGACTCCTTAGACCGCTGCACCACCCGGGAGCCCAACATGTCTTAAAGTGATGATGGACTGTCGTTTCTCTTCACTTATTTGAGCTGTTATTACCATAACATGGACTTGGTATTTTACCAAATAGGGCTATCTTCTGTATACCACCCCTACCTTTTCACAACACAACTGATTGGCTCAAAAGCATTAAGAAGGAAAGAAATTCCACAAATTAACTTTTAACAAGGCACACCTGTTAATTGAAATGCATTCCAGGTGACTACCTCATGAAGCTGGTTGAGAGATTCCAAGAGCGTGCAAAGCTGTCATCAAGGCAAAGGGTGACTTTGAAGAATCTAAAGTATAAAATGTATTTGTATTTGATTAATACTTTTTTCGTAACTACATGATTCCATATGTATTTCATAGTTTTGATGTCTTCAGCACTATTCTACAATTTAGAAAAGGTTTCAACAAAGTACTGAGTAAAGGGTCTGAATAAAAAAAAGTAGGTGTGTCCAAACTTTTGACTGGTACTGTACATCGTACACACAGAGCCAAGATCTTCACAAGTACACCCAGCATCTTGATGATTGTTCTAACAAAACAAATGCCAATGAAATATTCTGGAGGCAAAAGCCCCCCCCAAAACTTTGGAGCACCACTGTTTTTATTAGACTAATAACTGTGGATAGTGGTTCTATTTTCAGAGGTAATCTGATTCTCTGTGCCCTGGTGACACCAATCATCATCATCCAGAGCTCATCCTCATCATCTAGTCTCAAAATCTGTTTCTATTTACGATCCTCACCTACCCAACCTACCAGGTACAGTACAGCTTCTCTGAGCCAGTGAGGGTTCTTTGGATCTCAAAACTGTAGCATGAAGTACATGATGTAACAAAAATGACCCTGACCCACCTGGATGTAGGAGATTCAACCTAGTTGAAGCTAGCTTAGCATCATTTTGTGACCTTCCTTGAGACCTGAAGTATTATTACCCCCTGCACCACAACGTTTCTTGTGATATTGCAGGATTATCAATCAGGTGTGTTGTTGTGAGCATCATATCAAATCCCCCCTGACGCAAAGGTGAGAGCACCAAAAGGGCTCAATTTCCCAACTCTGACATCCTGACATTCTGCAATGTCCACATCATTACACTGTTAATAAATACATATAAATTGCCTTTTTGGATGCACAGTGCTTGAAAGAAAGGAGGCAACAGGAAATAAAGCTGTCTGGACAGCCTAAGTCACAGAACCTTCACTTCAAGGGAGTCTGGATCTGTCTGTTCTGTGTCCCCATGGGTCAGGGTGTGTGTCTCACATTTGAAAGATTGCTGGATGTGTCATCGTGTGTAGTCTCGGAGGTTAAAACACATGAAGAAATGATACATTATCCAGAGGGTGAGTGCATTCATTTTCATACTTTATCTCCGTGGGAATCGAACCCACGACCCTGGCGTTGCAATGGCCATGAGCCACACGGGACTAGAAGATCTATTTCATTGTATTATTATTATATATTGTATTGTATCAAGATTATTACAATTTGATTACATAGCTTATAACACAGTTGTTACTCTGGTATAAGGCCTGTGCAATACTAAATGTAACTAATAGGGGTATATGTCTGACACAGTTTTGTTGTGACATGTCACATGGAGGGGAATCTTTTTATTTGGATGGCAAAGAGTCAAAGGGACAATGAGGTCATCTCACGTGAGGGTTGTGTGGAATAGGACGCCAGGTGATGGCAAAGCGTGCTCCTGTAAACGCTTCTCTCATCGTCCCTCAGTTACGAACCATGGCCACACACAAGTAAACAAACACACATGTACACACACAAATACACACTTGCGCACACACACTCCCAACCGTGGACAAACACTATCCAGTGCCATTCGCCAATGTTCTAATCAAGCACACACTTTTTGTTGTAGCCTTGGACAAACATACCTGATTCAACTCATTGAGGGCCTGATGAATAGTTGACAAGTTGAATCAGGTGTGCTTGTCTGGGGCTACAATAAAAAGGGTATACTGTTCGTGTACTTGAGGACCAGAGTTGGGAACCAACGTTCTCTTCTTCCGTTGCTCTGGTTACTGTATGTTTGAAGATTTTATTGTTTTTTTTCTGTCAGACTTTCTTCTATGTGCAGTGGCATTGTCATTGGACAAATGCTGTGATAGTCGGAGAGATCAGAGGCGTTAGGCTCTATTATACTCTGATGTATCTCTCTCATTGTGGTTGTGTAACCACTTCGCTGTATTGCAACACAGTAGAGATAGATAGTTGGTGATGACACTAAGCTGATTCCCTCCGTTGATTATTTGTTGTCATTTAACTCTCCCATTGAGACCTCTGAAGTATTATCCAAACACAAGCACACACACACACACATACATGCGTCACTCTTTTGTCGCAGAGAATTTTCCTGTTGCGGGAAATTCAAATTAACCTCGTGATTCCTTGAAAATGAGCATGTCTCTTTCTCTCCGTGCGGGTGCAGTCGAGTCATTGAGATCAGGCCTGCTATCAAACAAATATTCTCTATCTCTCGCTCAAACGTTAGGCCTACATCCTATTACTGCAACATTCAAATGTACAAAATGTATCTGAAATGCAGCCATACACATCAACAACTGTTGTTTTATTAAGCTTAATAACACCAGATAGATATTAGTCTCCAGTAGGCTACGATATACAAGTGTGGAGTGTATCCGAAAGTTACAAATTATCTGTCAGAAGTTAGTTAAATTGTGGCCTGGGGTGGTTTAGTTACCAAAGGCAAATATAAATATACATCTTGATAAGAAAATTACCATACCAGACACTTTTAGATATCATAAAATGGAAATGAATAAAATAATAACAGTAGCACCAACATTAGCTTTCTTACATACAGTGTCGGGTAAATTACCACAGTAGATTTGCAGTGGTAAACAAGGAAATACTTTATTTATATTGTACAGAATGCTTGTCAAATAGATAAATCGGCGTTAGCCTGTTAAAAAAGGACTTAAGTTGTTCTGATGACAATACCAACCAGAGGGCAAACATTTCTTTAAAGACTTTGGTTGCAAGCAGGAATAAAGCAGAGAGGAAGAGGCGAAGCGAGAGGGCTAACGCTCTCCAATATGCAGACCTAAGTTTGTCGCCTGCCTTCCTACCTTTAGGACCACGACTCCCATTTTTAGGGCGGAAACATGAGCATTTCGTCATTATATACATCTCTCTGACTAAGGTAACACTGGCATAATCTTTAAGGGGCTAGGTAATGATGTGACCAATAATGGTTGCAATTGAGATCAGCTGTGCGGGTGAATTTAGGGGATATTGATGGTTTATTGAGACATCAGCTGGCAAAAATGTAGTGCCACCGATGATTGCAATAGGCCATTTGTTATTTGATTATATTCCAATAGGCTACATTTTGTATGCTTCCCTATCCTTTGTCACATAATGAAAGGTGTGAAAAAATGATAACAGGCTACTCGCCCATGTTTTATATGTATAATTTGCAGAGGTGGGTAGAGTACTTAGGTAAAAGTACTGTTACTTAAGGGCTTCCCGGGTGGCGCAGTGGTCTAGGGCACTGCATCGCATCGCAGCGCTAGCTGCGCCACCAGAGTCTCTGGGTTCGTGCCCAGGCTCTGTCGCAGCCGGCCGTGACCGGGAGGTCCGTGGGGCGGCGCACAATTGGCCTAGCGTCGTCCGGGTCAGGGTTAGGGATCGTTTGGCCGGTAGGGATATCTCATCGCGCTCCAGCGACTCCTGTGGCGGGCCGGCGCAGTGCGCGCTAACCAAGGGGGCCAGGTGCACGGTGTTTCCTCCGACACATTGGTACGGCTGGCTTCCGGGTTGGAGGCGCGCTGTGTTAAGAAGCAGTGCGGCTTGGTTGGGTTGTGCTTCGGAGGACGCATGGCTTTCGACCTTCGTCTCTCCCGAGCCCGTACGGGAGTTGTAGCGATGAGACAAGATAGTAATTACTAGCGATTGGATACCACGAAAAGGGGGTAGAATTTATTTTAAAAAATATATATATATTTTTTAAGTACTGTTACTTAGATTGTAATTTACTCAAGTAAAAGTAAAAGTATCCTTCTTAAGAAACTACTCAAGTAACAGCAAAAAAGTATCCGGTCAGAAAACTACTTCAGGGGCCTCCCGGGTGGCGCAGTGGTCTAGGGCACTGCATCGCAGCGCTAGCTGTGCCACCAGAGTCTCTGGGTTCGCGCCCAGGCTCTGTCGCAGCCGGCCGCGACCGACCGGGAGGTCCGTGGGGCGACGCACAATTGGCCTAGCGTCGTCCAGGTTAGGGAGGGCGCAGTGCGTGCTAACCAAGGGGGCCAGGTGCACGGTGTTTCCTCCGACACATTGGTGCGACTGGCTTCCGGGTTGGAGGAGCGCTGTGTTAAGAAGCAGTGCGGCTTGGTTGGGTTGTGCTTCGGAGGACGCATGGCTTCCGACCTTCGTCTCTCCCGAGCCCGTACGGGAGTTGTAGCGATGAGACAAGATAGTAATTACTAGCGATTGGATACCACGAAAATTGGGGAGAAAAGGGGGTCTTTTTTTTTTTTATAAATACATTTTTTTTTAAATAAATAAATAAATAAATATATATAAAATAAAAATTTAAAAATTTAAAAAAGGAACCTACTTCAGTACCAGTTACAAATTTAGTTTGTAATTTTTTACACCTTACAGTAAACTGTGACAGCAAACAAAAAGACAACAATTTAGTGCAATTGATTTGACATTCTATTGTTGTCTAAGCCTGCCAGCACCATCTTGCAGCATCTTTCTAATGAAGACTGACATCAGACAAAGTCCGTAGACGGTACAGTTTCAATTATGGTCTTATTCAAAGTTGACCTACCCTCTATCAAAGCGCTCAATTTTATACAAAGGTAAATGGTACTCGAGACGTGAATAATTTTACAATTTCAATAGCATTAATGAAAATGGATTTCAAAATATAATTTCAAGTACATGTGATAATGAGAATTTGTTCTAAAAGGATTTATACCAAGTATGATGTTTCATTGGATCAGGTAAGTGTTACAACAGTCAAACAACAATCATCATTGACATTTCACTATCAGTCATGCTACTAGTATGCAAATCAGACATTTCAGCATGGAATTAAACATCAAGGTAGGTATAGTCAACTCAATCATCTTTTTCCTACCAAGGTAGGATTTACCCTCCATCCTCCTTTTCTTCCGAACCTCTCCTTTCCACTTGGAAGGGTATTTTCTTTTTCTTGGCTGGCCCATTCTCCTCCTTCACGGTTGTGCCGTAAATAAAAAGACACACACAAATTATTTCTAGCATATGGAACAAAATGCTTACTGAGATGATACACTGACTGTATGACAGATGTGCTTATAGGCCTTGTCATAAAAACAGATTGACATTTACACAAACACACACACACTGAGTGAGAAAGAACAATTAATTAGGAAGATGCTGCACCGGACTGACCGGTTGGTTGACACTGCATCTTAGCCAGCTTATCTATTGTCAACCTAATGTGATAGCTAGTTAGCTATTGCCACACACGTCTGATTAATCTGTTCACTCTTTATGCAAGGTGGCTAGTTTGCCAGCAAGCAGAGATCATATGTGACCGACCGGCTCAAATTGGTCTTATGTAGCAAAATTTTAAATTATGTTTTTCACATTGGATAAAAGTAGAGACAGAGCTACAAAATTGTATATCATACACTACAGTTGAGGGAAAATGGGAAAGTAATTTTGCTTTCAAAGTTAATAAACTTGTTAACTCACTATTGAGAAAATTACCTTTGACTGTTTTGGTACTACTACTGGAGAGCCCTTCTTTGTCTTACATGCATTCAGCATCGTTCACACCCTCTTAAGCTTTAGCCCCACCCATCTCTTTAACTTCTTAGAACTAGGGGGCGCAGTTTTCACTTTTGGCTAAAAAGGCGTACCCATTTGAAACTGCCTATTTCTCAGCCCCCGAAACTAGAATATGCATATAATAGTCAGATTAGGATAGAAAACACTCTGAAGTTTCCAAAACTGTAATAATGTTGTCTGTGAGTTAAACAGAACTGATATTGCAGGCGAAAACCTGAGAAAAATCGAACCAGGAAGTGGCCCTGTTTTTGAAACCTCTCTGTTCCCATGCATTCCCATTGCATATAAAGGGATATCAATAAGACTTCTTTTTCTATGTCTTCCCTAAGATGTCAACAGCCTTTAGACATAGGTTCAGGCTTTTATTTTGAAGAATGAGCGTGAAAGGGCACATTGCGTAAGTGGATAGGTGGGGGCTCTCCGAGTGATTTTTGCGCAAAAGTGAAAGGCAGCCATTGTTTCTCTCGGTCCTAGTGAAAAGCCAACTGTCCCGGTTGATTTATTATCGAATAGATATTTGAAAAACACCCTGAAGTTGGATCAAAAACAACGTTTGACATGTTTCTGTGGACATTATGGATATCATTTGGATTTTTTTCCGGAGTTGTCGCGAACGCTTTTTCCGGTGGATTCCTGGGCATAACGCAGCAAACAAACAGAGGTATTTGGATATAAAAAATATCTTTATGGAACAAAAGGAACATTTGCTGTCTAACTGGGAGTCTCGTGAGTGAAACCATCCGAAGATCATCAAAGGTAAACGATTAATTTGATTGCTTTTCTGATTTTTGTGACCAAGTTACCTGACGCTAGGTGTTCTTATTGTTTTGTCGAGCGATCGATACATTTACACAAATGCAAGTATTGCTTGCGCTGTAAAGCATAATTTCAAAATCTGTGACGACAGATGGATTAACAAAAGGCTAAGCTGTGTTTTCCAATATTGCACTTGTGATTTCATGAAATTATATTTTATGATATACCGTTCGCGCTAGGCTACGCTATGCTAGTCAGGGTTTCTGATGACAAATATCCCGGATCTGGGAGGGGAGTCCAGAAAGGTTTTAAGGGTTGATCCGAGCGTTCTGTACTAACAGCAGTCAAGCACCCAAGCTAACTTGCTAGCTACTCCCAGACACAAATGAGAGAACATCTCACTGAACATTACTCGCCCTAGCAGAGCTGGTTAGGCTGTTATGTTAGCCAGAGCGTTGGTGACTGCAACTGCGCTGTCAGATTGCCTGTTCGTAAATTCGGAGCGTTTCACTCTCAGAGCGTACAGAGCGCATGCTGGACGCTCTGGCCGATGAGTATGATTGATCCGAACGTTCTGACCGCATAACTGCAACGGCAGTCAAGCACCCAAGCTAACTGGCTAACATTGGCTAGCTCGCTAGCTACTTCCAGACACATAATGGGAGAACACCCCACTCTGACCATTTAACTCACCCTAGCAGACCTGGTTAGGCTGTTTCATGTTATCCAGAGCTTTGGTGAATGTAACTGTGCTGCTGGCAACAATTTAATTACGCTTTTTTGCCGCCGTTTACTGACAGTGGCCATATTCAACGGGTGTTGAGCATTTGTAAATTCATCAGTTATTCTGCACTCTGGCAACCTTAGACGAGAGTCTTTTGTTAAGACATGTAGTTATCTAGCTAGGTAAACAATGAACCATAATCCCAACTCATGACGTTACTACCCTGCATTAATCTGCAGGTAGCTAACCAACCAGGTTCGATGTTAGCTAGCTAACATTAGGCTATAACAGGGGTGGGCAAACTTTTTGACTCGCGGGCCACAATGGGTTCTAAAATTTGACAGAGGGGCCGGGCCAGGAGCATTTGGAGGGAGTGTTTGGGCCGGATATACTAAAGCATTAAATGTAGTGTGTGCAAACCTCATAGCACAGTAAGAACACTACAACCCAATTTATTAACTGTCTTTCAAATGTGAAAAATAGCCCTTATCAGTTAATAAATTTGTCTCAAGGAATATGCAAGATATGGCATTTACATACTATTTCGCCGCCCGTTCTTGTGTTGACTGCTTGCTAGCATAGTTTGCATGCTTCGTGGCAAAGTGACGGCTGATATTGTACTCTTTGAAAACCGCAACAGCTTCTTGGCATATCAGACATACAGCCGTTGATCGGACTTCAGTGAAGAAGTATTTTGTTGTCCACTCCTTATTAAACACTCGGCATTCGCTGTCCACTTTCCTTCTCTTTGGTCCGCTCATTTTCACAGAAGGGCTTAATGGTGACGTGAAACGAAGTGAAAATTAAAGTGAAATAAAGAGAAATACGCGCCACTCCAACAACGGTCAATGTGTTTTGAGTGCGCCATCTATTGGGGAAACGTGGGCATTGCAGGGAAAGGGGAAAAAAAGGAGGTTTTTACTATAATTTGGACAAGTTCGGCGGGCCGGATTAAAAAGCCTAACGGGCCGTATGTGGCCCGCGGGCCGTAGTTTGCCCATGTCTGGGCTATAACTAGTCAAGCAAATAGCTCTGTGATACGAATAATAAGATCATAAATGTAACGTTAGCTAGTGAGCCAGCCAGCCAGCTAATGTTAGCTAGCTAACAGTACTGTAACGGTTCTCCTCTTCCTCTTCATCCGAAGAGGAGGAGCATGGATTGAACCAAAACGCAGCTTCTGAAGTTGACATTATTTATTTACAGAAAAGACGAAAACACGAACTTCACTATAAACTAACAAAACAACAAAACGGAGTAGACAAACCTGGACATGCGAACTTACATACAACGCAGAACTCACGAACAGGAAAATGACTACACAAAAGACCGAACGTACAAACAAACCGAGAACAGTCCCGTGTGGCGTAACATACAAACACTGACACAGGAGACAACCACCCACCAACAAACAGTGAGAACAACCTACCTTAATATGACTCTCAATCAGAGGAAACGTCAAACACCTGCCTCTGATTGAGAGCCATACCAGGCAACCCAAAACCAACATAGAAACAGAAAACATAGACTGCCCACCCAAAACTCACGCCCTGACCAATAAACACATACAAAACAAGAGAAAACAGGTCAGGAACGTGACATAACCCCCCCCTTAAGGTGCGAACTCCGGGCGCACCAGCACAAAGTCTAGGGGAGGGTCTGGGTGGGCATCTGACCACGGTGGTGGCTCAGGCTCTGGGCGAGGTCCCCACCCCACCATAGTCAATCCCAGCTTACTTCTCCCCCTCAGAATGACCACCCTCCTATTCCACCCACCTAATAGAAGAGGCAACACCAAAATAAGGGACAGCTCCGGGACAAGGTAGCTCAGGACAGAGAGGTAGGTCAGGATAGAGAGGTAGCTCAAGATAGAGAGGTAGCTCAGGATAGAGAGGTAGCTCAGGATAGAGGGGCAACTCCGGACTGAAGGGCAGCTCCGGACAGAGAGACAGCTCTGGACTGAGTGGCAGTTCTGGATACATGGCAGCTCTGGACTGGCTGACGGCTCTGGACGCTCATGGCTGGCTGACGGCTCTGGACGCTCATGGCTGGCTGACGGCTCTGGACGCTCATGGCTGGCTGACGGCTCTGGACGCTCATGGCTGGCTGACGGCTCTGGACGCTCATGGCTGGCTGACGGCTCTGGACGCTCATGGCTGGCTGACGGCTCTGGACGCTCATGGCTCACTGGCGGCTCTGGCAGATCCTGTCTGGTTGGCGGCTCTGGCAGATCCTGTCTGGTTGGCGGCTCTGGCAGATCCTGTCTGGTTGGCGGCTCTGGCAGATCCTGTCTGGTTGGCGGCTCTGGCAGATCCTGTCTGGTTGGCGGCTCTGGCAGATCCTGTCTGGTTGGCGGCTCTGGCAGATCCTGACTGACGAATGGCTCTAGCGGCTCCTGACTGACTAACGGCTCTGACGGCTCGGGACAGACGGGCGGCTCTAATGGCTCGGGACAGACGGATGGCTCAGACGGCGCTGGGGAGACGGATGGCTCAGACGGCGCTGGGGAAACGGATGGCTCAGATGGCGCTGAGGAGACGGATGGCTCAGATGGCGCTGCGGAGACGGATGGCTCAGATGGCGCTGCGGAGACGGATGGCTCAGATGGCGCTGCGGAGACGGATGGCTCAGACTGATCCTGTCTGGCGGAAGGCTTTGGCTGCTCCTGTCTGGCGGAAGGCTCTAGCGGCTCCTGTCTGGCGGAAGGCTCTAGCGGCTCCTGTCTGGCGGAAGGCTCTGTAGGCTCATGGCAGACGGGCGGCTTTGCAGGCTCATGGCAGACGGGCGGCTTTGAAGGCTCAATACAGACGGGCAGTTCATGCGGCGCTTGGCAGACGGACAGTTCAGGCGCCGTTGGGCAGACGGCAGACTCTGGCCGACTGAGACGCACTGTAGGCCTGGTGCGTGGTGCCGGAACTGGAGGCACCGGACTGGAGACACGCACTTCAAGCCTAGTGCGGGGAGCAGGGACAGGGCACACTGGACTCTCAAAGCGTACTATTTGCCTGGTGCGTGGTACCGGCACTGGTGGCACCGGGCTGAGGGCACGCACATCAGGACGAGTACGGGGAGAAGGAACAGTGTGTACAGGGCTCTGGAGACGCACAGGTGGCTTAGTACGTGGTGCCGGAACTGGAGGCACTGGGCTGGAGACATGCACCATAGGAAGAGTGCGTGGAGGAGG
This sequence comes from Salvelinus namaycush, assembly GCF_016432855.1. NCBI lineage: Eukaryota > Metazoa > Chordata > Actinopteri > Salmoniformes > Salmonidae > Salvelinus > Salvelinus namaycush. Next base: position 2,888,402 of record NC_052343.1, on the reverse strand, counting down.
AACAGGGCTCTGAAAACGCACTGGAAGCCTGGTGCGTGGTGTAGGCACTGGTGGTACTGGGCTGGGGCGGGGAGGTAGCGCCGGAAATACCGGACCGTGCAAGCGTACTGGCTCCCTTGAGCATTGAGCCTGCCCAACCTTACCTGGTTGAATGCTCCCCGTCGCCCGACCAGTGCGGGGAGGTGGAATAACCCGCACCGGGCTATGTAGGCGAACCGGGGACACCATGCGTAAGGCTGGTGCCATGTAAGCCGGCCCGAGGAGACGCACTGGAGACCAGACGCGTTGAGCCGGCCTCATGACACCTGGCTCAATGCCCAATCTAGCCCTACCAGTGCGGGGAGGTGGAATAACCCGCACCGGGCTATGCACACGTACAGGAGACACCATGCGCTCTACTGCGTAACACGATGTCTGCCCGTACTCCCGCTCTCCACGGTAAGCCTGGGAAGTGGGCGCAGGTTTCCTACCTGCCCTCGGCCCACTACCTCTTAGCCCCCCCCCAAGAAATTTTTGGGGTCTCTTCTCGGGCTTCCAGCCACGTCTCCTTGCTGCCTCCTCATACCACCGCTCTTGGGCTCTCGCTGCCTCCATCTCCTCACGAGCGCGGCGATATTCCCCAATGTGAGCCCAGTGTCCTTTTCCCTCCAATACTTCCTCCCAAGTCCATGAGTCCTGATTTCTTGGCCGCTGCTCAAACTTGCGCTGCTTGGTTCTGGATTGGTGGGTGGTTCTGTAAAGGTTTTCTTCCAGGGGTGAAGGAGAGGACCAAAATGCAGCGCGGCTAGTGTTAAACATGTTTAATACAAACACAAGTGAAACACTACAAACAACCTACAAAATAACAAATGTGCAAAACCGATACAGACCTATCTGGTGCAGAACACAAACACAGAGACAGGTAACAAACACCCACAAAATCCCAACACAAAACAAGCCTCCTATATATGAGTCTCAATCAGAGACAACGACTACCATCTGTCTCTGATTGAGAACCCACACTAGGCTGACATAGAAACAGACAAACTAGACACACAACATAGAATTCCCACCCAGCTCACATCCTGACCAACTAAACACATACAAAACAACAGAAAACAGGTCAGGAACGTGACAAGTACACTTTAAAACCTCTCTGGGATAGGGTCTAGTTTCCTGAATTTCCACTTGACTGACGTGCCCAAAGTAAACTGCCTGCTACTCAGGCCCAGAAGCCAGGATATGCATGTAATTGCTAACATGGGATAGAAAACACTTTGCAGTTTCTAAAACCGTTACAATAATGTCTGAGACTATAACAGAATTGAAATGGCAGGCAAAAATCTGAAGAAAAACCAAGCAGATTTTTTTGGGGGGGGGAGGTCCCAGTCTCTTATAATGGAAACCTATTGTTCCTATGTAAATTCGTCTCCCAGATTGCAATTCCTATGGCTTCCACTAGATGTCAACAGTCTTTATTCAAGGTTTCAGGCTTGTTTTTTGAAAAACAAGCAAGAATTTAGGACTTTTCGTTAGGAAACCACCGAAACAATATCAGTCTTTCGGCGCGAGGGAGAGGGTGCGCGCTTACGAATTTTGCTTTCCTATTGAACATACTACTTTCTGTATGAAATATTATAGTTTATTTACATTTTAGAGTACCTGAGGATTAAATAGAAATGTCGTTTGACTTGTTTGGACAAAGTTTAGCGGTAGCTTTTGGACTCCTTTGTCTGCATGTTGAACGAGTGGATTAATGAAATCGATGGCGCCAACTTAACTGACTTTTTGGGATATAAGGAAGGATTTTACCTAACAAAACGACCATTCATGTTGTAGCTGGGACCGTTGGGATTTCAAACAGAGGAAGATCTTCAAAACTAAGTGATTTATTTAATTGCTATTTGTGATTTTATGAAGCCTGTGCTGGTTGAAAAATATGTTGATGTGGGGCGCCGTCCTCAGACAATCGCATGGTATGCTTTCGCCGTAAAGCCTATTGTAAATCAGACAGCGCAGTTAGATTAACAAGAATTTAAGCTTTTAAATGAGATAAGATACTTGTATGTTCATAAATGTTTAATAGTACGATTATTTATTTGAATTGCGTGCCCTCCAATTTCACCGGAAGTTGTCGACAGGTGTCCCGCTAGCAGAACGCCTATCCGTAAACCTTGGAACGTGTAATATCTGAAAATGTAGCTAGCTAGACTATCTTACCTGTGTACATCATGCATGGACACGTCTCTTGTCGGATTCCATGGTTGCCCTTAGTTTGAAGATGTAATCCGGAGACAGGTGTTTTCGCCATCTCCTTATCTGTCATACTCAAATTCCTCTGATTTCAAAACTCGGTCCTACAGAAAGTGGAGAGCATACACATAATGTTAGCTAGTGAGCCAGCCAACTAATGTTAGCTAGCTAATTGTACACTTTAACCTGTTATGGCTGCAAGGGGCAGTATTGAGTAGCCAGTTAAATAGTGCCCATTTCAAACGGCCTCGTACTCAATTCTTGCTCGTACAATATGCATATTATTATTACTATTGGATAGAAAACACTCTCTAGTTTCTAAAACCGTTTGAATTATTTCTCTGAGTGAAACAGAACTCATTCTGCAGCACTTTTCCTGACCAGGAAGTGGAATGTCAGAAATATATGCTCTGTTCAACTTCCTGCCTATACATGGTCATGATACGTAAGAGTCTACGTACACTTCATACGCCTTCCTCTGGGTGTCAAGAGGCTGTGAGAGAAGAAATTTCGTGTTTATCTTGGTCTGAGGTGGAATAAAAGCTATTTCTTTGACGTGACCGTCCACTTCCTGTTTCTGGAGCGCGCGAAAGAGGACATGGATATGCCTTCTGTTTTGCTCCCGTTATGGACGACTAACATCTCCGTCTTAGATTTTATTTGATACATGTGACCATATCATCGTAACGTATGTTTTTTCAATATAGTTTAATCAGATTATTGAAATTTTTTCGGGAGTTTTGCCGTGTTCCGTTCTCTGACTTTGTTGACGTTGGAGTGATCCGTGCCACTTGGCAAGTGCCCATGCTAAATGAAGAGGGATATTTGCCGTTCCAGATCAAAACAACGACTGTTCTGGACAAAGGACACCTTGTCCAACATTCTGACGGAAGATCACCAAAAGTAAGAAACATTTTATGATGCTATTTCTAATATCTGTCGTGCATGTGAACTGGTCGTGGGCGCCCAAGTGTTTCTGGCTATTGTGGCTACGCTAATATAGCGCTACATTTTGTTTTCGCTGTAAAACATTTAATAAATCGGAAATATTGTCTGGAATCACAAGATGCCTGTCTTTCAATTTCTGTACACTATGTATTTTTCAGAAATGTTTTATGATGAGTAATTAGGTATTTGACGTTGGTGTCTGTAAATATTATGGCTGCTTTCGGTGCAATTTCTGATTGTAGCTGAAATGTAAACTATGATTTATACCTGAAATATGCAAATTCTTTGAACAAAACATATGCTATACAATAAATATGTTATCAGACTGTCATCTGATGAAGTTTTTTCTTGGTTAGTGGCTATTTATTTCTTTATTTGGTCGAATTTGTGATAGCTACTGATGGAGTAAGAAACTGATGGAGTAAGAAAAGTGGTGTCTTTTGCTAACGTGGTTAGCTAATAGATTTACATATTTTGTCTTCCCTGTAAAACATTTTAAAAATCGGACATGTTGGCTTGATTCACAAGATGTGTACCTTTCATATGCTGTATTGGACTTGTTAATGTGTGAAAGTTAAATATTTAAAAAAAAATATCTTTTGAATTTCGCGCCCTGCACTTTGAGCTGGCTGTTGTCATAAGTGTACCGACGTCGGGCTTGCAGCCCAAACAAACTTGACATTAGGTTTATGCAGTTTTACTATGTGATAATTTTTTTTTAAAGCCGCGTTAGACAGGATTACCTAGACCTACTGACCAGCTCAAATAAACAGAAGTGTGCTATATGGCAGACAAAATCAAACTCATCTCTTGGCATGTCCAGCCCACTCATTACCTCAGCCAATCATAGCTAACGGGAAGGTTGCTGACTTTTTCTGTGGCTAAATCAACTAGGATCGTTCTATTCTTATTTACAGATGGCATACAAGGTTGTTATTAAGCAGCATAAAAGTTCACATGTTAGAGAAGGCATTTCTGCCAAAAAAATGCATTTTGATAAAAAAATAAGTTTACATTCAAATGGCTCTCCTGTGAAGTAGTGACCTGTGACATACGCCTAGTTTCCTGAAACGGGTCACATATGAGGAGCTAAAAACCGGAGATTAAACTTTGTCTGTCAAATTCTGGGTAAGCCAAAGCTAACTAGATAGACAGTTAGCTACTTAGCCATTTGATTTTCACTTGCCCTCAAAACACAATCTCAAAAGCAAAATTATATCTGAGAAATACTTATCTTACTCCAGAAATATATAATATTACAAAGGCACAAGGTAATTAAAGTGCAAGTTAACTCAGATCGTGTTTGGCTATGAACCCACAAACAAAAATATTTTATTCTTCTTCGTGTGGTTTTCCCGGCAGACTAAACACTACAGAGTGTACAGGACCTCTATACCAGACCGTGTCAGAGGAAGATCCTAAAAATGGTCAAAGACTCCAGCCAACCAAGTCATAGACTCTTCTCTCTGTTACCACATGGAAAGCGGTACCGGAGAGCCAAGTCTGAGACCAAAAGGCTCCTGAAAAGCTTTTACCCCCAAGCCATAAGACTGCTGAACAGTTAAACAAATGGCTACCCGGACTATTTATTTATTTAAAAAATTTTGCACGGACTCTCTTGCACTATTCTTTTCACACTCACTAGACTCTACCCACCCACTCACACTGACACTCCAACACACACACACACAGACACACACACACACACACACACTACATACCTTCACACACACACACATACAGTATATACTGACACCACACACACAGACGCACTTTCACACTCTTCACGTACGCTGCTGCTACTATGTTTATGATCTATCTTGATTGCCTAGCATAGTCGGGTGCTGAGGGTGCTGCAGCACCCCTTGAAAAAACGGATACAAAAAATATATATATACAGTGCCTTTGGAAAGTATTCAGACCTCTTGACTTTTTCCACATTTTGTTTCGGTTACAGCCTTATTCTAAAATGTGTATATATATTCAGACCCTTTACTCAGTACTTTGTTGAAGCACCTTTGGCAGCGATTACAGCCTTGAGTCTTATTGAGTATGACGCTACAAGCTTGGCAAACCTGTATTTGGGGAGTTTCTCCCATTCTTCTCTGCAGATCCTCTCAAGCTCTGTCAGGTTGGATGGAGAGCGTTGCTGCACAGCTATTTTCAGGTCACTCCAGAGATGTTCAATCGGGTTCAAGTCCGGGCTCCGGCTGGACCACTCAATGACATTACGAGACTTGTCCCGAAGCCAATTCTGTATTGTCTTGGCTGTCTGCTTAGGGTCGTTTTGGAAGGTGAACCTTCACCCCAGTCTGAGGTCCTGAGTGCTCTGGATCCAGATTTTCATCAAGGATCTCTCTGTATTTTGCTCCGTTCATCTTTGCCTCGATCCTGACTAGTCTCTGCCACGGAAAAACATCCCCACAGCATGATGCTGCCACCACCGTAGGGATGGTGCCAGGTTTCCTCCATACATGACTCTTGGCATTCAGGCCAAAGAGTTCAATATTTGTTTCATCAGACCAGAGAATCTTGTTTCTCATGGTCTGAGAGTCTTTAGGTGCCTTTTGGCTGTCATGTGCTTTCTACTGAGGAGAGGCTTCCGTCTGGCCACTCTACCATAAAGGTCTAATTGGTGGAGTGCTGCAGAGATGGTTGTCCTTCTGGAAGGTTCTCCCATCTCCACAGAGGAACTCTAGGGCTCTGTCAGTGACCATCGGGTTCTTGGTCACCTCCCTGACCAAGGCCCTTCTCCCCCGATTGCTCAGTTTGGCTGGGCGGCCAGCTCAAGGAAGAGTCTTGTTGGTTCCAAACTTCTTACATTTAAGAATGATTGAGGCCACTCTGTTCTTCGGGACCTTAAATGCTGCAGAAATGTTTTGGTATCTTTCCCCAGATCTGTGCCTCAACACAATCCTGTCTCGGAGCACTACGGACATGTCCTTCGACCTCAAGTGGCGCCAACAAGAGGTGGCCAGGGGGGCCACGGCCACCCTGATACAATCGCTGGCCCCCCCACTGCCCCCCCCCCTCGCGAGTCGAATATGCATAATATGCTTCTGAGTATGCAAAATATGCTTCTATCTGATATTTTACATTAGGTACTATTCATTTAAATCAATAATGTATATTTTTCATAATAGTTCATGTGAAAGAAAATAACAAACGTATAGCCAGCCAGCCGCTTTTGACCGTCCATCACTGCGTCACACTCCGACCACAGTCACCCCTTCCCTGATCTGCTGCTGGACAGTGCACTGCCAGATGACAGTCTGAATCATGGACAGCAGCAGCTGAGCTCAGCCATGTGTCTCTGGTGGCATCATCGGAAGCTAGCCTAGTTGGCAGCTGCCTGCAGTGTTGAATTGAGACCACCAGACTGCTAACAGGTAAGTAAATCATACAATACTACTTTTTTTTTTTACTATATGTATTCAGTAAACTCTTTGTTTTTTGATAGTGTCGAATTACCTAGCTAGCTTACGTTAGTTAGCTAGTTAGTTAAATTAGGTATTGGGGGGCTTAGCTAGCTAGTTTATGCCTTAAGGTTACTCTGCAGCATAGAGAGTGTTAGCTAACTATAGTTAGAGTTATCGTTGCTTTCTAGAACGATTTTCAAACCACTTGATGAACTTAGGACTGCCAGAGCATCTAGCTAGCTGATGTTATGAGCTGGTATAGCGTTAGCTTACTAGCTACGATTAGTCACTGTAGCTATGTCAATTTGCAGACAATGAAGAGAAAGTCCACGGATATCTTTTCTTTCTTTAAGAAGAAAAGTAGTACAGGGAAGACGCAGCCGACAGGGGAGCAGCAGCAGAGGGTTAACATTAGAGAGGATTCAGTCGAAGATGATGATAACATCATTGAGCAAGCCAATGAACAGGCAGAGGCAGCGGGAGAGCATGACAGCGACGAAGAGGCACAGGCAGCATCAGTGACAGACCACAGTGAAGAACAACAGACAGCAGCATGGCACGAAAGTGCGGAACATGCAGCAACAACAGTCACAGAGGTTGACAACCAAGCGAGGCAGGACTCAGCTAGAGCTATTCAACCCGTTCCTGGACCAAGAGGTGAAGTTATGACGGTGTGACAGTGCCCCTGATAATGAAATGGATGGCTAGAGAGTAACGTTATCTGGATAAATGAATGGTTATAGCGTGTCTACATTGAGTCATGACATCACATGTCCTGGTGTCCTGGCTAAATTCCCAATCTGGCCCTCAAACCATCATGGTCACCTAATAATCCCCAGTTTACAATTGGCTCTATCATCCCCCTCCTCTCCCCTGTAACTATTCCCCAGGTTGTTGCTGTAAATGAGAACGTGTTCTCAGTCAACTTACCTGGTAAAATAATGAAAAAATAAATAAATAAATAAAAATAAAGCTTTCTGATTCATGTTTATTGGTAGTTGAGTTTGAATAGTCTGAATAGAATTGTCTATTGGCCGATATTACAAATGTAATTGTAATTACTATGGAGAGGTGCTAACTACTCATGTTATTTTTGTTATTCTGATTTTAAAATAATAATAATAATAATAACTGATTTTGCCTCTTGTTTAATCCTAGATATACCCAAGTCAAGAGCAGAGGGGCCCAAACAGCCACATCTGAAGTTTTTCCCTCGAACCCTTCAGGGGCATAGAAGACAGAGCTTTGTGAAAGAGTAGTACAGTACGCATAAATGGCTGGAATACTCTCAAGAGTAAAGACTCTACCTACTGCTATGCCTGCCGGCACTTCAGTCTCCCCTCCTCAGGTGATTCAGTGTTTACATCTGAAGAGGGGTTGAAAAAGTTGAAAAAAGCAACTTACAAAGATGAGGGATTTGTAGGCCATGCCAAATCAGAATCACATACTAATGCTATGTTAGCATGAGCAGAATATGAAAAGTTGACTGCAAGCAAATGCTCTCTCTCACCCTCCTTAAATGCAGAATTTAATAAATGTGAGTGAGGGTAAATAGAGAGTACGTTAAAACTGTTGGAGAAACCCTGCTCCTCACAGCTACGCAAAACATTGGACAGAGAGCACATAAAGAAACGGAAGGTCAGAATAAAGGAAATGTCCTCTCTATTATGGAACTGCTAGCCAAGCATGATCACACAGTCAAAAGAAAAATGACAAGTCAAAGAAATGCAACATACATTGATTGCCTGGGTTCCGCACCTCAATAATTCGTGAAGTTGCACAAAGTGAGGCTTTCAGCATTATGGTCGACGAGACCAAAGACATTAGCAAGAAGGAACAGATGTCCTTTGTAATTCAATACTATTACAATGGGTCAATATGTGAAAGTTTCCTCACCTTTGAAGCAGCAGAGCGCCTGGATGCCGCAGCACTTTCACAGAAAATTGTACAAATGCTGCAGAAGTATGGCCTTGACTACAGAAACCACCATAAGGACAAGCATATGATGGTGCCTCTGTCATGCGTGGAAAGAACACAGGTGTGCATTACACATTAAATCAGAGTCCCCGTTATCTTTTTATGTTCTCTGCAATGCACATTGCTTACATTTAGTATTAGTTGACAAACTGTATGTCTTTGTGTCAGGGTCATATGTGCACCAAAGGTGGCTAGAGCTACAGAGGGAGATGTTTCAGGGGCCCCCGAGAGAGTTACAAAGACTGATAGAGACACAATGAGCATGTGGGTACTCTGCTTGCAAGACAGTGAGGGCCAGACTGCCAGCCATCATACATCTACTGAAAGAAATATCTGAAGAGAGAAATGGTGACAGAGCTGTAGAGGCAAGAGGTCTATTAGCCCAAATAGATCTAAAGTTTGTTGGCCTCCTTGTAACACTCACCAGTGTTTTTGGTGAGATAAAACATCTGTCAGATATTTTACAGTCCCCACAACACAATTTGGGCACAGCTGTTACCCTTGTTGATTCTCTTGTTGACACATTGAACAGTCATAGAGAGGGCTCTCTTTAATGAGATTTGGGACAATACTGTGACCCTTGCTGAGCAATGCAACATCGGTGTTGCACCACCAGGCCGTCCAGGGCGTCAGGTCACACCAAGCTCTAGGCTTGAAGGGTATTACATTTCCACTCCAATAGTTCAAAGACAGGTCAACACAGATAAGGAGTCATTTCGGGCAGGATCATTCATTCCAATTGTTGATGTGCTTCTCTCTGAAGGTGAAGAGAAGATTTTCTAAAGAAAATTGTGTCATCATGCAAGGGATACAAGCCATGAATACCCGCGGTCCCACATTTTGTGAGAAAAATTTGCCTCACAATACAACTGCAGCACTGAGGATCTAGAATATGAGATCCCTCAGCTTGAGCGGATTCTTGATGGGAAGCAAACTAGTGGCTTGGAAACGCCAACCAGTTTAATAAGAGCTCACAGTCTTCTTTGAGCCATATAGGGAGGTGTTCCACGAGGTGTTTAAACTTTGCAAAATTGCACTTGTATTACCTGTGAGCACTGTAGCACGTGAGCACAGTTTTTCTGTGCCAAAGTTAATCAAGACTGTCTTGAAAAATACAAGCGATTGAGCAATTTAGGGCTAGGGCCATAAATCTTGATGATTTTGTGGATGTGTTTGCCAAAAGACACAGGCGAATGTAGCCTAATAAAGAAGGGATATGAATAGGTTGTGAGTAGGCTATAGTAACATGTATATTGTTGTCCATGATTATGCTTTTTTGTTTTGTTTTTAATTTTTGGACATTACACAGCACACCCACCCCCAAATTACTTCCCGCGGATATGGTGCCTAGTCACTTTTACCCCTACCTACAAGTACATACTGTATTACCTCAATTACCTCAACTATCTTGTACCCCTGCACATTAACTCGGTACTGATACGCCTTGCATATAGCCTTGTTATTGTTATTTTATTGTGTTACTATTAGTTTTTTTTATCTAGCAAATATTTGTCATACTTTTTATCTCTGAATTGTTGCGAATGGGCTTGTAAGTAAGCATTTCACTGTCTACACCTGTTGTGCTCAATGCATTTGACCAATCAAATTAGATTTAATTTGTTGCGTATTGCTGCCTTTTACAGTTCGGAAAATGCATTGCACATTTGTTCACAAAAAAGGGAAATGGGAAAAACTGGAAATTGCACCACCCTTTAATCCTATATGCTGTAGATACAGTATATACTGTACACCACTATCCCCAACACACTCCACAATCTCTTCCCACTACTTTGGCCCTAACAGATCCTACACCAGGCTGTTGGCCTGGGAGAATGGAACCCCTTCTCTCAAAACCTCCTGTAGTTCTTCTGCACTAAATTCTCTGACACCCAAAAAACATATCTGCTGCTGCTACCACCAATTCCATCTATTGGAATTTCCTTTCCATCTGTGTGGTACAATTAATGACCATAGCAATGAATGCCAAGAAGTCAACCTTACTAAAGCACAAACTTTTCGGGTCACTTTGTACTGGCTTACTACTCACAGGGATCCTCTCAGGCTCTTTCACCCTTTCCCCACCATCCTCTACCTTCTGCACTGCTCTCACTCTGGAAACTTTCATCTGTCCAACTCGCAAAGGACATTTCGGATACCCAGCAACATGGCAACCCCCACAATTGAAAGACTGCACTTTTTCCACTACACATTATTTTGTCCCATGCACTCCTGCACACTTGTCATACCTCAGAATCTATACTCAGTAAAAAAAGAAACGTCCTCTCACTGTTGTTGGGGTTCGTTCCTTGTTCCTTGTCAATCATTGGCTCATTGGTGAAATTAGCATTCAGACAATATCTTTAATTAACTTCTTTGGGGTAGGGGGCAGTATTTTCACGTCCGGATGAAAAGCATGCCCAGAGTAAACGGCCTGCTACAAAGCCATAAAAGCTAGAATATGCATATTATTAGTAGATTTGGATAGAAACACTCTGAAGTTTCTAAAACTGTTTGAATGATGTCTGTGAGTATAACAGAACTCATCAGGCATGCAAAATCCTGAGAAAAAATCCAACCAGGAAGTGAGAAATCTGAGGTTGGTCGATTTTCAACTCAGCTCCTATTGAAGATACAGTGGGATATTGGTAATGTTGCACTTCCTAAGGCTTCCACTAGATGTCAACAGTCGTTAGAACCTTGTCTGATGCCTCTACTGTTTAGTGGGGCCGAAGGAGAGAGGAATGAGTCAGGTCTGCCATGACCTGAACATGCTCTGACCATGCGCGTTCATGTGAGAGCGAGCTATGTTCCATCGCAATTCTGAAGACACAGGAATACTCCGGTTGGAACATTATTGAAGAATTATGTTAAAAACATCCTAAAGATTGATTCAATACTTCGTCTGTCATGTTTTTACGGACTGTAATATAACTTTTTTAACTTTACGTCCGTACTTTCCGCTGGACCTGCCCACGCGTCGTGAGTTTGGAAAGTGTACTGAACGCTAGAACAACAAAGAGGAATTTGGACATAAATGATGGACATTATCGAACAAAACTAACATTTATTGTGGAACTGGGATTCCTGGGAGTGCATTCTGATGAAGATCATCAAAGGTAAGTAAATGTTTATATTGTTACTTCTGACTTCTGTTGACTGCATAATATGGCGGCTATATTTGTGTCTTGATTGGGCTCTGAGCGCCGACTCAGATTATTGCATGGTTTGCTTTTTCCGTAAAGCTTTTTTGAAATCTGACACAGCGGTTGCATTAAGGAGAAGTGCATCTAAAATTCCATGCATAACTGTTGTATCTTTTAGCAATGTTTATTATGAGTATTCCTGTAAATTGATGTGGCTCTCTGCAAAATCAAAGGATGTTTTGTGACTTCTGAATGTAAGGCGCCAATGTAAACTCAGATTTTTGGATATAAATATGAAGTTTACCGAACAAAACGTACATGTATTGTGTAACATGATGTCCTATGAGTGTCCTCTGATGAAGATCATCAAAGGTTAGTGATTAATTTGATCTATATTTCTGCTTTTTGTGACTATCTTTTGCTGTGCTCTTTGGCTGGAAAATGGCTGTGTTATTCTGTGAATAGGCACTCACCTAACATAATCGTTTGGTTTGCTTTCGACGTAAAGACTGTGGCTGGATTTACAACAAGTGTATCTTTAAAATGGTGTAAAATACATGCATGTTTGAGGAATTTTAATTATGGGATTTCTGTTCTTTTGAATTTGGCGCCCTGCACTTTCACTGGCTGTTGAAGAGGTGGGACGCTAATGTCTCACGTACCCTAGAGAGGTTAAATCAATCAAAAACCTGAATTAATGCAATTGCAGACAGAAGTTGACAACAGGAGCATAGCATGCATGGTTCCGAGTAAGTTCTGCAAAATTGAAAAGGGTCAGAGTTGTTTTATTATGCCTGCAGTCATATACAGTGGGGAGAACAAGTATTTGAAACACTGCCGATTTTGCAGGTTTTCCTACTTACAAAGCATGTAGAGGTCTGTAATTTTTATCATAGGTACACTTCAACTGTGAGAGACGGAATCTAAAACAAAAATCCAGAAAATCACATTGTATGATTTTTAAGTAGTTCATTTGCATTTTATTGCATGACATAAGTATTTGATACATCAGAAAAGCAGAACTTAATATTTGGTACAGAAACCTTTGTTTGCAATTACAGAGATCATACGTTTCCTGTAGTTCTTGACCAGGTTTGCACACACTGCAGCAGGGATTTTGGCCCACTCCTCCATACAGACGTTCTCCAGATCCTTCAGGTTTCGGGGCTGTCGCTGGGCAATATGGACTTTCAGCTTCCTCCAAAGATTTTCTATTGGGTTCAGGTCTGGAGACTGGCTAGGCCACTCCAGGACCTTGAGATGCTTTTTACGGAGCCACTCCTTAGTTGCCCTGGCTGTGTGTTTCGGGTCGTTGTCATGCTGGAAGACCCAGCCACGACCCATCTTCAATGCTCTTACTGAGGGAAGGAGGTTGTTGGCCAAGATCTCGCGATACATGGCCCCATCCATCCTCCCCTCAATACGGTGCAGTCGTCCTGTCCCCTTTGCAGAAAAGCATCCCCAAAGAATGATGTTTCCACCTCCATGCTTCACGGTTGGGATGGTGTTCTTGGGGTTGTACTCATCCTTCTTCTTCCTCCAAACACGGCGAGTGGAGTTTAGACCAAAAAGCTCTATTTTTGTCTCATCAGACCACATGACCTTCTCCCATTCCTCCTCTGGATCATCCAGATGGTCATTGGCAAACTTCAGACGGGCCTGGACATGCGCTGGCTTGAGCAGGGGGACCTTGCGTGCGCTGCAGGATTTTAATCCATGACGGCGTAGTGTGTTACTAATGGTTTTTCTTTGAGACTGTGGTCCCAGCTCTCTTCAGGTCATTGACCAGGTCCTGCTGTGTAGTTCTGGGCTGATCCCTCACCTTCCTCATGATCATTGATGCCCCACGAGGTGAGATCTTGCATGGCGCCCCAGACCGAGGGTGATTGACCGTCATCTTGAACTTCTTCCATTTTCTAATAATTGCGCCAACAGTTGTTGCCTTCTCACCAAGCTGCTTGCCTATTGTCCTGTAGCCCATCCCAGCCTTGTGCAGGTCTACAATTTTATCCCTGATGTCCTTACACAGCTCTCTGGTCTTGGCCATTGTGGAGAGGTTGGAGTCTGTTTGATTGAGTGTGTGGACAGGTGTCTTTTATACAGGTAACGAGTTCAAACAGGTGCAGTTAATAGAGGTAATGAGTGGAGAACAGGAGGGCTTCTTAAAGAAAAACTAACCTGTTGAGGACAGAGGGCGCTGTTTTCACTTTGGGGGAAAATCGTGCCCAATTTAAACGGCCTCGTACTCAATTCTTGCTCGTACAATATGCATATTATTATTACTATTGGATAGAAAACACTCTCTAGTTTCTAAAACCGTTTGAATTATATCTGTGAGTAAAACAGAACTCATTTTGCCGCAAACTTCCTGACAGGAAGTGGAAAATCTGAAATCGATGCTCTGTTCTAGGGCCTGCCTATAAATGTCCTTGATATTTATTAGTATACATGCACTTCATACGTCTTCCACTAGATGTCGACAGGCAGTGAGAGAAGAAATGGAGTGTATAACTTGATCTGGGGTCGAATAAAAGCTCATTGTATGACGTGTCACCAGTTTCCTGTTTTCTGGCGCGCGCGCGAAGGGACCTGGTATTGCCTTCTGAAAGGCTGTCGTTATAGACGACTAATATCTCCGGCTTTGATTTTATTTGATAAATGTGACAATATCATCGTAAAGTATGTTTTTTCAATATAGTTTTATTAGATTATTGAAATTTATTCGGGACGTTAGGCGTGTTGCGTTGTGTGCCTTTGTTCAGGAAGGAGAGCTTCGCGCTACTTTGCAAGCTTTCCGTGCTAATTGACTGGAGAAGAGGACATTCTAAAACCAAACAACGATTGTTCTGGACAAAGGACCCCTTGTACAACATTCTGATGGAAGATCATCAAAAGTAGGACCCATTTTATGATGCTATTTCATATATCTGTCGAACATGTTGTACTAGTAGTTTGCGCCCAGATTTTGGACACGCTCTCGCTATAACTAAGCTGGATGTCGTAATGAAGTTATTTTTAGAATTCTAACACGGCGATTGCATTAAGAACTAGTGTATCTATAATTTCCTATACAACATGTATTTTCTAGTAACGTTTATGAATAGTTATTTGGTCAGAATAGTTGAGTGTCATAAAAATATCCGCACATTCTGGGAAAAAGATGCTACGTTAGCACAATGTATAACCACTGATTTCAGCTCTAAATATGCACATTTTCGAACAAAACATAAGTGTATGTATAACCTGATGTTATAGGACTGTCATCTGATGAAGGTTTATGAAGGTTAGTGAAAATTCATATCTTTTGCTGGTTTATTCCCTATCGCTAACGTGCCTATTGCTATCGCTAACGTGCCTTGATGAATGAATGCGGTAGTGTGGTAGGCTATTGTAGTAAGCTAATATAATGCTATATTGTGTTTTCGCTGTAAAACACTTAAAAAATCGGAAATATTGGCTGGATTCACAAGATGTTTGTCTTTAATTTGCTGTACACCATCGATTTTTCAGAAATGTTTTATGATGAGTATTTAGGTATTTGACGTTGGTGTCTGTAATTACTCTGGCTGCTTCAGTGCTATTTCTGACGGTAGCTGTGATGGTAGCTGCAATGTAAAACTGATTTATACCTCAAATATGCACATTTTTCGAACAAAACATAGATTTATTGTATAACATGTTATAAGACTGTCATCTGATGAAGTTGTTTCTTGTTTAGTTTGGTTGGTTCTTGGTTAGTTAGGTTGGCTTTGTGCATGCTACCTGTGCTGTGAAAAATGTCTGTCCTTTTTTGTATTTGGTGGTGAGCTAACATAAATATATGTGGTGTTTTCGCTGTAAAACATTTTAAAAATCGGACATGTTGACTGGATTCACAAGATGTGTATCTTTCATTTGCTGTATTGGACTTGTTAATGTGTGAAAGTTAAATATTTCTCAAAAATATTTTTTGAATTTCGCGCTCTGCCTTTTCAGTGGAATGTGGGAGGAGTTCCGCTAGCGGAACCCCGGTGCCAGACAGGCTAACAGGTCTGTGAGAGCCGGAAATCTTACTGGTTGGTAGGTGATCAAATACTTATGTCATGCAATACAATGCAAATGAATTACTTAAAAATCATACAATGTGATTTTCTGGATTTTTGTTTTAGATTCTGTCTCTCACAGTTGAAGTGTACCTATGATAAAAATTACAGACCTCTACATGCTTTGCAAGTAGGAAAACCTGCAAAATCGGCAGTGTATCAAATACTTGTTCTCCCCACTGTATCTTAGTGATGTCACTGCCTACGTCATTACCTTCTACTCATGAGACCAAACCCATGCCTACACAACTATACAAACAAGAGTTTCAGTGTTATTTAAAGGCTCAGCAGTAAATGTCCACTCCCCAAGTTGATTTATAGTGGAATGTCTGACCAGTCTCTTATCTCTTACACTCCCCTGCAGAGTTCTATCTCACAGTCACAAATCTCTCAGACCATTTCTTTATAAGAGGCAGAGACTAGAAAAGACTGTGGAACAATATTAAACATTACAATGAATATATATATTGTTAATCTGTAGTATAGGACCCTATAAATGTAAGGAGGGAGTTTATAACCCCTCCCCTTCTATTAACTTCTTCTGGCTGCAAGCCCGACGTCGGTACACTTATGACAACAGCCAGCTCAAGTGCAGGGCGCGAAATTCAAAATATATATTTTTTAAATATTTAACTTTCACACATTAACAAGTCCAATACAGCATTTGAAAGATAAACATCTTGTGAATCCAGCCAACATGTGTAACGGTTCTCCTCTTCCTCTTCATCCGAAGAGGAGGAGCATGGATTGAACCAAGACGCAGCGTGATACTTCGACATGATATTTATTTAGACACGACAAAACAACGAAGACAAAAAACGAACTATACTTGAATAAACTAACAAAACAACAAACGACGTAGACGCACCTGAACATTAGAACTTACATATAACGAAGAACGCATGAAACAGGAACAGACTACATAAACCGAACAAACGAACAAACAAACCGAAAACAGTCCCGTGTGGCGCAACGTACACAGACACAGGAGACAACCACCCACAAACAAACAGTGTGAAAACACCTACCTTAATATGACTCTCAATCAGAGGAAATGAAAACCACCTGCCTCTAATTGAGAGCCATATTAGGTCACCCTTTAAACCAACATAGAAACAGAAAACATAGACTGCCCACCCAAACTCACGTCCTGACCAACTAACACATACAAAACTAACAGAAAACAGGTCAGGAACGTGACATAACCCCCCCCTCAAGGTGCGAACTCCGGGCGCACCAGCACAAAGTCTAGGGGAGGGTCTGGGTGGGCATCTGACCACGGTGGTGGCTCAGGCTCTGGGCGAGGTCCCCACCCCACCATAGTCAATCCCAGCTTACGTCTCCCCCTTAGAATGACCACCCTCATCTTACACCCACTTAATTTTAATGGTAACCTTAATATAAGGGGCAGCACCGGGACAAGGGGCAGCACCGGGATAAGGTAGCTCAGGACAGAGATATAGCACAGGACAGAGAGGTAGGTCAGGATAGAGAGGTAGCTCAGGATAGAGGGGCAACTCCGGACTGAAGGGCAGCTCCGGACAGAGAGACAGCTCTGGACTGAGGGGCAGTTCTGGATAAATGGCCGCTCTGGGCTGAGGGGCAGCTCATGACTGGCTGACGGCTCTGGACGCTCATGGCTGGCTGACGGCTCTGGACGCTCATGGCTGGCTGACGGCTCTGGACGCTCATGGCTCGCTGACGGCTCTGGCAGATCCTGTCTGGTTGGCGACTCTGGCAGATCCTGTCTGGTTGGCGGCTCTGGCAGATCCTGTCTGGTTGGCGGCTCTGGCAGATCCTGTCTGGTTGGCGGCTCTGGCAGATCCTGTCTGGTTGGCGGCTCTGGCAGATCCTGTCTGGTTGGCGGCTCTGGCAGATCCTGACTGACGAATGGCTCTAGCGGCTCCTGACTGACTAACGGCTCTGACGGCTCGGGACAGACGGGCGGCTCTAATGGCTCGGGACAGACGGATGGCTCAGACGGCGCTGGGGAGACGGATGGCTCAGACGGCGCTGGGGAGACGGATGGCTCAGACGGCGCTGGGGAGACGGATGGCTCAGATGGCGCTGAGGAGACGGATGGCTCAGACGGCGCTGGGGAGACGGATGGCTCAGACGGCGCTGGGGAGACGGATGGCTCAGATGGCGCTGAGGAGACGGATGGCTCAGATGGCGCTGCGGAGACGGATGGCTCAGACTGATCCTGTCTGGCGGAAGGCTTTGGCTGCTCCTGTCTGGCGGAAGGCTCTAGCGGCTCCTGTCTGGCGGAAGGCTCTAGCGGCTCCTGTCTGGCGGAAGGCTCTGTAGGCTCATGGCAGACGGGCGGCTTTGCAGGCTCATGGCAGACGGGCGGCTTTGAAGGCTCAATACAGACGGGCAGTTCATGCGGCGCTTGGCAGACGGACAGTTCAGGCGCCGTTGGGCAGACGGCAGACTCTGGCCGGCTGAGACGCACTGTAGGCCTGGTGCGTGGTGCCGGAACTGGAGGCACCGGACTGGAGACACGCACTTCAAGCCTAGTGCGGGGAGCAGGGACAGGGCACACTGGACTCTCAAAGCGTACTATTTGCCTGGTGCGTGGTACCGGCACTGGTGGCACCGGGCTGAGGGCACGCACATCAGGACGAGTACGGGGAGAAGGAACAGTGTGTACAGGGCTCTGGAGACGCACAGGTGGCTTAGTGCGTGGTGCCGGAACTGGAGGCACTGGGCTGGAGACACGCACCATAGGAAGAGTGCGTGGAGGAGGAACAGGGCTCTGAAAACGCACTGGAAGCCTGGTGCGTGGTGTAGGCACTGGTGGTACTGGGCTGGGGCAGGGAGGTAGCGCCGGAAATACCGGACCGTGCAAGCTTACTGGCTCCCTTGAGCATTGAGCCTGCCCAACCTTACCTGGTTGAATGCTCCCCGTCGCCCGACCAGTGCGGGGAGGTGGAATAACCCGCACCGGGCTATGTAGGCGAACCGGGGACACCATGCGTAAGGCTGGTGCCATGTAAGCCGGCCCAAGGAGACGTACTGGT
This sequence comes from Salvelinus namaycush, assembly GCF_016432855.1. Taxonomy (NCBI): domain Eukaryota; kingdom Metazoa; phylum Chordata; class Actinopteri; order Salmoniformes; family Salmonidae; genus Salvelinus; species Salvelinus namaycush. Next base: position 2,869,578 of record NC_052343.1, on the reverse strand, counting down.
GGCCAGATATGTAGAGCCGGCTTCATGGCACTTGGCTCAATGCTCAATCTAGCCCTACCAGTGCGGGGAGGTGGAATAACCCGCACCGGGCTATGCACACGTACAGGAGACACCGTGCGCTCTACTGCGTAACACGGTGTCTGCCCGTACTCCCGCTCTCCACGGTTAGCCTGGGAAGTGGGCGCAGGTCTCCTACCTGCCCTTGGCCCACTACCTCTTAGCCCCCCCCCAAGAAATTTTTGGGGTTTCTTCTCGGGCTTCCTTGCTAGCCGCGTACCTTCATATCTCCGGTCTTGAGCTTGATTTTCCGGCTTCCAGCCACGTCTCCTTGCTGCCTCCTCATACCACCGCTGTTGGGCTCTCGCTGCCTCCATCTCCTCACGAGCGCGGCGATATTCCCCAATGTGCGCCCAGTGTCCTTTTCCCTCCAATACTTCCTCCCAAGTCCATGAGTCCTGATTTCTTGGCCGCTGCTCAAACTTGCGCTGCTTGGTTCTGGATTGGTGGGTGGTTCTGTACCGGTTCTCCTCTTCCTCCAAAGAGGAGGAGCATGGATTGAACCAAGACGCAGCGTGATACTTCGACATGATATTTATTTAGACACGACAAAACAACGAAGACAAAAAACGAACTATACTTGAATAAACTAACAAAACAACAAACGACGTAGACGCACCTGAACATAAGAACTTACATATAACGAAGAACGCATGAAACAGGAACAGACTACATAAACCGAACAAACGAACAAACAAACCGAAAACAGTCCCGTGTGGCGCAACGTACACAGACACAGGAGACAACCACCCACAAACAAACAGTGTGAAAACACCTACCTTAATATGACTCTCAATCAGAGGAAATGAAAACCACCTGCCTCTAATTGAGAGCCATATTAGGTCACCCTTTAAACCAACATAGAAACAGAAAACATAGACTGCCCACCCAAACTCACGTCCTGACCAACTAACACATACAAAACTAACAGAAAACAGGTCAGGAACGTGACAACATGTCCGATTTTTAAAATGTTTTACAGCGAAAACACCACGTATATTTATGTTAGCTCACCACCAAATACAAAAAAGGACAGACATTTTTCACAGCACAGGTAGCATGCACAAAGCCAACCTAACTAACCAAGAACCAACCAAACTAACCAAGAAACAACTTCATCAGATGACAGTCTTATAACATGTTATACAATAAATCTATGTTTTGTTCGAAAATGTGCATATTTAGAGCTGAAATCAGTGGTTACACATTGTGCTAAGGTAGCATCTTTTTCCCAGAACGTCCGGATATTTTTCTGACTCTCACATATTCTGACCAAATAACTATTCATAAACATTACTAAAAAATACATGTTGTATAGGAAATGATAGATACACTAGTTCTTAATGCAATCGCAGTGTTAGAATTCTAAAAATAACTTCATTACGACATAAGGCTTACGTTATGGCGAGCGAGTGCCCAAAACCTGGGCGCAAAACTAATAGTACACAGTTCGACAGATATATGAAATAGCATCATAAAATGGGTCCTACTTTTGCTGATCTTCCATCAGAATGTTGTACAAGAGGTCCTTTGTCAAGAACAATCGTTGTTTGGATTTAGAACGTCCTTTTTCCCTCTTGAATTAGCAAGCGCACTAGCCAAGTGGCGCGAAGCTCTCCTTCCTGAACAAAGGCACACAACGCAACACGCCTAACGTCCTGAATAAATTTCAATAATCTAATAAAACTATATTGAAAAAACATACTTTACGATGATATTGTCACATGTATCAAGTAAAATCAAAGCCGGAGATAGTAGTCGCCTATAACGACAGCTTTTCAGAAGGCAATTCCAGGTCCATCCTCGCGCTTTCCAGAAAACAGGAAACGGGTGACACGTTATTCCAAGAGGATTTATTCCACCTCAGACCAAGATAAACACTCCATTTCTTCTCCCACTGCCTCTTGACATCTAGGGGAAGGTGTATGACGTGCATGTATACTAATACCTATCATGCCCATTTATAGGCAGGACCTAGAAGAGAGCATCGTTTTCAGACTTTCCACTTCCTGGTCAGGAAGTTTGTGCCAAATGAGTTCTGTTTTACTCACAGATATAATTCAAACGGTTTTAGAAACTAGAGAGTGTTTTCTATCCAATAGTAATAATAATATGCATATTGTACGAGCAAGAATTGAGTACGAGGCCATTTGAAATGGGCACCTTTTATCAGAGCTACTCAATACTGCCCCTGCAGCCAGAAGAAGTTAATACAACATAAGCATAATACATTTTATAATACATCAAACATTTGGTACAGCCCCTATCATGACCCCAAGGTGAACCCGACATTTCCCCCTTTGAGACGAATTAGTCTCTTAGCTTCAATCATAATATTCTCCTCTGAAATCAAATAGATTAGGCAAATCCCCCGGATCCATTTGATCCCAGGGATGGCCTGATAAATGGAGAAACAACTTCTGAGGTTCCTGGAATGCTGGAGGGGGTGGGGTGAGTCTGTCTCTACTCCCATTCCTCCTGTCCTGAGAAGAACCACACGAGTTGAATAAACAATGGGATGAAGAGAAACCAGAAATGCACCAGTCTCACCTTCAGCATGATTTGTATCAGCTTCTACCAACACCAGCACTCCAGCATGTTCAAGAGCAGTTACAGTCATTTTCTTACAAACATAAACAGTAACCATAATCACCAAACCTTCTACAAGTATAGGAAGTAAACAATGAAAACAAAGTTAACATAACTTTCCCCGTTACATTTCCAAATTTAGCATTAAACCAGTCACCAATTTTGTCAAAAACAGATTTTTCTGATTTTGAGAGTTTTACTAAGATCAGCAATCTTATCAATTATGGCAGTCATACTCTCAGAGGAGTCAGGGAGGAGCATAACACAATTTTCAGGATCAATAATACCTAGTACGTTACAGTGTCCTCCTTCCTTCGCCAAAAGATCATCTAAAGCCAACTCATGGCGGCTGACGACTGCTTTCAGATTTTGGACGTCTAATGAGAGTTGGCTAAATCCTCGGATCGTTAAATTCATATACATTTTTTTATTTTTTATTTCACCTTTATTTAACCAGGTAGGCTAGTTGAGAACAAGTTCTCATTTACAACTGCGACCTGGCCAAAATAAAGCGAAGCAGTGCGACACAAACAACAACACAGAGTTACACATGGAATAAACAAACATACAGTCAATAATCCAATAGAAAAAGTCTATATACAGTGTGCGCAAAGGATAAGGGAGGTAAGGCAATAAATAGGCCATAGTGGCGAAATAATTACAATTTAATAATTAAATACTGGAGTGATAGATGTGCAGAAGATGAGTGTGCAAGTAGAGAAACTGGAGTGCAAAGGAGCAAAATAAATAGAATGAAAACAATATGGGGATGAGGTATGTAGATTGGGTGGGCTATTTACAGATGGGCTATGTACAGGTGCAGTGATCTGTGAGCTGCTCTGACAGCTGGTGCTTAAGCTAGTGAGGGAGATATGAGTCTCCAGCTTCAGTGATTGCAGTTCGTTCCAGTCATTGGCAGCAGAGAACTGGATGGAAAGGCGGCCAAAGGAGGAATTGGCTTTGGGGGTGACCAGTGAAATATACCTGCTGGAGCGCGTGTTACGGGTGGATGCTGCTATACTGACCAGTGAGCTGAGATAAGGCGGGACTTTACCTAGCAAAGACTTATAGATGACCTGGAGCCAGTGGGTTTGGCGACGAAATATGAAGCGAGGGCCAGCCAATGAGAGCATACAGGTCGCAGTGGTGGGTAGTATATGGGGCTTTGGTGACAAAACAGATGGCACTGTGATAGACTGCATCCAATTTGCTGAGTAGAGTTTTGGAGGCTATTTTGTAAATGACATCGACGAAGTCAAGGATCGGTAGGATAGTCAGTTTTACGAGGGTATGTTTGGCAGCATGAGTGAAGGATGCCTTGTTGCGAAATAGGAATCCGATTCTAGATTTCATTTTGGATTGGAGATGCTTAATGTGAGTCTGGAAGGAGAGTTTATAGTCTAACCAGACAACTAGGTATTTGTAGTTGTCCACATATTCTCAGAACCATCCAGAGTAGTGATGCTGGATGGCGAGCAGGTGTAAGCAGCGATCGGTTGAAGGGCATGCATTTAGTTTTACTTGCAGTTAAGAGCAGATGGAGGCCATGGAAGGAGAGTTGTATGGCATTGAAGCTCGTCTGGAGGTTAGTTAACACAGTGTCCAAAGAAGGGCCAGAAGTATACAGAATGTTGTCATCTGCGTTGAGGTGGATCAGAGAATCACCAGCAACAAGAGCGACATCATTGATGTATACAGAGAATAGAGTCGGCCCGAGGATTGAACCATGTGGCACTCCCATAGAGACTGCCAGTGGTCCGGACAACAGGCCCTCCAATTTGACACACTGAACTCTGTCTAAGAAGTAGTTAGTGAACCAGGCGAGGCAGGCATTTGAGAAACTACGGCTGTTGAGTCTGTCGATAAGAATGTGGTGATTGACAGAGTCGAAAGCCTTGGCCAGGTCGATGAATACAGCTGCACAGTATTGTCTCTTATCGATGGTGGTTATGATATCGTTTAGGACCTTGAGCGTGGCTGTGGTGCACCCATGACCAGCTCGGAAACCAGATTGCATAGCGGAGAAGGTACGGTGGGATTCGAAATGGTCGGTGATCTGTTTGTTAACTTGGCTTTCGAAGACCTTAGAAAGGCAGGGTAGGATAGATATAGGTCTGTAGCAGTTTGGGTCTAGAGTGTCTCCCCGTTTGAAGAGGGGGATGACCGCGGCAGCTTTCCAATCTTTGGGGATCTCAGATGTTACGAAAGAGAGGTTGAACAGGCTAGTAACAGGGATTGCAACAATTTCGGCGGATAATTTTAGAGAGGGTCCAGATTGTCTAGCCCGGCTGATTTGTAGGGGTCCAGATTTTGCAGCTCTTTCAGAACATCAGCTAGCTGGATTTGGGTGAAGGAGAAATGGGGGAGGCTTGGGCAAGTTGCTGTGGGGGGTGCAGGGCTATTGAGCGGGGTAGGGGTAGCCAGGTGGAAAGCATGGCCAGCCGTAGAAAAATGCTTATTTTAAATTCTCAATTATCGCGGATTTATTGGTGGTGACTGTTTCCTAGCTTCAGTGCAGTGGGCAGCTAGGAGGAGGTGCTCTTATTCTCCATGGACTTTACAGCATCCCAGAACTTTTGGGAATTTGTGCTACAGGATGCAAATTTCTGTTTGAAAAAGCTAGCCTTTGCTTTCCTAACTGCCTGTGTATATTGGTTCCTAACTTTCCTGAAAAGTTGCATATTGCGGGGGCTATTCGATGCTAATGCAGTACGCCACAGGATGTTTTTGTGCTGGTCAAGGGCCGTCATGTCTGGAGTGAACCAAGGGCAAAATCTGTTCCTTGTTCTAAATGTTTTGAATGGGGCATGCTTATTTAAGATGGTGAGGAAAGTACTTTTAAAGAATAACCAGGCATCCTCTACTGACGGAATGGGATACCCGGGCCAGGTCGATTAGAAAAGCTTGCTCGCTGAAGTGTTTTAGGGAGCGTTTGACAGTGATGCGGTGTGAGATTGAGGGCATCAAGCTGAGATTGTAGGATGGCCGAGGTGTTAAGCATGTCCCAGTTTAGGTCACCTAACAGCACGAGCTCTGAAGATAGATGGGGGGCAATCAATTCACATATGGTGTCCAGGGCACAGCTGGGGGCAGAAGGTGGTCTATAGCAAGCGGCAACGGTGAGAGACTTGTTTCTGGAAAGGTGGATTTTTAAAAGAAGAAACTCAAAATGTTTTGGCACAGACCTGGATAGTAAGACATAACTCTGCAGGCTATCTCTGCAGTAGATTGCAACTCCGCCCGCTTTGTCAGTTCTATCTTGTCGGAAAATGTTATAGTTAGGGATGGAAATTTCAGGGTTTTTGGTGGTCTTCCTAAGCCAGGATTCAGGCACGGCTAGGGCATCCGGGTTTGCAGAGTGTGCTAAGGCAGTGAATAAAACAAACTTAGAGTCTACAACCCACACAAGTGGCTCAGGTAGTGCAGCTCATCCAGGATGGCACATCAATGCGAGCTGTGGCAAGAAGGTTTGCTGTGTCTGTCAGCGTAGTGACTGGCCTGTCTCCTGGTAGCGCCGCTATGCTCTGGACACTACGCTGACAGACACAGCAAACCTTCTTGCCACAGCTCGCATTGATGTGCCATCCTGGATGAGCTGCACTACCTGAGCCACTTGTGTGGGTTGTAGACTCCGTCTCATGCTACCACTAGAGTGAAAGCACCGCCAGCATTCAAAAGTGACCAAAACATCAGCCAGGAAGCATAGGAACTGAGAAGTGGTCTGTGGTCACCACCTGCAGAACCAGTCCTTTATTGGGGGGTGTCTTGCTAATTGCCTATAATTTCCACCTTTTGTCTATTCCATTTGCACAACAGCATGTGAAATTTATTGTCAATCAGTGTTGCTTCCTAAGTGGACAGTTTGATTTCACAGAAGTGTGATTGACTTGGAGTTACATTGTGTTGTTTAAGTGTTCCCTTTATTTTTTTGAGCAGTGTATTTAAAAAAAGATATGCGAAGAAAAAATATATAAAAAGATATATACACTGGACATGACAAGACGAGGACAAAAGACGTCTGACTGCTACGCCATCTTGGACATTACATATGGGCCTGTAAAGAGTAGGTTAAATTGTTTACCCACTTTCCTAGGACAGCCACACCCCAAGAGGGTATGACTGACATACCAAAAATCTCACCCGGGTGTAAGACATGACCATAGGCTTCCTGATTGTCTGGGATGAGTCGTTTGGCATGCTGCAGTACCCCAGAGTTGGTTTTACCTGTCTCATTGAAAAGAACGGTGATCGGAATTCTTAAGATGTACATTTCTGTTCTCCCTAAATAACAACACCCCCCCATTCAGGACATAAAGTGAGATGCCCCTTGTCACTGCATACCCACAGCCATTCAAAAGGTGCTCCCATGCCTTCCTCTATCCTGGAAAGGATACACCTGTCACCTGTTACTGTAAGTCTAACACACTAAAATCCCCTTTAGCATAGTTTCTCCTATCACTATACTCTTCTCTCAGTTGACCCATATATACATGACAAGCTCTAGTATCTCCCATTTAATCCTTCTTCCTTCTACCACATTAGGTATGTTTGCTCCCTTCTTGTGACCGCCCCAACATACATGTGTCCCATGATCCCCAAATGTTCAACAGTCTTTTTAGCCAAGCATTTTATTATACATAAAGCAACAGCAAAGCACAGTAGTCCTACCAGAAGTGGAACAATCATGGCAGACAGGAACATCATTACCTTTTCCATCACGTTTCCAAATACACCATTAAACCAGTGTCCAATTTGGTCAAAGATGGTGTTGACAGCTTCTGCCAGAGTACCTCCTAATTTATCCAGGTCATTAATAATAGCTGTCATGTTGTCAGAGGAGTCAGGAAGCAATATGACACAGTAATCCTCATCGTCTATTCCAAGGGACCCTCCGTCTTTAGCCAATATGTGCCATTTCTGTCAGGACCCGGTGCGAGAAACAGTCACTAATAATCGTCAGAACCCAGAAGATGAGGCAGACACAGCAGTACTAGAGATGGTGGTTTAATTAAAGAACAAAATCTTCAGGCAAAGAATCTAAATCCACAATGTCCAAAAATAAAGCCAAGAGGCACAAAATGGAAATCCTCCAAAATACAAAAAGAAACTCCAAAGTGGTAAAAAACAGCAGGGAAAAACAAACCTCAAAAGACTACTCATAATACACAAGAACTAAACCAGAGAACCTCTGGAAAATCCAATAAGAGAAATATCTGTATAGAACAAGGCTTGGGCTGGGGCTGGGTGCTAACTTAAACACTGAGCAAGGAACTGAGGAACACACAGGGTTTAAATACTAACAAGGGAACGACCCACAGGTGCAAACAATAATTAGAGCAAGAAAAAACAAAAGGTACAAAAAAGGTGCAATGGGGACATCTAGTGACCAAAACCCGAACAGTCTTGGCCAAAACCTGACAGAATCCCCCTCCTAGGAACGGCTCCTGACGTTCCTACCAGCCTTCTCAGGGTGGAGGGTCCTGAACTGACGAATGAGGTCAGGGTCCAGTATGTCCTTGGCAGGAACCCAGGAGCGCTCCTCGGGACCGTAGCCTTCCCAGTCCACCAGATACTGCCAGGACCGCTGCACCCGGCGGGAATCCAGTATCCGGTGGACGGTATAAGCCGACTGGCCACCGATGACACGGGGCGGAGGGGGAGGTCTGCCTGCCGGGATAAGGGGAGAAAAAACAACAGGTTTTAATAAAGAAATGTGAAATGTTGGATTGATCTTAAGGGATCTGGGTAAGTGCAGGCGAAAAGTAACGGGATTGACTCTCCTGGCAATCTTAAAGGGACCGATGAATCTCTGGGACAGCTTGCGAGACTCCACCCGTAGTGGTAAGTTCTTTGTTGAGAGCCATACTCTCTGGCCGGGGTACAGGGTAGGACCGGGACGGCGACGTCTGTTGGCTTGTCGTTGGTACTGCTGAGAGGAACGCAGAAGATTAAGACGTGCCTTCTTCCACGTAAGCCGACAGCGTCTGATGAACCTCGAGGCTGAAGGCACTCTGACTTCTGCCTCCTGGTCCGGGAACAATAGAGGAGCATAGCCAAACTGACACTCATGCGGGGATATACCAGTGGAGGAGGAGCACAAGGTGTTGTGCGCGTACTCGGCCCAAACAATGAAGGATGACCATGTGGACGGGTTGTTGGAAACCATACATCTGAGGGTGGTTTCCAGCTCCTGATTCATCCTCTCAGTTTGGCCATTGGACTCCGGATGGTACCCTGAAGATAAACTGGCCGTGGCCCCTATGAGTTGGCAGAAGGCCTTCCAAAACCTTGAGGCGAACTGGGGACCTCTGTCGGAAACCATATCTTGCGGAATGCCAAAGACTCGGAACACATGGTTAATCACCAACTCAGCTGTTTCCTTGGCAGAAGGTAATTTGGTCAAGGGAACAAACCTGGCCGCCTTAGAAAACCTGTCGATGATGACTAGGATCGTAGTATTACCATGGGACGGAGGAAGGCCAGTAATAAAGTCCAACGAGATATGGGACCAGGGTCGGTGGGGAATAGATAAAGGGTGAAGGAGTCCTTGAGGGCGGAGGTGAGAAGATTTGCCCTGGCAGCACACGGAACAGGCCTTGACGAAAGTGGCAACGTCTTCTTTTATGGTGGGCCACCAGAACTTACGCTGGATGAACTCCAAGGTGCGACCTACGCCCGGGTGACAGGTGAGGCGAGAGGAGTGCCCCCACAGAAGGACTTGGGACCAAACAACCGATTGGCAGGACCTCCTCCAGGGCCCGGTTCGATGGCTTGAGCTTGTTTCACGGTATCCTCCACTTGCCACGAGATCGGAGCCACGATCTTAGCGGCAGGAAGGACAGTCATGTCAGTATCTTCTCGAATGGCAGGAGAGTAGATTCGTGACAAGGCGTCCGGTTTGAGATTCTTCGACCCGGGTCTATAGGTGAGGATAAACTGAAATCGGCTGAAGAAAAGAGACCATCGAGCTTGTCTGGAGTTCAACCGCTTCGCCTGCTGGATATACTCCAGATTTTTGTGGTCCGTAAGCACTTGAAACGGTTGAGAAGCCCCCTCGAGCCAGTGTCTCCATTCCTTCAATGCCATCTTAACCGCTAGGAGTTCACGATCCCCCACATCGTAATTCCTCTCGGCCGGGGTAAGCCGGTGAGAGAAGAAGGCGCAAGGATGAAGCTTCTTGTCTTCACCCCTCTGAGACAGGACAGCTCCAACACCAACCTCTGATGCGTCTACCTCCACCACAAAAGGTTCATCCGCCGTTGGTAGTGTCAGGATGGGAGCAGAGAGGATGCGCTGCTTGAGTCCTTGGAAGGCCGTCTCAGCTTCTCTTCCCCACAGAAACCTTGTGTTGCCACCCTTGGTTACAGCTGAGAGAGGGGCTGCCACCGAGCTGAAGTTCTTGATGAACTTGCGGTAAAAGTTGGTGAAGCCCAGGAAACGCTGAACTTCCTTAACGGACTTGGGGGTGGGCCAATCCGCTACCGCCCCTACCTTCTTGGGGTCCATCTGGACTCGACCGGGTTCCACTATAAATCCCAGGAATTGTACTCGAGAGGAATGGAATTCACACTTTTCCGGCTTAACGTACAAATGGCTGTCTAGGAGACGTTTGAGCACTTGTCTGACATGCTTAGTGTGTTCTTGAAGGGAGCTCGAAAATATGAGGATGTCATCCAAGTAAACAAACACGAAGATGTTAAGCATATCCCTAAGCACATCGTTTATGAGCGCTTGGAACACAGCCGGGGCGTTGGTCAGGCCGAAGGGCATCACCGAGTATTCGTAGTGACCAGTAGGCGTGTTGAAAGCGGTCTTCCACTCGTCCCCGGGTTTGATCCGCACAAGATGGTATGCGTTCCGCAGGTCAAGCTTAGTGAAGACAACTGCTTCCTGGAGCAGCTCAAAGGCTGTGGCCATAAGGGGTAGCGGGTAGCGGTTATGGACGGTTATGGCATTGAGTCCCCGGTAGTCGATGCAAGGTCGTAATCCACCGTCTTTCTTGGCCACAAAGAAAAACCCTGCTCCCGCCGGCGAGGTAGATGGACGCATGAGGCCTGCTGCCAGAGCGTCCTTGATGTAGGTATCCATAGCAGCTCGTTCGGGAGGAGAAAGGGAAAAGATCCGACCCCTGGGAGGGCAGGTCCCCGGAAACAGGTCGATGGTGCAATCGTAAGGTCTATGGGGTGGTAGTTTGGTGGCCCTCTGTTTGCTAAATACCAGTTTGAGGTCATGGTAACACTCGGGAACTCGGGACAGGTCGATGGATTCTAGAGACTCGGAAGGGGAACTCGGGGAACTCGGGAAGATACAAGTGGCTTGGCACGTAGGACCCCACTGCTTGATAGTGCCCACAGACCAGTCGATGTGAGGGTTATGGCTGTGAAGCCAGGGATAACCAAGGACGAGAGGGAACTCGGAACAGGAGATCAGATGAAAGTTCATCACTTCCTGGTGTTGGGAAACTGAAAGTCGCAAGGGGGTAGTGGCACGAGTGACAAGTCCAGATCCCAAAGGGCTTCTATCCAACGTAGTAACCCTTATGGGGTCACTTAGAGGTTCAGAAGGAACGCCATTCTCCTTCGCCCAGACCCCATCCATGAAGTTACCTGCGGCTCCAGAGTCTACCAAGGCTTGAAGAGAAAACTCGTGGTCGTCCCAGGAAAGGGTAACTGGAATGAGCAGGCGGGAGTTGGATGGATGGGAGGAGGTTATGTTTCCCGTTACAGTCCTCCCAGGCCTGCACGGGAGAGTGCGTTTCCCTGGAGCCCGGGACACGTGGAGCGGAAATGGCCCGGTTTGCCGCAATATAGACAGCATCGCTCCCTCATCCGGCGGTCTCTCTCAGCCTGGGAGATGCGTCCAACCTGCATGGGTTCTGGTGGAGCCAGCGAGGATAAAGGTGGAGACTCGGAGCTGGAACCGATAGGAGCTAGGGTGAGCGGTCTACGGTTGAGTTCTCTCTCTCAGACGCTGGTCTATGCGCGAAGCCAACTTGATAAGGGACTCGAGGTTGTCCGGTGGTTCCCGAGTGGCCAGTTCATCTTGGATGGTGTCAGAAAGACCCTTCAAAAAACACACTGTGAGCGCCTCGTCGTTCCAGCCACTTGCTGCTGCCACAGTGCGGAACTGGATGGCATAGTCCGTCACGCTGCGCCGACCTTGGCGGAGAGTCAGGAGCTGTTTGGCTGAGTCAGGGCCGTTGGTAGGACCTTGAAACACTCGCTTGAATTCTTCAGCAAAGGTAGAGTAGCTGGCACAGCAGGGATTTTGGGCATCCCACACAGCAGTAGCCCAGGCTAGGGCTTTTTCCGACAGCAGGGTGATGATATATGCTATCTTGGACCGGTCGGTGGGAAACGACGATGGTTGCAGCTCAAAGGAGAGAGAACATTGGGTGAAAAACCCCTTACAAACACTCGGATCCCCTGAGAACCGTTGGGGAGGCGGCAGACGAGGTTCAGCCAGGGGGTTAACTGCCAGGGGCACTTGAATCTGATGAGCTGGAGCAGAAGCGGTTGCCGGGGAAAGTCGATCAGAAATCTGCTTTATGGAAGTCAGCATCTCTGACAGAAGTTGAGAATGTCTAGCCATTAAGGCCTCTTGCTGAACCAGAGCAGCTTTGTGGCGTTGGACAGTCCCCTCGTGGTGGGACAGCATGGAAAAAAAATCCTGGGTACTGGCTGCCTCTGGGTTCATTATAATGGCTCAGTGTTTCTGTCAGGACCCGGTGCGAGAAACAGTCACTAATAATCGTCAGAACCCAGAAGATGAGGCAGACACAGCAGTACTAGAGATGGTGGTTTAATTAAAGAACAAAATCTTCAGGCAAAGAATCTAAATCCACAATGTCCAAAAATAAAGCCAAGAGGCACAAAATGGAAATCCTCCAAAATACAAAAAGAAACTCCACAAAGTGGTAAAAAACAGCAGGGAAAAACAAACCTCAAAAGACTACTCAAATAATACACAAGAACTAAACCAGAGAACCTCTGGAAAATCCAATAAGAGAAATATCTGTACAGAACAAGGCTTGGGCTGGGGCTGGGTGCTAACTTACAAACACTGAGCAAGGAACTGAGGAACACACAGGGTTTAAATACTAACAAGGGAACGACCCACAGGTGCAAACAATAATTAGAGCAAGAAAAAACAAAAGGTACAAAAAAGGTGCAATGGGGACATCTAGTGACCAAAACCCGAACAGTCTTGGCCAAAACCTGACAATTTCGTCTCTGGTCACTTCTGCCTTTAAATTCTGCACATCGAGTGACAACTGAGTAAAACCCTGTACTATCAAATTAGTAAGGGCCTGCATGGAGCATGTCAAATTGTTAATCCACTTACCCATTACTACAACTTCTCATGCTGCTTCCTTCCCCCTAGTGACCAACATCAGAATAGTGTAATTGCTGTTTCTTTGACGAACCCTAGTATTGTTCCTTTGCATAAAATGGAGAAATCCACATTCAAAATCATTCTTTCCAATTGGTACTGCCTGGGTTCCCCACAGAAAGGCTGTGGAGGTGGGTTTCTGGAAAATCATTACCCATGTGCAGGGTGTGTTCCCCTTCCCCTTTAATCCTATGTATGTCACTGCTTTCACCCATTTATTATTCTCCCCATCCCCGTTCACAAAGGGAACGAGTAGGATTTGGAGAGCAATAAATACCCTGCATGTGTGTTTCCATGGTTGCGATTTTCTTGTTTCACAACCATAGTGTGTGTATGATGGTGTTCTCGACATCTGATGACGCTTCAGGTTCTGTGGCTGAACCCTCTGTTGGTTCTTCTGGCCTTTGGTCTCGGCCCTCTGGCTATGGTCTTCCCCGTTTCTCCTCTGGCCCCTCCTCATCGGTGGATCTCAACCATAGTGTGTGTATGATGGCCTCGTAGTTTCAACCAGTCTCCTACGCAGATGGTCAGAGCATCTGGATCCTCACCTGGAATTGGTTCTGCTGATTTCCTAGTGTGAGAGTGGAGAAAACTTACAACAGAAGTTAGTTCCTTCATGTGTCCTCTGTGTCCTCCAATCAGGACGGTTGCCAACCTGGGAGAAGCCTGCAATGGGAGAGATGGTGCCAGTCGGACCTCTCCACCACCGGAAATGCAGTCTGCGTTGCCATGGTCACCTGGAAAGGTCCCATCCATCTTGGCTGGTTCCATTTTCTTTTATGGCCTCGTAGTTTCAACCAGTCTCCTACGCAGATGGTCAGAGCATCTGGATCCTCACCTGGGATTGGTTCTGCTGATTTCCTAGTGTGAGAGTGGAGAAAACTTACAACAGAAGTTAGTTCCTTCATGTACTCAAGATGGTCACACTATGTTTCAGTTATGTCTATCTGTCGGTCAGTCATAGGTCTCACCCCTGGGGTGTTCATTGGTTGTCTTATTAACATTTCATAAGGTGCACACCCAATAGCTTTGTTAAGCCTGCTGCGCATTTTCATGAGGACAAGAGGTAATCCCTCTACCCATGTCATTCCTGTGGAATGGCATAGTTTGGCAAGGGTGCCTTTCAGGGTCTGATTAGCCCTCTCAGTGACTCTCGTTATTCCGCGGGTGATAGATGGACACAAACATCTGGTCAACACCCATCATTTGGGCCACTTGGGTAACCACATCTCCTATGAAATGGGTCCCATTGTCTGCAGACAAACCTCAGGCACTCCGAACCTGAGTATAATTTCGCTAACTAACAATTGTGCAACTGTTCGCGCAACGCAGTTGGTGGTGGGATGGTTCCAACCACCTGGTAAACCTGTCAATTATCACCTGGCAGTATCTCTTTCTTTCTTTTCGCTCTACCATGTCTATGAAATCCATAGCTAGGTGGACAAAAGGTCCTTTTGGAGTAAGGAACTTCCCTGGTTGCAGTGGAGTTCCCTTGTCTATGTTATATAACAGACATGTCGCGCAACGACAAATGAACTGTTTTACGTGATGATTCAAATTTTGGCAAAACCATTGGGCCGAAATCGTCTCCTCCTAAAATCTTCTCCTCCTAAATCTTCTCCTCCATATCCCCCCTTTGACGAATGGCTCACTCCATGAGCCAATCGGCAAATATTAAAGAACATGGTTGATGGTAAACAGGGAATGCCAGACAAAAGATGTAGCCATGAGCCAGGCCCAGGACAGAGAGCACACCCTCTCTCCCTCCACACTTGGTGATTGAGAATATCAGCCTGCTGCTGTTTCTCAAGATCAGTAGTTTCAGATGACACAAACAACTAAAAATAGAATGCATGTGTGTGACAAGGGAAGCAGCCAATTTGGCCGCCTCATCAGCTATGCTGTTACCAATTCTAGCATAATCACACCAACCCGTGTGTGCCTCAACCTTAACAATAGCCAATGTGTTAGGTTTTCGCATAGCATAAATCAACTGTTCAACATAAGGTCTGTTTTTAATAGGTGTGTCTGTGGTATTAGTCAACTCTCTTGCTTTCCAAATCCCACACCATGACAAACAAACCCCAATAGCATATGCTGAGTCTGAGTAGACAGTAAAGGCCTTCCCTCCCCCCAATTCACAAGCTGTGTTCCGAGCTAATATATCTGCCTGTTGCGCTGATAAATGGTCTGGTAGGGGCCGTATAACCTCAAAATCAACTTCCACATCCACTACAGCCGATCCTACATGTTTCTTCCCTGTGCTTTGATCTATATAGGCAGAACCATCAGCGAACAGCACCATGTCAGAGTCAAGCAGAGGTTCATCAAACAAGTCTTTGTTCAGTACACATTCCTGGGCTGTCCAGATGTCCCTGTTATTGTTACTGATGATTTGCTCATAGAAGCCCAAACAACTTGTCCAGGTTTGCCTAAACAGGAACAGTGAGCTCTAGTGTCTATTAGAAATGGTAGGTCATGTCCTTAACATTAAGAGTAACCATTGGCGCTTCTCTTCCGTCATTGAATTCATACTGGGGACACTGGAGCAGGGGAGTCGGGCGCCTTCATTGTTGATTCTGAGGGAAATAAGAACTGTTGGTGTTCTGATTTCCCATTGGCCATGGCTGTCCTCTGTCATTAGCAAAGTTGTCCTCTTCCTCTGCCAGGCCCAAAGTTTCCTCTGCCCCTGTTGTAATCTCTACCTCTTTCATTTTCCCCACACTGCGAACTCACATGCCCCAACTGCCCACAGGTCCAGCATTGAGTGTTGTTCCAGTCACGAAAGGCTCTGGCGGGCCCACCTCCTCTTCTAGTCCATGTCTGTGGGTCACCATAATGCAGAGTGGTGAAAAGCACATACCCTGCTGGCACCAGGTTCACAGGTGTGACTAATGTGACTGTGGGGGAGCTGCAGGCTGTGGAGCCTGTAGAAACAACTTGAGCAGACGTCTAGGGTCTTCCAGTCTGTTCTTTTTTGTGAGTTGGGGTGGCGAGGGAAACTCCCTCCAGGAACTGTGCCTTGTTTTTTTTTCTTTCATCCAATTCTATTGTTCTCATGTCGCTTGTTGCTGCTGTTGGGTAATCCACCTCTTTCAGAGTACCCTTCAGGATAATTGTGGTTTCTTCTCCATTTTCTTCTGTCAGTGGTATGAGAGGGTAGATCTGTCCTCGGGTTTGATTCTCATCAGTAGCGGGGCGTTGGGGAGTACTCCTGTTCTGCCTCTGTCCTGACACTTTTCTTTCCTTCTGCACTCTATTGTTTTGCGCAGGTTTAGTTTGGTCACGGTAGCCTTGTTCATGAAGATCTGTCCTTCGAGCATCATCAATCCCATCACAGTTTCTGATACAAGGGCACTTCTCTTCATCCCCTTCTCCTTGTCCATTCTTCCTGTCTGAACTATCTCCTTGACTAAATCCAACCTAGTCTTGTTGAATGAACCAACTATTGGATATCTATTTTCTCCTGCCATCTCTGTCCAGACATGCCATTTCTTAACCTGTCTGGGAACGGGGTTCCGCTAGCCAACAGCCAATGAAATTGCAGGGCGCCAAATTCAATCAACAGAAATCTCATAATTCAAATTTCTCAAACATACAAGTATTAGACACCATTTTAAAGAAAGAATTCTCGTTAATCCAACCACAGTGTCCGATTTCAAAAAGGCTTTTCGGCGAAAGCAGAACATATCATTATGTTAGGTCAGCAACTAGTCGCAGAAAGCATACAGCGATTTTCCAACCAAAGAGAGGAGTCACAAAAAGCAGAAATAGAGATAAAATTAATCACTAACCGTTGATATTCTTCATCAGATGACACTCCCAGGACAACATGTTACACAATACATGTATGTTTTGTTCGATCAAGTTCATATTTATATTCAAAAACCTCAGTTTACATTGGCACCATGTTCAGAAATGCCTCCAAAACATTCGGAGAAATTGCAGAGACCCACATCAAATAACAGAAATACTCATCATAAACTTTGATGAAAGATACATGTTTTACATAGAATTAAAGATAAACTTGTTCTTAATAATGCAACCGCTGTGTCAGATTTCAAAAAGCTTTACGGCAAAAGCACAATATTCAATAATCTGAGTACAGTATTCAGCCACCAAAGCAAGCCATACAGTTACCCGCCAAGTTGTGGAGTCAACAAAAAATAGCATTATAAATCTTCACTTACCTTTGCTGATCTTCG
The DNA here is from genome assembly GCF_016432855.1 of Salvelinus namaycush. NCBI lineage: Eukaryota > Metazoa > Chordata > Actinopteri > Salmoniformes > Salmonidae > Salvelinus > Salvelinus namaycush. Next base: position 2,852,335 of record NC_052343.1, on the reverse strand, counting down.
TCGGAATGCACTCCCAGGACTCCCACTTCCACAAGAAATGTTTGTTTTGTTCGATTACTTCAATATTTATGTCCAAATACCTCCATTTTGTTCGCGTGTTTAGTTCAGTATCCCAAAGGCACAGTGCACAGCGAGCGCAAAATCCAGACGGGAAGTCATAAGAGCTCCATTACAGTTTGTAGAAACATGTCAAACGATGTTTACAATAAATCCTTAGGGTCTTTTTATAATAAATCTTCAATAATATTCCAACCGGACAATAGCGAATTCATTACAGAGGAAAAAGAAGGAACGGCGCACACGCGTGACCGCGCAGTAAACAACTCATTGGCCTCAGCCTAGTCCACTTGTTGAAACAGCTCTTATTCGACCCCCTTCCACAATAGAAGCCTCAAACAACTTTCTAAAGACTGGTGACATCTGCTGGAAGCCTTGGGACGTGCAATCTGGCCCCATAGACACAGCATATTGGATAGGCAATCACTTAAATGAAACTACAAACCTCAGATTTCCCACTTCCTGGTTGGATTTGTCTCAGGTTTTCTGCCATATGAGTTCTGTTATACTCACAGACATTATTTTAACAGTTTTGGAAACTTCAGAGCGTTTTCTATCCAAATCTACTACTTATATGCATATCATAGCTTCTGGGCCTGGGTAACAAGCAGTTTACTCTGGGCACCTTATTCATCCAAGCTACTCAATACTGCCCCCCTTTCCCAAAGAAGTTAATGCAACCGCTGTGTCAGATTTCAAAAAAACTTTACGGAAAACGCAAACCATGCAATAATCTGAGTACGGCGCTCAGATAACAAATCAAGCCAAACAGATATCCGCCATTTAGGAGTCAACAGAAGTTAGAAATAGCATTATAAATCTTCATCAAAATGCACTCCCAGGAATCCCAGTTCCACAATAAATGTTTGATTTGTTCGATAAAGTTCATCTTTATGTCCAAATAACTCCTTTTCGTTCGCACGTTTAGCACAGTAATCAAAATTCATGACGCGCTATCACTAGGTGCAGACGAAAAGTCAAAAAGTTCCGTTACAGTCCGTAGAAACATGTCAAACGAAGTATAGAATCAATCTTTAGGATGTTTTTAACATAAATCTTCAATAATGTTCCAACCGGAGAATTCCTTTGTCTTCAGAAATGCGATGGAACTCAAGCTAACTCTCACATGAACGCGCATGGTCAGCTCATGGCACTCTTGGAGAGACCTTACTCAATCCCCTCTCATTCGCCCTCACTTCACAGTAGAAGCATCAAACAAGGTTCTAAAGACTGTTGACATCTAGTGGAAGGCTTAGGAAGTGCAATATGACCCCATAGACACTGTGTATTTGATAGGCCAAGAGTTGAAAAACTACAAACCTCAGATTTTCCACTTCCTGGTTGGATTTTTCTCAGGTTTTTGCCTGCCATATGAGTTCTGTTATACACAAAGACATCATTCAAACAGTTTTAGAAACTTTAGAGTGTTTTCTATCCAAATCTACTAATAATTTGCATATCCTAGGATCTGGGCCTGAGTAGCAGGGCACGCTTTTCATCCAGACGTGAAAATAATGCCTCCTACCCAAGAGAGGTTAATGACAGTAATCAACACCGTGTGAAGCGGTTTTAGGGAGTGGCCAGGAACAGTAGGTATTGGGTTGAAAATATAGCCTAGAAAATAAAACAAATGAAAAAATGTAGGCTATTAATGGCTATAAACTGTAAATTATTAGGTGTATCACTTTTGTGCCATCTTCAATTATTTGTAATGCTTTTTTTCCTTGTGTGTTTTTGTTTTTTGTTTTATTGGCAAATCAATCAAATCAAATTTAAATCACAAAAAATGTAGGCTATGGTTTATGGAGCACCACAAAAACAGCTTACAGCCTCTGGCTGGCCGTGGTTAGCTGGAAGGTGGCAGCCTGAATTTCAGATAAGAGGAATTTCTGGCTATTGTCTTTCAAATTATCTCATGGCTAGACGGGTTAGGGCGTATAGCAGTCCTCTGAGTGGAGGCTAAACGCCAAAGATGCAAAAGTGGCCTGCCAAGGGTTTATAACAGTCCTCTGAATGGGGGTTACCCGCCAGAGATGCAAATCTTGTCTTGAGCGGCAAACTCCACTCGCCCGCTGGTGGTAGGAATTTATAGCCTTGGATGTAGCGACACCGGAAAATAGCAAGCAGGGGCAAATGATGATGTGGTGATAAGATGATGTCTGTACTGCTGTGTATTTGTTTCGTAAAGATGATGGGATGCCTTCCTAGCGTGTTATTGCTGTGCTGTTGATGTTGAGACTAACTGACAGGCTTATACCACTGTGTTTGTGTATTTCCCTCTCCATCTCTGTTCTCAAGAACAGAGTTCCACCTTGAATTCATTACACTGCTGGCAGAGAAAACCAGCGCTGTTCTGAAACCAGGTGGCCATGCGTGCAAACACACACACACACACACACTGAGGCACAAAAATGTATGCACGCATAAAAATACAATATACAAATACAGTCATTTACAATAAATATTTGATAAAAATTTGCAAAATAGAATGTATAAAATAAATACATTGCCTTCAGAAATTATTCACACCCCTTGATTCTCTCCACCTTTTGTTGTGTTACAGCCTGAATTTAACATTTATAAAATTGCAATTTTGTGTCACTGGCCTACACAAAATACCCCATAATATCAAAGTGGAATAATGTTTTTAGCCATTTCTACAAATTTCTACAAAATGTTAAGCTGAAATGTCTTGAGTCTTATTGACTCAAGACATTTCAGCTTTACATTTTTTATTAATTTGTAGAAATGTCTAAAAACATTATTCCACCCCATTGTTATGGCAAGTCTAAATAAGTTAAATAAATAATAACACAAATGTGCTTAACAAGTCACATAATAAGTTGCATGGACTCACTGTGTGCAATAATAGTGTTTAACGTGATTTTTGAATGACTACCTCATCTCTGTACCCCACACATACAATTATGTACTTATTAATTACACTTTGGATGGTGTATCAATGCACCCAGTCACTGCAAAGATACAGATTTCCATCCTAACTCAGCTCCTGGAGAGGAAGGAAACCGCTCAGGGATTTCACCATGAGGCCAATGGTGACTTTAAAACAGTTACAGAGTTTAATGGCTGTGAAAGGAGAAAACTGAGGATGGATCAACAACATTGTAGTTAATCCACAATACTAACCCAATTGACAGAATGAAAACAAGGAAGCCTGTACAGAATAAAAATATTCAGAAACATACATCATGTTTGCAACAAGGCACTAAAGTAATACTGCAAAAAAATTGGCAAAGCAATTCACTTTTTGTCCTGAATACAACGTGTTATGTTTAGAGAAACACTTTACTGAGTACCACTCTCCATATTTTTAAGCATAATGTTGGCTGCATCATGTTATGGGTATGCTTGTAAATGTTAAGGATTGGGGAGTTTTTCTGAATAAAAAGTAAAAGGAATAGAGTCAAGCACAGGCAAAATCCTAGAGGAAAACCTGGTTCAGTCTGCTTTCCACCAGACACTGGTAGATTAATTCACCTTTTAGCAGGACAATAACCTAAAACACAAGGCCACATCTACACTGGAGTTGCTTACCAAGAAGACAGTGAATATTCCTGAGTGGCCAAGTTACAGTTTTTACTGCAATCGCTACCAAGTATTGACTCAGGGGTGTGAATACTTACGTAAATAAGATATTGCTGTATTTTGAATTTTCAATACATTTGCAAAAATGTCTAAAAACATGTTTTTACTTTGTTATTATGGGGTATTGTGTGTCGATGGGTGAGAGAGAGAAATCTATTTCATCCATTTTGAATTCAGGCTGTAACAGAACAAAATGTGGAATAAGTGAATACTTTCTCAAGACACTGTATAAGGTTATTTCCTGCATATGCATCCTTCTTTCGATGCCAAAAATATCGCCTGCATGTGTGGCCATCTGAATCGTAGCACCTGGTTCCAATCCAAGTGTCAATGACATTTAGCATACTCCAGGCATTTGCATTTGTTTGCCGCTCTCAATGAAGGCTTTTCTCTGGCAACCCTTCCAAAGAGCCTTTTGGCATGGAGGTGGTGTCTAATTGTATTTGGTTCAATCATTCTCCAACTGTGGCCCTTGGATTTTCCTTTTCCTCTTGTACCATCTTCCTCACTGTGCTTGGGGACACGATACACGTGTCCTTTTCCAGCAAGTTTACCACTCTTTCAGTGGTTTTAAACTTCTTTAAGGAAAACTTCACCACTAGACACTATTTAGGGAGTTGTTACAGTCTCCCTACATAGTTATGAGAGTTCAACCAATGACGTCATTGGTTTATTGAACCTGCTGGCTGATCCAAAAATTAATGGAGTCATGTTATGTAGCAATTATTGTTGCCTTTGTGTTTCGCCGATTGCACGATCACGCTAGCAGCGAGTAGATATGGTTGTCCTTGTGGTTGTCCTTGTTCAGCATCTGTTCCTATCAGCCACGACATTGCAGGATATCTAGGTTGACTCAATTTCCCTGGCTTTGTAAAGACTACAGCCATACTTCCTTGTTCCCACACTCGAAGGCAGGCTTTTTAGTTTACAGGTTCACAGGAGCTATGTTACCGCACACTCCCTGTCTATCCGAGATTGCAAAATAATTAGCTACAATGGCTGCTTCTAATGATTCCTCTTTCCCTGAAGAGCTGGACGCCATTTTTTTATGTTCTTTAACATAGGAACATACAGACATATTTATTTGAGCCGGAATACACTGAAAAATAATTGCGAGACAAGCAAGCAGCAGTGGCAGCCTAGACCAGCTGGACCAGGATAAACGAGTAAGTTGTTTTGCTGTCAGTAGCTAGTTAGCAATATAAGCTCTCTTTTTACACAAGGCAGTGTTGTACAATATGGTGACTGATTCGGCCATAACGGGGCTTGTCACTACAAGCCAAGTTACTCAAGTTTAGCCAAATAGCTAGCTAGCTAGTTTTGTTTGCAATACCTTAAATGCACTGTAGTCTAACATTATAGCTAGCTAGCTAACTAGCCTAGCTAGCCTCAGTGCGTCTCATTAGGAGCAAAACTGGAGAAATGTTTTGATGATGGAGGAGAGTAAAGGAATAACTTTAGCTTGATGACTCATATTAGTCTTGGAGTAACTATACCTGTGTGTTTTAGCTTGCTAGCTATCTAACGTGTGTCTGAGATGTCTCATATTCTACACCATGCTGCTACAGTAGGAATACAGGCAGTACACAACGATTGCCCATCGACGTGTAATAGTGTTTTGACTTTCTCACAGACTACACCGCTTGGTTACAAAGAAGTTGACATAACAACAATCTCCTCTTGTATCAAAGTGACTCCAAACACCTCACTGCACCAAATGCAAGTATTTCCTTTGTAGTACTGTAGAATTTATTATAAGCGTTAGTAGTATATTTTTCTTCTACTCTATATACAGTGGGGAGAACAAGTATTTGATACACTGCCGATTTTGCAGGTTTTCCTACTTACAAAGCATGTAGAGGTCTGTAATTTTTATCATAGGTACACTTCAACTGTTAGAGACTGAATCTAAAACAAAAATCCAGAAAATCACATTGTATGATTTTTAAGTAATTCATTTGCATTTTATTGCATGACATAAGTATTTGATACATCAGAAAAGCAGAACTTAATATTTGGTACAGAAACCTTTGTTTGCAATTACAGAGATCATACGTTTCCTGTAGTTCTTGACCAGGTTTGCACACACTGCAGCAGGGATTTTGGCCCACTCCTCCATACAGACCTTCTCCAGATCCTTCAGGTTTCGGGGCTGTCGCTGGGCAATATGGACTTTCAGCTCCCTCCAAAGATTTTCTATTGGGTTCAGGTCTGGAGACTGGCTAGGCCACTCCAAGACCTTGAGATGCTTCTTACGGAGCCACTCCTTAGTTGCCCTGGCTGTGTGTTTCGGGTCGTTGTCATGCTGGAAGACCCAGCCACGACCCATCTTCAATGCTCTTACTGAGGGAAGGAGGTTGTTGGCCAAGATCTCGCGATACATGGCCCCATCCATCCTCCCCTCAATACGGTGCAGTCGTCCTGTCCCCTTTGCAGAAAAGCATCCCCAAAGAATGATGTCTCCACCTCCATACTTCACGGTTGGGATGGTGTTCTTGGGGTTGTACTCATCCTTCTTCTTCCTCCAAACACGGCGAGTGGAGTTTAGACCAAAAAGCTCTATTTTTGTCTCATCAGACCACATGACCTTCTCCCATTCCTCCTCTGGATCATCCAGATGGTCATTGGCAAATTTCAGATGGGCCTGGACATGCGCTGGCTTGAGCAGGGGGACCTTGCGTAAAAATCATACAATGTGATTTTCTGGATTTTTGTTTTAGATTCCGTCTCTCACAGTTGAAGTGTACCTATGATAAAAATTACAGACCTCTACATGCTTTGTAAGTAGGAAAACCTGCAAAATCGGCAGTGTATCAAATACTTGTTCTCCCCACTGTATGTATAAACAGTTGAAGACGGAAGTTTACATACACTTAGGTTGGAGTCATTAAAACTCATTTTTCAACCACTCCACAAATTTCTTGTTAACAAACTATAGTTTTGGCAAGTTGGTTAGGACATCTCCTTTGTTCATAATACAAGTAATATTTCATACAATTGTTTACGGACAGATTATTTCACTTATAATTCACTGTATCACAATTCCAGTGGGTCAGATGTTTACATACACTAAGTTGACTGTGCCTTTAAACAGCTTGGCATGGCTTTAGAAGCTTCTGATAGGCTAATTGACATCATTTGAGTCAACTGGAGGTGTACCTGTGGATGTATTTCAAGGCCTACCTTCAAACTCATGCCTCTTTGCGTGACATCATGGGGAAATCCAAAACAATTAGCCAAGACCTCAGAAAAAAATTGTAGACCTCCACAAGTCTGGTTCATCCTTGGGAGCAATTTCCAAACGGCTGAAGGTACCACGTTCATCTGTACAAACAATAGTACGCAAGTATAAACACCATGGGACCATGCAGCCGTCATACCGCTCAGGTAGGAGACTCTAGAGATGTCTCCTAGAGATTAATGTACTTTGGTGCAAAAAGTGTAAATCAATCCCAGAACAACAGCAAGGGACCTTGTGAAGTGAAACGTTTGACCCAAGTTCAACAATTTAAAGGCAATGCTACCAAATACTAATTGAGTGTATGTAAACTTCTGACCCACTGGGAATGTGATGAAAGAAATAAAAGCTGTGTCACGTTCTGACCTAAGTTCCTTTTTTATGTCTTTATTTTAGTTTGTCAGGGCGTGAGTTGGGGTGGGCATTCTATGTTGTTTTTCTATGTTTTGTTCTGTTATATTTCTATGTGTTTGGCCTAGTATGGTTCTCAATCAGAGGCAGGTGTCAGTCGTTGTCTCTGATTGGGAGCCATGTTTAGGTAGCCTGTTTTCTATTGTGTTTTGTGGGTGGTTGTTTCCTGTGTTCGTACCATACGGGACTGTTTCGGTTGTTTGTTTGTACTTTTGTTATTTTGTTCATTGTTCGGTGGATTTATTAAATATCTCATTATGGACACTTACCACGCTGCACATTGGTCCGATCCTTGCTACTCCTCCTCAGACGAAGAGGAAATCCATTACAAGCTGAAATAAATAATTCTCTCTACTATTATTCTGATGTTTCACATTCTTAAAATAAAGTGGTGATCCTAACTGGCCTAAGACAGGGAATTTTTACTAGGATTAAATGTCAGGAATTGTGAAACTGAGTTTAAATGTATTTGGCTAAGGTGTATGTAAACTTACGACTTCAACTGTATATTCTTAATCCATTCCTTACTTAGATTTACGTGTATTTTGGGTATATGTTGTGAAACTGTTTGATATTACTGCACTGTCGGAGCTAGAAGCACAAGCATTTCGCTACACCCGCAATAACATATGCTAAGCACGTGAATGTAACCAGATAAAATTTGATTTGATTTGGAAAAAGGTGCAGGCGAAGTGCGCTGCTGATGTAGCATTTTTTTTCAAAATCAGAGATTCATGTGATCTGTTTATCTGATTGTGTTGACAGAGGAACCCGAATTCAAAGGCAAACTCCCATGCTCTCTTTAAAGTGTAAATGCACATATAACATGAACATCACACAAGGGAATGAATGGTAAACAAACGTATATATCTGACTCTCCACACCCAGCGCCCCAGTCAAATTATATAACTATTACCCACCTTGACCATAGAAAATATTTTCTAGTAGGCCCGGCCCTACAAAGGGAAAATCCAGAAACTACATCATTTTCTTTCCTGCAAAATCAGACTTCAAAAGTATTTTTCTGTCTAGACAGACAGCAATTACTTAAGATATGATATTTTCGGATCAACTGGCTTGTTCTTGTGTCAGGAAACAAAATACCACATGAATCTGATAATATACCTGGCTATTACAACATATCAAAGATTTTTTATCAAATTCGTTACTGCGTTTTGCCTTTGTAGGGATTCCTTCACATATTCATCTCTGATCATCAGTCATTAGGCTGTAGATTTTCAACACCTGGATCAAGGTGGAAGGTGTGTTTACTTGAATGTTGCACATCTTAGAATGCCTTTATAACTTGCAATACATACAATGGAAAGTACACTGAGCGTACAAAACAGTGAATCCAGGTGAAAGCTATGATCCCTTATTATTCAATCAGTGTAGATGAAGGGGAGGAGACAGGTTAAAGAAGGATTTTTAAGCCTTGAGACAATTGAGACATGGATTGTGTATGTGTGCCATTCAGAGGGTGAATGGGAAAGACAAAAGATTTGAGTGTCTTTGAACGGGGTATGGTGGTAGTTGCCAAGCGCTCCTGTTTGAGTGTGTCAAGAACTGCAACACCGCTGGGTTTTTCACGCTCAACAGTTTCCAGTGTGTATCAAGAATGGTCCACCACCCAAAGGACATCCAGCCAACAGCAGGCCAGTGGTAAAAAATAGGTCACTGATGAAAGAGGACAAAGGAGGCTGACATGAATTGTGCAGAGAAACATACGGGCTACAGTTAGTCAACTGACAGGCCAGTACAACATTGGTGCCCAAAGGCCTATAAAAGAATGGACAACTTGTCGTACCTTGACACGAATGGGGTATGACAGCCGACGACCTTACAGAGTTACACTTTTTTCAATAAAAAACAAGAAACTGCAGTTGCAGTGGGCAAAGGAAAGAAAACACTGGAGCATTGGAGAAACATTGCCTGGTCTGATGAATCATGGCCAACATTTTTGAGAATGACACAAATATTAATTTCCACAAAGTTTGCTGCTTCATTGTCTTTAGATATTTTTGTCAGATGTTACTATGGAATACTGAAGTATAATTAGTACAAGCATTTCATAAGTGTCAAAGGCTTTTATTGACAATTTCATAAAGTTGATGCAAAGAGTCAATATTTGCAGTGTTGACCCTTCTTTTTCAAGACCTCTGCAATCCGCCCTGGCATGCTGTCAATTAACTTCTGGGCCACATCCTGACTGATGGCAGCCCATTCTTGCATAATCAATGCTTGGAGTTTGTCAGAATTTGTGGGTTTTTGTTTGTCCACCCGCCTCTTGAGGATTGACCACAAGTTCACAATGGGTTTAAGGTCTGGGGAGATTCCTGGCCATGGACCCAAAATATCGATGTTTTGTTCCCCCGAGCCACTTAGTTATCACTTTGCCTTATGGCAAGGTGCTCCATCATGCTGGAAAAGGCATTGTTCGTCACCAAACTGTTCCTGGATGGTTGGCAGAAGTTGCTTTTGGAGGATGTGTTGGTACCATTCTTTATTCATGGCTGTGTTCTTAGGCAAAATTGTGAGTGAGCCCACTCTCTTGGCTGAGAAGCAACCCCACACATAAATGGTCTCAGGATGCTTTACTGTTGGCATGACACAGGACCGATCGTAGCGCTCACCTTGTCTTCTCCGGACAAGCTTTTTTCCGGATGCCCCAAACAATCAGAAAAGGGATTCATCAGAGAAAATGACTTTACCCCAGTCCTCAGCAGTCCAATCCCTGTACCTTTTGCAGAATATCAGTCTGTCCCTGATGTTTTTCCTGGAGAGAAGTGGCTTCTTTGCAAGGCAGAGGCAAAAAGCCTGATATGGGCAGTGATGGTGCAGAGATGGCAGGAGCAGTGGAAAAGAGATACTAAGGTCAGGCATTTATTTCAAGGACATAAGAAAGCAAGGGAGGGGAGGACGGCAGGAAGGGACAGAAGAGAGGAGGCTATTTTTACAAGATTAAGGGTGTGTAATAAGCCTGTGTGTAGCTGGTGTAGAGGAGTCAGGTGCAGGACAACAGATATGAGTAATAAACGTAATTTACTCAAAGAATCAATAATACAACGCAATAATCTAGCCCACAATAATGGCCCGTATTACATACAAACAATCACTCACAAACAAACATGGGGGAACAGAGGGTTAAATAATGAACCAGTAATTGGGGGAGTGAAACCAGGTGTGTAAGACAAGGACAAAACAAATGGAAAATGAAAAGTGGATCGGCGATGGCTAGAAGGCCGGTGACGTCGACCCCCGAACGCCGCCCGAACAAGGAGAGGGACCGACTTCGACGGAAGTCGTGACAGGGTGGGACACAGCCAGTTGAATAAGTCCTTAAATGTGATAGGAAAGCATCCAATGGGAAAGTGTGATTATTGACAAGAAACAGAGACTGTGGAGCATGTAAGCATCTACACCTGTTGTATTTGGCGCATGTGACAAATAAAATTTGATTTGATTTGATGTATTGCTACAGTGTGGGCAGTATCAGGGGAAAGAGAGAGGCTGAGATCTAGTATGAGGGAGAAGGGGATACATGAAATTAGTTTAAAGAGTATATTGTTATCTTTTTTAAGAGCAACGGGGCTGGCAGGTAGGATTTAGTTTCTCCCTGTCTCTGGCCCACACTCCAGTACAGTAGGTGGAGGTAATGCACCATCACGTTGGATGCCAACCGCTGATATATCCCACAGACGAAGAAGAAACCTCACACTGCAGTACAGTAGGTGGCGGTGTATGCATCCGCCAATATAAATTTAAAGAAGAAGAAAAAAAATGGCGGACAGCCACTAGCTCAATCCACATAAAAAAATACACAAACATTTCAAAGCAAGGTAAACAGACTCGAATATATTGTTTCACGCTGTCCTCTTTTTAACAAACACCCTTTTTAGCCGGTAATTTATCTAGCATTTATTGATTTATTTAACTATAGATAGCTAACATAAAGCCTGCACGTTAGCATGCTGTGTTGACGGTGCTAGCTAGCGGTTGTTCGAGCATGCCCATGTTATTAGGTTGGAGGTAGGTACCGCTTCATATCCTCACTCTTAAATGCACATATTTGCTGGCTGAATTTCTAGCTAACATGATGCATTGCTTGGCTTTTGCCCCTGAGGGGAGTCCCGTGTGTTGGCTTTGTGTGGAATCTTGATATCTTATGCTAGCTAGGCTAACTTAAAAATCGGTATTTTAGTCATATTACACGGACTAATGATGGTAGCTCATTTTCCTTATAGCTAGTACAGCATTGACGTGGGTCATTGTCAATAATAGTGGTCGTAGAAGCGAGCTGGTCTAGTAGTTAATGCCGCTGTCATTTTTTTCTTGGAAGGAAAAAGGAGGGAGCTGGGAAAAAGGCGCACTTCTATTCAGAGAACCAACTGAAGACTGTTATGATCTTTTAAGGTTTTTTTATTGTATATTATGATTATTGTTTTTGTGTCTCCTCCATTGCTATAGTCTAGTATTGCATGTTTGAAACCGTTATTTATGACCACTTGTTAGCCCAATGTAAATTTAGCTAATGGTAGCTAGCATGCAAATTTACAGTAACTGAGTTTAAGGCTAGCTTGATTTAGAAGTCAATCAATCAATCAAGTTTATTTTATATAGCCCTTCGTAGATCAGCTAATATCTCGAAGTGCTGTACAGAAACCCAGCCTAAAACCCCAAACAGCTAGCAATGCAGGTGTAGAAGCACGGTGGCTAGGAAAAACTCCCTAGAAAGGCCAAAACCTAGGAAGAAACCTAGAGAGGAACCAGGCTATGAGGGGTGGCCAGTCCTCTTCTGGCTGTGCCGGGTGGAGATTATAACAGAACTATGCCAAGATGTTCAAAAATGTTCATAAGTGTTCAAAGAAGTCTATTTGATTGCCAGCTGAAATTATGTAGTTACCTAGTTTGCTAGCTTGATACAGTTACTGATGCACTGCTGCTGGTGTGTATGAATAATCATCTGTTATTCTAAACCAGTTAGGAGAAAAAACAGTTAAGGCTGCAAGGTTACTTTTTGTTGATATATCTTTAACTGGTTGGTGTGATTAGCGTGGCTACTTGGTAAATATGCATTAATTAGGCAATTTGCCTTTATCTGCTATTCATTTCAATGTCTTGGCTGCATGCATTTTATAAACAATGGATTTGTGAGTAGCTGTGACTGCTGTGTCTTGATGCTAAACAAATCTAGTCTACTTTGAGGACCAATATAATTTCAGCCACTTGTTTGTCTGACCTAATGACCTGTGTGTCGTAGCCAACTGGTAATTATCCTAGGCTCAGGGTTAGGGGCCAAGGCCCCTCAAGTCAAGGATTTCCAGCCTGGTCATCATTGTAAATAGGAATTTGTTCTTAACTGACTTGCCTAGTTAAATAAAGGTTAAATTAAATTCATTCACAGATAATTTTTAAGATCCAAAATAGATGGTGACCTCTTGAAATTAATACCCTATATTGGCTATAATGTCACCCATTCTGTTTCTCCAGTCTGGGTCCTCTTGTTTCGTCAATACCCCAACAGGGATGAGTTGTCTGTGTCAACAGTGAGCCCTGAGTGTGTTTGGGTGGGTGACTGAGGTCTGCTGACAGCTGGGGCCACCTCTTTGTTGTACCCTGTCGTCTGCCTCCAACGCCGACCCCCTGCCTGGCCGACAGAAGGGGAGAGTGTTGAGAGCGAATCCGTGGGAAAGTCAACCTGAGCATCCACAAATAAAGTTAGTCATTTCCAAATGAAACACATCCATAATTATCCTTACGGTCTATATGTTGGAGTTCATGCTTTTTGAAAATTATAAGTAGGAAATTGTATGAATTTTGACTATTACAGGTGGCCAAGTCTCAAAGATATTTCAGTCGTCGTATTTCATGGCTTTTCGAAAGGGCTCACGGGTAGTGGACCTGGCCTAAGGTTGGGCGGTATTCAGATTTTCATACTGTCAGTGTTTCCCCTATATGTATTCAGCAGCGACGCAACACTGCTGCTAAATCGTTGGCGCCACTGGGGAAAACACTTTTATTTATTTACTAAACCAAAAATATGTTTCATGAGCTGAAATAAAAGATCCCAGAAATGTTCCATATGCACAAAAAGCTTATTTCTCTAAAATGTAATGGACAAATTTGTTTATATCCCTGTTAGTCAGCATTTCTCCTTTGCCAAGATAATCCATCCACCTGACAGGTGTGGCATATCAAGAAGCTTGCAGTACGTCCAACCAGCCTCAACCGCAGGCCACGTGTATTGCGCCGTGTGGGTGAGCAGTTTACTGATGTCAAAGTTGTGAACAGAGTGCCCCATGGTAGCGGTGAGGTTATGGTATGGGCAGGCATAAGTTACGGACAAAAAACACAATTGCATTTTATCGATGGCAATTTGGATACACAGAGACACTGATGAGATTGTGAGGGCCATTGTCATGCCATTCATCCGTCACCATCCTCTCATGTTTCAGCATAATGCACGGCCCCATGTCGTAAGGATCTGTACACAATCCCCGGAGCTGAAAATGGCCCAGTTCTTCCATGGCCTGCGTAGTCAAAGGACGTTTGGGGTGCTCTGGAACGTGTACGACAGCGTGTTCCAGTTCCCGCCAATATCCAGCAACTTCACACAGACATTGAAGAGGAGTGGGACAACATTCCACAGGCCACAATCAACAGCTTGATCAACTCTATGCGAAGGCGATGTGTCGCGCTGCACACCAGATACTGACAGGTTCTGACCCACGCCCCTACCTTTTTTTTAAAAGTATCTGTGACCAAAATATGCATATCTGTATTCCCCGTTATGTGAAATTCATAATTTATTTCAATTGACATATTTACTTAGGAACTGTAACTCAGTAAAATCTTTGAAATGGTTGCTTTTATATTTTTGTAGCTTATGCCTTCCCATACCATAACCCCACCGCCACCTTCGGGCACTCTGTTCACAACGTTGACATCTGCAAACCGCTCACCCACACATCCGTAAAGAGCACACTTCTCCAGCGTGCCAGTGGCCATCGAAGGTGAGCATTTGCCCACTGAAGTCGGTTACGACGCCGAACTGCAGTCAGGTCAAGACCCTAGTGAGGACGACGAGCATGCAGATGAGCTTCCCGGTTTCTGACAGTTTTCGCAGAAATGTTTTGGTTGTGCAAACCCAGAGTTTCACCAGCTGTCCGGGTGGCTGGTTTCAGACGATCCCACAGGTGAAGAAGCCAGATGTGGAGATCCTGGGCTAGCGTGGTTACACGTGGTCTATGATTGTGAGGCCGGTTGGACGTACTGCCAAACTCTCTAAAACGACGTTGAAGGCGGCTTATGGTAGAGAAATTAACATTAAATTATCTGGCAACAGCTCTGGTGGACATTCCTGCAGTCAGCATTCCAATTGCACACTCCGTCAACTTGAGACATCTGTGGCATTGTGTTGTGTGACAAAACTGCACATTTTAGAATGGCCTTTTATTGTCCCCAGCACAAGGTGCACCTGTGTAATGATCATACTGTTTAATCAGCTTCTTGATATGCCACCCCTGTCAGGTGGATGGATTATTTTAGCAAAGTAGAACAGCTTTTTGTGCGTATGGATCTTTTCTGGGGTTCTTTTATTTCCGCTCATGAAACATGGGACCAACACTTTACAAGTTGCATTTATATTTTTGTTCAGTTTACATGTCATGTCTCAAAATCGATATCTATCTTACCTCTATATTGTTTTATGTCCTCCGGATTTGAGAAGAAAGATGAGTTCAACAGTGAGCCTGTCAGTTTGCCTTAGTTCTCGCACAGCATCCAGCCTAGCTGACGCAATGCTGTTTTCCAGATTTTTGACCACATTTCTTCTCTAGCCTCCGTTGAGTCACCCTAATCTTGGCCAACCTGCAAGAGTAAGAACTCCAATAAACTTTTCATGGATTATGATAGAGACATGTGATTATGATAGAGACATGTGGACCATTGGCTTTCTTAGAGGAGTAACTACACAGGTAACATACCTGTTGGTCAAAATAAAATAAAAATATTGGATACCGTAGACTCTAACATCCATGACGGTAATTTTTGCTTTATTTCTCCAACATGCCAATATTTAGAAGTCAGTTATTTTGGGGGTATACACTTCCCCTAAGGGGTACGACAGACATACACATATATTATATTTTGTTTGAAATTAAAGTTTTGTTAGAAATTAAAGTTTTGATTTTGCGTGCAAATGTAATGTCCATAATGCTGGAATCAACCTTAAAAGGCTAACCAGGCTAGCACTAGTATAGGCTACATCAGACTGGCTTCTTGAACACAACAATGTAGAATAAAGGTCCAAATTGGACCTAAATTCTGACCTAACATGAAGGGGGAAGTATCAAATGGTTTGTGTTTACTTCAATGTTGTTTCCCCCTCTCGTTTCCCTTCTTTAGAGAGTGGACTATTGTGTCTTGAACTTAGTCAGTATTACTGGACATGAGGAAGCCAGTGCCACAAAAAGGTAATGTCATGTTAAGAAATGGAATGCAATTGTCCATTTGAAAAGCATAATGTACATCTTCTAATGATGCTGCTCAAGAAGGGTCCTATATTTAGGCTACTTTAATGTGTGTATAAAAGTCTCAGATGCTGATGTGATAGTTTGGACTCACACATCTCATTGACAGTTGCTAAAGATCAAGTGAATTTCTTCTAGTTATGAATAGATAGTTGATTAATTGAATGGTGTCTCTGAAACGTTGTGCCCTGCTCTCTCCTCTAGCTATTGAGTGGAAAGATGGCAGGCAGATCAAGCATGCCCGAAGTGGCCGTCCCTCCCGGGTCCCATCGCAGTACCAAGGAGGTACATTACCACACACACTAACTTTCTCAGAGGAATCACTGCTGAATGAAAACCACATCCTTAATCAAACACATTCATATTCAGTTATAACCAGGGGTTGGAACCCAATTTATTTCCCAATTGTTTCATTCTGAACAGAAACCGAATTTTTGTTCGTTTCGTTCCACTGTTCCCGACCAGCAAAATAAAGTTCTGAACCGGTTTGAATCCCCAAAAAGTACTGGTTTATATTTTCTGTTCCTTTTTTAACCTGTTAAATCAACTGTTTATTTTTACATTTAGCTCATTATATTATTGCGACTAAAATTTTACGGGGTGGGAAGAGAGCAAGAGAGAGTTGAGGAGGAGGCTTGAAGCACTGAGCATCTTATGACATGCATTATCTGAGTCCCCAGAATTATACCTAGGAGGAGCGGCTTCTATAGAGGAACTTTGACTGTCCTTTGACCTATATGGCTAACAAGCTTGAGCTAGATAATTAACAAGCTTGTGTGTGCAGAGCGGCACAGAATTAAAAACATGTCTTACCTTTTTGTAGTTAATAAATGTAACGCGAAACGTGATAACTATGACTATAGTATCCTTAACAAGCATTGGAAAAAGCTAATCTATTCTTCTCTAGCTAATACAAAATCTGTCTCCACATCTTCTGAATCACACTTGTAACGTCAGTACAGTAGCCTATGCTTCGGAGGGGGAGGGGCAGGTAGGCTAAACACACACCCTGGCAAAGATTTTCAGCTTGCAAGCAGACACTGGAATATGTTTCTGAGTGAGGGCTTTGTTTTTTTTTGTGGGACTACAAAAAAATGCCTGTTCCCTGAACCAGTTCCAACCCCTGGCTATAACACTGTTCTAAAGGCGTCAGGCAAAAGTCGGCTAGGCAAACCGAACAAGCATTCTACCTTAAAATACATTCGCTTGAAAAATGAGAAAAAAACGGTAATAGTACTGTTTGTCCATTTTGAGACGCCGTAGCCAGTATACACTTCCTCAAAATAGTCAGAATTAATCTAAGATAATTCAAGAAATCTGTAATTAATTTTGAAGTTTTTGCAGAGGAGATTTTAGTCGTGCAATTTTACATCTAACGTAAGATGTTTGGTGCAGTATTTCTCAATGAAAAATGTGCATGAAAAAGAGTCATCTCTAGTTGAATGACAGCAAAGACTTTACTGGAGAATCTTTACTGTTGACCAACGAAGGGGGCGTAGACTTCGGCTACCGACTTCGGCTTGCCTCAAGAAAAAAATGTGTGTCCGAACAACAGAAAAAAATAAACCTTACCGAAGTTCAAAACGAACAAACACGTCCCAAAATGTTGTCATAATTTATGCACAAACTCTTCCGAACGGTTTCGGCTGGGAGGCATGGGGACACCTTAACACTAGCACATACCACAACACTGAACCCCAAAACCACACACATTCACACAAAAACATAACAGCAGACAACAAAAATCAGCCATTGTGCTTTTTCTGTCCCACAGGGCACTTCAGTTGGGACAAATACCTGAAGGAAACAGGTGCGAGTGCTGCACCTGCGCACTGCTTCAGACAGGTAAGCCCCCCTAATCAGACTACAGTATATCCTCCTCACCAAAATGTCAGGGCATGCTACTATCCTATGTGAGCAGCATCTACAGTTGAAGTCGGAAGTTTACATACACCTTAGCCGAATACATTTAAACTCAGTTTTTCACAATTCCTGACATTTAATCCAAGTAAAAATTCCCTGTCTTAGGTCAGTTAGGATCACCACTTTATTTTAAGAATGTGAAATGTCAGAATAATAGTAGAGAATTATTCATTTAAGCGTTTATTAATTTCATCACATTCCCAGTGGGTCAGAAGTTTACATACACTCAATTAGTATTAGAACATAGGACATTTATGGGCAAAACTGAAAAGCGTGTGCGAGCAAGGAGGCTTTAAAAACCTGACTCGGTTACACCAGCTCTATCAGGAGGAATGGGCCAAAATTCACCCAACTTATTGTGTGGAGCTTGTGGAAGGCTACCCAAAACGTTTGACCCAAGTTAAACAATTTAAAGGCAATGCTACCAAATACTAATTGAGTGTATGTAAACTTCTGACCCACTGGGAATATGATGAAAGAAATAAAAGCTGAAATAAATCATTCTCTCTACTATTATTCTGACATTTCACATTCTTAAAATAAAGTGGTGATCCTAACCTAAGACAGGGAATTTTTACTAGGATTAAATGTCAGGAATTGTGAAACTGAGTTTAAATGTATTTGGCTGAGGTGTATGTAAACTTCTGACTTCAACTGTATATGTATGTATGTATATACATATATATATCCTCACACACACTACCGTTCAAAAGTTTGACGTCACTTTGAAATGTCCCTGTTTTTGAGTTTTTTTGTCCATTAAAATAACATCAAATTGATCAGAAATACAGGGTAGACATTGTTAATGTTGTATATTACTATTGTAGCTGGAAACGGCTGAATACATTTTTTATTGAATTGTACGCCTATGTAGATGAGACCCATTATCAACAACCAGCACTCCTGTGTTCCAAGGGCACGTTGTGTTAGCTAATCCAAGTTTATCATTTTAAAAGGCTAATTGATCGTTTGAAAACCCTTTTGCAATTGTTAGCACAGCTGAAAACTGTTGCTCTGATTAAAGATGGAATAAAACTGGCCTTATTTAGACTAGTTGAGTATCTGGAGCATCAGCATTTGTGGGTTCGATTACAGGCTCAAAATGGCCAGAAACAAAGACTTTCTTCTGAAACTTGTCAGTCTATTCTTGTTCTGAGAAATGAAGGTTATTCCATGAGAGAAATTGCCAAGAACCTGAAGATCTCGTACTGGCAAACTGGCTCTAACTAGAATATAAACTGGAGTGGGAGGCCCCGGTGCACAACTGAGCAAGAGGACAAGTACATTAGAGTGTCTAGTTTGAAAAACAGACGCCTCACAAGTCCTCAACTGGCAGCTTCATTAAATAGTACCCGCAAAACACAAGTCTGAACGTCAACAGTGAAGAGGCGACTCCGGGATGCTGGCCTTCTAGGCAGCTCCTCTTACTGATAATGGGCCTCTGTATGCCTATGTAGATATTCCATAAAGAATCTGCCGATTCCAGTTACTATAGTCATTTACAACATTAACATTGTCTACACTGTATTTCTGATCAATTTGATGTTATTTTAATGGACAGAAAATAGGCTTTTCTTTCAAAAACAAGGACATTTCTAGGTGACCCCAAACTTTTGAACGGTAGTGTATATAATAGAAATCATTAGCTATTTCCATGTGAACATTTTATGGGATGCATTTGCTCCATTGGTTTTGTTTGTAGAACTTTTTGATAGGCCTATATTATACCCTAATAGCCTGCTTGGCCACTGACTAAAACTATCATTAAAGCGGGTACAGCCAGTGTTCACAGTAAACGTGTGCAAGTTGCACAGAATGCTCACAACATTCAAATTTCCACTCACAAGACCTGAAATTTGCTAAGTGGCGGGATTTTTTTGTAGGGAACCATTAGGCTGAGAAGAAATTCCCTCTTGGGTCGAGGGGTGACACTGATTTCAAGTTGCGTGCGGGGCTACCTCGTCACCACAGCGTGAGTTCAACTCACCTTCGATACATAGTCTTGCTTGATGCCGTCTTCCTGTCTCAGCATGTTGAATCTGTCCAGCATCATTGCGTGCCTCTCTGACCTTCCCCTACCTCTCCAGGGCGCAACGCCTCCAGTGAACGAGTTCAAGGCGGGCATGAAGCTGGAGGCGCAGGACCCTCGGAACACAACGTCCACCTGCATTGCTACAGTGGTGGGCCTGACGGGATCGCGGCTGCGCCTGCGCCTCGACGGCTCCGACAACAAGAACGACTTCTGGCGCCTAGTGGACTCGTCGGAGATCCAGCCTATCGGCAACTGCGAGAAGAACGCGGGCATGCTGCAGCCTCCATTGGGTGAGGAGGAGAGAGAAACACATTTTCGCACACGCAACACACAGTCCGATACTACATACCCATTATGGATATGATGTGCCCTATTCTTTTTTAAATCTTGGATCATTAAATTGTTTGCTGTCACACAGTGCTACTTACCTTCCTCAATTAGATTTACACCAGACTGATGTATACTGGGGTCTATTAATTAGTGCACACTGTAGCAAAACGTGCAACGGAAAATATTTTTGTAATGAAAACGAGAGTTTCTTATTGGACAAATTTAATGTAAGTCCCTCACTGTTATCGGCCCATTTGCGTCAGTTTGTTTTCTTGGCTTTATTCTAGGCTGTATTACAACCGGCCGTGATTGGGAGTCTCATAGGGCGGCGCACAATTGGCCCAGCGTTGTCCGGGTTTAGCCGTTGTAGGCCGTCATTGTAAATAAGAATTTGTTCTTAACTGACTTGCCTAGTTAAATAAAGGTAATAAAATAAAAAATAAAATGCAAATACATACACCTGTGTGTAATAGTGTGATTTGGTGCAATTCTCTAAATGTCCACTAGGTGTCAGCTAATATCAAAAGATGTCTATGGCCCCACCCCATGCACATTAATGAAGGGTCTCATCTACTGTGTATGGATGAGAGTTTTTTTGAAAGTGTCTGTACTTCTCCCACAGGCTTCCGTCTGAACGCATCATCCTGGCCCATGTTCCTTCTAAAAACACTCAACGGTGCCGAAATGGCCCCAGCACGCATCTTTCACAAGGTACCTGTCACAAAGCAGCACACGCTCTCGATATAGACCAGTTTATAAAGCATACTTGTACACATATACACACTCCCTTTCCCAGCATATACACCTATGTAGCTAAACTTTCCATTGATGGCCATTTGTATTTATTATGGTCGCAGAAAAACTGATTAAAGTTAACGGTAGAACTAACACCACTGGCTTATGGAAGCACTTTTCTAAGCAAGCTATTTATGCTACCTTTTATTGATCCTAATGATATAGGCCTAGGTGTAAACAGCCGAGGTGATAGCGCAACGACACTGGAATAAAAATCAAAATGTGTGTGGATGGAGAGAGGGTTGGTTTTACAGGTTTACTCGTTCTGGTTTCTCAGTACTGCATGTATTCTTGGCTATCATGCTATGGCTGTGTCAGAGTCAATTGTACGTTTAACTTGTGTATTCCTTTATGGGTAGTGTGATGCCTAAGATACGTTTTTACTTGCAGTCATTAGCGGCCGTTAGAATCTGTTTCTTTTTCCTTCGTTTATTTTGTCTGAATAAAACATGATATCATGAGGACTACATGAAATATGTCTTGCATGTAATGGACATAAAGAACTGGTCTTGCGATATATATACAGTGGCAAGAAAAAGTATGTGAACCCTTTGGAATTACCTGGATTTCTGCATAAATTTGACCTTCATCTAAATCACAACATATATATTGATAACCAGTTGTTCAGAGACACAAAGACTACTCCATGGTTATTTAAAAAATTACAAAGTTCTCATAGATGAGGAAAATAAACACAATTCAAGCCCGGTTATTGATTGTAACAATACAATAAAAAATATAGCTTTTCTATAAATCTTCACATATAACTAATTGAACACATAAGCACTATTTCTACATAGTGAAGATAAAAACTAAGTAAACAGAAGGCACAGTATGTGTGGATTGTGTGGTGTGTGTTTATTTTATTTGTTATGTTTGGAAAGTTGAGTGAGTGAGTAATGAAATGGTTGCATATCCCAGAGCCAATGTATTGCTGTGAGCCGGGTATGAGAGGGCTTTCAATGTTGTTCAGATGATGGATATACTTTTATAATGAATTATACGTCTTATTTATTTATTGTCCTATCATGGGGAACTACATTTTTTAAATAAATGATATCTAATTATTTATTATCCTATTTTAATGGTACGGTCCATGGCCCTATACCCTAGACACCCACATGAATGACCCAGATACTAAGGAGAAGTCCCTAACTGTTTTATGTGCATGCTGTAAGCGGTCTGTATGCAGCCAAAATGAGGTCAGAGACCAAGAGCAGCACTGCCCCCTCAAGATTCTGAGCCTGCTTGGCAGGGTTGGTCCTGCAAAGCCAAAGCCCCCTAAAGGGAGAGCATACTATACAAGGAAATTCTCAAAGCTGCTAATGAGAACCTTGACGACCTTGTACCTAGCCGGTGGGGATTCCGGTGGGGTGCCCCCACCCAGGCAGTGGCAGTGCTGGCAACACTAGCTGCAGTAACCCATGGGGAGGGGGTCACACTCGGACATTCAGAGAGGGGGTATATTATTGTGGCCCTGGTGGCACAAAATCAAAGTCGGACTGCATGGAGATGCTTGGGAACATGGTCATGACAGATGACCGTATTGTGGGTGTTTCAGGAAGAAGGTGTCGATTTGACCTCCATCATCTAGGATGTGACAATGGTAAATAAATCTCTACATTTATGCTCATTTTTTGCGTGGTCTTGCAGGCCTTCTCATATAGCTGCAACTGCAAGTGCATTTGTAAATCAAGACCTATCTTGAGTTGGGCTCTGGGATGGTGCAATTGTTGAGAAAGTGAGCTTATGGTTGTGTGGGGGTAAGGGCTGAATGTGTGTGGGTGTATGTGTGTATCCCACAACTGTTGCGTAGGAAGAAGTAAAAGATGTTAGGGACTATAGAGGATGTTTCACAGCTATATATAATAAAAATCGAGGTGAGGGCGATGGAAATGCATTTGGCAATGGATCTACTTCAATTTGGTAAATGGCACTGTGTGCTCTTTTCAAAGGATGGATCCCAGTCAGTCCAGGGCTATGGGATACAGGGGGTCGAGGGTGGTCTGCCGGGCATTGGGATGACAAGCCATCTCGAGATGAGGCCTTTTAGCGGGTGGAATAGTAGGGACCAATTGGAGGTTTACTTAGTAGAAATGCAAATATCATGGTACAACTATATAGACACTCAATCATTATGTTACTTTTTAATAGTACATTTACAAACATATATTTTGATAAAAATAATTGAAAGTTGTCTCATTATGGTAAGTGGTGAAATAAGTATAGCCAGTTACAATTGTAATGGCTTAGCAGATAATAAGAAAAGACGATCAGTATTTACCTGGCTAAAAGAGAAGGATTATAATATCTATTGTTTACAGGAAACCCATTCAACAGTTTTAGATGAAGTTTTGTGGAAAAAGAACTGGGGGGGCGAAATATATTTCTCCCATGGGCAAAGAAATTCAAAAGGGGTGATGGTTTTAATTAACAATAATTTTGATCCAAATGTGCAAATTGTCCAAACAGATCCTCAAGGTAGATGGATTATTTTAAATATGTTATTGGACAATAAACAGATATGGCTTATTAACCTATACGGTCCGAATAATGATGATCCGCGCTTCTTTGACAATATATATAAGAATGTATCAACTCTACAAGCAACACTAGACTCTATTATTATGGTGGGAGATTTTAATACGGTCTTAAATACCTCTATTGACCGGAAAGGAAATCACACTACAAACTATCACCCTCACCTTAAGGAAATCAGGAATGTCATGGATATATTGGAATTAGTGGATATATGGAGACTTAAATACCCTGACCTAGTGAGATATACATGGCGGAGGCTTAATCAAGCTAGTCGCCTTGACTACTTTCTTATATCATTCTCTCTGGCACCAAAAGTTAAAAAGTGTTTGATAGGGGACAGAATGCGGTCGGACCATCACATAATTGGCATATATATTACTCTTACAGAATTTCCACGTGGGCGAGGATATTGGAAATTTAATCAAAGCCTACTAGATGATAAATTGTTTAGAACTAGGACAGAAGAATTTATAACTGATTTTTTTAGACATAACATAGGTACAGCAGATCCCCATATTGTATGGGACACTTTTAAGTGTGCCTTTAGAGGCCATGCAATTCAGTACTCATCTATAAAACAAAAGCAATTTAGATCAAAAGAGTCCATATTAACAAAGGAAATTGAAGGACTAACAGTACAGTTAGATAACAATAAAAACGGTACCATAGAGGCACAGAATAAGTTAGAGGAAAAACAAAAAGAAATGGGGGAACTTATTCAAGAAAGATCCAGTGTTATATATTATAAAAATAAAGCGAACTGGATGGAATATGGGGAAAAATGCACCAAATTCTTTTTCAATCTTCAATATAGAAATGCTACCAAAAAAAAACGTATTAAAACTTGTTACAAATGATGGAGTCACGCATGATTCACCAAATGATATTTTGAAAGAGGAAGTAAAGTACTTTAAGAATATGTTTTCGTTTCAGGCTCCTCCATCTCCACTAACTGAAACTAATTGTATGGATTTTTTTCCTAATAATAATGTAAAATTAACATCTGTACAGAAAGACTCATGTGAAGGCCTAATTACAGAGGAGGAACTACTTGATGCAATTGGGGCCTTTAAGGATGGGAAAACTCCAGGGCTGGATGGCATACCAGTGGAAGTATACATTTTTTTTTTTGATATACTCAAAGGACCATTATTAGCTTGTTTTAACCACTCCTATATAAATGATAGATTATCAGACACGCAACAAGAAGGTGTGATATCATTATTACTGAAACAGGACCCAAGTGGTATATATATAAAGATCCAGTCCATTTAAAAAATTGGAGACCTCTTACACTTCAGTGTTGTGATGCAAAATGCTTGCCGCATAGAATAAAAAAAGTTTTGTCAGATATTATTCATCCTAATCAGACAGGTTTTTTACATGGACAATACATTGGAGATAATATAAGGCAAGTACTGGAAACAATAGAACACTATGAAATATCGGGGACACCAGGCCTGGTTTTCATAGCTGATTTTGAAAAGGCTTTTGATAAAGTACGACTGGAGTTTATATATAAATGCCTGGAATATTTCAATTTTGGGGAATCTCTTATAAAATGGGTTAAAATGATGTATAGTAACCCTAGGTGTAAAATAGTAAATAATGGCTACATCTCAGAAAGTTTTAAACTATCTAGAGGAGTAAAACAAGGTTGTCCACTATCGGCATATCTATTTATTATTGCCATCGAAATGTTAGCTGTTAAAATTAGATCAAACATTAATATTAAGGGATTAGAAATCCAGGGCCTAAAAACTAAGGTGTCATTGTACGCTGATGATTCATGTTTTCTTTTAAAACCACAACTAGAGTCTCTCCACAGCCTCTTAGAGGATCTAGATACATTTGCTATCCTCTCTGGATTAAAACCGAATTATGATAAATGTACCATATTACGTATTGGATCACTAAAAAATACACATTTTACATTGCCATGTAGTTTATCAATTAAATGGTCTGACGGAGATGTGGACATACTCGGTATACAAATCCCAAAAGAAAGAAATGATCTCACTCCAATAAATTTTTATAGAAAGTTAGCAAAAATAGATAAGATCTTGCTACCATGGAAAGGAAAATACCTGTCTATTTGTGGGAAAATCACATCACAGTTTACCTATTTGCTTATGGTTTTGCCTACACCTAGTGACATGCTTTTTAAATTATATGAACAAAAAATATTCCATTTTATTTGGAACGGCAAGCTAGATAAAATTAAAAGGGCCTATTTATATAACGAATATGAATTCTGAGGGCAGAAATGATTAAATATTAAAGCATTAGACCTCTCACTAAAGGCATCAGTCATACAAAAGTTATACTTAAATCCAAACTGGTTCTCTAGTAAATTGGTACGAATGTCTCATCCTATGTTCAAGAAGGGCCTTTTTCCCTTTATTCAGATTACACCTGCTCACTTTCGGTTGTTTGAAAAGGAAATACTCTCCAAAATATCTTTATTTTTTTAACAAGCCTTAGAAAGTTGGTTGCAATTTCAGTTTAATCCACCTGAAAGGACGGAACAAATAGTACAACAAATATTGTGGTTAAATTCAAATATAGTAATTGATTAAAAAAACTATTTATCGAAGAAATGTTTAAAAAAGGTATAATTTTTGTGAATGATATCATAAATAGGACTGGTGGAGTAATGTCACACATGCAGCTAACACAGACATATGGAAATGTCTGCTCTACCCAAAATTACAACCAATTAATTGCAGCATTACCACAAAAATGGAAGAGGCAAGTAGAAGGGGAAAAAAGTAAGGAACTTGTATGCCGGCCCTATATTAAAGAATATAAATGGTTAAAGAAAAGTGTGATAATTAAAAACATATACCAATTTAATTTAAGGACCAAAAAACTGCAATTGCAGTTTGCAAAATAGTTGGGAAGAGATTTTCGATGTACCCATTCCATGGCACATGGTTTATGAATTGATACGCAAAACAGCGCCGGATTCAAAACTTCGAATTTTTCAATTTAAATTACTGTACAAAATTCTTGCAACTAATAGAATGTTATGTATATGGGGGATACAATCTTCCCAGCTCTGCAGATTCTGCTGTGAGGAGGCAGAGTCATTAGATCATTTATTTTGGTATTGTCCGTATGTAGCTCGTTTTTGGTCACAGGTCCAGGAATGGCTGAAGAATTGCAACATTTGCCAAGAACTAACACTACAGATAGCAATACTGGGGGATTTGAAAAGCCATAGTCAATCAATCAATAATATAATAATTATTTTAGCAAAAATGTTTATTTTTTATTTACAATCCGTAGAAGCTCTGAGAATAGGAAGGTTCAAATCTTTTGTGAAGCATCACAGCACAGTTGAAAAATATATGGCAAATAAAAATCTGAAATGGATGATGTTGGAAGATAGATGGGAAGGGTTGAGTGGAGCTGAAGGGTGGGACTAATAACAAGATAAACAATGTAGGGCATACGGGATCTGTGAAATGTGTATAGGTGCGGAGCTTTTGTGAAATAGCACAGTTACAAGTAGAAATCAAACTGGATGGACAACAGAAATAGAGGAAGGACTAAGAACAAACAAGAGATAACTATTATAAAGTAGACTGTGTCTGTAAAATGTGTATAAGATGTATAAATTAAAGGTAAAAACAGAAATGTTTATCAGTTTACTCCAATTGGGGGATCGGTGGTAGGGTTTGCGGGGAATAATAATAAAGGTATATTCTTTTAAAAAGTATGTATGTCTATATAGGAATGTGTATGTATATATGTGTATATGTATGCATACGTGTATGGATATATATATTTACCCCCCACCCCCCCCAAAAAAATAAAAATAAAATAAGATTATTATTTATTTATTTTATAAAAAACCACAACAATAGACACACAGTGTGCTTAAACTAACAACACAAATTATTGTATTTTTTCCTGTCTATATTGAATACATAATTTAAACATTCACAGTATAGGTTGGGGAAAGTATGTGAGATTTTGGTTAGAGTTGCCCTGCCCCATAAAAAAACACACAAAATTTGAGTTTGCTATTCACAAGAAGCATTGCCTGATGTGAACCATGCCTCGAACAAACTAGATCTCAGAAGACCTAAGATTAAGAATTGTTGCCTTGCATAAAGCTGGAAAGGGTTACAAAAGTATCTCTAAAAGTCAGTCCACGGTAAGACAAATTGTCTATAAATGGTGAAATTTCAGCACTGTTGCTACTCACCCTAGGAGTGGCTGTCCTGCAAAGAGCACAGCGCAGAATGCTCAATGAGGTTATGAGGAATCCTAGAGTGTCAGCTAAAGACTTACAGACATCTCTGGAAGATGCTATCATCTCTGTTGACGAGTCTACAATACGTAGGAAAAAAGGCACAAATGTGGAGAAAAAAAGGCACAGCACACCAACATCAAAACCTCATCCCAACTGTAAACTATGGTGGAGGGAGCATCATACACTGCTCAAAAAAATAAAGGGAACACTTAAACAACACAATGTAACTCCAAGTCAATCACACTTCTGTGAAATCAAACTGTCCACTTAGGAAGCAACACTGATTGACAATACATTTCACATGCTGTTGTGCAAATGGAATAGACAACAGGTGGAAATTATAGGCAATTAGCAAGACACCCCCAATAAAGGAGTGGTTCTGCAGGTGGTGACCACAGACCACTTCTCAGTTCCTATGCTTCCTGGGTGATGTTTTGGTCACTTTTGAATGCTGGCGGTGCTTTCACTCTAGTGGTAGCATGAGACGGAGTCTACAACCCACACAAGTGGCTCAGGTAGTGCAGCTCATCCAGGATGGCACATCAATGCGAGCTGTGGCAAGAAGGTTTGCTGTGTCTGTCAGCGTAGTGTCCAGAACATGGAGGCGCAACCAGGAGACAGGCCAGTACATCAGGAGACGTGGAGGAGGCCGTAGGAGGGCAACAACCCAGCAGCAGGACCGCTACCTCCGCATTTGTGCAAGGAGGAGCAGGAGGAGCACTGCCAGAGCCCTGCAAAATGACCTCCAGCAGGCCACAAATGTGCATGTGTCTGCTCAAACGGTCAGAAACAGACTCCATGAGGGTGGTATGAGGGCCCGACGTCCACAGGTGGGGGTTGTGCTTACAGCCCAACACCGTGCAGGACGTTTGGCATTTGCCAGAGAACACCAAGATTGGCAAATTCACCACTGGCGCCCTGTGCTCTTCACAGATGAAAGCAGGTTCACACTGAGCACATGTGACAGTCGTGACAGAGTCTGGAGACACCGTGGAGAACGTTCTGCTGCCTGCAACATCCTCCAGCATGACCGGTTTGGTGGTGGGTCTGTCATGGTGTGGGGTGGCATTTCTTTGGGGGGCCGCACAGCCCTCCATGTGCTCGCCAGAGGTAGCCTGACTGCCATTAGGTACCGAGATGAGATCCTCAGACCCCTTGTGAGACCATATGCTGGTGCGGTTGGCCCTGGGTTCCTCCTAATTCAAGACAATGCTAGACCTCATGTGGCTGGAGTGTGTCAGCAGTTCCTGCAAGAGGAAGGCATTGATGCTATGGACTGGCCCGCCTGTTCCCCAGACCTGAATCCAATTGAGCACATCTGGGACATCATGTCTCGCTCCATCCACCAACGCCACGTCGCACCACAGACTGTCCAGGAGTTGGCGGATGCTTTAGTCCAGGTCTGGGAGGAGATCCCTCAGGAGACCATCCGCCACCTCATCAGGAGCATGCCCAGGCGTTGTAGGGAGGTCATACAGGCATGTGGAGGCCACACACACTACTGAGCCTCATTTTGAGTTGTTTTTAAGGACATTACATCAAAGTTGGATCAGCCTGTAGTGTGGTTTTCCACTTTAATTTTGAGTGTGACTCCAAATCCAGACCTCCATGGGTTGATAAATTTGATTTCCATTGATAATTTTTGTGTGATTTTGTTGTCAGCACATTCAACTATGTAAAGAAAATTATTTAATAAGAATATTTCATTCATTCAGATCTAGGATGTGTTATTTTAGTGTTCCCTTTATTTTTTTGAGCAGTGTAGTTTGCGGCTGCCTCAGGGCCTTGACAGCTTGCTATCATCGACAGAAAAATTAATTCCCAAGTTCTATCAAGACATTTTGCAGGAGAATGTAAGGCTATCTGTCCGCCAATTGAAGCTCAACAGAAGTTAGGTGATGCTACAGGACAACAAGACAGAAGTAAATCAGCAACAGAATGGCTTGAACAGAAGAAAATACGCCTTCTGGAGTGGCCCAGTCAGTCCTGACCTCAACCCGATTTGAGAGGCTGTGGCATGACCTCAGGAGAGCGGTTCACACCAGATATCCCAAGAATATTGCTGAATTGAAACAGTTTTGTAAAGAGGAATGGTCCAAAATTCCTCCTGACCGTTGTGCAGGTCTGATCCGCAACTACAGAAAACGATTGGTTGAGGTTATTGCTGCCAAAGGATGGTCAACCTGTTATTTAATCCAAGAGTTCAAATACTTTTTCCAACCTGCACTGGGAATGTTTACACGGTGTGTTCAAAAAAGACACAAACAATTATAATCGCTGGTCACCATAGCAGCCCTCACCCGTAGCACGCGCTCCAGCAGGTATATCTCACTGGTCACCCCCAAAGCCAATTCCTCCTTTGGCTGCCTCTCCTTCCAGTTCTCCGCTGCCAATGACTGGAACGAACTACAAAAATCTCTGAAACTGGAAACACTTATCTCCCTCACTAGCTTTAAGCACCAGCTGTCAGAGCAGCTCACAGATCACTGCACCTATAAATAGCCCAAACAACTACCTCTTCCCCTACTATATTTATTTTGCTCCTTTGCACCCCAGTATTTCTACTTTGCACATTCATCCACTGCAAATCTACCATTCCAGTGTTTTAATTGCTATATTGTATTTACTTTGCCACCATGGCCTATTTATTGCCTTTACCTCCCTTATCTCACCTCATTTGCTCACATTGTATTTATACTTATTTTTCTACTGTATTATTGACTGTATGTTTGTTTTACTCCATGTGTAACTCTGTATTGTTGTATGTGTCAAACAGCTTTGCTTTATTTTGGCCAGGTCGCAGTTGTAAATGAGAACTTGTTCTCAACTTGCCTACCTGGTTAAATAAAGGTGAAATAAAATTACATTAAAATTCCCACAATAAGTTGGGTGAATTTTGGCCCATTCCTCCTGCCAGAGCTGGTGTAACTGAGTCAGGTTTGTAGGCCTCCTTGCTTGCACCCGCTTTTTCAGTTCTGCCCACAAAAGTTCTATAGGATTGAGGTCAGTGCTTTGTGATGGCCACTCCAATACCTTGACTTTGTTGTCCTTAAGCCATTTTGCCACAACTTTGGAAGTATGCTTGGGGTCATTGTCCATTTGGAAAACCCAATTGCGACCAAGCTTTAACTTCCTGACTGATGTCTTGAGATGTTGCTTCAATATATCATAATTTTCCTATCTCATGATGCCATCTATTTTGTGAAGTGCACCAGTCCCTCCTGCAGCAAAGCACCCCCACGACACGATGCTGCCACCCATGTGCTTCACGGTTGGGATGGTGTTCTTCGGCTTGCAAGCCTCCCCCTTTTTCCTCCAAACGTAACGATGGCCATTATGGCCAAACATTTCTATTTTTGTTTCATCAGACCAGAGGACATTTCTCCAAAAAGTATGATCTTTGTCCCCATGTGCAGTTGCAAACCGTAGTCTGGCTTTTTTATGGCGGTTTTGGAGCAGTGGCTTCTTCCTTGCTGAGCGGCCTTTCAGGTTATGTCGATATAGGACTCGTTTTACTGTGGATATAGATACTTTTGTACCTGTTTCCTCCAGCATCTTCACAAGGTCCTTTGCTGTTGTTCTGGGATTGAAGTACGTTCATCTCTGCGAGACAGAAGGCGTCTCCTTCCTGAGCAGTATGACGGCTGATTTGTGCCAAGTATAATGCTTTTAGTTTTTGAAATATTTAAGACTAACTTATTCCTTGCCACCCATTCAGAAACTAACTGCAGCTCATTAAATGTTGCAGTCATTTCAGTTGCTGTAATAGCTGACGTGTATAGTGTCGAGTCATCCGCATACATAGACACGTTAGTAAAGATTGAAAAAAGTAAGGGGCCTAGACAGCTGTCCTGGGGAATTCCTGATTCTACCTGGATTATATAAGCGTGCTGAAAGTCTGTTATCAATTTGTTTACTGTAAAATAGCATTGTGTTTGGTCAAACCTATTTTTTTCCGTAACTTTACTAAGTGTTGGTAACAGGCTGATTGGTTGGCTATTTGAGCCAGTAAGGGGGGCTTTACTATTCATAGGTAGCGGAATTACTTTTGCTTCCCTCCAGGCCTGAGGGCACATACTTTCTAGTAGGCTTAAATTGAAGATATGGCAAATAGGAGTGGCAATATCAACCTCTATCGTCAGTAATCCATCCAAGTTGTCAGATCCTGGTGGCTTGTCATTGTTGATAGACAACAATAATTTGTTTACCTCTTCCACACTCACCATTGGGATCACAACATCATACGTGATCATATACATTTTCCAACTAAATAAAGCTTCCGAACTATTTCACATTTCATCCGGATAATCCCACATTTGCCTACTCCCTTGTCACTGACCTCTCCCGTCCCTGCCAACTCCCTTTCCCTCGTACCCCAGCAGGAGCCCCCAGCCCCAGAGCAGAACTCCTTCCAGGTGGGCATGAAGCTGGAGGCGGTGGACCGCAAGAACCCCCACTTCATCTGTCCGGCCACGGTGGGGGCGCTGCGTGGCGTGGAGGTGCTGGTCACCTTCGACGGCTGGCGGGGTGCTTTCGACTACTACTGCCGCTACGACTCCCGGGACATCTTCCCCGTGGGCTGGTGCTCTCTCACCGGGGACAACCTGCAGCCGCCAGGCACCAAAGGTCTGTGCGAGTCTGTGTGTATGTATGGTATGTGTGTTTGTTTGTGTCACCCTGTAGACTTGTCAGCTATTTATATTGTGGTCATCGATGTGTAATAATACCAGTGGTATTGACTTTAACATTATTGATTCATGTAAAATCACATTTTACAGAAACTGAAAGAGTTCAAATCTGAAGTTAAAGGCTCTGAAATGTCCTTTGAATGAGATGAGTGGTTTATTAGGTCAATAGAACGCACCTTTTGAAATTCCTTCTCTTGTGTTGGAGGAAGACATAATGTGAGTGAATGAGTGAGGAAGAACAGAAGGGAGAGAAAGAGACTGGGTCACCTTTTGTAAGAGTGTGTTTTATGAGACCTTGGCACAGGACTGTGAAGGGGGGGGATCAGGCAAAGCTATGTGTGTGTGTATGCCCCACTGTGGGCCTCATGCTGGCACTAAAAGGGGCCAAGGCAAAGGGGGCATCCAGGATAACCAGAGACTGAGAGAAAGTAGGAGAAAAACCAATAGTGAAAAGGTGCTGTCCGTGAAAGGCGTGCTGTTTACTTTGTCTTGTCAGCAGAGGGGAGGAGAGTAGGAAAGGAGAGTAGAAGAGTAGGAGTTCGAAAAGAGTAGAGGGTGAAGGAGAGGACAGCAGCACAGCAGATTGAGGCAGGGTTTTACACTGTTGAAGGGTAAGTTGAAATGAATAAAGGGCAATCTCTAAAATTTTATAGGCCCACCTGTTGGTCACAGTGACAAAAATGTGCTGTTTTAAAGCTAATTTCCTGCAATTCTACACATTTTGCCATGGCTTATGCTATCGGAGGGACTAACATGTAATCGAACCCACAAATGCTGATGCTCCAGATACTCAACTAGTCTAAAGAAGGCCAGTTTTATTTCTTCTTTAATCATAACAACAGTTTTCAGCTGTGCTAACATAATTTCAAAAGGGTTTTCTAATGATTAAGTAGCCTTTTAAAATGATAGACTTGGATTAGCTAACACAACGTGACCCCAAACTTTTGAACGGTAGTGTACATTTGCTAACATTTTTAAAACATTTCTGTTTTCGCTTTGTCATTATGTGGTATTGTGTGTAGATTTCTGAGAATAAGGCTGTAACATAACAATCTGGAAAAAGTCAAGGGGTCTGTATACATTCCGAATGCGCTGTAGTTTATATCTAGTTTTAGTCGTTTAATAAGTTTACACTGAAAACGTTTTTTCAATCCCGAAAATTATATAAGCAATATACAGTACCAGTCAAAAGTTTGGACGCACCTACTCATTCAAGGGTTTTTCTTTATTTTTTTTACTATTTTCTACATTGTAGAATAATAGTGAAGACATCAACACTATGAAATAACACATATGGAATCATGTAGTAACCAAAAAAGTGTTAAACAAATCCATATATGTTTTAGATTTTAGATTCTTCAAAGTAGCCACCCTTTGCCTTGATGACAGCATTGCATCCTCTTGGCATTATCTCAACCAGCTTCACCTGGAATGCTTTTCCAACAGTCTTGAAGGAGTTCCCACATATGCTGCGCACTTCTTGGCTGCTTTTCCTTCACTCTGGGGTCCAACTCATCCTAAACCATCTCAATTGGGTTGAGGTCAGGTGATTATGGAGGCCAGGTCATCTGATGCAGCACTCCATCACTCTCCTTCTTAGTAAAATAGCCCTTACACAGCCTGGAGGTCCTATTGTCCTGTTGAAAAACAAATGATAGTCCCACTAAGCACAAAACAGATGGGATGGGGTATCGCTGCAGAATGTTGTGGTAGCCATGCTGGTTAACTTCTTATGGCTGCAATCCCGTTAACGGGATGATATGACAACAGCCAGTGAAAGTGCAGGGCGCCAAATTCAAACAACAGAATTCTCATAATAAAAATTCCTCAAACATACATGTAT
Source organism: Salvelinus namaycush (assembly GCF_016432855.1). NCBI lineage: Eukaryota > Metazoa > Chordata > Actinopteri > Salmoniformes > Salmonidae > Salvelinus > Salvelinus namaycush. The sequence goes on along the minus strand of NC_052343.1, from coordinate 2,818,076 downwards.
CTTATATCATTTTAAAGGTAATCTTGTTGTTAATCCCACCACAGTGTCCGATTTCAAATAGGCTTTTCAGCAAAAGCACCACAAACGATTGTTAGGTCACCGCAAAATCACTGACAGTCATTTTTCCAGCCTAAGACAGGAGTCACAAAAAGCAAAAATAGAGATAAAATTAATCACTAACATTTGATGATCTTCATCAGATGACACTCATAGGACTTCATGTTACACAATACATATATGTTTTGTTCGATAAAGTTAATATTTATATCCAAAAACCTCAGTTTACATTGGCGCCATGTTCAGAAATGCCTCCAAAATATCCGGAGAAATTGCAGAGAGCCACGTCAAATAACATAAATACTCATCATAAACTTTGATGAAAGATACATGTTTTACATAGAATTAAAGAAACACTTGTTCTTAATGCAACCGCTGTGTCAGATTTCAAAAAGCTTTACGGCAAAAGCACAATATTCAATAATCTGAGAACAGCGTTCAGCCACAAAAGCAAGCCATACAGTTACCTGTCAAATTGTGCAGTCAACAAAACTCATAAAAAGCATTATAAATCTTCACTTACCTTTGCTGACCTTCGTCGGAATGCACTCCCAGGACTCCCACAAGAAATGTTTGTTTTGTTCGGTAATGTCCATCATTTATGTCCAAATTAGCTATTTTTGTTAGCATGTTTGGTAAACAAATCCAACGTCAGGAAGCGCGTTCACTAAAAGCAGACTAAATTTCAAAAAGTTCCGTAACAGTCAGTAGAAACATGTCAAACGATGTATTGAATCAATCTTTAGAATGTTTTTAACATAAATCTTGAATAACGTTCCAACCGGAGAATTACATTGACTTCAGATGTGCGATGGAACATAGCTCCCTCTCATGTTAACGCCCATGGTCAGAGCATGGTCAGGTCATGATAGACCTGACTAATTCTGGGTCTCCTTCGGCCCCACTTCACAGTAGAGGCATCAGACAAGGTTATACAGACTGTTGACATCTAGTGGAAGCCGTAGGAAGTGCAAACCCATCCATATCTCACTGTGAATTCAATAGGGTCTTGGTTGAAAATCGACCAGCCTCAGAATTCCCACTTTCTGTTTGGATTTTTTCTCAGGTTTTTGCCTGCCATATGAGTTCTGTTATACTCACAGACATCATTCAAACAGTTTTAGAAACTTCAGAGTGTTTTCTATCCAATACCAATAATAATATGCATATATTAGCAACTGGGACTGAGGAGCAGGCAGTTTACTATGGGCACCTCTGGGCACCTTTCATCCAAGCTACTCAATACTGCCCCTGCAGCCATAAGAAGTTAAGTGTGCCTTGAATTCTAAATAAATCACAGACAGTATCACAGCACCCCCACACCATCACACCTCCTCCTCAATGCTTCACGGTGGGAACTACACATGTGGAGATCATCCGTTCACCTACCCTGCGTCTCACAAAGACACGGCGGTTGGAACCAAAAATCTCAAATTTGCTCGTGTTTTTTGGCGCCCTTTAGTAGTGGTTTCTTTGCAGCAGTTCGACCATGAAGGCCTGATTCACGCAGTCTCATCTGAACAGATGTTGAGATGTGTCTGTTACTTGAGCTCTTTGATACATTTATTTGGGCTGCAATTTCTGAGGCTGGTAACTCTAATGAACTTATCCTCTGCAGCAGAACAAACCCTGCGATCTGAGGATTAGAAAAATAAAGTAATTTGAGGGGTGTCTGACTGCACTGAGCTCCTTCACAATGTTGAGTCCATGGCAGGTGTGGCGATAGTGAGCTCTTTAGTGTTTAGGAGGTAAAATAGCTATGTTTGACATTGTGTATCTTTATGTATTGTTAGTTGTGTGTTATGAGTATGTGTGTGTTTGTATGTACGTATTTTGTTTTTTTAACACGATCTCTCTTGCTGCTTTATGTAAAGTGCCTATCATAAGTATTCACCCTCCTTGTATTTCTTCACATTAAAGTGGGATTAAAATGGTTTTAATTGTCATTATTTGTCAACAAAATACTTTGTCAAAGTTGAAGAAAATTCCCCAAAATGTATGAAACATAAAACACTAATGTATCTTGATTAGGGGGTATTCACTGCATTGCAGTTGCCATACTAGGCGGTGATACAGCCCGACAGAATGCTCTCAATGGTGCATCTGATTGACCAAAATCATTATTTTTGTTTGTTATTAAATTTAGTATATTATGGATTATAAAGGGAAAGCCAGCCATGCCACACGGACACCGGTGCCTTTCTCCCGGACAAGCTAAACACCTTCACGTTTAAGCGTGTTAACATGTGCAGACCAGTGCATGTGTGGACAAGAGGAATACCTATGTAAGAATGTTGTTCATCAACTACAGCTCAGCCTTCAACACCATAGTGCCCTCCAAGTTCATCACTAAGCTCGGGGGCCCTGGGTCTGAACCCCGACCTGTGCGACTGGGTCCTGGACTTCCTGACGAGCCGACCCCAGGTGGTGGAGGTAGGCAACAACACCTCCGCTACACTGATCCTCAACACAGGTGCCCCACAAGGGTGCGTTTTTAGTCCCCACCGATACTCCCTGTTCACCCATGACTGAGTGGCCACGCATGTCTCCAACTCAATCATCAAGTTTGAAGACGACACAGCAATGGTAGGCCTGATTTCCAACAACAACGAGACAGCCTACAGTGAGGAGGTGAGGACCTTGGCGGAGTGGTGCCTGGAAAATAACCTCTCCATCCACATCGACGGGGTGAAAACCTTCAGGTTCCTTGGTGTGCACATCACTGACAACCTGAAATGGTCCATCCAAACAGACAGTGTGGTGAAGGTGCTTCAACACATCTTCAACCTCAGGAGAAATTTGGCATGGCCCCTCAAACCCTTACAAACTTCTACAGATGCACCTCTGAGAGCATCCTGTCGGGCTGTATCACCGCCTGGTACAGCAATTGCACTGTCTGCAACTGCATGGCTCTCCAGAGGGTGGTGCGGTCAGTCCAAGGCATCACTGGGGACACACTGACATCTACAGCACCTGGTGTCACAGGAAGGCCAAGAAGATCATCAAAGACCTCAGCCACCCAAGCCACGGCCTGTTCACCCTGCTACCATCTAGAAGGCAGAGACCGTACAGGTGCAACAAAGCTGGGACCGAGAGACTGAAAAACAGCTTCTATCTCCATGCCATCAGACTATTAAATAGTCAGCACTAGCCGGCCTCCACCCATTACCCTGCCCTGAACTTAGTCACTGTTATTAGCTGGCTACCACCCGGAACTCTACCCTGCACCTTAAAGACTGCTGCCCTATGTATATCGTCATTGAACACTGATCACTTTTTTTTTAATAATGCTTACATACTGTTTTACCAACTTCATAAGTACACTCAGTGGACAGTTCATTAGGTACACCACCCTGTTCATGAAAATGGTTCGCTCCTACAGACAGTGAGTCACGTGGCCATGGCTTGCTATATACTGTAAAGCAGACATGCATTGAGGCATTCAGTTACTGTTAGACTGAACGTTAGTATGTTCAAAACGAGTGACCTAAGCAACTTTGAGCGTAGTATGATTGACGGTGCCAGGCGCACCGGTTCCAGTATCGGAAATGTCCGGTCTCCTGGGCTTTTCACGCACGACAGGGCAGGGTTTCCCAAACTCTGGGCTCGGGACCCCAAGCGGTGCACGTTTTGTTTTTTGCCCTAGCACTACACAGCTGACTCATATTCAACTAATCATCAAAATTTGATCGTTTTAATCGGCTGTGTAGTGTTAAACCAAAACGTGAACCCATGGGGTCCCGTGGAGCGAGTTTGAGAAACGCTTGTCTAGTGTTTACCGAGAATGGTGCAACAAACCAAAAACATCCAGTTAACGGCAGTTCTGTGGGCAAAAAACAGCTCATTGATGAGAGGTCGAAGGAAAATGGCAAAAATCCTGCAGGCTAACAGTCGGGCCAAAAACAGGCAAATAACAGCGCAGTACAACAGTGGTGTGCGGAATGGCATCTCGGAACGCACAACTCGTCGGTCCTTGTCACGGATGGGCTATTGCAGCGACCACACCGGGTTCCACTCCGATCGGCTAAAAACAAGAAGAAGCGGCTCCAGTGGGCACGCCATCACTAACACTGGACAATTGAGTGGAAAAACATTGCCTGGTCTGACGAATCCCGGTTCCTGTTGCGTCATACTGATGGCAGAGTCAGGATTTGGCGTAAGCAGCATGAGTCCATGGTCCCGTCATGCCTGGTGTCAACAGCACAAGCTGGTGGTGTAATGGTGTGGGGAATGTATTCCTGGCACACGTAAGATTCCTTGATACCAATTGAGCAATGTTTCCATGCCCCAAAGAATTCAGACTGGTACTAGATGGGTGTACCTAAGAAACTGGCCACTGAGTGAATATTCTGTATTCTGGTCAAGGCTCATACTCAGTGTATATATTTATATTCCGGACTCTGACATTGCTCGGTCTGATATTTCTCAATTCCTTTCTTTTTATTTTTGGGATTTGTGTGTATTGTTAGGTATTACTGCACTGTTGGAGCTAGAAACATAAGTATTTCTCCACACCTGCGATATATGTGTACGTGTCCAATAACATTTGATTTGGATAGCATAATTGCATCTGTCAAACAGATGCTCCTGTCTGGATCAACAGCCGGCCGCCTCGTCCATGCACTGGCAGATGATGTGCATAGGATCGTTCTGGAGGGGCTCAATCAGGCTGAGCATTTTGCCCTGGCTTGTTGTGTACTGACAACACCGATGTAGCACAGTTGTTTGTGTGTGTATATGTCTGTTATTTTGATGGAAAGGAATTTAAATAAGAGCTGCTGGCACGGATTCCCACCCGATGGACACGCCACCGGGGACATCATATTCACAAAGCTGCAAGAATTGTTTACGCAGCATGCCTGCCTTTCGAAAAAGTAAATATTGTGGTTACCGACTGGGCTCCTTTTATGGTGGGCAGACACATCCTGGTCAGCAGGTTGAAGGAAATCGCCCCCCCAAACATCAGTGTGCTGTGTGCCAGACTAAATGTTGAGCTTAAAGATGTAATGGATAACGTAATGTGCATAATCAACTTTGTCAGGGAGACATCGAATCAAATTGTATTGGTCAGCAGATGTTAATGCGAGTGTAGCGAAATGCTTGTGCTTCTAGTTCCGACAGTGCAGTAATATCTAGCAGGTAATCTAACAATTCCACAACAACTACCTAATACACACCAATCTAAGTAAAAGGATGGAATAAGAATATATACATATAAATATATGGATGAACGAGCGGCATAGGCAAGATGCAATAGATGGTATAAAATACAGTATATACATATGAGATGAGTAATGCAAGATATGTAAACATCATTATTAAAGTGGCATTATTAAAGTGACTAGTGATCCATTTATTAGTGTCCATTTATTAGTCTTTCTGGATGGTAGCGGGGTGAACAGGCAGTGGCTCGGGTGGCTGTTGTCCTTGATGATCTTTTTGGCTTTCCTATGACATCGGGTGCTGTAGGTGCCTTGGAGGGCAGGTAGTTTTCCCCTGGTGATGTGTTGTGCAGACCACACCACCCTCTGGAGAGCCTTGCGGTTGTGGGCGGTGCAGTTGCCATACCAGGCGGTGATACAGCCCGACAGAATGCCCTCAATTATGCATCTGTAAAAGTTTGTGAGGGTTTTAGGTGACAAGCCAAATTTCTTTAGCCTCCTGAGGTTGAAGAGGTGCTGTTGTGCCTTCACCATATTGTCTGTGTGGGTGGACCATTTCAGTTTGTCTGTGATGTGTACGCCAAAGAACTTCAGACTTTCCACCTTTTCCACTGCGGGCCCGTCGATGTGGATAGGGGGGATGCTCCCTCTGCTGTTTCCTGAAGTCCACGATCATCTCCTTTGTTTTGTTGACGTTGAGTGTGAGGTTGTTTTCCTTTCACCACATTCCGAGTGCCCTCACCTCCTCCCTGTAGGCTGTCTTGTCGTTGTTGGTAATCAAGCCCACTACTTTTGTGTCGTCTGCAAACTTGATGATTGAGTTGGAGGCGTGCATCGCCACACAGTCGTGGGTGAACAGTGAGTACAGGAGGGGGCTGAGCACGCACCCTTGTGGGGCCCCAGTGTTGAGGATCAGCGAAGTGAAAAGGTTGTTTCCTACCTTCAACACCTGGGGTGGCCCGTCAGGAAGTCCAGGACCCAATTGCACAGGGCGGGGTTGAGACCCAGGGCCTCAAGCTTAATGATGAGCTTGGAGGGTACTATGGTGTTGAATGCTGAGCTGTAGTCAATGAACAGCATTCTTACATAGCTATTCCTTTTGTCCAAATGGGGTAGGGCAGTGTGATGGCGATTGCATCGTCTGGATCTATTGGGGCGGTATGCAAATTGAAGTCTAGGGTGTCAGGTCGGGTGGAGGTGATATGATCCTTGACTAGTCTCTCAAAGCACTTCATGATGACAGAAGTGAGTGCTACGGTGCGATAGTCATTTAGTTCAGTTACCTTTGCCTTCTTGGGTACAGGAACAATGGTGGCCATCTTGAAGCATGTAGGGACAGCAAACTGGGATAGGGAGAGATTGAATATGTCCGTAAACACACCAGCCAGCTGGTCTGCGCATGCTCTGAGGATGCGGCTAGGGATGCAGTCTGGGCCAGCAGCCTTGCGAGGGTTAACACGTTTAAATGTCTTACTCACGTCGGCCACGGAGAAGGAGAGGAGGGGCCCGCAGTCCTTGGTAGCGGGCCGCATCGGTGGCACTGTATTATCCTCAAAGCGGGCAAAGAAGGTGTTTTGTTTGTCTGGAAGTAAGCACCCAACACCGTCTTTTCCGCAAGCTTGTGACAGAATCGCTGGCTGAGTAAAGGAAAAGCGCTGGAGCGGTTCTGTGAGCTGCATGACCAGGTTGTCGATTTTCTCAGAAAAAGCTAAATATGTGCAGCAGCTGACCACCTTCACATTCTGGAAAATTAGGATTTCCCCTCTGTTCTTTTTTGGGCTGATCTGTTCTGTCACTTTAAACGGGTTAAATCTGCAGTTACGAGGAAGAGGGAAAACAGTCGTGGACATGGTGGAAAAACTTGAGGCCTTTACTAGGAAGCTTGAGTAGATCGATTTGGACTTTTCATCTGGAAGGCTGCGCTTACGCACGTTGAAGAATCAGGAGTACCGAGTCCCTGAGTGCGTTTTGGTTGGCAAGCTCAGAGGAGTACAGCACAATAAATAAACTTGCATTTTATGTGCTAACAATGTTTGGATCAACTTGGATCAACTTCTATGAACGCAATCTAGACTCACGACAGAAACCGGCTTTCACACAAGTCAATCGAGGACTGCCTGCGCATCAAAATCACATCCATCTCACCCGCCATCAACAAGATCGTGTCCGAGGAGAAATTCAACTTTTCCCATTGAGTAAGTAACTTAGTAGCCTATATGACTTAGCAAATACTAAATACTTAGGCTATTTAGGTCTCATGCTGACAGTATTTTCTGTTCTGTCATTACAGGAGCAGGCTATCCCGAGACTCCTGATAGACATTCAGACACAGACATTTGCAGACATCACCTTTTTTTTCTTTAGATTGTTTTATGTAGGATCCTACATTTTTGTAAAGTTGCCATTGTAAGCAGGCCTAATTGAAAAAAACTCCCACTTCAATTTTCTTCTGAAAGATGCAGTTAAGCCATAGCCCAAGTTATTTTATGTAAGGCGCGGAAGAAATAGGCTGCAATTAAACCCTCTTGTTTATAAAGTCAAATTAAATCGAAGAGTATCTATTCCTGTGAGCCACTTGCAGAACAAGTTAGCTAGGCTATAATTTCAACACCAGGCGCTGTTCACCACCTATTGATTGCGCTGCTGTCGCAGCTTTGCGTTTCAGCACCACAAAATGGTCCTCTGCCTGCTTTATTAGTCGACTGTCTTTTCTCATGAATGTTAAAATGTAACTTTTGCATTATTTAGGTGGGGTAACTTCCTTCTTTTTGCATTGGGGGTGTGTAGGGTAAGGTGGAGGTGATATTATCCTTAACTAGCCTCTCAAGGCACTTCATGATGACGTAAGTGCTACTGAGCGATAGTCATTTAGTTCAGTTACCTTCACTTTCTTGGGTACAGGAACAATGGTGGACATCATGAAGCAAGTGTGGGCAACAGACTGGGATAGGGAGAGATTGAATATGTCTGTAAACACTCAAGCCAGCTGGTCTGCACATATTCTGGGTGTATTGATACACCATCCAAAGCCTAATTAATAACTTCACCATGCTCAAAGGGATATTCAGACTTTGCTTTGTAAAAAAGTGGTCCCTAGTCTTTTGGTTGAATCTGTGCTGAGAATTCACTACTCAACGGCGGGACCTTAAAGATAATTGAGTGTGTGAGGTACATTCACTATATATACAAAAGTATGTGGACACCCCTTCAAATTAGCGGATTCGGCTATTTCAGCCTCACCCGTTTCTGCCAGATTTATAATATCGAGCACACAGCCATGCAATCTCCTTACACAAACATTGGCAGTAGAATGGCCTTACTGAAGAGCTCAGTGACTTTCAACGTGGCACCGGCATAGGATGCCACCTTTCCAACAAGTCAGTTCGTCACATTTATACCCTGCTAGAGCTGCCCCGGTCAACTGTAAGTGTTGTTATTGTGAAGTGGAAATGTCTAGGAGCAACAACAGCTCAGCCACGAAGTGGTAGGCCACACAAGCTCACAGAACAGGACCGCCGAGTACTGAAGCGCATAGCACGTAAAAACCGTCTGTCCTCGGTGGCAACACTCACTACCGAGTTCCAAAAGTGCCTCTGTTCGTCGGAAGCTTCATGAAATGGGTTTCCATGGCAGAGCAGCCATACACAAACCTAAGATCACCATGCGCAATGCCAAGCGTCCTGCTGGAGAGGTGTAAACTAGCCGCCATTGGACTCTGGAGCAGTGGAAACGGATTCTCTGGAGTAATGAATCACGCTTCACCATCTGGCAGTCCGAAGGATGAATCTGGGTTTGGCGGATGCCAGGAGAACGCTACCTGCCCCAATTTATAGTGCCAACTGTAAAGTTTGGTGGAGGAGGAATAATGGTCTGGGGCTGTTTTTCAAAGGTTCGAGATAGACCCCTTAGTTCCAGTGAAGGGAAATCTTAACGCTACAGCATACAATGACATTCTAGACAATTCTGTGCTTCCAACTTTGTGGCAACAGTTTGGGGAAGGCCCTTTCCTGTTTCAGCATGACAATGCCCCCATGCACAAAGCAAGGTCCATACAGAAATGGTTCGTCGATCGGTGTGGAAGAACTTGACTGCCTGCACAGAGCTCTGACCTCAACCCCATCAAACACCTTTGGGATGAATTCGAGCGCCGAATCGCCCAACATCAGTGCCCGACCTCACTAATGCTCTTGTGGCTTAATGGAAGCAAGTCCCCGCAGCAATATACCAAGATCTAGTGGAAAGCCTTTGGAAGAAAAGTGGAGGCTGTTATAGCAGCAAAGGGGGGACCAACTCCATATTAATGCCCATGATTTTGGAATGAGATGTTCGAAGAGTAGGTGTCCACATACTTTTGGTTATGTAGTGTAGATGGTGTAGTCATTCAAAAAATCATGTTACCCCCTATTATTGCACACAGAATGAGTCTGTGCAACCTATTATGTGATTTGTTAAGCACATTTTTACTCCTGAACTTATTTAGACTTGCCATAACAAATGAATGCTTATATAACTAAGATGTTTTTGTAATTATTTTTCATTAATTTGTAAACATTTATAGAATTTTCTTTTCACTTTGACATTAAGGAGTATTTTGTGTAGATCGTGACAAAAGAAATCAATTTTAATCCCACTTTGTAACGCAACAAAATGTGAAGAAAATCCAAGTAGGGGTGAATACTTATGATAGGCACTGTATCTGATACTGACGTGTACATGAGTATAATTGTAACCTGCAGACGTTCTCGGTGCGTGCCATTTATGGGTGTGTGTATTTTACAAACCTGGGTTCAAATACCATTTCAAATGTCTCAATTACTTTCACATACATTCGATGTACCTCTGGTCTCTTGGCAGCCCCCACCAGCCCAGTCCAAGCTCTTCTCTGTCCTTGCACCACAATGGTGGAACCAGCTTTCCCCTGAACCTAGAACAGCATTGTATTTTCTTCCGTAAACATGTGAAACCCTACCTCTTCAAAGAGTATCTGCTAAATGACTAAAATGAATTAAGTGAATTAAGTATTCTAATATATTATATTTGAAAAGACAAGTTGAATATTTTAATGTATTTGGAAATACTCTTGGAAAGTATTTGAAAATAATACACTCCCATGCGTTTAACCCGGGTATTTGAAAATAGTGTTTGAAATAAGTATTTGGAAATACTATCAATTACAATTTGGTAGAGTATTTATTTGTATTATTATTTTTTTTTACAAATAACTGTTCAAATACTCAAATAAAAGTACTTGTTTTAAGCTGTGTATTTGAAAATACTCAAATACACAGAAAAAAGTATTTAAAAAAAAAACATAGTCAAATACACATGTATTTGAACCCAAGTCTGGTATATTGCCCCACAGGCCAAGTCATGTGTTAGTGCGAGTGTCCGCATTCATGTGTAACTTTGCACGCTGCACGTATTGTCATCGTCGTTGCTTCGTGCAGTGTGTGATTTAGACTTGGCCTGGCCCCTAAGAACGGAAGGGTGTGTACTACAAGGAGCCTCTCTGTTGTGCAAGGTCTGTATTTGTTTGTCTGAACTGAGTTGTTTGCCTTGTCTCACTCATTGCAAGTTGGGCCATTGATATCTATCTCAGTGAAGAACTTTCTCAATTCCCTTCAAAGGGCTTTATTGGCAATGGAAACGTACTGTATGTTTACATTGCCAAAGCAAGTGAATAGATAATAAACAAAAGTAAAATAAACAATCAGAAAAGAACAGTAAATATTAAACACACACACGTTTCAAAAGAGTAGAGACATTTAAAATGTTATATTATGGCTATGTACAGAGTTGTAACAATGTTCAAAAGGGAAAATAAATCAACAGAAATATGGGTTATATTTACATTGGTGTTTTGTGTTTTACTGGTTGCCCTTTTTCTTGTGGCAACAGGTCACACATCTTGCTGCTGTGATGGCACACTCTGGTATTTCACTTAATAGATATGGGAGTTTATAAAAACGTTTTTTTTTTTTTATGTATACAAATGTGATTTGTTTTTTAATTCTTCAGAGGTCTGTGTAATCTAAGGGAAATATGTGTCTTTAATATGATCATACATTTGGCAGGAGGCTGGGAAGTGCAGCTCGGTTTCCACCTCATTTTGTGGGCAGTGTGAACATAGCCTGTCTTCTCTCGAGGGCCAGGTCTGCCTACGGTAGCCTCTCAATAGCAAGGCTATGCTCACTAAGTCTGTACATAGTCAAAGCTTTCCTTAATTTTGGGTCAGTCTCAGTGGTCAGGTATTCTGGGCCAAATAGCATTGTAGTTTGCTCAGTTTTTTGGTAAATTCTTTCCAATGTGTCAAGTAATTATCTTTTTGTTTTCTCATGATTTGGTTGGGTCCTAACTGTGTTGCTGTCTAGGGGCTCTGTGTGTGAACATAGGACCAGCTTGCTGAGGGGACTCTTCTCTAGGTTCATCTCTCTATAGGTGATGGTTTTGTTATGGAAGGTTTGAAAATCGTGACTGGGGATATTGATACGCCATCCAAAGTGTAATTAATAACTTCACCATGCTCAAAGGAATATTAAAAAAAAAAAAAAAAAAATCTTTACCCATCTACCAATAGGTGCCCTTTGCGAGGCATTGGAAAATCTCAGTGGTCTTTATAGTTGAATCTTCGTTTTGAAATTCACTGCTCGACTGAGGGACCTTACAATTATCTGTATGTGTGGGGCACAGAGATGATATCGTCATTTAAAATCATGTTAAACACTATTATTGCACACATGTAACTTATTATGTGACTTGTTAAGGACATTTTTCCTCCTGAACTTGCCATAACAAAGGGGTTGAATACTTAATGACTCAAGACATTTCAGCTTTTCATTTTTGTAATAATTAGTACAAATTTTGAAAAACATAATTCCACTTTGACATTATGGGGTATTGTGTGTGGGCCAGTGACAGAACATCTAAATGTAATCCATTTTTAAATTCAGGCTGTAACACAACAATATGTCAAGGGGTGTGAATACTATCTGAAGGCTCTGTATAACTGCTTCAAGATTTTTAGCCAGATTCTAATTGGTATGTTGAATTTTGTGTCTTTTTGATGGCGTAGAAGGCCTTTCTTGCCTCTCAGATCGTTCGCAGCTTTATGGAAGTTGCCTGTGGTGCTGATGTTTAAGCCAAGACAGGAATAGTTTGTTGTGTGCTCTCGGGCAACGGTGTCTAGATGGAATTTGTATTTGTGGTCCTGGCAACACTCTTTCTCTGTCTGTCTCTCATCCTTCTCTATGAAGGCAGGGCAGTAAGAGTGCATAACACAAGTTGCCTCTTTGTTCCGTAGCTGAACGCAAACTGGGTCACCATGGCCTTCCTTAACACAAAAGCTGTCTAGGTCTATGTGCACTTGTGTGTGTGGCCGGGTCTACCACTCCTCCTGCTGTGTTGTGTTGTTAGAGGAATTATTGCCTATCACTTGATCACTGGCTGTTTATTTCATTGAGTCTGTCATGATTTTGATTAAGTCGCTGCTCTTTCCTGGTCGGTTATGTGTTACTTCGATGCTACTTCCTGAATCTGACATTCATTGTTTCCTGTCAGGCTGCATTTTAATGAATGAAGGAAATAATCAATGACATAACTTCAATGAATATATTGATCTCTAGGCTAGAGGATAAATTGCATTTGTTTGATTCCTTAACATCCTATTTGAACTTTTCTTTTTTACACTCCCCCTATCGCTCTTTCTTTCTCTGGGGACAGCAGTGCTACCCAAGACCCTCGGTTGCCTTTCAGACGGTAGCGAGGGAACAGCCATGCACCCCATGCCGGGACAGCCGCCTGGCCAACGGGGACGCAAGCCAGGCCGCAGAAAAGCCAAGCTGACAGGGCCCTGGGGCCAGAAGGGGGCCGGAGTAGGAACACAGGCCCCCCTGCCCGGAAAGGGACTGGAGCATATCAAGGTCCCCAAGAAGAGAGGCCCCAAACCGGGGAGTAAGGTACAGAACAAGGACCCGTGATGGGGAGTGATGGTTGGGAAGGGTGGATGGGGTAGGGTTGGATGTTTAATCCTGTGTCGCAGCACCCAAACAGTATTTTATAATAACGACCTTATTGGTCAAAAGTTGAACTAAAGTCAAGAATTTGCTTGTATTCTAATTCCACTGCTACTGAGAAAAGTCATGTTTGCCCTCTAATTGACATCTAGAGGGGTTGACCTAAGCCTAACATTGTCCTCTCGCTCCTCCTCTGTGTTTAGATGGGCTGGGCGAAGAGAGCAGGCTGGCTGGAGGGTGCCATGGCAGGCCCAGGGCGACCCATGTCCCGGCCCAGAGGGAGGCTGCCAGCCAACTGGGCCCAGAGGATGGCCCTGCAGGAGGGTCAAGTGGAGTCCATCAAGATCCCCAAAAAGAGAGGGCCCAAGCCCGGCAGCAAGGTAACCACACACACACACACACACACACAATTATATTTGTTTAGGTACAATGTAACTAATCCAGCACCTGGGACAAGTGTTTTTTTATTTTTATGGATGAGCGCATACCACCCCACTAAACGTTGTGTATATATGTGTGTGTGTCTGTATGAACAGAGAAAACCGCGGGTGGTGCCCAACCCCGTGCCCGTTTCCCCCAACAGCAGTATGCCAGAGCCAGACACCAGCACGGTGCCCCTGGACAACGCCACAATCCCCAGCGCCGCCTTGCATGCTGCAACAGGTACACGCACACAAAGTAGTACTTCATCACTACAATTAACACTCGTAGGGATTTCTGTGGAGCGCAATGCAACTTTTATTATGAATACTTGTAATGCCTTCGGTCATCCTTGTGAGTCAATCATTGATGAAAATGTAATATTGTTAAATATGTTTTGGAGCATTAAGTCAAATCTGCCTTTTTCAGCCAGAGTGGTATACACGCTGAATGTTAGATGCCTCTGTGTTTGTGTGCGTGACTGCCTGCATCTACATACGTGTCCCACAGTGTGTGTATACCTGAACAAGTATGGGAAGGTGGGACCCCACTTGGACGGGCGGCGGGTGCAGCAGCTGCCCGACCACTTTGGTCCAGGCCGGGCTTCCTCGGTGCTACAGCAGTGTGTCCAGGCCTGTGTGGACTGTGCCCACAACCAGAGCTCTGTCTTCTCCTGCCTCAAGCCTGGTCACGGAGGAGAGGTCATATCAGGTAAGGACTGGTACCTGCTTTCTGTATGGGCTATGCTCTCTATAAGCTTTATTAGAAGTTTAGTTCTAGAGATAATCAAAGAGTCTTTGCATTTCCTTAAGAAATATGATTTTTCCTTCATTTATTTCAAGCCTCCCTGTGCACTACATCAGGACCAGTTGTTAAAACAGACTGGTAGATCCTTTTTTTCCTGTAATTGATCAAACCAAAGCTCTATATCTCCTATTCACTTGGCGTTGCTGCTAAATGTGAGGAATTGGCTGTCTGAGCCGAACCCTTGCCCTCTGTGTCCCATGCAGCCCACTTTGGCCAGCAGCACCATACCCTCACCCTGCCCACGTTCAACAGCGTCACGTACGTCCTGCGCTTCCTGGCGAAACTCTGTCACAACCTCTACTGTGACCCTCTGTTTGGCAGCCAGCCCGTCCCCCGAGGGGGACTGCATTACGACAGCCACGCCTACCCGGGTCAGCACACACACTGTACTGGGGCATAACCTTGACTTTACTGTTGGTTCAGGACAGAAAAGGGTTGCCAGTTTCTTTTTGACCTTTTCACCATTGTAACCGTGTCGACTTGAGTCAAGTATGTAGGTATTTGCTTTTCACTCCTCACTGTTTTTCTTTTCTGTTACGACTCTCGCCAGAAAGGAGAAGTTTTAGGGAGGGCCTCACGACGGGCCCAGGCAGAGGCTCCAAGCGGTTCTTTCAAGACTCCTACTACAGCCCCCTCCCCCACAAGCTGGCCAAAAACCTCTGCCTTTCCTCGGAAGGTACAGCCCCTTGGGAAATCCTTAACGCTTAATTTGAAATAACTTGATTGATAAAAATAGAAACATGCACCTCTAATGGGACAAAGAAATGGGAGAACATTTGTGTACAAACAAAAACTCTTATTTTAGGGTGTAGCTAGGACTGGAGGTCAGCCTGTTTTTGTAACGCAGAAGTCTGCCGGTGTCACGGTAATTAACAGAAACACGTTTAGCACTTCCAGGCCTCCACGAATACAAATTGCATACAAGCGACATACAGTCTAAGATTAGACTATTTTAAATGTAGTTGTCCCAAAGACACGCTCATCAGCAGCTTGTATCATGTCAGCTAAGTGAACGAGCCTACGGCCTATGGCATGGAGCATAGCCAGATAACATACAGTATGCCAACTCCATATTCTGTTCTTCTGAAATACATTTTCTTCCAATCATGTTTCTTTAGACTTCAGACTCAACCTACGGTCACCGCCAACAGCCCAATGTGTAGCCAGTAATGTCCCGCAAAGCAAACTTTTTGACTACAGTTAAGCTACAGGTGTGTCACTTGGGCCTTGTCATTGACTCGCCTGTCCATGTTGTTCCAGGTGAGCCCTTCCTCGTGGTGAACGGTGTAGGGGGGTCGGAGCACTTAAAGAAGAGCCCCCTGTCCCCGGGCTCGACAGGGCAGCCTCTGGGCCTGCGGTCCCCCACCAAGTTGCTACATCTCAACTCTTCAGGTAGGGGATCATCTTTAATGCAGTGCATGTCATTAAAGGCAAAACGGATATTGTCCAGTGGATTTGATTTCATTTTTAGCCAAGCTAATTTGTGGATTGTGTATGGCTTTTCGGTAGCACTTTAGATGGAGTTGCTCATTGGTGACTAATGTTCCTCTGTATCTCTACTCTGACCCGCCATCCGACAGGCTCTGAGCGCTTCAGAGAGAGCCCTCGGCCCAGTGGCCAGGACCCCAACCTGTGGACGGTGAAGGACGTCATGCAGTTCATCAGAGACATAGACCCCCTACTGGCCCCCCACGCAAATCTCTTCAGAAAACACGTACGTATCTACAGAATTGAATAGAACAGTACTATCCTATTGTATCTCTATGTACGTATCAGCCTGACAGAACACTCAGCATAGAGGGACACTTACAGTGCATTCGGAAAGTATTCACACCCCTTGACTTTTTCCACATTTTGTGACGTTACAGCTTTATTCTAATGTATTAAATTGTTTTTCCCCCCTCAATCTACACACAATACCCCATAATGACAAAGCAAAAACAGGTTTTTATAAACATTTTGCAAATTTACATATGTTTTCAGACCCTTTACTCAGTACTTTGTTGAAGCACCTTTGGCAGCGATTACAGTCTTGAGTCTTCTTGGGTATGACGCTACAAGCTTGGCACACGTGTATTTAGGGAGTTTTTCCCGTTCTTCTCTGCAGATCATCTCAAGCTCTGTCAGGTTGGATGGGGAGCGTCGCTGCACAGCTATTTTCAGGTCTCTCCAGGGATGTTTGATTGGGTTCAAGTCCGGGCTCTTGCTGGGCCGCTCAAGGACATTCAGAGACTTGTGTCGAAGCCACTCCTGAGTCTTGGTGGTTCCAAACTTCTTTCTTTTAAGAATGACAGAGGCCGCTGTGTTCTTGGGGACCAGAATTTTTTTGGTAGCCGTCCCCAGATCTGTGCCTTGACACAATCCTGTCTCGGAGCTCTACGGACAATTCCTTCGAACTCATGGCTTGGTTTTTGCTCTGACATGCACTGTCAACTGTGGGACCTTATATAGACAGGTGTGTGCCTTTCCAAATCATGTCCAATCAAGTTGTAGAAACATCAAGGAAAATCAATGGAAACAGGATGTACCTGAGCTCAATATCGAGTCTCAGAGCAAAGGGTCTGAATACTTATGTAAATAAGGTATTTCTGTTTTTGTTTTTAATACATTTGCAAACATTTATAAAAAACTGTTTTCACTTTGTCATTATGGGGTATTGTGTGTACATTGATGAGTGAAAACATGTATTTAATCCCTTTTAGAATAAGGCTGTAACATAACAAAATGTGGAAAAAGTCAAGGGGTGTGAATACTTTCCCAGTGCACTGTATGTTTTGCCATTGTTTTTAGTGGACGGATTTTTGAATTCTTAAGTGTTTTGTTGAGTTTCTAACCTTCATAGCAAATGAAAATGTTATCCCACTCCTATGTGTTGCAGGAGATTGATGGCAAAGCCCTCTTGTTACTACGCAGCGACATGATGATGAAATACATGGGCTTGAAGCTCGGGCCTGCCCTCAAACTCACGTTCCACATCGACAAGCTCAAACATGGACGCCCTAATTGAGCTCATCAGCGTCCCCCCCACCCCGCAACCCTACTACTACTACTCACCCCCCCTCCCCTCTACAGGATATAATGCACTGCATACTAGTGGACTAACCATCACATGTCGCATCCGCCACTAGGCTACGATACCTGGTGTCATATATCCCCCCTCCCTTTCTCTGCCGCATCTACGAAGCCCTGTGGTGAACTTCTCTTATTTACATTTTATTTCTGTTGTGTGGCACAATCGGCAGCATTGGATATGCAGACTGACTGACTCGCCCACATCTCCTCCTCATCCATCATGTTACTTGCCTGTTTTTTTCTATTCCATATTCTCTTACAACAACCTCTACCAATGATGCCCTCCCTGTGTGTAGACATTTTTTTACTGTAATGGCCATTTTAGGCCAGAGTTTTTAATTACATTGTTTTTGATCGCTTTCTTTTTGTTTGATCAAGTACATTTCTTTTTTTGTACCCTCCCTGAAAATATGGACTTGCATTAAGCCATTTTGGCTGTTTTTGTATGAAATAAGTATACTGAACATAAATATAAATGCAACATGTAAAGTGTTGGTCCCATGTTTCATGAGCTGAAATAAAAGATCCCAGAAATGTTCCATACGCACAAAAAGCTTATTTCTCTCAAATGTTGTGCACAAATTTGTTTACATCCTTGTTAGTGAGCATTTTTCATTTGCCAAGATAATCCATCCACTTGACAGGTGTAGCATATCAAGAAGCTGATTAAACAGCATGATTATTACACAGGTGCACCTTGTGCTGGGTACAATAAAAGGCCACTAAAATGTGCTGTTTTGCCACAGATGTCTCAAGTTTTGAGGGAGCGTTCAATTGGCATGCTGACTGCAGGAATGTCCACCAGAGCTGTTGCCAGAGAATTGAATGTTCATTTCTCTACCATACGTCGCCTCCAACATCATTTTAGAGAATTTGGCATTACTTCCAACCGGCCTCACAACCGCAGACCACGTGTAACCACGCCAGCCCAGGACCTCCACATCTGGCTTCTTCACCTGCGGGATCGTTTGAGACCAGCCACCCGGACAGTTGATGAAACTGTGGGTTTACTGTGAATGTCTGCACAAACTGTCAGAAACCGTCTCAGGGAAGCTCATCTTTGTGCTCATCGTCCTCACCCGTGTCTTGACCTGACAGCAGTTCGGCGCCGCATCCGACTTCAGTAGGCAAATGCTCACCTTCGATGGCCAGTAGCACGCTATAGAAGTGTGCACTTCACAGATGAATCCCAGGTTTCAACTACCTGGCAGATAGCGTGTATGGTGTCGTGTGGGCGAGCAGTTTGCTGATGTCAATGTGAACAGTGTGCCCCATGGTAGCAGTGCGGTTATGGTATGGGCAGCCATAAGCTACGGACAACAAACACAATTGCCTTTTATCATGACGAGATCCTGAGGCCCATTGTCACGCCATTCATCTGCCGTGATCACGATAATGCACAGCCCCATGTCGCAAGGATCTGTACACAGTTCCTGGAAGATGAAAATGTCCCAGTTCTTCCATGGCCTGCATACTCACCAGACATTTCACCCATTGAGCATGTTTGGGATGCTCTGGATTGACGTGTACGACAGCGTGTTCCAGTTCTCACCAATATCCAGCAACGTCGCACAGCCATTGAAGAGTGGGACAACATTCCACAGGCCATAATCAACAGCCTGATCAACTCCTTGTGAAAGAGATGAGGCAAATTGTGGTCACACCAGATACTGACTGGTTTTCTGATCCACGCCCCTACTTTTTAAGATATCTGTGACCAACATATGCATATCTGTATTGCCAGTCATGTGAAATCCATAGATTAGTGCTTTTCTGTATATGAACTGTAACTTAGTAAAGTCTTTTAAATTGTTGCACATTGCGTTTATATTTTTGTTCAGTGTAATTAATTCCAGGGGGGGAAAAACAAGGTTTTTCCCAGCTGTTTGGGATTTGTTCTGAATTGTATTTTTGTTTGGAGGCATGGTTTTCAAACAGTATGACACACTACATTATCAAAACACATTATACTGTGCTGAAGAAATATTGACATGATAAACTGTTGCTTTTATCTTGTTATGGATGTTTACAATGACTTATTTGTACTTTTTTAATTTTTATACTATATTATTAGAGTTCATACATTGAGAGCTTTATCATAGGCATTAATGTTCAATAAAGATACAATAACTGTTTATCTGTCAGTCAGACTTTCTTCATTTGTATTTAACCGACATCCACATAGAGGTTTTTGGGTGGTCCAACTGTGTTAGAGTTGTCAAATCCACATACCTAAAGCGGACATTGCCATTGAGATAAATCCCCATGAAGCCTTGTTTACAAGTTCGAACACTGGAATGTGAGATGTAATTTACACCTCGACTAGGCTGATAGAAGTCCTCATTTTGTTTAATGATTTTCATTTGGAGTGTAATTTCTATATGGCCCACACTTTCTCGTTCTGAACTTCTAACACTAGTGGGACGGGTGTGGCTTCATGAAAATTATCTAGAACAGCCGCTCACCGATTTGACATCTCCAACACAAGTTACACCTCGGTTATCGACATTAACGCTTGATCTGATTGAATCTCGGCCAAAGTCTCAAGATGAGTGAATAGCATGAAGAGTTATGCAGTAATTGTGTTTGTACATTTTCAGTTTTGGTATAGTGGCTCAAGATCGAGTAAATACTGAAATCATACTCTTTATTGCTCCAGGAAATTTTAGATGAACGACAGTTGACCAACAGAGGGCAGGTGAGTTCCATCCATCCAGATTTACTCAGTCCTGTCTCCTTGACTCCTCTCCTTGAGGCTCAGGCACATGTTCTGCCGTGAGTCAGTCACAATTAACTCGCAATCATGTTATTTGCGGAGAACATACTGCTTGCGTACGGTTTTTGCCTTTGAGGTGTCCCAAGTGATGCTACAACTTAATTAGCCCATATGTTGCGTAACACCTGGGTGCTTATTGAATTTAGTACCTCTTTTCTGACTTGTGAGCTAGATTCTCCAAAGCAAATTTGAACAATGCTTACGTCAAAGGTAGCCTATTATTTTCACGTTTCCCTGACAAAATAGCTTACCAGGAAAGTGATATTGATTTGAAGTGATAGTTATTCCAATGAATTAAAGTGTGACAGAGTTAGGCCTGTGTGCGTGACGTGTATTGATTGCAGCAGAAGCATTAAAAGTGCAGATGTAACCACATCCTCACAGCAAAAACAGGAAAGTGCATGCGAGGGTTACCTGGACCAAACCCACTGATCAGTGCCGGTGTGTGTATATGCGTGCGTGTCAGTTAGACTTGTTCCTGTGTGTGTGTATTTATGTGCCTGTGTGCAAGACGCTTATGACTTATGGTCAGGGCCCATCCAAGGGTATAGGCTATGTTTGTTGATGTCTAATAGTAGCCACAGTGTCATTCATGAAAAATCTTGCTATTTATAGACCTCCTTGCTCTTTATGTTGCGCTCGCATCATGTGAGTTTCACAAACACTGAACAAACATGAATGAGTCAGGTTTAAACTGCTGACAGGGAGGCGAGCAGAGACCATGGCGTTAACAGAAAGCCCACAGGTTTAGCTAACTGATGGTGATATTCTAGTGGGGATGCCAGAGACTTGTAGGAATGACCCGACTAGGAAATTCTCTACCCATTGAACAAAATCACGTTGAAAATATGTATTTTAGACCTATTTTCTAGACGTTAATCAGGTTAATTTTCAGTTCTGATGAAAGATGAAAATATGTATTTTCCCGTCATTGAAAACGGATGCAGAACGCATCTGAGTAGGATTTTATTGCATTGACACACACTACTCAGCCCATACTCCACACAGACCTGTGCGGCATAAACAATCTGCAGTACGCCTATATGCAAATAGACCATTGTCGTGACGTTGGATTGATTAATGTGACGACTACTGTTCATCGAATTATTGACTGTTTATAATTACATGATTCAATTAATCATTATTATTAACACAATAACCTGGGGCACCATGGGAAAGTTTGGCTTTATTGAGTTTCTATTTCCCAAATTAACTCAAAGAATATCAGAATATCGATTTTACAACGGTCGCTAATTAATTAATTTCCTCTACAGTGTCATTCTGAACGTCGCATAATCCGGGAATCTGCACAAACCCGAGTCCCACTAAATAAGTCCGTACCACACCAATTGAGTTGGTTATTTAAATACTAACAAGCTAAAATGATAATATAAGATACACACAGTCCGGTCTATTGATTAAAACTTCCTACAATGAAACGGGTCACTAGCGGGCCAACACAACATGACACGTGTTAAACAAAATGATTATTTCGAAAGAGAGAGTGCACGAGAGAAAAGCACACTTGGATACATTTGTAAACTATGCTTAGTTCAACTCTAACCTTGCCCCAAACTGCTGCTCTTATGGGTCAGAATATAATGATGTAATTATGTGTTGAAGGTCTCCAATGGGGTGTCTCTTCATGGACCGAGTTCCGAGATCTCCTCTGATGGCGACACTTCTGTTGTTACCGGGTGTAACTCTCTGATTGTGCACACGATGTCAGTGTCCTTTCTCTTAGTGGTCTGTTTCTTTGTCCTTTTTCTGATAGAGGGGTCTTCTGAGGACGGCTAATCAGCCATATAGGTGCTTCCAGCGGGGGAATGAAAGCAGTGGACACACGATTCCTTGGAGAGAATAACCGTGTGGTCCTGCTTGAATTCACCTTCTTAGACACAGCTACTCATCCGTAGCATAGATTGTTAAAAGGTTCCTTTGTCTTCTTCAACCCCGGGTTGCGTTTTGGGGTTGCTGACTACTCAGACCTTGGCTACAGCGCTTGGTCACCTAGTCTGATATGTTAATTCTTCTTAACTCACATGTTTTATACCCTCAGGTCAAAAATGGGCGTTTCTGCCTTTAGGGCAAGTTCTCTGGGCGTAAGGTCTGGATTTTACTCAGATCCAATTTAGACAACTATCTTCACATTTCATCTTTACAAAAACATTCTCTTTGATCTGAACATTGGACTGTGGTCCACGATAACCTGACCCGAACAGGCCAGTCATGACAGTCCCCTTCTGGTGGGTTAAACTTGGAAGGATTCTGCATGTTGCAACCCACCATAACAATGACCATCGTCCTGGTTTGTGGATCATCGTAGCAGTCCCCCCCTGATGGTTTACCCTGGTATGATTTCTGAAAGCTGCAGATCACCACCAGAATGGACATGGGAGGTCCGGTGGTGGCTCTGTGTTCCGGTCCATCGTCCGGTTGTCCCGGCTAGTGGATCTAGGCAGTAACTTGGGCAGACGTTAATAACGCACAACACTCAGGCAATACATCATTACATTTCTTCCCCAAATGAGCGGCGTTGTGGCTCTAATTGGTGGTTGTATGGGGAGCTTGCCTATGGCTCTATCACTTCCTAAGTATCAAAGGAAATGAAACAAAAATGAATAAAAACCCCCATCCCTTGCGGTTAGTTTGGCTCAACAGTGTTCTTCGCTGGTGATAGGTTTAAGACACAAAGACGCTCAGTGATATCCCGGATGAACGGTTTGCTAGGACAGAGGTAGTGGACGTCTTTGGTTAGAGTACACATTTACAGGTTAGGGGTGAGATAGAAATATGGATTGTTTTCCTGATAAGCTATGACTGGGGGTGTGGCAATTTTCACGTGGGTACTGTCGCGCCAAAATCCTACATTTAGAACCGTTTTCAATCTATAGATATTCTCCAGTTCAACAACCGGCAGCGTCAGTAAAAATCCCACTTCATTACGATCAACATCAATGTGTATTGAGATTGCCGACCCCAGACTATAGGCCAAATGTGACTGTATCGACCTTATTGTGGTTGAAGTAGCTGAGGTCAATATGTCGTGCACCATTGAGAGGGGCACTAGATGTGAGGGGATTATATTCATGGCCAAGTGGTCCACGGAAGAGCTAACTTCACGGAGAAAATCCTCCAATAACAATCAAACCAATTGGACATGGGCATAGTCATGGTTCATGACCTCTACTAGCTTTCCTACAGACAGGAGGGTTTTGTTCAGGAGAGTAGCTTGTGTGTTTACCAGAATAGTGTCCTGGAGAGACTTTCCCACATGTTGCAACCTGAGTGCCTGTTTTCTCTTGACTGTGGCTAGACTGACTGCGTTGACGGCAGTGGTACCTGGGGCAAATAGTGACCCTACGGTTGTACTTATCGAGAGTAGAGGCCCGAGGAATCGTTTTTCTCGCCTGAGCTCTGCTAGTTCTGACTGGGTGACTGTGAACTTTTGGAGTTGGGCCAACATATGGGCAGTGGCCAGTCAACCCCGGCCCAACTCAAATGTGCCGCAGGTGGAATGTGTTGGTGGTACACGTTCTCCGCATCTCGGCAGACGTACACCCTCTGCGTGTGTACTCTGCAGTTAGTTATAAGGAGTCCTGGATCATCGTGGAGACCGATTCCCGTAGGGGGTCTGCTCATGATCACATCTGCTGGGGTGGTTTTGACCAGGGCGCAGAGTGTCAGGATCAGCCAAAGGAACTCCATCCTATAGAAACGCATAATCAGAGATATTGTTTGATTATTTCAGTTATTTGCTTTTGTAAACGAAAATGTTTTGACAACAGTTTTTCAGATTTTCCTATTTTGGATAGCACAGCGCAAGACAATATCAATAGTGACAACACGTATATCTTGTAGCTGGGAAGAGAAGAAAAGATGTTCGGTGCAATGTACTGATCTCCTGGAAGGGATCAGCTGAGGCTACTGAAGAATTTTCTTCGTACCTCTGACTAGGTTTCTGTCTATTCGGCTAGCACCCCTTCTATTCCCATGGGGGGAGTGTACAACTTGATTTGGTTCCTGTGGACCCACTTTAATGTGGTGTTTTGTCGACCTTTGCTGATTCTGATTTGATAAGCTACAGGGGACAGCTTCACCACAATCACGTGTGGCCCCGTCCAGTGGGGTAGGAACTTTGTCGCAACGCCTGCGGGTTTGGTGTATAGGTAGTACCACACCTTATCCCCGACCTTGAACACCTGGTGTGAGACCTTTTTGTCGTAATAGGTCTTGTCACTTTCTGCACTTCTCTCCAACTTTCCTTGAGCGTACGCAAAGGTAGTCTGGAGGTGGTTTCGCAAGTCCATCACGTATTGATGAGCCGTGGCTGCGGCGACATCTCCCGGTCGGTACAGGAGATGCAGTGGAAGTGTCATTTGCCGGCCCGTCATCATCTCAAATACTGTTATTCTTGTAGACCTGTTGCGTGTGGCTCTGATCGCCATCAGTATCAGTGGGAGTTTGAGGTCCCAATCTTTGTGGTTGCCTGCCACATATTTCCTCAGGATTCTGACGACTATCTGATTGTTCCTTTCTACCCTGCCGGAGCTCCTAGAGTTGACATGTACTTTAGTAAATAGTAAATATTTTCTTAACTCTATTTCTTGAACTGCATTGTTGGTTAAGGGCTTGTAATTATTTCACAGTAAGGTTGT
Organism: Salvelinus namaycush; assembly: GCF_016432855.1. Lineage (NCBI taxonomy): Eukaryota > Metazoa > Chordata > Actinopteri > Salmoniformes > Salmonidae > Salvelinus > Salvelinus namaycush. The sequence continues at coordinate 2,793,112 of NC_052343.1, read as the reverse complement.
ATTTGGCGCATGTGACAAATACAATTTGATTTGATCCCTTAAAATTAGTGGATTTGGCTATTTCAGCCACACCTGTTGCTGACAGGTGTATAAAATCGAGCACACAGCCATGTAATCTCCATAGACAAAAATTGGCAGTATAATAGCCTTACTGATGAGCTCAGTGACTTTCAACATGGCACCGTCATAGGATGCCACCTTTCCAACAAGTCAGTTCTTAGAATTTCTGCCCTGCTAGAGCTGCCCCGGTCAACTGTAAGTGCTGTTATTGTGAAGTGGAAATGTCTAGGAGGAACAATGGCTCAGCTGCGAAGTGGTAGGCCACACAAGCTCACAGAACAGGACAGCCGAGTGCTGAAACGCGTAAAAATCGTCTGTCCTCGGTTGCAACACTCACTACCGAGTTTCAAACTGCCTCTGGAAGCAACATTAGCACAATAACTGTTTGTCTGGAGCTTCATGAAATGGGTTTCCATGGCCGAGCAGCCACACACATGCCTAAGATCACCATGTGCAATGCCAGGCGTTGGCTGGAGTGGTGTAAAGATCGCCGCCATTGGACTCTGGAACAGTGGAAAAGTATTCTCTGGAGTGATGAATCACGCTTCACCACTTGGCAGTCTGATGGACGAATCTGGGCTTGGCGGATGCCAGGAGAACGCTACCTGCCCGAATGCATAGTTTGGTGGAGGAATAATGATCTGGGGCTGTTTTTCATGGTTCGGGCTAGACCCCTTAGTTCCAGTGAAGGGAAATCTTAACGCTACATCATACAGTGACATTCTAGAGAATTCTGTGCTTTCAACTTCGTGGCAACAGTTTGGGGACATCCCTTTCCTGTTTCAGCATGACAATGCACACAAATGTACACAAAGCAAGGTGCATACATAAATGGTTTGTCGAGATTGGTGTGGAATAACTTGAACTCCTTGCACAGAGCCCTGACCTCAACACCATCAAACACCTTTGGGATGAATTCGAACACTGACTGCGAGTCAGGCCTAATCGCTCAACATCAGTGCTCGACCTCACTGCTCTTGTGGCTGAATGGAAGTAAGTCCCCGCAGCAATGTTCCAACATCTAGTGGAAAGCCTTCCCAGAAGAGTGGAGGCTGTTGTAGCAGCAAAGGTGGGACCACCTCCATATTAATGCAGATGATTTGTGTATCATACAAATTGTAATTCGTAACATTTCATACGAAATGGATGGTGGACATCCAAAAAGTAATACATACCATACGTAACATATCATACTAATAGTTCTGGATCTTTGTTTACTATGTTACGTTTACCCCTGAGTCCAGGTTGAGGGCAGTGGTTCTAGCCAGATGGTGTAGCGAGACAGGTGTGAACACAGCCAGAGGTTGACCAAAGGGATAAAGTGTTCAGGCCACCTCTACTTCTCTGGCGTACCCGAATTCCAGAATTCCCAGAATGCTTTCACTGTCAGCAGAATGGATGTGCTGTAGGGTCCTTCTCTAATTGCCTCAGGTCTTGGTATGCATGCTGAATGGAGAGCAGCCCTCTCCATGGGCTCCTGCGACCTTGTTTGTGAGACAATCGTAGCTGAAAAGCCCCGTCTCAGCACCCCCAGGTCTCTGCAGATGGTGCCGGCTAATGTCAGGAAATGTTGCAGCAATAGTTGCAGGAACGTGGCTGATCGGTCACATGTCAGCAAGTGTATTATCTCTCAAGGGGAAAATAAAATCTCTCACACACACATACAAACACACTCACATGGCTTCCTCAGTCAGTGAAAACATTGCTGTAAAAGTATAGAAACATGAACAAGAATACTGTGTGGAGCGTGATGGAGTGGATTTCAAAGCATGAGCATTGCAAGTAATGGGCTCCCTGCCATGCAGGACCTCTATACCAGGCGGTGTCAGATGAATGCCGTAAAAATTGTCAGACTCCAGCCACCCAAGTCATAGAATGTTCTCTCTGCTTCCGCCTGGCAAGCGGTACCGATGTACCAAGTCTAGAACCAACAGGACCCTGAACAGCTTCTACCCCCAAGCCATAAGACTGCTATGTAGTTAGTTACAGTAAATAGTTAACCAATAGCTACCCGGACTATTTGCATTGACCCTTTTTGCACTAACTCTTTTGACTCATCACATACAGTGCATTCGGAAAGTATTCAGACCCCTTGACTTTTTCACGCATTCTGTTACGTTACAGCCTTGTTCAAAAAAATATTTTTTAAATGTCCTCATCAATCTACACACTATAATTACACCATAATTACAAAGCAAATTTCTAAAAAATAAAACACTGAAATATAACATTTACATAAGTATTCAGACCCTTTACGCAGTACTTTGTTGAAGTACCTTTTGCAGCGATTAAAGCCTTGATTCTTCTTGGATATGACGCTATAAACTTGGCACACCTGTATTTGGGGAGTTTCTCCCATTCTTCTCTGCAGATCATCTCAAGCTCTGTCGGGTTGGATGGGGAGCGTCACTGCACAGCTATTTTCAGGTCTCTCCAGAGATGGTTGATCGGGTTCAAGTCTGGGCTCTGGCATTCAGATATTTGTCCCAAAGCCACTCTTGCGTTTTCTTGGCTGTGTGCTTAGGGACATTATCCTGTAGGAAGGTGATCTTTCGCCCCAGTCTGAGGTCCTGAGCGCTCTGGAGCAGGTTTTCATCAAGGATCTCTGTACTTTGCTCCATTCATCTTTCCTCGATCCTGACTATTCTCCCAATCCCTGCCACTTAAAAAAATCCCAGGTTTCCTCTAGACGTGATGCTTGGCATTCAGCCAAAGAGTTCAATCTTGGTTTCATCAGACCAGAGAATCTTGTTTCTCATGGTCTGAGAGTCCTTTAGGTGCCTTTGGCAAACTCCAAGCGGGCTGTCATGTGCCTTTTACAGAGGAGTGGCTTCCATCTAGCCACTCTACCATAAAAGCCAGACTGGTGGAATGCTGCAGAGATGGTTGTCCTTCTAGAAGGTTCTCCCATCTCCACAGAGGATCTCGGGAGCTCTGTCAGAGTGACCGTTGGATTCTTGGTCACCTTCCTGACCAAGGCCCTTCTCCCCCGATTGCACAATTTGGCCGAGCGGCCAGCTCTAGGAAGGGTCTTGGTGGTTCCAAACTTCTTCCATTTAAGAATGATGGAGGCCACTGTGTTCTTGGGGGCCGTCAAGGCTGGAGAAATGTTTTGGTACCCTTCCCCAGATCTGTGCCTCGACACAATCCTGTCTCGGAGCTCTACGGACAATTCCTTCGAACTTCATGGCTTGGTTTTTGTTCTGACATGTACTGTCAACTGTGGGACCTTATATAGACAGGTGTGTGCCTTTCCAAATCATGTCCAATCAATAGAATTTACCACAGGTGGACTCCAAGTTGTAGAAACATCTCAAAGATGATCAATGGAAACAGGATGCACCTGAGCTCAATTTTGAGTCACATAGCAAAGGGTCTGAACACTTATGTAAATAAGATGTTTCATTTTTTATTTTTTATAAATTGGCAAACATTTCTAAAAACCTGTTTTCACTTTGTCATTATGGAGTATTGTGTGTAGATTGATGAAAAATGTATTTAATACATTTTAGAATAAACCGGTAATGTAACAAAGTGTGGAAAAAGGGAAGGTGTCTCAATACTTTCCGAATGCACTGTATGCTGCTGTTACTGCTTATTATGTATCCTTTTGCCTATTCACTTTATCGCTACCTATATGTACATATCTACCTCAATTACCTTGTAACCCTGCACATAGACTCAGTACTGGTACCCCGTGTATATAGCCAAGTTATCACTACTCATTGTGTATTTATTCCTCATGTTATTATTTTTCTATTATGTAACAAAAAAAATCTCTCCGCATTGTTGGGAAGTGTCTGTAAATAAGCATTTCACTAGAAGTCTACACCTGTTTGTAAGAAAGCATGTGACAAATACAATTTGATTTGATGTCCTCTGAATTATTTCACACCAGTGAAGCTGCAGTTTGTTTATTTACCTTCTAGATGGAGAGAGGTATTCAGATTTAGGTCCTAAAACAACCCTAAAACAACCATTCTCTGCAAATAGTCAGAATTCAGGCATGCAGGATAATGCAACATCCCACATTCAACCAGGCGTTCAGGAACCTGCCCCTGCTATCAATAAATAACTCAGCAGCTGATCCTGTGTTAGTTCTGTCCTAATTCCCGTGAGGCTTCTACTTAGTCATCAAATAATCAACTAAACTACAAACTTTAGGGTCAACGTTTTTCTGAATAATATAGTGATAATATAGTCATATAGTAACAATGGGCACTAGTTCCACAACTAATTTATGTTTGGATAGTGTTATGTAAGAATGTAATGTATAACATTGTAGTAAAATGGTCCAATCACTACTACATAGTTGAAATCCCTGAATAGGATATTTTAGTGGTACAGAGAGAAGCTTACTCAATGTCATATTTACAAAGGGAATAGCCTACAGCATGAGACACAACTGCAAATAAGGGCGGGTAGACGAGAGCCAATGCAATGATTTAAAAAACATGACAAAAAACTTTTTGCACAGAATTGCTCGCACTTTATGAGACAGATAATTCATAGCAAAATACTAGTGTTATCCAGTTAGCATGTTTGATCATTCCTGCAGGCCTGGACAGCTTGCTTTATCAGAGAGGGGTTGGGGGTGGGGAACACAGCCCATGCGTGACTAGGAATGGCCACTGTGTCCTCATTGGTGCAGGGCCCTGAGATTACACTGAGCTCATGGGAAGCCTCGACACCAGCTGTAGTACCTGGAAATAGAATGCTTGGGCCTGTTCAGGAGGTAGACATGTAAAGTGTATATAGAATTGACTACCATGTGTAACAGAGAATGAGAGGAATACTAACATTACGCAATATATTTCCAGATGCAACAATCTGATCTTTCAGCCCCAGTGTGGGGGTGCTGAAGCTAGGAGCTGTTCAAGATACAAATAGATAGGTTTGTGTAGAATGGACCAGGTGTAACAGAGAATAAGAAGAATATTGACACTATGGAATATATTTCCAGAAGCAACAATCTGATCTTTCAGCCCCAGTGTGGGGGTGCTGAAGCTAGGAGCTGTTAGAGATACAAATAGATAGGCTTGTGTAGAATGGACCATGTGTAACAGAGTGAGAGGAATATTAGCACTATACTTGTTTCCATACGCAACAGTGCGATCCGTCTGCCCAAGTGAGGGTGCTGAACACTGTTTAGGGGTGGTCTTTGTCAGGAATCCTAGGGCCTCTTAGGGGTAAATCCCACAGAGAAATCCCCATGCACCAAAAACTCTGTCCACGTAATTTCAAGAAGTCGTTTTTAATGTAACTTCTTTTCACATTGGAGAATTTCCTTGGTGTTCACATGCAGAATTTTGTTTCTATCGGTCTTTCTCTCCATGTGGGTTTTGAGCTTTGACATAGAGGAAACCGCAAGCCTACACAAGAAGAAAACAAGTTGCGTAGCTAGCAGTTGTTGTGGGTGGGCTGCCTTGTCTGAGAGAAAGAGAAAAACAGAAACAGGCTAACTGTAAACGTCTTCCAGTCCCACCCCGATTAACCTATGTCTACACTGGCCCCTCTGTAGGTAACAAACATAACAAGGGATTGAGTGTGCAAACAGGGGGCATTTGGGACAGAATCCCACTTAACTCTGGATGCGCAATGCTTAAGAAACCACCTCTTTTTTTTATTGACGCTAAAGAGGGACCTTGCAAGGCAGTGTTTTCAGATATAGTGTGTGGAGCCAGTGATCTGCCAGTTAGTCCTCCTGCCTCAGCACAACCTGCAATGTCCTGGCAGTTTCCAGGAAGACCCTGTAGACTGGGCAGGGACCTCGCAACCATTACTAAGGATGGTGCCATGAGGTGCAGCACAATTGTAGCTTATGCCCCAGCCTTTCTCACGACAACCCAAGTAAAACCCACATGCCCTCGGCTGAATCTAGAGTTGTTGTGTTTGGCAAACACAAACGTAAGTTACATTAAGATCAAGTGAGTTTCAATTAGAGCAAGCCACCTGTGGATTCCATGTTTCAATTTGGCAGTAAGGGCTGACTTGTTCTACACAATGGAACTACTGAAAATAGATGTCTATTTTAGAATGAGTTAAGACAAAAGCGAGGACTTGTTCCTCATCAAGTTGCAAAAAAATATCTTAAACTGGCAATTTGTAACTTTTTGGGCAACCTGACCAAATGCACATATATATGTGCATTATAGATGATCATTCTACTGGAAAGCAAGTCTAAGAAGCAGTATATCTGTCCTATGTGCGCTATTTCTATGCTTCCCGTTCTTCCCGTTTTGTTTTTGCGTCTTTTACTTTACTTTTATGACATCAATCAAGCATTCCATGACCTGAGGCGAAAAGCATACCCCAACCCCATAGAATACTAAGAAACTCATTAGAATTGATATCAGGTGGCTATAACATTGCAAAAGGCATGGGATATTTATACAGATATTTTTTAAGGAAGCCATGCTTGTATATGCCATTTGTTATTGGCACAAACCTATATTCATTTTGCTTCCCCAACCACCCATTAAGTGCATTCTCTGTCACTAAAGGTGTGCCATACTTCTCTTTGGCCGTGGGGTAGTAATTTACATAGGATGAATTCAGTTAAACCCCCATCAAGTTAAGCGTAGATTAACCCTGGCCCGCTCCACCTCCCCCGCCATACACATGCCTAGATCTCATCTACTTTTTTACCCAACAACAGATATGAGTTATGGTAACTTCTAGGAACCAGGAAAATCATTCCTCAATCGATTTTTTTTAATGGGAGTCAGGATGATCAGGAATGCAATGACTAAAACCACAATGTGGGTCCTTCTCCATATCAAAGGTCAAGAATTCAGATTAGAAATTCAGCTTTTTGGTGTATAGCAGTGCACCTTTGAGTTTGATTTTAACACACCAGTCATAATTTTCCATGACAAGATTGAAGGCAATTTGCTGCTTACAGCAGTAAACGTCTCAGTCATCATAAGACTGTGCATACTTTGAGGGAAATAAAGATATTCCTAAGAAACAGGGACACCTTTGAGATAAATTAATTCAGTATTAAGTTATTTAATATCCTGGACCCTGCAGTCTGGAAAGCCCTGAAGTGGCATATTCCCTTTAGCCCCAAGGTTACCTTTAATGCTCTCCTCTGCCTGAGGGAGTTGTGCAATGAATGTAAAAGCAGGCCACAATTATATCCAGGCCATTTTTATTGATCCTCAAAACCCCTTTACACCGCCCCCCCGTCTTGACCGCAAATGGAAGATAAAAAAACACACCAAAAAAGTAAAGAAAATAATAATAAATTGGCATAATTAAGGCAGTTCTACATCTTACATAGACTTTCCTGTAGTAACACAGATGTATACAGTACAAGCAGAAGGTTTGAGAACATCACAGCTAAAAGCAATACTTGCCAAAAGTGAGCTATTCAATTATGATGGACTTCCATTTAAATCCATGAAATTACATTCTACTTGTACTGCAGTCTCCATTCTTGGAGAGAAATCCAAGCTCTTGGAAGATCAAAAATTAATTTGAGGGGCTTACTTCCCCTAATCTTACCCAAAACACCAAAAGCACTTGATCCTCTCTCTGGAAGATCTGTCGGTCTCTGGTTTGTTCTATATTAATTTCTCTGAGAGAGTAATAAATAAATACATCTTACTACTAAACTGCCATTGAGTCCAAGGTAGGAGGCAAGTGTCTTAACATGTTTCAGAGTGGCTTCTCAAATTTAGCAGTTTTGTTTACATTCATCTCTGGAGAGAAGAGATGCGGGAGGACGATGTCCCTACACAGGTGAGCTGCGACCCAACACAGAACCACACCTCTGGTCACTTCACAAATGACACCATAGCACTGTGGTTATCCAGACCAGCGTCTCTCGCTCACTCTTCTCTGCCTTTCACGGCGACCTAGCACAGTTACAGTGAAAGGCACAACACAAAAAGCAGAGTTGTCTCCAGTGGGCAACACTCTACTCAAGTCTTTCCAAACTCTCCACCCTTCCAGGCCCCTTCACAGCACCATTGACTCAGGTCCTCTCTCACTCAGCAGCTGACGGTGCTGGGCAGCTGTTTGCTCACAAAGTCTGAGATGAAGTCAAACTCGTTCTGGCCCAGGAAGAGTTCGGGCAGCTCCTGAATGCGGTCCAGGCCCAGCTCCATGACCAGGGATGTCAAAACCTCCTCGTCAATCATGTCTGCGTCCATGCCATTCAAGGCCAGTGCCGGCCCGGCCATCTGCTGCATGTTAGCCAGCTGGGCCGGGCCAATGCAGTACTGGGCTGCCCCGTTGCCCATGTGGTTGCTGTTCATGGGCCCCAGTGGATGTCCGTGATACTGGGTGTTGAGTTTTTGCAGATGCATGCTGGCCATGAGCTGCTGGGACGTGAGACCACCGTTCATATACTGCTGTGGGTGCTGCTGGACCTGCTGTTGCTGGCTCATGTGGTGGTGCTGGGGGTGGTGTTGCTGCTGGGCCTGCCCGTTGTTGTACATTATGTTACCAGACGTCATCTGGTGGTGGCCCATCTGAGCCCCGTTGAGCTGTCCGTTCACGGGTCCCACCATGCCTTGCCGCTGCCTCATGGCCACCTCCATGGTGGCCTGCTGCTGAGGTCCCCCGCCGTAGTGCATCATCTGGCCATTGGGCAGGGCTCGGAGGCCAGGCTGAGGCACGGCGTGCTGCTGGTGGCCTGCCTGCAGGCCTCCGTTCATGCCCATTCTGTAGCCGTGGAGGCCCCCGCCCACGGAGCTATGGTTCATGGGCATCATGAGATGATCCGCCATGGCTCCTGTCTTTGAGCATAGAGGAAACACAGTTAAAGCGATGTAGTTGATTTTCAACCCCTCGTGTAGGTAGGTAGAAGTTCAATTGAGCATGCAGTAGCCTACATTTGGCAAGATTGAAACCAATTAGTGAATAGGTGACATGCCATGGACATATGACTTGGCTGCACTAGAGGAACCTGTCTGTTTGGATGCATAAGGGCAGTTTATGGCAGTTCATGTGGAAAAACGGGTTGATTAGTCAACAAGACAATTTATTTCGATATATTTCTGAAACCTAAAATATTATTACGCAATATTATTTCCTGGAAGAATGTAGCCTACAATGTCCTAAACTGGCAGAGTGAAACCACAGGAGACGCTTCCTATTCAAGAATCCGCTGGGTTTGTGCTCTTTTCGCGAACACTAGAAAGCCTTTCCATGTCTTCCTCATTGTCACTGCAAATACTCCTTTGTGCCTTGCCGATTGAAACACAGGTAGGCTAACTATCAACCTTGTTACCTTTACAACTGGATATTCGATTGATTTAATAGATTATAAAATGCGTCTCGGTTAGTGATGATGCATTAACTATAATTTGGTTTCTATTCCCTCTCCACAGTGCACATCAAACACAATGAAACCAGCTCGGTTATTTTATGCACGTTGCAACAAAGAGGCGATATATTGGCATTATGCATTCTCCAACAGCTGTAGCATATATTATATGGGTTGTTCAAATTTAGGATTGCTTCCCAAATTCAATTCATAACATCCATAACGTCTACGACCTCCTCCCTTTGTTAAAATACACACCACTATTTTATTTCAGTCAAATATGTCTAACCTACAATTTCATTGCCGATTAATTATTCCCATACTCCTAAAAACAACGAAAAGGCAAACAATGGATCACCAACCCCAAGACCTTCACACAAACGCCAGACAGCGAATTCTACAATAAATTCATTAAAACAAACACGTACCCGTATCTACTCGGATTAAAGTTCAGGGATTTTGCTACTGCTACGTTTTATTTTAGTTTTGCACTGCAAAGCGAGGTGTCTTCAGATTACAGTATGTATTCCACAGGGTTACGCTTCATGCTCAAGCAGGGCCGATGCACAGATTGCCGCATCAGATCTTGAAACAACTGCCTATTTTCTGGGTCAACTCAGGGATTATACATCTAAAAAAAACTCAGGGGGAAGGCATGGGGGGAGAGAGGTGGAGCTACGGTTGCCTCTCCTTTGTTCCGATTGGTCTTTACTTAATATAGTTGTGCATGTGCATAGAAAAAAAGGAGTGGAGTACTGTGACACACTAGCCAATTTGAAAACCCCCTCTGTATTTTTTTAATAATCAAGGATTCTCCCATAGAGAATGACAGAGGCCTTTAGTGGCCAGTTTTAGTGTGGGCAATGCCATTGAGGACGTCCATGCTTCTGCCATTTTAAAGTAGTCAACTTTTTATTTAACTAGGCAAGTCAGTTAAGAACAAATTCTTATTTACAATGACAGCCTACCCCGGCCAAACCAGTACTACATTGGGCCAATTGTGCGCCACCCTATGGGACTCCCAATCACGGCCAGATGTGATACAGCCTGGATTCGAACCAGGGACTGCAGTGACACCTCTTGCACTGAGATGCAGTGCCTAAGACTGCTACACCACTCTGGAGCCTATCGCTATGGTTTCTCCCCTTCTCTGATAAATGTGGACAACAATGTGTTTTAATAAAATGATCTTGTTTCTAAGATGTTGCTGGGTTTTGTTTAACACACAAATACTATGTAATTCATAAGAGTTACAGTGGAAAATGTGTTTAATTATAATAGATAGGTAGGTGGTGTGTGTGTCTGTTTGTTTATACCTACTGGAGTGTGTGAGTGTGTGAGTGCATGAGTGCATGAGTGTGTATGCATATGTGTGTGTGTGTGTGTGTGTGTTTCATCTCGAAGATCACTGCCTGAGTGTGGACGGGGAGGGGCAGTGGAATGCCTGTGCTATTCTAGGCCACTGGCTTCAGTGGCTGTTGTGATAGTGTGCTCTGACTGCAGATGCACGTGCCTCATATCGCCTTTCACCACAAGGACCCTAGCCTGCAATTGCAATTGAATATAAACAACTTAGTATTTTGAGCAACCCATTGTGTAAAGCAGGTATTCCCAAACTGGGGTACGCGTACCCCTGGTAATCCCGTCGGAGGTACGCCAAATAAAAATGTGATTCACGTAAAAAATATATTTTTTTTATTTTGTAAAAAAACACAATTATTCACATTTTCAAACAGTCCATTTATATTTTCCAAAGGGCTATACATTTGTGTACGTTTTTTTCTCTCGCCTAAGTAGCCTCGTTTCACTGCCAAAAATAAAATTAAACCATCTAGTGTTCAGCGAAATAACAACACAATGTCAAATACAGGTAGCCTAGTCAAATAATCAACATCCAATCACATTAACCGTTACTCTCTCGCGGGAATTCCACTAAAGGTCTGTATGCAGCCAAACACAGATGCTGCTCATTCCGTTTGCTCGAAAATTGATAAATGGTTAAAAAAGTAGAGACACATACCAACTCTACTGGTAGTACTGCTACTACCAGCAGTACTACACCTGTACCTGTCGACGACACAAGTTGTTCTGCTTCCACGAGCACATCCAATGCTAGCATCAGTAATTCTACATTTGTTGTTAGCCCAGCTAGCATGGACATTGCAGTTGTGAATCTGATGCAGCCGAGGAGCTACTGCCCCCTAACCCGGGAAAGCACCGAACAACAGACAGGGTCGTTGGACCATCGAAGAGGCACAAATATGAACTACATTGGTTTGGGGTTCACTTATATTGTGAGTAGTGCCTTTCCTCAGCCACAGTGTGTTATATGTGCAAAAGACGCCAATTTGAAAAATAAGCCACAGGAGTTTTTTGAGCGAGAATTAAGATGACTTTCGAGTAGTAAGACATGTATAAAAGCAACAGATACCATTAATAAGAAGGGGCTAGAAGCGTCTTATATTGTGAGCTACCGAGTGGCTAGGACAGGCAAGCCCCATACTATTGTGGAGAACTTAATTCTTCCTGTTGCCTCGGATATGGTTGGGACAATGCTGTGGGAAAAGGCCAACAAAACTATACAGACAATGCCTTCATCAAACAACACTATTTCACGATGCATCAGTGACATGGCAGGAGATGTTTTGAAACAATTACTGCTTCACATACAAGCCAGTGAATTCTATGTGTTACAGCTCGATGAGTAAACAGACATGGCGGGCCTGGCACAGCTCCTGGTATATGTCCGTTACGTTTATGGGGGGTCAATTAAGGAAGACATCCTCTTATGGAAACCAGGACAACAGGAATTTATATTTTTAAGTACTGGACAGCTTTGTGACATCAAATGGACTTTGGTGATCAAGATGTGTTTGTACTGATGGCACAAAGCCATGACATGGAGACATAGTGGAGTGGTAACGCGCGTGCAAGCAGTTGCTCCCGACGCCACTTGGGTACACTGCAGCCTCCACTGAGACGCTCTTGCTGCCAAAGATAATGTCTGACAGCTTGAAAGACATTTTGGACACTACAGTGAAAATGGTTAACTTCGTTAAAGCAAGGCCCCTGAACTCTTGTGTATTTTCTGCACTATGCAATGATATGGGCAGCGACCATGTAACGCAAGGGGCAAAGTATTGACATGTTTTTTTGAATGGAGAGACGAGCTTAAAGTTTTCTTTACTGACCATCATTTTCACTTGTCTGACCGCTTCCACGATGATGAGTTTCTCACACGACTGACCTATCTGGGTGATGTTTTTTCTCGCCTCAATGTTCTGAATCTAGGATTACAGGGACTCACCGCAACTATATTCATTGTGCGGGACAAAATTGAGGTTATGATTAAGAAGTTGGAGCTCTTCTCTGTCTGCATTAACAAGGACAACACACAGGTCTTTCCACCATTGTATGATTTTTTTTGTGTGCAAATGAACTCAAGCTTACAGATAATGTCAAATGTGATATAGCGAAGCACCTGAGTGAGTTGGGTGTGCAATTACACAGGTTACTTTCCCGAAACGGATGACACAAACAACCAAACAACAGCCCTGCCTCCAGTCCACTTACCGATATCTGAACAAGAGAGCCTCATCGAAATTACAACAAGCGGTTCTGTGAAAATGTAATTTAATCAGAAGCCACTGCCAGATTTCTGGATTGGGCTGCGCTCAGAGTATCCTGCCTTGGCAAATCGCACTGTTAAGACACTGATGCCCTTTGCAACCACGTACCTATGTGAGAGTGGATTCTCGGCCCTCACTAGCATGAAAACTAAATACAGGCACAGACTGTGTGTGGGAAATGATTTAAGACTGAGACTCTCTCCAATACAACCCAACATTGCAGAGTTATGTGCATCCTTTCAAGCACACCCTTCTCGTTAACCTGTTGTGAGTTATTCACAATTTTCGATGAACAAATAAAGTTTTATATGGAAGATGGCTAAATAAAAAGCTAAATTATTGATTATTATTGTATAATTATTTGTTTCCTGGTCCTATAAGAGCTCTTTGTCACTTCCCACGAGCCGGGTTGTGACAAACTCACACTCATTCTTATGTTTAATAAATGTATCGTAAAGTGTGTGTGTGGCAGGCTTACAATGATGACAAAAAAACAACATTTGAGAGTGCGCTGACCCTGCTGCTAGAAGGGGTACACAGCTGGACGTTGAATGTTTGAAGGGGTACGGGACTATAAAAAGTTTGGGAACCACTGGTGTAGAGCACATCTTTTATGGGTGAACCCTTGCCTAACGCTTGCCTTTGTCATCATCACTTTAAGCAGGTGCTTATGACTTTTGGCCTCAGGTGTGTGGACTTTGAAAAACTCACAAATCCTGTCTGTTAGGCTTTACAGAGAATCCACATGGCTCTTTCTGTTTACTAACTGTCCCCATTCAACATGGCAATAGCTGTCTGACACAAATGTACATGTGTAGATGTACATGTTTTTTTACATTCACATGTGCATTGCCTAGTCATTGTTTTCTGGCAGGGCCTACATTTTTGCCCAAATTTGCATCAGAAATGGTTAGTGCCCTATTCAGGCCTATGATACGAATACACCAATCAAATCTGCACTGCCCACTCTGTTTTGATCTAGTGCAGAATGCAATCTGACTATCTTTGTATACATTAGTCATAGGGCTCCAGAGTGGCGCAGCGGTCTAAGGCACTGCATCTCAGTGATAGAGGCGTCACTACAGACCCTGGTTCGATTCCAGGCTGTATCACAACCGGCTGTGATTGGAAGTCCCATAGGGCGGCGCACAATTGGCCCAGCGTTGTCCGGGTTAGGGTTTGTCCGGGTTAGGGTTTGGATTTACCTAGTTAAATAAATATTATAATGCAAAGGAGAGTATGGTTGGTCTATATAAATTTGAATACATCCTCTATATTGCTTGCCTGCAACATTTGAGGCATGTCGTAGACTATAGGATATACAGATACAGCAGTTTTGTGTCACAGGTATCTCAGAACCTAATTTTTGTTGTATGTTTCTCCACTGGTCTTTCCTTCCCTCCCCTTGTAAACTGTGGCCTAAAGGATGGGGGAGGAGCTTCCAATGAGCCCTCAGCCATGTAGGCAAATATTTATTTATTTTATGTGTGTATGTGTCACAGGAGGTTGGTGGCACCTTAATTGGGGAGGACAGGCTTGTGGTACTGTCTGGAGTGGAATGGGTGGAAAGGTATCAGATACAGTAAACACATTCCATTTGCTCCGTTCCAGACATTATTCTGAATCGTCCTCCCCTCAGCAGCCTCCACTGTGTGTGTGTGTGTGTGTGTGTGCGTGCGTGCGTGCGTGCGTGCGTGCGTGCGCGTGCCTGTCTAAGCGTGTCATTGTTGTTTGGGAAAGATGTTAGCTTTAGTGGTGTTCATTACCTCGCATGCCAAAACTGGTTTTCTGAAGCTCTGATGCTTGCTGGACTGGAAAAGCAATCCAAAGCTTGAGTATGAGGACAATCAAATCCTTTCCATACTTGCTTCATCTAATATCATTTCATGAAAGTGCATCCCTTACAGTCAATTTAGATCAGGGCTCTCCAACCCTGTTCCTGAGGAGCAAACCTCCTGTAGGTTTTTGCTCCAACCCCAGTTGTAACTAACCTGATTTTGATGATCAACCAGCTAATTATTAGAATCGGGTGAGCTATATTAGGGTTGGAGCAAAAACCTACAGGATGGTACTTTTCTTACATTTGTGTCCTTTGAATTTGCGTAATGATCATCACAATGTGTACTTACCCACTGGGCACACATTGGTTGAATCAACGTTGTTTCCACGTCATCTCAGTTAAATTACATTGAACAAACGTGGAATAGACGTTGAATTGACGTCTGTGCCCAGTAGGTAGCTTTGTCTCTTGTGTTTTTGTTGTTGTTGTTATTATTATTTATTTATTTATTTATTTTGAGTTCCAGTAGTTGGCTACATGGCAAAAAAAGTGATTAACTATTGAAAAAACGACCAAGATTTTAATGTAGTTCAACTACCACCAAGCTACAGAAAAATGTAGTTAAATTACTAGTTGAACTATATGTAGTTTACTACTCCCTAACACTGCTGATGACATTGTTATGCTGTGTGTTCTCCACTCTCCTTTAGTTACTCTTTCCTACAATAGCAATGTGGATACTTTTTGAGCAGCTCAATAAACTTTCTCCCTTCTCGTACTTATACCGCCTCTTTTTTTTCAAGCCCTTGGTCATATTCATTATGCACCAAACAGAAGACAACTTAATCCGGAAGAGAATACCTGAACTTGTCCAATGAGAAACGGAGAATACCTGAACTTGTCCAATGAGAAACACACATTTTCAATTTCCGTCGCAAAATGTTTTTCTACTGTGCCATAATTCATATTATCATGGCGACGGACACATAGTGCAATAAGGCCACCTTACACAAGTGATCTGCTTTCTGAAGAACAGGGTCAGCAGTCCAGAATGATGAGACAGTTGTTCACAATGTAGATCATGAGTCATTCACAGCCGTGACAATGTGTGTGGTTGGATATTGCTTAACAGCCAGCCATGTCACTTATTGGCCCAAGCACTGAGAGGGCGTTGCAATCAGATGACTATATACAACAAAGCAGAGCACTCTCTTGTTATGGGCATTATAACTACCTTTGTTACAGGTGTTAAAACTGAAACTTTTGGTGAAGGTAGGAAACAACACCTCCACTTCGCTGATCCTCAACACAGGGGCCCCACAGGGGTACGTGCTCAGCCCTCTCCTGTACTCCCTGTTCACCCATGACTGCGTGGCCACGCACGCCTCCAACTCAATCATCAAGTTTGCAGACGACACAACAGTGGTAGGCCTGATCACCGACAACAACCGACAACAACAAGACAGCCTATAGGGAGGAGGTCAGAGACCTGGCCGTGTGGTGCCAGGACAACAACCTCTCCGTCAACGTGATCAAGACAAGATGATTGTGGACTACAGGAAAAGGAGGACCGAGTATGCCCCCATTCTCGTTGACAGGGTTGTAGTGGAGCAGGTTGAGTTTCAATTTCCTTGGTGTCCATATCACCAACAAACTAACATGGTCCAAACACACCAAGACAGTCGTGAAAAGGGCACGACAAAACCTATTCCCCCTCAGGAGAGGGCACGACAAAACCTATTCCCCCTCAGGAGAGGGCACGACAAAACCTATTCCCCCTCAGGAGAGGGCACGACAAAACCTATTCCCCCTCAGGATACTGAAAAGATTTGGCATGGGTCCTCAGATCCTCAAAAGGTTCTACAGCTGCACCATAGAGAGCATCCTGACTGGTTGCATCACTGCCTGGTATGGCAACTGCTCGGCCTCCAACCGCAAGTCACAACAGAGGGTAGTGTGTACGGCCCAGTACATCACTGGGGCCAAGCTTCCTGCCACCCAGGACCTCTATACCAGGCGGTGTCAGAGGAAGGCCCTAAAAATTGTCAAAGACTCCATTCACCCTAGTCATAGACTGTTCTCTCTGCTACCGCACGACAAGCGGTACCGGAGTGCCAAGTCTAGGTCCAAGAGGCTTCTAAACAGCTTCTACCCCCAAGCCATAAGACTCTTGAACATCTAATCAAATGGCTACCCAGACTATTTGCTGCTGCTGCTACTCTGTTTATTATTTATGCAAAGTCACTTTAATAACTCTACCTACATGTACATATTACCTCAATTACCTCGACTAACCGGTGACATTGACTCTGTACCGGTACCCCCGTATATAGCCTCGCTATTGTTATTTTACTGCTGCTCTTTAATTATTTGTTACTTTTATTTCTTATCTGTTTAGATATTTTCTTAAAACTGCATTGTTGGTTAATTAAGGTTTTGTAAACATTTCACTGTTGTATTCAGCGCATGTGACAAATACAATTTGATTTGATTTAATTACCAACAATGACAAGACAGCCTACAGGGAGGAGGTGATGGCCCTGGCAGAGTGGTGCCAGGAAAATAACCTCTCCCTCAACGTCAACAAAACGAAAGAGCTGATCGTGGATTTCAGGAAACAGCAGAGGGAGCACGCCCCTGTCCACATCGACGGGACCGCAGTGGAGAAGGTGGAAAACTTCAAGTTCCTCGGCATACACATCACTGACAATGTGAAATGGTCCACCCACATGGACAGTGTGGTGAAGAAGGCGCAAATTCGGCTTGGCCCCTAAGACCTTGAGAAACTTTTACATATCCACAATTGAGAGCATCCTGTCAGGCTGTATCACCGCCTGGTACAGCAACTGCACCGCCCTCAACCGCAGGGCTCTCCAGAGGGTGGTACGGTCTGCCCAACGAATCACCGGGGGCACACTGCCTGCCCTCCAGGACACCTACAGCACCCGATGTTACAGGAAGGCCAAAAAGATCATCAAGGACATCAACCACCCGAGCCACGGCCTGTTCACCCCGCTATCATCCAGAAGGCGAGGTCAGTACAGGTGCATCAAAGCTGGGACCGAGAGACTGAGAAACAGCTTCTATCTCAAGGCCATCAGACTGTTAAATAGCCATCACTAGTCGGCTACCACCCAGCTGCTAAACCCTGCACCTTAGAGGCTGCTGCCCTATATACATGGACATGGAATCACTGGCCACTTTGATAATGGAACACTAGTCACTTTAATAATATTTACATACTGCTTTTCTCATCTCATATGTATATAATGTATTCTATTCTACTGTATTTTAGTCAATGCCACTCCGACCTTGCTCGTCCAAATATTTATGTATTTCTTAATTCCATTTTTTTACTTTTAGATTTGTGTATTGTTGTGAATTGTTAGATACTACTTCAAGGTTGGAGCTAGGAACACAAGCATTTGGCTACTCCTGCAATAACATCTGCTTAATATGTGTATGTGACCAATAAGATTTGATTTGATTTTATATGTTACATATGTGGATTCTTTATTTAAGAACGTTTTTTTGGGGGGGGAAGTCAGTTAAGAACAAATTCGTATTTACAATGACTGCCTACCGGGGAACAGTGGGTTAACTGCCTTGTTCAGGGCAGAAGGACAGATTTTTACCTTGTCAGCTTGGGGATTCGATCCAGCAATATTTTGGTTACTGGCCCAACGCTCTGATCACTGCCTCCCCGAACAATATCAATTGTTCTCCTGATATTTTGACGTGTTTCATCTGAATAACGATATAGCTTTGACCCTGAATCCTTGATTGCTTGAGTTTGAATCTGACATTGAACAGCTGACAGAGCAGACAAGGCCTTGCCTGAATGAATCTTCTCCACAGTAACTAACTGACTCCCAGTGCTTGGTTTCATGGGCTCAGTCTGTGTGAGTTTCCTCATGTTTACAGTAAAGCAGGGGATTAGACAGGAAGCCTGATGGGAAACTATGCCGTACCACAGCATGAGCTAATCAGCTGGCCAGTGGACACTGATCTAGGAACAGGCAGTTCAACCTTCATTCTCACACACTCGCTCTCTCCGCACGGTAATGAGCGCTAGCATTGAGCGGTATGGTTGCTCAGGAGCTGTGGCATTGAACCTTATGGTTGGTTGGGAGAGCTTCGTAGCAAGCCATATGGTGGAGTGGTTAGTTAAAAGCTTGCACATACTTCAACCTGAAAGGCCACTTCTTTCAGAGATCAGGGTACACACTATACACTGTGGGGTTATTCATCAAACTGTACCAGTACCACTGTTTTTATTTAATTGGGCACCTGTTAAAGATATTGACAAAGCACAGAAGAGTGAATTGTTAGACAGTTAATTTTTTTATTGTGAATTGTTGAGAGTGAATTGAGTAAATGGGTTAAATTCTGGATACTGGGTATCTGGATAAACACAGGTGATACCACATTATTTTTTATTCCCTTTCAACATGTGCTATCATACTAACTTCATCTAAAAACATAGCTGGGAGAGTATAGATCTAGCCAGATGACCAATAATTATCCTACAGCTCTAGTCTTATATTTCTTGTCTTGTGTTCAAATCTCCAGTTGTGTTTTCTACAGGTTGTGAAAGGTTCATTCTTGAATTGCGGTGTCATTTACCTCCCTCGGAAAAACACTTTAAAATGACACATAGGTATATATCATAGATGTTTTTGATTATATTTAACGGTTTTTCAATGATAAAACATAATAAAACTCCTTCATACTGCAAAACCTTACCTAAATGTATTGTTAAAAGTACTAGGGACAAGCAAATTGGCTTGCCACTGTAGTGATGAGTAGAGTTGTAGTGCCATGTTTTGGGGATTTAAAGATATCTATCTATTACTTTGAATGCTCGAAAGTATTTTATATATTGTACTGATCAATAAAAACAAAGAAGGCCACTAAAATACAAATATAATATGTATCCCTACTGCCTTGAAAATCACTAATGGGAGGATGGGAGGGCCTGCCAGCATGCCTGCCTTGAGCACTGTGGTGGGGTGAGTTAGGGAAATTTGGATAGGGGGAAACCTGCTAAGCGTCACTTGATTAGGGACACACGTTAGGCATGTTTTCATTCAGTTCTATATTAGTATATATCTATATTACCATAGTCTGGAAAGCCCCATGAGCAACACTCTCAACATTACTACCCCCATAAAACAAAAACAAATGACTATCCAACTGATTGTGGTGACGCAAAGAGTTTGACTGAGTGGTTGAGGTGCTAAACATTGTTTGATTTATGTAGCTCATAATAATACATATAAGTTGTAAATAGAAAAATGCCATGGAATAGAATAAGAGATATAACTCTAATGTCAGTCCAGTGTTCTTACCAACACTGTCCGTACCTCAGCCATGAAGGTTGTGTTGATTTATGAATTCTGTAGGCAGAGTGATCGATCAAGCCAACCTCAATAGCTAAAGGGTATGAGCCAATCCCAGAGATCAATACTACAGGCTGGCCTCCATCCCTAAATGAAAACTGTGCCCTTGTCACGGATTCCCCCGGTACTGCTGCTCATTCCGTTCACCAGCTCTGGAGGTCTACATCACCGGCCTTCTAGGTGTCACTGAACTGGGTCATCACTACCAACCCTGCACTGTCTCACCCGGTTCCCATTCTCCCTGATTAGTATGTGTATATATGTGCACTCTGTTCCCCATTGTCCTTGTCGATTATTATCCTATGTCCGTTGGTCTTGTGAGTACCTGTGCTCTGTTTTATTCTGTATTTTTGTGCACTTGTTATTAAGGGTTATTATTTCAGAGATTTATACCTCGCTCTTTTGTTTTGGGTCAAGAATTTAAAAACCCTATTACGTATTCCTGCACCTGTCTCCCATCCTTATGCAACGGGACAGCCCCGGTCAGTAAGGAAAGCCTGGTACTGAATTACATAATTTATTTGAGGCATTGGGTATCTGTAAATGAACAGGTCTATCCTAGAATATATATCAACGCTGAATAATTTATTTCATATTTTTTTAATGATCAATGCCTGCCGGTTTCATTCTGTCTAGTGATGAGTTACTGTTTCTGGATGTGCATTGTATCTGTGACCAGTTTTCCCGGTCACTCTCTTAATCGTCTACACCTGTCTAAAAATTTGGCCACAATCAGAATGAGGACACAGGACAAAGACGTATATTAGAACCAGGTATAAACGTGGCTAGAGTCATCAATTTTTCTCCCAACAATGTAGTGAAGACATTTCCACAATCCACACATTGTATTTTTGTGTTCCCTGCCCAGGGTTTCAGAGGGAAGACACACCTACAGTATCTCTCGGTCTTCTTCACTGCACTTCCTGCTCGGCATCCAGCCGCAACATTTCCACAGTCCTCATATTGAGTTGGGATAGACCCCTTTTTTTTCTCAATTTTCGCCTAAAATTACATACCCAAATCTAACTGCCTGTAGCTCAGGCCCTGAAGCAGGGATATGCATATTCTTGGTACCATTTGAAAGGAAACACTTTGAAGTTTGTGTAAATGTGAATTGAATGTAGGAGAATAACACAATAGATCTGATCTCTACCACCATCTTTGAAATGCAACAGAAAGGTCCCACTTCTAGCCATCACTCTGGTTGTAATTTCGATAGTGTCCACAAGATGGCAGCAGTGAGCGAACTACATGCCGTTTAGTGTGAAGTCACCCAGGTACATTTGGGAAAATCGTGAAGGAGACATTTGCATTCATATTACATTTTTCTGCAAGAATATCGTCAAATCTGTATACTTGGACTTTGGTTTAGATTTTGGACAGTATTAGTAGCCATATTATAAGTTCAACATTTGCAAAACAACCAGTTTTCATAACTCTGAACATTCTTAATTTTTGTCCAAAAGGAAAAGGCATGCTGTCACACAAGGTTAGCAGCTACATTTTTCGACAGATGCAGGGTTTCCGGATACTACCGTAAAGCCCAGCTCATTGGGTATCTAGCTTGACCCCAATTGGGCTAATGTTAGGGCGGCAGGTAGCCTAGTGGTTAGAGCGTTGGACTAGTAACCGAAAGGTTGCAAGATCAAATCGCAGAGCTGACAATGTATAAATCTGTTCTGCCCCTGAACAAGGCAGTTAACCCACTGTTCCTAGGCCATCAATGAAAATAAGAATTTGTTCTTAACTGACTTGCCTAGGTAAGGGTAAACAAAAAGGGTGCTTATTTGACAAAGTTAGAGTTGATCAAGTGAAGATCTGCGTGCCATGAAGGCGTTGCTCTCTGACCAAATTTGGTGTCCTATAGGATATACTACACCCCTAATGATATAGTGAAGTCTGGTTACATTCTAGGGAACCTCTGATGAATACATGACTGGTTGAAACAACGTTTAGGGTTAGATTTTCACAGATTCCTTTCTTTGCAAATTGAATGAGTGGAAATACAAAATCGATCTTGCATGCTATATGGACCTTTTTAGGATATGAAAAAGGATTTTATCTAACAAACACAACACTTCATGTTATCTCTGGGACCCTTTGGATGATAAATCAGAGCAAGATTTCAAAATGTAAGTACACATTTCACCTTCAGAGGTGAGTTTATCAAACCTATCGCGTTGAAAAAAGTGTTTTGTTGTTTGGAGCTCTACTCAAACAATAGCATGGCATTTTTTTGCAGTAATAGCTACTGTAAATTGGACAGTGCAGTTATATTAATAAGAATTTAAGCTTTCAGCCGATATAAGACACTTATATGTACCGACATTTGTTGTTTCTCTAAAATCTGCCATCGTGACAAGGCGCTGCATGATTTACAACTGTTCTGGGACGCCGATCCCTAATAACAGCCAGAAACCTGACCAAACGAGGGGGGGAGACACCAGGGTGGACAAACGGAGATAGAACCTGTGAGGCAGGCAGGAGGAGGGCTGAGGGACATGAACGGCGGTCGACGTGAAGAATGGCCCATAAATAATTTATTACCTCCCAACGCTGTTAATGAGGTGGTGGCTCTTAAATAATTAGCGATGTGACTGAAGCATAGTTCCATAGCATTAGCCCAAGGATACGGAGGAGGACATCGGAGGCGGACGGTGAAGGGAATGTGGGACGCACCATCCGGGGGGAAGAAGGAAAAGATAAACAAAGTGAATATACAGTATTTTGAGAGAGGTGAGCCAGAAAAAGAGATTAAATAGAGGAACAGAAAGAGTGGACTTTATCTATATGTTGTGGGTGGGTTAATTTGTTCATCCTGTTCATACATTGTGCGTTACTTTAGAAAGGTAGCTAGCAAAAGGGCCTTTTGGTTTGTAAACAGGAGTCAATGGGGAGCTGTGGTTAGCTACTGTAGACTCATAGAAAAAATGTTTACAAAAGGGTTCTTCGGCTGTCCCCATAGAAGAACCCTTTTGGGTTCCAGGTAGAACTCTTTTGGGTTCCATGTAGAACCCTCTGTGGAAAGAGGTCTACCTGGAACCCAAAGGGTTCTCTTATGGGGACAGCCGAAGAGCCATTTTTGGATCTAGATGGCACTTTTTTTTCTCTAAGAGTGTAGCAGACCAGCCCGTCGTGCACAAGTCTAATACAAAACATACAAAAGACAGACCATGAGCCACATTCTTGACATCCAACCTCCTCACCCCCACCACCCCTCGCTCTGACTAGCACCCCTCCCCCACCAACCTCTCACCAGGCAGGCTGCATTCACATTCAGTATGGATAGCAGGCTAGGGCTGTTGCCTGGCCGAGGGTTGTTTGGTGGAGGGGGCAGGGATGTTTTCTCTCCAGTCAGCTAATTGACTCACAGATGTCAGGAGGAGCCATGGGGGCCAAAGCACCCACTGACACCAACCCTCCTCCTCTGCCCCCCACTCCTGCTCCGCTCTACTCTTTCTGACTGACTGTAAACAGATCTGTTACATCTGTGTTAGGGGGGCCTTACTCACTACTTCAGTATAAATCTATGGTCATAAACAAGAACGTCAGTGAGTCACGACATGGCAGTCTTTTGAACAGCTCAGCAACTTGCATACACCAATACATTCTCCCTCGTGAGCTGGGATATCACTCGCTGAGGGCACTAACATACCTTTTATGTTAACTCACTACAAAGGGAATTACTTGGGTTTTCCTGCATTGGAAATAGCTCTTGTTTTGTAGCTATTAACAATAGTGGGAGTGTAATTTAGACATCCTAGCTAGTAGCTACACCGCATTATATGGCCTACATAGAGCAGCCGATGTTTTGCATCACACGCTATTTGCTCAGGGTTGATCTCCATCGGACATCTGCATACTACAGGATTTCTGGGAATTCAGATTTCTCCCGAAGCACCTGACTGCGAGAATGTGTCACGACTTCCACCGAAGGTAGCTCCTCTCTCTGTTCGGGTGGCGTCGCCGGTCTACTAGCCATCACCGATCCCGTTTTCCCTTTCTGTTTGTTTTGTCTTTGGTTCTTTCACACCTGGCTTCATTTGCCTTCATTTCTGTGTGTATATATTTACCCTGTTGCCTGCCTAGGTTTGTGCGGGATTGTTTTATTTGTGATGTAGCTCGGTGAGATTGTGCCCATTTCTTTTTTTGTTTCACACATTTAATAAGAGTGTTATTTAGGAGCCTTGTTTGTTCCTCCTTGCGTGAGTAACGGGTGTCTCTGTTGTCGAGGGCGTTTGACTTTTGGATTGTGCCATACCTGTATTTGGTGGACTTGCCTATTAAAAGTACACATCTCTGCTCTCCTGCACCTGACTCCTTCACCTACCTCCTAACGCAACATTGTCACAGAATGTTAAACACCCAAGTCTGGCCTTTTCGTTCACTATTACTCATTTTATTTACAAAATGATACACAATCCAATTATGGCTTGAGGATATGCTGTGTAAATGCACTGTACATGCTGCTAACTCTGCATTCTTCATCCTGGTTAACAAAGAGATATGGTTTAATATGCACGACTGACAAGGAGCTTCATATCTTGGTCAATAGCTGCCTCAAATGGTAAATCTAGTCAGTTGTACAACTGAATGAATTCAATTGAAATGTGTCTTCTGCATTTAACCCAACCCCTCAATCAGAGAGGTGCAGGGAGCTGCCATAATCGACATCCACGGCACCCAGAGAACAGTTGGTTAACTGCCTTGTTCAGGGTCAGGACAGCTTTTTACCTTGTCCGCTTGGGGAGTCGATCCAGCAGCCTTTGTTACTGGCCCAATGCTCTAACTACTAGACTACGTGCCACCAGGTACAGTACAGCAATACCACATGTGAGCAGCCAGTCTGTACCAGTACTAACAGGAAACAGCCAGGCTGTCTTCCTGGCTGGGGGGGAGGCTATCTAGCTTGCACCATGGGTTCTGTGTGTTGAGCAATGTCCTGATGAGTACGTGTCTGTCTCCAGGTGGCAAAACGGGAACGCAGTCTGCCCACCAGCGTCTCATCCACTTCCTGTTTTTCCACTCATCCACACTCTGTTGTCATTTTGGCCAGGAAGCTGTGGGAGAGATACGGTTGACAAAGTCACGCTTTATTAAATTGTCAACAGCGTCTGTATGAGAGAGAGAAAGGGAAAGGGGGGATACCTAGTCAGTTGCATAACTGAATGCATTAAACCGAAATGTGTCTTCCGCATTTAACCCAACCCCTCTGAGTCAGGTTTGCGGGGGATTGCCTTAAGCCTCGTGTCCACCAGATAACTCAAACTCTGCGTTCAGGCGGTAGTCATTTACTGTCAATGGAGCAGTGCGCAACGCTGCAATGTTTTCTGTGTACCGCATGCGTTTAATATTTTCAACTTGTGTGTTGCTTTACTAGCTATCTAACTACAAAGCTAACCACTCTGCTAGATACACTACATGATCAAAAGTATGTGGACACCTGCTCGTCAAACATCTCATTCCAAAATCATGGGCATTAATATGGAGTTGGTCCCCCATTGCTGCTATAACAGCCTCCACTTTTCTGGGAAGGCTTTCCACTAGATGTTGGAACATTGCTGCGGGGTCTTGCTTCCATTCAGCCACGAGCATTAGTGAGGTTGGGCGATTAGGCCTGGCTCACAGTCGGTATTCCAAATCATCCCAAAGGTGTTCGATGGGGTTGAGGTCAGGGCTCTGTGCAGGCCAGTCAAGTTCTTCCACACCGATCTTGACAAACCATTTCTGTATGGACCTCATTTTGTGCACTGTGGCAGTGTCATGCTGAAACAGAAAACGGCCTTCCTCAAACTGTTCCCACAAAGTTGGAAGTACAGAATCGTCTAGAATGTCAATGTATGCTGTAGCGTTAAGATTTCCCTTCCCTGGAGCTAAGGGGCCTAGTCCGAACCATGAAAAACAGCCCAGAACATTATTCCTCCTCCACCAAACTTTGCAGTTGGCATCTGCCAAACCCAGATTTGTCCATCGGACTGCCAGATGGTGAAGCGTGATTCATCACTGCCGAGTGGCGCAGCAGTCTATGGCACAGCATCTCAATGCAAGAAGTGTCACTACAGTCCCTGGTTTGAATCCAGGCTTTATCACGTCCGGCTGTGATTGTGAGTAGGGCGGCGCACAATTGGCCCAGGTTTGGCCGGTGCAGGCCGTCATTGTGAATAAGAATTTGTTCTTAACTGACCTGCCTAGTTAAATATATATACACTGCTCAAAAAAATAAAGGGAACACTTAAACAACACAATGTAACTCCAAGTCAATCACACTTCTGTGAAATCAAACTGTCCACTTAGGAAGCAACACTGATTGACAATAAATTTCACATGCTGTTGTGCAAATGGAATAGACAAAAGGTGGAAATTATAGGCAATTAGCAAGACACCCCCAATAAAGGAATGATTCTGCAGGTGGTGACCACAGACCACTTCTCAGTTCCTATGCTTCCTGGCTGATGTTTTGGTCACTTTTGAATGCTGGCGGTGCTCTCACTCTAGTGGCAGCATGAGATGGAGTCTACAACCCACACAAGTGGCTTAGGTAGTGCAGCTCATCCAGGATGAGCGTAGTGTCCAGAGCATGGAGGCGCTACCAGGAGACAGGCCAGTACATCAGGAGACGTGGAGGAGGCCGTAGGAGGGCAACAACCCAGCAGCAGGACCGCTACCTCCGCCTTTGAGCAGGAGGAGCACTGCCAGAGCCCTGCAAAATGACCTCCAGCAGGCCACAAATGTGCATGTGTCAGCATATGGTCTCACAAGGGCTCTGAGGATCTCATCTCGGTACCTAATGGCAGTCAGGCTACCTCTGGCGAGCACATGGAGGGCTGTGCGGCCCCACAAAGAAATGCCACCCCACACCATGACTGACCCACCGCCAAACCGGTCATGCTGGAGGATGTTGCAGGCAGCAGAACGTTCTCCACGGCGTCTCCAGACTCTGTCACGTCTGTCACATGTGCTCATGTGCTCAGTGTGAACCTGCTTTCATCTGTGAAGAGCACAGGGCGCCAGTGGCGAATTTGCCAATCGTGGTGTTCTCTGGCAAATGCCAAACGTCCTGCACGGTGTTGGGCTGTAAGCACAACCCCCACCTGTGGACGTCGGGCCCTCATACCACCCTCATGGAGTCTGTTTCTGACCGTTTGAGCAGACACATGCACATTTGTGGCCTGCTGGAGGTCATTTTGCAAGGCTCTGGCAGTGCTCCTCCTGCTCAAAGGCGGAGGTAGCGGTCCTGCTGCTGGGTTGTTGCCCTCCTACGGCCTCCTCCACGTCTCCTGATGTACTGGCATGTCTTCTGGTAGCGCCTCCATGCTCTGGACACTACGCTGACAGACACAGCAAACCTTCTTGCCACAGCTCGCATTGATGTGCCATCCTGGATGAACTGCACTACCTGAGCCACTTGTGTGGGTTGTAGACTCCGTCTCGTGCTACCACTAGAGTGAAAGCACCGCCAGCATTCAAAAGTGACCAAAACATCAGCCAGGAAGCATAGGAACTGAGAAGTGGTCTGTGGTCACCACCTGCAGAATCACTCCTTTATTGAGGGTGTCTTGCTAATTGCCTTTAATTTCCACCTTTTGTCTATTCCATTTGCACAACAGCATGTGAAATTTATTGTCAATCAGTGTTGCTTCCTAAGTGGACAGTTTGATTTCACAGAAGTGTGATTGACTTGGAGTTACATTGTGTTGTTTAAGTGTTCCCTTTATTTTTTTGAGCAGTGTATTTTTAAACTCCAGAGAATGTGTTTCCACTGCTCCAGAGTCCAATGGGGGCAAGCTTTACACCACTCCACCCTACGGATGGCATTGTGCATGGTGATCTTTGGCTTGTGTGCGGTTACTTGGCCATGGAAACCCATTTCATGAAGCTCCCGACGAACAGATCTTGTGCTGAAGTTGCTTCCAGAGGCAGTTTGGAACTTGCTAGTGAGTTTTGCAACCGAGGACAGACAATGTTTACGTGTTCGCGTTACAGCACTCCGCAGTCCTGTTCTGTGAGCTTGTGTGGCCTACCGCGGGCTGAGCCGTTGTTGTTCCTAGACATTTCCACTTCACAATAACAGCACGTACAGTTGACCGGGGCAGCTCTAGTAGGACAGAAATGTGACGAACTGACTTGTTGGAAAGCTGCCATTCTATGATGGTGCAACATTGTCCACTGAGCTCTTCAGTAAGCTCATTCTACTGCTAATGTTTGTCTATGGAGATTGCATGGCTGTGTGCTCGATTTTATACACCTGTCAACAATGGGTGGGGCTGAAATAGCAGTGTCCGCTATTTTGAATGGGTGTACACATACCTTTGTGTATATACAGTGGACACCTTATGGAAGCTTCCACTTTCCAGTTAATTATTTCACATTCAACTGACCAGGTAATCCAATTGTTTGGCAATGTCTCCATTCATCATTTTTAGCAGCTATTTTCTGCAGCCTTGCAAAGCAATTGTGCTTCAAGTACGAAAAATGCGGACTAGACATCTGGCAAAAACAACATACAGGAAAACGTATGCGCATCTGGTGGACAAAACAAAATATTTTTTACCTTGTCGGCTCGGGGATTCGATCCAGCAACCTACCAGTTACTGGCCCAATGCTCCTACGCGAGAAAGAAAGAGTCAGTCATTGGCAGCCATTTGTTTAGAATGTCAACTAAAATAAACATATCCCATATTTTACCTTTATTTCAACAGGTAGTCCCATTGAGACCATGGTCTCTTTTACAAGGGAGCCCTGCATTTCACAATTTACACATTATAGAATACAAGCAACAGTTAAAATACACAAAAGTAGAGAACAACCTTCTTATATATTTATTTAACTAGGCAAGTCAGTTAAGAACAAATTCGTATTTACAATGACAGCCTACCCCAGGAACACTGGGCCAATTGTGTGCCACCCTATGGGACTCCCAATTATGGCCAGATGTGATTCAGCCTGGTTTCAAACCAGGGACTGTAGTGACACCTCTTGCACTCTTGCCTTAGACCACTGCGCCACTCAGGAGCCCTTCTACCTGGAACTTGTAAGCAATACATATGGCAGCAAATACACTTGTAATGTCTGACATAACATTTAGACATAACAGAAATGTTGCATATATTATATGAAAAAGATACATGAGACATGTAAGCTAAGCCTTCTAAGGTCTCATCAAAAACAGTGCATTCGGAAAGTATTCAGACCCCATGACTTGTTCCACATTTTGTTACATTACAGCATTATTCTACCATGGATTAAATAGTTTTTTCCCTCACCAATCTACACACAATACCCCATAATGACAAAGCAAAAACAGCTTATATATATATAAAATAAAAACGGAAATATCCCATTTACGTAAGTATTCAGACCCTTTATTCCGTACTTTGTTTAAGCTCCTTTGGCATCGATTACAGTCTTGGGTATGACGCTACTTGGCACATGTATTTGGGAAGTTTCTCCAATTCTTCTCTGCAGATCCTCTCAAATTCTGTCAGGTTGGATGGGGAGTGTTGCTGCACAGCTATTTTCAGGTCTCACCAGAGATGTTTGATCGGGCTCTGGCTGGGCCACTCAAGGACATTCAGAGACTTGTCCCGAAATCACTCCTGCATTGTCTTGGCTGTGTGCTTACGGTCGTTGTCCTATTGGAAGGTGAACCTTCGCCTGAGTCTGAGGTTCTGAGCGCTCTGGAGCAGGTTTTCATCAAGGATCTCTCATACTTTGCTCCGTTCATCTTTCCTCGATCCTGACTAGTCTCCCAGTCCCTGCCACTTAAAAACATCCCCACAGCATGATGCTTCCACCACCATGCTTTACCATAGGGATGGTGCCAGGTTTCCTCCAGATGTGATGCTTGGCATTCAGGCCAAAGAGTTCAATCTTGGTTTCCTCAGACCAGAGAATCTTGTTTCCATGGTCTGAGAGTCTTTAGGGGCCTTTTGGCAAACTCCAAGCGGGCTGTCATGTGCCTTTCAATGAGGGGCTTCCGTCTGGCCACTCTACCATAAAGGCCTGATTGGTAGAGTGCTGCAGAGATGGTTGTCCTTCTGGAAGGTTCTCCCCATCACCACAGAGGACCTCGGGAGCTCTGTCAGAGTGACCATCGGGTTTTTGGTCACCTCCCTGACGAAGGCCCTTCTCCCCCAATTACTCAGTTGGGCCGGGCGGCCAGCTCTGGGAAGAGTCTTGGTGGTTCCAAACTTCCATTTAAGAATGATGGAGGCCACTGTGTTCTTGGAGGACTTCAATGCTGCAGATATTTTTTGGTACCCTTCCCCAGATCTGTGCCTCAACACAATCCTGTCTCGGAGCTCTACGGACGATTCCTTCGATCTCATGGCTTGGTTTTTGCTCTGACATGCACTGTCAACAGTGGGACCTTATATAGACAGTTGTGTGCCTTTCCAAATCATGTCCAATCAAGTGAATTTACTACATGTGGACTCCAATCAAGTTGTAGAAACATCAAGGGTGATCAATGGAAACAGGATGCACCTGAGCTCAATTTCGAGTCTCATAGCAAAGGGTCTGAATACTTACGTAAAGGTATTTCTGTTATTTTTTAAATTAATTTGCAAAAATGTCTGAACCAGTTTTCACGTTGTCATTATGGGGTATTATGTGTAGATTAATGAGGATTTATTTGTATTTAATACATTTTAGAATAAGGCTGTAAAGTAACAAAATGTGGAAAAAGTCGAGGTCTGAATACTTTCCGAAGGCACTGTAGAAGGGAGACGAGGAGGTGGTGGAGGAAAGAAAGACAGGGGAGGAGGAAGACAAAAGGAGAGGAGGAGGGGTAGGGGGAGGAGGAGAGAGAAGGACAGGAGAAGAGGTGGGGGGGGGTGAAGGAGGAATGACTTTGATAGCAGCAGTGAATCTATTTAGTTAATAAGTGGACGTCTCTCAACAATCATTCTCACGATAGCACATTGGTAGTGACAAATATCAAAGCTAAGCTAGGCTGGGCTTGGTTAAAACCCTGGATAGGAGACCAAAGGCATAGCTGTAGATAAAACAACTGTCCATTAGGAGGTGCTGCCCAGTCTTAGTCTTAACCATGGAAACTCATACATGAAAATGTATATACAAAAATGGTATTTATCTTTGAGTAATTGTCTTAGTTTTTTTTTACAAGTCAACATATAAAAAAACATGTGAAATATATACTGCCCTACCAAGTAAAAAGGCAGTAATTGCTAATTTGGTCGAAAAATGAGTTAGTCATTTTTGTTACGTTAAATACATGCTTAATCATGTGGACAAGTATCCTGCCTCTATATTGTTTTGGAGAAAATGCGGGTCATGTTAGCAGTAACTGCATAAAGTTACTGTAAAACCAAGGTAAATAAGCCATTTTTCTCAGTTCCACGCTATGATCAGTTACTGTATTTTTTGCTTGGTAGGACAGTATAAGGAAAGCAGTTATTTTGTAAAGGTTACATTATCAGAACATACACTATTCATAGATGACTAATATAATTCATATTTTGTCTCGAATGTCATATGTCTTTGTAGGAAATTCACATTAATCATGTATTCAATGGTGTATGTCATAAGGCACATAAGTTAACACATATACAAATAAAATACACCACTGACAAATAAGGAAAAACATACAAAATCTTATTAGATTACTTATTAGATTTTTGTACAAATAATCTTCTGCCATACAAGATTCTTATTTGATTTTCATGATTCTTTTCAATTTGGGATGGTCCAGATTTTGCATATGGTCAATTGGACAGAACAATGTGGTCAAAGCGTTTATAGTAGGTCATATTTAAAATTAAGTTACGGCCCGCTGATCTTTTAAGAATTGACTCAAGAGTCATAATGATACAGTATTAATTTAGACGGAAAGATACAACAAGAGAGCCTTCAAACTCTAAACTTAAAAGGATCGGCCCCTTTTTTTTTCAATTTTCACCTAAAATGATATCCAAATCTAACTGCCTGTAGCTCAGGCCCTGAAGCAAGGATATGCATTTTCTTGGTACCCTTTGAAAGGAAACACTTTGAAGTTTGTGTAAATGTGAAAGGAATGTAGGAGAATAACACATTAGATCTGGTAAAAGATAATACAAAGAATTTTTTTTAAACTTATTTTGTATTTGTTTTTTGTACCATCTTCGAAATGCAAGAGAAAAGTCATAATGTATTATTCCAGCCCAGGTGCAATTTAGATATTGGCCACTAGATGGCAGCAGTGTATGTGCACAGTTTTAGTCTGATCCAATGAACCATTGCATTTCTGTTCAACATTTTGTATCAAGACTGCCCAAATGTACCTCATTTGTTTATTAATAACTTTTCATGTTCAAAACTGTGCACTCTCCTCAAACAATTGCATGGTATTATTTCACTGTAATAGCTACTGTAAATTGGACAGTGCAGTTAGATTAACAAGAATTTAAGCTTTCTGCCAATATCAGATATGTCTATGTCCTGGGAAATTGTCTTGTTACTTATAACCTCATGCTAATCACATTAGCCTACGTTAGCTCAACCGTCCCACAGGGGACCCACCAATCCTGAAGAAGTTTTAAGGACAACAAAGTCAAGGTATTGGAGTTGCGATCACAAAAGCCTGACCTCAATCCTATAGAAAATTTGTGGGCAGAACTGAAAAAGTGTGTGCGAGCAAGGAGGCCTACAAACCTGACTCAGTTACACCAGCTCTGTCAGGAGGAATAGGCCAAAATTCACCCAACTTATTGTGGGAAGCTTGTGGAAGGCTACCCGAAACGTTGACCCAAGTTAAACAATTTAAAGGCAATGCTACCAAATACTAATTGAGTGTATGTAAACTTCTGACCCACTGGGAATGTGATGAAATAAATAAAAGCTGAAACAAATCATTCTCTCTACTATTATTCTGACATTTCACATTAAAATAAAGGGGTGATCCTAACTGAGCTAAGACAGGGAATTCTTACTAGGATTAAATGTCAGGAATTGTGTACAACTGAGTGTAAATGTATTTGGCCAAGGTGTATGTCAATTTCTGACTTCAACTGTATTTAGGGAAGAAGCAGTCAGCTAGTATTCTTTCTATAATGGAGTTGCCAGCACATTCACCGGATCTCAACCCTATTGAGCTGTTGTGGGAGCAGCTTGACCATATGGTATGTAAGAAGTGCCCATCAAGCGAATCCAACTTGTGGGAGGTGCTTCAGGAAGCATGGGGTGAAATCTCTTCAGATTACCTCAACAAACTGACAACTAGAATGCCAAAGGTTTGCAAGGCTGTAATTGCTGCAAATGGAGGATTCTTTGACGAAAGCAAAGTTTGAGGGACACAATGATTATTTCAATTAAAAATCATTATTCTTTTTATAACCTTGAATATATTTCCTATTCATTTAGCAACTCATTTCATGTATGTTTTTGTGGAAAACAAGGACATTTCTAAGTGACCCCAAACTTTTGAACGGTAGTGTATGTGGTAGTTGTGGAGTAGGAGCCTGAGGGCACACAGTGTGTTGTGAAATCTGTGAATGTATTGTAATGTTTTTAAAATTGTATAAACTGCCTTAATTTCGCTGGACCCCTGGAAGAGTAGCTGCTGCCTTGGCAGATTTGCAATAGTCTCTGTGTAGGGCTACGTGGCAGTTCAAGAGGAGAGTCAAATGTTTCTTTGTTTTTGTTGTTGACTAGGCCTAGTCTATAGCATATGTTCTGTTCAGTTTGAGAAGGAGAGTGCGAAGATGAGGAGGACCTGAGGTCAACTTTGATAGCTTGCTACTACTGTCATTTATTTTAATAAAAACAATATGTTTCTTGCCCATGATGTATTTATCAGAGTTATTGATCTTGCAATAAGCCAGACTCAAGTAACATTGTGGTGCTAAAACTTGAAGCAGCAGCCACGGCACAATCAATCGGAAATGAACAGGTCATGGAGCTGAAGGTAGGCAAATTCGAGTAGGCATAATTCATTTTAATTAGACTTCACTAACAACGAGGGCTTTGTGTTGGAGCCTATTTCGTCCTATTTAAGAAATAAGAGGTAGACCTACCTGTTTGACAGAAATTAGGCTGTAGGCTGCTATATCCATAGATTTGTTGGTCAATTCCTCCACACACCATGCACTCTTTAAATAGCCTACCTCTGTGTCAATTAACAGCTGTTAAGATAAAACCAAGACTCAAACTGAGGGGGTATGAGGGTATGCCATAGGCCTACCTTTTTATTAAAGAAGCACAGGCCTATCCCTTTTTAGCTTAAGATGAAAAAATAAATAAAATGGATCCGATTCTATGAAGTGATCTATAACAGCCCTTGGGTCCACAATACTTTATGATAGAAACAAGCCGTAAAATACCCGGGAAATACGTGACTCCGACGCATATGGGGATATCACTGTTTGTTTCTTTGACATTCAGAGGCTGACTTTGCTTGGAAAATAATCAAATTATGTCGCTATCAATTGATTAAGCTATTCACTGTTTAAAACCCAGATTGTAGAGAAACGCTTGTGACCTTCTCTCATTGGGTTAAGCCACGAAAGAAGAGTAGCCAGCAGTTAAAGCTTACAGTGCATTTGGAAACTATTCAGACTATCAGACCTCAGGATAAGACCCAGATGCAGACAGTTCGAAGTAACAATAGTTTATTACAAAAACAGGGGGCAGGCAAACGACAGGTCAAGGGCAGGCAGAGGTCAGTAATCCAGAGCAGAGTCCGAAAGGTACAGAACGGCAGGCAGGCTCAGGGTCAGGGCAGGCAGAGGTCAGTAATCCAGAGCAGAGTCCGAAAGGTACAGAACGGCAGGCAGGCTCAGGGTCAGGGCAGGAAGAGGTCAGTAATCCAGAGCAGAGTCCGAAAGGTACAGAACGGCAGGCAGGCTCAGGGTCAGGGTAGGAAGAGGTCAGTAATCCAGAACAGAGTCCGAAAGGTACAGAACGGCAGGCAGGCTCAGGGTCAGGGCAGGCAGAGGTCAGTAATCCAGAACAGAGTCCGAAAGGTACAGAACGGCAGGCAGGCTCAGGGTCAGGGTAGGCAGAGGTCAGTAATCCAGAACAGAGTCCGAAAGGTACAGAACGGCAGGCAGGCTCAGGGTCAGGGCAGGCAGAGGTCAGTAATCCAGAGCAGAGTCCGAAAGGTACAGAACGGCAGGCAGGCTCAGGGTCAGGGTAGGCAGAGGTCAGTAATCCAGAGCAGAGTCCGAAAGGTACAGAACGGCAGGCAGGCTCAGGGTCAGGGCAGGCAGAGGTCAGTAATCCAGAGCAGAGTCAGTAAGGTACAGAACGGCAGGCAGGCTCAGGGTCAGGGTAGGCAGAGGTCAGTAATCCAGAGCAGAGTCAGTAAGGTACAGAACGGCAGGCAGGCTCAGGGTCAGGGCAGGCAGAGGTCAGTAATCCAGAGCAGAGTCCGAAAGGTACAGAACGGCAGGCAGGCTCAGGGTCAGGGCAGGCAGAGGTCAGTAATCCAGAGCAGAGTCCGAAAGGTACAGAACGGCAGGCAGGCTCAGGGTCAGGGCAGGCAGAGGTCAGTAATCCAGGGCAGTGTCACAAGGTTTTAGATATTTTTGCAAATGTATTAGAAATAAAACACAAGTATTCAGACCCTTTACTTTACTCAGTACTTTGTTGAAGCACCTTTGGCAGCCTCGAGTCTTCTTGGGTATAATCCTCTACAAGCTTGGCTCACCTGTATTTGGCTGTGTGCTTCCTATTGGAAGGTGAACTTTCGCCCCAGTCTGAGGTCCTGAGTGCTCTGGAGCAAAGGAGGTCTTTCCACGCCTACTCTTGTCCACGGTGGTCTGAGAACCAACAACCTTCTGGCCCTCAGCCCTGTGTGCTATCAAAATTCCTGCGTAGCTATGTAATCCTTACAGGATGAAAAACAAGACACTGGATATCTAAGGCTCTGCATATCTAAGGCTCTGGTCTGTGGGGGTAAACGGTAAACACATTCTTTGCTATCCACTTTGTGATCATTCTTATTTTGGGTATAGGGGAGGGTCAAAATGTTGTTTTTCAAGCGTTCTGGGAGGGTTTAGGTCAAATATATTTTACTGTAGGGAGTGCCATCCATTTTCATTTCAGAGTTGTCCGATTTTCTCCGTGTAACCCTTATTATAAATAACGTTCACTCCCTAACATTCTTAGAACGTTCTTTGAACTTCACTAATGTTTTCTTGTGGTTTTTATGGAAAGTCTTCTTAACGTTCTGAGAACATGACTATAAATAGAACCACGAGGAACCCTGCAGAAAATGTTATGCTGAAGTACTGAAATTCCCCCAGAAGAACGTTGGTTCTTAACATTCTCTGAACTATTTGAGAACATTCCCAATGTCAAACCAGTTGGAAAACGTTCCTAGAACATTACCAAAAATGTAATTAAATGTAACTGTGTTTGAGCGTTTAGGATACGTTCCGTTAATAATGAAATACCAAGAAAATTGTTATTTTGTCAAGTTCCGTAAATGTAAATTCCAAAGTCGAGCAACTATCCTGCACCATTCCCAGAACGTTGTGAAAAGGTTGTATACAAAATAACCATAGGACAACCACACTCTCACCAAGCTCTCAGAACGTTATGTGCATTTTGAAAGCTAGCTATGGAGGACAAAATTGAAGGCTTGATTCCAAAGTATCCCAACTCCCAAGTCCCTGGAAATAGGCAGGAACGAATGACAACATAAACTAATCTCTGTTGTGGGGAAAAGGAGGGGACATAAAACTTCGAAGGTCATCTCTCGAGTCCCTGAGCACAAACATTTTTGCTGACATCCGCTGTCTACGTTCTGCGTAATTGTCCAAAGAACATTAATTACAAGACGATAGAGAAGGTTTTCCTGGGGCTCCCAAGTGGCACAGCGGTCTAAAGCACTACATCTCAGTGCAAAAAGCGTCAATACAGTAACCTGGTTCAAATCCAGGCTAGGGTGGCACATAATTGACCCAGCGTTGTCTGCATTTGGCTGGTGTAGACTGTCATTGTAAATAAGAATTTGTTAACTGACTTGCCTAGTTTAAATAAAGGTTAAATAAAAAAATACAAATAAATGATGATGCCCCAGCTGTTTTCCACGTGTTCTATACACACATATAGAAGATTGTTAAGATGCTGTATTATGTGCTAGCTGTATTGTCATGAAGATGTCCCTTATAGAATTACCTGAGGATTATCAAAGATTAGATTCACATGGAAATGTTTATCCTCAAGCTTGTTATGAATGGGATTCTTCTGGTATGTAACACATATTAGGAAGCGGGAACAATCCAATCTAGCCTAGAGCCCCACAGCATCTGAATTCTCTCCCATATAGTATCATGTTTCACCCCAACCATGGGGTGAATTGCATATTTGATGCGTACAAATGCCTCTGCCTGCCTAAAAACACTTCACTGCTATTGTTTGTTTCCGAACAGAAACAACTTAGTTGAGCACAAGTGAGACTCCACCTTTTCGAGCTTTATGGCTTTGTATCCGGCTTTTTCCGTGAACATAATAGTTTCAGGAGGAGTCTCTAGTTGTCACTCGCCCATCCTCTGGTTTGAAAGAGGCATGTTGTTCTGGAAGGAATTGCAGCGTTTCCAGTGAAGGGATGGCTGTCGCAGACCTTGTTAATCACTTCCAGCTATTGTGTCTCTGAGGATGCGGATGGGCACTGATATTGCCGGGGTTCAATAGCAGACTTTCAATTTCCCTTCTGTGTGTGTGTTTGTGGCAAAGGAAGGTTTTTATAGGCCGAAGGATGCAGGCTGGCTTGCTTTTGTTGTTACTTTGTCAATGATTGATAAAATACTCCAAACGAGACAGCTATTAACAGTATGATGGATTGGATAGATTGCCATTTATTGATTGTAGCAGCACGAAACCTATAAACACAATTTGAAAAGACAATAACTGAGAGAGGAATCTATTTAAAGGCAGTCTAACCCATTATGGGGAATCCCACAAATCCTATCTTTTAAAGTGATTTATAGAGAAGACCAGGTGTGGGAGAGGTGATAATGCTTAGTGTCACTTTGTGAACCTATAATACAGCAGGTAGAGATTAGCTAAATGTGGGAATATTGCTGGGATGAGACAGATATCCTAATGGAGACAATGTAAATAACATAGCTCCGTGGTTCCCAAACGTTTTATAGTTCAAACATTCAACCTCCAGCTGTGTACCCCCTCTAGCACCAGGGTCAGCGCACTCTCAAATGTTGTTTCTTTGTCATCATTGTAAGCCTGCCACACACACACTTTACGATACATTTATTAAACATAAGAATGAGTGTGAGTTTGTCACAACCCGGCTCGTGGGAAGTGACAAAGAGCTCTTATAGGACCAGGGCACAAATTATAACAATCAATACTTTTGCTCTTTACTTAGCCATCTGACATTTAAAACCTTATTTGTTCATCAACAATTGTTAATGAGAGAGGTGTGCTTGAAAGGATGCACATAACTCTGCAATGTTGGGTTGTATTGGAGAGAGTGTCTTTTTCCACACACAGTCTGTGCCTGTTAGTATCATGCTAGTGAGGGCCGAGAATCGACTCTCGCATAGGTACGTGGTTGCAAAGGGCATCGGTGTCTTAACAGCTCGATTTGCCAAGGCAGGATACTCTGAGCGCAGCCCAATCCAGAAATCTGGCAGTGGCTTCTGATTAAATTCAATTTTCACAGAACCACTTGTTGCAATTTCAAGGAAGCTCTCTTGTTCAGATATCAGTAAGTGAACTCGAGGCAGGGCATGAAAGGGATAACGAATCCAGTTGTTTGTGTCAACCGTTTCGGGAAAGTACCTGCGTAATTGCGCACCCAACTTACTCATGTGCTTCGCTATATCACATTTGACATTGTCCGTAAGCTTGGGTTCATTTGCACACAAAAAAATCATACAATGATGGAAAGACCTGTGTGTTGTCCTTGTTAATGCAGACAGAGAAGAGCTCCAACTTCTTAATCATAGCCTCAATTTTGTCCCGCACATTGAATATAGGTTCGGAGAGTCCCTGTAATCCTAGATTCAGATCATTCAGGTGAGAAAAAACATCACCCAGATAGGCCAGCCGTGTGAGAAACTCGTCATCATACAAGCAGACAGACAAGTAAAAATGATGGTCAGTAAAGAAAACTTTAAGCTCTCATTTCAAAAAAGGTGTCAATACTTTGCCCCTTGATACCCAGCGCACTTCTGTATGTTGTAAAAGTGTTACATTGTCGCTGCCCATATCATTTCATGGTGCATAAAATACACGAGAGTTCAGGGGCCTTGCTTTAACAAAGTTAACCATTTTCACTGTAGTGTCCAAAACGTCTTTCAAGCTGTCAAGCATTCCCTTGGCAGCAAGAGCCTCTCGATGGATGCTGCAGTGTACCTAAGTGGCGTCGGGAGCAACTGCTTGCCCGCGCATTACCACTCCACTATGTCTTCCTGTCATGGCTTTTGCACCATCAGTACAGATACCAACACATCTTGACCACCAAAGTCCATTTGATGTCACCAAGCTGTCCAGTACTTAAAAAATATCCACTGCTGTTGTCCTGGTTTCCAGTGGTTTGTAGAAGAGGATGTCTTCCTTAATTGGCCCCCCATAAACGTAATGGACATATGCCAGGCCCGCCACGTCTATTTACTCATCCAGCTGTAATGCATATAATTCACTGGCTTGTATGTGAAGCAGTAATTGTTTCCAAACATCTCCTGCCATTTCACTGGTGCGTCGTGAAAGTGTTGTTTGATGAAGGCATTGTCTGTATAGTTTCTTTGGCCTTTTCCCCCAGCATTGTCCCAACCATATCCGCGGCAGCAGGAAGAATTAAGTCCTCCACAATAGTACGCTTCTAGCCCCTTATTAAATGGTATCTGTTGCTTTTATACATGCCTTACTACTCGAAAGTCGTCTTAATTCTGGACTCAAAAAACTCCTGTGGCTTATTTTTCAAATTGGCATGTTTTGTTTCTAAATGTCTGCGCGAGAGTGAAGGTTTAATCGAGTTGTGAGATAATACTTTTGCACATATAACACACTGTGGCTGAGGAAAGGCACTACTCCCAATATAAGTGAACCCCAAATCAATGTAGCCTCTTCGATGGTCCAATGTCCTTGTCTGTTGTTCGGTGCTTTCCCTGGTAAGGGGGCAGTAGCTCTTCGGCTGCATCAGATTCACAACTGTCAGTGTCCATGCTAGCTGGTCTACCAACAAATGTTGAATTACTGATGCTAGCATTGGATGTGCTCGTGGAAGCAGAACAACTTGTGTCATCGACAGGTGCAGGTGTAGAACTGCTGGTAGTTGCAGTATTACTTGTAGAGCGGGTATGTGTCTCTATGAATGCGGGCCTTATTTTTATAATCATTTATCAATTTTCGAGCAAACGGAATGAGCAGCAGCTACGTTTGGCTACATACGGACCGTTAGTGTAATTCCCGCGAGATAGTTCATGTGATTGGATGCTAATTATTTGACTAGCCTACCTGTATTTGGCATTGTGTTGTTATTTCACTGAACAATAGATGTTTTAATTTTATTTTTGGCAGTGAAACGAGGCTACTCAGGTGAGATAAAAAACTCACCCAAACGTATACATAGTTCAAGTAATAGACACATCTCAACGTCAACTGTTCAGAGGAGACTGCGTGAATCAGGCCTTCGTGGTCGAATTGCTGCAAAGAAACCACTACTAAAGGACACCAATAAGAAGAACAGACTTGCTTGGGCTAAGAAACATGAGCAATGGACATTAGACTTGTGGAAATCTGTCCTTGGTCTGATGAGTCCAAATTGTAGATTTATGGTTCCAACTACCGTGTCTTTGTGAGATGGAGAGTAGGTGAACGGATGATCTCTGCATGTGTAGTTCCCTCCATGAAGCATGGAGTAGGAGGTGTGATGGTGCTTTGCTGGTGACACTGTCAGTGATTTATTCAGAATTCATGTCAGACTTAACCAGCATGGCTACCACAGCATTCTCCAGCAATACGCCATCCCATCTGGTTTGTGTTTAGTGGGACTATCATTTGTTTTTCAACAGGATAATGACCCAACACACCTCCAGGCTGTGTAAGGGCTATTTGACCAAGGAGAGCAATGGAGTGCTGCATCAGATGACCTAGCCTACATAATCACCCGACCTCAACTCAATTGAGATGGTTTGGGATGAGTTGGACCGCAGAGTGATGGAAAAGCAGCCAATAAGTGCTCAGCATATGTGGGAACTCCTTCAAGACTGTTGGAAAAGCATTCCAGGTGAAGCTGGTTGAGAGAATGCCAAAAGTGTGCAAAGCTGTCATCAAGGCAAAGGGTGGCTACTTTGAAGAAGACTGCAACTGTATATGTTTGTTTGGATTCAATGTCAACGTCATCAGGAGTATGCCTATGTGCATGAATAGAGATCAGTTTTCTCAGGGCCACTACTTGTCTAAGTATTTTTCGAAACCAAAATATTCCACTGAGGATACAGAATGAAAAGAATGGAAGAATAGAAGACAAGGAAAACAGTTTTCCAGGGGAAGAGTGAGTGAGTTGGTGTAATTGATATAGAATGTGATGGGTATCAGTG
The DNA here is from genome assembly GCF_016432855.1 of Salvelinus namaycush. Lineage (NCBI taxonomy): Eukaryota > Metazoa > Chordata > Actinopteri > Salmoniformes > Salmonidae > Salvelinus > Salvelinus namaycush. The sequence goes on along the minus strand of NC_052343.1, from coordinate 2,751,455 downwards.
GCAGGGTTGAGATGAATAAACAGAGGGAGGGCATTGTGGACAGCTGAGTGTGAAGGAGAGGGGCACGCTGTGTGTGTGCGTGCGCATATGTGTATGTCAGTGGAGGCTGCTGAGGGGAGGAAGGCTCATAATAGTTGGAACTGCGCAAATGGCATCAAACACATGTAAACCATGTGTTTGATTGTTTTGATACAATTGCACTTATTCAGCTCCAGCCTTTACCATGAGCCCGTCCTCCCCAATTAAGGTGCCACCAACCTCCTGTCGTGTATGTGCGTATGTGAAGGGGGATTTCCTGGTGGAAGAGGTGGAGGGGTATGTGAGGCTGGTGGACTCCCAGGGGAACACTGGCCTGTGCTTGTATTGTATGAGAAAGACCTCTGTTTAGAGTTTCCTGTGGGACTGCCATGTACACAAAACACCATCACACACACGTCTAGTCTCTACGCCAGGGGTGTCAAACTCATTCCACGGAGGGCCTAGTGTCTGCAGGTTTTTGGTTTTTCCTTTCAATAAAGCCCTAGACAACCAGGTGTGGGGAGTTCCTAACTAATTAGTGATGTTAATTCATCAATCAAGTACAAGGGAGGAGCGAAAACCCGCAGACACTCGGCCCCCCGTGGAATGAGTTTGACACCTGTGCTCTACGCTGTCTCAGGCTCTGTCATGCACTTCCTCAGACACAAACTATCATAAACCTAAACTGCCTAATGATCATGAGAAAGGGAATTCAAAGAAGAAAACAAATCTGTCATATTTACAGTGCCCTCTAACTATTGGGACAGTTTTAGCATTTTCTCTTCTGTTGGCTGTATACTCCAAAAGTTTGAATTTGAAATCAGGCAATTACTATGAGTTTAAAGTGCAGACTTTAATTAGAGTCTATTCTCATCCATATCAGGTGAACCATTTTGAGATTTCAGCACTTTTTGTATAGTCCCGCCATTTTAGGGGAGCAAAAGTATTGGGACAAATTCACTTATGTGTATTAAAGTAGTAAGAATTTAAGTATTTGGTCCCATATTCATAGCATGCAATGACTACATCAAGCTTGGATGCATTTGCTTATGTTTTGGTTGTGTTTCAGAAGATTTGGTGCCCAATAGAAATGAATAGTAAATGTACTGTCAATTTTTATAATATTTCTTTCTTTTTCCCCCTTTTGTCACGCTGGTGTAAAGTATTTGGAGACAGCCGCAGGAATACATCATCTGGGTTTTTAATACACACAAAACAAACACGTATACAAAACACTGGGATGTACCCAAACAAAAGAGCGAGGGTAAACCTCGTAGAACGATACGGGACGAGACCCGTAATACACAATGCACAAAACACACAGCACAGGCTGCGACAACGCGTAGGTACTCACACGATCAATGGACATGGGAACAATAATCAACAGCCCAATGGGGAAACAAAGGGCACACTTATACAAACACAATCAGTGAGGAATTGGAACCAGATGTGCGTAATGACCGTTCAGTGCAGCCTAGAAGGCCGGTGATGTCGACCTCTGGATCTGGTGAACAGAATGAGCAGCAGTACCGGGGGGATCAGTGACACGTTTTTCTACCCAGTTTCGTGATATCTGCACAATTGGCCCAGCGTCGTCCGCATTAGTGTTTGGCCGGGGTAGGCCGTCATTGTAAATAAGAATTTGTTCTTAACTGACTTGCCTAGTTAAATAAAGGTTAAATAAAATCAAATGAAATATCCAATTGGTAGTTACGATCTTGTCATCTCTGGAACTGCCCTATGGACTCAGGAGAGGCGGAGGTCGAGAGCCATGTGTACTCCGAAATATGACCCTGCCAAACAGCACTGCTTCTTGACACTGCTCGCTTAACCCGGTTGCCAGCCGCATCAATGTCAAATTGAATAAAATAAAATATTATTGGTCACATACACATGGTTAGCAGATGTTAATGCGAGTGTGGCGAAATGCTTGTGCTTCTAGTTCCGACAGTACAGTAATATCTAACAAGTAATCTAACAATTTCCCAACAACTACCTAATACACAAAAATCTAAAGCGGTGAATGAGAATATGTACATATAAATATATGGATGAGCGATGGCTGAGTGGCATAGACAAGGTGCAATAGATGGTATAAAATACAGTATATACATGTGATATGAGTAATGTAAGATATAACATTATTAAAGTGGCATTATTTAGAGTGGCATTGTTTAAAGTGACTAGTGATACATTTTTTAAAGTGGCCAGTGACTGGATTTCAATGTAAGCAGCAGCCTCTGAGTTAGTGATTGCTGTTTAGCAGTCTGATGGCCTTGAGATAGAAGCTGTTTTTCAGTCTCTCGGTCCCAGCTTTGATGCACCTGTAATGACCTCGCCTTCTGGATGATAGCGGTGTGAACAGGCAGTGGCTCAGGTGGTTGTTGTCCTTAATGATCTTTTTGGCATTCCTGTGACATCGGCTGCTGTAGGTGTCATGGAGGGCAGGTAGTTTGCCCCCGGTGATGCGTTGTGCAGACCGCACCACCCTCTGGAAAGCCTTGCGGTTGAGGGCGATGCAGTTGCCATACCAGGCTGTGATACTGCCCGACAGGATGCTCTCGATTTGTGCATCTGTAAAAGTTTGTCAGGGTTTTGGGTGACAAGCCAAATTTCTTCAGCCTCCTGAGGGTGAAGAGGCGCTATTGCGCCATCTTCACCACACTGTCCGTTGGGTAGACCTTCTCCACTGCTGTCCCTTTGATGTGGATAGGGGGTGCTCCCTCTGCTGTTTCCTGAAGTACACGATCATCTCCTTTGTTTGTTGACATTGAGTGAGAGGTTGTTTTCCTGACACCACACTCCGAGTGCCCTCACCTCCTCCCTGTAGGCTGTCTTGTCATTGTTGGTAATCAATCCCACTACTGTTGTGTCGTCTGCAAACTTGATGATTGAGTTGAAGGCGTGCATGGCCATGCAGTCGTGGGTGAACAGGGAGTACAGGAGGGGTCTGAGCACGCACCCTTGTGGGGTCCCAGTGTTGAGGGTCAGCAAAGTGGAGATGTTGTTTCCTACCGTCACCACCTGGGTGCGGCCCGTCAGAAAGTTCAGGACCCAATTGCACAGAGTGGGGTTGAGGCCCAGGGCCTCCAGCTTGATGATGAGCTTGGAGGGTACTATGGTGTCGAATGCTGAGCTGTAGTCAATGAACAGCATTCTCACATAGGTATTCCTCTTGTCCAGATGGAATGGACAGTGTGCAGTGTGATGGCGATTGCATCGTCTGTGGACCTGTTGAGCGGTATGCAAACTGAAGTGGGTCTAAGGTGGAGGTGATATGATCCTTGACTAGTCTCTCAAAGCACTTCATGATGACAGAAGTGCTATGGGGCAGTAGTCATTTAGTTCAGTTATCTTTGCCTTCTTGGGTACAGGAACAATGGTGGCCATCTTGAAGCATGTGGGGACAGCAGACTGGGATAGGGAGCGATTGAATATGTCTGTAAACACGCGTGCCAGCTGGTCTGCGCATGATCTGAGGACGCGGCTAGGGATGCTGTCTGGGCCAGCAGCCTTGCGAGGGTTAACACATTTAAATGTTTTACTAACGTTGGCCATGGAGAAGTAGAGGGGGGGTGCAGTCCTTGTTAGCGGGCCGCGATGGAGGCACTGTATTATCTTTAAAGCGGGCAAAGAAGGTGTTTACTTTGTCTGGAAGCGTAATGTCAGTGTCCGTGACGTGGCTGGTTTTCTTTTTGTAGTCCGTGATTTCCTGTAGATCCTGCCACATACGTCTCGTGTATGAGCCGTTAAATTGCGACTCCACTTTGTCCCTGTACCGGCATTTCGCTTGTTTGATTGCTTTGCGGAGGGAATAACTACACTGTTTATTTTCAGCCATATTACCAGACCTCTTCCCATGGTTAAATGCGGTGGGTCGCGCTTCCAGTTTTGCGTGAATGCCGCCATCCATCCACAGTTTCTGGTTAGGGTAAGTTTTAATAGTCACAGTGGGTACAACATCTCCAATCCACTTCTTTATAAACTCACTCACCGAGTCTGCGTATAAATCGATGTTGTTCTCTGAGGCTGACCGGAACATATCCCAGTTCCCGTGATCAAAACTATCTTGAAGCGTGGATTCCGATTGGTCAGACCAGCGTTGAATTGTTCTAGTCACTGGTACATCCTGTTTGAGTTTCTGCCTATAAGACGGTAGGAGCAAAATGCGTTGTGGTCTGATTCGCCGAAGGGAAGGCGGGGGTGGTCTTTGTATGTATTGCGGAAGTTAGAGAAGCAGTGTTCGAGTGTATTACCCCTGAGCATAGTGCAATCAATATGCTGATTGAATTTAGGTAGCCTTGTTCTCAAATTTGCTTTGTTAAAATCCCCAGCTACAATAAATGCAGCCTCAGATATATGGTATCCAGTTTACATGAAGTCCAGTGAAGTTCCTTGACGGCTGTCTTGGTGTCTGCTTGAGGGGAAATGTACATAGCTGTGACGATAACTGACGAGAATTCTCTTGGGAGGTAATATGGCCGGCATTTGTTTGAAAGGAATTCTAGGTCGGGTGAGCAGAAGGACTTGAGTTCCTGTATGTTGCTATGATTACACCATGAGTCGTTAATCATGAAGCATACACCCCCGCCCTTCCTCTTCCAGAGAGATGTTTATCTCTGTCGGCGTGATGCATAGAGAAGCCCGGTGGCTGAACCGATTCCGACAACATAGCCCAAGGGAGACATATTTCCGTGAAACAGAGAATGTTACAGTTTCTGATGTCTCTCTGGAAGGCAACCCTTGCTCGAATTTCATCTACCTTGTTGTCAAGAGACTGGACATTGGCGAGTAGTATACTCGGGAGCGGTGGGCGATGTGCACGTCTTCAGAGCCTGACCAGGAGGTTGCTCCATCTGCCCCTTCTGCGGTGCCGTTGTTTTGGGTCGGCTTCTGGGATTTAGATCCATTGTCCTGGGTGGTGGTCCAAACAGAGGATCCGCTTCGGGAAAGTCGTATTCCTGGTCGTAATGTTGGTAAGTTGACGTTGCTCTTATATCCAGTACTTCTTCCCGGCTGTATGTAATAAGACTTAGGATTTCCTGGGGTATCAATGTAAGAAATAATACCAACAAAAAAAATACTGCAGAGTTTCCTAAGTACTCGAAGTGAGGCGACCATCTCTGTCGGTGCCATATTTCTGTTAAAAGCGTAGGAGGAAACACCATCCGAAACACCGTCCAACTGACTACCGAAGTCAGCTTGTAGACATCCAGCCCACCACAAGGAGTCGCTAGAGCATGATGAGACAAGGAAATCTCAGCCGGCCAAACCCTCCCTTAACCCGGACAATGCTGGGCCAATTGTACGCCGCCTCACGGGTCTCCCGGTCACGGCCGGCTGTGAAACAGCCTGGGATCGAACCCGAGGCTGTAGTGGCGCCTCAGCACTGCAATGCAGTGCCCTAGACTGCTGTGCCATTCGGGAGCTGTATTGTGTAATTTTGGAGTCACTTTTATTGTAAATAAGAATAGAATAAGTTTCTAAACACTTCTACATGAATGTGGATGCTACCATAATTACGGATAATCCTGAATGATTCGTGAACAATGATGAGTGAGAAAGTTAGACGCACAAATATCATACTCCCCCCAAAAATGCTAACCTCCCCATGTTATTGTAATGGTGAGAGGTTACCATGTCTTGGGGGTACAATATTTGTGCATTTGTAACTTTGTCATTCATCATTATTCACGATTCATTCAGGATTATTCGTAATCATGGTAGCATCCACATTAATGTAGAAGTGGGAGGCCCCGGTGCACAACTGAGCAAGAGGACAAGTACATTAGAGTGTCAAGTTTGAGAAACAGACGCTTCACATGTCCTCAACTAGCAGCTTCATTAAATAGTACCCGCAAAACACCAGTCTCAACGTCAACAGTGAAGAGGCGTCTCCGGGATGGTGGCCTTCTAGGCAGAGTTCCTCTGTCCAGTGTCTGTGTTCTTTTGCCCTTCTCAATCTTTTCTTCTTATTGGCCAGTCAGAGATTTTTCTTTGCAACGCTACCTAGAAGTCGCCTCTTCACTGTTGACGTTGAGACTGGTGTTTTTTGCTAATAATGGGCCTGTGTACGCCTATGTAGATATTCCATTAAAAATCAACCGTTTCCAGCTACAACATTAACAATGTCCACACCATATTTCTGATCAATTTGATGTTATTTTAATGGACAAAAAATGTGCTTTTCTTTCAAAAACAAGGACCCCATACTAAGTGACCCCAAACTTTTGAACGGTAGTGTATATTCTACTTCATGTCAATGGAGAAAATAAGTCTACCCCGGGATTTCTGGGCTGGTTGGGTGGGACCAACTGCCAGAGCATGACTGTGCAGATCTAGGACCCCTCCTCCCATATCGATGTGATTAGGGTCCGAAGCCTGGAGGTGATTGTAACATGATTAACGGTCAAAGTCTCTCGTCTCCTTATATGACTGCTAAGTAGAGAGGGCAGTTCCACAATGATGCAGATAGTTAAATATTTTAGGGAGGAAAGAAGTATGAACATTCAGGATGTATGGGCAGTATAGAGTTCACAGTATGTTGTGTTTCCTAAATGTGGTTAAGTGGTTTAATGTGGCATCATGCATAATATGCATCTGAAGAATACATTCTCTATCTTTCCTCCCAATACAGACACATGCAACGTACGTACGCCTATGCAGACACACACACACGTCTGCCTAACTGCCTTGCACATGGGCATGTCCTGGCGAGCCTCCATTGGAAGCCTCCCTTGTGAAATGGGGAGTGAATGAGGCCCTTTGAGGCCTGGATGGTGAGCGACAGGTCCATTGTTAATAACAGCTGGGCTTCTTGTTTCTGCTCCCCTCTCTGGGGGAAGTGGGCAGAGATTGGGTTTCTACCACCCACTCAACCCCACATCTGCAGCAGCAGCGTTGACTGTGACCTAAAGGCGCTTGCATGATACAGTTCTGCTGGCGAACTCGGCTATGCGAACTGAACGCGTGTGCTCGGGTACTCCCTCAAAAGACCTGAGCTTGAAAAATGAGAAAAAAGTGGCAATAGCACTGTTTGTCCATTTTGAGACGCCATAGCAAGATACACTTCCACAAAATAGTCCGAATTAGTAAATAGATAACTCAAGAAATCTGTCATAATTATTTTTCTTTTTATTGCTGACAAGCAAAACATTTTTGGGACTATGTCAACAATGGACTAATGAAACAAATAACAAAAGGGTGTCATTTTCCTTGAGTTATGTTAGATTAATTCGGACTATTTTAAGGAAGTGGCTACGACGTCTCAAAATGCAGAAACAGTACTATTGCCGTTTTTTTCTCGTTGTGTTTGATGTACTTGATAACATTCTACTGATTCCGCTCCGGCCATTACCATGAGCCCGTCCTCCCCAAATAAGGTGCCACCAACCTCCTGTGGTACGTGAGCACACTTGTTTGGTTCGCTTAGCCGAGTTCGGTTAGGCGCCAGCTGAACTGAAGCATGCGGAGGCCTTGAGGCAACTTCTCTCTGGACCCTGCAGCTATACCATCTTGTTTTTCGCCTATTTCTTTTGCTGTGTGGGAGTGTAACTACTTGTGACAAGGAATCAAGACAGAGATCCTTAAAATGCCCACTTAGAAATGTTTCATGTTTGACAATTCCTTAGAACACAATGTTGTTGTACCACAAACAATTCATTTGATGTGTGGTAGCCTATGATGAAATTCATATGAAATAACAATAATGCAACGGCTGATCTGACTTTCTGTAATGATTGGCCAATGTTGAGGACTGCATGTATGTATTGGTATACTCAATATTGCATCTTCATATGTAATTGATCTAACTAGAGCCAACCACTTCTTTCTGTATCATTCCTCACTGGCCTATCACAACACAGAACTACAAGCCTCTTCCTGTCTCCACATCCTCTCCCTTCTTCTCCCTCATCCCCCTCTCTCTTTTCCCACACTCCCTCCCACGCTGCCTGTGCTGTTATTGGTCAATCAGAAGCAGTTCTCCAGAGCACGCTCAGTTAGTCTCCTTGTGGCAGGAAAGTGGAATGGAACAAAGCTTTCCAAACTGGGGTATTCGGGCTATTTTTAGCCGTGCACGTCCGTTTCTCCAAACAAGTCCTCTTCTCCCTGGCTCAAATCCACTTATGTAATGGCCCCCTTGTAGCAGGAAGAGCTGCTCGCACCCCTGAGGCAGATCCAATACATGTTCTACTTCTCATCGTTTGTCTTTTTCAATGTGTGTCTTAGGAACTAGGCTATGTTCATAATTTAGAAGTGTAATTTCTCTCTCTGTGTGTGTGTTCCTGTAGATCTAGTCTAGTAGGTCAGGTGTATGTGGCGTGCTGGAAATTGAGAGTGGAGGAAGCAGTCCATTTCCATTTGGACGTCAAACACAAATCCAGGAAAACATGTTGAGTGGGACCTAAAGGTCGCAACTGGTATCCTGTCATTCAGCACACAATATAGTTAGGGAAGTGACAAATCCCGTAGCCAGTTTGTGTCAGTGCTCCCAAATAGGAGGAAGGTATCACCCTGCACACTGCCCTACCCCATCTGGACAAAAGGAATAGCAATGTAAGAATGCTGTTCATTGACTATAGCTCAGCATTCAACACCATAGTACCCTCCAAGCTCATCATCAAGCTGGAGGCCCTGGGTCTCAACCCCGCCCTGTGCAACTGGGTCCTGGACTTTCTGACGAGCCGCACCCAGGTGGTGAAGGTAGGAAACAACATCTCCACTTTGCTGACCCTCAACACTGGGGCCCCACAAGGGTGCGTGCTCAGACCCCTCCTGTGCTCTCTGTTCATCCACGACTGTGTGGGGGGGCCCAATTGTCCAGATGCACGCCTTCAACTCAATCATCAAGTTTGCAAATGACACAACAGTAGTGGGCTTGATTACCAACAATGACGAGACAGCCGACAGGGTGGAGGTGAGGGCACTCGGAGTGTGGTGCCAGGAAAACAACCTCTCACTCAACGTCAACAAAACAAAGGAGATGATCGTGGACTTCAGGAAACTGCAGAAGGAGCACCCCCCTATCCACATCGAAGGGACAGCAGTGGAGAAGGTGGAAAGTTTAAGGTCCTCAGCGTATACATCACAGACAAACTGAAATGGTCTACTCACACAGACAGTGTGGTGAAGATGGCGCAACAGTGCCTCTTCAACCTCAGGAGGCTGAAGAAATTTGGCTTGTCACCTAAAACCCTGACAAACTTTTACAGATGTACAATAGAGAGCATCCTGTCGGGCTGTATCACTGGTATGGCAACTGCACCGCCCACAACTGCAAGGCTTTCCAGAGGGTGGCGTGGTCTGCACAACGCATCACCAGGGTTAAACTACCTGCCCTCCATGACACCTACAGCAGCCGATGTCACAGGAAGGCCAAAAAGATCATCAAGGACAACAACCCCCCGAGCCACTGCCTGTTCACACCGCTATCATCCAGAAGGCGAGGTCAGTACAGGTGCATCAAAGCTGGGGCCGAGAGACTGAAAAACAGCTTCTATCTCAAGGCCATCAGACTGCTAAATAGCAATCACTAACTCAGAGAAGCTGCTGACTACATTGAGACCCAATCACTGGCCACTTTAATAAATGGATCACTAGTCACTTTATACATTGGCACTCTAAATAATGGCACTTTAATCATGTTTACATATCTTACATTACTCATATCACATGTATATACTGTATTTTATACCATCTATTGCACCTTCACCATCGCTCATCCATATACTTACATGTACATATTCTCAGTCACCCCTTTAGATTTGTGTGTATTAGGTAGTTGTTGGGGAATTGTTAGATTACTTGTTAGATATTACTGTACTGTCGGAACTAGAAGCACAAGCATTTCGCAACACTCGCATTAACATCTGCTAACCATGTGTGTGACAAATAAAATGTGATTTGATATGTACAGTGTCCCAACTGACAGAAGCTGCAACGGCCTTGGGTGTACATCACTCAAGACAAGGATCACTTCTGTTCTAAATGTGTTACCGTCATAATACTCAGTAGAAACAGCAGCCTGTTTGTATCTCAGCTGCCACATCTATTTACATTAGCCTAGGGAGAAGGGTAATAATGTCACTCACCACCAAAGATAACTTTTTCTCGATGAAAGCACCTGGCAATTACAAGACAACTAATATTTTTTTAACCGAGAGGACCATTCAATTGTCACAGATTTTAATAAATCAGACGGATGTTTAGAGTATATGGGGAAAGAAAATCTTTAAGGTGTAAAAAAAATTGCTTTCCCTTCCTCTTGCTACCCACGTGGATGAATATCCCCTCTCTTTTCTTTACATGGACATTGTGATGCTGCTGTGGGAGGGATGGGTCAGTGGAGCAGCTGGTCCCTTTGGAGGAAGAACTTAACCAGGCCTATATTGTGGATCAGCTGTGTCTGTCTGCACTTTGTCATTCCAAATTGGCTTTCCAAATATATCCAGAGCCTGGGGAGGCTTTGACATGCTAATGTGGTGTCCGCGGCGGTGGGCTCACCACACACTCCTCTTAAACCAGAGCTTTAGATTACTACTGCCCCTGAAGGTACGCTACACCCAGGGGGGACGGGACAAAGCAGGCCCACCGTTAGCGCAGACTGAAGTGAGACACAAAGTCAGGAATTATGGAAATAACTCTCTGTTTCTAACATCAACCCCTTCAAGCAATACGATTATATTGAAGAAGCATAGCTGCAACATAATTGATAATTAAATAATTTAGACCATACCTCTAGCTTGAAATCTGTAGAAGTACCAGTAAGTTTCTCAATGTTAAGTGTGAGGGCATATAAGAACAGTAAATTCCTACTCTGATGAGATGAGAGCTATGTTGCTGGTGCTGTCTGGCCATCCAGGCAAAGAGAGATGACTGAATTCAGTTCAATTGTGGGCACAATATGTATACCTCATCACCTCTCTGGCCATTTCAGTTGCTGAATAAAACAAAGGAGAAAACACCACAGCTCCAGTGAACTGGTCTTGGGCACGGCTGTGTGGCAGATTGTCATTAAAAGATCAACAGCAACCTCCCATAGCACAAACTATGCAGTCAATTCGCCTACAATGTTTATACAATCCAGCGCACAACTCCGCATATTTGTATTTGGCACATTTTGTGGGAGGAAAGCCAAGCCAATGGTATTTTTACTGCAACGCATAGCAATTACAAAAGCACACTAGCACAGGAAGTGATATCCGTGATATCAATATACTGTAGCCTGAAGCTGGGAGAGAGGGATAATTGCTGACACCCCTAGCTGCCCACGCTGGCTGCTGCTGTGAAGGGAACTGGAAGCTGTTTGCGACAACACACACAGAGTACACTAAGCATGTAAACACAGGATTTACCCATGCCCTCATTGTTCTCAGCATATCTGGAGGACCTGGCTGGCACCATGGCAATGACAGCCCACAGCCCGCCCACAGTGGCCAGGGCAGCACAGGTTGCACCACTTTTGCCTGTCTGTTGTTTACAGGGTATATTTGTTTTTGAACAGGGGGTTTATTCAGACTACACTCCTTTTGAACATTGCCGTCTCACCTGCTGTCTACAACAGCATCTATAAAAAAGAAAATGGTGTGGGAGAAATCACTCACTGTGTTGATGCATGGGGCACTGTGATGATTTATGAGAAACAACAAATAAACACACACTTATTATATTTGGACACTTTCCAATCGCTTATATGAACACTGCTTCTTTTCACATCCTTTTAATTCATTGGTGGATAATGTTTTAACTTTTCTGAAGTCTGCAAAGACGCATAGTATTGTAATTTAATTCTTTCTTTTTTTTTGCAGTGTTGCGATTCAACCCTCTATGAATTTACCATCAGATTACCATCACCTGGAATTGCAGAAAGAAAACAGGGAGAGAACAGAAAGGCTCCACAGCAAATAATGACCTCATCTTCCATCTGTGGGCTGCTGCAGGGAGGAGACACCTTCAACCTGGCCACGGCAGGCTGTCGCTCCGTCTTCCTGGTGACATCTGCTTCTGGGTGACCAGGAGATGAATGCACCACCAGCAGAATGGGCACCATACACTGACAACACGCAGGCCACAACACAATCAATGACGGCTTAGTCCAGTCACATTATTAGTCAAGTGAAAATGCAAACTAACCTATCCCTAATAATTCCAGTTATAGTACAAACAATTTGATTAATGATACCTTGCTGATAATGGTTATGCTTATAGCAGATCTTCCGAAAGAGGGAAAGTCATGTTTATATTCTACTAACTGCGTAACTATGGTACAGTATGTCATTGTTTGTTTAATTGAATAGTGTCCCCTCTCAAAATAGTGTCCCCTCTCAAAGAGTTGCGAAAGACTAGAAACGTAGCGTTAGTTTGTTGATCTCCTGTATTGAAAACAGATAGACCCGTCTTCAATTTGATCGATTATTAACGTTTACAAATACCTTAAGTTGTATTACAAAAGTAGTTTGAAATGTTTTGGCAAAGTTTAGAGGTAATTGTTTTAGATATGTTGTAGTGACGTTGCGCAAATTGGAAGCTGTTTTTTTCTGGATCAAACGCGCCAAATAAATGGACATTTTGTATATATATGGACGGAATTAATCGAACAAAAGGACCATTTTTGATGTCTATGGGACATATTGGAGTGCCAAAAAAAGAATCTCGTCAAAGGTAAGGCATGATTTATATTTTATTTCTGCGTTTTGTGTCGTGCCTGCAGGGTTGAAATATGCTTCTCTCTCTTTGTTTACTGTTGTGCTATCATCAGATAATAGCATCTTATGCTTTCGCCGAAAAGCCTTTTTGAAATCTGACATGTTGGCTGGATTCACAACGAGTGTAGCTTTAATTTGGTATCTTATATGTGTGATTTAATGAAAGTTTGATTTTATATAATTTTTTAAAATTTGGCGCTCTACATTTTCCCTGGCTATTGGCCAAGTGGGACGCTACCGTCCCACATATCCCAGAGAGGTTTTTAACACAGCCTCCTACAATTCCACGGACAACCCCCAAGCATGCACACAGACACACACACGTGCACTGCACACACACACGCACACCCAAATAAATTCACGCACACGCACACCCACCCACGCACCCTAACACAAGTGCTACTGTATGTCTGTGAAACGTGGAATCAGCATAACTCTTCTGCATAAATTCTTCTGACTAACACCTCCCACCACATGCACACACATACTCTCTTGCCAACCCCCTGCAATTAATGTGAAATCACATCCATAAAATAATCCCCCAAAGGACAAATTTGATAGCACCAGCCGCTACATATATTACCAATAAATACACCATTAAAACACAACAAGGACACACACACTAAAAACAGCACATCATCAATAAATATAAAAATCTAAGTGTTTGTGTTAAAAAGCCTCATAGCATATGGTAAAAAGGATATGTGGAAACATCATACCCATTTCTCTTACGCCCCTATCGCCATTACAAATAGCTGAGGACTGCATTCTCCTGCTGTTGCTCCGTTGTTGTTTTTACATGTCTTATGTGCAAATGCACTCCTATGTAAGAGATAATTAACCAACAACTTAACCACTATCCTCAGTGGAGAGTGATCACACAACTGCATTCCAAGCTAGTCTGGCAGCAAAGGAGAGAGAGCAAGAGAGAGGGAACATGAGTTTGAGTCAACAGTCTGCTCAGATTATAGAAAGAACGCTAAGGATCCTCCATTGAGCACACTTTTTAGACCAGCGACGGGCAACTTTGATGGGGTGAGGGCAGTGGCGACCCGTTATTCAGGATAGGTTTATTAACTCAATGAATTGTATTTATTTATTACATTGCTTGCAAACTGATATGTAACATGCAAAACAGCGAACAACAACAACAAAAATTATAAATGTTTTTTTATTCATTTTTTGCATGTTGTTTTGGCATTTATATGTGTCACATATCAGTTTGCAAACAATGTAAAAAAATAAATAAAATCATTGAGTTAATAAAGCTGCATACAAACATGGTCTCTTTTTTTCCTTTCTTGAGTAAGGCAGTTCCAAAATGCAGGTGTTTCAGCCTAGCTCAGTGCTTTCTGTAGTGGTGGGGCAGCCATCGGAAAATACGGAGTGTAGGGGTTGGTAATGTTCTCTAGTTGCGCCGTGATTGGCTCAGTGTTCTGTCACTCATGGGGACACTACGTGGAGACCTTGAAAATTCAAGCCCCTTGGGTGCTGCCATGCGTATTGGTGCTCATCGGCCATTGGACATAAACATTACACAAGTTGGAAATTGCAAATTCAGCAATGAGTGGTTTGGAAGGAATCCTTGTCTAACTGCAAGCATTGCGAAGCAATCGCTAGCCTGCTATTCAGTGGAGTAGGTGTGTGGTCCAAGTCTGGTTTTAAGGGTCTCTTTTCCAAACATTCAACATTGGCCATGCTGTCGTTCCAGCATGACTTCTACTGCGTTCAAAACAACTGAAAACTCAGAACTGGGAAATCTCAGTCTTCGGTGTGTTCAAGACAACTGGGAACTAACTCTGAATGGGAAAATATGTTTTGAACGGTCATTCAAGTTGGGAACTCGGGCCTCTTTCCAGAGCTCCGACCTGAAGATCACTGATGTCATGATTCAACTTAGTTTTTCCCCCGAGTTCCCAGTTGTCTTGAAAGCACCATAAATCCTGAGAATGTCAGACTTTGATGAAATTTTCCCACAAAGGACCACCAGCCATACTGCTCGTTCTGTGCGTGATTTTCTGCAAGACAGGAATGTCGGTGTTCTGCCATGGCCAGCGAAGAGCCCAGATCTCAATCCCATTGAGCACGTCTAGGACATGTTGGATCAGAGGGTGAGGGCTAGGGCCATTCCCCCCAGAAATGTCCGGGAACTTGCAGGTGCCTTGGTGGAAGAGTAGGGTAACATCTCACAGCAAGAACTGGCAAATCTGGTGTAGTCCATGAGGAGATGCACTGCAGTACTTAATGCAGCTGGTGGCCACACCAGATACTGACTGTTACTTTTGATTTTGACCCCCCCTTTGTTCAGGGACACATAATTCCATTTCTGTTAGTCACATGTCTGTGAAACTTGTTCAGTTTATGTCTCAGTTGTTGAATCTTATTATGTTCATACAAATATTTACACATGTTAAGTTTGCTGAAAATAAATTCAGTTGACAGTGAGAGGACGTTTCTTTTTTTGCTGAGTTTATTTACGCGTAGATGTCTGTCTGTCTTTGTCGTCTCTCTGTTGAAACCACTCGATCCGACTATGGCGAGTAGTTCGATGTAAGTCTCTGGTTTGTCCAGCAGAGTTCACAATGTCCTTTGTAGTAGGTTATTTTGTCTAGGAGTTTCCATTAGATCAAATCCTTCAGATGTCTTCCCCTCTCGTCTTCGTTAGACTGGATCCTTTAAATGTTCCACACACGGTGGTCTTTGGTTGAGTTTACTAGACAAAAGTACTTAAACAGCTGCAGACTGAATGTTCCGATGTAGTCTATCTTCTTCACTCGAGAGTTTCAGAGTCTTAACATTTTCTGGTCTGGTAGTTTTAAACCATTTGTCAGCCGTGTACCCACCACTCCACGCTGTCTGGTCTGTATTTAAATTGCAATCATTTCAACGTATTCTGCTCGCACTACAGGTATACTGGTCTGTAGAGATTTAACTATTTCAACATGTGGATGATCCTCATGTTCTCTGGTCTCAATGGTTGATTATTCAGGGTACAGCTAGGACCCCTTTACACACCGGCAGCAACCCGGCATGTTTTGGTCTATTTTAATTCTTCAGCGAGTCCTTTTAAGCACTCGCCTTGGAGGGCGGTTCCATCACATTGCCACAATGTCTGTGCACACGTGGACGTGGTTACTGACTTGGCAAAAGTTTATATGAAAAACATTTAGAAGGCTAAAATCACATTGCTATCTTTTCACAGATAGTTCCATATTTAATCATATAAGTTTTACAACATTTAGATGTAAATCTGGTAACTCGGACGTGACTACTTTCAGAGTTACAGTTATCTTGTTACACCATCCGTAATGACATCACAAAATGCTAATTGATATGACAATTATTGTTTCGATTCCCACCGACCATTTCCCACATTCTTTATGTTAGAAATATTGTTTCAATGTCCAATATTTTGATGTCAAAGTACTGGCAAGTATCTCTCTGTTGTAACACTCAGACATTCCATTCTCAATACTGCAAAGGCAAGAGAGAGAAAGTTTACGACCGGTTGTTAAGTCATAAAACCAGCCCAACTTCCCCCCTGATGGGAGAGAGAGGGAGGGGGGGAATTTCTTTTAACCTCACCCAGGAGCGAGAGTCATGACACTAGGCAAGTCAGTTAAGAACAAATTCTTATTTACAATGACGGCCTACCATGTCCAAACATTAACCCAGACAACGCTAGGCCAATTGTGCGCCGCTCTATGGGACTTCCAATCACAGCCGGTTGTGATACAGCCTGGAATCGAACCAGGGTCTGTTGTGACGCCTCTAGAACTGAGATGCAGTGTCTTAGACTGCTGCGCCACTCAGGAGCTCTATCTATATAAGGTCCCACAGTTGACAGTGCATGTCAGAGCAAAACCCAAGCCAAGAGGTCGAAGGAATTGTCAGAGAGATCCGAGACAGAATTGTGTCGAGACACAGATCTCTAGAAGGGTACCAAAACATTTCTGCAGCATTGAAGGTCCCTAAGAACACAATGGCCTCCATCATTCTTAAATGGAAGAAGTTTGGAACCACCAACACTCTTCCTAGAGCTGGCCGCCCCCGGCCAAACTGAGCAATCGGGGGAGAAGGGCCTTGGTCAGGGAGGTGATCAAGAACCCGATGGTCACTCTGACAGAGCTCCAGAGTTCCTCTAAAAAGATGGGAGAACCTTCCAGAAGCACAATCATCTCTGCAGCACTCCACCAATCAGGCCTTTATAGTAGAGTGGCCAGATGGAAGTCACATGACAGCCCGCTTGGAGTTTGCCAAACGGCACCTAAAGGGCTCAGACCATGAGAAACAAGATACTCTTTTGCCTGAATGCCAAGCGTCACATCTGGCGGAAACCTGGCACCATCCCTACGGTGAAGCATGGTGGTGGCAGCATCATTCTGTGGGGATGTTTTTCAGCGGCAGGGACTGGGAGACTAGTCAGGATAGTCAGGATCGAGGGAAAGAGGAACGGAGCAAAATACAGAGAGATGATTGATGAAAAGTTGCTCCAGAGCGCTCAGGACCTCAGACCAGTGCGAAGGTTCACCTTCCAATAGGACAACGAGCCTAAGCATACAGCCAAGACAACGGAGGAGTGGCTTTGGGACAAGTCTCTGAATGTCCTTGAGTGGCCCAGCCAGAGCCCGGACTTGAATCCAATTGAACATTTCTGGAGAGACCTGCAAATAGCTGTGCAGCGACGCTCCCCATCCAACCCGACAGAACTTGAGGATCTGCAGAGAAGAATGGGAGAAACTCCCTAAATACAGGTGTGCCAAGCTTGTAGCGTCATAGACAAGAAGACTTGAGGCTGTAATTGCTGCCAAAGATTCTTCAACAAAGTACTGATTTAAAGGGTCTGAATAAGTATGCAAATGTGATATCAGTTTAAATTTTTATAAATTTGCAAACATTTCTAAAAACCTGTTTTTGCTTTATCATTATGGTGTATTGTGTTTAGATTGATGATGAAAAAAAACAATTTAATCCATTTTAGAATAAGGCTGTAACGTAACAAAATGTGGAAAACGTTAAGGGGTCTGAATACTTTTCCGAATACACTCTATTTAGCAGATGTTATTGCGGGTGTAGCGAAATGCTTGTGTTCTTAGCTCCAACAGTGCAGTAGTATCTAACAATACACACATCTAAAAGTAAAAGAATGGAATAAAGAAATATATAAATATTAGGATGAGCAATGTCGGAGTGACCAGTGATTCCATGTTTAGATCGGGCAGCAGCCTCTAAGGTGCAGGCTAGTGATGGCTATTTAACAGTCTGATGGCCTTGAGATAGAAGCTGTTTTTCAGTCTCTCGGTCCCAGCTTTGATGCACCTGTACTGACCTCACCTTCTGGATGATAGCAGGGTGAACAGGCCGTGGCTCGGGTGGTTGATGTCCTTTTTGGCCTTCCTGTAAGTGTCCTGGAGGGCAGGCAGTGTGCCACCGGTGATGCGTTGGGCAGAACACAAGTTGCCCATTCCTCCTCTAGACTGCCATAAACAGCAGTGCTAAAGATGCTCAGGAGGTAGGGGGTCTAATATAAATAAGATAATAAGGTGACGATAAGGTGAGAATATTTTGCAGCATGTAAGGGAAAGGCAGGAGACACTTAGTCTCCGTTGATCAATAGCTTTTTGTCTGTTGCAACAAAAGACAATAATTTCCTGGAATGCTCTCACAGTTCTTCCCGTGTCATCCCATGCATTTCTTTGACCTCTGTCTCTCTACTAGTCAGTGTTACATTAACGCTGTTATAGCCCTCCGGTGTCAGTCTCAGACACTAGGGCTCAAACCAACCACATCTTTGGCTCTGTAGGGTCATGTTCCTAACATTCCTAGGTCCATGTGACCTGTAGTAGAAACCGCCCAAGAAGTCAAGCCCTCCATTGTCCTACTCTTTCTCATGAACACTTCTCATGGAAGGAACAGGCTGAGACGAGGCTCAGATACTGGAGATAGATCCTCTATTGATAAGGCCTACCAAAATAGAAAACTCCCATTGTGTACTACTGTAGCTCCTTTGTGAGTGGATAAAGGCTCATGAGGTTCAGAGGAGCTGTGATGAAATAAACCATTTGACTGATGACCCAGCTATCACATAACGTTCTGAGAACCATATGTTTCTTAGGTAGGAATTTCAGTACTTTAAGTATAACGTTTCCTACAGGTTTCCTCATAGTTCTATTTAAAGTAATGTTCTCAGAACGTCCATAGAACATTAAGAAACAATGTTCTTCTGTGGGAATTTCAGTACTTCAGCAAAATGTTTTCTGCAGGTTGCTTTATGGTTCTATTTAAAGTAATGTTCTCGGGAACATTAAGACAACTTTCCATAAAAATAAAAAAACTTTAGTAACGTTAAAAAAACATTCTGAGAATGTTATTTAAAAGCATATACATTTCGTTCTCAGCCTCAACAAAACTCTATCAATCTCTATCTTGTTAAGTGTGTTCAGGTGTGTTGGCCACACCCACTAATTGGCCACACCTGATCTTAACGAGTGCTTGTTTCCTTTGAAATGGGGTCTGTTTGAATAGACTAAAATAAACCGCTTTCTGTGAGTAAAAATAAAACATGGCATGCTCGCTCAATCCTGGTAGCGCAGTGGACTAATTCCATGGCTAGAGAACAGAAGATCATAGTTTAGAATCTCACTCATGCCGTGCCACAAAATAATGTATGTGTTTACATGATTAATACCTAAGCAATTGAATTTCCATATGTTCTATCTGTGCTTGGAGTTCAAGTCAGTTAACCCAAACTAAGCTAGCAGTGTTAAGAGTTATTGAAACATGTTCTCAGAACGTTATTTAATTACCTTCAAATAACCTATAATTTCCATTCTGAGAACAAACTTATGGCTTTGTTTCCAGAACCAACGCTACTTCCAAGGAACCAAATGTGCTAGCTTGGGGACCGAAGCCATAAGTTTCCTTGTATTTTACCCCCTTTTTCTCCCCAATTTCGATCTTGTCTCATCTCGGCAATTCCCTAACGGGCTCGGGAGATGAAGGTCGAGTCATGCGTCCTCCGAAACATGACCCGCCAAACCGCACTTCTTAACACCCGCCGGCTTAACCCGGAAGCCAGCCGCACCAATGTGTCGGAGGAAACACTGTTCACCTGACGACCGAGGTCAGCCTGCAGGCGCCCTGCCCGCCACAAGGAGTCGCTAGAGTGCGATGAGTCATGTAAAGCTCCCCAGCCAAACCCTATCCTAACCCGGATGACACTGGGCCAAATGTGCACCGCCCTATGGGACTCCCGATCACGTCCGGTTGTGATACAGCCGGTGATTGAACCCGGGTCTGTAGTGACACCTCTAGCACTGAGATTCAGTGCCTTAGACCTACTGAATGTTTTAAGTTCTAAGAACGGAGGTGAAAATTATCTGTTCTGGGAACGTACAGTACATTTTTAGGTTACAGGGAAGTTCTGAGAATGTTTTACTATGGTTCCCTGAAAGTTTTCCTGGGAGGTTTAATTAACGTTCTGAGAACAGAAATTATATGTTTTTAAATAACATTTGTAGAACACTCTTTGAATGTTACTAATGTTTTTAGTAACTGTTTTTTATGGAAAGCTTTCATGTTCTGAGAACATCCTTTAAATAGAACCACGAGGAAACCTGCAGAAAACATTATGTACTGAAATTCCCACCTAAGAAACATATGGTTCTCAGAACGTTATGAATCTGGGTATCTTGCACCATTCCCAGAGCATTGTGGCAAAATAACCAAAGGACAACCATGCTCTCACCAAGCTCTAAGAAACATATGGTTCTCAGAACGTTATGTGCTAGCTGGGGTTGCTCGTATTTGGAGAAACAGAGGGTTACTTTGAAACTCAATGGTCTTCACAACACAATCAAATCATGTCAGATTGAAATGGAAGCAATGCCGATTAACTGTGAATGACAGAACACTCAAATGCATTTAGACACTAATCAGCTCAATTTATTTTATTTGTTTATGATCCATTAGAGCTCCAATTGGCACTCAAAGTGCTGAACAAGTCACACATCTTTGGTTTGTCAGAGACCACTGCTAGTATAGTTGTACAGGCTTGAAGTGGACACAACAAAATGATTGAATAACCGAATTAGTGATGATTAGTGATGCATGTTCAGTGAGATGCTTGTTCAGTAGCCCACCATCTGAATACATAATTATGTGTTCTATGAGATGTAATAGGGTCACATGGCTTTGGGGTTCATATAATATTTTCAGTGTTGTAGAATAACACATAATACTGAGTATGAGTATTATACACAGGATTGAAAAGTTGTCCAGATGTGTCATAGCATACTATACATAACCCATAATAACCCCAAATATTCATAATTCTACACAAAATACAGTCAAATGTTTTGTTTGCACACATGGGTTGAATAATGAGGCCTCATGATCTTGTTCTCAAGTCTGCCGTCGAGTAGGCGTGTCGTTTCTCGAAGGGGCGGTATGCAAATGGACAAGAGCATATGTTTTAAATTAATTTGTCCTTCTCATTTCCCTCCTCTAACCAGACAGCCCTCGTGGAGGGGGGTCTGCGGCAGGAAAAACAACAACATTGTCATCTGTTTTCAGGGAGGTGCCAGAATCCCAGTCTCTGGTTGTGTCTTGGCTCTGAGGAGCAATGCTGAGGAAGCCACATGCTAATAGCTGAGCTAGGAAAACAGCCGTGGAGTCTGGGATATGTTGGCCTCTCTGTCCAGTGTTCACACATAACAGAGCAGTGGCACACCGGTTGTTAATCTAGCATAGAGGGTATTTTCGCCCTCTCTCTCCCCCCCTTCTTTGGTGACCTTCTCATTTCCCCCATGTATCAATCATTACTTTCCTTCCAGTCCCACTCTTTCTTTTTCTCACATTATTTTCCCAGATAACAAAATGTAATTAATTCTAGACACAGGGAGGACTTGTATAAAGCGCAGACCCACAACAGACAACACCCTCCAACTGAAGATTGTTTTCCTAGTAAATTGTGGCTTGGGCTGGAAGGACGCTGTGGTAGGATACTCAGACCAACACACAGTGTATTAACCGGGTTAAACATAGTGACGACAAACTCCATGTTTGTAGCTCTTCCAAGAGGCAGCGCTGCATTTCTCAGAGGCATCACTTCTTCTCAGACTTATTTACTGCAGTACCTAACCAAGTTGTCACATTAATAGCCACTGTTAAGAATTACTGAAGTCATATCTCAAGTTCGCTACAACACGGAACCTTCACACTTGCGTCTTATTTGTTATAATAGTAGTTTGGTCCTAAGGTTGCTGATAGTGAAGTACGGCATCATGTCTAAATGGCCATGTAATCACTGAAATCAAATCGCACACATTCCAAAAGCAGGAGAAGCAGAAAGTGTATCATTCATAAATAATGTGGATGGGGACCCGAGGGTAATGTTTCTTTGTTAGTCCACGGTCTGCTTCAGCCACTTTAGTCACTCACTGAACCCTCGCTAAGCTTTCTGGAGGTCTGCTGGGAGAGTGGAACATGCATGGCATCTGGCCCCAGCCCTGCTGCTGGACCAAAGTGGAGGTACTTTTAAAAACCACCACGAAATGAAAATCTGTGTGGTTAGAATCAATATTTCACAAAGTGGATGGTAAGACTCCGATTTTTTTGTTACGGGGCACCATGTTGTCATCTTAGCTCCTCTCAATGGATTGAGTTCTGATGTGTTGTGCGTGGATAAATCAGGTCAACCTTGAAGTCTAATAACTCCTCTGGTCAAGGGTTTTAACCTGGAGTTATTTTGGGGCAATTTTGAATCTACAATTGACATATCTCCCCAGGCCTTATTGACCTCACTTCATTCATTCAGTTTCGTAGAGTCAGGGTTAGAGGGGGTCACAACATCAGTAGTTAACATGTCCAGAATGACGACTGGTGGTATTTGACTGAGCCATCAATTTGAGAGTTTTTCTTCAAAATAACATTTATTTACCAGATTTGGAACATATACCAGGACAATTGACACACCAACTTCTCATTATCTCCAAGAATCTGTCAGATAAAAATGGGAAATAAATTATACAATAGCTAAACTCTATCGTGGAATTCAAAACAAAAAGGTGGAATTATCTTGAAGTTTCCCGATGTATTATTTTAAATGCGCAAGTAGATAAGTCGAGGGAAGGAGAGACACGTCGCACAGAAGGTTAATATCTGAATGTGCTAGGTTGTTATATGTAATTGGAGGGAGCAACTTATGAAAATGACATGGCAGGGACGAAGGCTTTAATTAGATCAAGATCATGAGCAGAAATTAATTCAAATCCCCACTCTCATTTATGGAGAGCTAAACTGGAGCAGGGAGGGAGAGTATGTAGGCGAGAGGGAGAGTATGTAGGCGAAACTGATTGTATGTCATTGTAGTGTTGTAATAGTAGTATTTTGAGAAAGGATACAATTTATATCGCTTTTCAATTCCCTTAAGACTGTAAAATATTATGTCACATGTACACCTATGCATGTCTGCATTCCTGTTCAATTGATTGTGACAATACTGTATTTTCAGGTCAGGCTAAGGTCCTTCCCTGCTTTTGTCATTTAGGGTTTTCTTTAAATATAAATGACTTACAGAAAGTAAATTGTAAAGGGTAAATTATACACTGAGTGTACAAAACATTGCGAACACCTGCTGTTTCCATGACAGACTGACCAGGTGAATGCTATGATCCCTTATTGATGTCACTTGTTAAATCCACATCAAATCAGTGTAGGGGAAGGGGATTAGACAGGTTAAAGAATGATTTTTAAGCCTTAAGACAATTGAGACATGGTTTGTGTGCCATTCAGAGGGTGAATGGGGAAGACAAGATATTTATTTGCCTGAACTGGGTTTCGTAGTAGGTGTCAGGTGCACCGGTTTGTGTCAGGAATTGCAACGCTGCTGGGTTTTTCCACACTCAACACCTGACCTCTGTGTATCAAGAATAGTCCACCACCCAAAAGGACATCCAGCCAAATTCACACAACTGTGGGAAGCATTGGAGCCAACATGGGCCAGCATCCCTGTGGAACGTTTTTGACACCTTGTAGGGGGGTATACTCAGTGTACATCATCAAGCAGGTAAACAAAAACAATGATAGAGCTCGCATGCCGTCTGGTGGTCATAGAACTGACTGCCACAAAATGTGGCCACCTTCTGCCTCCCACAACAGTAGGCCTCCCAGCCTCTGTGTGTATCAAGATGTAAAACGAGTTTGAACAATAATAAAACACGAGAATCCCCTTCGACATTTTTAACAATCAAATTACATTTGGGCCCCTAAAGTAAATGTAATTTAGGCTGTTTTAGAAATATATTAGGTCATAGAATTGAATGACTAATGAGAGAACTTAAAGGGGAACTGCACCCGCTGATTTGGACTAGTTTTTTGGCTTGCTCAAGAAATGCTGGTGGCCATGACAGAAGCCAAATGTGACTTCGCTTGGGGGTGTGGTTTGATGGGTGTTTCTTGGGTGTGTCCTTGCCGCCACCAAGACATATATGGTGTCCTGTATACACCAGGAGTTACCTGATCCTGGTGCAGAATACACTGGGCTTCTCCCTCCCCATATTGACTGATACCATTCATTCAATAATAAAAAAAAGACAATAAGTAAAAGATGTCTAGTAAAATGTTCATGCCAAGTACCAGGTCTCTCTCCATTTAGAGACATCAGTATGAAGCCCGTATGTCAGTCTGGACTTCATCACATCATCTTGCAAGTCTCCTAGTGCTGGGTCAATAGATGCATCTGTGAACAAATACACAGTCACTGTTCGATTACCAATTCCATTTAGGATATGTGATATACTATGTTAAAGTTTGAACAGGTCAGACTAAACATACCTACCTCTCCATTGACGACCGTTATTAAGCAGGCAAGAAGTGAGGCTGGAGGTAAGTTCTTTGCCAGCGCCCCATTGATGGGCATGGCAGCGTAGATGAGCTCCTGGCCCCTCAAAGATACTGGTCAGTCACACAAACAGAGCACTGATTACATTATCAATGGTGGTTATAATTAGCATGGTGAAATCAACCTGATCGTTGCATTCACCTTTCTATTTCACTTCAGATGTCATGATATGTGAAGTGAAATATTATGGTAAACGCAGTGATCATCCTGGTGGAACCAGGCTATGTTCTGAAGGTGAATTGGGACAAAACTCACAACTGTTTGACCTTGACCAGGTCAAATGTCACCAACCTGATCCAAGTGTCCCCACTGTTCCATTTACAGGAATGCTCACAGGAAGGGCATGTCTGCGTGATTCTGAGGGTCCCCTTGCTGGTCTTTTCTGTTGCATGAAACTGGACATCTCTCGAACAACTGTGTTGACTGGTAGGGCCTGTGACAGTGTGATAGCCAAGTAACAAATGTCATTGTTATAAAGAAAGGACTAAGTGTTTTGATAATGTACTTCACAACCAAAATTACTCTACTACTTGTATCTGCTTGGCTGGGTAATTAAATTACTAGCTTATCAAACTGGATATATTTATTTTGTATACAACTTTTCACATAACACACATTACCGTTGTTGATGAAGCCGTCTATGTCATCAGGGCAGTAACTCGGTCAAGATAATTCTAGGTTGTCACTAGTTACCACAGCCACAAAGTAATACAGGCCGCCTATTTCTACAATGTATCTTCTTAAAATGTGATTTTAAACCTAACCTTAACCACACAGATAACCTTATGCCTAACCCCAGTGGTGTAGCCAGAAATTCATTAGTGGGTGTGTGAACAAAAATTAGCTCCGATTGGGAAACGTAGTTTTGAACGGTATTCCAACTCGAAATTCCAAGTTGCAAACTCAGGCATCTTTCTAGTGCTCTGACTTTCCGACTTGAAGATCACTGACGTCATGATTTGACCTAGTTTTTCCCCCTCATAGTTCCCTTGAAAGCACCAATAGTTCACTGTATTAGTCAGACATGAGTTAGCTACATCCATTATTAAGTTTTGCCCTAAACAAAACGGAATACACCTGTATGAGCTACAAAATAACTTGCAAATACGACTTGTAGGCTAACATTAGCTAGCTAGTTAACTAACGTTAGCTAATCTGTAGCCAGCTAGCTAGCCTGCCTTGCTAGCATTATCAAATGATAACGTTACATAACCAGCAGTATCTAGACAATACACAATAAACTTGTATGGGCTACGACCTAACTACGTTCAAATGAGATATCTAGCTAGCTAGTTACATTAGCTAGCCTGGCTCGCTAGATCAAAAGATAGCTAGCTACCTACAGTGTCTTCAGAAAGTATTCACACCTTTACTTTTCCCACATTTTGTTGTGTTACATCGCGAATTTGTAATTTATTGAATTGAGATTTGTTGGTCACTGGCCTACACACAATACCCCACAATGTCAACGTTGAATTATGTTTTTTGGAAAATGCTTACAAATTAATAAAAAATGATAAGCTGAAATGTCTTGAGTCAATAAGTACTCAACACCTTTGTTATGGCAAGCCTAAATAAGTTCAGGATTACAAATGTGCTTAACAAGTCACATAATCAGTTGCATGGACTCACTCTGTGTGCAATAATAGTGTTTAACATGATTTTTTAATGACTACCTCATCTCTGTTCCCCACACATACAATTATCTGTAAGGTCCCTCAGTCGAGCAGTGAATTTCAAACACAGATTTAACCACAAAACACCAGGAAGGTTTTCCAATGCCTCACAAAGAAGGGCACCTATTGGTAGATGGTATAAAATGTAAAAGCAGACATTGAATATCCCTTTGAACATGGTGAAGATATTAATTACACTTTGGATGGTGTAGCAAGACTTCTATTTTTATTTAACCTTTATTTAACTAGCAAGTCAGTTAAGAACAAATTGTTATTTACAATGACGGCCTACCCCAGCTAGACCACTGCACCACTCGGGAGCCCCGTCACTACACCCAGTCACTACAAAGATACAGGCGTCTTTCCTAACTCTGTTGCTGGAGAGGAAGGAAACCGCTCAGGGATTTGACCATGAGGGCAATGGTGACTTTAAAACAGGTACAGCTGTGATAAGAGAAAACTGAGGATGGATCAACAACCAGCTGTGGAAAATGTACCCAATTGTCATACTTGAGTAAAAGTAACAGATACCTTAATAGAAAAGAGTGAAATTCACCCAGTAAAATACTACTTGAGTAAATGTCTAACAGTATTTGGTTTTAAATATACTTAAGTATCAAAGTAAATGTAATTGCTAAAATACATTAAGTATCAAAAGTAAAAGTATTAATCATTTAAAAAATTATTATATTAAGCAAACCAGATAGCCAGGGGCACACTCAGACATCATTTACAAACAAAGCATCTGTGTTTAGCGAGTCCAACAGACAAGAGGCAGTTGGGATGTCAAGGGATGTTCTCTTGATAAGTGCGTGAATTTCTCAATTTTCCTGTCCTGCTTTCCAAATGTAACAAGTACTTTTGGGTGTCAGGGAAAATGTATGGAGTAAAAAGTACTTTATTTTCTTTAAGAATGTAGTGAAGTAAAAGTAGTCAAAAATATAAATAGTAAAGTACAGATACCCCAAAAAGCTACTTAAGTAGTACTATTTTTAGTTAAGTACTGTACACCACTGTCAACAACATTGTAGTTACTCCACAATACTAACCTAATTGACAGAGACGCAGTCTCAATCACACTCCACACTGCCCTTTCCCACCTGGACAATAAAGAGATGCTCTGCTTTTTTGACGCCACACTCCAAAAAACAAGTTCTGCAGGCTCTAGTTTTGTCTAATCTTGATTATTGTCCAGGCGTGTGGTCCAGTGCTGCAGGGAAAGACCTAGTTAAGCTGAAGCTGGCCCAGAACAGAGTGGCACGTTTTGTTCTTAATTGTAATCAGAGGGCTGATATAAATACTGTGCATGTCAGTCTCTCTTGGCTAAGAGTTGAGGAAAGACTGACTGCATCACTTCTTCTTATAAGAAACAATGTGTTGAAAATCACAAATTGTTTGCATAGTCAACTTACACACAGCTCTGACACACACACTTATCCCACCAGACATGCCACCAGAGGTCTTTTCACAGTCCCCAAATCCAGAACAATTTCAAGAAAGCGTACAGTATTATATTGAGCCCTTATTGCATGGAACTTCCTTCCATCTTATATTCCTAAAATAAACAGCAAACCTGGTTAAAAAAACGACACAACGCCTCTCCCCTATTTGATCTAGATAGTTTGTGTGTATGCATTGATATGTAGGCTACGTGTGCCTTTTTTTTTTTTTTAAATGTATGTAGTTCTGTTCTTGTCTGTTGATGTTCTGTATTATGTTTCATGTTTTGTGAGGACCCCAGGAAGAATGGCTGCTGTTTTTGCAACAGCTAATGGGGAACCTAATAAAATACCAAAATACCAAAGGAACACCTGTGAGAATGCTGTTCATTGACTACAGCTCAGAGTTCAACACCATAGTGCCCACAAAGCTCATCACTAAGCTAAGGACCCTGGGACTAAACACCGCCCTCTGCAACTGGATCCTGGACTTCCTGACGGGCCGCCCCCATGTGGTAAGGGTAGGCAACAACACGGCTGCCACACTGATCCTCAACACTGGCGCCCCTCAGGGGTGTATACTTAGTCCACTCCTGTACTCACTTTTCACCCACGACTGCGTGGCCAAACACGACTCCAACACCATCATTAAGTTTGCTGACGACACAACAGTGGTAGGCCTGATCACCGACAACGATGAGACAGCCTATAGGGAGGAGGTCAGAGAACTGGCAGTGTGGTGCCAGGACAACAACCTCTCCCTCGGTGTGAGCAAGACAAAGGAGCTGATTGTGGACTACAGGAAAAGGCGGGCCGAACAGGCCCCCATTAACATCGACGGTGCTGTAGTGGAGCGGGTCGAGAGTTTCAAGTTCCTTGGTGTCCACATCACCAACAAACTATCATGGTCCAAACACACCAAGACAGTCGTGAAGAGGGCACGACAAAACATTTTCCCCCTCAGGAGACTGACAATATTTGGCATGGGTCCCCAGATTCTCAAAAAGTTCTACAGCTGCACCATCGAGAGCATCCTGACCGGTTGCATCACCACCTGGTATGGCAACTGCTCGGCATCTGACCAAAAGACGCTACAGAAGGTAGTGCGTATGGCTCAGTACATCACTGGGGCCAAGTTTCCTGCCATCCAGGACCTATATAATAGGCGGTGTCAGAGGAAAGCCCATAAAATTGTCACAGACTCCAGTCACCCAAGTCAAAGACTGTTTTCTCTGCTACCGCATGGCAAGCGGTACCGGAGCGCCAAGTCTACGACCAAAAGGCTCCTTAACAGCTTCTACCCACGAGCCATAAGACTGCTGAACAATTAATCAACTGGCCACCGGACAAAAGTTTTGAGAATGACACAAATATTCATTTCCACAAAGTTTGCCGCTTCAGTGTCTTTAGATATTTTTTGTCAGGTGTTACTATGGAATACTGAAGTATAATTACAAGCATTTCATAAGTGTCAAAGGCTTTTATTGACAATGACATGAAGTTGATGCAAAGAGTCAATATTTGCAGTGTTGACCCTTCTTTTTCAAGACCTCTGCAATCCGCCCTGGCATGTTGTCAATTAACTTCTGGGCCACATCCTGACTGATGGCAGCCCATTCTTGCATAATCAATGCTTGGAGTTTGTCAGAATTTGTGGGTTTTTGTTTGTCCACCCACCTCTTGAGGATTGACCACATTGATGTTTTGTTCCCCGAGCCACTTAGTTATCACTTTTGCCTTATGGCAAGGTGCTCCATCATGCTGGAAAAGGCATTGTTCGTCACCAAACTGTTCCTGGATGGTTGGGAGAGGTTGCTCTCGGAGGATGTGTTGGTACCATTCTTTATTCATGGCTGTGTTCTTAGGCAAAATTGTGAGTGAGCCCACTCCCTTGGCTGAGAAGCAACCCCACACATGAATGGTCTCAGGATGCTTTACTGTTGGCATGACACAGGACTGATGGTAGCGCTCACCTTGTCTTCTCCGGACAAGCTTTTTTTCCGGATGCACCAAACAATCGGAAAGGGGATTCATCAGAGAAAATGACTGTACCCCAGTCCTCAGCAGTCCAATCCCTGTACCTTTTGCAGAATATCAGTCTGTCCCTGATGTTTTTCCTGGAGAGAAGTGGCTTCTTTGCTGCCCTTCTTGACACCAGGCCATCCTCCAAAAGTCTTTGCCTCACTGTGCGTGCAGATGCACTCACACCTGCCTGCTGCCATTCCTGAGCAAGCTCTGTACTGGTGGTGCCCCATATCCCGCAGCTGAATCAACTTTTGGAGACGGTCCTGGCGCTTGCTGGACTTTTTTGGGCGACCTGAAGCCTTCTTCACAACAATTGAACCGCTCTCCTTGAAGTTCTTGATGATCCAATAAATGGTTGATTTAGATGCAATTGTACTGGCAGCAATATCCTTGCCTGTGAAGCCTTTTTTTGTGCAAAGCAATGATGACGGCACGTGTTTCCTTGCAGGTAACCATGGCTGACAGAGGAAGAGCAATGATTCCAAGCACCACCCTCCTTTTGAAGCTTCCAGTCTGTTATTCGAACTCAATCAGCATGACAGAGTGATCTCCAGCCTTGTTCTCGTCAACACTCACACCTGTGTTAACGAGAGAATCACTGACATGATGTCAGCTTGTCCTTTTGTGGCAGGGCTGATATGCAGTGTAAATGTTTTTGGGGGATTCAGTTCATTTGCATGGCAAAGAGTATATGCAAATTGCCATCATACAAACTGAGGCAGCAGACTTTGTGAAAATGTATATTTGTGTCATTCTCAAAACTTTTGGCCACGACTGTATATAGCCTCGTTATTGTTATTTTATTGTGTTATTTATATTTTTTACTTTAGTTTATTTGGTAAATATTTTCTTAACTCTTCTTGAACTGCACTGTTGGTTGAGGGCTTGTAAGTAAGCATTTCACGGTAAGGTCTACACTTGTATTCGGCGCATGTGACAAATAAAGTTTGATTTGAAAAGGAAGCAAGCCTGTACAGGAAACAAATATTCCTTAACATGCATCCTGTTTGCAACAAGGCACTTAAGAAATACTGCAAAAAATATGACATACAATTAACTTTTTGTCCCGAATACAAAGTGTTATATTTGGGGAAAATCCAATACAACACATTACTGAGAACCACTTTACATATTTGGGCTCCCGAGTGGCGTAGCGGTCTAAGGCACTGCATCTCAGTGCTAGAGGCTTCACTACAGACCCTGGCTCGATTTCAGGCTGTATCACAACCGGACGTGATTGGGAGTCCTATAGGGCGGCGCACAATTGGCCCAGCGTCGTCCGGGTTAGGGTTTGGCTGGGGTAGACCTTAATTGTAAAATAAAAATGTGTTCTTAACTGACTTGCCTAGTTAAATAAAAGGTTAAATGAAAACCTGTCAAGCATAGTGATGGCTGCATCATGTTGTGGGTATGCTTGTAATCATTAAGGCCTGTGGAGTTTCAGGATGAAAAACACATGGACTGGAGCTAAGCACAGGCAAAATCCTAGAGGAAAACCTGGTTCTGTCTGCTTTCCACCAGACACTGGGATAGTAATTCACCTTTCAGCAGGACAATAACCTAAAACACAAGGCCAAATCTACCTACACTGGAGTTGCTTACCAAGTAAACAGTGAATGTTCCTGAGAGGCTGAGTTACAGTTGTAATTATTTTGAAAATAATTAAATGGGCAAATGTTGCACAATCCAGGTGTGGAAAGCTCTTACAGATTTACCCAGAAAGACTCACAGCTGTAATCGCTGCCAAATGGGATTCTAACATGTATTAACTCGGGGTTGAATACTTATATATTCAAGATGTATTTGTTTATTTGTATTTTATAATTGTTAGTATTTTGACCCCCCAAAAAATCTATTAAATCCATTTTAATCCCACTTTGTAACACAACAAAATGTGGAAAAGGTAAAAGGGTGTTATTGTTAAATAACCAGCAATAACGTTATTTAACGTTGTTAGCTAAATTGTACCAGAGAGGTCATTATATTCCGGTATACCTGGTTATACTCACCACCACTGGTTGTTGCACACCAAGCAAGCGTTACTGTTGTAGACTCCAAGCAAGTACCTTAAAAAAAAATTATATATATATATTTTTAAATTCAAATACAGATCAACAATTTACATTCTTACATCATACAAAACAGAACGCAGGTATTAATGAGAAAATACTGGAACAAACAAAAAAATAAAAAAATAAAAACAATTCTAGTGCAATTGTAATCACTCAGAAAAAGTATTTTTGTAATGATTTAGGAAAATGTTATTCTTGTTATTGTTCACTAGGGTTAATGTTTTAATAAAATAGTTAAATTCAATCAAAAAAATGTAATTTTGGTATAGAATTTTGGAATTTTTGTTTGTGTATGAAGTATTTGGCAACAAGAATTAAAAAAAAAAAAATCACAATAATTTCAGTGGTCTTGTTATCATTGCAATAGTAACATATTATATATTTCATGTCAAAAACATAGGCAGTGTTCATAATGGTAAATAAGTATTTTGCAAGGTGTTCCCAAAATTCTGACACAAATTTACATTCAAAGAACAAGTGAGACAGATTCTCACCTTCTTCACAGAAAACACAGATATTATCAATAGCCACAAATTTGGATATCATAGAATTACATGGATATATCTTATGTCAAATTTTGAAGTGCACTTCCTTAACTTTGTTTGGTATACAATATTTGTAAGGCCTTAACCATGCATTTTTCCAGACAATGTCAGGAATAAGCATGTTCCAGAAAAACTTTCATCTCGGTGTAAGTTGGTTTTGTGAATGAAGAATGTCTTATATATTTATTACAACAAGATCTCTCAAGTAAGCCCACACCTTCCAATCTGAGTTCTGGATAAACTTTGTGATCATTATCAAAGCTAAGATGAGTTTTCATTTGTGTAGTTAGACCACTGGGAACGGCTTTGATCACAGAAATAAACTCTCTGAAAGGTATTGGAAACTCTTTCAATGTTATAAATTGTTCATATGTGAGAATATTACCCTTGTTGTCGTAAATATCAAGAACACAGTCAATATTCCTCTCATGCCAGCTGGGGTAGAACAATGACTTATTCCTTATAGTTATGTCTGAATTATTCCACAAAAGAGCTTTAAGTGGGGAAAAATTGTGCAGGAAACATATTTTCCAGGCCATTAAAGCTTGTTGGTGAAACCTAGCCAATTTAGCAGGTAATCTTTCAGGAATATAATTACATTTCAGTAAAAAAAAATTATTAAACACATTATTTGGAATGAAATACATTTACATTTTACATTTAAGTCATTTAGCAGACGCTCTTATCCAGAGCGACTTACAAGTACATACATTCATACTTTTTTTTTACCATATTGAATCAGTATTGATCAAAACATTTTCAACCAGTTTATCTTGAAAGTGTTATTTATGTCAACAAAATCCAACACTTCTAGACCGCCTTCAGCTCTTTTGTTAGAAAGGACTGATTTGAGTTTGTGAGAGTTATTTTTCCAGATGAAGTCAAGAAAGGTCTTATTGATCTCTTTACAAGTAGCAGGATTTACACATAACGATAATGAGGGGTACACAAAACGAGACAGTCCCTCTGCCTTGGACAGAAGTACTCTCCCAAGTATAGAAAGATCTCTTTGTAGCCAATTATTAAATATATTTTTAGTTCTCTTAATTTTAGGAGAGAAATTCAAATGTTGTCTGACTAAGTGGTTTTTTGACAGATGTATTCCTAAATATTCAACACAGTCCTTTACAGGAATATTTTCTATTTCTTTATCATCAGAGTCAAATGCTTTCACATTTAGAAACATTCAGTATTAAACCTGATGCAATAGAAAATGCAGTTATAACATTAAGGGCATGGGCGACCTGGTCTTTGTCTCTTATGAAAAGAGTAGTATCATCAGCCAGTTGAGAAATGTTGATTTCTTTGTTAAAACTGGTTAAGCCATACAAATTTGCATTAATCAGAATATCTAGAGATAGAAGTTCCACAACCAAAATTAATATAAATGGCGAAATTGGGCATCTCTGCCGTACACTTCTGTTGATACTGAATCTTTTGGAAGTATTAAGGTTTAGTAGCACAGAACTATTTATATCTTTGTAAAACATGCGAATTACTTTAATAAAAGTAATTTGTTATGCAATTAGAGCTGATGCAATTAAAGAACCTTAGAGAAAAGGAGATGATGAGCAAGCTTGACAGTTTTCTAAAGAAAGATAATCTATCTGAAGAAGAGGCGTCTGTGTTCAAGTCTTTACAACTAGAATTAGAACAGCTTTACACGGATCTGGCAAAGGGTGTCTTTGTAAGGTCAAGAGCTAAATAGATTGAAGAGGGGGAAAGAAACACTAGTTACTTTTTTGCACTTGAAAAGAGAAACTACAAAAGAAAATCTATAACTGCACTCAAAATTAACGATGTTTTATGCAAAGATCCCATTACAATATCATCATTTGTCAATTCCTTTTATGAAAACCTTTACAGCTCTCAATTTCAGGAAGATGGTTGTGAAAGCTACATTTGCCACATTCAGAATTATGTCCCTGTAATTGAGGATGATTTCCACTCAGTTTGAGAGTTCCTAGAATACCCGATTTTCAATATGTATCAAGATTGCATAAAAAAATGGGGAAATGGTCTCCACTATGAAACAGGGCCTTATTTCATTGATTCCGAAGCCCGATAAAGACCCTTCTCTTATTGACAATTGGAGACCAATTACTTCATTAAATATTGATTACAAATTGATTGCTCTGGTTTATGCCAAAATATTAAAGAAAGGAATAGATACCATTATAAATTAGACTCAAACAGGATTTATGAAGGGCCGTCACATAAGCTCTAACATTCGTTTAGTCTTGGAACTTATAAATTATTCAGATGCAATCGACTCAGATGCGGTTGTCTTATTTTTGGACTTCTGTAAAGCCTTTGACACAATTGAACATGAATTTCCCTTTAGGTCTCTTAAACTTTTTGGACTCCTGCATTAAAAAAAAGAAAGAACACAAATTAGATAACACAAGTAGTAATATGAACAATAAAACAAACAGTGAACCTTGAGAGGATTATTCCGACGGAAAACTACGCTCGGCTGAGGTAGCGGTGGTGGTTAACAGAATAACAAATCTATTTACTTCCTCTTTTTTGGGGGCAAGTGTTCATCAGCTGTAGTTCGAGCAGTACATTAACTGTACTCATGGTAGTACTCACAGTTCCAATTTGGTTAATGTCAACAGAGTTACCCAGTAATCATTATTCCTTCGATAAACGCGTGTGGGCCCTTGAACCCAGCCTTCTCTCCCTCTTGTCGTGCGTTCTCCAAGCAAGTACCCATTTCTACCGCAAAACACAACAGTGACGATGAAGAGGTAGTGACGTTGCTCATGTCCTGCTCATGAGTGTTTACTGTGCAGTGCGCAGCAAATTGTACATCATTTGGCTGGGCTGCATGCAAAGTCAATCCTTTCACTTTGTAATATGTAAATCATAGCATTCAATTCTGCCTTGTTTATGCGGCTACGACGTCCTCTTTTGTGTCAGTTTACGCCACACGTGTACCAACACAGAAGAACGTGCGCAGGCAAGTAGTAACAATATCGTTCATGACACAGAATACATGAAGAATTGACTTTATACCATTTCATGTGTGATCCTCATGGGGTTTGTGCGAAATATTTAATCTGTATTTGTATAATTCGGTGAGTTCAAGTCG
This sequence comes from Salvelinus namaycush, assembly GCF_016432855.1. NCBI lineage: Eukaryota > Metazoa > Chordata > Actinopteri > Salmoniformes > Salmonidae > Salvelinus > Salvelinus namaycush. Next base: position 2,715,977 of record NC_052343.1, on the reverse strand, counting down.
AGTAGAAGCTAGCTACGAGCTTGCTGTGCTAACTACACCAGATAGTTAGCAAGACAGCTACGGATTATTATAGTAGCTTGATCAAGTGAGGTCGACTGTTGCAATGATGCAACGGTAATGGACTCTGCCAGTGGTGATAAAGTCATTTTACATCGCTAGCTAGCGAGATCATGTAAGAAGCAGCGAACCTGGCTGGCTATACTTGTCATATCTTGTGATTATATTTTAGTGTATAAACAAAACGATCTAAACAGAAACGTTGTGATTGCCATGAGGAATTCGCAATTCATATTCAACTGTAGTGCCATTTTTATTTCCCGCCATTGGATTTCCGCAATTGTGACAAGTTGAAACTGGGTGAACAACCCGTCTCGAGCACCAGACAAAATAAACTACAGCCACATAGAACACTATAGTAGTTAGAAGTGAACATACAAACATGAACGGCTTTCATGTAATAGAGGAGATCCAAACACTACGGTGAGTGTATTACAGCTACCATGACATGATTGAATGTTATGGTGCTTTCAAGACAACTGTGAATTCGGGAAGATTCGAGAGGTAATGAGGTCAAATCATTACAGTGCTGTTCAGGTCGGAAGGTATGAGCTCTAGAAAGATTCCCCAGTTTCCGACTTAGAATTCCGATTTGGATGAGTGTTACACGATTTTTCACCTTCGAAACAGATTTTTTTCCCGCCGAGTTTCCAGTTGTCTTGAACGGACAGAAGTCGGATATTTCCGAGTTCCCAGTTTAGTTTGAATGCGGCATTAGGTTAACGTTACATTATTTCAATGAAGACTAAGATGTCAGGGAAAACGAATTGCCTCGATCCATCTAACTTGTAGTGTATTATGACAACAAGTACTTTGCCATTTATATCATTCATTACGAGAGGTCGACCGATTATGATTTTTCAACTGCAATATTTTTGGAGGACCAAAAAAAGCCATACCGATTAATCGGCCGATTTATATTTGTAATAATGACAATTACAACAATACTGAATGAACAATGAACACTTATTTTAACATAATAAATAAAATAAAATCTATTTAGTCTCAAATAAATAATGAAACATGTTCAATTTGGTTTAAATAATGCAAAAACACAGTGTTGGAGAAGAAAGTAAAAGTGCAATATGTGCCATGTAAAAAAGCTAACATTTAAGTTCCTTGCTCAGAACATGAGAACATATGAAAGCTGGTGGTTCAATATTCCCAGTTAAGAAGTTTTAGGTTGTAATTATTATAGGAATTATGACGCGTTGACTTTTTCTCTCTATACCATTTGTATTAGAGGTCGACCGATTCATCGGAATGGCCGATTAATTAGGGCCGATTTCAAGTTTTCATAACAATCGGAAATCGGTATTTTTGGACACCTTTATTTCATCTTTATTTAACTAGGCAAGTCAGTTAAGAACACATTCTTATTTTCAATGACGGCCTAGGAACAGTGGGTTAACTGCCTCTTTCAGGGACAGAACGACAGATGTTTACCTTGTCAGCTCGGGGGATTCAATCTTGCAACCTTACAGTTCACTAGTCCAAAGCTCTAACCACCTGATTACACTGCACTCCACGAGGAGCCTGCCTGTTACGCGAATGCAGTAGAAGCCAAGGTAAGTTGCTCGCTAGCATTAAACTTATCTTATAAAAAATAATCAATCATAATCACTAGTTAACTACACATGGTTGATGATATTACTAGTTTATCTAGCGTGTCCTGCATTGCATATAATCGACGCGGTGCGTATCGTTGCTCCAATGTGTACCTAACCATAATCATCAATGCGTTTCTTAAAATCAATACACAGAAGTATATATTTTTAAACCTGCATATTTAGCTAAAAGAAATTCAGGTTAGCAGGCAATATTAACGAGGTGAAATTGTGTCACTTCTCTTGCATTCATTGCACGCAGAGTCAGTGTATATGCAACAGTTTGGGCCGCCTAATTTGCCAGAATTTTACGTAATTATGACATAACATTGAAGGTTGTGCAATGTAACAGGAATATTTAGACTTATGGATGCCACCCGTTAGATAAAATACGGAACGGTTCCGTATTTCACTGAAATAATAAACGTTTTGTTTTCGAGATGATAGTTTCCGGATTCGACCATATTAATGACCTACGGCTCGTATTTCTGTGTGTTATTATGTTATAACTGTAACGGTTGTCGAAGTCGTTCTCCTCAGACGAGGAGGAGCATGGATCGGACCAACACGCAGCGAGGTGTGTAGACATAATGATTTTAATTATAATAACGAATACGAAAATACAAGACAAACTACAAAACAACAAACGACGTCAACAGACCTGAACATGTGAACTTACATAAACACGAAGAACGCACGAACAGACTAAACAAAACGAAACAGTCCCGTGTGGTACTAACACTGACACGGAAGACAATCACCCACAAACAAACAGTGAGAACAGCCTACCTTAATATGGTTCTCAATCAGAGGAAACGTCAAACACCTGCCCCTGATTGAGAACCATATAAGGCTAATCACAATGAACCTAAACATAGAAAACACATAACATAGAATGCCCACCCCAACTCACGCCCTGACCATACTAAACAAATACAAAAACAAGGAAAACAGGTCAGGAACGTGACAGAACCCCCCCCCTCAAGGTGCGAACTCCGGGGCACACCACCTAAAGTCTAGGGGAGGGTCTGGGTGGGCATCTGTCCACGGTGGCGGCTCTGGCTCAGGACGTGGTCCCCACCCCACCATGGTCAATCCCCGCTTTCGTAACCTCCTCCTAATGACCACCCTCCAAATTAACCCCACTGGATTAAGGGGCAGCACCGGACTAAGGGGCAATACCGGAATGAGGGGCAACACCGGAATGAGGGGCAACACCGGACTGAGGGGCAGCTCCGGACTGAGGGGCAGCTCCGGACTGAGGGGCAGCTCCGGACTGAGGGGCAGCTCCGGACTGGCTGACGGCTCTGGCTGCTCATGGCTGGCTGACGGCTCTGGCTGCTCATGGCTGGCTGGCGGCTCTGGCTGCTCATGGCTGGCTGGCGGCTCTGGCTGCTCATGGCTGGCTGGTGGCTCTGGCTGCTCATGGCTGGCTGGCGGCTCTGGCTGCTCATGGCTGGCTGGCGGCTCTGGCTGCTCATGGCTGGCGGCTCTGGCTGCTCATGGCTGGCTGGCGGCTCTGGCTGCTCATGGCTGGCTGGCGGCTCTGGCTGCTCATGGCTGGCTGGCGGCTCTGGCTGCTCATGGCTGGCTGGCGGCTCTGGCTGCTCATGGCTGGCTGGCGGCTCTGGCTGCTCATGGCTGGCGGCTCTGGCTGCTCATGGCTGGCTGGCGGCTCATGGCTGGCGGAAGGCTCTGGCTGCTGATGGCTGGCGGAAGGCTCTGGCTGCTCATGGCTGGCGGAAGGCTCTGGCTGCTCCTGTCTGGCGGAAGGCTCTGGCTGCTCCTGTCTGGCGGAAGGCTCTGGCGGCTCCTGTCTGGCGGAAGGCTCTAGCGGCAAATGTCTGGCGAACGGCTCTAGCGGGTCCTGTCTGGCGGACGGCTCTAGCGGCTCCTGTCTGGCAGACGGCTCTGAAGGCTCAGGACAGACGGGCGGCTTTGAAGCCTCAGGACAGACGGGCGGCTTTGAAGGCTCAGGACAGACGGGCGGCTTTGAAGGCTCAGGACAGACGGGCGGCTTTGAAGGCTCAGGACAGACGGGCAGCGTAGACGCTTGGCAGATGGACAGCTCAGACGGCGTTGGGCAGACGGGCAGTTCAGGCGCCGCTGGGCAGACGGCAGACTCTGGCCGGCTGAGGCGCACTGTAGGCCTGGTGCGTGGTGCCGGAACTGGAGATACCGGGCTAAGGACACGCACCTTACGGCTAGTGCGGGGAGCAGCAACAGGACGCACAGGACTCTGGAGACGCACAGGAGGCTTAGTGCGTGGTGCCGGAACTGGTGGTACCGGGCTGGAGACACGCACCATAGGGCTAGTGCGTGGAGGAGGAACAGGGCTCTGGAGACGCACAGGAGGCGTGGTGCCGGAACTGGTGGTACCGGGCTGGAGACACTCACCATAGGGCTAGTGCGTGGAGGAGGAACAGGGCTCTGGAGACACACTGGAAGCCTGGTGCGTGGTGTTGGCACTGGTGGTACTGGGCTGGGGCGGGGAGGTGGCGCCGGATATACCGGACCATGCAGGCGTACTGGCTCCCTTGAGCACCGAGCCTGCCCAACCTTACCTGGTTGAATGCTCCCCGTAGCCCGACCAGTGCGGGGAGGTGGAATAACCCGCACTGGGCTGTGTTGGCGAACCGGGGACACCATGCGTAAGGCTGGTGCCATGTATGTCGGCCCGAGGAGACGCACTGGAGGCCAGACGCGTTGAGCCGGCTTCATGGCACCTGGCTCAATGCCCAATCTAGCCCTGCCAGTGCGGGGAGGTGGAATAACCTGCACCGGGCTATGCACACGTACAGGAGACACCGTGCGCTCTACCGCATAACACGGTGTCTGCCCGTACTCTCGCTCTCCACGGTAAGATCGGGAAGTTGGCGCAGGTCTCCTACCTGATTTCGCCACACTACCCTTTAGCCCCCTCCCCCAAGAAATTTTTGGGCTTGACTCACAGGCTTCCTACCGCGTCGTCGTGCAGCCTCCATTCGCCGGTATCCCTCCTCACACTGCGCCAGAGAATCCCAGGCGGGCTCCGGCATTCTCCCTGGGTCGATCGCCCACCTGTCGATCTCCTCCCACGTAGTGTAATCCAGCTTTTGCTCCTGCTTCCGTGCTGCCTCCTCATACTGCCGCCTCTCGGCTTTAGCTGCCTCCAGCTCTTCACGAGGGCGGCGATATTCTCCAGGTTGTGCCCATGGACCTTTACCGTCCAGTATTTCCTCCCATGTCCAGAAATCCTGCGATCGCTGCTGCTGTCGCTGCTGCCCGTTACCCCGCTGCTTGATCCTTTGTTGGTGGGTGATTCTGTAACGTTCGTCTAAGTCGTTCTCCTCCTCAGACGAGGAGGAGCAAGGATCGGACCAACACGCAGCGAGGTGTGTAGACATAATGATTTTAATTATAATAACGAATACGAAAATACAAGACAAACTACAAAACAACAAATGACGTCAACAGACCTGAACATGTGAACTTACATAAACACGAAGAACGCACGAACAGACTAAACAAAACGAAACAGTCCCGTGTGGTACTAACACTGACACGGAAGACAATCACCCACAAACAAACAGTGAGAACAGCCTACCTTAATATGGTTCTCAATCAGAGGAAACGTCAAACACCTGCCCCTGATTGAGAACCATATAAGGCTAATCACAATGAACCTAAACATAGAAAACACATAACATAGAATGCCCACCCCAACTCACACCCTGACTATACTAAACAAATACAAAAACAAGGAAAACAGGTCAGGAACGTGACAATAACTAAGTCTATGATTTGATAGAGCAGTCTGACTGAGTGGTGGTAGGCACCAGCAGGCTCGTAAGCATTCATTCAAACAGCACTTTCCTGCGTTTTGCCAGAAGCTCTTCGCAATGCTTCAAGCCTATCAACTCCCGAGATTAGGCTGGTGTAACCGATGTGAAATGGCTAGCTAGTTAGCGGGGTGCGCGCTAATAGCGTTTCAAACGTCACTCGCTCTGAGACTTGGAGTAGTTATTCCCCTTACTCTGCATGGGTAACGCTGCTTCGACGGTGGCTGTTGTCGTTGTGTTCCTGGTTCGAGCCCAGGTAGGAGCGAGGAGAGGGATGGAAGGTATACTGTTACACTGGCAATACTAAAGTGCCTATAAGAACATCCAATAGTCAAAGGTTAATGAAATACAAATGGTATAGAGAGAAATAGTCCTATAATTCCTATAATAACTACAACCTTAAACTTCTTACCTGGGAATATTGAAGACTCATGTTAAAAGGAACCACCAGCTTTCATATGTTCTCATGTTCTGAGCAATGAACTTAAACGTTAGCTTTCTTACATGCCACATATTGCACTTTTACTTTCTTCTCCAACACTTTGTTTTTGCATTATTTAAACCAAATTGAACATGTTTCATTATTTATTTGAGCCTAAATTGATTTTATTGATGTATTATATTAAGTTAAAATAAGTGTTCATTCAGTATTGTTGTAATTGTCATTATCACAGATACATTTTTAAAAATCGGGCGATTAATCTGTATCGGCTTTTTTGGTCCTCCAATAATCGGTATCGGCGTTGAAAAATCTTAATCGGTTGACCTCTAATTTTGACCGTTCCCTCTACACCGGTGGCCACCAACCGGTTGATCTCCCAAGACATTCGTAGTCGATCACCAAACATTTCTGTTTACGTAAAAAACAACGCTGAAGTCTTGCGTTCCAATTTGTATTTATTCATCTAGCGCTGTTGGCGGTAGGTGCACGATTCAGCTGCCTTCCGCACCAGATAGGTGAGGTGTTCCCATTTTGACTCATTTCATGTGTCTGAAGGTTAAACTCTGCCTTCCCAGTGAGCCCGATGAGCAAATCAAGTGCACTATACACTACCGTTCAAAAGTTTGGGATCACTTATAAATGTTTTTGAAAGAAAAGCACGTTTTTTTTGTCTATTTAAAATAATTGATCAGAAATAAGGTGTAGACATTGTTAATGTTGTAAATGACTATTGTAGCTGGAAACGGCTTATTTTTAATGTACACCTATGTAGATATTCGAGGCCCATCAGCAACCACCACTCCTGTGTTCCAATGGCACATTGTGTAAGCTAATCCAAGTTTATAATTTTAAAAGGCTAATTGATCATTAAAAAAACATTTAGCAATTATGTTAGTACAGCTGAAAACTGTTGTCCTGATTAAAGAAGCAATAAAACTGGCCTTCTTTAGACTAGTTGAGTATCTGGAGCATCAGCATTTGTGGGTTCGATTACAGGCTCAAAATGGCCAGAAACAAATAACTTTCTTCTGAAACTCGTCAGTCTATTCTTGTTCTGAGAAATGAAGGCTATTCCATGCGAGAAATTGCCAAGAAACTAAAGATCTCGTACAACACGGTGTACTACTCCCTTCACAGAACAGCGCAAATGGGCTCTAACCAGAATAGAAAGAAGAGTGGGAGGCCCTGGTGCACAACTGAGCAAGAGGACAAGTACATTAAAGTTTGAGAAATGGACGCCTCACAAGTCCTCAACTGGCAGCTTCATTAAATAGTACCCGCAAAACACCAGTCTCAACGTCAACAGTGAAGAGGCGACTCCGGGATGCTAGCCTTCTAGGCAGAGTTGCAAAGGAAAAAAAGCCATACCTCAGACTGGCCAATAAGAAGGAAAGATTAAGATGGGCAAAAGAACACAGACACTGGACCGAGGAACTCTGCCTAGAAGGCCAGCATCCCGGAGTCGCCTCTTCACTGTTGACGTTGAGACTGGTGTTTTCCTTGGCATTGCACATAGTTATCTTAGGCTTGTGTGCGGCTACTCGGCCATGGAAACGCATTTCATGAAGCTACAAATGAACAGTTATTGTGCTGACGTTGCTTCCAGAGGCAGTTTGGAACTCGGTAGTGAGTGTTGCAACCGAGAACAGACGTTTTTTATGCGCTTCAGCACTTGGTCCCGTTCTGTGAGGTTGTGTGGCCCACCACTTTGCAGCTGAGCCGTTGTTGTTCCGAGATGTTTCCATTGCATGCCGTCTATTTTCAGTTTAGGATACTTTGCGAACTGCTAGTGCCATTTAGAATTGATTAGCCTAGGCTATAACCCCCTTAAACATAGACGGCTTCCACACTGAAAATATGCAAAAGCATTATTTTGATAAAGAAAGCGTATTTTCAACAGAATCATTAAGCCTGGACCTACTCACCAAACAGATGTTGGCTAAAACTGCTTAGACTAGTATAGTAGGAGGTAGGATAGTCAAACCTTTACCTGTAGTAGTGCTGAGCGATAAATTATTTTTGAGGTCTGTTCGGTTTCTGTTCTATTATTAAAAAAGAATCCCGGTTTTTGGTTTCGTAAGATTTTTTTAAACGTTAAATGCACTATCCATTTTGCGGGTTGAATGCTTTAACACAGAATAAAACAAATAATAAATGGCTCACGATGGTAAACTTCTCACTTATTAACCGTCATTTATTCACATGACTATAATAAAATATTTCAATTGTGTTTATTACATTTTGGTTTATTTGATGACGTTACTATTTCATTCCAAGTCATAATCTCATTTCTATAGAGCTGCTGCTGCCTATGCTGTCTGACAAAAACACTATTTTAGTAGTTCTTCAATGTAAATAAGGCATACTTTTATGAATGCTGAGTAAGTACCAACTATCAATCACTTAGGTACCTCTCCAAGCAACTGCTCTCTATCCCTCTCGATCATGCGTTCTCCTGTCTGTCCACCACACAGACCGGAAAAGTAGACGCGTAATGGATTTTGGTCATTGTAGTTAATGAGCACGTTTTCTGTGCTAAACTACACCGAACAAATATATAAACGCAACAAGTGTTGGTTTCATGAGCTGAAATAGAAGATCCCAGAAATGTCCTATACGCACAATTTGGTGCACAAAGTTGTTTACATCCCTGTTAGTGTGCATTTCTTTTTTGCCAAGATAATCTATCCATCTGACAGGTGTGGCATATCAAGAAGCTGATTAAACAGCATGATTATTACCCAGGTGCACCTTGTGCTGGGGACAATAAAAGGATGCGCTAAAATGTACAGTTTTGTCACACAACACAATGCCACAGATGTCTCAAGTTTTGAGGGAGTGTGCAATTGTCATGCTGACTGCAGAAATGTCTGCAAGAACCGCAGACCACGTGTAATCATGCCAGCCCAGGATCTCCACATCCGGCTTCTTCAACAGCGGGATCGTCTGAGACCAGCCATCCGGACCGTTGATGAAACTCGGGGTTTGCACAACTGAAGAATTTCTGCACAAACCGTTTCAGTGAAGATCATCTGCGTGCTTGTCGTCCTCACCAGGGTCATAACCGACTCCAGTGGGCAAATGCTCACCTTCAATAGCCAATGGCGCTCTGGAGAAGTGTGCTCTTCACAGATGAATACTGGTTTCAACTGTACCGGGCAGATGGCGAGTGGTTTTAATGTTGTGAACCGAGAACCCAACCGCCACTATGGGGCAATGGTATGGGCAGGCATAAGCTACGGACAACAAACACAATTGCATTTTATCGATGGCAAATTGAATGCGCCGACGAGATCCTGAGGCACATTGTCATGCCAATCATCCGCCGCCATCATATGATTCAGCATGAAAATGCACAGCCCCATGTCGCAAAAGGATCTGTAGATGATTCATGGAAGCTGAAAATGTCCCAGTTCTTCCATGGCCTGCATACTCACCTGACATGTCACCCATTTGAGCATGTGTGGGATGCTCTGGATCGAAGTGTTCCAATTCCCGCCAATATCTAGCAACTTTGCACAGCCATTGAAGAGGGGTGGGACAACATTCCAAAGGCCACAATCAACAGCCTTATCAACTCTATGCGAAGGAGATGTTGCGTGAGGCAAATGGTGGTCACACCAGATACTGACTGGTTTTCTGATCCCTGTCCCGACCTTGAGGTCACAGAAAGAAACAATTGAACCGACGTCTGTTATTTTAAAAACTGTACAATAACAGACATTTCGGTTAATCGCTCAGCACTAACCTATAGGGATATTGCGAACATGTTTTCTGTTGTCTCACATTGATTGTCATCTTCTATTTGTTTCTAGGTTTCACATGCCACTATGAAGTACATCTTGGTCACTGGAGGTGTCATATCCGGAATTGGCAAGGGCATCATTGCCAGTAGTGTGGGCTTAATCCTGAAGTCCTGTGGTCTGCATGTGACTGCCATCAAAATCGACCCCTACATCAACATTGATGCTGGCACCTTCTCACCTTATGAACATGGTGAGTGCATTTGGGTGGTGAGTTCTCTCAGACTAAAGCATTTAATCTGTGAGGGCTAGGCCAATGCATGCCTATCTAATTGACTTGAGCTGCATCACCCATCCAGGTGAAGTGTTTGTGTTGGACGATGGAGGTGAGGTGGACCTGGATTTAGGAAACTACGAGCGCTTCCTGGACATCAGGTTAACCAGGGACAACAACCTGACCACCGGCAAAATCTACCAGTCAGTCATCAACAAGGAGAGGAGGGGAGACTACCTGGGCAAAACTGTACAGGGTGAGCGAGAGAACAAGGGTTCTCCGCTAGGCAAGGGGCATTGGGGATTAGGGCAACACCTGGAAACCTATGACATTTGTGTTGATTTGTAAGGGTCTCTCCATAGTCCTTTTTTCTATGCTAATCTCGAGTTTCTGCGGATGCTGATTCTATTTTGCGGATGTTTTTTCTCTCATATCTCAGTGGTGCCACACATCACAGATGCCATTCAGGAGTGGGTGGTGAAGCAGGCCAAGATCTCAGTGGATGACGATGGGGTGGAGCCACAAGTCTGTGTTATAGAGGTACGAGCCACAGTGTAGTCAAGTTTGTCTTATTATGGGTCATTCATTATAGGCCATTGTGATTGTCCCCATGCAGTTGTTATTGGTGTCTGTTTTCAACCAGGGATTGTTAAGCTGGGTCATATTCATTAGGACACACTGTAGCAACACATTTCAAAATGTTCTGCAATGGAAAACGAGCAGTTCAGATCGTACCTTCCCATTTCAGATGGTTTCTTGCGTTTTTGCCTAGTGAATGTTGAGGTCTCAGGCTGTGTCCTCTGTGTTGGCAGTTGGGAGGCACTGTGGGAGACATTGAGAGCATGCCATTTATCGAGGCTTTCAGACAGTTCCAGTTCAAGGTGAAGAGGGATAACTTCTGCAACATTCACGTCAGCTTAGTCCCACAGGTAAGAGCTTTAACACACACACACACACACGCAGAGTAGGGCTTGTTTGAAAGCCGATTTCAGCGTTGTGACAAAGCACATCTGTACCAAAAGTGTCCAAAACATTGTCAGCCCTTTACTGCATTAATACATACACACACACAATTAAATCAGAACACAGTCTCTTACATAAGCATTGTAAAACTTCATGAACACTTTAACTTAGTCTCAAAAGTACATCAGTTGTGTTTCAAGTAAAAGGTTTTACAATGATGCTTAACTGAGAACTGAAATGTAATTTTGTCTGCCTTTAGCCCTGTGCCACAGGAGAACAGAAGACTAAACCCACTCAAAACAGTGTCCGAGAGCTCCGTGGACTAGGACTCTCCCCAGATCTGGTGAGTTAGATACTCCCTCATCCTTTTGCCTTGGGACTCTTGGAATTGGCTAACTATGGCAAGTGTTTCTCCTAATGTATTTTCAGATCATGTGCCGCTGTGCGACACCTCTGGAGAACGCTGTCAAAGAGAAGATATCCATGTTCTGCCACGTAGAGCCCACGCAGGTAAGGCCTTCTCTGTCCGTGACGAATTTCCGTTTTCCGTTGCGTGCCTAAATGAACACAACCCAGAAAAAGGTTAATGTAACGTCAAACAGCAACATTTCATATACTTTTGAAAAACGTAATCCGATTCTTATGCTTTTCTCTCCCTGTCCCCAGGTGATCTGCGTGGCAGATGTGTCGTCCATCTACAGAGTACCCCTACTACTGGAGGACCAGGGGGTGGTGGGCTACATCTGCCAGCGGCTGGACCTGCCTATTGAGATGAGGGCCAGGAAGATGCTCACCAAGTGGAAGGAGATGTCCGACAGGTGAAGGGGACCCCTGGCTCACCCCATGGCCATGTGGGAGTTGTAGTCCAGTTGGACTGTTTATGGCAGAAATAGGCATCTGAATGTAGCACTATTCTACTGTAGTACAATAGTGATGGGGAAACAAAGCTTCCCGAAGCATTGAGGCTTTCCAGCCAATTGTGTTGAAATACTGTAGGTTCATTACTCAAGGCTTTACTCAATACAGCGTACACTAGTGGCACCTGCTGGTCAAAATAATTTAGAGCAGCAAAATTATTATAAATTATTATAGATGACGTCCCAAACGCCGTACCGCACGTAGTGTAGCCTTTTGTCTTCAACCAAAAGCAATAGTAAACCAGTCAGGTGGTTGTGCAACGAAACAAAGCTTAGGACATCATTGATCTCGTGCCTCTGATAAAGTGATACAGGCATCGGCACACTGCTTTCAAGTAGACTGCTCTGTGATTTCGACGCATGCCTCAGAGCTCCGGTATCAAATGTAACATCACTATAGTACAACATATGACAAGGTTACTGTGGAACTTAGATTTGTACTACATGCTGACATAGGGCCAGATTCAGACTCACTTCTCAGTAGTTGGTATTCAGACTGACCTTTTGTAGGTGCGTAACGGGCTTTGCAGGTGTGGTTCCCTTGCGCGCGCTGAATAAATGTAATTCAACTGCTGAAATCCCTCTCACTTGCTGGCCGACAGATTTCCTCATGAGGTTTTCATTCAAGAGGGTTTTCAGTACAGTTATCTAAAGTCATCCCTTTAAATGTGGTGTACCTTTAATTTTTTACAGTTAAGAATATTAGGGATCAATGAAAGAAAGCCATGTGGGCCTAAATAGACTTCTCCTTTTCAGCACCAATTGGTAGATGTAAAAAATACTCTGATCTTGTATATTATTTAGTGTTATGAAAGTATTTATGAATAATAATTCGTAAAAAAAAGTTTTGGAGAGTCTGTACGCACAAAATATATTGGTGAATCAAAAAATAGTGTTTTTTTTTGGCATTTTATTCGGATCCCCATTAGCTGTTGCAAAAGCAGCAGCTACTCTTCCTGGGGTCCACACAAAACATGAAACATGATACAGAATGACATAATACAGAACATCAATAGACAAGAACAGCTCAAGGACAGAGTTACATACATTGATTCAGCCTGAAAGTTGCCATATTCAATTGTTCAATCCATGAAATATTAGAAGGTGAAAAAAATGCACATTAGTCCTATAAATCTACCCTAATAATCCTTACTAATCATGGAACTGTGATTACAATCTTGCTGTCGGCCATTTTCTGTATTGGCTTTCTCTGTTGCACATGGGCATTGTCATGCTGAGACAGGAAAGGGCCTTCCCCAAACTGTTGCCACAAAGTTGGAAGTATAGAATCATCTAGAATGTCATTGGATGCTGTAGCGTTAAGATTTCCCTTCACTGGAGACCATGAAAAACAACCCCAGAACATTATTCCTCCTCCACCAAACTTTACAGTTGGCACTATGCATTGGGTCAGGTAGAGTTCTCCTGGCATCAGCCAAACCCAGATTTGTCCGTCGGACTGCCAGATGGTGAAGCGTGATTCATTACTCCAGAGAATGCGTTTCCACTGCTCCAGAGTCCAATGGCGGCGAGCTTTACACCACTCCAGCCAACGCTTGGCATTGAGCAGGGTGATCTTAGGTTTGTGTGCAGCTACTCGATCATGGAAACCCATTTCATGAAGCTCCCGACGAACAGATCTTGTGTTGATGTTGCTTCCAGAGGCAGTTTGTAACTCGGTAGTGAGTGTTGCAACCGAGGACAGACGATTTTTACACGCTACGCACTTCAGCACTAGGCGGTCCTGTTCTGTGAGCTTGTGTGGCCTACCACTTCGCGGCTGAGCCATTGTTGCTCCTAGACGTTTCCACTTCACAATCACAGCACATACAGTTGGCCGGGGCAGCTCTAGCAGGGCAGAAATTTTACTAACTGACTTGTTGGAAAGATGGCATCCTATGACGGTGCCACGTTGAAAGTCACTGAGATCTTCAGTAAGGCCATTCTACTGCCAATTGTCTGGAGATTGCATGGTTGTATGCTCGATTTTATACACCTGTCAGCAACGGGTGTGGCTGAAATAGCCGAATCCACTAATTTGAAAGGGTGCCTACATACTTCCTACCATGTAGTGTACGTTAGCCTAATATGATCCACTATTGCTAGCGATTCTCAGGAACAACCACATGAGTGTGAAAGAGGAAAGAAAGGTAAACTGATGATGTAATGGAATGATGCAAAATGTAAGGAAACTAACACAAGTCGTTGACATTTATAGATTTATGTCGTTATAACTGACGGTGGCTACCTATAGTGTTTAATATTTAACACTATACAAATTGTTTTTTAAAAAAATACAGTAAAAAGTCCGGGCAAATAATTAAAACATTCTAGAAATTATAAATCAACTCCAGGTTTGGCGCTATGGCTTCAGAAGCCTATAGCTTGGGTCTCCAAATTCCATCTGAAGTTATAAGGCCAGCATTTCATATCGGTGACTTTGGAAAAGGTGATATATTGATTTGCTTCAGTTTGCTGCCATATTTGTATTTATTATGGATCTCCATTAGCTACTGCCAAGGCAGCAAATAAAATAAAATGTTATTGGTCGCATACACATATTTAGCAGCAGCTACTCTTCCTAGGGTCCAGAAGAATTAAGGCGGTTATACAATTTTTTTAAACATTACAATACATTTCACAACACATTAAGTGTGTGCCCTCAGGCCACTATTCTACTACCACAAATGTACAACACAAAATCCATGCGTGCATGTGTGTATATTGCGTATGTTATCGTGTGTCTGTGTGTGTCCATATGACTGGGTTCACATTTGTCAACACGGTCTCCAGCGATCATAAGGTAAAATAGATCTAAAACAACACTGTAATTTATTTTTACGATCCCTCATCCAAACAGCTTACATGTTTACCTAGCGCTTATCAATAGCTCTTATCAATTTGTAAATTACAGTACATGGAGCATGGTGTTATTTCTATCTGATAAAGTAGATGTTCCAATTGGAACTGACAAGTTGCTCGACCTTATTCATTCTAAAGGTGGTGGAATTATGAGGGAATTAAGTCAAGGTCGGAATACTGTTAGACACACCTCCGCCACACCTTCATTTCTTTGATCTCCACCCAAAATGAAAAGCGGGTTGAATAGCATGCTATTCTCATGCTTAAGTTAAAGGTCAGAATGCGCGTATAGAGAGAAATGCATAAAAAGGGAATTATGTTCCATTTATGCACGATTAACTCGGGTTGAAATTTCCCCGTACTGTTTTGGGAGTCTCACCCTGGTTTGATTGAGTATTTTACCCTGTTTTAGTCTAAAATATATATTGACCTGATTTGGAACTAAACTGTCTCCTCTCAGGTCTGACCGACTCCTGGAACATGTGTCCATCGCCCTGGTAGGGAAGTACACAAAGTTCTCTGACTCATATGCCTCTGTCATCAAGGCCCTGGAGCACTCAGCCCTCGCCATCAACCACAAACTAGAGATCAAGGTATGGAACACAGTCACATTCACCCATGCTCCCTCTTTGGATTGAGATAATGTTACTTCCATCCAGTGCCGTCTCCTAGCCTTTTTGAAGGCTTAAGATTTTAGTGCTCTCCCTCTTGGCAGTGAATCATTTTTTTTTTTTGTCGTGTTAAAGTGCATTTCATGCAATTCTACTTATTTTTGCCATAGGGCAGAGAAAGATTTTTGCAGTTTTAAAGAACATTTCCTGCAATTCTACACATTTTGCCATGACTTATGCCATGTTCAAAAAAAAATATGTATTTATTCGAAAGTCAGCAGCTACTCTTCCTGGGTCCAAACATATTAAATCACTTACATTACTTATAAAACAAAATATAAAACAGTACATCATATAACATTATTACACCACCACATATCTACAGTACAAAATGTTTAATACCACCATACAACAATATCACAATGTATGCATGTGTCTGTACCTTTGTGTCTCTTTTCACAGTCTCCGTTGTTGTGTTTTTACCTGTTTAAAAAAAAAAATATATATATATCTGATTCTACTGCTTGCATCAGTTACCCGATGTGGAATAGAGTTCCATGTAGTCATGGCTCTATGTAGTACTGTGCACCTCCCATAGTCTGTTCTGGACTTGGGGACTGTAAAGCTTGTTCACACGTCTTACAAAAACAAGTAGTGATGAAGTCAATCTCTCTTCCACTTTGATCCATGAGAGATTGACATGCATGTCATTAATGTTAGCTCTCCGTGTACTTTTTAAGGGCCAGCTGTGCTGCCCTGTTCTGAGCCAACTGCAATTTTTCTAAGTCCCTCTGTGGCACCTGACCACACTACTGAACACTAGTCTAGGTGTGACAAAACTAGGGCCTGTAGGACCTGCCTGGTTGATAGTGTTGTTAAGAAGGCAGAGCAGCGCTTTATGGACAGACTTTTCCCCATCTTAGCTACTGTTGAATCAATATGTTTTGACCATGACAGTTTACAATCCAGGGTTACTCCAAGAAGTTTAGTTACCTCAACTTGCTCAATTTCAACATTATTCATTACGAGATATAGTTGAGGTTTAGGGTTTAGTGAATGATTTGTTCCAAATACAATGCTTTTAGTTTTGGAAATATTTTGGACATACTTATCCCTTGCCACCCATTCTGAAACAAACTGCCGCTCTTTGAGTGTTGCAGTCATTTCAGTCGCTGTAGTAGCTGACATGTATAGTGTTGTGTCATCCGCATACTTAAGCCAGTGATATGTCCTTAGTAAAGATTGGGAAAAAGTAGTGAGAGTGACTGGTGAGATTGACAAACAAAATGAATGGAGGCCCCCTGGAGTTCCGGGCCCCTAGGCACATGCCTTGTGTGGTCGGTAATTTGGTGATGATTTGGTGACAATTACTACAAGATTTAGATAGCTGGCTAGATTACCTTACCTAGAAATCCCCCCCCAAAATTTGCTGACATGGGCTAATTGAGTGACTGAAAAACTGCTGGTGCACTCCCAAATGTTGAAATTCTACCTTGTGTATTCTACTTTCTCTAAATTTCAACTGTAAATTGAGACCCTGACTTGAGTTCCTGCAAAACATAATTCGAGGGGGGGGGGGGGGGGGGGGGGTTGGAGGCCCCATAGCGACTGCAGGTCCCCCGCAGCATCTGTGTCTAGGAAGAGGCGGCTCTGCTTACATCGGTGGCATTGATGTTGTCTTTCGTGCTATAACCAAACCTTGCTTGTCCTTAGGCAAAGGATTTTTGAGAAGCTCTGTTCTAATGGACTGTGTTAAATATGGCCTCCCGTGATATGTTATAATAACAAAGAGGATTACTGTATGTCATGTTCTTATGCCATCCACCTCCCACTGACCCTCAGTCTTCCTCTTGCAGTTCATCGACTCTGCAGACCTAGAGCCAAATACACTGCAGGAGGAGCCTGTGAAGTACCACGAGGCCTGGCAGAAACTCTGCAGTGCTGAGTGAGTCTACAGCGAAATACCTACAATGAGTATACGAAACATTAAAAACACTGTCTCTTTCCATGACATAGACTGACCAGGTGAAAGCTATGATGCATTATTGATGTCACTTGTTAAATCCACTTCAAACAGTGTAGATAAAGGGGAGGAGACAGGTTAAGGAAGGATTTTTAAGCCTTGAGACAATTGAGACATGGGTTGTGTATGTGTGTATTGTTGGATTCTGGAGTGAACATTTGTTATACTCGGAGTATAGGAACATTAGTTACACAAGAGACATGAGGGGTGCCATAATGAAGCTTGGGAGGGGCTGAGTGCAGGGGAAACAATTGCATGTGACAGTATTGATAAGGGGAGAAACCGTTGAAGGCTCATATCACTTAGTTCCCTGCTTAGCAAGAATGATGCAATGTTTAGAGATAAGGAGGAGACTCCACCCAAAGTGGGGTATGAATACCACCTCGGGGGAAGCCATTTCTTGGTCTGAATACAGCTGTGTCGACCCTTTGGGAAGAATTAAACTTGGTCAAGCTTCTTTAGTGTCCGTGAGTTATTTACTCAAAAAAAATTGAACCTAACCGAATGAATGGGCAAGACAAAAATATGTAAGTGCCTTTTGAACAGGGTATGGTAGTAGGTGCCTGGCGCACTGGTTTGTGTCAAGAACTGCAACTCTGCTGGGTTTTTCATGCTCCAAAGTTTCCTGTGTGTATCAAGAATGGTCCACCCAGCCAACTTTTTTCTTAACTGTGTTGTTGGTTAAGGGTTTGTAAGTAAGCATTTCACTGTAAGGTCTACACATGTTGTATGTGACAAGTAAAATTCTATTTTATTTGATCCCTGTAGAAATCTTTCGACACCTTGTAGAGTCCATGCCCTGACAAATTGAGACTATTCTGAGGGAAAAAAGGGGGGGGGGGGTGCAACTCAATATAATGGCTGCTTGACACCATAAATCCCACAGCATTTACATGAGCATTGTGAATACATTTTTTTTTCTGTGTAATTGTAACCCTAAGCCAAGGGAGCTGTGTTCTCCTGTCAGTGAAGGATCAATGTTGTCTCATACACACAGCGGTGTCTTGGTACCTGGAGGCTTCGGTGTACGGGGGACAGAGGGGAAAATCCAGGCTATCAGCTGGGCCAGGAAAAAGAAAAAGCCATTTTTAGGTAAGATGTATTTAAGCATTAATGAAATACAAAATGAATCAATTCTATTGTAATGTATCATGCGTCAGTTTAGCATGTTTTGTTAAATGGAAATTATATTCTGTTATGTCACTCTTTATAGTTCCATCAGAAATTCTGATCAGACTAGCTCAGCCTGACTTTTTTTTTTTATTGCACACATTTCATCCCAATTGTCTTTTTGCAGGGGTATGTTTGGGCATGCAGTTGGCAGTGTGTGAATTTGCCCGCAATGTTCTCGGCTGGCAAGGTAATATTTGAATCGGTAATCGTTATATCCTTGAGGTGTATGTTGCGTAATTCCAGAATGTTCATAAGTTCAATGTTCAACTCTCAAACCTTATAATTGAACTGAAATACGTATTATTATTATTTTATAACAGATGCCAACTCTACTGAATTCCACCCAGAATCCAAACACCCTGTGGTAGGTATGCCATAGTAATCAAGTCCATCTCTGTCACTTCTCACTGAGTTTTGGCTCACGAACATTGTGATATTCTGCTCCTTTTTTGACAGGTGATTGACATGCCAGAACACAACCCTGGGCAGATGGGTGGGACTATGAGGTTGGGGAAGAGGCGGACCATCTTCAAATCCAACACCAGCATTTTGAGTGAGTGCTAAACTTGGCGAAACCACATCGGGTTTGGTGTGTTATAATGGTTGATAATATTCCGTCTTTTTTTTTCAGGAAAGCTGTATGGCGATGTCGACTATGTTGACGAGAGGCATCGGCACCGCTTTGAGGTATAAGAGCTGAATCGAGTCGTGACGTGTATATTTGCGTTACATTTTTAAAAGTGCGTTTTACATGACATGTTACTTGAAGACGATCCATTTGACAATCCATTTGCGGATGGAAGTGTTCCATGTATTACGTTCTAAGTGTGGATGGGTTGAATTGACGGGAGCTCTCTGTCCTCTTAGGTGAACCCTGAGCTGAAGCACCACTTTGAGGAGAGGGGCTTCCATTTTGTCGGCCAAGATGTAGAGGGAGAGAGGATGGAGGTCATTGAGCTGGATGGTGAGTTAACCGTGGAGACATTTCAGTGTTTTCCACTGTCTGGCTCTTGGAAATGTTATTGTTATTAAGTAGTGTGTCATCACTTCATAAAGTACATTCTTGACTGAATTGAACAAAAAAAATGAAACGCAGTTTTTAGGAGTATCGAATGTAATGACAGTTGTAGCTATGCCAACCGAAATGTATATGTCCGTAGTATCCATCTCAAACCGTATCATCTTCCCACCTGTGTTGTTCACAAATAGATCACGCCTATTTTGTTGGAGTGCAGTACCACCCAGAGTTCACTTCTCGTCCCATCAAGCCCTCGCCCCCCTACTTTGGCCTCCTGCTGGCCGCAGCAGGGAAACTCCAGAGCTACCTACAGAAAGGTTGTCGCCTCTCACCACGGTAAGACCACGCAGATCATTGTATTTCTCATCATTTCCTTTCACTCCATCAGATGGAGGCAAGCAAGGTGAGCGGCATTTGGGCTGGCGTAAAAGGGGAATGAAAAAAGTTACCTAGCCAGTATTGTATTTTTGTAATGCTATACCTAGTTTAGATCTATGACTTATCATATCACCCTGAAAAAGTATTATGGATGTATATAACTCTGTCCCTTGTGTTACAGAGACACCTACAGTGACCGCAGCGATAGCAGCTCTCCAGACTCTGAGATCGCTGAACTGAAGTTCTAGGAGTTACCAGTTACATGCACCTGTTACTCTGTTGATGCTGGTACTACTGTTACAGCTCACCTCACCTGTTTGAACTCAATACAGCAGCCTCCGCTCATCTACCTGCAAATAAATACCTTTTTCTGTCACCCAACGGAAGGTCTCATTACTGAGAAAAGTAGCTCTCTGAAATGATGCGGGAAACTAAAATGGCTAGATTTTTGACTATTTTTAAGCAATTGAATTGAACAATTGAATGCAACATATCGACATTACTATGCCCCTTTTTTTAAATGGTATTCTTCAAAGTGAACATTTGGCCGAGAACACTAAGAAACAACAGTGTGAATACAGTTTGACAATATGTAAATGTAGTAAGAGAAGTATGTGCTTGTCAATTTCCCTCCGAAAAAAACACCCAGCCAGGTGTTATTGAATAAAACAGTGATGCACTAATGAATGGAAGATGAAAATAAAAAATCGGTGTGAATTTTATCCATCTTTCATTCTGCACTATTTCAATATCATCCTTCACATTTTTTTATAACTGAAAAAGAAAACCTTGAATTTAACTTTTATAATTGTTTGAGATCAGCTTTGATATAAGACTAGTGATATTCTGTGACCCTGAATAGACCACCCTTTTCAGTGTGTACCAGTCCCTCTTGTTTCCAGTGACAATCCTTACAGCTGAACGTGCAAGTTCCTGTCTTGACTTGAGAGTCATCGATTTGACAACCTATTAAATAAAGCTCAGTTTACATATCCTGAGCTATTAAAATCCCATGCAGCCCCTCCGTGTGAGTCCTCGGGAGAGTTTAGGTTGTATTGTTGTCCACTTCCCTTTTTCAGAGGCTCAACTGTACCCATATAGTGGGCTATGGGGGAGGCTACAATTCAATGTAAGTTTCCTGACAACTTGATATAAAATGAGTGCTTGCAACCCATGTCATATTCTTATTTAGTGAAACATAGTGTCAAATAGTGATAACAGGAAATACACGATTCAGGGCAGAATTCACCCTTTCCCTTCAGAGAGCCGCAACTCCCCTTTTCTCTCTTTCCATCTGCACACCCCTCCCTTTCCATTGGATAGCCCTCCCTCTCACACTCTTGCACCTCTCCCTTTGTCAAGTATCAAGTTTAAACAGGCAAACTTTGGAAGTCCCCACCCCTACCAAACACTCATACACACATGCACATGCTTGTACAATATCAGTCAAGATCTACATGAAGGAGGACGGCAGCATAACAGCTTAAGAACTCTGGGATGGACATTCTTACACGGGTGCTTTCACTGAGGATTTGAGGAGCAAGCACACACACTGAACCAAACACTTTCGCAGCAAGGGATCAACAATGTAAGGGTGTTTCCTGGCTGCTGACACTACGGACAGAGACTGTTCTATGTGGGAGCCGTGAGGAGTGCTGAGAAGTGCCTCTCGCACTATTTCTCCTCAGAGGGAGCGTCGAGGAACCAGCTCCAGCTTGTCAAAACCCTATCAGCCTCTGGCTTCCTGAGGGGAATCCCTCTCTCCATATCTCCCTGCATCTGCCCTATCCCTGTCTACAGTCCTCAGCAGCTGCTATGGACCTGACTCTGTGGCAGTACCAGTTCAGGATCATCATGTTAGGGGACTCGACAGTGGGCAAGTCGTCCCTGCTGAAGCGTTACACAGAGGAGATGTTTCTGGACTGCATCAACCAGACGGTAGGGGTGGACTTCTACGTGCACTTCCTGGAAGTGGAGCCTGGCGTTAGGGTCAAACTGCAGTTCTGGGACACAGCAGGCCAGGAGAGGTTCAGGTAAAGAACAGTACTGTGATGTATTACCACAACACATTCATTCAGCCTACAACATCACTCCATTCTGTAATGTTAGCTATCCATTTACTAATCCACCACCTTGCTACTTTTCTGACTTGAGGGACCTGCTTTCTACTCCATGGCATAAATCCTGTAAATACATGATTACCATACACCCAAGCCACTGCCTGTTCACCCCGCTATCATCCAGAAGGTGAGGTCAGTACAGGTGCATCAAAGCTGGGACCATCCGACTGAAAAACAGCCATCACTAGCACATTAGAGGTTGCTGCCTATAGGCATAGACTAGGAATCCCTGCCCACTTTAAGGAATGAAACACTAGTCACTTTAATAATGTTTACATATCTGGCATTACTCATCTCATATGTATATACTGTATTCTATATTCTACGGTATCTTAGTCACTTAATGTTTACATATCTGGCATTACTTATCTCATATGTATATACTATTTTTCTATACTATTCAACTGTATCTTAGTCTGTTCCGCTCTGACATCGATCGTCCATATATGTATATAGTCTAAATTCATTTCTACTTAGATTTGTGTGTATTGGCTATATGTTGTGTAATTTGTTAGATATTACTGCACTGTCAGAGCTAGAAGCACAAGCATTTCGCTACACCTGCAATAACATCTGCTAATCACGTGTATGTGACCAATACAATTTGATTTGATTTTAATGCTATGATCTGCACAAACTGGGTATTTTACAGAGGCTCAGGGGGATAGGATTGTTCCCATAAAAGGACAATTCTTACTAGTATGAACTAACCATATTGACAACAGGAAATACAAGGCTTGCCTTGATATGGAGCAGAATGCACCCTTCCCTTCAGAGAGCTGCAACTTCCCCTCTCTATTTCCCTTCTCTGCACACCGCTACAATGTTCATGCAAATGCAATACCCTGATAAAGTACCTGCTCTTTGATTTGGGTATTTTCCACAATAGGAGTATTCATCAGTCTTTGTCTAAAGGAAAATCCAACAAATACAATATAACCTATATGGGAGTAAGGTGCATCAGACCCGCTCTCCTTACAGAATGTAATGAACACCGGGTAGACACCCGTCTGCAGATACCGTAGATATGTAGGTAGGTTGCTGTATTCAATGTGAATAAAATATTCACATCTGCTCTATTTCGTATTTCTAACTTTAATGCTATGAACATTCCACCCCGGGTTAGGTCAATTCCAATTTCATTTGAAATGTTTAATTCAATTTGAGTCTTCACATTATGGCATTGGAATTTAATTGGAATTAGAATTCCGTTGGAACTGTAAATTGGAATTGAATAGTCTCTGAATTCAAAGGCTGACCTGGAAATGTTAATTGAATGACATTTACAGGGAGTGAATTGAATTAGATTTGAATTTGTGGAATTAACTCAAACTGAATAAGACCAAGATTGTGCTCACATGTGTTCTGATCATCCATCCAATCCTCTGTGACTCACCACAGCCAAACAAAATATTCCCTGTGAATCAATGGTTAGGAGTTTCTTTTAACTGTCACATACTTGCACATTTGACCATAGTGCAAGCATTCCTTATAGTCTGGTTTATCATTATCTGTCTCCCTCTCTACCCCATGAGTTGATATTCAGTGTTGGGGAGTAATGAACTACATATAGTTCATCTAGGAATTTAACTACATTTTGCTGTAGTTTGGTGGTAGTTGAACTACATAAAAACCTTGGTAGTGTTTTCAATAGTTAACTTTTTTGTTGTTGCTATTTTAGAAGTGTAGCTAACTACACAATACTTTTTGGCAAAAATAAATATGGGTGAAGTAGGTAAGAATTGTCTTTTTGGCATCATACCTGCCTAATTGTCACTCTAAACAGTTTTTGTGTTTAATAGGCCAAGTTACACATTCTGTTAAAAGCCCAAAGCAGACGTTTTTATATCAATATCAAATACTTTCTGCGTAACAATTAAGTATCTTACTGTAATAGACAGTAAGATACTTAAAAAATAGCTTTTTAGCAAAAAAACTGAAAACTAGCTGTTATTGGCTAATTTACTGCATGGTGATGTCACCATTGAAAGCCAAAACCCCCACTCATGCAAAACTGATGATTAGAAGGTCCTGTGTAGATTGTATTTTCAACCAGCAGCTCTCAGGAAATAAAACTGATCGACTTTTACAGTGTTAGTTTCATCAGCTGGAAAACTTAATTTTGGGACTGGGACTCAAGGGATGTGATAATTTATCAAAAAGTAGTTTGGATGTAGTGAATTACTTTTTCAAGTAACTTTAGTTACATCAATTATATTTTTCTTAAGGGTAGCTTTAGTGAAGCTTAATTTCTTCCAGTGTGAAGTAATCGATAGCTTGGTAAACTATATTTTTAGAGTAGCTTCCCCAACACTGTTGATATTATTCAGTGACGAAAAGGGAGCTGAAGAGTTCATTTATTTCAATTTGCAAGAGTGAGTTAATCCTCTCTGTGGGGGGGGGGGGTGTACAACGGTAGACCCCTTAAGGCATGCCATTTGAATAATTCAAAACCCGTCCCTCTGTAAAAAACCTGGCCCATATTACATATGGTGGTAGTTTTTGCCTCATTACACATGGTGGTAGATTTAGCCTCGTTTTTTTGGCTTGCTCCTCAAGAAATGCTGGCGGCCATGACAGAAGCCAAATGTGAGTTGGCTTGGGGGTGTGGTTGATGTGGGTGTTAATTGGGTGTGTCCTTGCAACCACCAAGACACACCCATCTATCAGTACCTTGCCCGCAGCTGTTTCCCCCCACTCAAAGTTGATCAATAACTACAGGCAGATGTATGGTGAGATGCCGGAGGAAACTTTGAATAGGTCAATAGCCTACAGAGAAATATGAGAATAATGCAATTGCTGAATTTATGTAGATATTCTTAACTAAGTGTTTTTATAACTTGCAAATGTAGTAACAGGTCCATGTAGAATAAACAAGCCTTTACATAATACCATAGAATCACTGTTCTGCTAATATAACAATGTGCACCTTTCATCATTCATTGTCATTCCCAGCAGATACAGATACTGTGCCTATCAACATTTTGTCTGGTGGTAATGGGGCTACCATGGTAACATGTCAGAGTGGTCATACCTTCCTATATGGTGTCCTGTATACACCAGGAGTTACCTGATCATGGTGCAGAATACACTGGGCTTCTCCCTCCCCATAATGACTGATACCATTCAATTCAATAATAAAAAAGACAACAAGTAAAAATTTTCTAGTAAAATGTTCATGCCAAGTACCAGGTCTCTCTCCATTTAGAGACATCAGTATGAAGCCTGTCTGTCGTTCTGGACTTCATCACATCATATTGCAAGTATCCATGATCTGGCTCCATACATGTTTCTGTGAACACATACACACATAGTCACCAATGGAAGTTAGGATAGGTAATAGGTAACAAACAGGTACTACAGTGCATTCGGAAAGTATTCAGACCCCTTGACTTTTTCCACATTTTGTTACGTTACAGCCTTATTCTAAAATGGACTAAATACATATTTTTCTTCATCAATCTGCACACAATACCCCATAATGACAAAGCGAAAACATGTTTTTTGAATTACCTTATTTAAATAAGTATTCAGACCCTTTGCTATAAGACTTGAAATTGAGCTCAGGTGCATCCTGTTTCCATTGATCATTTGACCACAGGCCACACTGAGTAATCGGGGGAGAAGGGCCTTGGTCAGGGAGGTGACCAAGAACCGGATGGTCACTCTGACAGAGCTCCAGAGTTCCTCTGTGGAGATGGGAGAACCTTCTAGAAGGACAACCATCTCTGCAGCACTCCATCAATCAGGCCTTCATGGTAGAGTGGCCAGACGGAAGCCACTCAGCGGCAGGGACTGGGAGACTAGTCAGGATAGAGGGAAAGATGAACAGAGCAAAATACAGGGAGATCCTAGATGAAAACCTGCTCCAGAGTGATCAGGACCTCCGACTGGGTCGAAGGTTCACCTTCCAACAGGACAATGACACAGCCAAGACAACGCAAGAGTGGCTTCGGGACAAGTCTCTGAATGTCCTTGAGTGACCTAGCCAGACTTGAACCCGATCTAACATCTCTGGAGACCTGAAAATAGCTGTGCAGCGACGCTCCCCATCCGACCTGACAGAACTTGAGAGGATCTGCAGAGAAGAATGGGAGAAACTCCCCAAATACAGGTGTGCCAAGTTTGTACCCAACAAGACTTGAGGCTGTAATCGCTGAAAAAGGTGCTTCAACAAAGTACTGAGTAAAGGGTCTGAGTACTTATGTAAATGTGATATTTTTACATTTGCAAACATTTCTAAAATCCTGTTTTTGCCTTGTCATTATGGGGTATTGTGTGTAGATTGATGGGGAAAAACAATTTAATCAGTTTTAGAATAAGGCTGTAACGTAAGAAAATGTGGGAAAAGTCGAGGGGTCTGAATACTTTCCAATGCACTGTATAACCAAGTTTCCATCCAAACTTTTTATGCGAGTAAAATACAAAAAATGCTACGACAGTGCTACCCAGGAGCACGAGTACAGGACATCACAAAGCTTCTATCGACTGTTTTACGACAGATGCCGGGAGCTGACACTGTCGTAGTCCATGTGGGGTCAAACTACATCAGGAGGGCTAGCTCAGAACATCTGAACATGGCTTTTGAAGAACTGATTTTAGCATTAAAAGACTCGCCCAAAAAACGGCCAATCGTTTCAGGTTCATTTCAGGTCCAGTACCATCGTTGGGTGTGAACGATTCAGCAGGCTACTGGCATTACACATCTGGCTAAAAGATTATTGTACCTCTGCTGGAGTCACTTTTATAGATAACTTTGACACCTTCTGGAAACAGAAAATATTCTACAGGAATGATGGAGTCCATCGAAATCATCTTGGCTCTTGGACTCTGTCCATGCATTTCAAGGCTAAATTGAAACAATGAATTATTAATGACACAAGACCAGCTCAGTTAATCCCTACCATTGTGACAATGAGTCGTCATAATGCTGCATCAAATGTACATTATCCTAGGGGCGTTGGCAGACACAATGTAAGTAACTTAATGTATGCCCCCTTAATTGCCCTGAATACCTCTGTTGATCCTACAGCTATTGTATGCAGTAATCATGAGCCTATGAACCAGAGTTACACTGTTAACACTGAGGCGGTGTGCCCTAGTAAGAAGACCACTTTGTGCAGCTCACCCTGCACTATCAGCTCCAATATAAGTAACACGAGCAAGTCTACTTCTGATAAGCTTCCCAGTAAAGCATTAAAAACAATCAAGCAACCCAGAAAAGTGCTAAAACAGCCCATATTAACATATGTAGCCTAAGAAACAAGGTCCATGAAGTCAATAACTTGCTTGTAACAGATGACATTCATATTATATCTCTGAAACTCACTTCGATAATGCCTTTGATGATACAGTGGTAGCAATACATGGTTATAACATTTACCGAACTGACAGAAATGCCAACAGGGGCGGTGTTTGCGGTCTATATAAAGCACCACATTCCTGTAAAGCTTAGAGACGATCTAATGTTAAATACTGATAAAGTAATATGGCTACAGGTTCATCTGCCTCACCTAAAGCCCATTCTTGTGGGAACCTGCTATAGACCAAGAAGTGCTAACAGTCAGTATCTAGATAATATGCTTGATAATGTATGTGATATCAACAGAGAAGTATATTTTCTGGGTTTAAATATTTAAGATTTAAATATTGACTGGCTCTCAACAGCTGCCCACTGAAAAAAAACCTTCAAACTGTAACCAGTGCCTGCAACCTGGTTCAGGTTGTTAGTCAACCTACCAGGGTATTTACAAACAGCACAGGAATGAAATCATCAACATGTATTTATCACATTTTTACTAATGCTGCAGATATTTGCTTGAAAGCAGTATCCAAATCCATAGGATGTAATAATCACAATATAATAGCCATATCTAGGAAAACCAAAGTCCCAAAGGCTGGGCCTAATATAGTGTATAAGAGGTCATACAATAAGTTTTGTAATGATTCATATGTTGATGATGTAAAGAATAATTGCTGGTCTGTGGTTTGTATTGAGGAGCAACCAGAGGCCACACTTGACACATTTATGAAATTGCTTATTCCGGTTACTAATAAGCATGCACCCATTAAGGAAATGCCTATACAAACAGTTAAATCCCTGTGGATTGATGAGGAATTAAGAAATTGTATGGTTGAGAGGGATGAGGCAAAAGGTATGGCAAATATATCTGGCAGCCCAACTGATTGGCAAATGTATTGCAAATCATGTGACTAAGCTAAATAAAAACGAAAATAAACTATACTATGAAACAAAGATAAATTATATAAAGAATGATAGTAAAAAGCTTTGGAGCACCTTAAATGACATTTTGGGGAAAAAAGACAAGAAGCCAACTCAACCATTATTCATTGAATCAGATGGCTCATTTATTACAAAACCCACTGATATTGCCAACTACTTTAATGACTTTTTCATTGGCAAGACAAGCAAACTTAGGGATGACATGTCAGCAACACACGCTGACACTACACATCCAAGTATATCTGACCAAATTATGAAAGAGAAGAATTGTACTTTTGAATTCCATAAAGTCAGTGTGGAAGAGGTGAAAAAATGATTGCTGTCTATCAACAATGACAAGCCACCGGGGTCTGATAATCTGGATGGAAAATGACTGAGGATAATAGTGGACGATATTGCCACTCCTATTTTCCACATCTTACATTTAGGCCTTCTAGAAAGTGTGTGCCCTCAGGCCTAGAGGGAAGCTGAAGTCATTCCGCTACCCAAGAATAGTAAAGCCCCCTTTACTGGCTCAAATAGCCGACCAATCAGCCTGTTACCAACCCTTGTGTTCGACCAGATACAATGCTATTTCACAGTAAACAAATTGACAACAGACTTTCAGCACGCATATAGGGAAGGACACTCAACAAGCACAGCACTGACACAAATGACTGATGATTGGCTGAGATAAATTTATGATAAAAACTATTGTGGGGGCTGTCTTGTTAGACTTCAGTGCAACTTTTCACATTATCGATCATAGTCTACTGCTGGAAAAATGTATGTGTTATGGATTTACACCCCCTGCTATAATGTGGATAAAGAATTACTTGTCTAACAGAACACAGAGGGTGTTCTTTAATGGAAGCCACTCAAACATAATCCAGGTAGAAGCAAGAATTCCCAGGGTAGCTGTTTAGGCCCCTTGCTTTTTTCAATCTTTACTAACGACATGTCACTGGATTTGACTAAGGCCAGTGTGTCTATGTATGGGGATGACTCAACACTATACACATCAGCTACTACAGCGACTGAAATGACTACAACACTTAACAAAGAGTGGCAGTTAGTTTCGGAATGGGTAGCAAGGAATGAGTTATTCCTAAATGTTTCCTAAACTAAAAGTATTGTATTTGGGACAAATCATTCACTAAACCCTAAACCTCAACTACACCTAGTAATGAATAATGTGGAAATTGACCAAGTTTAGGTGACTAAACTGCTTTGAGTAACTCTGGATTGTAATCTGTCATGGTCAAAACATATTGATACAACAGTAGCTAAAATGGGGAGAAGTATGTCTATAATAAAGCACTGCTCTGCATTCTTAACAACACTATCAACAAAGCAGGTCCTACAGGCCCTGGTTTTGTCGCACCTAGACTACTGTTCAGTAGTGTGGTCAGGTGCCACAAAGAGGGACTTGGGAAAATTGCAGTTGGCTCAGAACAGGGCAGCACGGCTGGCCCTTAAAAGTACACGGAGAGCTAACATTAATGACATGCATATCAATCTCTCATGGCTCAAAGTGGAAGAGCGATTGACTTCCTCATTACTTGTTTTTGTAAGAGGTGTTGACAAGCTGAATGTGCCGAGCTGTCTGTTTAAAATACTAGCACACAGCTCAGACACCCATGCATACCCCACAAGACATGCCACCAGAGGTCTCTTCACAGTCCCCAAGTCCAGAGCAGACTATGGGAGGCGCACAGCACTACATAGAACCATGACTACATGGAACTCTATTCCACATCAGGTAACTGATCCAGGCTGTATCACAACCCGGCCTTGATTTGGAGTCACATAGGGCGGCGAACAATTGGCCCAGCATCGCCCGGGTTTGGCCGGTGCAGGCCGTCATTGTAAAAAATAATTTGTTCTTAAATTACTTGCCTAGTAAAACAAAGGTTAAATTAAAAAAATGTAAAACTGATGCAAGCAGTAGAATCAGATTTAAAAAAAACAGGTAAAACTACACCTTATGGAACAGCAGGGACTGTGAAGCAACACAAACACAAGCACAGACACATGCACACACACGATAACATACGCACTATACACACATGTACACATGGATTTTGCGCTGTAGATATGTGGTAGTGGAGTATGGGCCTGAGGGCACACACTTGGTGTGTTGGGAATTCTGCAATGAATATATTGTAATGTTGTAACGGTTTTCTTCCTGAGATGAAGGAGAGGACCAAAACGCAGCGCGGCTAGTGTTCAACATGTTTAATAACAAAGAGACGATAACGTGAACACTATACAAAATACAAAATAACAAACGTGAAAACCGAGACAGTCCTATCTGGTGCAGAACACAAAGACAGGAAACAACCACCCACAAACCCCAACACAAAACAAGCCACCTAAATATGGTTCCCAATCAGAGACAATGACAAACACCTGCCTCTGATTGAGAACCATATCAGGCATGACATAGAAATGGACAAACTAGACACACAACAGATTGCCCACCCAGCTCACGTCCTGACCAACACTAAAACAAGAAAAACACACAAGAACTATGGTCAGAACGTGACAGTACCCCCCTCCTGAGGTGCGGACTCCGAACGCACAACCTAAACCTATAGGGGAGGGTCTGGGTGGGCATCTGTCCGCGGTGGCGGCTCTGGCGCTGGACGAGGACCCCACTCCACCATTGTCTTTGTCCCCCTCCTTAGCGTCCTTTGAGTGGCGACCCTCGCCGCCGACCTTGGCCTAGGAACCCTAACCACGGGCCCCACTAGACTGAGGAAACTCCTCCGGACTGAGGGACAGCTCCGGACCGAGAGGTAGCTCATGACAGAGAGGTAGCTCCGGACTGAATGGCAGCTCCGGACCGAATGGCAGCTCCGGACCGGAGGGCAGCTCATGACCGGAGGGCAGCTCATGACCGGAGGGCAGCTCATGACCGGAGGGCAGCTCATGACCGGAGAGCAGCTCATGACTGGCAGGCAGCTCATGATTGGCAGGCGGCTCTGGCAGCTCCTTACTGGCGGGCGGCTCTGGCAGCTCCTGACTGGCGGGCGGCTCTGGCAGCTCCTGACTGGCGGGCGGCTCTGGCAGCTCCTGACTGGCAGGCGGCTCTGGCAGCTCCTGACTGGCGGGCGGCTCTGGCAGCTCCTGACTGGCGGGCGGCTCTGGCAGCTCCTGACTGGCGGGCGGCTCTGGCAGCTCCTGACTGGCGGGCGGATCTGGCTCCTGACTGGCGGGCGGCTCTGGCTCCTGACTGGTGGGCGGCTCTGGCGGCTCCTGACTGGCGGGCGGCTCTGGCGGCTCCTGACTGGCGGGCGGCTCTGGCGGCTCAGGACAGACGGGCGGCTCTGGCGGCTCAGGACAGACGGACGGCTCTGGCGGCTCAGGACAGACGGGCGGCTCAGATGGCGCTGGGCAGACGGGCAGCTCAGATGGCGCTGGGCAGACGGACAGCTCAGATGGCGCTGGGCAGACGGGCAGCTCAGATGGCGCTGGGCAGACGGGCAGCTCAGATGGCGCTGGGCAGACGGGCAGCTCAGACGGCGCTGGGCAGACGGGCAGCGCAGGCGGCGCTGGGCAGACGGGCAGTGCAGGCGGCGCTGGACAGACGGGCAGCTCTGACCTGCTGAGGCGCACAGTAGGCCTGGTGCGTGGTGCCGGAACTGGTGGTACCAGACTGGAGACACGCACCACTAGGCGAGTGCGGGGAGCAGGAACAGGGCACACTGGACTCTCAAGGCGCACTATAGGCCTGGTGCGTGGTGCCGGAACTGGTGGTACCGGGCTGTAGCTACGCACCTCAAGGCTAGTGCGGGGAGAAACAACAGTGCGTACTGGGCTCTGGATACACACAGTAGGCTTGGTGCGTGGTGCCGGAACTGGTGGTACCGGGCTGGAGACACGCACCACAGGGAGAGTGCGTGGAGGAGGAACAGGGTTCTGGAGACGCACAGGAAGCCTGGTGCGTGGTGTTGGCACTGGTGGTACGGGACTGGAGCGAGGAGGTGGCACCGGATATACCGGACCGTGAAGGCGTACTGGCTCTCTTAAGCACCGAGCCTGCCCAACCTTACCTGGTTGAATGCTCCCCGTAGCCAGGCCAATGCGGGGAGGTGGAATAACCCGCACTGGGCTGTGCTGGCGAACCGGGGACACCATGCGTAAGGCTGGTGCCATGTACACCGGCCCGAGGAGACGCACTGGAGACCAGCTGCGTTGAGCCGGCTTCATGGCACCTGGCTCGATGCCCACTCTAGCCCGGCCGATACGTGGAGCTGGGATGTACCGCACTGGGCTATGCACACGTACAGGAGACACCGTGCGCTCTTCCGCATAACACGGTGTCTGCCCGTACTCTCGCTCTCCACGGTAAGCCCGGGAAGTTGGCGCAGGTCTCCTACCTGACTTCGCCACACTCCCCTTTAGCCTCCCCCCAATACATTTTTGGGGCTGACTCTCGGGCTTCCTTGCCAACCGTGTTCCCTCGTAACACCGGTTCCCTTTCGCAGCTGCCTCCGCTCTCCTAGCTGCCTCCACCTGTTCCCATGGAAGACGATCCCTTCCAGCCAGGATCTCTTCCCATGTGTAGCAACCCTTTCCGTCCAACACGTCTTCCCAAGTCCATTCCTCCTGACATCGCTGCTGCTGCTGCTGCCGCTGCCCGTTACCACGCTGCTTGGTCCGAGTATGGTGGGTGGTTCTGTAACGGTTTTCTTCCTGAGATGAAGGAGAGGACCAAAACGCAGCACGGCTAGTGTTCAACATATTTAATAACAAAGAGACGATAACGTGAACACTATACAAAATACAAAATAACAAACGTGAAAACCGAGACAGTCCTATCTGGTGCAGAACACAAAGACAGGAAACAACCACCCACAAACCCCAACACAAAACAAGCCACCTAAATATGGTTCCCAATCAGAGACAATGATTGAGAACCGTATCAGGCATTACATAGAAATGGACAAACTAGACACACAACATAGAATGCCCACCCAGCTCACATCCTGACCAACACTAAAACAAGAAAAACACACAAGAACTATGGTCAGAACGTGACAAATGTTTTTAAAATGGTGTAACTGCCTTCATTTTGCCAGACCCCAGGAAGAGTAGCTGCTGCCTTGGCAGCACCTAATGGGGATCCATAATAAATACAAATATAAAACCTGATTACTACATTCACCTTTCTATTTCACTTCAGATATCTGGCTAGCGATTATAGTGATAATGCTAGCGATGATAGTGATAATGATGATCAAAATATACATAACCAGCAGTCTATGGTCTAGCTATCAGTATACTCACCACCTATTCAGCGTGATAGGGTCCTTCGGCAGGGCATGCTGGCACTTTTGCAGGGCATGCATAGTTGGTCAATCCATATAGGGCTTTTCGGTATCAAATGGCTGTAATCCTATGAACACGTTGGGGGTGATGTAACAACAGAGGCCTATTCAATGAGGGGGTTCATTTATCTGGCCCGGATTACCCTGGTAGGAGGAGTTTGAACAGGGTGAAAAGTTGTGGAACTGTGCTGCCTCCCAGGTGTGAGCCAGGTGCCCCGCTCTGGTAAATGGTGAAGTCGGCTCAAAACAAAAGTGAAGTAATCAAGCACGTTGAGTGATTAAGTAGGATCCTCTGTTTTCACAAGCAAAAGTGATTGCTTTTTATAAAGATGCTGGTAACACTTGACACTCAGCATCATAACCATGACATAATATGTCATAACAGCTCACATAACTTGTTATAACCGGTCATAATATGGTCATAACACTGTCATGACACATGTATTTAGATCTGTTGTGACATACAGTATATTGTGTTATTTTATGGCTGGTTTTGAGAGTGTCAAAACCCACAAAACGTACCACACACGGCAAAACATTATATTACACCATAAACAAGTAGGCTATGTTATATAACATTTTCTGAAATTGACCATATTGAATTATCATTGTAATTGTGCACACATTGATGTCAGACATGCACCTACCCCAATGCTCGTTTTCTGATGACTGGGATGAATACAGGAGCAGGGCAAGACACCCTCTTTTTGACTGATGACTAACATAAGGGCATGTACGTGATAGGGCTGTCTGGCTGATATGATTATGATGGTCATAATGCTTCTTGACAGTGTCATAAAGTGTATTTTCTTAGTCCAAGTAAAGTGACCCAGGATGGTCATAATGCTTCTTGACAGTGTCATAAATTGTATTTTCTTAGTCCAATTGAAGTGACACAGGATGGTCATAATGCTTTATGATGTGTGAAAGTGTATTTTCTACAAGTTATTTAAAATATGATGGGACAAAAACATGACTGTAAACAATTCATTACAATAACAACAAAGGACTTAAGAAACAAACTTTCAAACGCAAGGAAACTTCTTGGTAGAGAAAAAACATTTGAATAAATGTGGGTTTTAACACTCTTATGTAGGTTTCATAACCAGCCATAAAATAACTTAATATATGTCACAACAGGTGTAAATATATGCGTCATGACAGTGTTATGACCATGTTATGACAAGTAATGTCAGCTGTTTTGACATATGATATGGTTATGACCGTGTTATGGAGCCGGGGTTCAAGTAAAGTGT
Source organism: Salvelinus namaycush (assembly GCF_016432855.1). Classification (NCBI taxonomy): domain Eukaryota; kingdom Metazoa; phylum Chordata; class Actinopteri; order Salmoniformes; family Salmonidae; genus Salvelinus; species Salvelinus namaycush. The sequence continues at coordinate 2,681,153 of NC_052343.1, read as the reverse complement.
TACCAAAATGCTTTATCTGCCTTCCCAATGAAAACTAGTTTGAAAATTCAAATCTTTATTTTATGGAAAAAAGATGCTGTATGTTTCTGGACGATGCACCTAGCTGCCTTGTTGACAACATGACCGAGCAGCGCAGATTACTGTTTTAAGAAGGGCGCTCCTCCCCGCTTTTGCCCAATGACATGACGGGCCATTGCCCTATTCAACCAGAAAACATTAATGGAAGCCTCTCTAATGCAAATTTGGTTGAGTGTGGTGTACTGCAGGGCAGCCGGCTTGGACCATTATTGTTTTCTGTGTTTACTAATGACCTTCCACTGACCTTGAATAATATCCTCCTAGAGTCTGTTGAAGCACCGGTGCGTCAATCTAAGTAACGTAATAAAAAAAATCCCATCAAAATCCTTCACTTTAACCTAGAGGTATCTGTTTTTTGCATGGGCTGCGTCTCGATCCACCGCATCCGCCTATGACGGCCTTCCGCATCAGCCGATCTACAGCAGTGTTTGTCAGATCATGAGACATCCCAAAAATCGGTCTTCTCACGAAAGCGTCTGTGGCATCCAAAACTAATATGACCATGCTATGGAAAGATGAGACTCTCACAAACACAATGGTGGTCTCCGTTTTGTACTACGACCTCCTCGAGTGTAACAGGACTCATTTGAAGGTAACCGGTACTGGTTTTAAAAAAATGAATGTGAGTATGGAGGTAGTTTAGACTCAACACTATACACGTCGGCAGCAACAGTAAATTAAATAACTGACACCCTTAACATAGAGCTGCAGTCCATTTTAGAATGGGTAACTAGCAATAGGCTAGTAGTAGCTATCTCAAGCATCTCAAGCATAATTTTTGGGACAAAACATTCACTCAACCCTAAACCTCATCTGGATCTATTGTTGACTAATGCGGCTATTGAGCAAGTTGAAGAGACTAAACCGCTGGCTGTCACCCTAGATAGCAAGTTATCGTGGTCAAAACATATAAACTCAATGGTTACTAAAATGGGATGAGGTCTGTCCATAAGGCATTGCTCTGCTTTCTTGATATCTCAGTCAACCAGACTCAGGCTCTAGTTTTGTTGCATCTGGTCTACTGTCCAATTGTGTGGTCAGGTGCAGCAAAGAAAGACATAGGCGAGTTGCAGTTGGTCCAAATCAGAGCAGCACGTATTTCTCATGCATGTCATTGTGGTCCTGTATGGCTCATTTGGTGGAGTATTGCTCTTGCACCGCCAGCGTTGTGGGTTCGATTTCCGGGGCAACCCATACGGAAAATGTATGCACGCATGACTGCAATTTGCATCTGCTAAATGGCATATGTATTAGTATATATTATATACACTAGATGACCAAAAGTATGTGGACACCTGCTTGTGGAACATCTCATTCCAAAATCATGGGTATTGATATGGAGTTGGTCCCCCCTTTGCTGCTATAATAGCCTCCTTTTTTCTGGGAAGGCTTTCCACTAGATGTTGGAATATTGCTGCGGGGACTTGCTTCCATTCAGCCACTAGTGCATTAGTGAGGTCGGGCACTAATGTTGGGTGATTAGGCATGGCTCGCAGTCGGCGTTCCAATTCATCCCAAAGGTGTTCGATGTTGTTGAGGTCAGGGCTCTGTGAGGCCAGTCAAGTTCTTCCACACCAATCTCGAAAAAACATTTTTGTATGGACTTTGCTTTGTGCACGGGGGCATTGTCATGCTGAAACAGGAAAGCGCCTTCCCCAAACTGTTGTCACAAAGTTGGAAGCACAGAATCGTCTAGAATGTCATTGTATGCTGTAGTGTTAAGATTTCCCTTCCCTGGAACTAAGGAGCCTGAACCATGAAAAACAGCCCGGACCATTATTCTTTCTCCACCAAACTTTACAGTTGGCACTATGCATTGGGGCAGGTAGCTTTTTCCTGGCATCTGCCAAACCCAGAAATGTCAGTCGGACTGCCAGATGGTGAAGCATGATTCATCTCTCCAGAAAACGCATTTCCACTGCTCCAGAGTCCAATGACGGCAAGCTTTACACCATTCCAGCCGACGCTTGGCATTGCGCACGGTGATCTTAGGCTTGTGTGCGGCTGCTCGGCCATGGAAACCCATTTCATGAAGCTCCAGACGAAAAGTTATTGTGCTGATGTTGCTTCCAGAGGTAGTTTGGAACTCAGTAGTGAGTGTTGCATCCGAGGACAGCAGTTTTTTACGCGCTATGCACTTCAGCACTTGGCGGTCCCGTTCTGTGAGCTTGTGTGGCCTACCACTTCTCCGCCAAGCCGTTGTTGCTCCTAGACGTTTCCACTTCACAATAACAGCACTTACAGTTGACCGGGGCAGAAGTTTTACTAACTGACTTGTTGGAAAGGTGGCATCCTATGACGGTGTCACGTTGAACGTCATTGAGCTCTTCCGTAAGGCCTTTCTACTGCCAATGTTTGTCAATGGAGATTGCATGGCTGTGTGCTTGATTTTATACACCTGTCAGCAACGGGTGTGGCTGAAATAGCCGAATCCACTAATTTGAAGGGGTGTCCACATACTTTTGTATAAATGGGGTAAATTCGGGTTCCTGAGTGGCGCAACGGTCTAAGGCACTACATCTCAGTGCTAGAGGCATCACTACAGACACCCTGGTTTGAATCCAGGCAGTTTCACAACTGGCCGTGATTGGGAGTCCCATAGGGCGGCGCACAATTGGTGCAGCGTCTTCCAGGGTTGGCCGGTGTAGGTCGTTATTGTAAATAAGAATTTGTTCTTAACTGACTTGCCTAGTTAAATAAAAGTAAAAGAATATATATATATTATGTCAATCTCTCCTGGCTCAAAGTTGAGGAGATATTGACTGCATCACTATTTGTCACAGTTCGGACATTCATTGGTATTACACAAGACATGCAAACAGAGGTCTCTTCTAGAGGTCGACCAATTATGATTTTTCAACGGCGATACCGATTTATTGGAGGACCAAAAAAAGCCGATACCGATTTTTAGATATATATACAGTTGAAGTCGGAAGTTTACATACACTTACACGGTTTCGCCGTTGAAAAATCATAATTGGTCGACCTCTAGAAGAGACCTCTGTTTGCATGCCTCTAGAAGAGACCTCTGAGTCATTAAAACTCGCTTTTTCAACCACTCCACAAATGTCTTGTTAACAAACTATAGTTTTGGCAAGTCGGTTAGGACATCTACTTTGTGCATGACACAAGTCATTTTTCCAACAATTGTTTACAGACAGATTATTTCACTTATAATTCACTGTATCACCATTCCAGTGGGTCAGAAGTTTACATACACTAAGTTGACTGTGCCTTTAAACAGCTTAGGAAAATTCCAGAAAATTATGTCATGGCTTTAGAAGCTTCTAATTTACATAATTTGAGTCAATTGGAGGTGTACCTGTGGATGTATTTCAAGGCCTACCTTCAAACTCAGTGCCTCTTTGCTTGACATCATGGAAAAATCAAAAGAAATCAGAAATTTTGTTTGACCTCGACAAGTCTGGTTCATCCTTGGGAGCAATTTCTAAACGCCTGAAGGTACCACGTTCATCTGTACAAACAATAGTACGCAAGTATTAACACCATGGGACCACACAGCCATCATACCGCTCAGGAAGGAGACGCATTATGTTTCCTAGAGATGAACATACTTTGGTGCGAAAAGTGCAAATCAATCACAGAACAACAGCAAAGGACCTTGTGAAGATGCTGGAGGAAACAGTTACAAAAGTATCTATATCCACAGTAAAACGAGTCCTATATCGACATAACCTGAAAGGCCGCTCAGAAAGGAAGAAGCCACAGCTCCAAAACCGCCATAATAAAGCCAGACTACGGTTTGCAACTGCACATGGGGACAAAGATCGTACTCTTTGGAGAAATGTCCTCTGGTCTGATGAAACAAAAATAGGACTGTTTGGCCATAATGACCACCGTTATGTTTGGAGGAAAAAGGGGGAGGCTTGCAAGCCGAAGAACACCATCCCAAACGTGAAGCACGGGGGTATCATGTTGTGGGGGTGCTTTGCTGCAGGAGGGACTGGTGCACTTCACAAAATAGATGGCATCATGAGGGAGGAAAATTATGTGGATATATTGAAGCAACATCTCAAGACATCAGTCAGGAAGTTAAAGCTTGGTCACAAAGGGGTCTTCCAAATGGACAATGACCTCAAGCATACTTCCAAAGTTGTGGCAAAATGGCTTAAGGACAACAAAGTGAATGTATTGGAGTGGCCATCACAAAGCCCTGACCTCAATCCTATAGAAAATCTGTGGGCAGAACTGAAAAAGCGTGTGCGAGCAAGGAGGCCCACAAACCTGACTCAGTTACACCAGCTCTGTCAGGAGGAATGTGCCAAAATTCACCCAACTTATTGTGGGAAGCTTGTGGAAGGCAAACCGAAACATTTGACCCAAGTAAAACAATTTAAAGGCAATGCTACCAAATACTAATTGAGTGTATGTAAACTTCTGACACATTGGGAATGTGACGAAAGAAATAAAAGCTGAAATAAATCATTCTCTCTACTATTATTCTGACATTTCACATTGTTAAAATAAAGTGGTGATCCTAACTGACCTACGACAGGGAATTTTTACTAGGATTAAATGTCAGGAATTGTGAAAAACTGAGTTTAAATGTATTTGGCTAAGGTATATGTAAACCTCCGACTTCAACTGTATATATATTTGTAATAAATGACAATTACAACAGCAATGCGTCTGACTACCTCTACTGAAACACTATTAGGGGTCGTTCAAAGAGGACGCCTATTCTGGTGAAACCTCCCTTCAATGAATACCACATCCTCTTTTGCAGATGCAATAGACAGAGTTCCTCCATACATTGTCAACATTAGCCTAATTTAGGTTAACATTTACCAATGTGTATGAGTTCATAGTAATTATCACAATATATCTGCTGATCATTGATTCACATCCATAAATTGATTCCACTTTTTTTTTAACAATTTACACACTTCCTTTCACTTTTTGAAATGTTTTTCTTTTCTCTCAGGTCAGTGACTCGGTCCTACTTCCGTAACTCAGTGGGGGGCCTGCTGGTGTTTGACCTGACTAACCGTGCCTCCTTTGAGCATGTGCAGGAGTGGCACGCAGAGGTGTGTCAACATGTGCAGCCCCACACGGTGCTGTTTGTACTTGTGGGCCACAAGAATGACCGGGTGGCCCAGGGAGAGCGGGTGGTGGGCCATAACGAGGCTGAGAAACTGGCAGGCCAGCTGGGGATGCCCTACATCGAGGCGTCGGCTAAGACTGGTCAGTGCGTGACGGAGGCTTTCGAGCTGCTGACCCGCCGGGTGTACCAGGGCCTGCTGAGTGGGGAGGTGCAGCTACAAGAGGGCTGGGATGGGGTGAAGTGCTTGGCTCCACGTGCAACCTTAGTACAGCTAAACAATCCCAAAAACAACATATCCAACAACAGAAGGTGCTGTTCCTGAGTTGGGTCTTTGGACTTGTGCTGTATTGTCTTGTATGCCATGTCACAATGCCTCTCTTGAAAAACTGACTGCCATCTTGGATAAAAGATCATAAAATAATCTTGACTTGAGGCTCTTCACCGGATGAGAATAAGTTTTACAAGATGGGCATTACCTATTGTGACAATTTGTCAGAACATGGAAATAGACATAACACATGTAAAATACTTGCAAGTGTGTGTACAGGGACTTTTCTGAAGGAGGTCATTAGTTTGTCCTCCAGAATCGAGAAACAAATACAGTGGTATTACAGTTACGGAAATCTAGTCAAATCTCTTTACCCTGAATAGTGATATACTGATGTAATCCATTTATGTTGAAAGTGAACTCCGAAATACTCATGTTCTTTCTCATTTGTTGGAACCTTGACTTAACAGTGAAATAAACACACAAATCAAATGCCAAGTGAAATATGAATCTTGTTTTATTTATGGAATAAAAAGAACAGGTTTAACTAAAACACTGCCATATAAAGTAAAACAAATGTTACTGCTTCCCTACACATCCCCAAATAAGGACCATTACCCAACCCCATCTCACTGCAGTCTGGCGATACAAGCAATACTTCACATACTTATTATTTTTGAATAATAATCAGTTAATTGTTGACATCTTATGAAAAACAATGTCCTGGGTAATTTTCTAATGAACTATGAACATGACATCAGATCCCTACAGCACACAAAAACATAGTGCCATGACAGTATCCTGAAAACTAACTAACTGCAAAAGGTGTACATTTCTGATGTTAGATGAAGGGGGTTTATGTGACAAAAACTAAACACACAACAAACGCATGCCAGACAAAATAAAATAAAAAAAGTGGGAAAGAGTATGGTACCCACCACCATATTGAAGGTGTGTGTTTGGTGGTTACCCCCTGAACAAAAAAGTAAAGTTGAACAGATAATTCCAAAAACAAAACACTGTCCAAAAACAACACTCCATACCTGAGTGTACATTTACACTGAATGAGGAGTGTGTGATTTTGGCCAGTTTGTGGTGAAAAGCATTAAAAAGGACAAGATATCAAAATACTTGTGTGATGATGGAGCTGACAAATCACACACAAAACCTGGGGGAGATGAAGACGTGGGTGAAAGAATGTCCCCCATTATTAGAAATACACAGAGAAAAGACAAAAAGCACAGAGTGTTTGTGCGAGGCTGGTTCCAGGTCTTGCTACTTTTTGGTTGTTTTGCGGATCAATGCCATTCTCTGGATGAGACAAATGAAAAACATGCTCAATCACTATTGCACTTAGGTCATTTTTTCGTAGACATTCTTATCCAGAGCACCTTATAGTCACCGCATAATAAATTATTGAAAATATTTTCAATACTTCCTAAACAAACAATACACCAAAAATAATAATAATTTAATACGTATACAGTGCTGTGAGAAAGTATTTGCCCCCGTTCTAATTTTCTCTACTTTTGCATATTTTTGATAATGAATGTTATATCTTCAACCAAAACCTAATATTAGACAAAGGGAACCTGAGTGAACAAATAACATAACAATTACATACTTATTTCCAGTGGTGTAAAGTACTTAAGTAAAAGTACTACTTAAGTAGTTTTTTGGGTTATCTGTACTTTACTATTTAAATTTGACAACTTTTACTTCACTACATTCCTAAAGAAAATAATTTACTTTTTACTCAATACATTTTCCCTGGCACCCTAAAGCACTCATTACATTTTGAATGCTTAACAGGACAGGAAAATTGTCAAATTCACACACTTATCAAGAGAACATTCCTGTTCTGATCTGGCGGACTCACTAAACACAAATTTGTAAAGATGTCTGGCCCATTCTTCCATGCAGAATTGCTTTAACTCAGCAACATGTGGGTTTTCAAGCATGAACTGCTCATTTCAAGTCCTGCCACAACATTTCAATTGGGATTAGGTCTGGACCTTGACTAGGCCATTCCAAAACTTCAAATGTGCTGCATTTTAGCCATTTTCATGTAGACCTGATTGTGTGTTTTGGATCATTATCTTGCTGCATGACTCAGCTGCGCTTCAGCTCACAGACGGATGGCCTGACATTCTCCTGTATAATTATCTGATACAGAGCAGAATTCGTGGTTCCTTCTATTAAGGCAAGTCGTCCAGGTCCTGAGGCAGCAAAGCATCCTAAAACTATCACACTACCATCCACCACCATGCTTGACCATCGGTATACGGTTCTTACTGTGGAATGCAGTGTTTGGTTTTCACCAGGCATAATGGGACCCGTGTCGTCCAAAAAGTTATACTTTTGACTCATCTGTCCATAGAACATTATTCTAAGAGTCTTGATGATCATACAGGTGCTTTTTAGCAAACTTGAGTCAACTTTTTCGATGAGATTTGGTTGCAGTCATTGCAGCTAAAGGTGGCACAACCAGTTATTGAGTGTAAGGGGGCAATTACTTTTTCCACACAAGGGAATTGGGTGTTGCATAACTTTGGTAATTCATAAACTAAGTATATCTTTCTTTGTTATTTGTAAACTCAGGTTCCCTTGATCTAATATTAGATTTTGGTTGAAGATACATTCAGTATCAAAAATAGAGAAATTCAGAAAGGAGGAAAATACTTTCACAGCACTGTACATTTAAATTATTGAACGTTTAGCACAATTCATTAGTACAAATTTGAACCCTGGGTGTGATCAAGATGAAAGTGTGACAAACAAACCTGTTTGTGGGCCTCTGTGGTACAAGCCTTCTTATACGGCCGAATCTCATCTGAACCATAGCCAGGAATCCACATGTTCCATTGGCGCTCTGTTGAGTGGCAGACAACACAGGGAGTGAGAATAAAAATCAAAGAGAAAATACACTCAACAGGAAATGGTCCATTAACTTCATCCATCTTTTATATGCATAACTTTAAAACTCAAAACTGCTACACCCATGGCATGGCTCTCAAGACTCTGTTCATTTTTGCCATAGTAAATTAATCATTCCAGTAATGGAGACAAACACTGCTTATGCCACAATAGTTGCCAGGGCTCTACAGTGATACCATTTTACTCGCATATACACCAATATATTTTGCTGTGCGACCTGCAATTGCTATTTAGAAGCACCAGTACGCCTAGAAAAATTAAGGATTCTAGCGTTATTACCTCTAATACTGTGATCCTAAATTTCTTTGTGTGCGCCAACATTTCTCAACTGAGGCGCACACGTGCTCCTTGTAAAGTTCAGCGTAGAGCCCTGACTGCAGCGGCTGCTGCTCCAACCATCAGCCAGTATCAGCCTGTACTTTTACTTACCCAGGTGTAGCTGGACGTCCTTCACTTCTAAGGTGTTGGACTTGCGATGGCGGGCCAGCTGACAGGCAGCCGTCACCACACTGTCAATGAAGTCATCTGCAATCTGCAGCAGCATCTGAGAGGAAGACAGTTCGGGGACCCCAGGTCACAAGTGGTGAGGCTTCAAAACATTGCATGCACTAGTCTTTGCATTGTGGTTTTGGGACGCCATCTTCAGTGAGACACTTCTGAGCTACTGTAGTAAACATACCTCCTCCACATCCTCATCGAGCTGCTCATTGGGGTCAATCTCTCTTACTAGGTCCTGCAGCTTCTTTTTACTCAACACCTGAGTGGAGGGCAAACAGGTTGTTAGTCATAGTCAATGGTGCACTAGAAGCAGTCAAGCAGTGGCTACATATGCTCATTGTACACCCTGAAACTTGGCATCTGGCGAGGGAGATGAACATAGAAGGCATGTTTTTACAGAACCAACCAGCACATGAAACTTAAGGATTGGCGTCAATATATGCAAAGCCAAGTAGTAACTGTACCTTACAGTTTTAGTGAATTCTTTGAACAATTCTATTGAAAAACATCCCCCAGCTGGAGTATCCCAAGGTCGTGTTTATTAGCTACCAAATGGAAGAATCCGAACTGAAACAGGGAGGAACATCCTATCGAATAAAAAATATACATTTTCATTTTCTGTCACAAAACTTTTTCCAACATGCCCCAGGTTGGTGATGAGGAGATGGATATGAGGACTCACCTGACTTCCTTCTGGGCTGATTCTGCCGGCAGGGCCAGGTGTGCCCATCACCTTCCCTGGAGCGGCGGCGCTGCTATTGGCCATGCTGGTGGCGAGAGGTGGTGTTGAGGAGGCCTCGGCTTTCACGGTGAAGAAGTTGGAACGGTTGGACTGTGGTTGGTACTGGGTCATAATCTTCCAGACCTAGGATGTCAGATGGCGGTGCCTCTCTCTGGGTCTGCACTGTCGTCGTAAGGACCAGGTCCGTGAAACTGGAATCGGAAGGGAAAAGTGTGGGACAAAAATCTTCTTAATTAAAATGTTAACTACAAAATAATATCGTGATTACTTGCATCAATGCAATCACATGAACGCTACAGAAACATAGCCAACCAAACAAGGGTCTCTTGCTGGTGCAAACTTGCATTAAAGGGTAACTACATCCCAAAACCCACATTTCTTCTATTTTTCCCCAGACCTCAAAAGTGGTCTCCTGGCATTGTTGTGGACTACAACATTAAGTGTGATTTTGAGCATGAAAACCTGAAAAGACTTGGAAAAAGAGAAACCTGGAAAAACAAAAAAGAGAAAACATAATTTGGGGAAATATTCTACAAATCTTATAGGGCCCTAGTCCTATCATGACATTTAGGTAGTTAGTTATTTCAAAATGTCAGACTAGCTAACTAAAAACCTAGCATGATATTTACTGGGTAGTTAAACAACAAATATCACACATTTCGGCTGGCAAACCAATAACATTACACCGTCTGTCAGTCTTACATTATTGCGTATGGGCATATCAACACTCAGTTGACAGCTATGTTTGTTGACTAGTTAGCTGGCTATGTTTGTTGACTAGCTAGCTGGCCGACTCATGTTAACTGGATAAATATTGATTGAGCACATGTTGATTGTTTGATATCGTGAGACAAGCGTTGAAATTAACTAGAAGAAGCCGTAGTCATGTTGAAAAACTAGTAACAAATGCATCGCAACCACAGCTAATTTCAGTTAACATCCGATAGTTAGCAGGCTAACATGATTTATCTAGGTAACGTTAACGTTACAGATTTAGCAAAGATTTAGCTTGAAGACACAGCGGTCACATTTTCCACGGAATGGTCCAAGCAAGGGTATCTACATATATAAAATAAATACCTTTATATTTCACTCGAAAGTTACATTTTAATGTCAAGCCATAAATGCAGCTAGCTTAACCTTAGCCGTCTTGCTAGCTAGTTATTAGCCAGCTAGATACCTGCTAACACAACATGGGGAGGATCTCAATTGCACACGTTCCTTTCTCTTTGCCTCCTTTTCAAAAACCCATTGGGGGAGAGGGTCAGAAGGGCGGGACCTCTGGCTTTCTCATCCAATGGGTTTTTGAGAAGGAGTGAGGACGCGAAGAGTAAATAATTGAGATCTTCCATAATCATAACGCTGTGCAAACTAGCTGGAAAAAATTACATGTAATCTCCCCAAGATATATATATGTATATGTTTTAAATACTTACCTGACAAAACAAACACTATCTCTCCATGTTTTGAACTAGCAAATTTAAGTCCACACAACACAAACCCGTCTATGGCTAGAAAGTCCGATTTTTTTCAGATCTTCCTATTTGAATAACTGTATTTCCGGTACACCCAAATTGACGTACTCCTGCCCCCAGTGTCTGATGAAGGAAATTTTGCTCAATCTACAATATGAACGTGAACGCAATCCCCAAAAACTGATATCACGTGTAGCCTAGTCAATAACACACAACTGGTCAATGCGATTGTGTATGTTTAAATTTGGGCATAACATAATTTAATACTAAATAAAAAGGATTGGTCTTCATGTTTTCTTCACACATCACTTTCTTTACCACAAGATGTCAGCAAAGCACGTTTGTGTCAGTTTTATTCAACCACAACACACACTTTTATCTCTGTACACAAACATTTGTGGCCCAGATAAAATAGTGTTAAATATAATAGAAATAACTATATTCGTCACTGTATTTATTTTTCCAGTATACAAATATTCACTTTTCAGTGTCATTCAGTTCACTCTGTGAACATGAAGTTCTCCTGAAAATTCTTTAAAGAATATCACAGTAAAAAACGAAAAATAGTAAGCATTATCAAAACAGATGAGTGAAATGGTGTCACAACTTGATACAAGATAATACACTGTAATCAGACAGTCATATTGCTGTTTCCAAGGCATGATCTTTTTTTGTACAGCCCCTGTAAGAATGATTTAAACTGTATAACAAGTTCATATTACACTTCAATGATCATTTCAGCTTTCAAATATGTTAAACTTTGATTTGTAATTTATATTTGACTTTTTGTGCCGTTTTATTTACGAAATATATTAGTTAATTGGAATCAATATATAGCCTATAGCCATCCAATGCTAAGCCATTAGACACATTTTCTTGTAAATAACAGGTCATCAACGTTGAACAGTACTGGTTATGAATGGTCTCTGCTTTGCCCATTAGGAGGGCCCAAGGGGTGGGAGTGCCAAGCAGAGAGCCGCCAATGGTGCCACCAAGTTCAACCTGGTACACACAGACAATGAAAAGAAAAAGGCTGTGTGTACTAGGTTGGCCTCTATTCAATCCGTATTGCTGAAATTCAGGGTTACAGTGTGATTTAAATTTAAAGACAATGTTCCTGTGTTAGCGGAGACTGCATTCACAGTAAATGCTGCATGTATCGGCTCAATCGTAAATTACCTTTACATTTATAGCGTGCAATATGTAACACTTCAGCAATACTAGTTGAGCTTGCTGTATTCAGAAAGGCTCCTCATATGTGTGCTGTTGCAGGGAGTCAGACAACAGGGGCTCAGGCTCAGTGTAGACCACACTGGCCGGGAGTGGGCCTTTGGCATGGAGAGACGTAGTGCAATAGCCATTGGGCAACTCTCTGTGAGAGGGGCAGTCATACTGGGCCTGGGTTATTGTGGTCCTTGACCCTGTAGAAACCATAGGCAGTACATGTTTGTTGTTGTGTAGTGTCCCCTGTGGAGTTGCCAGATGGGGATCTGGGGGCTGGTCACTGAATGGGGTGGCATACTCGGGCTCCACGGTCAAGGGCTCAGTGTGCTCTAGGAGCTTTCCAGGGGTGTCATAGAGGTTGAAAGTGAAGGGGACGGTGTAGCCCTCCTCCGCTGCGGGCCGGAAGGTGGAGCCAAGCTTCTGCCCCCAAGCCATCACATCTGGCTCTGCATAGTCTGGGCAAGCAGAAACACAACAAACATGAATGTGTCATAGAGCTCACATATTATTTCTAGTTCTATGAAGCACCAGAAACATATACAGTGGCAAGAAAAATGATGTGAACCCTATGGAATTACCTGGATTTCTGCTTAAATTGGTCATACAATTTGATCTGATCTAAGTCACAACAATAGACAAACACAGTCTGCTTAAACTAATAACTCACAAACAATTATACGTTTTCATGTCTTTTTTGAAAACACTGTAAACATTCACAGTTCAGGGTGAACCCTTGGATTTAGTAACTGGTTGACCCTCCTTTGGCAGCAATAACTACAACCAAACATGTCTTGTAGTTGCGGATCAGACCTGCACAACGGTCAGGAGGAATTTTGGACCATTCCTCTTAACAAAACTGTTTCAATTCAGCAATATTCTTGGGATATCTGGTGTGAACCGCTCTCTTGAGGTCAAACCACTGCATCTCAATCGGGTTGAAGGTCAGGACTGACTGAGCCACTCCAGAAGGCGTATTTTCTTCTGTTGAAGACATTCTGTTGTTGATTTACTTCCGTCTTTTGGGTTGTTGTCCTGTTGTATCACCCAACTTCTGTTGCCCTTCATTTGGCGGACAGATAGCCTTACATTCTCCTGCAAAAAGTCTTGATAAACTTGGGAATTCATTTTTCCGTCGATGATAGCAAGCAGTCCAGGCCCTGAGGCAGCAAAGCAGACGCAAACCACTATGCTCCCGCCAACATACTTTACAGTTGGGATGAGGTTTTGATGTTGGTGTGCTGTGCCTTTTTTTCTCCACACATAGTGTTGTGTGTTCCTTCCAAACGACTCAACTTTAGTTTAATCTGTCCACAGAATATTTTGCCAGTAGCGCTGTGGAACATCCAGGTGTTCTTTTCCCGAACTTCAGACGTGCAGCAATGTTTTTTTGGACAGCAGTGGCTTCTTCCGTGGTGTCCTCCCATGAACACCATTCTTGTTTAGTGTTTTACGTATCGTAGACTCGTCAACAGAGATGTTAGCAGTTTCCAGAGATTTCTGTAAGTCTGACACTCAAGGATTCTTCTTAACCGCATTGAGCATTCTGCGCTGTGCTCTTGCAGTCATCTTTGAAGGATGGCCAGTCCTAGAGAGAGTAGCAACAGTGCTGAACTTTCTCCATTTATAGACAATTTGGTTTACTGTGGACTGATGAACATCAAAGCTTTTAGAGATACTTTTGCAACCCTTTCCAGCTTTATGCAATTCAACAATTCTTAATCTTAGGTCTTCTGATATGTCTTTTGTTCGAGGCATGGTTCACATCAGGCAATGCTTTTGTGAATAGCAAGCTCACATTTTGTAGGTGTTTTGTATAGGGCAGGGCAACTCTAACCAACATTTCCAATCTCGTCTCATTGATTGGACTCCAGGTTAGCTGACTCCTGACTCTAATTAGCTTTTGGAGAAGTCATTAGCCCACGGGTTCACATACCTTTTCCAACCTACACTGTGAATTTGTAAATGTATTCAATATAGACAAGAAAAATACATTCATTTGTGTGTTATTAGTTGAAGCACACTGTGTTTGTCTATTGTTGTGACTTAGATGAAGGTCAGATCAAATTTTATGACCAATTTATGCAGAAATCCAGGTAATTCCAAAGGGTTCACATACTTTTTCTTGCCACTGTAGCTGAAGTACAGTTTAAAATGTAACATCCTTAATTTCAGAAAGGGTAACAGGGGTTAAGGACTTGTCATGACAACATACCCCAGGACTGTACAAGCAGGGGCTTTGGCTCCCGAGTGGTGCTGTGGTCTAAGGCACTGCATCTCAGTGCTAGAGGCGTCTCTACAGACACCCTGGTTCGAATCCAGGCTGTATCCCAACCGGCCGTGATTGGGTGGCGCACAATCGGCCCAGCGTCGTCCGGGTTTGACCGGTGTAGGCCGTCATTGTAAATAAGAATTTGTTCTTAACTGACTTGCCTAGATTAAATGTTTTTTTACAGTACTGGGGTATGTTGTCATGACAGTAGGGTTCATAAAAATACATTCAAATTAAAGTGTTGCTCTGTACTCCCTCCAGCCATGTCTTGAAAGTGCCTCCCTCATACTCAGTAGGGCTCATATCATGGGCATTGTTGAGCCCCTACAAGAGCTCTGTGGCCACAAACAATGGCCGATCTCTAGTGACTGGGATGAGGGCTGACAGGGGAGGCCTCAGACCCTATCCCTCACCCAACCTCTGAGGGGGAGCTATTTTAATTAGAGATGCCTATAATTATCTTAGCGACTGACCCTCTGTCCTGTTTATCACTGGCCTTCTCAGTGTAGTGCCCCTTCATCTGTGGGAGGGAGGGGGAGGCTGTGCTTCCCTGGCATGAGTGCCCTTTATCCAACTCCAATTAAAGGGTCTCTTTCAGAGCGGGCTCCGCAGACCAAAGAAAGGAATGTTTATACTGCAATTGGGAGACGGACTAAGCGAAGGGGAAGAATGGGCAGCCCATGGAGAAAGCTGTTTGCTTGTCAAGCCTGGTATGAGCTCTGCAAACTGCCCAGCCAAGTCAGAGGATGTGAGTGAGAGAGAGTGGGAGGGAGGGAGCAGAGTAGTTTGGATGAGGTTGGACTGAAAGATGGTGATGGACTCAGAGTCACGGATGGCTGGAGGGAGGGAGTTCCAGAGCCTAGGAGCAACGCTGGAGAAGGCCCTGTCGCCAAAGCTCTATAGCTTGGACCTGGGGATGTCAAGGTGGCCTGCTGTGGTGGAACGGAGTGAGCGTGTAGGTTGGTGCGGCAGGTAGCCTAATGGTTAAAGGCGAGCCAGCAAGCGGAGGGTTGCCAGTTCGAATTCTAGAGGCCTTTGCCTGCCGTTGTGCCCTTGAGCAAGGCACTTAACCCCCCACAATGACAGCTCACCGGGCACACAGTGTGGCAGCCCCCTGTACTTCTCTAAAACCTGTTTATGTATGTGTGTCTTTCGGAGGGGTTGGGTTAAAAGCGGAAGTAAAATTTTGGTTGGACCTTGTGTGCAATTGATCAATAAAGTGATCTAAATCTTAATCTGGTAAGGGAGAAGAAGGTCTGAAAGATAAGGGGGGGGGGGGGGGGGCAAGGTGGTGGAGGGCTTTGTAGGTCAGAAGGAGGGTCTTGTAATCAATGTGTTGGGAGACAGGGAGCCAGTGAAGCTCATGGAGGACAGGGGTGATATGCTGCCAGAACTTAGTGTGGGTGAGAAGGGCTGCAGCGTTTTGAACAATTTGGAGCTTAATGAGGGAGCTTGAGTTGAAGCCGGAGAGTAGTGAGTTGCAATAGTCAAGACGAGAGGAGATTAATGCATGTATGAGGGTTTCAGTGGCAGGACGGGAGAGGGAGGACTTGACTTTGGCAATGTTGCAGGGGGAAGAGGGTGGAGTCCAGGATGACGTCAAGGTTACATGCGTGAGGGGAGGGAGAGACAGTGGTGAAGTTGCCAGCTTTGGTGAGGGTGGATTTGGTGCCTATCATGAGGAGTTCCGTTTTATCACTGTTGAACTTGAAGTTTTGTTGCATCCATGTTTTTATTGCAGAGAGGCAGGATTCAATGTGGGTCAGAGGCGGGTTGAGGAAGGATTTGGTGCTGAGGTAGATCTGGGTGGTGTCGGCATAGCAGTGGAAGTCAAGGTTGAAGTGACGGAGGATCTGACCAAGGTGGAGTATGTAGATAATGAAGAGTAAGGGGCACAGCACAGAGCCCTGGAGGACACCCTGTGTAACTTCAGCTGAGTCTGAGTTGTGACCATTGAGGGTCTGGTTTGTGAGGTATGATTGTAGCCATGACTGCGGTGCCCTCAACACCCAGATCCTGAAGCCTGGTGAGGAGGATCTGATGGCTCACTGTGTCAAAAGCGGCACTTAGATTGAGAAGAATCAGGATGTTGAGGGCACCGGCATCAGCAGAGGTGAGGAGGTCATTGACAACTTTGAGGAGTGCAGTTTCAGTACTGCGGAGGTGAGGGAAACCAGACTGGAAGCGCTCGATTAGCAGGTGGGTTTGGAATTGGGAGGCAGCAGTCTATTCCAGAGTCTTGGCAAGGAAGGGAAGCAGGGTATAAAATTCACTTTTTGGTCCACCAATGTGGGTCAGAGGCGGGTTGAGGAAGGATTTGGTGCTGAGGCAGGTAGATAAAAAAATATACCAGCCAAAATATTTTTGATGTTGCTAAAATTACACCAACAAAACACAAAAAAACAGATGCGCATGCTTTGCATTGTTTCTAAAACAATAAATGTATTACTAGTAAGAAGTAATGTGGTATATTGTTTCATTTCATTTTTTTGTGACCCGAGTCTTTTAACCAAATATCACAGATGAGACAAAAATGTTCACCTGCCCCTTTAAGGGCCGGAGGTTATATGGTAGGGCGACTCGTCATATTTGTGCCTGTGAGATTGAGTCTGACTAGTTGAAGCGTTGTCTTCTCTTCCCTAACAGTTGAAACTCAAACATAGAAAAACAAATTCACTTGTGAAAAAAAAACTAAATAGCCAAGAAACACAAGGACAAAGTCTAAATAGCCAAGAAACACAAGGACAAAGTCTCACTTTAGTAGACTTTTGTTTCAAATGAATTAAACCAACTTGTATGCCTCTGCGCATCTTTTAAAAATGTATCTTTCACTCAGCTCTTCATGTACACACAGCCCCCAGCCAGGCAGTTTTTCAGCGCCTATATAGGATTCTTAGTTCTTTGACTTTGTGCGATTAATTTACCAGCTATGAAAACAGATACTGCAGCATTTATTTTACTATAAATGTGATAATACTTGACTATTTTTATTCACAAATGCGAGTGAAATGCTCACACTGTTGAACCCTGACCACCCGCCAACGTGGGTGGTGAAGTAGACCTCTTACCCGCCAATGCCAAAAGCTACCCGCATTGGCAGGTGGCAGGTGTTCATTTTAGGCCCTGAAGGGAGGTTGGAAATGGGGCAGAAGTTATTGAGAATGGTGGTGTCCAGTCCGGGCATTTTTAAGATGGGGGTGACTGTAATTTTGTAGTTGGAGAGGACAGTTCCATGGATGAGGGAAAGGTTGACGATGTGTGTGATATATGGACAGAGAGCAGGCAGGCAAGCTTTGATGAGAACCGTGGGGAAGGGATCCAGGGAGCAGGTTGTAGTCTTGGATGACATGATGGGTTTTGAGATATATGGAGAGTCAATGGGGGGCGAGTTTCAGGGGTGACAGTTGGGAGGTTGACAGGGGGAGGAGGGGCGGCTGAGAGAGATTGATCAGTCAGTGATGAGTTTATTTTGGTGGTCTTGTCCTTGAAAAACTGGAGGAAGGATTTGCAGTTCAGTGGAGGGAGTAGAGAAGGTGTCGTCATGGGGCTGAAGTAGTTTGCTGACAGTGGAGAACAGAGTTCGGGAGTTCTTATTGGAGCTGTTGATGATGTTGGAGAAGTAGGTGGACCTGGCAGCACTGAGGGCATCTCTGTAGGTGGAGAGGTGGAGATTGTAGGCTTTAGCGTGGACGGTGGGCCCAGACTTCCTGCTCAGGCGCTCCAGGCGACCAGTTTGCTTCAGTGTGCGGAGCTTAGAGGTAAACATGGGGGAGGAGGAAGAGGGGAAGGGGGCCAGAGAGTTGAGGGAGGCAGGTAGAGCAGTGTTGAATTAGGCAGCTGGTTCATCAGGTGAGTTGGGGGCGTGGTCAAGGGGCTGGGCAGAATAGATGGCATCAGAGAGTTGGAGGGGGTTAACCCCTTCTCAGTTCTCACTGTTTGACCACAATATTCTTAATTTCTCTCTTCTCTCATACACACCCCACAACATTGACAAAAGCCTCCTCTCCTTCCGCAACATCAAAGCTGTTAAGTTGAGGCTAACAGAGCAGATGAGATCAAGTATCCCTTGATGTGAGTGGGAAAATTGTTGAGTAATATTGAAACAGTCCAGAATTGCAATGAGATGAGTCCACGTGAATATTCATTGGCCTAGCAATAGTAAGCGGGGGGAGATGTGTATGTGTAGTCCTGTTGCCCTGGCAGGATAGCCTGGTCCTGGATCTGTTTGTGCTGTATAGCCTAGGAGTTGGCTATACAGCACAAACAGACATGGAACCAGGCTAGGCTTGACATGCCTCTCTCATTTCAGGATGATGAAGAAGGAACTGCTACGTCTCTGGCTCTTGGACTACTGTGAATACATCATCTGGCAAATAGAAAAAGATAACATCTGACCACTGCATGTCTTCTTTCTATTTTTTAAAATGTAATTTAACCTTTATTTAAGCAGGGAGTCATGCTGAGACCACTGTCACTTTTGCAGATGTGCCTTGAACGAACACATCAATAAACAACCATTACACTATACAAATCTATATACACACATCAATTACACAATACATTAAAAGCAAACACAAAACACGAAAAGCAAAACACAAATCACATGCAACAAACACATTCTTCAGTTAAAAGGCCCTCTAACATTTAAGAACTTTAAAAACTAAAAGCAGATATTTCTAACACGGTGGAGATTGACGGGATCTCCAGGGTTGGCCATCCCTGAGTCCGGGTCTGGTAACTTATAGATCTGAAGGTTAATAATGGGTTACGGTATGGCGGAAGTTCATGCAAGAGGGCAATATGGACAAAAAGATTGCGATACGAGATTTTGTGTACTGACCCTATTGCCCGGAATAAATCACAATGCGCCATGATAAACTGCATCCAAAGGCTTCAGTACAGTGGCAGCTGCCATAGTCAATAACAGGAATGAATGTTGACTGAATTATTTGTTTTCTCCTACAGTTGAAATCGGAAGTTTACATACACTTAGGTTGGAGTCATTAAAACAAATTTTTCAACCACTCCACAAATATCTTGTTAACAAACTATAGTTTTGGCAAGTTGGTTAGGACATCTACTTTGTGCATGACACAAGTCATTTTTCCAACAATTGTTAAAAGACAGATTATTTCACTTATAATTCACTGTATCACCATTCCAGTGGGTCAGAAGTTTACATACACTAAGTTGACTGTGCCTTTAAACCGCTTGGAAAATTCCAGAAAATGATGTCATGGGTTTAGAAGCTTCTGATAGGCTAATTGACATAATTTGAGTCAATTGGAGGTGTACCTGTGGATGTTTTTCAAGGAGTACCTTCAAACTCAGTGCCTCTTTGCTTGACATCATGGGAAAATCAAAAGAAATCAGCCAAGACCTCAGGAAAAAAAGGGGGAGGCTTGCAAGCCAAAGAACACCATCCCAAACGTGAAGCACGGGGGTGGCAGCATCATGTTGAGGGGGTGCTTTGCTGCAGGAGGGACTGGTGCACTTCACAAAATAGATGGCATCATGAGGGAGGAAAATTATGTGGATATATTGAAGCAACATCTCAAGATGATCAGCTTGGTCACAAAGGGGTCTTCCAAATGGACAATGACCCAAAGCATACTTCCAAAGTTATGGCAAAATGGCTTAAGGACAACAAAGTCAAGGTATTGGAGTGGCCATCACAAAGCTCTGACCTCAATCCTATAGAAAATTTGTCAGCAGAACTGAAAAAGCGTGTGCGAGCAAGGAGGCCTACAAACCTAACTCAGTTACACCAGCTCTGTCAGGAGGAATGGGCCAAAATTCCCCCAAGTTATTGTGGGAAGCTTGTGGAAGGCTACCCAAAACATTTGACCCAAGTTAAACAATTTAAAGGCAATGCTACCGAATACTAATTGAGTCTATGTAAACTTCTGACCCACTGGGAATGTGATGAAAGGAATTAAAACTGAAATGAATCATTCTCTACTATTATTCTGACATTTCACATTCTTAAAATAAAGTGGTGATCCTAACTGACCTAAAACAGGGAATTTTTACTGGGATTAAATGTCATGAATTGTGAAAAACTGAATTTAAATGTATTTGGCTAAGGTGTATGTAAACTTCCGACTTCAACTCTATTTAACGAAAGGACCTGCTCCTATAGAAGAAACCTATTTGAATTCTTAATAGCTTCACTAATTAATCAACATCCTTTTTGAAGGACAGCTTTTCGTCAATCCAGATACCCAGATATTTATAAATTAGGACACCAGCAATGAAGCCACCATCCAAAGTACTTATGCATAAATCGTCAGGTACATTTTTACTTGATTTGGAAAATAACATATACTTGGTTTTACCGGCATTAAGATCCAATTTCAGTTCAACAAAGGCTTTCTGCAGGACAGTACAGGCCGATTGAAGATTCACTAGAAGTTGACGGAACATCCATTGATCCAACTAGAGGCTGGGAGAAGGTTAGGCAGCCAACTGGCTGACCAGGTTCAATTAAACCACCATTTCGTTCAAATAAAAAGCCTGCCGAGATAAAATGCTGATTGAAAGCATCACTTATCTCATTTTTCTCAGTAATGATGCCAGAGTCTGACACAACTTGCTTAGGCAGGGAAAGAGAGGAATTTCCACCCTTCAGTGCATTAACTGTTTTCCAAAATGTTTACAGATCACCAGGAGAGTCTGAGATAAAACTTAGAAATTACCTAGATTTAGCTTTCTTGATTGAGGAATTTCATCTATTTCTCAATTGCCTTGAAAATATACCTATCAGCTACAGTCAAGTTTTTCTAGCCTTGGCCCCTGATTTATCAACATAACAAGATCAGAAAGTTCTATAGAGAACCAAAAAAGGATTTGTTCTATTTTTTACTCTAAGGCATTTAAAGGAAGAGTGTTTGTCTGCCAAAGAGATAAAAATAGATAGATAGAACAATTCTATAACTAATTCAGGGTCAGGCATGCAGCTGATAGAGGAAAGGTCAGAGTAGTACATATCATGAAGAAAAGCTTACGGGTATATACCCAGCCTCACTGGCATGCTCTTTTGAAAAGGCTGGGTTGTTTGTGTATTCTTACCATTGAGAGGAGGGTTGGGTAAAGCATCATGGACACCTCGCTCTCGAGGGTAGGAGATAAGCTCAGAGTCGGAGCAGGGGAGGCTCTTCTCCTGGAAACTCTGAGAGGCTGCTGGACAGACAGACAGACAAAAACACTTTCAGAGAGGTCCTGGAAGAGTAGTAAGAGTAAAACAACAGTGAGCAATGCGCAAGAATACCTTTGGGTAAGGAATAGTTTTTCATGTGTGCAGCTTTTTTCCTATAAAAGACAACAAGACAACACATCAAATTAATCGAACTACACCATGATGATTTGTCATAACATTGCCATAATGTGTCAGAATAACATTGGAAAGTATGTGGACACTTTTGTGTTATCTGGCCGTTTGTTGGCAGCTAAGGGCTAGATTCTCTGGGATCCGCGCTAGCCGACATCCGCATAGCGGTGTCGGAGATGGCAGCGGTGTCTGAGGTGAATTTAACATGAGTCGGATGGGTGTGGCTTCGTAACAATGACCACACTTGCAGCCGCTCACCGCAGTTACACCTCCGACAGCTATTGAGCTATTGCCGGTTAGCATTGGGAGGATAGCCAGTAAGTGGGTGTTGGACTGCTAACTACATATGGTATAGTGTTACAATACCTTCTTTTCCACCAGACTCCAGCCAACAGACAACTAACACACAGGATCAGTCCGAGGACCACGCCCACCGCAACTATCACTGGCTGATTGGAGCCTGCAGGGCACAGGAGGAGTCATTAGCATGCTAGGCTGAACGGTCAATACAACAAACAACCGCTGCTGAAGAAAGGCCAGCTTTAAACTATTATTTAGCTATGTGCTTTATAACAATGTGAAGGAAGTCCAGTGTCAAGCAAATAAGCAATCTAACATCAAAATTGATACTGTCGTACAATTTTTACAGCTGTTATAAAAGGCATGGTGGCCCCAAGGCTTATTCCGATCAATAAAATACAAATGTAATTCCTCAGAAACTGCTGCAGTTCAAATTGAAAAACATAAAGTACTTAAAAAAAAAAACCTAGAGTCAATGCCTGCATCCGTGTGTAAATCTAATTACCATAATACAAAAATCCCTATCAAAATCCATCTGTTTATGCTAGATGTCGGCCTTCCGCATCTGCGATGGAAGTTGGCAGAACTACAGCTTTGTTTGTCAGACCAGGAGACATCCCAAAAAGAAGGTCTTCTCATGATAATGTCTGTTTGGGCTACAAACTAATATATGGAAAGATGAGACTTACACGAACACGATGGTGTTCTCCATTTTGCTCTACGACCCCCACAAGCGTCACGAGACTCGTCGGAAGTCGGCACCACTGATCTGCCAATTGTCTTGAATTGCCTCTGTTTTGCCATGTATTCATACGTTTTTCAATGCGTTTCTATCGGCTAATAGCAGCAGGGCCAAATTAAATGTTTAATCAAATAATAATTAAATGTATATTTTTTTTATACCTAAATCTCCTAAAATTCTAACTCAAATAGCAAAATGATCCCTGAAAGGATTAGACTTTTAGGGGTTTGAACACATTAGGTACATACTCAGGCTTGAGTCCTTTATGATAACAGGGCCCTCTGTGGGGACTGGATTGAGATGAGGTGTTGTGCTAACATCGACTTTTAAGGATGGAGATCCTATAGAGAGAGTTGGAGAATAGGATATGAATGGCATCCAGCATACAAGCTACATTCTCTCTTGCTGATGCCACAATTGCAATTTACCGTACAATATAATGGAGAGTTTATTCTAGTGGATCAGTTGCTAAGAGCATGTAGTATTCACATCTTCTAGACTGTTTTTTATCTGGAATGTATGGTTGAGCCTTACCCCCAGAGGAGTTAGGCCTGGGGTGGATCTTGGGGAGAGGGCAGCCCAGGACCTGGACGTGTGCCGAGGCTCTACCTTGCCAGCTCTGGGGCTGCAGCCGGAGGTACCGGGCCACCACCGGAGGAACCAGGCTATTGAGAACCCTCAGATAACCATCAGAGTGGGCTTCAAACACCTACAGGCCAAGAAGTGTGACATTAACAAAGCTAGTTCTCTTAGATGACTAACGGCCTCCCACAGTCTCTGTTTGCTCAGCGCAGCTATGGAAACTTAGCCAAGATAGGAAATTCATCAGTAAATGTCGAAGAAGACATTGCAGACAGCGTACCTTTTTCTCTCTGCTGAGCGCAGCTTTGTAGACCTTCCAGTTGTGGCGGTCTTTGCTAAAAAGGAGAACGTAAGATTCGATGTAGAAGTCAGCCGATCCCCTTGTTATTATTCCTGGGAAAACACAGCGTGTCTTTTTCAACACTCCAGACCACATTCATAATAGGCTACACACGGACTGTTTGGGAAATCTAACTAGAAGTTAGCCTATCAACATCACAGCTGGAATTTTTTTTTTTCATCCAATGAATAGAGTTTTGAAATCAGCAAAAATAGTATTTTGAGTTCAATGAAAAAACAGTGGTTTCTATCTTCATATTTTCATTTTAACAACAACTCAAAGCTAATTATAGTGGATGTAGTAAATTAAACTCCTATTTTGGCCATGAGGGGAGAAGAACATCACCTCATAAACTTTCACTGACCTGTGACACTGCTCTTGTCTGTAAGCTCTAGCTCCAGCCAGGGCTCCCGGTCACTACCGTCCGATGCCCAGGGTAGTAACTGTCCCTCGGCATCCGTGTTCTTAGGAGACCATAATACAAGCTGCCCCAGTCGGTTCACTTCTCTCCAGATGGAAGATGCATTGAAACCAGACACAGTCAGTTCATCATTACACTCTGTTGGAGAGGAGAGGCAAGAAGAGAGTTGAAGTGACAGAGTAACAGGGCCAGCTCTAGCTTTTTGGGGGCCCTAAGCATCTTGCAGAAAAACATTTGACTGGCATCCCTCTTGACGGTGGAGAGAAAAATGTATGTTTTAAAGTTCATTTCCTGCAATTCTACACATTTTGCTAAGGGGGGGAGAGAAAATGTTGCAGTTTTAAAGCACATTTCCATCAATTCTACAATTTTTTTAATGACTTATTCCATGTTAATATGATATCTGAGTGAGAATGATTAACAAAATCAATGGTGCGTGCCCGGTCGGTATTCGGACATGATTACTACAAGTTTAGTTAGCTGGCTAGACTAACTGCCAAATGAAAAAATTGTTAGTTGACATAGCTAATTGAGTGAGGGACTGACTGATATAACAAAATAAAAACTGCAGATGCACAACCAAATTTCAAAATTGCACCTGGTGGCCCTAAGCGACCGCTTATGTCGCTGACAACTGGAACCGGCCCTGCAGAGGAAGATAACTTGCAATAATGACTTGAACAGCTAATTCAGTCCGGCATTATATCTCCTGGTTCCGCTTACCTTTGGTGAAGACCAGCTTCTTTTCAGACAGTGATCCCCTGTCAAAAGAACAATGTTCATGAATGGCATCCCTGTATACCATAAGCAAGAGCGGATCCATATACAGTAAGTGGCCCACATTTCAGCTCCCCAATAACCCCTACAGAGGTCCTGGAGTGCTGATTAGATTACATTATATGAAACAGATTATATGAAATGTTACCTTTCTGAATACAGCAAATATTAACACAGTATGTCATCATGATTAATGAATACGCATCCCTTTCTCCCAAACCCATATCAATATGATGTGGATAGACACATACATCTTGGACAGAATGCCGTTGGCAAAGCTGGACTCATAAAGCGTGAGGCTCCTCCCACGGGTCACAGTGATCTGTCCTCCTAGGTTGTCTGACACCACCCCGGCATGGACCGCAGCTTTGCACAACACTGACGTCTGGGTGGGGTGGGGGAATGTGTGTGTGTGTGTGTGTGTGTTTGTGAGAGAGAGAGATTGAGAGAGAGAATAAGAGAAAGAGAACAAATAGTTTCAATAAACTTTTGCATCTCTCCACTGTTTAGCCTTCTTCAAGTGGCCAGTGCAACCGGTGTCATTATCACACAGCTGAGTTGATGAGGAAGTGAAACTGGAGCTGAGGCAGTATACTCACATCTCTGTAACCCTGCTCAGAGTGACCACATATGTCCCCTGTCACGTCCTTACACCCAGCAGGACAGTACACACTGGAGAAGAGGAGTCACGTGTCACAGAGGTCCCCCATTTCACACACAGTTTCTCTATATCCATATGTTAATAATTCCTCAACAAGCTTGTAAAGACAAAATTTGGGTCACAGCAAAAACAACGCTGAGCAGTGACTACTGAAATAGCCAGAGTTGTCCACTTACCTAAACTGCTGAGAGACAAAATGTGTTCCTCTCTGTCGACACGAAATGAGACCTGGTATTGAAATCAAATAGAATATGGGTTTGTAAACAAACAAAACAAAAAACATCTGTCCACTCTCAGGATAATTCTAAGGAACTTCGCAATGGACGGGTGAGTAACACAAACAGACAGGCACACGTATACACGCACATATACAGACAAGTATACAGACGCACATACAGTATACACATACACATGCACGTACAGGGGACTTGTGATTGTTACTGTAGACGTGACTAAGTATTTTGTCCTCTGTGACTTAACTCACAGAGCAGAGAGAATGCCTCTTGTGTGTTAACGTGACAGAGTGCAATTTGTGGCACTGGCTCCAGACATAGCTGCATTTCATAAACAACTGAGTAAATAACAGGAAACAGGGATATACAAACCGCTTTAGCTCGAATTGGAGAAAAAAACTAGTGTAAACGTACACTATTTGTGGCTGTAAATTGGGTAAAAGGTCATTTAATGACCCAAAAAAAGATCAATGCACACATCGCTAATTGTCACGCTGGTATAAATGATTCAGGAGACAGGCGCAGGAATGCGGAATCGTTTTTTTTATTAAGCCCCAAATTACAGCGTGCCGTGTAAAGGCACGGGGACGAAGACCAAACAAACACGTAACAAAAACACAGGGCTGAACCCCCCCCCAAAAAAGAGCGAGGAGTACCTTGAATAAATAACACTAGCGCACAATGATTATTACACGGGATGAGACCCGCAATCATCTGCGCAATCCACAAGGGCACGAAAGCCCAAAACACACAGCACAGGTACTCACACGCACCAACAGACATAGTAACAATAATCTACAAGACCATGGTGAACAAAGGGCACATATATACAAATACTAATCAGTGAGAATAGGGGCCAGGTTTGCGTAATGAATGTTCCGGAGGGATCCGTGACACTAATTCTACTACCAATGAGGCAACAATGTCAAGTCAAAACATCTCCTTCTTTTGGGAATGATTTTCACAAGTATGTGGTACATTTTTACAATTTGAAGCAGAAAAATCAAAACAGATAATCAAAAAGGCTCATGTTTCAAAACTCTAAGCACATTTTCAATTGACTGAGTACAACAGACACATTCACAAAGTCACTTGTTTACTGCACCAAATCATTCATTTAGTTGGGACACATATTCAATCTAAGTATTGTATCTGCTTTTCAAATCAAATCAAATCAAGTTTATTTTATATAGCCCTTCGTACATCAGCTAATATCTCGAAGTGCTGTACAGAAACCCAGCCTAAAACCCCAAACAGCAAGCAATGCAGGTGTAGAAGCACGGTGGCTAGGAAAAACTCCCTAGAAAGGCCAAAACCTAGGAAGAAACCTAGAGAGGAACCAGGCTATGAGGGGTGGCCAGTCCTCTTCTGGCTGTGCCGGGTGGAGATTATAACAGAACATGGCCAAGATGTTCAAAATGTTCATAAGTGACAAGCATGGTCAAATAATAATCAGGAATAAATGTCAGTTGGCTTTTCATAGCCGATCATTAAGAGTTGAAAACAGCAGGTCTTCAAAATGCAATATTCAGTTTACATTTGATATGATTTTCTTGTCATTTGTTAACAATACAATACAGCAGCTACTCTTCCTGGGGTCCTGCAAAATTAAGGTAGTTCTACAACTTTAAAAACATTACAATACATTCACAACAGATTTAACAACACATTAAGTCTGTGCCCTCAGGCCACTACTCTACTACCACATATCTTCAACACAAAATCCATGTGTACATGTGTGTATAGTTGTATGGTATCTTGTCTGTGTATGCATGTGTCTGTGCCTGTGTTTGTGTCTCTTCACAGTCCTCGCTATTCCATAAGGTGTATTTTTATTTGATTTTTTTAAATCAAATTTTACTGCTTGCATGAGTTACTTGATGTGGAATAGAGTTCCATGTAGTCATGGCTCTATGTAGTACTGTACGCCTCCCATAGTCTGTTCTGGACTGTGAGGAGACCTCTGGTGGCATGCCTTGTGGGGTATGCATGGGTGTCCGAGCTGTGTGCCAGTAGCTCAAACAGACAGCTTGGTGCATTCAACATGTCAATACCTCTCACAAATACTAGTAGTGATGAGCCAGGAGAGAATAACATGCATATTATTACTGTTAGCTCTCGTACATTCAAGGGCCAGATGTGCTGCCTTGTTCTGAGCCAATTGTAATTTGTCCAGGTGCGACAAAACTAGGGCCTGTAGGACCTGCCATGTTGATAGTGCTGTTAACCTGTTGATAGTGCTGTTAATATCTGGGATATTCGGGACAGTAGCGTCCCACCTCAACAACAGCCAGTGAAAGTGCAGGGCGCCAAATTCAAAACAACAGAAATCCCATAATTAAAATTCCTCAAACATACAAGTATTTCACACCATTTTAAAGATAAACTTGTTGTAAATCCAGCCACAGTGTCTGATTTTAAAAAGGCTTTACGACGAAAGCACACCAAACGATTATGTTAGGTCAGTACCTAGTCACAGAAAAACACAGACATTTTTCCAGCCAAAGAGAGGAGTCACAAAAAGCAGAAATAGAGATAAAATGAATCACTAACCTTTGATGATCTTCATCAGATGACACTCATAGGACTTCATGTTACACATTACATGTATGTTTTGTTCGATAAAGTTCATATTTATATCCAAAAATCTCAGTTTACATTGGCGCGTTACGTTCAGTAGTTCCAAAACATCCGGTGATTTTGCAGAGAGACACATCAATTTACAGAAATACTCATAATAAACATTGCTAAAAGATACAAGTGTTATGCATGGAATTTTAGATCCACTTCTCCTTAATGCAACCGCTGTGTCAGATTTCATAAAAGCTTTTTCGAAAAAGCATACCATGTAATACTCTAACTACAGCGCTCAAACAACAAAGCAAGCCATACAGATATCCGCCATGTTGTGGAGTCAACAAAGTCAGAAATAGCATTATAAATATTCACTTACCTTTGATGATCTTCATCAGAATGCACTCTCAGGAATCCCAGTTCCACAATAAATGTTTGATTTGTTTGATAAAGTCCATTATTTATGTCCAAACACCTCCTTTTTGTTCGTGCGTTTAGTACACAATCCAAACTCACGACGCGCGGGCAAGTCCAGGTGAAAGTTCAGACGAAAAGTCATATTACAGTTCGTAGAAACATGTCAAACGAAGTATAGAATCAATCTTTAGGATGTTTTTAACATAAATCTTCAATAATGTTTAAACCGGAAAATTCCTTTGTCTGTAGAAATGCGATGGAACGCAGCTAACTCTCACGTGAGCGCACGTGACCAGCTCATGCCAGACACCTGACTCATTCAGCTCCCATTACCCCCCCTTCACAGTAGAAGCATCAAACAAGGTTATAAAACTGTTGACATGTAGTGGAAGCCTTAGGAAGTGCAATATGACTCCATTTCCACTGTATCTTGGATAGGCAAAGAGTTGAAAAACTACAAACCTCAGATTTCCCACTTCCTGTTTGGATTTTTTTCTCAGGTTTTTGCCTGCCATATGAATTATGTTATACTCACAGGCATCATTCAAACAGTTTTAGAAACTTCAGAGTGTTTTCTATCCAAATCTACTAATTATATGCATATTCTAGCTTTTAGGACTGAGTAGCAGGCAGTTTATTCTGGGCACCTTTTTATCCAAGCTACTCAATACTGCCCCCCTGTCTTAAAGAAGTTAAGAAGGAACAGCAGCGCTTTATTATAGACAGACTTCTCCCCATCTTAGCTGCTGTTGTATCAATATGTTTTGACCATGACAGTTGCTCAATTTCCACATTATTAATTAGAAGATTGAGTTGAGGTTTAGGGTTTAGTGAATCACAGATTTTCCGAGGTGATTAAAGATGAGCTTGCAGCCAGGGAGCTGCCCATGGATCTCGACATCCTCATAGCCTTGACCATCCGTAACGTAGAAGGGAGAGTGGGTCTGTTCCCTGTCGCCCTTGCTCGTCCTCAAATTCCAACTCGCCTCCAAGGAATCCCGGAAATCCCCGAAGTCTACATTTCCGAGAGAATCCGGTGTCACCCGAGTTCCCTCGGAGATCACGGAGGGCTGTCGACTCGCCTCTTCCGGAGCCTATGCAACTGGGCAGGGCTAGATTGTCTCCTGCTGAGCGCTTACACAGACTGAACACCAAGAGCCATTAAAAGATCAGGCTCATCAGTAGTACACTCGTAACCCCCTATGCTACCCTGTTGTGGTGAGACCAGTCCAAATTCATCCGGGTGCTCATTGACTCTGGGGCTGACGAGAGCTTTATGGACACTACCCTTGTGTCAGAGCTGGGTATCTCCACTCAACCCCTTTCCATCCCGATGGACGTTAGAGCGCTGAATAGGCACTCTATTGACAGAGTCACCCACAATATGGTTCCTATCAACCTGCGAGTGTCAGGCAACCACAGTGAGGCTATGCAGTTTCTGCTCCTGGAGTCTCCTCATGTACCCATGGTTTTGAGGTTTTAATGGCTCCAGAGGCACAATCCCCTAATCGACTGGGCTACGTCTTCCATCATGGGTTGGAGCCCGTTTTGCCATGCACATTGTCTGAAGTAGGCGCAGCCTGCCCCAGGACATCTTCCTGCAGGCTTGGGTAAAGCCTCGGATCTCTCCGCCATTCCCGCAGAGTACCAGGACTTACGGGAGGTTTTCAACTCTGGCCGCTCCACATCTCTTCCTCCACATTGGCACTACGACTGCGCAATCGACCTTCTCCACGGCACCGCACCGCCTCGGGGGAGACTATATTCCCTGTCATGTCCGGAGACCAAAGCGATGGCGGAGACCAAAGCGATGGAGGGGTACAATGAGGACTCTCTCGCAGCAGGGATTATGCGTGCCTCTGTCTCCCCCCCGGCGCAGAGTTCTTCTTTGTGGAGAAGAAGGACAAGACCGTGTATCGACTACCGGGGCCTTAATGACATTATGGTTAAAAACTGTTACCAGCTACCACTCATCTCCTCAGATTTCGAGACTCTCCAGGGAGCGGTCATCTTCTCCAAGTTGGACCTTCCAGACGCCTACCATCAGGTTCGGTTACGGGAAGGAGACGAGTGGAAGACAACCTTTAACAAGACTGGTGGGCACTACTAGTACCTGGTGATAACATTCGGACTGACCAACGCTCCCACAGTGTTCCAGGCCCTTGTCAATGATGTGCTCCGTGACATGTTGATCCGATTTGTGTTTGTCTACCTCGAGGACATCCTAATTTATTCCCGGTTAGCTCAAGAGCATGTCCTCCATGTCCGACAGGTCATCCAGCGTCTCCTGGAGAACCAGCTTTTCGTGAAGGCGGAGAAATGTGAGTTCCATCGCTCCACCATATCCTTCCTAGGATACATCATCGCTGCAGGGAATATTCAGATGGACCCTGACAAGGTGAGAGGGGTGGTGGATTGGCCTCAACCCACATCCAGAGTGCAGCTGCAACATTTCCTGGGGTTTGCTAATTTCTACCGTCGTTTCATCTGGGGTTACAGCACCCTTGCTTCCTCGCTCTCTGCACTCACCTCTCCCAAGGTTCCGTTCTCATGGTCTCCAGCAGCTAACTGGGTGTTCTCAGACCTTCCCTACAGCTTCCATCTTAATCCATCTGGACCCATTCCCTCAGTTCGTAGTGGAGGTCGACGCCTAGGATGTCGGAGTGGGGGTTGTTCTGTCCCAGCGTTCTGCCCAGGACCAGAAGCTGCATCCCTGCGCCTTCCTTTCCCATTGTCTTAACCCCGCTGAGAGGAACTATGACATGGGAAATTGAGAATTACTCGCAGTTAAGATGGCGTTGGAAGAGTGGAGGCACTGGTTAGAAGGGGCGGAACAACCATTCTTGGTGTGGACGGACCATAAGAACATGGAATATCTCTGCACTGCCAAGCGCCTCAACTCCAGGCAGGCGAGATGGGCCCTGTTATTCACGGCTAACTGGATGTTTGTCCCGGATGCCTCTGCTCCGGTCCTGGTATGGGCACATTCCTCGAGACTCACCTGTCATCCTGGCTCCCGTCGGACCTTGGCTATCATCCGATAATGTTTATGGTGGCCCGTATATTCTTGGAATTCGTCACGGTTCTCCCTCCGTCAGATGGCAACACCACCATCCTTACGGTGGTGGATAGGTTTTCCAAAGCCGCCCATTCTATCCTCCTTCCTAAGTTGCCCTCAGCTAAGGAGACGGCCCAGCTCATGGTGCAGCACGTCTTCCGGATCCATGGACTTCCCGTCGCCATGGTCAAGACCACCTCCATGGTCAAGACCACCGGACCCCTGCTCCCCGCTACCGTCTTGGGCAGAGGGTATGGCTTTCTACTCGGGATCTGCCCCTCCGGGTGGAGTCCCGCAAACTTTCCCCTCGTTTTATCGGCCCTTTCCCCGTCTCTAAGGTCCTTAGCCCCGCTGCTGTTGGCCTGCTGTTGCCCCGCACCCTCTGTATACATCCAACTTTCCATGTATCTAGAATTAAACCCCTGTCTCATAACCCTTTGTCTCCTGTTTCCATCACTCCAACACACATACAAACATTGGCGTACAAATTCCATTGGTGTAAACATGTGTGCATACATCAAACTGACTTCACGCCTGTGACTCAATCAACTCTAATGATGGACTTGAATGCAACTGGGTATGAAATTACAGCATGTATCCAGTCTCTTTGACACCTCAGTAATGGCTGTTTGTGCCTTTCAACTTGCTTAGCAGCACGTTGGGGGTTACCAGTGATGTAAGTGACGAGCAGAAAAACAACAATTATGATCATAGTGGGTGCTCTTCAGCACTGTTGTTTACATCAATGAGGTAGGGCCACTGTAAAAAATACAACTTAACCAATTGCTTAATCAGCATTATTCTGAGTTGAGTGGCCTTCAAATGGACAAGAATTTGAGCTAACGTGTTCACATTTGTTCACTCAACAAACTCTGCTCAAAGTGAGTGAATTTGAAAAAGCTTGTTGAGTAAAATTACAAATTCATGTTAACCTTTGGAAGGCAACACTGTATGTTGGTTCAGCTATATACCCAAATGTTGAGTATGCTGAGCAATGTTGAGCAAACTCACAATCCTATTGCAGCCTGACAATTGTATGTTGAATCAACTTTTTCCCCCTTCTATTTTTTCAACAGTGTGGGTCATTGCTTTCACTGAGAAAGTTCCACCGCAGAGCTACTGTACACATGTGGGAAAATAATATATTCTCATCAACAGTCTGTGTGTAATGTGATTGTATGATGAATGAATTCAATTAGATGAAGCATTTCCATATGTAGCACAGTTGTATAAACAAAGATAGCTATAGAAAGTGAACATGTGAGCAGTGTGTGATGAATTGGGCCGTACCTGAGTGTTGGTCTGTGGCGTAGGAGAACAGGAACCCTCGGCCTGAGTGATGGGGGCCAGAGTAGAATACTATTGTCACCTCATTGCTGTTTACAGTCACATTTCTCTCTGAGTCTTCAAGCTGTCCACACAGGGGGCCTGTGGATGACAGACAGACAGGCATGCGCGTAAGAACGCATACGCCATGCGCACACACAAGGACTCCCAGATGCACGCATGCATGCAGACATACACGGGCGGATGCAAGAATGCGCACGCACGCACGCACGCACGCACACACACACACACACACACACACACACACACACACACACACACACACACACACACACACACACACACACACACACACACACACACACACACACACACACACACACACACACACACACACACACACACACACACACGACCAAACTGAAAGCCTGGAGGCAGGGCAGTCTGGCTTTACACACAAGGTTAGTGTGTGGTCTCCTAGTCATGTTTGTGTAGTACTGCAGACCATCCATGCTTGTGTGAACTGATGACATGAAGTGAGCTCCAGAACAGCATGAGGTTGCCCCTAAGCAGGGTAACTGAATAGTTACAGCCTCTGGAATTGTCATCTAATATCTAGGAATGGCATCATACCCTTTTTCCCACAAGGTATGGCTGGATGCACCGTAGTGGCGTAGAATTGGCAGAGATGCATTGGCAGTGAAATTGTGTTGATGTGCTCTCTGCAGGCTACACTGCATGGCTTTTACTTGTAGCAAAGATAGGTTTTGAATAAACTACTTAACAAAAGAGACAGATCAAGTGGTCCATCAGAAGTGGGTGGATTTGTCTTAATGACAAGCATTAATTCAGTCAGTCAGAACTTGAGTGAGAATTCAAAATCTCACTTTAAAAATAGTTTGTCAATAGCATGTACTGTAAATCCCTTGTAAAAGTAGAGACAAGCACATAGCCTGTCAGGTCTGCGGCCCTGTGTGCACTGGAGAGTCTTACCCAGGCTGGGAGCTCCGTTGTTGGGTGTGATGGTGAGGGAGCCATTCCTGCAGCCCGGACTCCTTTCCACGTCAAAGTCCCCAAAGAGGAGGTGCAGTGTACGTCCCTTTGGAACTCGCAGTCTCCACTTACACCAGGAATCAACAGGGTAGGTCCACGGGTAGTTCTGAGAGGCCAGGGTGCCACTCTCTGTGGCCATCACAGTGTGCCCGCAGCCATTGCCTGAAATATGAAGACAACCAAACGTACAGTTATAACAGTTATTGTACTTGTACATAATACATCTGCCATATATGCAATGGTTTGGGGGCTAATTCTAGGCAAATGATATATCCTAACACTGTGTATGGTAATGTTGCTTTGGCATCCAGGGTAAATCCTCAGTAATGTCAAATGTCCACACAAATACGATAAGGGCTATTTCCAGGAAATCCTTGACCGCTTGGTGTGTAGGTGTGAGAAAGTGAATGAATGCATGACTAGCAGTGTAGGCGGTACGGAGGGGCAGCTGGGGATTGTTAGCAGAGGGGACGGCCAAGTTCACCACTGTTTCGTCACAGTACATAACAGGGACTTTCATTAATGATGTTAATACGATAAGGACACTATTTAGAGCTCTGTTAATTATCGGGCTCCTTTCCCAGACAAGGTGAGTAATAGGAGTCTCCGGGGAGGGAGCACTGAGTGTGCGCAGTAGAGCGGGAGATGTTTACACTCCTGACATCATAACCGCAAGATTTCCTGAAAACAACCAGCCTGAAGCAGTCCTCCTCAACACTGTTGGATACTGCTTACAGTAAAAAGAGATTGAGGGCCCTATGCAATCACAACTATTGAAGTGGAAAATACTATTATTCAAAGGCAATGAGAAAGTGTGTTTGATTGTGTCATTTGAATCCAAAACTGCAATCATAACTCTTTAATTGGGTTAACATGTTTGATTGAACAATACCCTCTGTTTCGCACTCCTCACAGGGACTAATCCTCAATACTACAGAGTGTTGAGCAAACTCATCATCCTTCCATTCTGTTTCTATTTCATTTTAATCAATGTTTTCCTGCTAGTTCTCTGTGTCATACCTCTTCTTTGTGCCCTATTCTTAAATTTTTCCTATTTATTATAATTTTTTTAATTGTATTTAACCTTTATTTAACTAGGCAAGTCGGTTCAGAATAAATTCTTATTCACAACGACGGCCGACCAAAAAGCAAAAGGCCTCCTGCGGGGATGGGGGCTTGGATTAAAAATAAAATAAAAAATGTAGGACAAAACACACATCACGACAAGAGAGACAACACAACACTACATAAAGAGAGACCTAAGACAACAACACAGCATGGTCTACCTCTGTCGCTATGACTAACTATTTTTTGTAACGGAAAGAACTCAAATATTTAGCTAGACACATTCTTAATGTGACTGTTTGGATGAGTCAGTGCATTAGGTCAGAGAGGTAAGTGCTGTGGGGTTGGCTGGCTGGCTTTAAAGTTGTACTGTGGTCAAACCAAGGACACCCACGCTCCCAGGGTAGACAGTGCAGTTCTCCCTTGGGTTCAAAATTAAGTTTGCGCGAAGAGTTGGTGGTCTCTGTTACTTTCCACTCACATGTCACATACATGTCACATACACGTCACACTGGTTAGCCTTTCCTGTCCGGCTAAGAGACTCTTTCAATCATAGTACATAACATTCTATCTTTCTTTCTTTCTCCTCTCTCTCTCTCTCTCTCTCGCTTTCTTTCTTTCTCTCTCTCTCTCACGTCTCTCCCTCTTTCTCTCACTAACTCCCATAACTTCTCACCGCTACCGCCCCTTTTCCTGTCCCTTAGGATTCCCTGGAAATGCCAGCGCGACAAACCGTAGCTGTGGGCAACAGAGCGTGGATCTGTGTCACCATCCAGTCTGCTTGGGAGCAGTATTCCTTGTATTCTGGGGACTTTTTGGGGTTGGCAGGCTGGGCTTCCCCCCTACACTCCTCCCCTTTCACCCTGTCTTTGACCTGGCCTGTCTCATGACGGTCTTGTCTAGTGGGGCTCTCTCTCTCTCTTTCCTCAGTGCTTGGGATCAACCTAAGCTTTAACTCATGCGTTATAGCTGTTGGTTGTTCCATGGAGTGAAGAGCCTACACCCTGGCATTCCTGCTACTGACCCATACGTGCGTCCTGCTTTTAGGTCTCTCTAGACAGACTGGG
This sequence comes from Salvelinus namaycush, assembly GCF_016432855.1. Taxonomy (NCBI): domain Eukaryota; kingdom Metazoa; phylum Chordata; class Actinopteri; order Salmoniformes; family Salmonidae; genus Salvelinus; species Salvelinus namaycush. The sequence goes on along the minus strand of NC_052343.1, from coordinate 2,644,690 downwards.
CTTTCCAACTGTCTCAGACATATAATCAAACATTTAAATTATGATGGATTTCTGAAAACTCTCACCTTCAGGGGCAGATATACCAAAAGTAATAACACAAGTTTTAGAACACCCACTCATTCAAGGGTTTTTCTTTATTTTTACTATTTTCTACAGTGTAGAATAATAGTGAAGACATCAAAACTATGAAATAACACATATGGAATCATGTAGTAACCAAAAAAGTGTTTTATATTTGAGATTCATCAAATAGCCACCCTTTGCCTTGATGAGCTTGACCAGCTTCACCTGGAATGCTTTTCCAAGTTCCCACATATGCTGGGCACTTGTGGGCTGCTTTTCCTTCACTCTGCGGTCGGACTCATTCCAAACCATCTCAATTTGGTTGAGGTAGGGTGATTGTGGAGGCAAGGTCATCTGATGCAGCACTCCATCACTCTCCTTCTTGGTCAAATAGCCCTTACACAGCCTGGAGGTGTGTTGGGTCATTATCCTGTTGAAAAACAAATGATAGTCCCACTAAGCCCAAACCAGATGGGATGGCATAACGCAGCAGAATTCTGTGGTAGCCATGCTGGTTAAGTGTGCCTTGAATTCTAAATAAATCACAGACAGTGTCACCAGCAATGCACCCCCACACCATAACACCTCCTCCTGCTTTACGGTGGGAAATAAACATGCGGAGATCATCCGCTCACCGTCTCATCCGTCTCACAGACACGGCGGTTGGAGCCAAAAATATACAATTTGGACTCCAGACCAAAGGACAAATTTCCACTGATCTAATGTCCATTGCTTGTGTCTTGGCCCTAGCAAGTCTCTTCTTCTTTTTGGTGTACTTTAGTAGTGGTTTCTTTGCAGCAATTCAACCATGAAAGGCCTTATTCACACAGTCTCCTCTGAACAGTTGATGTTGAGATGTGTCTGTTACTTGAACTCCGTGAAGCACTTATTTGGGCTGCAATTTCTGAGGCTGGTAACTCTAATGAACTTATCCTCTGCAGCAGAGGTAACTCTGGGTCTTCCATTCCTGTGGCGGTCCTCATGAGAACCAGTTTCATCATAGCGCTTGATGGTTTTTGCGACTGCACATGAAGAAACTTTCAAAGTTCTTAAAATGTTCCTTATTGACTGACCATCATGTCTTAAAGTAAAGATGGACTGTCGTTTCTCTTTACTTATTTGAGCTGTTCTTACCATAATATGGACTTGGTCTTTTACCAAATAGGGATATCTTCTGTTTAACCCCCTACCATGTCACAACACAACTGATTGTCTCAAATGCATTAAGAAAGAAAGAAATTCCACCAATTAACTTTTAAGAAGGCACACCTGTTAATTGAAATGCATTCCAGGTGACTACCTCATGAAGCTGGTGGAGAGAATGACAAGAGTGTGCAAAGCTGTCGCCAGGGCAAAGGGTTGCTATTTGAAGAATCTCTTGAAGAATCTCAAATACAAAATATATATTGATTTGTTAAACACTTTTTTGGTTACTACATGATTCCATACAGTTGAAGTCGGAAGTTAACATAAATCTTAGCCAAATACATTTAAACTCGGTTTTTCACAATTCCTGACATTTAATCCAAGTAAAAACTCCCTGTCTTAGGTCAGTTAGGATCACCACTTTATTTTAAGAATGTGAAATGCCAGAATAATAGTAGAGAGAATGATTTCTTTCAGCTTTTATTTTTTTCATCACATTCCCAGTGGGTCAGAAGTTTACATATACTCAATTAGTATTTGGTAGCATTGCCTTTAAATTGTTTAACTTGGGGCAAACGTTTCAGGTAGCCTTCCACAAGCTTCCCACAATGAGTTGGGTGAATTTTGGCCCATTCCTCCTGACAGAGCTGGTGTAACTGAGTCAGCTTTTTAAGGCCTCCTTGCTCACACACGCTTTTCAGTTCTGCCCACAAATGTTCTATAGGATTGAGGTCAGGGCTTTGTGGTCAGACCCATTTGGGAGACCCATTTGAGACCAAGCTTTAACTTTCTGACTGATAACTTGAGATGTTGCTTCAATATAGCCACATCATTTTCTTCCCTCATGATGCCATCTATTTTGTGAAATGTACCGGTCCCTCCTGCAGCAAAGCACTCCCACAACATGATGCTGCCACCCCCGTGCTTCACGTTTGGGATGGTGTTCTTCGGCTTGCAAGCGTCCCCCTTTTTTCTCCAAACATAACGATGGTCATTATGGCCAAACAGTTGTATTTTTGTTTCATCAGACTAGAGGACATTTCTCCAAAAAGTACGATCTTTGTCCCCATGTGTAGTTGCAAACCGTAGTTTGGCTTTTTTATGGCGGTTTTGGAGCAGTGGCTTCTTCCTTACTGAGCCGCCTTTCAGGTTATGTCAATATAGGACTCGTTTTACTGTGGATATAGATACTTTTGTAACTGTTTCCTCCAGCATCTTCACAAGGTCCTTTGCTGTTGTTCTGGGATTGATTTGCACTTTTCGCACCAAAGTACGTTCATCTCTAGGAGACAGAACGCATCTCCTTCCTGAGCGGTATGACGGCTGCGTGATCCCATGGTGTTTATACTTGCGTGCTATTTTTTGTACAGATGAACGTGGTACCTTCAGGCGTTTGGAAATTGCTCCCACGAATGAACCAGACTTTCGGAGGTCTACAATTGTTTTTCTGAGGTCTTGGCTGATTTCTTTTGATTTTCCCATGATGTCAAGCAAAGAGGCACTGAGTTTGAAGATAGGCCTTGAAAGACATCCACAGATACACCTCCAATTGACTCAAATTATGTCAATTATCCTATCAGAAGCTTCGATTGCCATGACATAATTTTCTGGAATTTTCCAAGCTGTTTAAAGGCACAGTCAACTTAGTGTATGTAAACTTCTGACCCACTGGAATAGTGATACAGTGAATTATAAGTGAAATAATCTGTCTGTAAGCAATTGTTGGAAAAATTACTTGTGTCATGCACAAAGTAGATGTCCTAACCGACTTGACAAAACTATAGTTTGTTAACAAGAAATTTGTGGAGTGGTTGAAAAGCGAGTTTTAATGACTCCTACCTAAGTGTATGTAAACTTCCGACTTAGTTTTGATGTCTTCACTGTTATTCTACAATGTAGAAAATTGTAAAAATAAAGAAAAAACCTTGAATGAATAGGTGTTCTAAAACTTTTGACCGGTAGTGTAGTAATAACTGGACAGATGATCGGGAATTGTAGTCAATCATCAGCTCTGTATTGGACCAAAATGTATTGACTTCTTTGGGGGATTTGCTGGCAGGCCCTCACAGGTCTGTACTACCAGACAGGATGTTTAGCTGTGTAATCTATCACTACACAATGCTGCTGTGTCAATCAGAGCATGACAACACACCCTGAGTTTTTCATAGACCAGGAGAGGATTGCTATGTTTTTTCTTATACATTTGTCTCTTGCTTCTCTCTGGTGCCAAAGTGATTCAGAGGAAGAAATGTACCATGAATTGGTCATCTTCCTCTGTGAAGATACTAAATCCCCAGCAGCAAAACAAAATGCGTCAAGAGAGCCCAGATCTGCGTGGACATTCACAGTAAGTTTCCATATATGTGTGATTCATGTTGACCCCTGCCTGATTGTGAAATACTGTGTCAACACAAGGGGTACACTCTCTTCTTGTTGCATGTCTTCCTGCTAGTCTTCTTGTGGGGAATAGTGGGGGGAAAAAATACGTATATATGTTTTGTCACATACACCAGGTGCAATTAAATGTGTTGTTTTATAGGGTCAGCCGCAGTAGTACAGCACCCCTGGAGCAAATTATAGTTCCTTGCTCAAAGGCACATCGACAGATTTTTCACCTTGTCGGCTTGGGTATTCAAACCAGCGAGCTTTCGGTTACTGGCCCTGGACCACATAGGTAAACACAGATGAGAGTTCACTATCTGCAATGGAATGCCACCATGGCATCACAGATGACCTTTGAACTATCGGGATTTTTTGCTCCAGACAGACCCAAAGATATTAGTGGCTTTGGTTTGATCCACCCCATGTGTTGGAGAGTTATTCACAGGAGCACTGAGCCAGTGTTGTTACAACTAGGCATTAACTATACCCTTATATTAATTTAAACCCTATCAAAGCTAGTGTTGTTGACTACTTGCATGCACCCCTTTTGCTGAAGTCAACTGTATGTGTGACAGGGTTTTTGCATAACATATTTACTCTTGGAAATGACTTGAAAGGATGCTCAGCAATGGAAAGGATGCCCTGTTTGTCGTAAATACTTGGAATGACTAACACAAGCAGAACTTCTCCAAACGAGGATTGGTACTCACACCTCACCATTTGCCAGTAAGAGTGAGTTACCAAAGAAGGGCAGTGTACCTTTAATTTACCAATACAACAGCTACCTTGTTTATGAGGACTTTTATAAGAAACCTGAATTAAACTCATGCATCATCTGATTGATCAATAATCTATGATATACACCTTCTGAAAACTGGGAATTGCAGCAGGAGCACATTGTCTATTTATGTCACCAATAGCCACTTTAGAAAATGTCAAACGGTTTCAAATGTGGACATTGTGTGTAGCCCTCAGCCAACAAAAAAAATAACATAGAAAGTGATGACAATATCTTCAATAAAGTAAGCACCACACAACATTAAAATGACATGAAGATAATCTGTGAATATGCTCATTTATGTAGGCTATTCATGTCGATTAAACTCAGTTTACAGTACCAACTAAATTCCACAACTTTTATTATATAAATATAATAGCCTACAATTTATAGAGTTATTTGATCATTATCCAGTCAAGGCTCAGAGTAATTATCTCAATACAAATATCTTAAGCGATTTATAAAAAAGATAGGTAGTCTAATGCTATACAAACATTATACTATTCTGTACATTGACCATATACATATACAAGGGAATAAATAGCTTACCCTCCTGTCCGTTGACAATTATAAACACGACACTAAAGACGATCCAAAAACTGCCCAAATAATTCACAGCATCTCTAATCTGTCCAGGTTTCAAGAACATGATTTCCGCGGATAAAAGCAAGAAGTAAACCCTCAAACCCCGGGATAACACTACTCAGTTCACTTCTGCAGAATTTACTAAATTACGAGGCATTGAATATTTACGATTGGGCACAGGGAGATGAAGTGAGATCTCATTGGCTTCCAGATGTGTCAATTAAATCACTTCAAGAATCGCTTTCCCAAATAAGGGGGTCTTGCTAGATGTGGACTCATAAATGCTGATCTAAGGTCAGTATAACTTGTTATTTATTGTCGACCGCGGGGATACGCTGGTCCTAGATCCGTGCTTAGTGACAACCACCCCCTAAAACTTGAAATGACTTGAGTTGTGCAAAATGCATTAGAGCAGGTGAGAACACATTCCCTATATTTTCTGAGTTTAATTGAGTGCTAATAATTTATTAGCCTAATAAAACTATGTGCGCTCTATGATTTGCCTACTGTACACAACTGTAAACGCCCGCTACCCTTTGGTACAACGTGTGCATTGAATTCTACCTATTTATTATGCAAAATAATTTTACACGGTCAACAAACATCACTTATTGCATGCAAATAATATATGTGTATTATAACAACACTCCTTTAGTGACCTAATGATGATACGTGCGGTCAAATAAAACAGTATGTATCGTTGTTGTGAGTTATTCTAGTCATTTAGCCTTCACCTTTTCTAAACCATTCCGTGGTGCTCAAGCAAGCGGTGCACTCCTAGTAGAGCAGTTTGACCGATATACACATCGCGTGCGAACAACCGCTTCTCGTGACAGTAGGACAGATGCTTCTCACAGGCAAATACTGCCTTCGTTGCAGGAAGTGTAGCGAAGCAGCAGTACAGCGCATGTTCTGAGAACTCTCTGCAAGCAAATGATGAATTCTCTGCAGTAAAACGGTAAGAACAACACAGAGTATTCAGTTAAAATAATATTTTATCATTTCTGGTTGGTTTACGTTGTGTTTTCGATTGCCTAGTCTGGAATGGTGTGTACTATGTACACATTGGTTGGTTGTGTGCGTGCCGCCGCACCAACATAACGTCAGTTTGAGTGGGTGAAGGAGGGAGAGAGGCACGCAAGTGCCGAAGTGGTTTATGCGCTGGGAATACTGGCTAATATCTCTGAAACCTTTGTTGGTATTTTATAGTGGATCTCCATCGGATTTTCCTAATTTTTGAATAACTTGGTATCATTTTTTGATAGGGTTTAATTCCTTTTACCACTTCACATAAACCACGTTTCCATCCACATATGTTGTCCCATATTATAGACTCAATTACAGGACTGTTTCTAATACTTTTCAGCAAACTCAATGGATTAATGTACTACTCCACAATCTATGGATTGGATTGGAAGCATCTATCTTTACTGTACCATTTTTATAATGCACCTCTCCAAACATACAGTGCATTCGGAAAGTATTCAGACCCCTTGACTTTTTCCACATTTTGTTACGTTACAGCCTTATTCTAAAACGGATTAAACTATTTTATACACACAAAACCCCATAATGACAAATCAAAAACAGTTTTTTTTTAATTTAGCAAATGCATTACAAATAAAAAAACAGAAATACCTTATTTACGTAAGTATTCAGACCCTTTGCTATGAGACTCGAAATTGAGCTCAGGTGCATCCTGTTTCCATTGATCATCCTTGAGATGTTTCTACATCTTGATTGGAGTCCACCTGTGGTAAATTCAATTGATTGGACATGATTTGGAAAGGCACACACCTGTCTATATAAGGTCCCACAGTTGATAATGCATATCAGAGAAAAAACCGAGCCATGAGGTTGAAGGAATTATCCGTAGAGGTCCGAGACAAGGTTGTGTCGAGGCACAGATCTGGGGAAGGGTACCAAAAAGTGTCTGCAGCATTGAAGGTTCCCAAGAACACAGTGGCCTTCATCATTCTTACATGGAAGAAGTTTGGAACCACCAAGACTCTTCTTAGAGCTGGCCACCTGGCCAAACTGAGCAATCGGGGGAGAAGGCCCTTGGTCAGGGAAGTGACCAAGAACCCGATGGTCACTCTGCCAGAGCTCCAGTTCCTCTGTGGAGATGGGAGAACCTTCTAGAAGGACAACCATCTCTGCAGCACTCCACCAATCAGGCCTTTATGGTAGAATGGCCAGACGGAAGCCACTCCTCAGTAAAAGGCACATGACAGCCGCTTGGAGTTTGCCAAAAGACACCTGAAGAATCTCAGACAATGAGAAACAAGATTCTCTTGTCTGATGAAACCAAGATTGAACTATTTGGCCTGAATGCCAAGCGACACATCTGGAGGAAACCTGGCACCATCCGATGGTGGCAGCATCATGATGTGGGGATGTTTTTCAGGGGCAGGGACTGGCAGACTAGTCAGGATCGAGGGAAAGATGAACGAAGCAAAGTACAGAGAGATCCTTAATGAAAACCTGCTCCAGAGTGCTCAGGACCTCATACTGGGGTGAATGTTCACCTTCCAACAGGACAACGACCCTAAGCACACAGCCAAGACAATGCTAATCCTAACCCTAATTTGACAAATCTCTGAATGTCCTTGAGTGGCCCAGCCAGAGCCCGGACTTGAACCCGATCGAACATCTCTGGAGAGACCTGAAAATAGCTGTGCACCGACGCTCCCCATCCAAACTGACAGAGCTTGAGAGGGTCCAACCTGACAGAGTTGAGAGGATCTGCAGAGAAGAATGGGAGAATCTCCCCAAATACAGGTGTGCCAAGCTTGTAGCGTCATACCCAAGAAGACTCGAGGCTGTAATCGCTGCCAAAGGTGCTTCAACAAAGTAAATTTGAAACATTTCTAAAAACCTGTTTTTGCTTTGTCATTGTGGGATATTGTGTGTAGATTGAAGGACAAAAACAATTTAAAACATTTTAGAATAAGACTGTAATATAACAAAATGTTGAGTGTCTGAATACTTGCATATGTGATAATGGCATTTATCCTATAATGGAGACTAAATTAAAGGACTGATTCAAGTTCTTTGTCAGCAAACTCAATGGATTAATGTTTTCAACCACTCTTCTATCAAGTTATGTTTTAGAAGCATCTTTACTGCACCATTTACAAAGTCCACTCCTCCAAACCTAATTACATCACACACAATAATGGCATTTATCCCATATTAAAGAATAAATTAAAGGGCCGTTTCATATACTTTGTCATCAAACTCAATGGATTCATGTAGTACAACTACTCCACTATCTATGTTATGATCTAGAGTCATTTTTACTGTACCATTTTGAAAATGCTCTCCTCCAAACTACTCACATGACATAATGGCATTTGCAGTGCCTTCAGAAAGTTAACAAACCCCTTGACTGATTCCACATTCTGTTCTTACAGCCGGAATTAAAAATGTATTAAATAAATACCCCATAGTAAAAAAGTGACATTTTGTTTTTTAGAAATGTTCTCACATTTATTGAAAATGAAATACAGAAATATCTCATTTACATAATTATTCACACCCCTGAGTCAGTACTTTGTAGAAGCACCTTTGGCAGCGATTACAGCTGTGAGTCTTTCTGGATGAGTCTCTAAGAGGTTTCCACACCTGGATTGTGCTACACTTGCCCATTATTCTTTAAAAAATGCTTCAAATTGGCTGTTGGTCATTGCTGGACAAGCATTTTCAGGTCTTGCCATAGATTTTTAAGTAGATTTAAGTCAAAACTGTAACTTGGCCACACAGAAACATTTATTGTCTTCTTGGTAAGCAACTCCAGGGTAGATTTGGCCTTGTGTTTTAAGTTATTGTCCTGCTGCAAGGTGCATTAATCTCCCAGTGTCTGGTGAAAAGCAGATTGAACCAAGTTTTCCTCTAGGATGTGCTTAGCTCCATTCTGTTTCTTTTTTATCCTGAAAAATGACCCAATTCTTAACGATAACAAGCATACCCATAAAATGATGCAGCCACCACTATGCTTGAAAATATGGAGAGTGGTATTCAGTAATGTGTCTTATTGGATTTGCACCAAACAGGACAAATGTTTTATTGCTTTGCCACATTTCTTTGCAGTATTACTTTAGTGCCTTGTTGCAAGCAGGATGCATGTTTTGGAATATTTTTATTCCATACAGACTTCCTTCTTTTCACTCTATCAAATAGGAGAGTATTGTGTAGTAACTATGATGTTGTTGATCAATCCTCAGGTTTCTGCCATCACAGCCATTAAACTATGTAACTGTTTTAAAGTCACAATTGGCCTCATGTTGAAATCCCTGAGTCGCTTCCTTCCTCTCTGGCAACTGAGTTAGGAAGGACACCTGTATCTTTGTAGTGACTGGGTGTATTGATACACCATCCAAAGTGTAATTTATAACTTCACAATGCTCAAAGGAATATTCAATGTCTGCTTCTTTTATTTTTACCCATCTACCAATAGGTGCCCTTTTTTGCGAGACATTGTAAAACCTCCCTGGTGGTTGTGGTTGCATCTGTGTTTGAAATTCACTGCTCCGACTGAGGGACCTTACAGATAATTGTATGTGTGGTACAGAGATGAGGAAGTCATAAGAAAATCATGTTAAACACTATTATTGCACACAGAGTGAGTCCATGCAACTCATTATGTGACTTGTTAAGCACATTTTTACTCCTGAACTTATTTCGGCTTCTCATAACAAAGGGGTTGACACGTTTGTCTGGTTTGTCCCCGGGACAAAGCGGGAACTAGACAAAACCACCAGGGGACCATGAGCGAACATCTCAAGAACATCCTAAAAACGTCCTCGAGAACGTTCCCTTGGGTCCATCACACAATGTCCTAAGGACTAGTGACATTAACATCCTGAGAACTTCCTAAAAAAGGTCCTGGCAGTGATGGCCTGAGAACTTACAGGGAACCAGACAAAGGTCCCCAAGAGAAAGTTCCCTTGGATTTTGTGATTTGAGGGCCCCAGCCAGAGGCCAGTCTGAGCCCCCCCCCGCCCCTCCCCTCCTTTCTTTTTATAGGTTTTATAGTAACGACGTTATTTAACTGTAAAAATGACAGCGCCACTCTGTCTCACTATATGTAGCCCATGTATTTGATGCTGTCTTGCCAAAAAAAGAGTATGACACTCTTTTTGGCCAGACAGCATCAGATACATGGGCTACACATAGATGTCCTCTGCCTCGACGAAGATTGCAGTATTATCAGCAGCACCTGTCTTTTTACTGAAGAAATGCATATTGTATACCCCTAGAGTCTAAGGGCCCGGCCCTGGGTTTCAACTAAGCTAGCCTCGTCGAGAACCAGGATTCCCTTATACGGGTAACCCTGGGGAAGTTCATGGCAGAAAAATAGCTAAATATGGGTGGAGACCCGGTGTAAATCAGTAATGCCTTGCTTGGGCGGAGCTACAGTACTGCTCACTAGATTAGTGTCATAGGTGCAACAGTGTATGACAATTCTTTTTACAGTCTATGTTGAGGATGGCTAGGAAATCGCCAATTTAAACCCCATCAAAATATGTTGATGCATGTCAATTTAGTGTATAGAGCACACTTCGGACAAAACTGAATTACTTTTTTCCTCCAGGTTGGCAATGTTGCAAACTATACTGAACAAAAATCTAAACGCAACATGTTTGTCCCATGTTTCATGAGCTGAAATAAAAAATCTCAGACATTTTCCATATGCACAAAAAGCTTATTTCTCAAAGAAAATGTGTAGTTTACATTACTGCTAGTGAGAATTTCTCCTTTGCCAAGATAACCCATCCACCTGACAGGTGTGTCATATCAAGAAGCTGATTAAACAGCAGGATCATTACACATGTGCACCTTGTGCTGGGGACAATGAAAGGCCACTCCAAAATGTACAGATTGTCACACAACACAATTGGCATGCTGACTGCAGGAATGTCCACCAGAGTGTAACGGCAGCCTTCCTCCTCTTCACGGGAAGAGAGGGTGTAACAGGGATCGAACCAACACGCAGCGTAGCCAGTGCTCAACATGTTTAATAAAACGATAAACAGTGAACACTTACAACGAATACAAAATAACAAATGTGGCAAACCGATACAGCCCTATCTGGTGCAGAGAAAACACAAAGACAGGAAACAATCACCCACAAGCCCCAACACAAAACAAGCCACCTATATATGATTCCCAATCAGAGACAACACAAAACACCTGCCTCTGATTGAGAACCATATTATGCCAAACATAGAAACAGACAAACTAGACACACAACATAGAATGCCCACCCAGCTCACGTCCTGACCAACACTAAAACAAGCAAAACACACAAGAACTATGGTCAGAACGTGACACAGAGCTGTTGCCAGATAATTGAATGCTCATTTCTCTACCATAAGCTGCCTCCAACATAATTTTAGAGAATTTGGCTGGCCTCACAACTGCAGACCACGTGTAACCACGCCAGCCCAGGACCTCCAAATCCAGCTTCATCACCTGCGGGATCGTCTGAGACCAACAACCCGGACAGCTGACGAATGTGTGGGTTTGCACAACCAAAGAATATCTGCACAAACTGTCAGAAACCGTCTGCGTGCTCGTTGTCCTCACCAGGGTCTTGACCTGACTGCAGTTCGGCGTCATAACCGACTTCAGTGAGCAAATGCTCACCTTCGATGGCCACTGGCATGCTGAAGAAGTGTGCTCTTCACTGATGAATCCCGGTTTCAACTGTACCGGGCAGGTGGCATACCGCGTGTATGGCATCGTGTGGTGAGCGGTTTGCTGATGTCAACGTTGTGAACAGAGTGCACCATGGTGGGGCTATGGTATAGGCAGGCATAAGCTACAGACAATGAACACAATTGCATTTTATCAATGGTAATTTTAATGCACAGAGGTCCTGAGGTCCTGGCGAGATCCTGAGGCCCATTTTTTGTGCCATTCATCCACCGCCATAACCTCATGTTTCAGTATAATAATGCACGGCCCCATGTCGCAAGGATCTGTACACAATTCCTGGAAGCTGAAAATGTCCCAGTTATGCATGCCAATTTCGACTTTCTGCATTTGCGGTGGAAGGTGGCAGAGCTACAGCGGTGTTTGTCAGGCCAGGAGACAACTCGAAAATCCGTCTTCTAACAAAAACGTCTGTGTGTCCAAACGGTTTGTCCTACAAATTAACATGACCCATCAATGGAAAGATTACTCTCACGATGGTGTTTTGCTCTACGAGTGTCACGGTACGCGTAGGAAGGTAACCTGTTACCGGGCCGAAAAATGTATGGAAGTGAATAGGGCAATTCCACGTCAAAGGTATACAGGTAATACCACGGTAAAATGTATTTGATTTTTATCCTAAGCTTTCTTAGAATTTAGATATAGGACAGACACTTGAAAACATACTTCCTTTTGATGACATTTTTGACTATCTGTTTCTCCATGTATGAATCTGTTATTCAATGCATTTCTATGGGCTAATAGTGGTAAGGCCAAATTCAATGTTTCATCAAATATATACAGTACCTGTCAAACGTTTGGACACACCTACTCATTCAAGGGTTTTTCTTTATTTTTACTGTTTTCTCCATTGTAGAATAATAGTGAAGACATCGAAACTATGAAATAACACATATGGAATCATGTAAAACCAACATTTTTTTTATACAAATAATATTTTATATTCTTCAAAGTAGCCGCCCATTCTGTCATCAAGGCACAGGGTGGCTACTTTGAAGAATCTCAAATGTAAAATATATTATGATTTGTTTAACACTTTTTCGGTTACTAAATGATGTGTTATTTCATAGTTTTGATGTCTTCGCTATTATTCTACAATGTATAAAATAGTAAAAATAAAGAAAAACCCTTGAATGAGTAGGTGTGTCCAAACGTTTGACTGGTACTGTATATATTTGATGAAACATTGAATTTGGCCTTACAAGGTGCACCTGTGTAATGATCATGCTGTTTAATCAGCTTCTTGATATGCCACACCTGTCAGTTGGATGGATTATCGTGGCAAACTAAATACTCTCTAACAGGAGTGCAAACAAATTTGTGCACAAAATTTGAGAGAAATACACTTTTTGTGCATATGGAACATTTCTGGGATCTTTTATTTCAGCTCATGAAACATGGGACCAACACTGTTGCGTTTATATTTGTGTTCACTGTAATATGGGCTACTTTTATGTACAGTGTGTGTACTTACATTGTTATAGTACCAGGGTTACGTTTACCAGCTAGAAATATTGTAATCAGATTACATATATTTTTGAAAAACTAGATGATTATTTCGAGGATTACTTTTAAATTCAGAAAGGATGTTTGCGAAAAAATATATTTCACTCTTCTCTGTTTTCCCAATGACATTCAAATCAGCATTGAAAAAGGGCACTAATTTAAGTTTGTTCCAACTGAGCGAGTCTGACCACAGATCAGAGACCACTATGATGACACACCAAATGTGTTTGATGGATCGTGGGAAAAGAGCAGGAACAGGCTTTTGTAGACTACAGTCCAAGCTATGTCTTGCATTGGTGCTACTGCTGTCGGCATCCAAAGATTATCCAACTTGAATAAACACGCGGAAGTAAGGATGACAGCAGTGGTGTAGTCTACGGTGATACGGATATCACTTACTATTGATATCTACATTGGCGCATTGCTGCTCTCTCATTTAGCTATTTGCGCTTTATGGATTGTGGTTGTTGTGGATAGCTGTTCACAAATCTAGATGGGTATTTGAACCCAAAAATGGTTGAATTCAAGAAGTTTAAGCTGCCTGTCAATCATTGTTTTTGAAACCAGTGGACAGCCAGTGAAAAATGCGCTCTTGCAACAGCTGCGTAGTGCGAATCCCAGCCTATGGAATAAAAGTGGGGCTTTTATTGTTCAATCTAATTCATGCTGATTTAAAAAATAAATAATCCATAGGCCTAATGGACAAATACTCAAACTCGCACACTTTTGAATAGAGGTAAAGGGGCAATCTGTAGTTAATACATCAATTTTAGGATTTATAAATTATATTAATGTAAAGATAGAATTTAATCATATTATTATATGTAGTAAAAAGCGAGGGGTTAGAAGAATCCTACATAGCCAACCCATAAAGTAAAAATTTACATCCATATATGGCCAGCTATGTAAACTTTAACATTGATTTATCCTGCAATAGATGTCTTTCAATTGGTAACATACATGTTTGTCTTCTTCTGATGCCTCTTAAGGGGAAAGTAATCTAAAAGTAATGGAACGTAATCAGATTACGTTACTGAGTTTGGGTAATCCAAAAGTTCCGTTACTGATTACAATTTTGGACAGGTAACTAGTAACTGTTAACGAATTAGATTTAGAAAGTAAGCTACCCAACCCTGGTTAGTACAGTAGGTAATCTCAGCACCCAGAATAACCAATGAGAGACTACACTGTCTGCTACTTATGTAGCTACCTAGAAGGCATGATTTTAGCACCACATGCAATTAAGTGGTAATGTTGTTTTCTCTATTTCTTCTTACAAACCATTCCAAAGTTAGGGGAAGAACAATTCAACTTGTTGAAGCCTGTCAGTCTGTTTTTGTTAACCCCTATTTATATATCTTTTTTAAAGGGGGTAACCCATACTAGTAAATGCTCATAACCTTCACGCAAAATACTTTTTGTCAGATGATAAATTATTTGATTACATGAGAAGAAAGCCCAGTCAGAACCATTTGTGCCATAAATTCAATATGGATCTATTCTCAATAGCTACTATTGCATGTCAGGACCTACAGTACCATTTTGGACTAGCGTAACATGGACCTCTATATACAGTATGCTGAAAAGCATCAGTGTGTGTGTGTGTGTGTGTGTGCATGCATGTGTGTGTGTGTGTGTGAATGCGTGCATGGGGTGGCAGGTAGCCTAGTCGTTAGAGCATTGGGCCAGTAAACGAAAGGTTGCTAGATCGAATCCCCGAACTGACAAGGTAAAAATCTGTCGTTCTGCCCCTGAACAAGGCAGTTAACCCACTGTCATTGTAAATAAGAATTTGTTCTTAACTGCCTTGCCTGGTTAAATAAAGGTAAAATAAAAATATATATGCCCATAAATATGCCTATCCCAACAGCAGTCCAGGGAGTGGTCATGGCGAGTGCTGAGATCACAGTGTCCTCAAGGAACATAGTGATGGTGAAGGAAGAGGAGGAGGAAGGGGAGCCCTGTGAGAGCCGCAAGACTCAGGTCATCCTCGATCTGCAGCCCATCATACAGGGGTAAGCCTTTAAACCACAGCAGCAATTCAAAGAGGGGGCACTGGACACAACAGGGTGGATGAAGGGTTTGAGTTACCATTTGGACAAAACGCAAAAGTCTCAAAATTCTATTTGCAATTAGTAACTAATTTAATTTATCGTTACTGCGTGATGTAATTACACTAAGAAATTACAAATGTAACAAAAACGTTGTTTTTTTCAAGTGTACAAAGTGTGCTTTTCTAGACATCCAAGTTGTCAGTTATAAGATCAAGAGTAAGATAAAACTGTCGTTGAAGTGTAGAATTCTGATAGCAGGTTCTGTTATGTACTGTACATTGTAACAGCTGCCTCAGTGGGAGTGGTGAATATTGCATGAAATAGTGGACTTTGTCGCCTCCTACAGGGCAAAGGAGGACAACGCTGACACTGGCTCTACTGTCCTAGCCATAGAGACACATCGTGGTAAGATTCCACAAGACGCTTTTTTTCTATTGCTTATTTGTATGACCAGTATTTTAATTAATTACTACATTCAACGTGGAGATTAGATTTGTATTGTATACATCATCTAGTAATTTAAAAAAAACTGGATATATCATTCGTATTATTTTGTTTTGCTGTGTTTTTGATGTATGGATGCTTGCTTGTGATATTGTGTACGTTATATACTGTGTTTACATTGTATTTTACCATTATGGATGCTAGAAGACAATCTTGCGGCGGGTGAGGAGGTTGAGTATGGATACCCCATCACCTGTGGCGAAAGCAAAGCAGTCCTCCTGTTTAAGAAGTTTGTCTGTCCTGGCATCAACGTCAGATGTGTCAAGGTACCAGTCATCAAGTAACTTGTTCATAAGTACTGTATGTCACTAAGAAACACGCTGGTGTGTATATGTGTGTACCTGTGTGTGTGCTGTTTTTGTGTGTGGGGTTGGGGGGTTGTGTGTGTTTGTGTTCATAGATAATTTTGCTTTCCATTGTCGATATGAAAGCATGTGAGATTTTTTTATTGTTATTTAACTCTTTCTGTGCCTGCGATTCTCTGTGTTGCTGTTTCTCCTCCCTGCAGTTCAATGACCAGCTGATCAGCCCCAAGCAGTTTGTTCACATGGCAGGGAAAGCCACGCTGAAGGACTGGAAGAGGGCCATCCGACTGGGAGGGGTGATGCTCAGGTAGGGGTGATGCTCAGGTAGGCTGCCTCCTACTGGGTGGAGGACAGGGTTTACATTTACATTTTTGGTCATTTAGCAGACGCTCTTATCCAGAGATACTTACAGTCAGTGCATACAACTAAAGACGCTAAGACAACCACATATCACAAGTAAAAACGTTATTAAATAAAGCATTTATATGCAGAATCAGTGCTAGGAAAAAGACAAGTGCAGGTTTGGGTTCAATATGTGTCTGGGATCTTCTTGTTTTGCCTGCATTGGGTTACCTGGAGTTTTTTTTGGCCCCATTACATTCCACTACCAGTTAGTAAGCAGCATTCTTGTGGTGGTAGGATCACATATCACGCTGTCAAATTGCTGAGGTGATGCATTTCTCACCCCATCTTCGTGTTTGCACTTGTTCTCTGTCCATCTGGGGTTTAGTCTGCTGCCTTCATCCCTACATATCAGATCAGAAGCTTTTGTTACAAGCAAAGCTTTGATAAAACATTGAATTCATTAACCACTTGTAAACATTTCCCTGTTTAATACACATATTGCCGCAACTAGAAGTAGCTATTTTCTGACTGGATTAGATATAGTGAAAACAATGTTTATTATTATAGAACTAATCATAAAATAAATATACTAAACCATTCTCCTTCTCCCAAATCTTCTCTTATGTCCTCTATGCAGGAAAATGATGGACTCAGGTCAGATTGACTTCTACCAGCATGACACAGTGTGCACCAACACCTGCCGCAGCACCAAGTTTGACGTGTTGATCAACAGCACCCGCTTCCTTCCGGGCAGCGCCATGCAGCCCCCCCCTTCCCCTCTGCCAAGTGAGCCAATCAGCCAATCAGCCAAGGGCTGACTACACACTGCCCAGTGTGCCTATCAGCCGAGGGCTTACCTAACTACAGCACACGTTTACTAAGTACACATTTACTCTCTCATATCCCGTGGCTGCTGCCATTTATTCAACTGCTGTTTTTATCCCTGCACAAACTACACTTCACCTTCGTAAACTGGTACCACTCATATTTTGTAAATGGACGACATCAAAACATCAATGAATAATTGCCCTCAGCAGTCTTTGGTGTGGCACCTATTTTATCACTGCACAGGGCAGTGATTGGAATCTAGAAGTAGGAAAACAATTAGATTTAGGGGCCTCAATGGTCTCCTCAGCAGCGCATAGAACTTGGATTGAAAACCCTGTGCTGTGAAGGCACTTGCAGAGTCACACAGTTGTTACCACTGCTTACAACCAAATGTCTACAACAGAACTGGATCAGAATTTGAGCTAGTGATATGAGTGATGACATGAGATGTTGGAGGAGTGGTTTGATGTGTGTTGGTGGCTCTCTGTGTATAGTAGATGGAGGCCATGCTGCAGTGTCAGATGAGAGGCTAGAGGAGAAGGCCTACACTACAGTGGAGTGGAGCCCTGGGCCAGCTCCTCCCATCACCAGCACAGCCAATGGACATGTCAAGAGGAAAAGGGGTGATATCATCCCTGGTCAGTATAGCAACAACAGGGATACATTGATAGTTAGCTGAATGTAAACACACGCAAACAGGCACGCGCTTACGCACACACGTTCACACACACACATACTGTATAAACACACACACTAATGCATGCGTGGTGGCACGCACTCACACACACACACACGTGTTTCTTAGGGACTTACAGTACTAAGGAAAGTCACTTTGATGACTAAAAAGGCATCCTGGTCACGTCTGACGTCTTGACATACACATTCCCCCAACACCATTCCACTTTCCTAATCATGCCACATCTCTTGCCTTTCTCTAGATGGCAGTCTAAGCTTTTGGAGAGGCATAGCAGACGTTGGCCTGATGGGGGAGGTGTTATCCAGTTTCCGCACAGAACTGGTGGCTATGTTGAGAGGAGTGGAGGTCCGCAGTGAGAAGGCCATTTTGCAAGAAGCCGGTGAGCTTACACACTCTGTGACAGGTTCCCACAAATACTTACATAATACTGACATGTATGAAATATCAGAGAGTAAAAAATGTTCTGTTCTGTGGGTAACATGTACACTGAGTGTACAAATCATTAAGAACACCTTCCTAATATTGAGTTGCACCCTGCTTTTTGCCATCAGAACAGCCTCAATTTGTCGGGGCATGCACTCGATAAGGTGTCGAAAGCATTCCACAGGGATGCTGGCCCATGTTGACGCCAATGCTTCTCACAGTTGTGTCAAGTTGGCTGGATGTCCTTCGGGTGGTGGACCATTCTTGGTACACACGGGGAACTGTTGAGCACCTGTACTCAGTGTATTTAGCAGGTTTATGTAGAGGGAGGTGGATTGGTAAGAGTTTCGTAGAAAAAAAACATAATTGGGGATTGGTTAATTTGTTGGACTGATTTATTTGAATTGCCTGTCTATGTGTTGTTACTGTAATGTGTTTTGTTCTGTCAGATGCTGTTGTACTGAACTCCCTTTCTGAGATGTTTGGGCTGCTGGACTCAGTGAGGAGGGTTCTGGACCTGAGACGCAGTGAGATTGATGGCAACCAGCAGCAGGTCCACAATGCTCTTAATGGTGAGAGAATGTAAGCTTGGATGTGAGCTTGGAATGAAAAAAGGGTTCAAAAAGGTGAGCTTGGAAAAAAGGTTTCAAAAAGGCTTCTTCGGCTGTCCCCATTGGAGAACCCTTTTTGGTTCCAGGTAGAAACCTTTCGGTTCCAGGTATAACTATTTTGGGTTCTCCAATGGGGGTTCTTCAAAGGGTTCTCCAATGGGATTCTAGATTGCACAACAGCATTTGTACTGTACTTACAATATATAGGTTTGGATCCCTGCGCTAAAAGTAACACCTGCGCTAAAAGTAACACCATTGCTTAAGTTATTTTTGCTTACCTGATATGTATTCAGACTATTACTATGTTAGGTTTCCTTTTTTCACTTGTGGTAAACCGTGGGGTGTTGGGTTTCAGTGTGCAGAGATTAACACAGAGACCGTGAGGTTTTAGTCAGCAAACACAACTTTACTAGGCCATAAAGTAAGCATAACAAAGAAAATCACGTAGGGTTGGCTCGGTCCTTCTTCTCAGCTTTGGCTCTGTGTCGGTCTCTCCCAGTTCTCTGTGCCAGACGTCGCATCACGTACCTCCCCTCTATTATCACCCCCCGGGGTAGACCTCCCGGGATACCACACACTGTTCATTGCCCGATGTTATACCAGTACAACCATGTGTCCTTCCTCAGTGCTGGAGGACCAGTTGGAGGACCAGAGGAAGCCGAGGCAGGATGAGCCCCCACCCAGCCCTGGTCACCTCGACATGGGCAGGTTCTCCAAGGCCACCCCCTCAAAGTGCCCGCGGCTGCATCGCTCTAGCTCTTCGACCACCCAGCCTCAGAACCAGACCACACAATCGTCCATCGTCTTATCTCCCATCACCACATCCCCAGTGGGTCAGCCTCTCAATGTGGCCGGCCTGCCTGTGGCCACACTGGCCCAACTCCCCACCGGCTCCCAGCTCTTCACCCACTACACCACTGGCAACACCTCTGCAGGAAAGAGAGGCAGCGCCAGGTCCGTGGCTCTCCATGCAGCCTCCAGGGTGACTGTGCTCAACACAACCACAGAGTCATGGGTGGGGGCCCCTCTACAGGTGCTTCATCTAACCCAGAAGAGGGAGCAGGACTCTGGGGACATGGAGAGCCAGAGGCCGGGGGAGGAGAGGATAGTACTTGTGCAGCAGGGGGTACTACTAGACACTCCAGGGATTCAGACACACTAGGCTGGGAACAGTGGGGGCTCAATCAGAGATGGAGGAAGAGGGGGAGGAGGAGGAGCAGGGGAGGGACAGGAGAGTGAAGGTACAGAAGGAAGGGTTGCATAATGTAGAGCATGTCTTTGGCACGAAGAGGGCATATAACCATGTGAGAGAAGAGAGAACCGTAAGGAATACAGTTGAAAGAGAATAGAGTGAGCGAGCGAGAGAGTGTGTGTGTGTGTGTGTGTGTGTGACTGTGTTTGTGTGGAAGAGAGCAAGAAGGTGAACTTCGCCATGTCATGTGTAACTCCACACAGACATTTCAGATTTTAGGCTATATGTGTAACATAATTTTACCGTACAGTACTTTTTCACATGGTGTTTATTACTGCAGGGCCCATAGTACTTTAATTACCCATGGTCTTCATCATCAAGGACATTGATATACTTAATGATAGGGGAGAGTGGGCTAAGTTGAGCCATTTCTCCGTCAAGGGAAATATTGTATTCTTTCTAACAAAGATGTCTACATTTATTTCAGGATGTTGTGTATCCCTGGAAATAATCAGAATTCTGTAAATATTACAGTTTTGCGGGACAAGGTCTGTTAAGCCGCCTATTTCTGTACTGAATTAAATATTACCACTACTGTTTTAAAACACTGTCTACCTTTTATTTCCTAAACACAAATCAACACAATCACAATCTCTTTTTTGTGTTTGAATAATTTTAAGCATATTTATCAGTGTCTTAAAACCTAACAAACTCTTTGTACTTTTTTAAAACATCTTTTAACTTAGGCCCTGTTGTCACCTCATATCCCAGCGATAATGAGAAGAAAACACGTTCAACTTGCCATTGGCTCAACTTACCCCATGGCCATTGGCTCAACTTTCACCCCATGGCAAACATTTTGACTATATTACCCCACACAGCTACAAGGAGGCACTTTCATGCTAGGTTTAGGACCTCATATTGAAGCTTATAGAGACAATCTTAAAATGATCTACACTGGTTTAGATACAGTACAAGCATCATGAAAACTCTTAACACAATAAATATTTTTTTGGGACCTAACTTGCTTACCACTTTTTCCATGTGGTTTCTTTCTTCACAGAGCTCTTCCTAAATATTTGGTCAAATAAGACATGTTTTGTGTATGGTTTCCTAAAAACAAGAGTGGCTTAACTTACCCCTTTGGCTCAGCTTACCCCACTCTCCCCTACAGGGTTTCATCACAACCTCTTCAGTAGTTCTCATCAACTCCTGTAAATCCCAGCTTGTATTCATAAAGCGTATCGGAGTAGGATTGCTGCTCTTGGATCAGTTTTGCATTTTAAATCATAATGAATGTAAGGGGGGACCTGATCCTTAAACAGCACTCCTACTCTGAGATGCAGAACTCACTGTTCCTCTCAAGAACACCAGGAGATAGGAACCATCTGTGCTATTATCATTTGGCTGTTTGTTCCGTTCTGGGTTCTGAATTATCATAGCAGAACCCAGAATGGAACAAACGGCCAAATGATAATAGCACAGATGGTTCCTGTTTCCTTTAGTTCCGATTTGATTACATATTGGCATCAAAATGACAGCACAGACCGGGCAGTACTCTAGCAAGTCCAAAGTTGTCGAAAGGATTTTGTGTGCAAACATTAGAATATTCCTTTTAAATCTTTTTTTCTTCCTTGAAGTTTGCACAAGTTCAAATTAAAAACTTTGTTGTCCATTTTTGTTTGTAATGGAATGCTCAATGACAAATGTTTTGGTTGTTATAGGCGCTTCTGATGCATACACATCTAATGTTTTATTATTTGGTATACTATAAAAAAATAAATAGTCACACACCATGTATAAGCCTCCCGGAAATGTATTCGGTAAACCACCAATGTTTCGGCATCATATTGCCTTCTGTAGGGTTATTGTTTTGTATAACAAAATATTTTGCGTTATTATTTATCATACCGAGAGATGCGTCTGTAGTGTTTAGATCCCTTTCTTATTGATATGAGACCATCTGTTTTCTGATACTGTCCCACTTTTGTTATTAAATACCCAGGAAATGGGGCCAATATTTCACTATGCACTCCCCTCACCTAAAGTTGTGGAGGAGATGAGAAGAGAAAAAATATGGGGAAAAAGTGAAATGATTTTGTGATTCTTTTTTAAACCGGCAAACATGTTTGCTACAGTTTTAAGCAAAACGTTTTTAGTGTTTGTCACTTTCCTCCCACATCATCTACCTAACAACGATTGCAAATATATATATATATTGAAACTTCATAGCACCTTTAATTGTGAGAGTAAATGCACTACATTGAGTAAGACTGATAATGACAATTGTACAAACTTGTTATGTAAAAGTTTAATTAAAAACCCATTGCATATGAGATCTCTATCTGTGAATTAATTCAGTAGAAAAATGAAAGACCGATGACAACAACCCACACTGTCATTGCTTTACATTTACATCGCAATACCGTGATTGTAGGGTTGGCACAGAGGTTGGATGCTTATGGAGTGGAGGCAGCGGTATGGAGTCACCATTGGTTTATTTTACAAAAAAAGAGTTCCAGATCCAGTGAGGAATATTGAAATTGCTGAATTTTGTTGGTTTGTTTTTTGGGACAAAACTTGAAAAATATTCCACTGGGCACAGACACCAGTTCAAATTCTAGTTTTTATTTACATTTGGTTGAGTTGTCAACTAACGTGAATTTAATGTGAACTCAACAAAAAATGTCCCCATGTCAATGGATTTAGGTTCAACGTTGGGTGAAAAAATGACGATATTCCGTTGAATGTTTTGGTTGAAATTACGTGGAAACTATGTTGATTCAATCAGTTGCATGCTTCCGCGCCAAAGGTTCACCATGGTCTTGCCATTGAGATTGCGATGGCGTCGCTTTGCTACTTTCCAATTTAAAAGGTTAGCAGATTTATGCACAACTGGGAAAATATGCCTGCAGTCTTAATATATCTAAAAAAATCAATCACCATGGTAAGCGTAGCTGACATTGTTCAGCCAATCAGGTGGCTCCTAACAAACAGAGTCAAGCCCTGGTCCATATGTACAATGTGCAAATGATTGGCTGAACGCCGAATGCTACTTCCTGGTGTAGCACTGGCGTGGTGGTGGAAATGTTGTTTTACTGTAGGCATATTTCCCCCGTTTTTTAAACCTCCCCATGCAAGTTAAGAAGGTCCAGGAGCAAACCTACACCAAGGCAGTCTGAATGGCACATGTTTGATGTACCTGCTAGCTCAAGGCAACTATGGGTAGGTGCACCCCGGAGTAGTGGGCATGTGGGTGTGTTGAAAGGAAGGAGTGGGCGTGTAAAAAGGAGTAGGTGTGTCAAAAGCACTATGCCATAGGTTAGGAATTTTGGCTAGATGGTACACAGCTTATGTAAAAAAACAAATAATAATCGTAGCAGGTTAAGATAATTAACATAGCAGGTTAGGATAATTAGCTTAAGGAGTCATGCTGAGACCACGGTCTATTTCGCAGATGAGCCCTGAATGAACACATCAATAAACAACAATTACACTATACATGAAAAGCAAACACAAAACACGGGTTAGGGTAAGGGTTAGCTAAAATGCAGAAAGGCCTTTAGGCGTTGCAGTATGACTAATTAGCTGCTTGCTTTCGAAACGCCCACTCCTTTCCACACACCCATACTCTGATCCCCATATTGGGCTGCAGCTACCCCCTTCTCGCTCAAGGGCCGAATGAATCCCAATAAACTATAGCTGCAGACCTCATCTATCAGGCCCCTATCATTGAGAAGGGTGTGATTGCTGTCCGCAATTCGCGTTTCCACTAGATAACACGAAGTAAAAATGTTTTATGTTGTAAAAATTTATGAAAACATAAATTTGCTTTTTTGTCATAATTTACGGCATGAGGTTAGCAGTGTGGTTAGGGTTAGGTTTAAAATAAGATTTAACGAAGATAAATTGTAGAAATAGGGGCTGTAGGGCTGTGTTAACTAGTGACGTCCTGCAATTTGGGGTGTTCTTGCAAGTGGGTGTTCCTGCATCTCCCCCCCATCCCACACTGTGAGCAAAACAATTTTGTGGCCACTCTCTTGACAGCATAGATATATATTTTTTGTTTTAGAGTTAATTTTGTGGAATTCTATACATTTTGCCATGGGGTGTAGAGAGAATGTTGCTGTTTTTAATATCATATAATTGTATTTAACCTTTTACTGCATTGGGCTAAATCAGGGTCACACAGAGTGTTTCTTGGAGGACTTAAACAAATCTACTTTGAAACAAAGTATACACCTCAGACACATGGTTATGGGCTTAAAGAAAGACACCTGTACCATGTCAGATATAGAGTTGAAATGTATTACATTTTGAGTTTGCATCCCAATATTACACTTTATAGACATCACAGAACACTAAAATATAACAAAACCGTTAAAAAAAGATATGTTTATTAATTATGAAATTAAGAAAAATATTAATAACATTCCACCCATGAGGCCACTAGGTAATTTGACTGTAGGAAAGGGTTACACTGAAGTGAGACTGACTAACAAAATGAATGCCCCCCAGCCGGTATTTCAACCTGATAACAAGTTTAGATAGCTGGCTGCTAAACTAATTTAGTAATCTAAAAAATGTTAGATGACATGGGCTAATTGATTATCAGTGACTGACATAACAAGAGAAAACTGATGATGCACAACCAAATGTCGAAATTGCACATTGTGTATTCTATTATTCTAACTCACAACAGTAAGTTGAGACCCTGACTGTTCCCAAAAAATACAAATAAAAGTTGTCCATCCCTGATCTAGCTAGTACTGTCACACTCTGATCTGTCTCACCTGTCTTTGTGATTGTCTCCACCCCCCTCCAGGTGTCGCCCATCTTCCCCATTATCCCCAGTGTATTTATACCTGTGTTCTCTGTTTGTCTGTTGCCAGTTCGTTTTATTCATCTAACCTACCAGCGGTTTTCCCCTTGCTCCTGTCTTGTCTATAATTCCTGTTCTCTAGTTTTCCCGGTTTTGACCTTTCTGCCTGCCCTGAGTCTGCCTGCCGTCCTGTACCTTTTCCCCACTACTCTGGATTACCGACCTCTGCCTGACCTGACCCTGAGCCCGCCTGCCATCCTGTACCTTTGCCCGCCCGTGTTCGATTTAATAAACTTTTGTTACTTCGACACTGTCTGCACCTGAGTCTTACCTTCAAACCTGATAAGTACACACATAGCTCTAAGAATATCTTGTCACTTACTACGGACCCTTAGATATGAGTGTGTCACACCTTTTTTCAGACGGACCTATGGGATGTTTGAGGGGGGTGTTGCTGCAGGAACGCGCACATGCAGGAACGCCCCAAATGCAGGAACACCCCGCAACCACACACTGTTGCTCTCATCTCTCAGGCCTATCAGTTACAAACCTCTCAGGGAAAACAAACCTCCTCTTTCAATTGGCTCCTGGATGATTCTCTTTCTATTGGCTCTTGGCTACTTCCTAGTAGTCGCAGTATTTTATTTATTTTATTTTACCCTTATTTTACCAGGTAAGTTGACTAAGAACAAATTGGCCACTAGTCGGTAAGCCTTTCCCGACTGCAAACAAAATATTGAAAAAAGTGTGTGGATGTATGGATTATGTGAGCAGCACTACATTACCTACACAGGTCTGATGTCATGATGTTATTGAGACGGCTTAGCCTGTGACATTGATGTAACATAATTCATTGTTTCCCAATGGAACCTGTAGCATACTGTATATAACACAGAGAACGAAGCTGTCTGGATTCCCTGATTCCCCCTTGTTTCCATCGGAGAGGTGCTGTAGGTTTGAATCCAACCCCCCCAATCACTACCCTATTCATCAAGGCTCAGCTGAAGTGATCGCCTGCTGCTGCTGCTGTGGAATCTCTCTGATCTGAATATGGCAATGACAGAGGCTCTGTTCAACATTTCTATCAGATCTCTGTCCCTTTATTAGGTTGAGGAAAGCATTCAGGAGAACCTGAGTCAGACTGATAATTTAACACTCTGTCTAGTGATTGTGAAGGTGGGGGACTTTTGAGTCTATGTTGGGTCATAGATGTAGAGTATTACTTTTGTTTCCTTGGGGATTGGAATCGTAACCTTTCTTGATTAGAGGCTAGAGCTAATCTGTTTGGTTCTCCAGACGTGTTTGTTTACAGAGGGTTGATAGTGGCAGCTGCTGGTCTAGTTGACCACTTAACACATCCACACTGTCAGTGTGCCTCTGTCCACCTATCCGTGTATTGGATTCAGGCAGCATATTATCCCAACCCCCACATCTGTGTGGCAAATTACCCTCCGGTTTCAAAGTGGCTAAGTCAATTTGTGAAGTGGTTGGACTATTAAGGTGCAAAATGGCTGCCTGCATCACCCAGGTGTGATTCCAGATGCTAGCTTGACATTCACTTTGCTCCTTTGGTCAAATTGAATCATTTGCAGAGTAATCCATCGCTCATCTGCCATCCCCGGCTAACTACATTAGAGGCTGGGACGTGAGCTCCTCTTGCAGGGTCAGAGACGTCGCTCTCGGCAGAGGTGTGCGTCTGTTTCCCCTGTTTAATCCAATCCAGCGTCTCTAATGTTCAGGCGGGGAAACAAAATGAATGATGAAACAGCCTGCAAATGGTGGTTTGATCCAATTGGGCGTTCTGGGGCCACCGTGTATAATGACGTCCAAACTCTGTTCTAATGCTACCTTGGATCATTCTAGGATCCCACTGTGCACAAAATGGTTGAATCAATGTTGGTTTCAACGTAATCTGTCAACGTATTGTGACGTTGAATTTACGTTTGAAACACATTTGGATTTGCAAAAGTAATCGACCAGTACTGTTTCTTATAATTCCAACCAGCGTTGCAAGCATTGACATGAAGGTAAAACTTCAATTTATAGACAATAACTTTACCTGACTAACTAGTTGTTAGATCAGTCATGTATATGTTGAAATTGCGTTGCTAATTGCTAAATTGCGTGGCTAATTTCACGTTAGAATGGTTAGCAAACTGAAACACAATTCATGTCATGTGGTGTTGTAAATACGTTGAACATACAACATCATATTTTAGATGTTGGCATTCTAGCATTTTCTCACTGTTTAATCGATGTCTGTTTTTCATCCTATATCCAATATATATTGGGGTGGTGGAAATTATGTTGAACCCTGCTAAGCTTTGGAAACAAGCTGTGTTTTTTTCCGCTATCATGTCAACACATACGGATACTGAGCAGATTCCATACTCATTTGCGTAGCTATGCTCGACCTTAATAACATTGAATACCTGAAAGTAACTCCTCTAAATTGTTTTACACAAGCTATGTGATAGTAAATTCGGAGTGAAGTTGAGTTTATTATTAAATAAAGAAAAACCCTGGAATGAGTAGGTGTGTCCAAACTTTTGACTGGTACTGTAGGTTCCATTCAACGTAGTACATTGCCCTCAGATTTGCCCAAAGGACACCATAATTTCAAGGTGTAGCTAGGTATACTATCATTCATTCATGATTCATCTTTAGAAGTTTAAAAGTAGTGACCAACTTTTTATATAGTTTTGTCATTTTTATTTCTCAAAGTAATTGCCCTATAAATCGGATGCCAAATTCATGATAATAGTAATAAGCTTTTACCTTTGGATATTGTCTTTTCTAAATGTTATTCATAATATATATATATATGGATAAGACAATAACCAAATGTAAATGTTTATTATATTAATATCATGCATTTGGCATTCAATTTATAGGGCTAAGTTGCCATATGTGACCAAGCGGCTCGATTCAGTCTTATGTAGCAACATTTTAAATTGTGTTTTTTTACATTGGATAAAAGCAGAGACTCTGAGCTAGAAAATGGTATATCATACACTACAGTTGAGGAACAATGGGAAAGTCATTCTGCTTTGAAAGTTTATAAACTTGTAACCTCACTTTTTAATTCTGCTTTGAAAGTTGATAAACTTGTATTCTCACTTTTAAGAAAATGGCCCTTGAATTTTTTGGTACCTACTGGAGAGCCCTTCTGTGTCTACACCCATTCAACATCGTTCATACCCTCTTAAGCTTTAGCCCCACCCATCTCTTTAAGGTTTCACATGTGAGGCTATGTACTAAACGACCAAAGATTTCAAGACTAAAGGCTGGTTTATACTACGAGTGTGTTCATAAATTTAATCTGGCGTGGCAGAGTGTGCTCAGGTCATTCATAAACTCAGAGCTTTGTCAGATTGTCCGTTTGTAAATTCAGAGTGTTTCGGTCTCAGAGCGTTCAGAGCACACACTGGACGCTCTGGCCGAGGAGTACGGTTGATCAGAGCGTTCGGACCTAACAACAGCAGTCAAGCACCCAAGCTAACTGGCTAATGTTGGCTAGCTTGCTAGCTACTAGCTCACTCTGACCATTTTACTCGCCCTAGCAGAGCTAGTTAGGCTGTTTTTATGTTATCCAGAGCATTGGTGACTGCAACTGTGCTGCTGGCGACAATTTAATTATGCTTTTTTTGCCAACGTTTACTGACAGTTATTCTGCACTCTGGCACACTCAGATGAGAGTGCTCAGAAATCAGAGTGGATTGACAGAGCGAATTAACCAGCTACGTCTATCGACAGTTGTCACAGGGACATCATAAACATTCTATTTCTATTCTATTCATTCTATTGAAATAGTTACTTGCATAGTGGAGTCTTTTGTTGAGACATGTAGCTAGCTAGCTAAATAATTAACCATAATCCCAACTCCTAATGTTACTACCCTGTTTTGAATCTGCAGGTAGCGAACCAACCAGGTTCAATGTTAGCTAGCTAACATTAGGCTACAATTAGCTATGTAAATGGCTCTGAGATATGAATGATATTACTACACAGATCATACATGTAATGTTAGCTAGCTAGCCAGCCAGCTAACATTAGCTAGCTAGCTAACAGTTCACTTTAACTTGAAATTAAATGACTTTCTGACAAAATTAGAAATGTGTAATATCTGAAAATGTAGCTAGCTAGACTCTCTTACCTGTATACATGGATGGACGCTTCTCCCTCTCTGTCATGGATGCCATGGTTGCCCTTAGTTTGAAGATGTAATGTTTAATACAACAGCCTTCTGTGTGTTCTCTTTTCGACTCCGCATATTTGCAATCAAACGGCAGAATTTTCTACATCTCCTTAGCTATCATACTCTAATTCCACTGATTTCGAAACTCAGTCCTCCAGAAAGTGGAGAGCAACACTTATGTAGTTCTACTACGTGATATCTTAAAAAAAAAAAGCTGTGTTAGAAAGGATTACCTACACATACTGACCAGCTCATGTTATAGACAGAAAGAAGCGGCTACATGGCAGACCAAACCGAACTCATCTCTTGGCATGTCCAGCCCACTCATTATCTCAGCCAATCATGGCTAGCGGGAAGATTGTTAGCTTTTTCCGTTGCTAAACCAACTAGGCTCGTAATTTAACAATTCATATTCGTATTTACATATGCATACAAGTGTGTTATCAAGGCACATGAAAGTTTAAGTTCAAATGGCGCTCCTGTGAAGTAGTGACTCGTGACGTACCTCTAGCTTCGTGAAACGAGTCACATATGATGTTTTGGGCTCCTGAGTGGCACAGCGGTCTAAGGCACTGCATCTCAGTGCTAGAGGCATCACTACAGACACCCTGGTTTGATTCCCGACTGTATCACAACCGGCCGTGATTGGAAGTCCCATAGGGCGGCGCACAATTGGCCCAGCGTCATCCGGGTTTGGCCGGTGTAGGCCGTCATTGTAAATAGGAATTTGTTCTTAACTTACTTGCCTAGTTAAATAAAGGTAAACCCCCCCACAAAAAAATTGTGATTACATTGCATGAAGTGTTGCCACACTAGTGAAAAAGGTGTCTTGTCAACCTGTTCACGATGTCTTCTGACAGATGAGCCTGATTGACCTGATTGCCTTATTAGTATGTGTTGCCTACAATAATTAACACAGAGCACAACCAATTTTAGCTAATCAAGCCCTGTGTGGAAGACAATCACTGAAGAGGTAAGACAATCATTATGTCACCTATAAATGCAAATGGACTTAGTTTGATGGTTTGTTGGACCCAACAGATTAGCTAAATGCTTTCTATACTCGTTTCGAGGCAAGCAACATTGAACCATGCGTGAGAGCACCAGCTGTTCCGGACGACTGTGTGATCACGCTCTCCGTAGCCATTTTTGAGTAAGACCTTCAAAACCTCTACGGGATCGGTGTCCCTCCACCGGGATGGTTGAACTAACGTGTGCTAATGTGAAGCTATAAAAGCCAGTGTTCTGTTGTTCAGAAGAGAGAGATCATAGGCAGTCTTAGATCATTGCAGGCTGAGATCATTGCTGGAGAGATTGAATGTGATATAGATCATTGCTGAGAGAGGTTGATGGCTGAGGGTTATAGCATGTTGGTCGTTGGTATGTACTGTGTTAGTTGTTGCTGGGAGCAGTTGGTATGTTCTGTGTGAGACTGTTGCTCAGATAGAGCTTATTTGATGTCCTTTGTTTATTAGTTTGTTTCAGTAATTGTTTGATATTCTGTTTCATTTGTTCACAGGGGGGAATGGGAAGGCACCTAGGGAGTGCTTAGGCAAGAGGCCCGCGGGCATACATAACCCGTAGTATATTCAATATCTAGGCACACTAGGTAAGACCTGGGCGGACCACCCCCTGTATTTTGGTTAGGGCACCAGGTGGTGCTAAGTTAGGTAAGTAGTGGGTAGGCAGGTTAGATAGGAGAGGGGGAGCTTTGATATTTACTTTCTTTGCTTTGGTTCCGTCCAGCCCCTTTTCCCCATATTACCGTCTAAAGGAAATAAATCCTAGTAAGCGGTCAATTCTGCCTTTTGTCATCCTTTCTCGCACCTACGGTCTATACCTCTTTCACTTCACGGGGAGTTGAGTTCCCTCTTCATAGAGGCGTGCGTAACAGTAAGTAACAAGAACATTTCCCAGAACATAGACTTGTCTTATATGGGCACAAAGCTTAAATTATTGTTAATCTAACTGCACTGTCCAATTTACAGTAGCTATTAAAGTGAAAAAATACCATGCTGTTGTTTGAGGAGAGAGCACAACAACAATTTTTTTTTCATGGCAACTGGTTTGATACATTCACCTCTGAAGGTAAATAATGTACTTACATTCAGTAATATTGCTCTGATTTCTCATCCTGAGGGTCCCAGAAATAAAATAGTTTTAGTTTTGTTTTGTTTGATACAATCTATTTTTATATTCAAATGTAGGGAACTGGGTTCTTCAGTTTGAACCCCTGCTGTGTCTGGCTCCACACCCACCACACCCCGAGATGTGGGATAGTTAGTGTAAAAGCTAATGATCCATTATGTATGACATTCCTGGGAGTGTGTAAACTTAAATTTTTATTAACCCTATCATTATTGTATGTTTTCTGTCGTTATATACTTGACAAAGAATCAATTGACAAATTTGGGCAGACTTGATACAAAATATTGTCCAGTATTGAAATGCTTCACTGGATCAATCTGAAACTTTGCACACACACTGCTGTCATCTAGTGGCCAAAATCCAAATTGCGCCTAAACTGCAATAATACATTATGGCCTTTCTCTTGCATTTCAAAGATGATGAAAAAAAGAATACACATGTATTTTTGTTTGTATTGTCTTTTACCAGATCTAATGTGTTATATCCTCATACAATAATTACACATTTCCACACATTTCCACTTCAAAGTGTTTCCTTTTAAATGGTATCAATAATATGCATATCCTTGCTTCAGGTCCTGAGCTACAGGCAGTTAGATTTGGGTATGTCATTTTAGGCTAAAATTGAAAAAAATGGTCCTATCCTGTTAACATGTTAACATTCACAAGGCTGCAGGGCCAGACGGATTACCAGGACGCGTACTCACAGAATGCTCTGACCAGCTGGCAAGTGTCTTCACTGCCATTTTCAACCTCTCCCTGACTCAGTATGTAATACCTACATGTTTCAAGCCGACCACCATAGTTCCTGTGCCCAAGAATGCTAAGGTAACCTGTCTAAATGACTATCGCCCCATAGCACTCACGTCTGTAACCATGACATGCTTTGAAAGGCTGGTCATGGCTCACATCAACAACATCTTCCTAGACACTCTGGACCCACTCCAATTTGCATACCACCCCAACAGATCCACAGTTGACACAATCTCTATTGCACTCCACACTGCCCTTTCTCACCTGAACAAAAAGGAACACCTACGTGAGAATGCTGTTCATTAACTACAGCTCAACGCTCAACACCATAGTGGCCTCGAAGCTCATCACTAAGAACTATCAGCTCAAATATAAATAACATGAGCATGTCTACTTATGATACGTTTCCCAGTAAAGCAATAAAAACAATAAAGCATCCCAGAAAAGTGCTAAAAATAGCCCACATTAACATATGCAGCCTAAGAAACAAGGTTCATGAAGTTACTAACTTGCTAGTAACAGATGAGATTCATATCCTATCTCTGAAACTCACTTAGTTAATACCTTTGATGATACAGTGGTAGCAATACATGGTTATAACATCTACAGAAAATACAGAAATGCCAATGGGGGCAGTGTTGAGGTCTATGTTCAGAACCACATTACTGTAAAGCTTAGAAAGGATCTCAGGTTAAATACTGTTGAAGTAATATGGCGACAGGTTCATCTGCCTCACCTAAAGCCCATTCTTGTGGGAAGCTGCTATATACCACCAAGTTCTAACAGTATCTGGATAATATGTGTGAATGCTTAATAATGTATGTGATATCACTGGAGTGATGGATGTGCAAATGATGATGTGCAAGTAGAGATATTGGGGTGCAAAAGAGCAAAAAAATGAATAGCAATATGGGGATGAGGTAGTTGGGTGTGCTATTTACATATGGGCTGAGTACTGGTACAGCTGCTCTGACAGCTGATGCTTAAAGTTAGAGAGGGAGCCGATTCTAGATTTAATTTTGGATTGGAGATGCTTAATGTGAGTCAGCAAGGAGAGTTTTTCAGTCTAACCAGACACCTAGGTATTTGTAGTTGTCCACATATTCTAAGTCAGAACCGTCCAGAGTAGTAATGCTAGGCGGGTGGGCAGGTGCGGGCAGCAATCGTTTGAAGAGCATGCATTTAGTTTTACTAGAGTTTAAGAGCAGCTGGAGGCCTGTTAACACAGTGTCCAAGGAAGGGCCAGATGTATACAGAATGGTGCCGTCTGCGTAGAGGTGGATCAGAGAATCATCCAGCAGCAAGAGTGATATCCTTGATATATACAGAGAAACGAGTCGGCCCGAGAATTGAACCCTGTGGCACCCCCATAGAGACTGCCAGAGGTCCGGACCACAGGCCCTTCGATTTGACACACTGAACTCTGTCTGCGAAGGTGTTGGTGAACCAGGCGAGGCAGTCATTTGAGAAACCAAGGCTATTGAGTCTGCCGATAAGAATGTGGTGATTGACAGAGTCGAAAGCCTTGGCCAGGTTGATGAAGACAGCTGCACAGTACTGTCTTTTATCGATGGTGGTTATGATATGGTTTAGTACCTGAGGTGCACCCATGACCAGCTCGGAAACCGGATTGCACAGCGGAGAAGGTATGGTGGGATTCAAAATGGTCAGTGATCTGTTTATTAACTTGGCAGATATCCAAGAGTTTGCGACATTCAAGAATGAGACTGATGAGGTCATAATACATTAATAGAAGACCGTAATCGATAATAAAATATCTGAAGAGTTATATTCGAGAAATTGCAACTCTATAAGCAACATTTTCGTGTGGTGCCCCAACATCCTAGTTACTTACTATTCTGTGATTCATAAGTGTCGGTAGCAGCAACATTATGTACAAAATAAGTTAAAAAAATATGCTACAAACAATGCAAAAAAAATTACAAAATAGCACAGTTGGTTAGGAGCACGTAAAACGGCAGCCATCCCCTCCAGCGCCATTCTGCCTTCTTGGCTCATTCAAAACTCACTGATATTGCAAACTACTTTCATGATTTTTTTATTGGCAAGATTAGCAAACTTAGCCATGACTTGCTAGCAACAAACTCTGACACTACACATCCAACTATATCTGACCAAATTATGAAAGACAAGCATTGTAATTTCTTATTCCGTAAAGTGAGTGTCGAAGAAATGAAAAATTTACTGTTGTCGACAACAATAACAAGCCACCGGGGTCTTACAACTTGAATGGAAAATGACTGAAGTTAATAGCAGACGATATTGCCTCTCCTATTTGCCATATCTTAAATTTAAGCTTACTCAAAAGTGTGTGTCCTTTTAGATGTATTTTATTTACCAGATACAATGCTATTTTACAGTAAACAAATTGAAAACAGACTTTCAGCGCACTTATAGTGAAGGACATTAATGACTGTTGATTGGCTGAGAGAAATTGATGATAGAAATATTGTGAGGGCTGTTTTGTTAGACTTGAGTAGAGCTTTTGACGTTATCGATCATAGGCTGCTGCTGGAAAAAAAAACATATGTGTTATGTCTTTACACCCTCTGCTATATTGTGGATAAAGATTTACCTGTCTAACAGAACACAGGGTGTTCTTTAATGGAAGCCTCTCCAACATAATCCGGGTAGAATCAGGAATTTCCCAGGTCAGCTGTCTAGGCCCCTTACTTTTTTCAATCTTTACTAACAACATGTCAATGGCTTTGCGTAAGGCCAGTGTGTCTATGTATGGGGATGACTCAACACAGTACACGTCAGCTACTACAGTGACTGAAATGACTGCAACACTTAACAAAGTGCTGCAGTTAGTTTCAGAATGAGTTGGAAAGGAATAAGTTAGTCCTAAATATTTCGAAAACTAAAAGCATTGCATTTGGGACAAATCATTCACTAAATCCTAAACCTCAACTAAATCTTGTAATAAATAATGTGGAAATTGAGCAAGTCGAGGTGACTAAACTGCTTGGAGTAACCCTGGATTTTAAACTGTCATGGTCAAAACATGTCGATACAACAGTAGCTAAGATGCGGAGAAGTCTGTCGATAAAAACGCCCTGCTCTGCCTTCTTAACAACAAGCCAGGTCCTACAGGTCCTAGTTTTGTCACACCTGGACTACTGTTCAGTCGTGTGGTCAGGTACCACAAAAAGGGACTTAGGAAAATTACAGTTGGCTCAGGACAACGCAGCACAGCTGGCCCTTAAAAGTACATGATATGTGACATGCATATAATGATATTCATGTCAAACTCTCAATTCTCCAAGTGGAGGAGAGATTGACTTCATCACTACTTGTTTTTGTAAGAAGTGTTGACAAGCTGAATGTACCGAGCTGTCTGTTTAAACTATTTGCACACAGCTTGGACACCCATGTATAACCGACAAGACATGCTCCCAGGCGTTTCTTCACAACCCCCAAGTCCAGAACCGACAATGGGAGGCGCACAGTACTTGCAACAAAGACTGAGAGTCGAGAAGCAGGTGGTACGTTTAATAAACCAACAAACATCCATAGACGACATGGCAGTGGCGTCTTCACATAGACGCAGAAACAATACTGACTGGGGAAAGAACCTATGGGAGTGCAAGATATAGGGGAGGTAATAAGTGACAGGATATTAAAAACTGTAATATCTTATGTTTCACCGAGTCGTGGTTGAACGATGACATGAATAACATACAGCTGGTGGGTTATACTGTCAAGACTTCTGCCGAAGTCGATGCCTCTCCTTGTTCGGGCGGTGCTCGGCGATCGACATCACTGGTCTTCTAGCCATCATTGATCTATGTTTAATTTTCCATTGGTTTTGTTTGGTCTTCTTACACACCTGGTTCCAATCCCATTCATTAATTGTTGTGTATTTAACCCTCTGTTTCCCCTCATGTCCTTGTCAGAGATTGTTTATTGTATGTTCATGTTCTATGGATTGGTGTTTTTGTACCCACATTTATTTTATTATGGACTTTGGTTTTGGAGTTTGTTTTAAGTTATTAAAATACTCCATTTATACCAAGTTTAATTCTCCTGCGCTTGACTTCCCTGCCACCTACATACTCGACGTGACATATACACTGTATTGGCAGGATAGAACAGTAGCCTCTGGTAAGACAAGGGATGACGGTCTATGTATATTTGTAAACAGCTGGTATACGATATCTACGGAAGTCACAAGGTTTTGCTCGCCACCACAAACCAATGCTGGCACTAAGACCGCACTCAATGAGCTGTATATGGCCATAAGCAAACGTAAGAAAGAAAACACTCGTCGAGAGGCGGCGCTCCTAGTGGCCGCGGACTTTAATGGAGGGAAACTTCAATCCGTTTTACCTCATTTTTAAATGTGAAACCAGAGGGAAAAGAACTCTAGACCACCTTTACTCCACACACAGAGATGCATACAAAGCTCTCTCGCTCTCCATTTGGCAAATCTGACCATAATTCTATCCTCCTGATTCCTGCTTTCAAACAAAAATGAAAGCAGGAAGCAAAAGTGACTCGGTCTTTACAAAAGTGGTCAGATGAAGCAGATGCTAAGCTACAGGACTGTTTTGCTAGCACAGACTGGAATATGTTCTGGGATTCTTCTAATGGCATTGAGGAGTACACCACATCAGTCACTGGCTTCATCAATAAGTGCATCGATGACGTTGTCCCCACAGTGACTGTACATACCCCAACCAGAAGCCATAGATTTCAGGCAACATCTGCACTGAGCTAAAGGGTAGAGCTGCCACCTTCAAGGAAGCTTATAAGAAATCCCGCTATGCACTCCGTTACACCTGTTGTATTCGACGCATGTGACAAATAAAATTTGATATGAGGACGCCGCCAACCAGAGGAACGGCCCTGAGGACGAGGAGTGGGCCGGTCGGCAAAGGTGGAGATCACGGATGATGTTGGGATCCAGAATTCCCTCCACCGGAAGCCAACACCGCTCCTCCATACCCCTCCCAGTCTACCAGGTACTGGAGCT
The DNA here is from genome assembly GCF_016432855.1 of Salvelinus namaycush. Taxonomy (NCBI): domain Eukaryota; kingdom Metazoa; phylum Chordata; class Actinopteri; order Salmoniformes; family Salmonidae; genus Salvelinus; species Salvelinus namaycush. The sequence continues at coordinate 2,607,632 of NC_052343.1, read as the reverse complement.
GACCCCCACGACATCAGGAGTCCAGTCAGTCAGGATCTGACGGCATAGGCCATACCCCCCTCGATGTCCAGGGGGGGCAGAGGGGTGTCATGGGGGACTGCATCAGCTAGAGGACTAGGAACCACCGGCCTGAGAAGGGAGACATGAAAAGGTGAGATATGTTAGTAACTTTGAAGCTGTAACCTATACGTCACATCATGATCCTCCGGAGAACCTTGAAACCAGGGGCTCAGCTTCTTGCAGGGCAGGCGGAGTGGGAGGTTCCTGGTAGAGAGCCAGACACAATCCCCAGGATGGAAAAACGGGAGTCACATTGCAGTGGGGATATACAAACTTAAGTCTCATGTGAGCATCACTCCACACTTCTGCGTGCCTGAACCACTCATCAACCGCAGGAGCTTTGGTCTGGCCTGGGGGTCCACGGAGCCAGGGCCGGCTGAAAACCCAGAACACACTGGAAGGGGGTCAGCCAAGTGGAGGAGTGACGTAGAGAATTCTGAGCATACTCCGCCCATGGAAGGAATCGGACCCACTTTCCCTGCCGGTCCTGGCAGTGACTCCTCAGGAACCTCCCCAGCTCCTGGTTCATCCTCTCCACCTGCCTGTTGGGCTGAGGCCTATATCCAGAATTGAGGCTGATCGTGACCCCAAGCTTCTCCATAAAGGCTCTCCATGGGGGCCACGGTCGGAGACGATGTCCTACGGAAGGCCATAATGCCGGAAGACCTGCTGGAGTAGTGCCTCAGTGACCTGGAGAGCAGTAGGGAGACCAGAGAGGAATTAAAAGACAGGATATGGAAAATCTATCCACAACCACCAAAATGGTGGTGAAACTGTCAGAGGAGGGGAGATCAGTAACAAAGTCAATGGATAGATGAGACCAGGGAAGCTGTTCTCATCTATCCTTGCTGGAGCGTTACGGGGGGGGGGGGGGGATTGGTTTGGGCACATATGGAACAGGAGTTGATGTAGCGAGTGATGTCCTGCACCAAGGTGGGCCACCAGTACTTCTCAGAGATGGATTGGGTAGTGTGAGAAATACCTGGATGTCCAACGATGACAGCTGTGTGTGCCCAGGTCAGCAGCTGATCCCTTGTCCCTGTGGGAACGTAGATGCGCTCAGGAGGACAGTTGGTGGGTGCAGGCTCCCTCTCCAGAGCCTGGCGGATGTCCACATCTACATCCCAGACCATAGGGGCTATGACTCGGGAGGATGAGATTATTGGTGAATTCTGGACAGGACCCTCTTCTGAATCGTAGAGACGGGACAAGGCATCAGCCTTGGTGTTTTCTTAACCTGGGCGATGGGTCAGCGTGAAGTCAAATCTTGTGAAGAAAAGGGCCCACCTTGCTTGGCGCGGATTCAGCCTCCTTGCTGTCTGTATTTACTCCAGGTTCCGATGGTCGGTGAGAATGACGAGTGGGTCCTTGGCGCCCTCTAGCCAGTATCACCACTTCTCTAATGTCAACTTCACCTCCAGGAGCTCTCGATCACCGGCGTCGTAATTCCTCTCTGCAGGGGACAGTTTCTTAGAGTAATATGCACACGGATACAATTTCTGTGGATTATCTTGTCATTGAGACAGAACTTCCCCCACGCCCACCTCCACCACAAAGGATATCCTGGGATCTGGGTGTTTGAGTAATAGGGCGGAGGTGAAACGTCACTTGAGTAGACAGAAGGCCTTGTCGGCTGATGGGCTCCACACCAACCTATGGGGGTCACCCTTGAGAGAGGAGTGGCAACGGAGCTGAAGTTCCTGATGAAACGGTGGTAGAAGTTAGCTAACCCCAAAAACCGTTGTAACTCCTTTATGGTGGTTGGGACTGGCCATGACCTGACTGCATCTGCCTTCTTGTCATCCATCCTCACTCCCTGCGGGCTGATTTGGTAGCCTACAAAGGAGACAGCCTTCTGACGAAACTGGCACTTCACAGCCTTGACGAACAGGTGGTTAGCCAGAAGGTGTTCCAGGACTGGCCAAACATGAGCGTTGTGATCTTCCAGGGTAGCCGAGTAGACCAGGATGTCATCAATATACACGACCACCTGGTGTCCAAGCATGTCCCTGAACACCTCGTTGACAAATGCCTGGAACACTGACGGAGCATTAGCTAAGCCAAATGGCATCACCAATACTCGTAGTGACCAGACAATGCTAAAAGCCGTCTTCCATTCATCTCCCTCCCGGATGCAGATGAAATTGTATGTACTCCGCAGGTCCAGCATGGTAAAGAACCGGGCCCCGCGGAGCAGTTCGATGGCTGCCGGCACCAACGAGAGAGGGTAAAGCTGCTTTATGGGGATTTCATTGGGTCCTCTGTAATCAATACATGGACGTAACTCATCCTTCTTGGCCACGAAGAAGAAACCAGCTGATGCAGGACAAGTGGACGTGCGAATGAAACCTTGTTGGAGGCCTCTTAGATGTACTCCTCCATGGCTTTGGTCTCAGCCACCGACAGAGGGTAGATGCGTCTGCACGGGGGCTCGGAACTTGCAAGCAGGTCGATGGCACAGTCCCAGTCCCTGCGATGAGGAGGAAGACAGGTGGCACGGTCTTGGAACATACCTACGGGATGTTGGGCTGTAGGGCAACCACAGGACTCTCAACCGATGTGGAACCACAGGGGATGGGGAAGCAGGTCGTCTGGCATTTGGGTGACCAGTCTGTCAATCTCATCCTCGACCATGAGATGGTGGGGTTATGGCGTTGAAGCCAAGGGAGGCCGAAGATGATCTTGGGAACTGGTGATGAAGGGGATGTTCTCCTGATGAATGGACTCCACGGTGAGGGTGAGTGGTTGGATGATGTGTGTGATGGTTCTGGAGAGTGGGTATGAGATGATGTTCAGAGAGGAGGCAAGGGTCTGGTCAATAAAGTTCCCCGATGCACCGGAATCCGCTAACGCTGTAGACCCAGTGCATGAGGGACAGTCAACTAGTGTGATGGACACCAAAAAGAGTTTAGCAGAAAGTGATGAAAAGGGAATACTCACTCTTTCCCCAGGAGGTGGAAGATCACGTGACTATCCCTCTGCTCCCATGGATCCCGAGCTGGTGCCCTCCTTGACCACAATAAAGAGTCCCAGCTGTTTATACTATTTACATTGACCCCCCCCACACCCCTTTCTTTTTACACTGGTGCTACTCGCTGTTTATTATCTATGCATAGTCACTTTAACCCTAACTACATGTAAAAATTGCCTCGACTAACCTGTACCCCCGTACAATGACTCGGTACCGGTACCCCCTGTACATAGCCTCGTTATTGTTATTTTGTTGTTTCACTTTTTTTCACCTTATCTTATTTAGAAAATATTTTCTAAGTAAACCATTTCTTGAACTGCATTGTTGGTTAAGGGCTTGCAAGTAAGCTTTTCATGTGGACCCTATGGCCCTTCTCCTCCACCTGTGGGATACTACTCAGCATCAGGTGGGGCCGCATCCTCAACAACCCAGTGTGTGGATTATTCGTCTACGTTGGAGTACAACGGAGTTGCAGCGCCATGTACATCGCTGCATACGCCATATGGAGAATAGGGTGCCTGTTTTCCCCTATTGAGCAGAATATACAATCTTCACATGATGCAACAGAAGACCAGATCCGGGCTTCCTCCTGTCAGGGGAGCCCTCTTCAACAGGTTGCAGTGGAGAACATGGGACAGTCATATGGAGGACAGCAGCAAGAAGTTGCCTCTCCAGCCCCGGCACTGTTGTCGGGCATGGCTGCAACTGAGACCGGGGTGGGACACATCATGTCCTCGGCCCCAGCTAGTCCTCAGGAGTTGCCTGCTACGGAGACTGAGCCCACACTAAATGTCCTTTCCCATCTTCCCTGCACTGCTGTGGAGTCTGGGGGAACCTTCTCCTCGGCTCGGTTGGCCCATGCGGATCCAGCAGCATCGCCACCAAGTCAATACCAGCCAAAGCTACCCAGCGAGCCGTTGACTATACAGGTCACAAAACTTTCAGTCTTCTTCAAACAGTGGCAGAGAGCACCAACGCTTGTCTGCCGATCTCTTGACTTTTGGGATGGTGGTGTGTGCCCAAAGTGAGTTGTGTGACATTGATTTAATCGTGTCTTTACAGTACCAGTCAAACGTTTTGACACATCTACTCATTCAAGGTTTTTCTTTATTTTTTACTCTTTTCTACATTGTAGAATAATAGTGAAGACATCACAACTATGAAATAACACATATGGAATCATGTAGTAACCAAAAAAGTGTTAAACAGATTCTTCAAAGTATCCACCCTTTGCCTTGATGACAGCTTTGCACACTCTTGACATTCTCTCAAAATGTTATTGGTCACATACTGTCACGCCCTGACCTTAGATATCTCTGTTTTTCTTTATATTTTGGTTAGGTCAGTGTGTAACTAGGGTGGGTACTCTCGTTTTTGTATGTGTAGGGTTTTTGTATGTCGTCTAGGGTTTTTGTATGTCATCTAGGGTTTTTGTATGTTTATGTTGGCCATGATATGGTTCCCAATCAGAGACAGCTGTTTATCGTTGTCTCTGATTGGGGATCATATTTAGGTAGCCATTTTCCTTGTTTGTGTTGTGGGATCTGTTCTATGTTTAGTTGCCTGTCTGCACTATTCGTATAGCTTCACGTTTCGTTCTTTTTTTTGTTTAAGTGAGTTTCTCTTTATTAAAAGCATGTGGAACTCTATGCACGCTGCGTCTTGGTCTAATCTTTACGACAACCGTGACACATACACATGTTTAGCAGATGTTATTACAGGTGTAGCGAAATGCTTCATGAGGTAGTCATTTCAATTAACAGGTGTGCCTTGTTAAAAGTTAATTTGTGGAATTTCTTTCCTTAATGCATTTGAGCCTATCAGTTGTGTTGTGACAGGGTAGTGGTGGTATACAGAGGATAGCCCTCTTTGGTAAAAGACCAAGTCCATATTATGGTAAGAACAGCTCAAATAACCAAAGAGAAATGACAGTCCATCATTATTTTAAGACATTAAGGTCAGTCAATGCAAAAATGTTTAAAGTTTCTTCAAGTGCAGTCGCAAAAACCATCAAGCGCTATGATACAAAATGGCTCTCATGATGACCGCCACAGGAAAGGAAGACCCAGAGTTACCTCTGCTGCAGAGGATAAGTTCATTAGCGTTACCAGCCTCAGAAATGGCTGCCCAAACAAATGCTTCAAAGTTCAGTAACAGACACATCTCAACATCAACTGTTCAGAGGAGACGGCGTGAATCAGGCCTACAAAGAAACCACTACTAAAGGACACCAATAAGAAGAAAAGACTTGCAATGGACATTAGACCGGTGGTAAGTTGTCCTTTGGTCTGATGAATCCAAACATGAAGCATGGAGGAGGAGGTGTGATGGTGTGGGGGTGCTTTGCTGGTGATTTATTTAGAATTCAAGGAATTTAAGGCACCGGCATGGCTACCACAGAATTCTGCAGTGATATGCCATCCATGCGCTTAATGGGACTATCATTTGTTTTTCAACAGGACAACGACCCAACACACCTCCAGGCTGTGTAAGGGCTAGTTGACCAAGAAGGAGAGTGATGAAGTACTGCATCACATGACCTGGCCTCCACAATCACCCGACCTCAACCCAATTGAGATGGTTTGGGATAAGTTGGACCGCAAAGTGAAGGAAAAGCAGCCAACAAGTGCTCAGCATATGTGGGAACTCCTTCAAGACTGTTGGAAAAGCATTCCAGATAAAGCTGGTTGAGAGCATGCCAAGAGTGTGCAAAGCTGTCATCAAGGCAAATGGTGGCTACTTTGAAAAATCACTAATATAAAAATTATTCCATATGTGTTATTTCATAGTTTCAATGTCTTCACCATTATTCTATAATGTAGACAATAGTAAAAATAAAGAAAAACCCTTGAATGAGTAGGTATTTCCAAACTTTTGACTGATACTGTATTGTTCTTAATAGTTGTTTCATTATATACTGAACAAAAATATAAAAACAACATGTAAAGTGTTGGTCCCATGTATTATGAGCTGAAATAAATGATCAGATTTTTTTTTAATATGCGCACAAAAAGTGTATTTCTCTAAAATGTTGTGCACAAATTTGTTCATATCCCTGTTAATGAGCATTTCTCCTTTGCCAAGGTAGTCCATCCACCTGACAGGTGTGGCATATCAAGAAGCTGATTAAACAGCATGATCATTACACAGGTGCACCTTGTGCTGGGGACAATAAAAGGCCACTCCAAAATGTGCAGTTTTGTCACACAACACAATGCCACATATATCTCAAGTTTTGAGGGAGCGTGCAATTGGAATGCTGACTGCAGGAATGTCCACCAGAGACGTTGCCAGAGAATTAAATGTTAATTTCTCTACCATAAGCCGTCTCCAACGTCGTTTTAGAGAATTTGGCAGTATGCCCAACCGGCCTAACAACCCGCAGACCATGTGTAACCAACCACCCCAGCCCAGGACCTCCACATCTGGCTTCATCACCTGAGACCAGCTACCCGGACAGCTGATGAAACTGTGGATTTGCACAACCGAAGAATTTCTGCATAATCTGTCAGAAACCGTCTCAGGGAAGCTCATCTGTGTGCTCGTTGTCCTCACCAGGGTCTTGACCTGACCGCAGTTTGGCATCATAACCAACCTCAGTGGGCAAATGCTCATCTTTGATGGCCACTGGCACGGTGTAAAAGTGTGCTCTTTACGAATGAATCCCGGTTTCAACTGTACTGGGCAGATGGCAGACGGCGCATATGACGTGGTGTTAGCGAGCGGTTTGCTGATGTCAACGTTGTGAACAAAGTGCCCCATGGTAGCGGTGGGGTTATGGTATGGGCATGCAGAAGCTACGGACAACGAACGCCATTGCATTTTATTTATGGCAATTTGAATGCACGACTTCCTGAGGCCCATTGTCGTGCCATTCATCTACAGCCATCACGTCTCAGCATGATAATGCAGGGCCCCGTCACAAGGATCTGTACACAATTCCTGCAAGCTGAAAATGTCCCAGTTCTTCCATGGCCTGCATACTCACCCATTGAGCATATTTGGGATGCTCTGGATCGACGTGCATGACAGCGAGTTCCAGTTCCCGCTAATATCCAGCTACATCGCACAGCATTAAAGAGGAGTGGGACAACATTCCACAGGCCACAATCAACACCCTGATCAACTCTATGTGAAGGAGATGTATCACGCTGCATGAGGCAAATGGTGGTCACACCGACTGGACACTGGACACTGACTGGTTTCTGATCCCCGTCTCCTACTTATTTTTTAAGGTATCTTCGACCAATAGGTGCATATTTGTATTCCGAGACATGTGATATCCATAGATTAGGGCCTAATGAATTCATTTAAATTGACTAATTTCCTTATATGAACTGTAACTCAGTAAAATCTTTTAAATTGTTGCACTTTGTGTTTATATTTTTGTTCAGTGTACATACTGTATCAGGGTACTTTTATCCTTATTTAATGTAAAAAAGCTTACATCACAAAATGGCAACTACTTCTAAACATATAATCAACACACTTCATGGATTGGCGATAATCCCTGTTGAATTCATTATGTGTTTTGGTCAAATCAGATCACAATGTGTTCTCAACCTCAATCCAATATTTAAATGTAGTTGATTATTAGTCGAGTATAGTTTTCAAACTTGATAGTACCGAAATTAAATAAATATAGGTTGAGATCTCGTTGATCAACGTCTCTACCAAATATTACCAAGTTGAAATGACGTGTGGGATGCTGTTGCCTTGTCCGCACTTTTCAGCTTCCTAAAAGATTTAACTTGAATTATGAGTCACAAGGCCCATGTAATTCCACCATAAATATGTGAGGGACACCATTTATATGTGACAGTATGTGGCAATTCATGAAATAAATCATGGAATAAATAAATCACATTGCAATGTCTTAATGCATGTTGCTGTATGTAGTCACATGGCAGCAAACAGATCGGCTGGCAAATGAACTAATCTAAACGTGCCATCATGCCTGACTTAATGGTCCATTAAACTCACAAGATTATCAGTGTCCATAGCTTTGTGTTGAATCAATGACATGTTTGAAAATGGATGTCAGGTGAATGACCGGTAAGAGTGACAGACCAAGCATTCTCATTTAAGTGTCCTTAACCTGTATTGAAGGATTAGCTAAGGGCTAAAGTGTCTGATGGAACATGTAACAATGATTTTCAATCACTAAACAGACCAGACGAGGGAAAATACTTCAATTTGAGACTTAAACAGATCAGTAACATGCAGGAATCTTCTTCTTCAGAATAATACACTGGGAGAATCTCAATGGCCTACTTCTCACGTCCTCTCTCCTCGCCTCCTTCTCAAAACCTATTTGAAAAGAAAGCTCCTCCCCTCTGACCTTCTCCTCCAATGGATTTTGAGAAGGAGGCGAGGAGAGAGGACGTGAGGAGTATGCAATTGAGAGTCTCCCATAAACAAATGTATTTGTATTTTTGTATTTATTATGGATCCCCATTAGCTGATCTTTTAATGTCTCAAATTGAAGTATTTTCTCTTGTCTCTTCCTTTGATCAAGCAATATTAAGGCAGTTATATACAATTAAAAACGTTACATTACATTTCACAACAGATTTCACAACACAAATTAAGGCAGTTATATACAATAAAAAATGTTACATTACATTTCACAACAGATTTCACAACACATTGTGTGCCCTCTACCACCATATATCTGCAACACATTTTACTGATCTGTTAAAGTCTTTAAGTATTTAAAAAAAAGTATTTTAAAAGTATTTTAAAGTATTCTTTAAGTATTTAAGTATTTTCTCATCTCTTCCTGGGGTCCAGCAAAATGAAGGCAGATATATATACAATTAAAAACGTTACATTACATTTTACAACAGATTTCACAACACATTGTGTGCCCTCTACTACCATATATCTACAACAAAAAAATCCATGTGTACTTGTGTGTATGTAATCATGTGTATGTGCGTCTGTCTGTGCATGTGTCTCTTCGCAGTCCCCGCTGTTCAATAAGGTATATTTTTATATGGGTGCATTCTTTATGGAGTAAAAATATGCACCTCTGAACAAGTCACACATACCCATAGCCTACACAGTACAATGTCATAGAGACTGAGCTATACAGAGTACATTTATATTGATAGATGGATTAATATTTGGATATCTATGTCTCTTCCCTTCCCCAAGTTATGACATAGCAGCCAGCCACAGTGGTTGGCTCCTCAAAAGCTACTCCTATTCATAGCTCAAAAGGTACCTGGTCTTTTGTTGAGTGCAAAAAAAAAAAAGCCTTATCCACTCAACCTGTGAAGCTGTTAGGATAATTAATCTGTTTCCCATTCTGCAGATAGACTGACAGACTGTGTCCATTGTTGCCGATCTGCTCATCTCACCTGTGATCATAAAGCCACCAGTGAATCCATTGGCTAGGCTACTTTGAGCCACTGGTCAGAGTGGTTCTGGTGTGACATGTTTTGGGAGATCAGGTGGGTAACCTCAGCACCCAGAACCAATCAGCTACTATATTTTGATGGAGACTAGGCTGTTTGTTGCAAGAGACTAGGTGGATGTATGTGAATGCTTGGCGAGACACAGACACACGCACGCACGGAGAGAGACATGTAGCGAGTTCTATCTAACCTCAGAAAAATCAACAAGCGCCAGAATAGTTGCAAGAAGGTGCCACTTGGAGGCGTCCGTCGCATATTTTTAATCACACACATATCGAGACAGAAAGTGTGCTTGGGGGGAAGAGAGAAAATGTTTTGTACTGTTTATCCTGACGTCAGTTAGTACGGCTTACACTACTGCCGTTGTCTCGCACCCACGTTTCAGCAAGAATTCGGGAATCGATAGGCTGGAGTCCACAACTTGCAGATCGGTCCTCGAGGAGTCACTGAAATGATTTCTGCAGCTATTCCAAACTGGACTAAAACAGCACAATGAACACCTGCGCTTTTCTGCTGCTCCTGGCCGTTCAAATCTACGCCGAAGGCATAGAGGGACCAACAGGTAAAGAGCCCTTTCTTCTTGTTTTCAAGTCACTGCGCACTTGGGAAGCGATGCAGTTTGGCAAGCTCTAAATCGATGTGTTGAGCCTGAAAAGGGGTGTGAAAGGTGTCGCAGTATGTTTTCCGCAGTTAACTTTATTCATAGGCGACTGAAGGCTATTCAATGGAAGGTTCGATTTATTGGATAATGAAGAGGGCTTACTGAGATAATTGTCAAGAGGCGAGATAATGGGCTCTTCATAATAGGCAACTTTGTTATGAAAATGTGTTTTATTAGATTGTTTCGAATCTGAGGATAGTGCTTGTTTTGTGAGAGACTTGCCCCTCTGCATTCCAGATCAGAATCAACCTCACTAGACGGGTAGTCTAGGGCATGTTATTAGTATATTCACCTAATCGGTTTATAGCCCGTATTTCCCCCTTTGAAGTAGGCTATTCAAACAATGCGTCGGCTACCCTGTCATGATAACTGTTTGCTACTTTAATTCTAGATTAACATTTCTGGACATGAAATTGCATTCCAACGTGTAAATGTGGATACAGCTTTACCGGTGTTTTGTGTTGAGTTTTAAAGCCTCTTATCTGATTCGAAATATGCAGACTGAGGGGGAAAATCATGCTTTGATTGAGAACATGTGCTGGCAAGTGTCTACACTGACATTTTCAACCTGACCCAGTCTGTAATACCTACATGTTTCAAGCAGGCCCTATGCCCAAGAACGCCAAGGTAACTGTCTAAATGACTATTGCCCCATAGCACTCACATCTGTAGCCATGAAAGGCTAGTATTGGCTCACATCATCCCAAACACCCTGGACCCATTCGAATTCGCATACTGCCTCCACAGATGACTCAATCTGTATTGCACTCCACACTGCCCTCTCCCACCTGGAGGAACACATACACTATATTTACAAAAGTATGTGGACACCCATTCAAAGGAGTGGATTTGGCTATTTCAGCCACAACTGTTGCTGACGTGTATCAAATTGAGCACACAGCCATGCAATCTCCATAGTCAAACATTGGCAGTAGATGGCCTTACTGACGAGCTCAGTGACTTTCAATGTGGCACCGTCATAGGATGCCACCTTTCCAACAAGTCAGTTCTTAAAATGTTGAACCACTAGGCTACCTGCCGCCCCCAGATTGGGCTACAATCTGAGGTGCAGTTAACTCCAATAAATGTATCCTCTGCAGCAGAGGTCTTTCTTTCTTGTGGCAGTCCTCATGAGAGCCAGTTTCATCATAGCGCTTTATGGTTTTTGCAACTGCACTTGAAAAAACGTTAAAAGTTCTTGAAATTTTCCACATTGACTGACCTTCATGTCTTAAAGTAATGATGGACTGTCGTTTCTCTTTGTTTATTTGAGCTGTTCTTGACATAATATGGACTTGGTCTTTTACCAAATAGGGCTATCTTCTGTATACCACCACTACCTTGTCACAACACTGATTGGCTCAAACGCATTAAGAAGGAAAGAAATTCCACAAATTAACTTTTAAGAAGGGAGGGACACCTGTTAATTGAAATGCATTCCAGGTGACTACCTCATGAAGCTGGTTGAGAGAAGGAAAGCAGCCAACATGTGCTCAGCATATGTGGGAACTCCTTAAAGACTGTTGGAAAAGAATTCCATGTGAAGCTGGTTGAGAGAAGGCCAAGAGTGTGCAAAGCTGTCGTCAAGGCAAATGGTGGCTACTTTGAAGAATCTAAAATATGTAATATATTTTGATTTGTTTAACCCTTTTTGGGTTACTACATTATTCCATATGTGCTATTTCATAGTTTGGATGTCTTCACTATTATTCTACAATGTAGAAAATAGTAAAAATAAAATAAAACCCTTGAATGAGTAGGTGTGACCTAACTTTTGACTGGTATTGTATACTAAATAATACAGTTGAAGTCGGAAGTTTACGTACACCTTAGCCAAATACATTTAAACTCAGTTTTTCACAATTCCTGACATTTAATCCTAGTAAAAATTCCTGGTCTAAGGTCAGTTAGGATCACCACTTTATTTTAAGAATGTGAAATGTCATAATAATAGAGAGAATGATTTATTTCAGCTTTATTTCTTTCATCACATTCCCAGTGGCTCAGGAGTTTACATACACTCAATTAGTATTTGGTAGCATTGCCTTTAAACTGCTTAACTTGGGTCAAATGTTTCGGGTAGCCTTCCACAAGCTTCCCACAATAAGTTGGGTGAATTTTAGCCCATTCCTTTTGACAGAGCTGGTGTAACAGAGTCAGGTTTGCAGGCCTCTTTGCTCGCACAGGCTTTTTCAGTTCTACCCACACATTTTCTATGGGATTGAGGTCAGGGCTTTGTGATGGCCACTCCAATACCTTGACTTTGTTGTCCTTAAGCCATTTTGCCACAACTTTGGAAGTATGCTTGGGGTCATTGTCCATTTGGAAGACCCATTTGCGACCAAGCTTTAACTTTGTGACTGATGTCTTGAGATGTTGCTTCAATGTATCCACATAATTGTCCTTCCTCATGATGTAATTTATTTGGTGATGTGCACCAGTCCCTCCTGCAGCAAACCACCCCCACAACATGATGCTGCCACCCCCGTGCTTCACGTTTGGGATGGTGTTCTTCGGCTTGCAAGCATCCCCATTTTACCTCCAAACATAACAATTGTCATTATGGCCAAAGAGTTATCAGACCAGAGGAAATTTCTCCAAAAAGTACAATCTTTGTACCCATGTGCAGTTGCAAACCATAGTCTGCCTTTTTTATGGGGGTTTTGGAGCAGTGGCTTCTTCCATGCTGAGTGGCCTTTCAGTTTATGTCGATATAGGACTGGTTTTACTGTGGATATAGATACTTTTGTAACAATCTGTTCGTCGGACGAAACTGGAAAAAACAACTTGTGTAGAAAGTAAACATCCGCACCTCGATGGTGTCAACTGTGCTTATGTCTGCGTAATGAAAAACTAGGGGGGGGGGGGGAAGCGTCAAACTATTTCTGGTCTAGCGATCGATGACAAACGAGCACACTGCCCAGACTTACATAATTACGAAGAGGAGATTGTCCTGATTTAAAATGGTGCCCGACTTATAAAAAAAAAATATATATATATATATATATATATATATATATATATATATATATATACACAGTGAGATATTTGGTGAAATAGACAGACATGCCTATATTTCCCCCATAGGAAACAATGGGAAGATCGCAGAGTTCCAATATGATTTTTGTTGTTTACATTTGAACTATTAAACAACGTGAGCAGGTCTCATTGCCAACAATAGAGAAGCAGGCATTGTGACGTTGAACAATAAGCTGGGAATTGTACGTTCGGAAGGCGAGTTGGTGCCACGGTGCTCAATAGAACTAATAGGAGCCGGCAGGGTGAAAAATGCCCAAAAATAAGGCTTGTTTTCTCGCGATTACTTCAAAACGACAGCAAGGATCTGGGAAATATGGTCATATTATGAAACTGGGCTCCACAGCGGATGTAATGAAATAGAAAATAACGTTGTTAAAAATGTCATGTCCAGCCTACTATCTACACGGATTTCAGAGCACTCTCATCCTGAGTGTACCAGAACGCAGAATAATTACTTTGAGTGCTCAACACCCGTTGAATATGGCCGGTGTCAGTAAACGTCGGAAAAAAGGGTAATTTAAATGTTTCCAGCAGCACATTTACAGTCACCAACGCTCTGGTTAACACGAAAACTGCCTTACCAGCTCTGCTAGGGCGAGTAAAATGGTCAGAGTGGTCTCATTTGTGTCTGGAAGTAGCTAGCCAACGTTAGCTTGGGTGCTTGATTGCCATTGTAAGACCAGAACGCTCAAATACTCCTCGGCCCGAATGTCCAGTGTGAGCCGAAACGGTCTGAATTTACAAACTGACAATCTGACAATGCTCTGAATTTATGACACCATATTTTCTGTTCCATCCTAACGGAAACCCAGAGGGTTTTTCATTTTTCATGGAGTAGAAACACCTTAATATTAATAAAAATTAATTCAGCAAGTACCAGTCAAAAGTTTGGACAGTTTGGACACACCCAATTCCAGGATTTTTCTTTATTTTTACTATTTTCTACATTGTAGAATAATAGTGAAGACATCACAACTATGAAATAACACTGGTCTCCCGTGTGCCCTACATTCTGTAGTACAGACATGGCCTGCTCTCCCTTGTGTAAGGAATTAGGCACTTTCCCATTGTCACGCCCTGGCCATAGAGAGGCTTTTATTCTCTATTTTGGTTAGGCCAGGGTGTGACTAGGGTGGGCATTCTAGTTTCTTTATTTCTATGTTTTCTATTTCTTTGTGTTTGGCCGGGTGTGGTTCTCAGAGGCAGCTGTCTATCGTTGTCTCTGATTGAGAATCATACTTAGGTAGCCTTTTTCCCACCTGTGTTTGTGGGTAGTTGTTTTCTGTATAGTTTTAGTTACCTTACAGAACTGTTCGTTTCTCGCTTTGTTATTTTTATCATGAAATCATGAGATTTAAATAAATATCATGAACACGTACCACGCTGCGCTTTGGTCCACTCCTTCTTCATCAGACGAGCGTTACACCCATGTTTACTACAGTATGTATTGTAGACTGCACAGTAGCCTAATAGACGAATAACCACATTTCATTAATAAAGATAAAAAATACTCTTTCAAAATGCAGATTTTGATTTAGTTATGGATCCGTAATGAATTACTATGGGAATAAATATCACTGATTTACAGAAATATTGGAACATAGTTGTCTAATGAAGGCAAACAATTTAGAATCCTCCAATCCTGTAGCCTACTCCCGACCGTCACGTTGTACAGTGCCATATTTTCCATTCAACATTCTTAAGATAGATACAATACAATAGTGTGTCATACACAACACACATGCAACAAAACCATGTTTGCAAATATGAATTGTTATGAGGCAAATCATTAAGAGGAATGGCTTGAAATTAGAAAATGATTAAATCACATGCACATAATTAAAAGAGGTCAAACGGAACTGTGACGCTTCACTAGGAACATCTGATTGTGCCAACAGAGATTTACATGCTATTTATTATTTAGTTGGTGAACTGGGGTGTTGCAGCGCCCAACATCAGCATGATTTTCTTCCAATTAGCCAATTACAGTGGTGTGTTGTCTGTGGATCATCATACCAGTGTTTGGACTCCCCCACACTTCTCCATGTGTGTCTGCTGGTTGCACAGATGAGGCAATGTTATGTTGATTCGGCCTTGACTTTTTAAAGCAAGGGTTGGAACTGGTTCCAGAAAACCAGAAAATAACTAAATTATTTGACAAACAGAACCCGAACCGGAAACTAAAGTATACAGTTCCGCAACAGAACCGTTATTTTATTTTATTTATTACATTTATTTAACCTTTATTTAACTAGGCAAGTCAGTTAAGAACAAATTCTTATTTAAAAAGCGCCTATGCAAAGCCCTCACTCTGTCACGCAGAAACTTATTCCAACATCTGCCAGGCAGCTGGAAATCTCTGCCTGTGTGTGTGTGTGTGGGCTACCTAGCCCTCCCTTCTGAAGCATGTTACTGTAGCCTACTGACAATGTTACAAGCATGATTCAGAAATTAGGGAGATATGTTTATTAAAAGAATGGATTTAACTTTTTCAATGCTAGTTAAGGATACTATACTGTAGTTATCACGTTTCACATTGGATTTATTAACAACAAAAAGGTAAGACTGTTTTTAATTCTAGTGCTGCTCTGCACACACAAGCTTGTTAGCTATCAAGCTAATGTTTGCTCTGGTCCAACTTTAAGCCAGCTGGGAAGTTCAAAGACATTCAAAGTTCCTCCATAGAAGCCATTCCAACGTAGGTATAAGTCTGTGGGCCTAATTCAGAAAATGCATGTCATAACAAAATGCCCAGCGCTTCAAGGCAAGCTTCCTCCATCCTCTCTTGCTCTCTTCTCAGCCGCAAAATTTCAGTTGCATCTCACACCCTACACCATGACTGGCAGCACAGTGTATGTGCTTATCTTTCGTTATGATTAAACCATGCTGTTACTGCAAAATACGATTTGGTCTTAATGACTTTCCTATACAGATTAAATTGCTTACCTGCTCCATAGCAAGCTGTTCTAGCCGCACTGATTGGTGAAATAATTTAATGTCGAGCTAAATGTCTATTTCAGAGGTTTTAAAAAGAAACAGAAAGGAACAATATAAACCAGTACTTTTTTGGGGTTCAAACCGGTTCAGAACTTTATTTTGCTGGTTGGAACAGTGGAACGAAACCCCCAAAATAATGGTTCTGTTCAAAATGAAACAATTGGAAAACCAACAACACTTTGCATTCTCTGGGTAGCCTGGCTACTCAGGCTATATAGAATAAGCAGAAAGTCAGAGACAGAGAGGAAGATGAATGGGGCCCCTGGCGAAGAGCGTGCCTGCCTTGACTGGGCATACAAATCACGGCACTTGGTGTCAAGCTGAAATTCATAAAAAACACACATGGATAAGTTAGATTTTCCGCTGCCTGTAAGATGAGTAACCCAGTCGGGGTCTGGCACCCATCCACGTAGCCCTGCCACATTAATATATCCGTGGGAAGGGGAGCTGCAGAGGACTGCAGAGCACAGCAATCCTCGCATAAGTACACTGCTTAATCACACAAGGCTGGGGAGGACGGGAGGAGGATGGTCTGTGGGACACCTAGGGGGTTATAGCACCACACTGGTGACCCTCTGAGACAAAACCACCTGTCACTCTATATGATAAAATCACTCCCTCTCTGTCTTTTCATTGGCTATCCACAATTCCACCCAGGACCACACAAATAGTGCTGCTTAGATTAAGAGGGAAGTTATCTGATCTGTCCAGGACAAATTCATTTCTCTCTCTCTTCTCTCTTGCTTTTCTCTCTCCCTCCCTCTCCCTCCAGATGTTGGTTGGTCTGGCTCGTGGTGGAAATGTTTCCCCTCTGTGATTTGCAACCACCTCTCTTTTACCTCAATTATTAATTCACACTCACTGGTTTCTTTGTAATAGTCTTGAACCACAATTAACGTCTTGAAAAATTAACCCAATATGACTACAGACCCAGCTGACTCTCAGAGGCCGGTATCTAAGCTAAACGTGTAGAGTATGATATTCAGTGCATATTTCATAATCCACTCAATCATGCTCCTCCCAAGAGAAAAATGGGTGGATACATAGCATGCATTTAACTGGCTGCTCTCATCTAAACTCAGCAAAAAAAGAAACGTCCCTTTTTCAGGACCCTGTCTTTCAAAGATAATTCGTAAAAATCCAAATAACTTCACATATCTTCATTGTAAAGGGTTTCAACACTGTTTCCCATGCTTGTTCAATGAACCATAAACAATTCATGAACATGCACCTGTGGAACGGTCGTAAAGACACTAACAGCTTACAGTCGGTAGGCAATTAAGGTCACAGTTATGAAAACCTAGGACACTAAAGAGGCCTTTCTACTGACTCTGAAAAACACAAAAAGAAAGATTCCCAGGGTCTCTGCTCATCTGTGTGAACTTGCCTTAGGCATGCTGCAAGGAGGCATGAGGATTGCAGATGTGGCCAGGGCAATAAGTTGCAATGTCCGTACTGTGAGACTCCTAAGACAGCGCTACAGGGAGACAGGATGGACAGCTGATCGTCCTCACAGTGGCAGACCACGTGTAACAACACCTGCACAGGATCGGTACATCCAAATATCACACCCATGGGACAGGTACAGGATGGCAACAACAACTGCCCGAGTTACACCAGGAACGCACAATCCCTCCATCAGTTCTCAGACTATCCGCAATAGGCTGAGAGGGGCTGGACTGAGGGCCTGTTGTAAGGCAGGTCCTCACCAGACATCACCGGTAGCAACGTCGCGTATGGGCACAAACCCAACCTCACTGGACCAGACAGGACTGGCAAAAAGTGCTCTTCATCGACGAGTTGCGGTTTTGTCTCACCAGGGGTGATGGTCGGATTCGCGTTTATCGTCGAAGGAATGAGTGTTACACCGAGGCCTGTACTCTGGAGCGGGATTGCTTTGGAGGTGCAGGATCCATCATGGTCTAGGGTGGTGTGTCACAGCATCATCGGACTGAGCTTGTTGTCATTGCAGGCAATCTCAACGCTGTGCGTTACAGGGAAGACATCCTCCTCCCTCATGTGGTACCCATCCTGCAGGCTCATCCTAACATCACCCTCCAGCATGACAATGCAACCAGCCATACTGCTCGTTCTGTGCATCATTTCCTGCAAGACAGGAATGTCAGTGTTCTGCCATGGCCAGCGAAGAGCCCGGATCTCAATCCCAATGAGCACATCTGGGACCTGTTGGATTGGAGGGTGAGCGCTAGGGCCATTCCACCCAGAAATGTCTGGGAACTTGCAGGTGCCTTGGTGGAAGAGTGGGGTAACATCTCACAGCAAGAACTGGCTAATCTGGTGCAGTCCATGAGGATATGCACTGCAGTACTTAATGCAGCTGGTGGCCACACCAGATACTGACTGTTACTTTTGATTCTGACCCCCCCTTTGTTCAGGGACACATTATTCCATTTATGTATGTTACATGTCTGTGGAACTTGTTCAGTTTATGTCTCAGTTGTTGAATCGTGTTATGTTCATACAAATGCGAGGACGTTTCTTTTTTTGCCGAGTTTATAAAGCAAAATGCTTATGAATAATGACACTGTTTCTGTTTGTCTGCCTGTCTGTTTGTGTGGATGTTCTAGCATGTCCTGCCAGCAATAACTGATGTTGCTGCCGGTGTTGAAGACAGTGGCTCTGCTCTAATAATAAGAGCACATTCTCACTAGGCAGTCATTTCGACAAACTGTGCCGTTTCATATCCGTTTTCATCTCGAAGCTGGCTTAAGGTCTCACAGCATTGAAATAGGTGAGAATCTTCGGCATTAAGACAGGATGAGGGATGACACAGACAATTGGCACAGATTATGCCAGTTAGCCGACAGAGCAGAGGTGGTGAGGGGTAGAAGTGTTGGATAGGGATCCCGTATCATTTAAGAGCAACTGGACGTAATAATAATCTGTATGAAAACGGCCTACGTGGCATCGATATTGGTCAAGCATTTATTCCAGTGCCAAAATGGACTAAAAAGTGTAAGTAGGATTAGGGCTAGCACAATTATTGTATAATAAACAAATATGGACAAAAAACATGATTTTTTTCCTCTGCATATTCATCTTAATACATTTTAGGAGAAGGGGGTTTCAACTTCATGTAGATATAGTTGACCCAATAGCAGTTTTCATTTTTACGAGTAGAACTGCACCATTGGGAGGAGAAGCTTCTTTTTTTTTATTACATTAGTTTTTGAGAAAGGGGTGTCACCAATGCGGAGTTGTATTCAATAGGTTTGTTGTAGCTATTTTCATAAGATGCATTATAAGCAATTTTTTTACAAAAATAACTATTATGACAATCATCGTTGCCATGACAATTAATCGTTACCCAAAATTCCATAATCATCACAGTATTTTAAGTAAAAATACTTTAAAGTACTTAAATCATTTTTGGGGTATATGTACTTTACTATTTATATTTTTCACAACTTTTACTTTTACTACACCACATTCCTAAAGAAAATTATTTATTTTTTAGTCTATACATTTTCCTTGACACCCAAAAGTACTCGTTACATTTTGAATGCTTATTAAAAGAACATGCCTGATCATCCCTACTGCCTCTGATCTGGACTCACCAAACACACACATTCTTCGTTTGTAAATGATGTTGGAGTGTGCAGTAGAGAATGCATCATCTGTGGATCTGTTGGGGCGGTATGGAAATTGGAGTTGGTCTAGGGTTTCTGGGATAATGGTGTTGATGTGAGCCATGACCAGCCTTTCAAAGCACTTCATGGCTACAGACGTGAGCTCTACGGGTCGGTAGTCATTTAGGCAGGTTACCTTAGTGTTCTTGGGCACAGGGACTATGGTGGTCTGCTTGAAACATGTTGGTATTACAGACTCAGACAGGGACAGGTTGAAAATGTCAGTGAAGACACTTGCCAGTTGGTCAGCCATGCTCCGAGTACGTGAGAATGCTATTCATTGACTACATAGAGCTCAGAGTTCAACACCATAGTGCCCTCAAAGCTCATTACTAGGCTAAGGACCCTGAGACTAAACACCTCCCTTTGCAACTGGATCCTGGACTTCCTGATGGGCTGCCCCCAGGTGGTAAGGGTAGGTAACACCACATCCGCCACGCCGATCCTCAACACGGGGGCCCCCCAGGGGTGCGTGCTCAGTCCCCTCCTGTACTCCCTGTTTACTCGTGACTGCATGGCCAGGCACGACTCCAACACCATCATTAAGTTTGCCGATGACACAACAGTGGTAGGCCTGATCACCGACAATAGGACAGACTGTAGGGAGGAGGTAGGAAAATTTGATTTTATTCAAATGCAAAACATTACCATGACTCTATCCAGCGACGCAAACGATGCCGATGATTCAGCACACTGAATGAATGAAAAATGGATGACAATTTTGCAAGTTCCCTCACAATCGATTTTTAAATTAGGCCTAACTGATTGAGAGTGAAGAGGTTTATTTAATTTAGAACAACAGTAGTGTAATGATGAGTTTGTGTTTTACCTATTTGTCAGCATTGGTGCTCATGTCAATTTTACCTTTATTTAACTAGGCAAGTCAGTTAAGAACAAACTCTTATTTTCAATGACGGCCTAGGAACAGTGGGTTAACTGTTCCTAAGAACAACAGATTTTTAACTTGTCAGCTCGGGGATTCGATCTTGCAACCTTTCGGTTACAAGTCCAATGCTCTAACTACTAGGCTACCTGCGCCTTGCAGGTTGATACCATTCTCTAACATTTTAGTTTGTAAAAATAAGCTGTTACAGGACTGTTTTATTTACTGTAACTCTATTACTAATTACATTTGTGATTCGTTTCAGGAAACTAGGCATATGTCGCACGTCACTACTTCACAGGAGCGCCATTTTAACGTACATTTCATTTTTTTATCAAAATGTGTTTTTTGTCAGAAATGCCTTCTGGAACATGTGAACTTTCATGTGCCTTTTAATAACAAACTTGTATGCCATCTGTAAATACCAATAAAAAATTACAATTACAAGCCTAGTTGGTTTAGCGTTTGAAAAAGGCAACAACCTTCCCGCAATCCATGATTGGCTGAGATAATGAGTGGGTTGGACATGCCGAGAGATGAGTTTGGATTGGTCTGCCATGTAGGCGCTTTTGTCTATAATATGAGCTGGTCAGTATGTGTAGGTAATCCTTTCTAACAATGCTTTTTTTTTAAGATAAAAAAAATATCACATAGTAGAAGTGTTGCTCTCCACTTTCTGGAGGACCGAGTTTTGAAATCAGTGGAATTAGAGTATGATCGGTAAGGAGATGTAGAAAATTCTGTAATTTGATCGTAAATATACCAACGAAGTCTAAAAGAGAACACACAGAAGGATGTTGTATAAAACACCTGTCTCCGGATTACATCTTCAAACTAAGGGAAACCATGGCATCTGTGACAGAGAGAGAGAAGCGTCCATCCATGTATACAAGTCTAGATAGCTACATTTTCAGATATTATACATTTCTAATTTTGTCAGAAAGTGATTTAATTTCAAGTTAAAGCGTACTGTTAGCTAGCTAGCTAACATTAGCTGGCTAGCTAGCCAACATTACGTGTATGATCTGTGTAGTAATATTATTCGTAACCATTTGCTTTGCTAGTTATAGCCTAATGCTAGCTACCTGCAGATTCATGCAGGGTAGTAACGTTATGAGTTGGGATTATTGTTCATTGTTTAGCTAGCTAGCTTCTTGTCTAAACAAAAGACTCCACAATGCAAGTAAATATTTAAATAGAATGTTTATAAAGTCACTGCGACAACTGTCGATAGACAATTCGCTCTGGCTATCTACTCCAATTTCAGAGCACTCTCGTCTGAGTGTGCCAGAGCGCAGAATAAATGATACCTGTTGAATATGGCCGGTGTCAGTAAACGTTGGCAAAAAAAGTGTAATCAAATTGTTGCCAGTAGCACAGTTGCAGTCAACAACGCTCTGAATAACATAAAAACAGCCTAACCAGCTCTGCTAGGGCGAGTAAAATGGTCAGAGTGGGGTGTTCTCTCATTTGTGTCTGGAAGTAGCTAGCAAGCTAGCCAACGTTAGCCAGTTAGCTTGGGTACTTGACTGCTGTTGTTAGGGTCAGAATGCTCGGATCAACCCTACTTTTCTGCCAGAGACATCCAGTGTGTACTCTGAACGCTCCGAGAGTGAAACGCTCTGAATTTACAAACGGCCAATCTGACAACGCTCTGAGATTTCACACTCTGGCATTCCAGATTAAATTGACGAACACACCCATAGTATAAACCAGCCTTTAGTCTTGAAATCTTTGGTTGTTTAGTACATAGCCTCACATGTGAATCCTTAAAGAGACGGGTGGGGCTAATGCTTAAAAGGGTGTGAACAATGCTGAATGGATGTAGACAAAGAAGAGCTTCCCAGTAGGTACCAACATTTTTTCTCAAAAGTGAGGTTACAAGTTTATCAACTTTCAAAGCAGAATGACTTTCCCATTTTTCCTCAACTGTAGTGTATGATATACCATTTTCTAGCTCGGAGTGTCGATTTTTATCCAATGAATAAAACACCATTTAAAATGTTGCTACATTAGACCGAATCGAGCCCGTTGGTCACATTTATTGTAATGAAAACATGCTATCTGTTGCAGTAGGCCTTTAGAATAATGCAAAACATATCCTTGACTCTATCCAAGTTGATGAGAGGGAAACAAACAATGCTAGTCAGCCAACACAGCCGGCCCATCGAAACCATACCGAAACTAATTTCACACATAATAAGAGTGCAAGATTAAATTGACAATAATAGTAATCTGATCTAACAGATTAGGCCTATCAATTGTCAAATTGTACATGAAGAGATGAGCACATCTTGGAATTGACAGATTCAGAGAAAGGAACATTGCTTTATCAAATCCTCCCCGTCACATGCAGGTAAAACTTTTGGATTTCCCTATAGTATCTGGAAGAGCATATTCTGCAGTTTCTTTGACACTTTGTCAAATAACTCTCAGTATTCAAGTGGAGGTCTATTTCCAAATTTCACTTTTTCCAAGAATATATGTCCTGTCCATGCATTCAGCACATGACCACTCGCACGGCAGCATTGCTCTGGCTACAAAGCAAAAACGAGTAACATAATAAACTTACAATTAAAATATGCTTTTCTGTCATCAATGGATAGGTGAATGGGTAGGTGAGCGGTTTTGAGACTGTGGACTTATAGGACTTTGTAGAATTATACAAAACATATCCTTGGCTCTATCTAAATAAATAACTATTGTTTTATATATATATATATATATATATATATATATATATATATATATATATATATATATATATATATATATATATATATATATATATATATATAAAACAATAGTTATTTATTTAGATAGAGCCAAGGATATGTTTTGTATAATTGTATATTTTAATGTATTTCCACAAATATTTATTCATGAAATTAATAGTTTATGCACTATTTATCAAGCGTTTATTTATCAAGAATGTTTGCGACCATTGCAGGTTGATATGCATCTGATGCATATGCTAAATAGGGGACGCCCGGCAACGTTCTATAGCGGGTACTTATATGCTAAAATCATGCTTGTAATGTCGTCAGTAGGCTCAAGTAAACTGCTTCAGAGGGAAGGGGCAGGTACCCTACACATACATGCACACCCACTGGCAAAGATTTCCTGCTGACAGGCAGAGGATATTAGTGGACGATGTTGCCACTCCTAAATGCCATATCTTCAATCTAAGCCTAAAAGAAAGCGTGTGCCCTCAGGCCTGGGGGGAAACAAAAGTCCTTCCGCTATCCAAGAATAGTATAGCCCCCTTTACTGCCTCAAACAGCCGACCAATCAGCCTGTTACCAACCCTTAGTAAACCTTAGGGAAAAAATGTATTTGACTAGATATAAAGCTATTTTACAGTAAACAAATTGACAACAGACTTTCAGCACGCTTCAGCATGCTTATATTCGGGTAGGTTGCGTTCTCCTGGCATCCGCCAAACCCAGATTTGTGCGTCGGACTGCGAGATGGTTAAGCGTGATTCACTCCAGAGAACGTGTTTCCACTGCTCCAGAGTCCAATGGCGGCGAGCTTTATACGACTCTAGCCGATGCTTGGCATTGCGCATGGTGATCTTAGGCTTATGTGCGGCTGCTCGGCTATGGAAACCCATTTCATGAAGCTCCCGACGAACAGTTCTTGTGCTGATATTCCTTCCAGAGGCAGTTTGGGACACGGTAGTGAGTGTTGCAACCAAGGACAAATTTAGTTTTTTACACGCTATGCGCATCAGCACTCGGCGATCCCGTTCTATGAGCTTGTGTGGCCTACCGCTTTGCGACTGAGCCGTTGTTGCTCCTAGACTTTCCACCTCACATCACAGCACTTACATTTGACCGGGGCATTACTAGCAGGGCAGACATGTGATGAACTGACTTGTTGGACAGGTGGCATCCTATAGCGGTGCCACGTTAAAAGTCACTGAGCTCTTCAGTAACGCCTTTATACTACCAATGTTTGTCTATGGAGATTGCATGGCTGTGTGCTCGATTTTGTACACTGGTCAGTAACAGGTGTGGCTGAAATAGCTGAATCCACTAATTTGAAGGGGTGACCACATACTTTTGTACATATAGTGCATTTGTCAGTCGTATTGCTCGGGGATAAAAGCTGTTCAGGAGCCTGTTGGGTGTCAGACTTGATGCACCGGTACCTAAGTCTATAACTTGGGTGGATGTAGTCTTCTCTTCATACCGCCTGATATAGAGGTCCTGGATGGCAGGGAGCGCGCCCTGGAATACCGTTGGGGCCCGCGGGCCTTGCGGGTGTTGGCCTGATTTAAAGACCCTTCTCACGTCGGCCTTAGAGAGCGAGATCACACAATCCTCCGGTTCGGTGACGGCCCTCACACAATGTTGTTGTCAAAGCATGCATAAAATGCATGGAGTTCGTCTGGTAGAGAAGCATTGTTGGGCAGATCATGGTTGGGTCTTCCTTTGTAATCCGTAATGGACTGTAGTCCCTGCCACATGTGGCGGGCGTAGGAGCTTGTGTAATATGATTCCACCTTTTTCCTATATTGACCTTTTTCTCATTTGATGACTCTGCGTAGGTCATAGCAGGACTTCATGTACTTATTCCTGTCCTCGACCGTAGCATCAGGGCAGTCTACGATAGCTCTGTGTGCGGTAGCCCTATTCTTCAGTTTAGTGCCAAACTCTTTTGATTGGGGAAGCAGCGAACCCTCACCGTGGGTACAACGTCGCCGATGCATTTTCTAATGAAGCCGGTGACTGAGGTGGTTAGCTCGTCAATGTTATCGGCGGAGTCTCTAAACATATTCCATCAGTGCTAGCAAAGCAGTCCTGTAGCATAACCTCTGATTCTGGTGACCATTTCTCAACGGAGCGAATCGCGGATACTTCCTGTTTCAGCTTCTGCACGTAAACAGGAAGCAAGAGTATGGAGTCATGATCTGATTTGCTGAATGGTGGACGAGGGAGGGACTTTATCACCCCTAGTGCCATTGGAGACGTGTTGATGGAAGTTGGGCATCACGTGTCTTATTGATGGCAAATTAAAATCGCCGGCAACCAGAAAGGCAGCCTCTGAGAGTAGGTTTTCCTGCTTGTCAATAGCCTGGGACAGTTTGTTAAGCGCCAGCTTGTTATTTTTATTGTCCTGAGGTGGAATGTAGCAGTCACGATAACAGCTGATAACTCCCTCAGAAGGTAGAAGGGTTGGCATTTGACCATCAGTTATTCCATGACGGGTGAACAGTGTCGACACTTCCACTGTGCTGGAATTAGCACATCAGTTGGTGTTGATGAAGAGGCATATTGATGAAGAAGAATATTGCAGTTCCAATATTCACGTTCGTAGCAAATCTTGCCTCTAATGCCGCCGTTTCCTCTTGGGCAGCCCAAAAATTGGGTCGGAATTACAGAGCGAGCCCAGGGCAGATGATTCGAAGTAGAAGCCGGAATTGGGATAAGTAACTGCCGATCTGATGTTCAAAAGTTATTGTAGGTTGTAAGAAATAATAGTGGACAGATGTCGTGAAAATAGAGTAACAATAATCACAAAATAGCAAAGTTGGGTTGGAGCTTGCAAAACAGCGGCCATCCAGTACGGCGCAATCTATTGACACCAGGACCCGCCGGTGTAACTGCTAAACTGCTGGTTGACTGTACACTGTACTGCGTGATTGTAGCGGGTTTACTAACGCGTTAGTTCTAGTAGCTATGCGGACTATGATGTTAGCTATTATGATGACAACGATGTAGGCAGTGTGTAGCGGTTATGATATGAAGGTTTGGCTTGGATTTTTTTTTTTGCCTGGTCACAGACAGCTGATGTGTTGTGCACTGAGGTCCACAAGCGAAGGGAAAAGCTTAGGACAGGAGATCACGTAGATGCGGAAAGGAACTATACATCAATCAAAGGCATGCCTAGTTAAATAAAGGTTAAATAAAATATTTAAAAATCATGCTTTTTGTATGTGGCTGCTATGAAAGTGAAGTGTGTTTACATGTGATCAGGGCTGTATTCATTCCGCTGATTCTGTTTTTTCCAATAGAAACTCTCGTTTGCATCTGTTGGACAAATTATTACACCCCAGGTTCAGCTAGATGCAGGCAAGAGTGTGCAACACGGTATTGAATGTGTCAATGTGTGTCACCTTTATTACTCAAATTTTTTCTCGACCTGTGCACCTACGTTGTCAACTTTAATTCATAAGCTAGGTTGTAGCAACCTCATGATGGGCGTAGGGAAAAGTTGAGTATCATGTAGTAGCCTAAACCTATCGAGGTTACATTGAGCTGGGTGAATGGAATATGAATGAAAGTCATCCGATATGCTGTAATAGGAAAAAGGCCATTCTCATAAAAAAAATAAAAAATTGTCCTCCCACATCTTAAACGTCACGGACCGCCACTGGTGTTCAGTCATATCAAAGCCCAGGGGGAAATTCGACAGGCCAACAAAGAGGCTCTGAAAGGAACCACTCTAGGGAAGAAACGGAGGAGATAATTAGACGTGGCACTCTTTATCCCGCCAAGGTCACTTCAAATGTGATTGTATTATGGAGGGGTCAAGAAACAAGACCGGTCTCTAGGAGGTTAGCAGCAGCAGCAACAAGGGACCCAGCGAAACCAATTTAGTTAAATGAGTGTGAAGTATGAGGAGACACCAGATGTTAGGATAGCAAGTTAGCAATACTTTGCACTGAATCCTGATGTGTTGCTGTTGCCATTCGGTTGTCAGCTTTGCCTCAAGGTGAATACGAGATTGTTATTGAACTATTTTCCTCTGCCTATTGTTTCATCAGTCTTCTATGGCATGCATAAAACACGCTGTCATAAGCCTATAGATATATGGTTTCTCTACTCATTATGCATTTTGACCGACTTCCCTTCAATTACAATAGACTTGGCAATAATCATCCCTCTGTCTTTCCTACTCCAATAGTTGTGGATTTTCAGTTGCCCTTTTTGTTGCTGTTTTTTTAAAGGTGATTTATGCCTTTTCTGTTTGTGCTTGCACCGCATGTGCTTATTTGGTATTTGAACAGTGTCAGAATGTTTATCACAGTCCATGCATGTGTGTGTGTGGCGTGTGCATATATACTGTATGTGTGTGTGCTCTCGCAGGGGTTTCCTGTCCTCTCCTCCCTGACACTGATGCTTATTATAGGGTGCTGGAGCTCATGGGCGACTGGCTCTACAAGGCCCCACGCAGCCACTCACAGCCCCCTGTCAGAGCTGCCAGCCTGGGGGTAGATTTACTGGGCACCTCTTCACCCCCCTCTACTCTACACAGTCATTGCAAGAAAGCCAGCCTTCCAGCACAGCCATCTAGGTGATATTACTTTGGTATTGATCCCAGGGCCCTGGCAAGTCCATTTCACTTAGATTTCATCCACAATGTGAGCCGTAGGAGTATGAATTAGCCACCGGCAGGGCTGTGAGTGGCTGTTTGGGGCCTTGGCGAGCCAGTCGCCCAAGAACACCAGCACCCTAATAATAAGCATCAGTGTCAGGAAGGAGTCATTCATGACCAAGGAACCCCTGTGATAGCACGCATACAGTACGTAAAGTATATGCACACGCATATACACACATGCATGCACTGCGATAGACATTTCTACAGAAAGACATCTACCTTTTGAAATGCTTTTCTAAGGCATCATACTACACAGAAAGACATCTACCTTTGTCATACCTGGTAGGGACCAGGTTAGCTCTTTGCTAACATGAATGCAGTTGGGTATGACAAAGGTAAATGTCTTTCTGTGTAGTATGATTCCTTAGAAAAGCATGTTCAGAGATTAATAGAACATTCTGAAATAATCACAGACAAGGCACTCTAATGTCTTTGAAAAGTACTACTTTGGACAACTCATTAAAATAGTTTTAGTTGTAGATGGTGGAGAACTCAATACAATTATGGTAATATATGCATACATATTAAAAGTGTTCTGCTTATTATGCTACAATTATTGACAAGGTAATCAACATAGTTATTTGATATGTTCCACCATCTGCTTCACGGCCAAAATAATACCAGTGGTGGAAAAACTCAATTGTCTTACTTGAGTAAAAATAAAGATACCATAATAGAAAATGACTCAAGTAAAAGTGAAAGTCAACCAGTAAAATACTACTTCAGTAAAAGTCTAAAAGTATTTGGTTTTAAATGTACTTAAGTATTAAGAGTAAATGTAATAAATATATAAATATAATAAATATAAATAATTTAAAATTCCTTGTATTAAGCTTACCAGACGGCTCAATCTTCTTGTTTTTAAAATGTATGGATAGCCAGGGGCACACTCTAACACCCAGACATAATTTACAAATAAAGCATTTGTGTTTGGTGAGTCCGCCAGATCAGAGGCAGTAGGGATGACAAGAGATGTTATCTTGATAATTGTGTGAATTGTGACGATTTGTGATGGTTTGTGACCATTTTGCTAAGCATTCAAAATGTAACTACTGCTTTTGGGTAGTAGTTGTCAGGGAAAATGTATGGAGTAAAAAGTACATTTATTTTCTTTAGCAATGTAGTGAAGTAAAAGTAAAAGTAATCAAAAATATAAATAGTAAAGTACAGATACTCAAAAAAACGAATTAAGAACTTTATACCACTGAATAATACCCATTCTCCATCCTCCAACAGAGGAAACATCCCTCATCTAAAATACACAAGATCTGTGTTTCTCTCCCTGAAGCAGCAAAAGAGGGTTTGCAAGACAGATGCTTCTTGTGCTACTACCTCTCACACCTACCTAGAGGGAAGAGACTCTCTCGCCTGTGTTTATTTTTAGCATATTGGCTGATTTTGTAAAAACCTTATACTGCAGTTTTTTCCCTTTATAAATCATCTAATATATTCTGATTCTTGACCGTGATCAGCATAGTGGCTCGCCCTCATGTATGTACAGGTCAGTAAGGTCACAAAGGTCAAAGACCAGTGTTGCAAGATCATGTTATGGTATTGTCTGGGCTATAGAGCTGCCCTTTAACATTCTGTATTGAGATACCGCCACAGTGAAATATGAAATCGACACTCTTGAGACAAAACAGCTACTTGAGGCCTTTCTGTGTGATGGATGCAGGCTTGACATGCCTTGACATGGAACCCTGGTCTCTCTGGTATTTCTGGTTGGGCCAGTCCCTGTGGGCAGTGCTAAACACATACAGTATTCTCTATGAGATTCCATCTCCACAGGCATTGGGTGCAATGGCAAGATTTGAGGTGTGTGGAGTGAACTTGGCCCAAGATCTGTTAATGCTTCTCTCTCTCACTATCCCTCTCCCTCCCTCTCCTGTATAAGAGGTGGTGGGGACTGGGGACTGTGCAAGGGACGGAGGGGTGCCACCCAGTGTGACAGCCGGCTGTGGCAGGTGATGGGCAAGTCATGGCAGGTTCGGTGGCTCCAAGTGCCAGCTGGGAGTAACCTCTCTCAACCTCCAACTGGTTTAGAACTGGGAATGGGAAAGTGGCGAATTCAAGGCAATGTGTCACTTGTAGTGTGCTAGATTTGCCCACGTATGACTGAGAAAACATGACAGAAACTTTAGATATGGATCCGTTTCAATTTTGAAATGGAGCGTCTCATGAGATAAGGTTGCAACCCCCGACTTCAGCACATCCAGTATAGTGTATATAACCAGCCACAATATGGTACAAATGTACCATGTCTGTACCATGTCAAATGTACCAAGTACAAATGGACCACGTCTGAGTTGAATTTAGATTCTTAACATAAATAAAGAGCGGAAAAGAGGCATTAAATATGTAAAGGGGGTGTGAGAACAGAGCGAGCACGAGCAGCTTTGTTCACAGCCAAGTGTTGAAGGGAGACCGAACGAAGGGAGGTCTATCAATTTCACACGCAGACTGTCAGGTGCAGCTTATTGTCTTCCCCTTGAGCCTCTCTCTTTCTATCCTATGTCTTCCTGACAAAACCCTCCTAGCTTTGGCATCATTCCTCTATCAATCAGAGTAGCCTAGCGGCGGGTAGCCTAGTGGTTAAGAGCGTTGGGCCAGTAACTATGAGGTTGCTGGTTTGAAACCCTGAGCCGACAAGGTATAAAAAAAAAAATCTGCCTTTCTGCCCTTAAGCAAGGCAGTTAACCCCCAACAACAACTGTTCCCCGGGCGCTGATGGCCTTGATTAAGGCAGCCCCCTAAACCTCTCTGATTCAGAGGGTTAAATGCCAAAGACACATTTTGGTTGAATTAATTCAGTTGTGCAACTGACCAGGTATCCTTTCTACCCTTGGCTGACACGTGTAACAACCTGCTTTTTAGTTTGGTTTCGAATTGGGTATATAGGTGGTGTGAAAACATTGGCTCTCGATGTGTTCATACATGTTCATGTGACACATTACGAAGTGTCGATTTTTCTTTTCACAATGTCGTAGTCTTGCCTGAAGCACAGGAGGATTTCGGACCACATCTCTCGTCCGAACTTTAACTTTGTGATGCGCTTTTTCGTGACACAAATCAAGAAGGAAAGGGTCTAACTGGGAGCATCTGGTGTCCTGTATCTATCCATCAGTGGTAATGTACAGATGTAGGCAGCGATAAAGCACACACTCGATCGTGCCCTTTCATAAGACACAATGCCATTCATGCCTCCAGCAAGCTCATGATCAATAGCAGAAGGTGCCCACATGGCATTCCCCAATGGCCCACTCTCTCTCTATTTTTCTCATGTCTCTATCTGAACAGCAGCCAAGTCCTTGATGTAGGCTGGTGGAACTGTGGCAGTATAGCGTTAGTGTCTCACATTAGCACAAAGCCCCTAAGAATGCAGGAACACCCCTGTCCTGCGGCCCACAGGGTGCTGTTGACAAAGGGATGGGTCCACAAGGACAAACGGAAGATTATGAGAGTGTGTGTGTGTGTGTGTGTGTGTGTGTGTGTGTGTGTTGATAGTAGTCATGTCATTTGTAGGCAGAATTATTCCCACCGGAGTGTATGGAAATATTTGGGGAAATGTATGGAAATAACTCCGTGGGACAATGTGAGCATGTGAATCATTATGAGAGATTTTTGCTTAGTAAGTGTTTGGGTTAGCCTTTGGTTGGCTTTATTTGAAGAATATGTGATTAATTTGCACACTAACCAAATTACATACCACATGGTCAACCACATTTGCCTACAGAAACACTAGGCCCAAAGTAACCAGCACAGGAGTCTGCTGAGGGGATAATGGCTGGAACGGAGCAAATGGAATGGCATGTAACCATGTATTTGGTACCATTCCGCTCCATATTCCATTACCACGAGCCCGTCCTCCCCAATTAAGGTGCCACCAACCTCCTGTGGTAACCCATCTCTGTAGTCCATCTGAAAGGGTGGTATAACAGTCTCAGATCCCAGTGTGTGACAATGGCCTGCCTTTTCCCTTTAAGGAGAAAGCAGAGAAAAGCCCTCTGTCTTTCCCTTTGTCTGTTTGGTCAGATGGTGCAATTAACAATCAGCTTAGGCCCGGATTATGCATGGAGGTAGGCGGATCACAGGGGAAAGGAGAGAAGGCATTAGAGGGAGAATGGTGGTTAATATGGGACTTAGTGTGCTTAGGTATGGTATCATGTGACACTGACACAGCTGACAATGGAAGCCTGTTGATGCTGCTGAGTTCTACATTGAGGCTTTCTTAAAATAGGCTTTAGGCTTTACCTCAGATAACTGTTCACACACAGTCCCGAGAGTACCCCTCTCTCTCTTAGTCTCTCGTTTTCTCAAATTGTCATAGTTCGTTTTTACCTAATTGGAGCACGGTAATATTTTTGCTGTACTACACCCCGAGGTATTTTAGCAGTGCTCTAAAGTGTTTGGCACAGAGGCGCGCGTGAGCATGCGCAGGTACGTACGTACCCACCCACGCACGTACGCACAGACATACGCACGCACCACAAGTAACACACACACACACACACGCACTTTTTGAGATATTTGGGGGGAATGTAATTAATGTTCCCATTTGTTAATGTGAATGAGCTGAAGGCAACATTTAAAGCATGATACCCCTGGGGCTTCTGCTGGGGAAGTGAGAATCTCAATCTCTGTCTCTGCTGTTTTGAGAGGATTAAGGTGGTGCTATTGGTTTGGCTTGAGATCCAGACAAAAAAGAGGGCTAGAGGTCATTTCCCAAAACAGACACATGACCGTATTTCTAGTATCTCTAGTACAAATCTTTCCAGTATTTATCGTGGGGTATTAGTCCGATCCACATGTCATAGTAATATGATCCATACAGCCTCTGATCCACCTCTATAAGTCAAGCCATAAAAACTGACCTTTAGACAGGATATGGCATTAAGCCAGTCTGAATAATAATGGCCCGTGTAGAATTATTCAAACACAGAGTTTGTGTCCCCACATCACGCTATCCTCATCTAATGTACTGCACAGGGATTCCCATCTCTTTATTTACATTTGACATGAGAGGGAGGCAAACAATTTAGGAGCCTGATAATCGTTTGACTCATTAACGCATGACTCCCGGGCTGCCGAGTGGCGCAGCGGTCTAAGGCACTGAATGTCAGTGCAAGAGTCCCTGGTTCAAATCCAGGCTTTATCACATCCAGCCGTGATTGGGAATCCCATAGGGCGGCTCACAATTGGCCCAGCGTCATCTGGGTTTGGCCGGGGTAGGCCATCATTGTAAATAAGAATTTGTTCTTAACTGACTTGCCTAGTTGAATAAAACAATTACCGAATCACAGCATTGTGTAACATTGACCTCAGAGAAGGAATGATAGAGAGAATGAAAGAATGAAAAAACTTTCAGAGAGAGAGAGAGAGCGAGGCCGTGCTTGTTTTCCATGACTGATCTGTTAAATCCCCTAACTAGCCTTATCCCTTCAGAGGACCTGTAGAGTGTGGTGCCCTGACAGAGTCACCTCTGAAGTAATTGGGCCAGAACAGAACACAACACCATTCAGACAGGAATGTGTTTTTCTGGCTGCCTGGCTAACTTGGCTTTAGTCACTGTCTGTATGTGCCGTACAGGAAAATGGAAAATGTCCTTCCAGACGATTTAATTCCTTCCCCCTGAGCCAAAACAGAATAGGGAGGCTGAGTTTGACTGAGTTGATATGTCGGTGAGAAGGTGGGTTTGGAGGGTGGTGGTAATGGGTGGGGGAAGGAAGGGGAGGGGGAGCATGAATGGTCGGCTTAGGCTGTCATTACACTGCAGGGGCAGGATTAACTTGGGCAAATTTTACCTCAATGACGGGCGCTCCCTGGGCCTCACTCCATTGGCCACCGTATCATTGTGGTATTTAGAATGGCGATTTCCTGTGGGGCTAGCTAGCTAGGTTCCTGGCTGGGGAGCAGGCCCATTCAGTAGTGAGACAACAGTCAACAGGATTTAGCCCAGTCCAGTGAGCCCCAATGGCACCAGAGGTTCCGCTGCTGAAGTGTTTAAGATGGGTTCTGTCTGGGGGCTTTGGACCTGACACACAAACTGGAGGGATATTCTGAAGCCATTCTTTTCAGTTAGTATGTGATAAATGTCTGGGTCTGACTGTCTCCGTGCGTGGATGTCTGAGTATGTGTTGGTAAAGAATGAGTTAGTGTGAAGAAGTGTGTGAGGAAGATTCTCACACACGCCAATAGTCTCGTGCTGTCTGGGGATTTGTCATGAGGTTGCGCAGAAGGAAGCCTGTCTTGGTTTCTACAGTGCTGTTGAACTGATGAAACACAGGAGCCCAGCATATATTATTTCTCTTGGTCCTTTATCCCCACATTTTGTCTATCTCTCTCTCTTTCTTTCTCTGCACTTGCGCTTTCTCTCTCTCTCTCTCTCTCCCCTCCATATCCATCTCTCTCTCTCTCCTCCCTCCTCCTGTCTGTCCGTGGGTAATATGCCCCAGTGTTTCGGTGAAGGGGTTGGCATCAGATGGAAGGTGTGTTTTCCCTAAGGCTACAAGGTAAAAAACACACACACGTTGAGTTTGAAAGCCCCACTACAAAGTCATAACTCCACCCCCTGAGGCTATGGGAGAGGGTGACTTCATTAGCCAGCTCTAGCATCACATTAACTTGATTCCACTAACTGAGTTTAGGTGACATTGGTACTGAGGACACAGCTTACACCTGGAGCTATTGTTTTCATGTGTGTATACTGTGTATGTGTGTGTTCGTGTGGCAGTGCTTGAGGGAAGTCTGACACCTGGGACATTGGCGTCTCTGTAATTAATTAATTATTAATTAATTTATGATCTACAACATAATGAGCAGGTATCAGTCTGGGAACCCTCTATAATTATACTGAGACTGATGGGGGCAATACTCCTGACGCGCATACACACACACACACACACCACACACACACACACACACACACACACACACACTTACTTGCTTATGGTTTTCCATCAATGTTGATGTTGACAATGCTCCTGATTGTTGTGGGGGGCTTTCTTTGTGCCATTGTATGTGGCTGTGAAGGCCAATTCGAGAGCCACAGGTTTGCCACATGAGGGACAGGTGAATTCTACACCAGAGAGAGGTGCCCCTGCTGCACACTGATGCCGTTGTGCTCACCGTTCAATTCTCCTCTCTGAGATTGTGTCCTGGAGGTTTGTGACACCCAGGTGGCAGGTGGAATGCCAGGTATGGTGGTTGTTGTTGCCAGGCACTCCATGTTTACAGGCTGGATCTCACAACGCTTCAGGAGGGTCTTGCTGTGGTCCTTTAAGTGTTTTTCTTTTGTCCCCCGGCAGACCTCTGTCCATTTTCCAGGTGGCCATAGAGGATCTGCTGTTGAATGCGGATCATATGCCCCAGCAAATGCAGGTGTCTCTGAGCAAGAAACGCTTCAATGGGTACCTTGTCCTCCTATGTTAGTCCCAGGATCCGTTGAAGGCACCAGGTGTAAAAGGCCTCAAGGATGTTAACTTCTTATGGGCAGGTGGGATGGTAGCGTCCCACCTGGCCAACATCCGGTGAAATTGCAGAGCGCGAAATTCAAACTACAGAATGATAAATATTTAACTATCATAAAATCACAATTGTAATACATCAAAATAAAGGTTAACTTCTTGTTAATCCAGCCGCTGTGTCAGATTTCAAAAAGGCTTTACGGCGAAAGCACACCATGCGATTATCTGAGGACAGCGCTCCGCATACAAAACTAAGAAAAACATATTTCAACCAGGCATGTGCGACACGAAAGTCAGAAATAGCGATATAATAACTGCCTTACCTTCTTCTGTTGGCACTCCAAAAGGTCCCAGTTACATCACAAATGGTCCTTTTGTTCGATAATGTCCTTCTTTATATCCATAAAAACTCAGTTTAGCTGGCGCGCTTCAGTCAATAATCCACCCAGTTTCCCTCCATCAAAATACATACAAAATGAATCCCAAACGTTACTAATAAACTTTTCCAAACAAGTCAAACAAGGTTTATAATCAAACCTTGCATACCCTAATACGTAAATAAACGATCAAATTTAAGACGGAGAATCGTTATTGTCTTTACCGGAGAAAAATACCAAAGAATGCTTGGAAACACCACAGCCAAAATGGGAGCCACCTAGAAAAACTACAATTTCTGAAACTCTTTCTAAAGACTTGACATCTAGTGGAAGCCCTAGGAACTGCAATCTGGTAGGACTTCGCTCTTGTTGTTTTTGAGAACCTTGATGACTTGTAAAACCTCAGAAAAGCTTTGGGGAGAGTCCATGTGCTGGACAGGGGGGATGTTGGGCAGTTCGTTGAGTGCGTTGAGTTCGTTTCCCTTGTTGAGAAGGGTGCTGAAGTGTTCAGCCCATCTTTCCAGAATCTGATGTTTACCCTTGATGAGTGTGGCTCCATTTATGGATCTCACTGGGATTACGTTTTTTCTTTGGGGACCGTAGATAGATTTGATGGCATCATAGATGTCAAAACTGAGCAATATCTGTGAGTTTGGGGGGATGAGAAGTTGAGCTTCATCACCCATGTTTTTATTTAACCTTTATTTAGCTAGGCAAGAACAAAATCTTATTTGCAATGACAGCCTAATCATTTTGAGAACCTTATCAGGAAAAGCTTGTTTTACCTTTGCGGACAGAAAAGTGTTTGTTGTATTTTTCTCTCTGTGTTGGACTATGGTGATACTACTTATGTGCAAGCCTCCAGCGCTACACTGAAGGCTCTTGACTCTGTGTTTTGTCACCAGTCAGAGACCATTGTGATCTCTACAGTGCTGTCGGTCGGACATCAAACACTGGTGCATTCTTATTTATAAGTCCATCTTAGGAAAACTGCCATTTTATCTATCCTCGCTGCTAGCTGGAAATGAAAACACATACAAGCTCAGATCTCAATCTTGTTTTATGCCAACTGTCCTGCAAATTTGAAACGAGCATGGAAAAAGGTCCTTTCATGACAGCCCTGGTCTTGGAATTCCCTCGAAGCCAACCTAAAACTCCAGGACCTGGGTTCTCATTTATAACCGTTGCTTAAATGTAACACTAAATATCTGCGTGCACCATTTCTGAAAAGACTGCTCACGTGCAAAAATATTAAGATTTATAAACTTGCCGCATGCCATACATATGCATGTTTCCCATGATACATCAGACCTGTTGTGGAACTGTGCGTGCGTGAACTGTCACGGATTCCCCCAGTACTGTTGCTCAGTCCATTCTCCAGTTCCGGAGGTCTACGCCACCGGCCTCTAGGCGTCACTGAACTGTCTCATTACGCACACCAAATTCCAATTCCCCTGATTTAGTCATTTTATATATGTGCCCTCTGTTCACCATTGTCTTGCCGGTTATTGTTCTCATATCCGTTGGACTGTGAGTACCTGTGCTTTGTTATATCGTCCCGTGTATTGTGGTGCATTTGTTTATTACGGGTCTCTTCCCGTGTATTTATTAGATCCCTGTGTTTTTGTATACATGTTTGTTTTGGGCTTTGTCTCCGTGCCTTTTCATGGCATGTTGTATTTTCGGGTGGAGTATTACGTATTCCTGCGCCTGTCTCCGATCTTTTATACAACGTGACATGAACGAGCATTATAAAGACGCCCATCATTCACCTTTTATTTGCTGTATACTTTGGAAGTATTGGAATTAGGCCAAGACAGTATCTAAGATATAGAAATGTATCAAATGTCTTTGGAGGAGATGGCAGAATATTTTATTTTGCAGTGACATTTGCTGTGTCTGACAGACAAACAACTGCACATTGTTGTGGACCTGTAAACGGATCAATAATGTTTTGCATTGACTTTTTCCTGAAACCTAAATATGCTGCACTGCCCACAAATTCTGAAACATTGTCTACTCAGATGCTTTTTAAAAAACTACTGTAGGTCTACTTGCAGTGGTAGACTACACCTGTTACATTCTACTGTAAATTATAAACCACACTCCCTTTCGGATGCAAAAACTCAAAATTATAATATCTAATAGGCACAATGAGGGATGCGCATGGTCATTTGTTGTTTGGTTACTTTGGGAATATGAGCTCATCATGGCCAGAAAAGGTGAGGAATTTATTCTGCTTTGGTTATGATATACAGTATGTATTATGTTTATAAAGGAAATTCGGTCTTTTGTAGCAAAACTTGAAATTGTGTTTTTTACATTGGATAAAAGTAGAGATTAACTTGTCACCCCACTTTTGAGAAAATGGCCCTTGAATGTTTTGGTACACCTACTGGAGAGTTCTTCTTTGTCTACACCCGTTCAGCATCGTTCACACCCTATTAAGCCTTAGCCCCACCCATCTCAGGATTGACATGTGAGGCCATGTGTTAAACACACGCTATATAAAATAAAATCCAGGTTTATTTGTCACATGCACAGGAAACAGAAGGTGTAAATGGTACAGTAAAGTGGTTACTTGCAATATCAAAAACAAAGTGTCCAGAAATGTTTTTTCTAAATATTTTATCACTATTAGATGACACTTACTTGATACACTTGTCTAAATTGATGGGTCATGTGAAGGAAATGCTAAAACCAACCCCCAGCCACATCTAGCTAAGTGGATGGGTCGCTATTGTCTAGACATGTACACATGTTCATGAAATACAAATAATATTCAAATTCAAATAATATTACTACACAGATCATACATGTAATGTCAGCTAGTGAGCCAGCAAGCTAACGTTTGCTAGCAAACAAATAGTACGCTTTAGCTTGCAATAAAAACTAATTTCTGACAATTTAAAAAAACGTATATCTGAAAATGTAGCTAGACTCTTACCCGTGTACATGGATGAAAGCTTCAGGGCAGACTGAAACCATTTACCTCTGTTTTGTTTGTAGCTAACTTACATCTTGTTTGGCCAGCGTTGTGTCAAGTCACTCCAGGTCACACAGACCTATGTGTGTGCAGAAAGTAGCCCATCACTTTTTCCAACTGATCTGTTGATAGTGACTGCTAAATTCAGGGCATCGATGTTGTTGAGAAAAGTAGCACAACTTTTGTAGTTCTCGATGCTAACATTATATCTTTCAAAAACGACATGGTAGAAAGGACTGTCAACACATACTGAAGAGCTCACGTTATAGAAAGAAGCACGCTACATGGCAGACCAATCCAAACTCATCTCCCGGCATGTCCAGCCCATCCATTATCTCAGCCAATCATGACTAGTGGGAACGTTCCTGGCTTTTCCCGTGGCTAAACCAACTAAGTTCATCATTCAACAGTTGTATTCGTATTTATGGATGTATTTATGGTTTGTTATT
This sequence comes from Salvelinus namaycush, assembly GCF_016432855.1. Classification (NCBI taxonomy): domain Eukaryota; kingdom Metazoa; phylum Chordata; class Actinopteri; order Salmoniformes; family Salmonidae; genus Salvelinus; species Salvelinus namaycush. The sequence continues at coordinate 2,568,285 of NC_052343.1, read as the reverse complement.
AACACGCTTTCGACAGCTTGTAGAGTCCATGCCCCGACAAATGAGGCTGTTCTGAGGGCAAAGGGGGGGGGGGGGGGGGGGGGTTTCCTATATTCAACTCAATATTAGGGAGGTGTTGTTAATGTTTGTTATACTCAGTGTAGGTCACCTGCTAAAATAATAGTTCCTGTCTGGATTTGATCTAATTATAGCTTGAAATCTGTCTAAAAACACCAGATTTGGATATACAATGAGGGGGAGGGGTGCAACTCAGTATTGGGAAGGTGTTTTAATGGTTTGTACACTCAGTCTATGTATTTCTAACATATTACATCACCTATTTACACATGCACACAACTACACGTCTGCCCGCACACCATGCCCTTTATTATCTCTCAAGTCAAACCTGTACTGACCTGGTTGGCCTCTTGTAGGTCTCTGCCATGTAAGGTAATGGGGCTGGAATGGGGGAGTTGCTGTTCGAGTGCTCTCTATACCTCTTGATCTCACCTGTTGTTCAAAGAGACAGTGAATCATTGGGTATATTGCTCATAACACTCAAAGAAAGCAGTTCACCACACATTCTCTACGTTCTTACTTTGGCCAACATTGACCAAAATTAAGAGGCATGTGTTTTCTCAAGGCTATTAGATTAGAATCGTCTAAATCTGCCATCTGATGCTGCATGCATCATATGAAACACTTTATCCCCTTATAGTCCAGGTAGCAGATGATGGACCTTTAGCAGATATTTATGTACATGTAGTTGGTGATGTATATTAGCTAATATACATGGGATCAAACTTATTTGCAGTTTACAATTGCACAATTTATACTCCTTGCATATAAAAACCACTACAATCTTGCGTTCGGGGCTTCCTGGCAATTTCTGTGACTCACACGGTGAAGGAACATATTGCCTGTAGCCTCCTGTACATGGGGAAAACTGGTGCACAAAAAAGTGGTACTTTTAAGTATTTTTTTTAATTTTTAATTTAACCTTTATTTAACGAGGCAAGTCAGTTAAGAACAAATTATTATTTACAATAACGGCCTACACTGGCCAAACCCGGGTGACGCTGAGCCAATTGTACGCCACCCCATGGGACTCCCAATCACGGCCGGTTGTAATACAGCCTGGATAGTATAGAAAAAGGCTGTGAGGATTTTTCTAAAATGTTGACAACAAATTGACACAATTATAGAATAATAATCTAATTTCATCTATTACATGTGGGAAAACATATTTGAGTGAAAATTTGCAAGCCAGCAGCAGATGGACCTGAAAGTGAATTCTCTCCTCCCTCTCTCCCCGGTTTTAGCTTGCGGCTATCACTGTCTATCTAGCTAGGTTTAGGATATTTTCTAACTCATACCAGTGACACACTTAGCTATGTTATCAACATATGGCAGTACACAAACAAAATCTAGTTCACTTATTTTGCCAGCTAAAAAGAAATAGCCACAAATTAATTCAGAAATGGAGGAAGAGGATAGATAGCTAACATTATGTGCTGCCTCTTCAACAAGAAGCAAAGGTAACCATATTGACACTAAGAAAAAAAAAAAAAAGTCGTTCCCATGGAGCAAAATCCCCAATCCCCACTCCAAAGAAAGCATGTCTCCGGGGTGCCTCCTAAATGCCACCCGATCTACGATCGGATCAATCTCCGAAGCGTCACGTTTCAGTTTAGCCTGCACTCGGCAGGCAGTATTCCGTTCCTAAAATCTGCCATAGGTGTCAGTGTAGGACTGTAGTGATTATTTTCGAAATGCCCTAGCCCATAGCAGATGTCAGAACAAAATTCTGCTGGAGGTGTCCATCAACCCGTGTGGATCCATCTGACGAACCAGCCACACACAGAGACACACGCACACAGCCAGCCAGCAGATCCCAAAACACAATTCACGGCTCCAGCAGAACACTTTCCTATTGACCAAAATCCACCCCTCCAAAGAAAGCCTTGCTCTGGAGCTTCTCCAAAATGCAGAAGCTTCGCATTTCAGTTCGCCAGGCCGCATAGAAAACTCCCCAGAGTAACAGAACAACGAATTACCGCAACGCGCAGGCCCAACTAACACCTTGAAAGCTACTCTTTCCCATAGGCTTGTTACTATCAATGACAGCATCAGCCATTAGATACCAACAGAGGGCACACGTTTACATTTGGTTAGTTTTATCAGTGTTATTTAGCTAACGTTAGCATAGAGGTAGCAAGCTAGCTCTTTAATTGACCCTCTTCACTTCCATGCATGTGATAATGCTTGGTCTCTGCTGGGGCTGCTGGCTATTTGAGATGCGTTAGAAGCCATGTTAATGGAAGGGACCGCATCCACTTTGAGAAGCAACTTCTTCTAAAGCCTCCTTCCATTGTTGATAGCCGTGGAAGTTCTCAGAGATGAAATGTGACCCGCAGATTGAGGAGTAGACGCCCAATTTGCCCTCCTCATTATAACTCATTTATCCCACTTTTTAAAAAGTTGTTCATTCACCATGTGACGCCGGCCGCAGGGCGTTGTGGGATTGTTCCCCGAAGTTAGAGCTGATTTGGAGAACCTCAAACCCAACTTTTTCATATATATTTTTTAAATGTTTATTTTGCCTTTATTTTAACAGGGAAGATATATTGAGACCTAGGTCTCTTTTCAAAATGCCTTGTTATAGTACAAATAAATATACACATTATACACAATATAAACTATATATAGAAAAGTATGTGGACACCCCTTCAAATTTGTGGATTTGAGTATAAAATTGCGGACACAGCCATGCAATCTCCATAGACAAACATTAGCAGTAGAATGGTGTTACTGAATAGCTCGGTGACTTTCAACCTGGCACCGTCATAGGATGCCACCTTTCCAACAAGTCAGTTCGCGAAACTTCTGCCCTGCTAGAGCTGCCCCGGTCAACTGTAAGTGCAGTTATTGTGAAATGGAAACGTCTAGGAGCAACAACGGCTCAGCTGCCAAGTGGTAGACCACACAAGCTCAAAGAACGCGGCCACCGGGTGCTGAAGCGCGAGGAGCTTAAAAATCTTCTGTCCTTGGTTGCAACACTCACTACCGAGTTCCAAACTGACTGGAAGAAACGTCAGTACAAGAACTGTTCGTCGGGAGCTTCATGAAATGGGTTTCCATGGCCAAACAGCCACACACGAGCCTAAGATCACCATGCACAATGCCAAGTGTCGGCTGGAGTGGTGTAAAGCTCACCGCGAATGGACTCTGGAACAGTGGAAACGCGCTCTCTGGAGTGATGAATCACAGTCCGACTGACGAATATGCATTTGGCGGATACCAGGAGAAGGTTACCTGCCCGAATGCATAGTGCTAACTGTAAAGTTTGATGGAGAAGGAATAATGTTCTGGCTTGTTTTTTTATGGATCAGGCTAAACCCCTTAGTTCCAGTGAAGGGAAATCTTAACACGACAGCATACAATGACATTCTCAACGATTCTGTGCCTCCAAGTTTGTGGCAACAGTTTGGGGAAGGACCTTTCCTGTTTCAGCATGACAATGCCTCCGCACAAAGCGAGGTCCATACAGAAATGGTTTGTCAAGATCGGTGTGGAAGAACTTCACTGGACTGCACAGAGCCCTGATCTCAAATCCATCGAACACCTTTGGGGTGAATTGGAAACGGCGACTGCGAGCCAGGCCTAATCGCCCAACATCAGTGCCTGCTCTTCAGTAATGCTCTTGTGGCTGAATGGAAGCAAGTCCCAGCAGCAAAGTTCCAACATCTAGTGGAAAGGTTTCCCAGAAAAGAGGAAGCTGTTATAGCAGCAAAGATGCGGACAAACTCCATATTAACGCCCATGATTTTGGAATGGGATGTTCGAGCAGGTGTTCACATACTTTTGGTTATGTAGTGTGTGTGTAAACTTATATCTATATAGTTGAGTATCTGGAGCACCAGCATTTGTGGGTTCAATTACAGGCTAAAAATGGCCAGAAACAAAGACCTTTCTTCTGAAACTCGTCAGTATATTCTTGTTCTGAGAAATGAAGGCTATTCCATGCGAGAAATGCCAAGAAACTGAAGATCTCGTACAATGCTGTGTACTACTCCCTTCACAGAACAGCGCAAAGTGTCTCTAACCAGAATAGAAAGAGGAGTGGGAGGCCCCGGTGCACAACTGAGCAAGAGGACAAGTACATTAGAGTGTCTAGTTTGAGAAACAGACGCCTCACAAGTCCCCAACTGTCAGCTTCATTAACTAGTACCCGCAAAATACCAGTCTCATGCCAACAGTGAAGAGGTGACTCCGGGATGCTGTACTTCTAGGCAGAGTTCCTCTGTCCAGTGTCTGTGTTCTTTTGCCCATCTTAATCTTTTATTTTTATTGGCCAGTCTGAGATATGGCTTTTTATTTGCGACTCTGCCTAGGCCAGCATCCTGGGATCGCCTCTCCACTGTTGACGTTGAGACTGTTGTTTTGCGGGTTTGTTTTTGTTGAGTTTGCATAATTCATGATTTGTTTAACAGTACGGTGTCCACACACACAGTAACAGTGCTTTTCACAAACAAATAATAATGTCCAGGGAATACGTGTTGAAATTGACCTAATTGTATTCATCATTGCCTAAATGAAGCTCTCAGACACATTCATTATTCGTGTGGATATGTTTTTAAACTAAACATAATGTGAAGCACAAATGACTTTCCCTTAAAGACGCTAACAAAAATGTATGCAGCTTACCATTTACTCTTGGGAAGACTTAACACCTAACCGACAATTTGATTGATAGGGCCTGGACTTATATAGGCCTATCAGATATGTGTGTTTGAAGGGCGCACACAGCGGTCTGTCTGTATGCAGTGTGTGTATTGGCCCTGTATGGAGCTATAGGCATAGTCATTAACCTTTTCTCAATAGGGGGTGCTGTTTTCACTTTGTAAAAATTTCGTTCCCAAATTAAACTGCCTCGTACTCAATTCTTGCTCGTACAATATGCATATTATTATTACTATTGGATAGAAAACACTCTCTAGTTTCTAAAACCGTTTGAATTATATCTGTGAGTAAAACAGAACTCAAGTTGGAGCAAACTTCCTGTGAGGAAGTGAGAAATCTGAAATCAGGCAGGCTGTTCTGGGGTCAGTTTATTAATTTGCATGTCTTCTATTGGTCGAGATGCACTGCATACGCCTTCCCCTAGATGTCAGCAAATAGTGAGAATTGGAATGGAGTTGCTATGCAGATCTGAGGCCATATAAAGGGTCTGGGAACGTGGGGTGCACTCTTTTCAACATTCGCCATGACGCAAGACAGACCTCAGGATGGCGTTCTGGAAAGCTCCCGTTATAGGCCTTAGATATATCCGGCTCTGATTTTATTCGATATAGGTGTTAAAGACATCATAATGTTGTTATTTTAAACCGAGTTATATCAGTTTATATCAGTATATTGCGATTTTCGGATATTTCTTTGTGCTGCGTTATAGTGAGTTGGGCACGTCTGGGCCACATGGCTAATGTTTACTGCTAATTCCAAAGTTGAAGGCGACAATCTACAACCGAGCAACGATTCTTTTGGACAAAGGACAACTTGCCCAAGATTCTGATGAAAGCTCATCAAAAAGTAAGAACTATTTATGATGTTAATTCGTTGTTCTGTTGAAAAATGTCAAACTACTATTCCGCCATTAATTTCGGTGCGGTCTCGCTTTAACGCACGCTGTATGTCGTAGTAACGTTAATTTAAAAAATCTAACACAGCGGTTGCATTAAGAACTAATGTATCTTTCATTTGCTGTCCAACCTGTATTTTTTAGTCAAGTTTATGATTAGATTAGGTGCCTCTCCCAAGATTTCTCCCGACATTTTGTTGGCAGTTTGGCTACTATTCTCATTGTATAACCACGATTTGTGCCGCTAAATATGCACATTTTCGAACAAACTCTATATGTATTGTGTAATATGATGTTATAGGACTGTCATCTGAAGAAGTTTGAGAAGGTTAGTGAAAAAATTAATATATTTTGCTGGTTTATTCGTTATCGCAATTGTTGGCTTGAATCAATGCTGTTGTGTGGTTGGCTATTGTAGTAAGCTAATATAATGCTATATTGTGTTTTCGCTGTAAAACACTTAAAAAATCTGAAATATTGGCTGGATTCACAAGATCTTTGTCTTTCATTTGCTGTACGCTGTGTATTTTTCATAAATGTTTTATGATGAGTATTTAGGTAATTCACGTTGGTCTCTGTAGTTATTCTAGTTGCTTTGGTGAGAGTTGTGATGGTGGCTGCAATGGTAAACTATGATTTATACCTGAAATATGCACATTTTTCTAACAAAACATATGCTATACAATAAATATGTTATCAGACTGTCATCTGATGAAGTTGTTTCTTGGTTAGTGACTATTTATATCTTTATTTGGTCGAAATTGTGATAGCTACCTATGCAGGAAAAAAATGGTGGAGAAAAAAAAGTTGTCTTTTGCTAATAGAAATACATATTGTGTCTTCCCTGTAAAACATCTAAAAAATCTGAAATGATGGCTGTATTCACAAGATGTGTATCTTTCATCTGGTGTCTTGGACTTGTGATTTAATGATATTTAGATGCTAGTATTTACTTGTGACGCTATGCTAGGCTATGCTAGTCAGCTTTTTTACTGATGGGGGTGCTCCCGGATCCGGGATTGTGATGAAGTAGAAGTTAAGCGCAGAGTGGGCTTTCGCCTCCCCAGAGACGGGCTCTATAGCCCAGGCCCTCGCACCCAGGACTAGCCCCCAAGCCCAATAACTCATATCCCTAATTCAGCTATGTCACTAGTTAATATACTACACCACTAATATATCCAGCTGGTAACACTCTCTCACTACTCTGGTTCTTACCTATATCACTGTGGCTCACTTTCAGACATTTACAGATATGTCACAGCCTAATAACACTCTTTTCACCCATCTTACCATGCTCAAGCCTTACCTATGGTCCTTCTATCTTTTCATTGTCAATAACTGAGGCATTATGCAAGCAGGGCTAGGGGAAATAGTCATTTGGTATATTGGTAGTCCTATCTCGGATCTCTGCTGTCCTTCTCATGTATTGGATGAGTGAACCCAATGACTCTTCTCCCTGACACATTCCTCTCAAACTGTCATGCTCTTACAGGTCAATTATTTCCCCCGCTAGCTTCAAGGCAAAGACAATGTGTTGATCAATGGTTTAATCTGTGGGCTATGTTTTCCTGCGCTCTCTCTCTCTCTCTGCAACAGACAGCAGTTCAGGACAGTGTATTTCTGGGGCCGGCTGGATGAATCAGAGTGGAGTAAGTAACACATTTGGAACAAGGAGGCGTCAGCTCCACGCAGGGGACTGGGCTTTACTCGCGGCCGCCATCATTGGCTTATTAGACGTGCGTGTTTTCCTATCGACCTATAGGGCCTGCTGTTGCACCGTTCTTCCCTCCTCCTCTTTCCCTCTCCCTCACTTTCTACTGTCTCTCCATCTCTCTGTTCTGTTCTGCCATCAGCCTTCTGTTTCTACACGTGTGGAGCACCAAGTCTGTTGGGTTTTGCACAGTGATGGGATGCCACAGGCTGAAGGTGTGAAGTACCCGTAGTTGTGATGTCATTTGAGGAAGTGAATGGGGGTTGATAAGACACAAGTGAAGAATAGAATCGGAGCTGGTATGAGCTTGTAGGTTTAAAGACATTCCAATTGAAATTGGGGTATTGGGCTCGCTCAAGTTTATACTACTGTATTCATCAATAATGATTGTGTACACACGGTCGTTTAGGTAGGAATTTCAGACTAATGCTACCGAATCACACTTCAGCGTCAGTCCAAGTCTGTGTGGTATGATGCCAGTACTACCACAGAGGACTGTGTGAGCCATACCACCAGTCCTACTCACACACACCTGTCCACCTGTCACAACAGGCCTGTCTGGTGCCCAGTCAAACCTGTCTGGGACTGGGGGACGTGACTGGCTCTGACAGGGGGACCCGTCACTGTGAGGGCACGCTGCGGCTCCGAACCTGACATTTGATTGACAGGCTGTAAACGCTTGGCGACAGGGTGAGCGTTGTAAAAAGGCATTAAAAGACAGTGCCACACCAGAGGGGTGTATGTGATCACCATGCTTTATTTATGGATCTATCAACCTCGGTGGAGTTTTGCTTTAAGGCTTCTTTACTCCTGAAGATTTTAAAAAGGCTAATTGATCATTAGAAAACCCTTTTGCAATTATGTTAGCACAGCTGAAAACTGTTGTCCTGATTTTAAGCAAGCAATAAAACTGACCTTCTCTAGACTAGTTGAGTATCTGGAGCATCAGCATTTGTGGGTTCGATTACAGGCTCAAAACGGCTAGAAACAAAGACGTTTCTTCTGAAACTCGTCAGTCTATTCTTGTTCTTAGAAATGAAGGCTATTCCATGCGAGAAATTGCCAAGAAACTGAAGATCTCGTGTAACGCTGTGTACTACTCCCTTCACAGAACAGCGCAAACTGGCTCTAACCAGAATAAAAAGAGGAGTGGAAGGCCCCGGTGCACAACTGAGCAAGAGGACAAGTACATTAGAATGTCTAGTTTGAGAAACAGACGCCTCACAAGTCCCCAACTGTCAGCTTCATTAACTAGTACCCGCAAAATACCAGTCTCAATGTCAACAGTGAAGAGGTGACTCCGGGATGCTGTCCTTCTAGGCAGAGTTCCTCTGTCCAGTGTCTGTGTTCTTTTGCCCATCTTAATCTTTTATTTTTATTGGCCAGTCTGAGATATGGCTTTTTCTTTGCAATTCTACCTAGAAGGCCAGCATCCCGTAGTCGCCTGGGGTGGCAAGTCGCCTAGTCGTTAGAGCGTTAGGCCAGTAACCGAAAGGTTGCTAGATCGAATCCCTTAGCTGACAAGGTAAAAATCTATCGTTCTGCTCCTGAACAAGGCAGTTAACCCAATGTTCCTAGGTCGTCATTGTAAATAAGAATATGTTCTGACTTGCCTGGTTAAGTATTTCTGATCAATTTTATGTTATTTTAATGGAAAGAAAATGTGCTTTTCTTTCAAAAGCAAGGACATTTCTACGTCACCCCAAACTTTTGAGCTGTAGTGTGTATTGCTCTCGAAAGGAACAACGTCACCTGTATTATTGGTTGTGAAAAAATTACGTCACCTCACGGTCCCATTCTCATTGTAATCACTTTCCCTTGGGACTTTTATTCATGTTTATAGGCAGTGCCATCCCTAGAATAACTTAGATAACTGAAGTACGTTCTCCCCCTCATGGTCTACCTGTGTCTTGCTAGCTAATTAGCCTTTAGAGATGGCTCATCTCTTATTTAGCCAAATAGGAGACTAGTGTTAGAATATTATTACCTTTCCAGGCTCCTGATTTGCTGTCTCAGATGACTGACGTTGACTCTACTTAGTGGGGAGTGGTGACTCGGAGCAGAGGGGCAAGTTTGTTTACCCCTCTATCACAGGCAGGGTTGATGTAATTGCAGGGGCCTGTTTCCCCTGTTAGGTCCCCTGCTCGGTGCTTCTCTGCACGGCTGATCCCAGACGCAGCGCTAATTACCAACCATAATGGGTAGGAAGAGAAAGAGGAACACAAACCAAGCTAGAGTAGAGCGTGTCAAATGGGTGTACATAAATTTACCTTTATGAGAATACAATTTCCAGGATCCTGTTGTTGTCTTCGTTTTCATTTCGCTGTCTCTCTGCCTCGTAGTGCGGATCCAGAGATTGCCGGAGGCTGGTATTTATAGCATGCTGAAATTGCCATGGGCATGTAAGTTTAGTGTTGATGTTTGTGTGATCCTCTCACTACGGCTGTTTTTGCTCCACCACCACCACCCATAGAGCTGCGAGGTTTTTCTGAACAGGAGAGTACCTGTTGCAACATGCCACATTTCACAGGGCCGCCTTACTACTTCATTCTACTCTCTTCTCACGTTACCTTGTCTATCACCAAGCTCTAAATTCTTGCTTTATTTTTCTTTTCTACACCGACTACAATTTGTGAAACGGCTTGAAAGCAAATGTAATCACAGATAACATATTTCTCTTCTTTAGAAACTGTAATGGGTCTGTTTCTTGTTCATTATGCTGGCTGCAGCCTAACAAACAGTGTTACAAAGTGTATTAATAGTGTGTAATTTTAATCAGACTGTGTCTCCGCTGTGCTAATGCCCCCAGGCATTATGACAGCAATTAAAAGTTGTTGAAGAGTAATTGGCCCAAATACGTTCTTCTCCATTGGAAAAATACCTTCTCCATTTTTACAATTTGGTGTACCAGGAATTGGTTTTATGTAAAATGAGTGTAATATGAAGTAAAGGTACATTTTTATTGAATTCTCAATAAATGTCTTTACAACCTACCACAGGTTTAGCATTGCCCTTTTATGGTCCAAATCTTCAAATTCACATTTTTAATTGAACCTTTAATGTAACAAGCAGTGCTTGGTATCAGAGTCTTGGGAAGAATATCAATTAATTTCATGGTAGACTGATGAGTGATCTTTTTGAATGATAAAGCATAAGTAAAAGAGAAAAAGACACACAGAGATTTCTATTTATTGCGTTTTGAACTTTGGGATTTATTCCAATAGTAATTGAATAGCTTGAATAAATAACACCTGAATCACCCTTTGCGATAATATGTGAGGGCATCGTATTTCATGGTGCTCACCTGCAACATCTGCAGCGCTGCTTGTGGCAACGTCATATCGCTGAGTCGAAGTTTGATTAAAAACATTTATTTCAGTGCCTACATTTCACAAAGCCATTTCAACCTGTAAAGAACCTGTAGTCATAGTAGTTTCTCAGCAGCCGTGGAATTTAGAATTTGTAGGATGCTTCTTTTGTACAGGGATGCTGACAAGGAAGCAAGTGCTCCGAAGTCTAGACTTGCAATCTCAAAGAAAAGGACCTTCCCCCTCCTTCTCACTTGCCTCTCACTACCACCACTTCTTGAGTAGTGTCTGCTCTTGGGCAAGGTAATGCTCATTCTGAAACTGACAAACATTCCCCGTTTCCCCTCCCTGAAGACTAGAGGCCAGGGGTTAGTCTGAGAATAGTACCTCCTAAGGCAGGCCTGGGCAATTATTTTCCATGGAGGGCCACATTAGAATATATTTTTGCCATTGCAGGCCAGAATCATATTACAGGATTATACATCATGTGTATGACTGACTGTGTTGACAGATATATCTACAGCAAATCACGTCCAGATATGCTACTTATTTTACTTTTCTAACATGCACAGAGATAAACCACATCCATGTTCTCCTTTTGGTAGGTATTTTCATTATTAAACATGCAATGAACTACACGAAGGGAAAATTACACTGTGCATTCAGCACCACGGACAGAACTCTTGTTAACGGGTATGCACAAAAACACAAGAAAGAGAGAGAGCTCAACATTACATTGACAAGAGCAGTGAAGTCCGGTATAGTTTCTGATGTCGCTATGTGCAGGATTGCTGAGAGGTGAGAGTCAGTAAGAGATGATCTGTGGCTTGACTTGTTATATTTCATCACTGAAAATGTCTGTTCACATACATAGGTTGACCCAAACAGTACAAACATCTTCTGAGCATGACTCCTAATCTTTGGAAAGTTTTGTTCATCGAGAGATGCATAGAACCTCAGTGACATTGTTTGAATAGTTCTCCAATCACTCCATCAGACTGAAGATCGATAAGCTCAAGTTGCAGGTCAGTGGGAGCGTTATCCACTTTGAAGGTGAAAGGAGAGGAAATCAACAACATGTCATTTTCCAACACTTTGAAATCATCATCAACGACGAGAAAACTCACCGTTCAAACTACGCAGCAGCGATGTATACGTCTCCCGCTGGTCATTTGATAGGGAACAGACTAGTGGTGTCAGAAAGTGGGTGAGATTGTTGGCTTCTACTTGGTGGGTCAGGAGGAGTACTTTTCCCTTGAAGGCTTTGACAAGCCTGTACATCTGATGTGCAAAAAGGCCCTTCCCTTGTAGTTTGGAATTCAGTTCATTCATGAGGGCCATGATGTCAACGGTGAAGGCAGAATTAGCCAACCATTCTTTATCTTACAGTTGAGGGAAATCCACATATGTTCCTTTCATTTGCAAAATCTCAGACTTCAGGTCCCACACCCTTTTAAGCACCTTCCCCAAACTCAGCCATCTCACGTTTGTGTGGTAGGGGAGATCTGCATGACCCGACTCTGTCTCTTCCAACAGTGAGACAAACTGCCTGTGGTTTAAAGATTTTGCTCTTATGAAGTTTACCACTTTAGTGACTGTATCCACAACACGGCTCATTTTCAGAACACATTTACAGAGCAACCCCTGATGAATAATGCAATGCAGGAAAATAATTTTCTGTTCTGGGTTCAGCTCAGCTACTTACTCTTGTATCCTTTTCAAAAGGCCAACGTTTTTTCCTGTCAAGTTTGGGCACCCATCAGTGGTCACACTGGATAACTTTTCAAAACTCAGTCCCAGCTTTGCCACACACATATTAACCTCCTCCATTGACTGCACTGAAGCAAGCTCCTCCTCTGAGGCAAGTTCCTCGTAAGAATATCAACAACTGTGCCATGTCACATGCATCACTGCTCTCATCCAGGGCCAAGGAGAAATAGGTGAAATCCTTTACCATGTCTTTCAACTGTCTACCTTCCTTTTCTTTGAACTCTTTGGAAAACATTTTTTTTGTGTGCAATTTATAGCTAGCTATTATTTGTAACTGTGATCTGTGTGTCAGCCTGTCAGTCACTGTCTGTCCTCGTGCAGTTGCTATTTATAAGTGCCTTCAAAATAATTGTCCCACAAGCGGTGGGAGTTTAAACATTACACAAAGGCGAGTATGTATTGGGCTTTTAATTTGAATAACAAATACGTTTTTCAAAATTTTACCATTGCAAAATCTTTTATGTGATTTGAGCATTACTCCGCGGGCCGTATTGAATCAGGCTGCGGCCCGCATACGGCCCCCGGGCCGACCTTTACCCAGGCCTGTCCTAAGGCCATGTTCTCTTTTCTCCTAAATATGATTATGAGTTCCCCCTGGTGTTCTGACTTTGGCAACTACAGTTTTAGCATAGCTTAATTTGGCTACAGGCAGTTTTCAGGGTGGAAAACTGTAACATAGATTTTTTTGGGGGTTGATATGCATTGACTGACATTTGGTGACTAACACTGGTGACACAATTCTGTAGGAACATTTATCGAAGGAAAATGAGTGACCGACTTCCTCTGTAGCTACAACTATGACCTCTGTGTTACAAAGGCTCTTTTTTTTTATGAACAAAGGGAAATAACAAACCACATAACCTGCTGGAATGGAAAGATTTAACGCAGTGGACAAACAGAACATCTTTGTGTTCACCGTAGATTGTGACCGCAGCTTCCTGCGGAGGCAGAGCAGCAGCGCCAGCAATAACGTCACACACTGACAAGCTGGGAGGATTTCACGCGGTGCATTTTCAACCATGCAAACTCTGGCAGGTAACAATTTGTTTGGTTCGGGGCTTTGACACCGTGTTTGAATATGGGAAATGTGTGGGGTGGAACAATATTGGTGGTTTACAAATCAGGACTTTGGATCAGAAGATAGAGAGTCTGTCACAAACAGCATGTAGTACGGTCACCACAATGGTCCCCAGCAGCCATATACAGTAGGTGTTGAGTTTCTCATTGTCGATACAGAGGTCTGGGTGGCTGCCTGTCACACATCCAGCTCCTCACAGAGAATGCATGGGGTTATGCCACAACATCCCACCCCATACCCTTTGTTCATGGTCTTAAGCCACCCTAATTTTGGAGGTGACCCACTGCTCCCCAGATTAAAATTATGAATCACCCCCTTGGCTGACAAGGAGTCTCAGTGTGAAGCGGCGAGGTGGACTTCTGCGCTGTGTCCTCCACTAACAGATGGCATAAATCATTCTCTTAAACGCCGCATTAAGTATTAATCATTCTCAGCGCTGTTACACAGTTCGCTTGGCCACTGCAAAGTGTGATTAATGGTGTCGGAGATTTGAGGAGCCACGCTTGCTGGAGCCCCCTCCCCTTTACCCAGCATCTCTGCCTTCCTGTGCCGCCGGACAGAGGGGGCACATCCACATCCAGGACGGTGACCTCAGAGAGGTGGCCAGATGGATCACTTCCAGATAATTTGCAATTTTCTCTCTTCCCTGAAAGATGGAGCACCTGAATTTAGTCTCACTACTGTCACATACGTTTACTGCTGTGTGGAGGAAAAGTTGACTTTGGCTACTGTATGTTGGTCAGGTTTGGTTTTAGAAATTGATGTTGCTTTGTGAATATCTTCATGATATCCAATTGCTTTGGCAGGGTGGATTTATTCATGATATCACATTTCTATAAGATAAACAGTACTCAGAATTTAAGAAGATGCCCTTCAAGGACACTCAAAACACACATATACAGTATAATCACAACAGAAACTGAAACATTCTCCTATTTAAATGTGCAAATATAGTTTATGATGACACATTTATTGACATGTTCTTTCAGTCCTGCCTCTGGCACCAATTTCAGCTCACATTATGCTGTGGTCAGGTGGTTTGTCAGTGTGTATTATCTCTGTGACGAAGCTATGTGACCACCCATAAGTGTTGGCCCTCTGACAGCCCCCGCATGACAACTCCCATCCCTTTTTACATAATCAAACAAACAGGGGTTTGGTTTACATAAGCTGTGCCTGCATCTCCTACACTGTGATAGTTATGCCCAGAGGCCAGACAGGCTTTACACTCCGACTTCCAGGACTGCAGGCTTAACTGTCACTGTTGCTCCTTCTTCTCAGCCTCACATGTGTCTTGTTCGCTTCAGTTAACTTCCGCTAAAGAGGAAATTGCTGGAAAGGCCCAGGGACTTTATCTGTGCTTTGCTATTGTACATTTTTAATGATCTCATTGGCCAGGATTTGTGATTCCTTCTGTTTTATTTATTTTTTATTTAACCTTTATTTAATTAGGCAAGTCAGTTAAGAACATATTCTTATTTTACATGGAAGGCTTACCCCGGCCAAACCCTCCCCCCCGGATGACGCTGGGCCAATTGTGCACTGCCCTATGCGGTACAGCCCGGGATCAAACCAGGGTCTGAGTGACGCCTCTAGCACTGAGATGCAGTGCCTTAGACCGCTGCCCCACTCGGGAGACCAAATGGCATTGGGTGAAGGCAGGTTTCTCTCAATATGAAGCACTCTATTGCCCAAATTCAAATCAAATCAAACTTTATTTGTAACATGCGCCAAATACAAAATGCTTACTTACAAGCCCTTAACTCTTTCTTGAACTGCACTGTTGGTTAAGAAATATTTACCAAAAAAACTTAAGTAAAACATAATATACAAGGGGTACCGGTACCGAGTCAATGTGCGGGGGTACAAGTGAGTCGGGGTAATTTATATACAGGGGGGGGGCTCAATGTAAAGGTTATTTTTACCCCCATAACTTTTTTGTTAGTGTCCACTCTTACAACAAAAGGTGCCATCTAGAACCTAAAACGGTTCTTCAGCTGTCTCCATAGGAGAACGTTTGAGTAACCCATTTGATTCCATGTAAAACCCTTTCCACAGAGGGTTATACATTGGACCCAAAAGGAGTTATACTTGGAACCAAAAAGGCTTCTTCTATGGGGACAGCCGAAGAATCCCTCAACTGATGTTTAGTGGCAGGACTGGCTTTTTCAAAACATTTCTTTTTGCCTCACCGCTCTTCCCCTCTCTTGCCACCCTTGCCCCTTGGTGCCTTAACTCTGCTCAGCTCTTTGCCAGTGCCCTTCCGTTGATGCTAATGTGAGGCGAAGGGGCACTCGCCACCCCCCACAGAAGCCTCAGTTACGGCCTCCTCCGCTGCTACTGGGACCATAGACCCAGAGACAGTACTGATGTGATCATGCATGCGAGTGTTAGGGATGAAAGATATAATTATGGTGTCCGACTACATCCGTTCGAGACAAGTGCCAGGAACGTGCCACTCTGCATCCCCCTGGGTGCACCATTAGTGAAATCAAGGCTTGCCCTGTCACATTCTGTCCTGACTTCAGCTGATGATGCGCAAGTTGTTGTTGGTTTTGTTCAGTCTTTAAGCTGTTTCTCCTCATAAATACTTGTCAGAGAAGTTGAGAGTTGAGTCTCTCACACACAATATTCTATAAAAGTGTTTGCATTCGCATAGGTCATTTTTGCATTTTAGGCTCAAATATCTGGTCTGTGATGCACTCTACTCTTCAGTTTTATTGTGAAGCATTTTCAACTGTCTTAGAGTAATGTCCTAGTTTCCATCCATTACAAGTCCTTGTTTAAGATATGGATGAGGAGGACTGACTCTCTCTGTTGTCTCGTGTGCTAGTCTCGTGTGACATCGTGGCACCTTGTGACTCCTCTAATGTAATAACCGCTATGGCGAGCCGAGGCAGAAGAACATTTATGAATAAAGTTAAGAAATTCTCATGTTCCACCAAGACCCTAAGGCGCTATAAGCAATTAACCTTCAAAGATAATCCCTGCGAAGTTACCGGACTTTATCTCCTCCGCTCAATGTCGGTACTCTTGATGTGTGCTCTCGCAAATAGGCCATGGACACACTTCGCTATTTCTGGTGAAGATGACTCACTAGGCCTGAGTGCTCCAACCGTAAGACAGCCACAACTTCCCGGCTCGGAAGCTATATGTGGAGACTGCAGACAGAGCTAATTAGCAGTGGGCTTTGAGATGACAGAGATCATGCACAAAGCACAAACACCACAAATTATGATTCTTACGGCTTTATATGTGGAGACTGCAGACGAAGCTAATTAGCAGTGGGCTTTGAGATGACAGAGATCATGCACAAAGCATAAACACCACAAATTATGATTCTTACATTGATAGATTGAATCAATAATTTATTTTGACAGTGGTGTAAACTTGCAATTACTAGGCTATACTGTATCGCCTGTCAGTAAATACATTAAGTTACTTAAATATGAAAAAAGTATTGGTCATAAACATCTTTTGAACTTTCATGTGAAGCTGTAGTGGCGTTGGTTTTAAACCTTGAACCTCTCAGCCTCCAGACATCTGAGAGTCCAAGAACAGCATAATTGGGTTTGTATGCAGGGGAGACTCCATTGATTTGCCTGAATTCTACTGAAAGTGTTCTCTCATTATGAACTAGACAGACCCATGCTGAGCCAATGTGGGCACTATATTTGTGCCTCGGCATATGAAATGGCGCCGAAGAACATGGCTGATGTTTAACATTCCCCCAACCAATTGTGCAATTATTATTGTGTACATAATGTTGCTGCTACCGTTTCTTATGACCGAAAATAACTTCTGGATTACTCACCACGGACTGGAAGAAACTTTTTCCTTTAACGAATCCGACGAGAAGAATATCCTGCTTTCACTGGAACAGGCCCAGATCCACGCCTTTTGCATAGAGAAAAGACGCCGGAAAAGGGGACGCAGATCGGGGATCCTTCTGAGAATCCGTAGGCGAGCGATTAAACTCACAATGCCTTCCATTCTTCTTGCTAATGTGCAATCGTCAGAAAATAAAATGTATGGCCTACTATTAAAGAGTCTCGAGGTATTGCACGCCTGAGGTAGTGTGGTCGACAGCTTATCACAAGGTACTCTATCTACCAAGATCGTTCTCATCTGTATTATTCGTAGCCATCTTCACCACAAAGTGAAGCTGGCACTAGGACGGCTCTTAAACATCTCTATAAGGCCATAAGCAAAGAAGAAAATGCTCACCCAGAAGCGGCGCTCCTAGTGGCCGGGGACTTTAATGCAGAAGAACTTAAATCAGTTTAACCAAATGTTTACCAGCATGTCACATGTGCAACCAGGGGGGGAAAAAAATCCTACACCACCTTTACTCCACACAGAGATGCATAGAAAGCTATCCCCCGCCCTCCATTTGGCAAATCTGACCACAATTCTATCCTCCCGATTCCTGCTTACAAGCAAAAACTAAAGCAGGAAGTACCAGTGACTCGCTCAATACGGAAGTGGTCAGATGCTACACTACAGGACTGTTTTGCTAGCACAGACTGGAATATATTCGGGTATTCATCCAATGGCATTGCGGAGTACACTACCTCAGTTATCGGCTTCATCAATAAGTGCATCGATGACGTCGTCCCCACAGTGACTGTACGTACATATCCCAACCAGAAGCCATGGATTACAGGCAACATCCGCATCAAGCTAAAGGCTAGAGCTGTCGCTTTCAAGGAGCGGGACACTAATCCAAACGCTTATAAGAAATCACGCTATGCCCTCAGACGAACCATCAAACAAGCAAAGCGTCAATACCGGATTAAAATTTAATCCTAGTACACTGGCTCTGACGCTCGTCGGATGTGGCAGGGCTTAAAAACTATTACAGACTACAACGTGGAAACCCAGACATGAGCTGCCCAGTGAC
The DNA here is from genome assembly GCF_016432855.1 of Salvelinus namaycush. Classification (NCBI taxonomy): domain Eukaryota; kingdom Metazoa; phylum Chordata; class Actinopteri; order Salmoniformes; family Salmonidae; genus Salvelinus; species Salvelinus namaycush. The sequence continues at coordinate 2,549,898 of NC_052343.1, read as the reverse complement.
ACGAGCCTACCAGACGAGCTAAATGCCTTTTATACTCGCTTCGAGGCAAGCAACACTGAAGCATGCACGAGGGAACCAGCTGTTCTGGATGACTGTGTGATAACGCTCTCGGTAGCAGATGTGAACAAAACCTTTAAACAGGTCAACATTCACAAAGCCGCTGGGCCAGACGGATTACCAGGACGTGTACTCAAAGCATGCACGGACAACTGTCAAGTGTCTTTACTGACATTTTTAACCTCTCAGACCACCATAGTCCCTGTGCCCAAGGAAGCGAAGGTAACCTGCCTAAATGATTACCGCCCCGTGGCACTCACGTTGGTAGCCATGAAGTGCTTTGAAAGGCTGGTTATGGCTCACATCAACAGCATCCTCCCGGACACCCTAGACCCACTCCAATTCACATACCGCCCCAACAGATCCACAGATGATGCAATCTCAATCGCACTCCACACCGCCCTTTCTCACCTCGACAAAAGGAACACCTATGTGAGAATGCTGTTCATCGACTACAGCTCAGCGGTCAACACCATAGTGCCCACAAAGCTCATCACTAAGCTAAGGACTCTGGGACTAAACACCTCCCTCTGCAACTGGATCCTGGACTTCCTGACGGGCAGCCGCCAGGTGGTAAGAGTTTTCAACAACACGTCTGCCACGCTGATCTTTAACACTGGGGCCCCTCAGGGGTGTGTACTTTGTCACCTCCTGTATTCCCTGTTCACCCACAACTGCGTGGCCAAACACGACTCCAACACCATATTTAAGTTGGCTGACGACACAACAGTGGTAGGCCTGATCACCGACAACGATGAGACGGCCGATAGGGATGAGATCAGAGAACTGGCAGTGTGGTGCCATCACAACAACCTCTCCCTCAATGTGAGCAAGACAAAGGAGCTGATGGTTGACTACAGGCCTCCATTAACATCGACGGGGCTGTAGTGGAGCCGGAAGTAAGCATTTCACAGTTAGTCTACACCTGTTGTTTACGGAGTATGTGACAAGTAAGGCAAAATTGCTCAACCACTATCTCTGCCTTCTTTTGTTGTTGGGTTTGTCCTCCCTTGATACACAATGTCGTCATCTACCTCGGTAACTTTAGCATAGATCAGTGTGAATATAGCCCATAGCCAAATGTTTCATCTTTACTGTGGCAATTTGTAGATCTGCCACTTCACAGGACACTGTTGATTATGCCAGTGTCACAGATATGCAACATTAACGTGAAAACATATGCAGCTGAGCTAAATCGTCCTAAACTTTTCGGTTACAGCCAGATGTAGCAGGGAAAAGCACCAGACACCAGTCTATGAATAGCAAAGTGAAATCATTGTACATATGCGTACTTGCCCACAACTCTCTTTTTCGGTTGTCTAGTCAAGTCTCTTAGTTCGAGGGCGTCTTTATAACATCTAGTTCTCTCCTCAATGGCCCTATAGTTTCAGTGAAATATTTATGGTGGAGTTGAAACATGCCTGAAGTGTCTTCCCCCAGCAAGGGTGACCCACTGGGGCATGATCAGAACTAAAGTACTGGCAGGGGCAGACATGTTGGAAGGCTATGCATGCTGATGTGTACGCTTCAATCCACAGGATTGTAGCATGCAATTATACTGTTGACTGAAAAACTCACCAAAACAATAATATTAATCGTCAGAGATTTTTTCATAGAATTAATTAGTCGATAATCCTGTTTATGGTTTATTTTGAATTGCAGAATGTAACTAATCTATCTTCAATTACGAATCATAATTTGATTTATCAGATGAGACGATAAAAAAAGACAGCAGGGTTTTCTCAATATGTCACATTTCCATTGTCGTAGCTCGTTCATTTCGTACATGCTTGATTTCAAACAAACTGATTTACTCTGAAACAGAGGACAGAGATTGAGTTTCCATGTCATGTCTCAATGATAATCGTCAAAGAGAGAAGTGAAAATAACAATATACTTATAACTGTTGTTATTGCCCTTCTTGTATATCACAGGATGACTTTCACACTAAAAGGCACCATAGAAACACTGTCCAGATTTTAACTGCTGTAGTAATCCCTTTGTTTCATATACATTACAAGGAGCCAGACACAATATCCTGCTGGGCCTAAATCCAGATTAATTTGAGCTAAAATTAAAAAAAAAAAATTATGTGGAGGGGAGGGCAGAGTTAATAGTTGTAGGGGATTAGTCCAGCATGGGAGTATGGATTACTCATATGAAGTAGACCCTTAGCTCGCTGGCCAATGGCGATACATTGCCCAATGCCAAAGCCTTGTTCAGCATCTTCTAGTCCTAGTTTATTTAGTCTTATCTGGGGTTTCTTCGAAATCCCCAAATTAGTCTGCTCAGCAGAGAAAACCAGACGTTTTCAAAAGAAAAATAGAAGGGAGTGGAATAGAACCTGACCAGTGCACACATCATGCGGTTTGCTTTGATAATAAGGCCCAAATATTATGCTGGAGGAGTGAAGACAGAAACGTGAACATGAAACGCAGAACATGAAAAGCGGTTGCAGCATAGCATAGTACCTCAATGCGTACCTCAATGCACAGCGTACCTCAATGCACGCTGCTCAGCCCAACAGGAATACCATCTCCCTCAGTCCTACTGTTTGCTTTAGTGTATATCAATTATTTTATAGTGTACACAAAGGTCTGACAAGCCTTTGTGATGGACTCCTTATATTTCTGCACTCCACACTTTCTTATAACTAAACGTTATATTTCATATTTTGTGTGCCTAGAAAAGCCCCCAAAGGTGTTCTTTTGGGTTTTGAAACTTTTTGAAGTCCGAAAGGCAATAGACACTGTTTAAATAACACAGTCGAAGGACTCACAGTTATACTATTGGCATTAAAACCACAAACAATAACAATAGTAGTTTACATGGGATCAATGATTTATTATTTGTTTCTAATCCTCACAACTATCATGTTATGTGGTATCTCAGGATTGCTGTGTCACCTGTCTGTCGTGGCGTGTAACAAGGCCGATGCTGGGGTCATTCAGCTCTTGCAGCGGCCCCTCGGGCTTTAATTAGCCAATTAACCCCTGAAATAAAAAATACAAATGTCTGCCAAGCTCGTTGCAACATGTTCCTTGTGCTCCATATTTATTGACGGCCGCCGGTTATGCTGTTGAATTTCATTCTCTGCTGGGCATTTGTGTTCATGTTATTTCTCATCTCTGTTATGGGTGCACATCTGTGGAGGTCACCCTGCCTCAAGAGGGCATTTATGGACCAATCGAATTGATTGAAGCTGGCTACATGATAAAAATGCTTGCTCTTTAAACCCAGGTTTTGAGTTAGTGTTTCAGTGTTTCATGTGTCAAAAAGGGAAAGAGGGGCAGAAAGCAACAGAGTAGGATGGATAGAGGTAGGGAAATTCTTTTCAGGCCTGTTAGAGTCAGAAAGCTGACTAGTGAGAATTGGGCTCTTTGAAGTGAAGAGGGGCTTCCCGGGGTGAGTGCTGGCCTTTGCTTCAGTTTTCACCTCTCACACAGGGCCTGTAGTTTAATTAGCTCTATAACAGCAGGTCTCAGAGGACTCAACTATCCCTCTCCCCCATCAGGACATCTAACACTGACCCCTGCTGGCCTCCTGGGCTTACACAGAGATTCCCTCCTGCCATACGCTCTCTCTCCCTCTTTCTCTGTTTGTTTTACTTTCTCTCCATCTGCTTTTCTTCATCTCCTTCCTTGCTCTTTCTCCCTTGGCTTACTTTGGTTTTAAGAGTTTGCCCTTCATTGGTGTATTTTTAGGATTTCTGACACAACTGACATTTGTTCTGAGACAGCTGCCTCTATGCCCAATATCCTCTAAAAAGTCAACTAAATAAGTACTGCTCATCCAATCCACCAGACGTCTGTATGGCTGGAATGGGAGACAAGGGGACCTCAGTTCAGGGGCATTTTCCACCCAGGGAGCTCAGTGTTTTGACTGGTGCATGGCTAATCACTTTAAACATGCCTTTTTGTTCCTGCTGCCTCCACTCAACCTTACATGAATGGAACATGGTCTCATCCCATCCCCTTCTCTCTTCCTGGCTGTCTACCCGTGTCACTGTGGCAACCCAATTTCTCCTCCCACTTCAAATGGAGTCAACAGCAGATGCTCTGTCAGACTCAGAATCTCACTGATTAGGCCCCTGGAGACCAGCGCCAACTCCGACTCGCCAACTTTTTATTATTACATTTGAACATACCCTCCCCTAAAATCAGCCACCGGAACTCCCCAGATTATGTTTGTGTCTGTTTTCCCTCACTTTTCTGTCTGGAGCTAATCGTGGTTGAAAAGTAACCCTCCCTCTGACTGATGTGGAATGTCAACTGTCTGCAAAGTTCTGAAGCCTTAATAACAAAACAGGAAGGGGGATCACACAGAGAGCTGGCTCCACTTCTCGCTCTTTCCATCTCCATTGTAAACAAAGCCAAGTTGTGGTGAAGATTGCAGTGTTGTTTCACAGTGAAGCTGTTGTGTTCTTCTCTGACTGGAACTCCAGACTAGCGAGTTATTGCAACCCAGGAGCACCACAACTTTTTTGCTGTCTGGTGACTGGCTGCAAACTACATCTGTTTGAGCCGAAGTCAGAGACAAAAACACCTCCTTAGGTTTCAGGTCACATCTCTCGCTCTCTCTTTACCTTACTCTTTATTTCTCTCTCTCTTTATCGCACTCTTTATTTCCCTCCCTCCCTCCTTTTTTCTCCTTACAGCTTTCTCACTACTTCATTCTCACACGTCTCATACTTTCTCCTCTGCTTTTCGCAGGCTTTCTCTGTGGTTTCCACTCTTCCCCTGTGCCTAAATAACCTATTTCAGTATATCAGCAGAAGCGAAGTGGTGCGGGAGAGAAAAGGAGTGCAGAGAGATGGAGAGAATTGACAGGGGAGAGTATATGACAAGAAGCATTGTGACTCCTGGCTGCTTGTTTGGTGTCTGTGTGGTTGCGTCTCTAGCGAGGCAGCATATGTACATATGTATGATTCCTGGGTGTCTGTTCCCATCTCTCCATCTGTCCATCTCTGCCTGCTGTGTGTGCCCTACGTCAATCATACTACCATCAATCAATCAAATGTATTTATAAAGCCCTTCTTACATCAGCTGATATCTCAAAGTGCTGTACAGAAACCCAGCCTAAAACCCCAAACAGCAAGCAATGCAGGTGTAGAAGCACGGTGGCTAGGAAAAACTCCCTAGAAAGGCCAGAACCTAGGAAGACACCCAGAGAGGAACCAGGCTATGAGGGGTGGCCAGTCCTCTTCTGGCTGTGCCGGGTGGAGAACAGAACATGGCCAAGATGTTCAAATGTTCATAAATGACCAGCAGGGTCAGATAATAATAATCACAGTGGTGGGTGCAACAGGTCAGCACCTCAGGAGTAAATGTCAGTTGGCTTTTCATAGCCGATCATTCAGAGTTAGAGACAGCAGGTGCGGTAGAGAGAGAGTCCAAAACAGCAGGTCCGCGACAAGGTAGCACGTCCAGTGAACAGGTCAGGGTTCCATAGCCGCAGGCAGAACAGTTGAAACTGGAGCAGCAGCATGACCAGGTGGACTGGGGACAGCAAGGAGTCATCAGGCAAGGTAGTCCTGAGGCATGGTCCTAGGGCTCAGGTCCTCTGAGAGAAGAGAGAGAGAGAGAAAGAGATAGAGAATTAGAGGGAGCATACTTAAATTCACACAGGACACCAGATAATACAGGAGAAATACTCCAGATATAACAGACTGACCCTAGCCTCCCAACACAAACCATTGCAGCATAAATACTGGAAGCTGAGACAGGAAGCATTCTCATAATATCTAGGACTGTGTCAAGCCTCTGTGCCTCTCAATCAATGCACATGTACACACACAAACATGCACACTATCCAACTGTGTTAAAACACATTCAATTACTTTTCTTTTGGCAGTCACCAAAAAGTGGCCCAAAAACTTTTATCCCCATTTAGATATACTTCAGAAGTCGGAGAAGACAGAAATCCCTTGGAGGCTTCATTATGGCTTTGAGAAAGGCTGGACAGATGCATGAAACACACACACACACACACACACACACACAGGAACACAGGAACACAGGAACACAGGAACACAGGAACACTGAATGCTCAGAATCGGCAGGGGACCTCAGCCCTCCCCTCTCTGTTTGCTTTCAGAAGAGGGGTCCAGAGAGATTGTTGTTGTTTCTGGGCTGACTGCTTGGTTCCAGCCGCAGTCAGATTAATGCTAACACGGACTGGGTAGGTGGCAGCTGCAGCAGTAAAGGGGTGCGGGGCGGGGGGATTGGGTGACCACATTTAAAATACCCAAATGTGGGACAACATGGTAATTTTGCAGGACCGTGTAGCCTACACGAATACAAAATGTTGGCAGCATCGCATGCCAATCATTTGATCTCAATCTATTTCATGGGAATATGCATTTATATCTTTTTCGTGAGCAAATTACAGCTCATGGTGATAAACAAACTGTACAGCCTTTGTAGGTCATAATAAACTTCCTTCACCATGGAGTTTAGTCCGCTCAGGGAATTAGTAGCAAATATAATGTTGAATGAGCAACAATGAGCATGGATAGCCTCAAGATCCCTGTCCAATCCAAGCAAATTCTGTCTAGTGTTGCGCTGTTGAGTTTTCGGCTAACCATCCTAAAATCTCATAAGAAATTACTAAGGTGCTATTTTTGGTGTAACAGTAATGTTATACAATGCTATTAGATTGGGTTCTGTTATGTAGAACCTGCTCCCACTCATGCATGTAGCCTACTCGTTTGCTTTGCGCCAAACAATTACTGATGCAGAAACGAGAGATCACTGTGGCTGTCTTTTGAAAATATGGAAATATTTAGCCAAGGAAACATTTCTGGTTGGTCTCAGGGAATGTAAAACAGTTAGGAAAGAAGACTTTAAAATGGGATTGTGTGAAGTAGTAGCGGACTAAACTCCTCTCCATGTTGAAGGATGTTTCTGATGACTCCATCAACGGAGTGGAGTAGAGACCAGGCTTTGGAATCTAGCTCAGACTACATCGATTTGCCCATACTTATTTTATTTTTATTTTTTTATATATATATTTTTAATGAAATGCCTACGTTGTACCTATATTTGTCCTCTGTAGTTGCGTGCCTTTCTTTGTTTGCTGAAATCCATATTTTTTAAAATAAATGTTAATCAAATACAACCACTGGCTGTTTGCTCATTGCTGTTGCTCTAAAATGACAACACTGCGTAAATGTGCATGTGCCAATTGAATCTCAACAAGGAAACAGTTGGTGGTTGTATTGGATTAACATTAAAACAATTTAAAAAAGTATATTTCAGCAAACAAAGAAAGGAACAAAACTAAATTCTTGAAACATTAACCTTGGGCAAATTGCTAAGTGAAAATAGCAGCAATTAAAATGTTGAATGACCAACTAATGAGCATGGTAAATACTGTAGCCTCACAAGTTTGAAATTACCTTATCTTTCAGTCTAATATGGCTATTTACATTTTTTTTAAAAATTATTTACTTTTGTAGAGGTTCATCAGAAGCACGCTTTTTGTAAGTAGTTACGCCTAACTGTCTTCGAAGTTTAGCTGGAATTTAGCCCGAAAGGATTTGAGAAATGTGATTGGTTGACGATAGGCTTATGACATTGGCCTACGTCTCATCTTGCACTGCACAGAATATCAGATCTCAACAACAATTTGAGAAGTGTTAAGGAAAACTCCACCCAAAAACGATTTTTTTGGTATTTGTTTTATTAGTCCATTGTTGACAGTCCCAAAATGTTTTGCTTGTCAGCAATCAAGTGTTCAAGATATGTAACCTTCAAAAACGTGCTGTGTTTTGCATCATATGATGCTGCGTTTTGCATCATATCGGGATGATTTCTGTATTTTCACAGTTGCGTATCTTGAAAACTTGGGTTGGGCTGGGATGGGTGTTAGAGAATGGTCTTTTAATGTGGGAATCTCTCTCCCTCTTTCTCTCTCTGTATCTCACGGTCTCAGAGAGACAGTGACTTCACTGAACACATTACTTGACTAATCTACCTGATTTGTTGTGATCACTCATTTGTTTGTGATCACTCATTGTATATGTTTGGGCATAATGTTGTATATACAGGGCACATTTGTAAAAGAGACCTAGGTCTCAATATGTTTTCCCTGTTAAAATAAAGGTTAAATAAAAAATAAATAAATACAAAATAATGGGGAATGGGGGAAGAGTACAAGGTTATTTTACAATGTTATTTATTTGCATTTGATAGTACTTACATTTCAGTTATGTTTGTGGGAGCAGTTTGAATAGTCACACTTTAAATTATAGGCCTATATCCTTGTATGCTTGATTTGTGAAGTGTTTTGAGGTTATTACTGAATGTAGAAACACATCAGAAGAGCTCATGGGGGCTGCTTGAGCTTTTTACCTAGCAGTGCATTTGGGGACATACAGTTGAAGTCTGAAGTTTACGTACACCTTAGCCAAATACATTTCAACTCAGTTTTTCACAATTCTTGACATTTAATTCTCGTAAAAATTCTCTGTCTTTGGTCAGTTAGGATCACCACTTTATTTTAAGAATGTGAAATGTCAGAATAATAGTAGAGAGAATGATTTATTTCAGCTTTTATTTCTTTCATCATATTCCCAGTGGGTCAGAAGTGTACATTCACTCAATTAGTATTTGGTAGCAATGCCTTTAAACTGTTTAACTTGGGTCCAACGTTTTCGGGAAGCCTTCCACAAGCTTCCCACAATAAGTTGGGTGAATTTTGTCCCATTCCTTCTGACAGAGCTGGTGTAACAGAGTCAGGTTTGTAGGCTTCCTTGCTCGCACACTCTTTTTCAGTTCTGCCCACAAATTTTCTTTAGGATTGAGGTCAGGGCTTTGTGATGGCCACTCCAATACCTTGACTTTGTTGTCCTTAAGCCATTTTGCCACAACTTTGGAAGTGTGCTTGGGGTCATTGTCCATTTGGAAGACCCATTTGCGACCAAGCTTTAACCTCCTGACTGATGTCTTGATGTTGCTTCAATGTATCCACATAATTGTCCTTCCTCATGATGTCATTTATTTGGTGATGTGCACCAGTCCCTCCTGCAGCAAAGCACCCCCACAACATGATGCTGCCACCCCCATGCTTCACGGTGTGTCAGTGTGTCTGACCACAAGGTTCCTCGCACTGGACTTGACATTCCTTCCCCCTCTAACCAAGTCCAAGCATTGTATGTGTTTCCAGAACTGGAAAAACATTGACCCAGACAGCCTGTCAGAAGACATCTTGAACCTGTATCCTCCTTTTTGATCAGTGGATGTAACTGTGGAGTTTACAACCAATCCCTGAGCAGTATGCTTGACCTCCATTCATTCCCCCATTAAAAACACGGGACGTCGCATTCGCTCGCTCGGCACCCTCGTTTACTTCAGAACTGAGAAACATGAAATCCACTGGACACATCCTGGAGCGGCGTCTCAGTAACTCCCGCCTCACCATCCACAAACTGGCCTTTCAAGAGCATCAAAGGGCCTATTCCAAGGCCCTGAAAGAGGCACGGTCAACGTTCTACTCCAACCTCATCATTAAAAATCCTGGAAACTCAAAACACCTGTTTTCCACCATAAACCATCTTTTGAAACCCCATTTCCAGTCCCCCATCGAGACAACGAAAGAGCAGTGTAACAGCTTCATTTACTTTTTCAAAGGTCAGCAACATCAGATCTCTCATCTCCAGCTCTACTTCTGTCTCCTCCCGCCCTTTGACCCTCCACCAAAGTCATCTCAGTCTCTCTCCTACTTCCTTGAAGTCACCCAGGGAGCTCCCAAGTGGTGCACTGTATCTCGGTGTTAGAGGTGTCACTACAGACCCTGGTTCGATTCCAGGCTGTATCACAACCGGCCAGGATTGGGAGTCCCATAGGGAGACGCACAATTGGCCCAGCGTCGTCCGGGTTACGGTTTGGCCGGAGTAGGCCGTCATTCTTAATAATAATAATAATAATAATAATTGCCTATTTAAATACAGGTTAAATAAAAAAATTATTGAGAAGACTATCTCCATAATGAAAACCTCCTCCTGTATGCTATTCCAACAGCCCTGCACAAATCATGCACCCCTGCACTCAGCCCTCTGGAAGCAATGGTTAAAATCTGGGTTATCAATCTGGCAGTGTCCCACCTGCATTTAAGACTGCTGTCATCAGTCCCCTTCTGAAGAAGCCCACCCTGGACCTAGAAGTGCTGGACAATTACAGGCCAATATTCAATCTCATCTTCCTCTCCAAGGTGTTGGAAAAAGTGTTTGCTGTACAGCTCCATCTCAATCAGAACAAGTTCCAGTCAGGTTTCCCGGCCGGCCAACAGCACTGAAACGGACCTACTCAGGGTCACCAACGACCTTCTGATGGCAGATGATGCAGCCCCCTGTCTCCTGATCCTGGACTTGAGCACAGCATTTGACACTGTCGACCACCCCATCCTCCTGGAATGCCTCCGGGACACCATTGGACTGTTTGAACCAGCCCTGAGCCGATTCCACTCCTACCCCTCAGACAGGATGGAGTATATATGCATCTCGTTTAAGGAACCTAGGCATATGTCGCATGTCACTACTTCACAGGAGAGGAATTTGAATGTTTTATTTTATTTTTATTGATCAAAATAAGTTTTTTTGGAAGAAATGCATTCTGGAACAATGTGAACTTTTATGTGCCTTAACTTCTTGAGCCTATGGGGGCGCCATTTCGACTTTGTAAAAATGAGTTCCCAAATTAAACTGCCTCGTACTCAATTATTGCTCGTACAATATGCATATTATTATTACTATTGGATAGAAAACACTCTCTAGTTTCTAAAACCGTTTGAATTATTTCTCTGAGTGAAACAGAACTCATTCTGCAGCACATTTCCTGTCAGGGAGTGAGATTTCAGAAATCGAGGTCCCTGTTCTGAGGTCAGTTTATAAGTCCCCATGTAAGCCATCGGGCTACATGCACTGCATACGTCTTCCTCTAGATGTCAGTAAGCGGGGAGAATTTGAATGGAGTGGATTGCGCAATCTGGGACCTTATATAAGACCGTGGAACGGAAGTACCGTCCTTTTCAACGGTGCGCCTGGCGCAAGAAGACATCACAATGGCGTCCTGCAAACGCTTTCGTTTTAGTAGTTCTATATCTCCGGTCATGTTTTTATTCGTTATAGGTGTTAAAGACATCATAAGGTAGTTAATTTAAACCGACTTATAGCAGTTTATAGCAGTTTATTGCGATTTTCTGGGATTTCTTTGTCATGCGCTTTCACGAGTTGGACACCTCTCCAGTTGGTGGCTAACATTAGCGGCTATTTCGACCGGACAAGAGGACATCTTTCAACCCAAAGACGATTGTTCTGGAGAAAGGACACCTTGCCCAAGATTCTGATGGAAGCTCAGCTAATAGTAAGCAGTCTTTATGCTGTTAATTCGTACTTATGTTGACAAATGTTAAATAATAATTCCGCCATGAATTATGGGGCGGTCTCGCTTTAGCGCACGCTGTATTGCGCAGTAACGTTAATTTTAAAATCTAACCCAGCGATTGCATTAAGAACTAATTTATCTTTCATTTGCTGTCCAACTTGTATTTTTTAGTCAAGTTTATGAATAGTTTTCGATTAGAATAGATGCCTTTCGGCCTCCCGGGTGGCGCAGTGGTCTAGAGCACTGCATCGCAGTGCTAGCTGCGCCACCAGAGTCTCTGGGTTCGCGCCCAGGCTCTGTCGCAGCCGGCCGCGACCGGGAGGTCCGTGGGGCGACGCACAATTGGCTTAGCGTCGTCCGTGTTAGGGAGGGTTTGGCCGGTAGGGATATCCTTGTCTCATCGCGCTCCAGCGACTCCTGTGGCGGGCCGGGCGCAGTGCGCGCTAACCAAGGGGGGCGGGTGCACGGTGTTTCCTCCGACACATTGGTGCGGCTGGCTTCCGGGTTGGAGGCGCGCTGTGTTAAAGAAGCAGTGCGGCTTGGTTGGGTTGTGCTTCGGAGGACGCATGGCTTTCGATCTTCGTCTCTCCCGAGCCCGTACGGGAGTTGTAGCGATGAGACAAGATAGTAATTACTAGCGATTGGATACCACGAAAATTGGGGGAGAAAAGGGGATAAAATTTATAAAAGAATAGGTGCCTTTCCCAAGATTTCTCCTGACATTTTCTTTGCAGCTTGGCTACTTTTCTCATTGTATAACCACGATTTGTGCCGCTAAATATGCACATTTTCGAACAAACTCTATATGTATTGTGTAATATGATGTTATAGGACTGTCATCTGAAGAATTCTGAGAAGGTTAGTGAAAAAATTCATATCTTTTGGTGGTTTATACGTAATCGCTATGTTTGGCTTGAATCAATGCTGTTGTGATGTTTGCTATTGTGGTATGCTAATATAACGCTATATTGTGTTTTCGCTGTAAAACACTTAGAAAATCTGAAATATTGTCTGGATTCACAAGATCTGTGTCTTTCAATTGCTGTACGCTGTGTATTTTTAAGAAATGTTTTATGATGAGTAATTAGCTAATACACGTTGCTCTCTGTAGTTATTCTAGTCGCTTTGGTGAGAGTTGTGATGGTGGCTGCAATGGTAAACTATGATTTATACCTGAAATATGCACATTTTTCTAACAAAACATATGCTATACAATAAATATGTTATCAGACTGTCATCTGATGAAGTTGTTTCTTGGTTAGTGGCTATTTATATCTTTATTTGGTCGAATTTGTGATAGCTACTGATGGAGTAAAAAACTGGTGGAGTAAAAAAAGTGGTGTCTTTTGCTAACGTGGTTAGCTAATAGATTTACATATTGTGTCTTCCCTGTAAAACATTTTAAAAATCAGAAATGATGGCTGGATTCACAAGATGTGTATCTTTCATCTGGTGTCTTGGACTTGTGATTTAATGATATTTAGATGCTAGTATTTACTTGTGACGCTATGCTAGGCTATGCTAGTAGCTTTTCTACTGATGGGGGTGCTCCCGGATCCGGGTTTGGGAGGTGTTAGAGGTTAATAACAAACTCGTATGCGATCTGTAAATATTAATACAATTGTTAAATTACGAGCCTAGTTGGTTTAGCCACGGGAAAAGTAAGGAACCTTCCTGCTAGCCATGACTGGCTGAGATATTGGATGGGCTGGACATGCCGAGAGATGAGTTTGTATTGTTCTGCCATGTAGCATGCTTCTGTCTATAACATGAGCTGCTCAGTTTGTGTAGATAATCCTTGCTACCGTGGCTTTTTTGAAAGATATGGTAGCCATGGAGAACTGCAAAAGTGTTGCGACTGCTCTCAACGACATTGCTGAATTTAGCATACGATATCGACAAAGATCAGTGGGGAAAAGTTGTGTTGGACTACTTTCTGGAGGACAATCATGCCTGCTGACTCTCTCTGACTCTGAAATGAATCAGACGATGAGGAAATCCCTGACTTGGGTAAAAACATTTTCTTTGAACCAGACATTGAGTCTAATATTGAAAGTGATGGGGAAGAAACAGCGATCAACAGTGTTGTTGTCACGGAAGAATCTGACCGAGTTTTGAAATCAGTGGAATGCCTGGTGGAAGCAGAGTATGAGAAGGAGATGGTGAAAATGCTGGCGTTTGATTGCATCCATGACAGAGAGGGAGAAAGATATGATGATTCTTATCGCACTGCACACGGTCAGTGTGAACCGGAGTGACTTGACACAACGGGCCAAGCAAGCTGTACAAACAACACAGGACGTCTTACTTCATTAACCTCTAATTCCTCCCAAACCCGGATCCGGGAGCACCCCCATCAGTAAAAAAGCTGACTAGCATAGCCTAGCATAGCGTCACAAGTAAATACTAGCGTCTAAATATCATTAAATCACAAGTCCAAGACACCAGATGAAAGATACACATCTTGTGAATCCAGCCATCATTTCTGATTTTTAAAATGTTTTACAGGGAAGACACAATATGTAAATCTATTAGCTAACCACGTTAGCAAAAGACACCACTTTTTTTACTCCACCATTTTTTTACTGCATCAGTAGCTATCACAAATTCGACCAAATAAAGATATAAATAGCCACTAACCAAGAAACAACTTCATCAGATGACAGTCTGATAACATATTTATTGTATAGCATATGTTTTGTTAGAAAAATGTGCATATTTCAGGTATAAATCATAGTTTACCATTGCAGCCACCATCACAACTCTCACCAAAGCGACTAGAATAACTACAGAGAGCAACGTGAATTACCTAAATACTCATCATAAAACATTTCTGAAAAATACACAGCGTACAGCAAATGAAAGACAAACATCTTGTGAATCCAGCCAATATTTCTGATTTTAAGTGTTTTACAGCGAAAACACAATATAGCATTATATTAGCTTACCACAATAGCCAGAAACACAACACCATTTACCAGCAGCAAAGGTTAGCGATCGTAACAAGCAAGCAAAAGATATATAATTTTTGACTAACCTTCATAAACTTCTTCAGATGACAGTCCTGTAACATCATATTACACAATGCATATAGGGTTTGTTCGAAAATGTGCATATGTAGCGGCACAAATCGTGGTTATACAATGTGAGTAGTGGCCAAACTTCAAGCAATCTGTCTGGCGCCATCTTGGAGAGGCACCTAATCTAATCGATTAACTATTCATAAACTTGACTAAAAAATACAGGTTGGACAGCAAATGAAAGATACATTAGTTCTTAATGCAACCGCTGTGTTAGATTTTTAAAATTAACGTTACTGCGCATACAGCGTGCGCTAAAGCGAGACCGCACCGAAATTCATGGCGGAATTATTGTTTAACATTTGTCAACATAAATACGAATTAACAGCATAAAGACTTCTTACTATTTGACGAGCTTCCATCAGAATCTTGGGCAAGGTGTCCTTTCTCCAGAACAATCGTCTTTTGGTTGAAAGATGTCCTCTTCTCCTGTAGAATTAGCAGCTAACGCTAGCTATGTGCAGGAGAGGTGTCCAACTCGTGATAGCGCGTGACAAAGAAATTCCAGAAAATCGCAATAAACTGCTATAAGTCGGTTTAAATTAACTACCTTATGATGTCTTTAACACCTATAACGAATAAAAACATGACCGGATATATCTAAGGCCTATAACCGGAGCGTTCTAGAGCCACAGCCAGATGTCCTCCCTGCGTCAGAGCGAAGTGAAAAAAGGCCGGACACTTTGTTCCGAGGTCTTTTATAACCTCTCAGTTCTGCCTAGCAACCCCATTTCAACTCTCACTATTCGCTGACACCCAGGGGAAGACGTATGCAGTGCATCTCAACCAATAGAAGACAGGCATATTTATAAACAGATCTCAGAACAGCTTGCAGATTTCAGCATTTTCACATCCTCATAGGAAAAGTGCTCCAACTCCTGTTCTGTTTCACTCACAGATATAATTCAAACGGTTTTAGAAACTAGAGAGTGTTTTCTACCCAATAGTAATAATAATATGCATATTGTACGAGCAAGAATTGAGTACGAGGCAGTTTAATTTGGGAACGAAATTATTACAAAGTGCAAATAGCACCCCCTATTGACAAGAAGTTATACATTTCAAATTTCGTCAAAGTTGCAAGTTAAAGTGTACGGTTAGCTAGCTAGGGAATGTTAGCTGGCTAGCTCGCTAACCAACGTTACGTGTATGATTAGTGTAGTAATATTATTAATATCTCACAAATCCATTTGCATTGCTAGTTATAGCCTGTTAGCTTTAGCTACCTGTAGATTCATACTACAGCATTTCATGCATGGTGGCTAGCTATGACAATCCGTTTGTTTTTCTAGTTATGTATGGGTTCGGATTATGGTTCATTGTTTAGCTAGCGAACTACATGTTTAAACAAAAGACTCCACTTCACCAGATGATTACATGACCCATAAAGTTAGCCATGTGTGGTCCTCCCGAGTGGAGCAGCGGTCTAATGCACTGCATCGCAGTGCTTGAGCCGTCACTACAGATCCGGGTTCGTTCCCGGGCTGTGTCGCAGCCGGCTGTGACCGTGACACCCATGAGGTGGTGCACAATTGGCCCAGCGTCGTCTGGGTTAGCGGAGGGTTTGGCCGGCCGGGATGTCCTTGTCCCATCGCGCTCTAGCGAATCCTGTGGCGGGCCGGGCATATGCACGCTGACATGTTCGCCAGTTGTACTGTGTTTCTTCCGACACATTGGTGTGGCTGGCTTCCGTGTTAAGCGAGCAGTGTGTCAAGAAGCAGTGCGCCTTGGCATGGTTGTGTCGGAGGACGCGTGTGGCTGGCTTCCGTGTTAAGCGAGCAGTGTGTCAAGAAGCAGTGCGCCTTGGCATGGTTGTGTCGGAGGATGCGTGGCTCTCGACCTGCGCCTCTCCCGAGTCCGTATGGGAGTTGCAGCAAGGGGACAAGACTGTAACTACCATTTGGATATCACAAAATGGGAGAAAAAGGCATAAAAAATAAAGTTAGCCTGGTGTGTCTGGGGGTGATTACGGCCATCTATTGTATTGAAAATGTTAAATACACTACCTTACTCACTCTGTTTAGCACATGGCCTCATGTGAATCGTTAAAGAGATGGGTTGGGCTAAGGCTTAAGAGGGTGTGGATGATGCTGAATGGGTCTAGACAAAGAAGAGCTCTCCAGCAGATGTACCAAAATATTTAAGGGCCATTTTTTCAAAAGTGGGGTTGCAAGTTTATCAACTTTCAAAGAATAATTACTTTCTCATTGTTCCTCAACTGTAGTGTATGATATACCATTTTCTAGAGTCTGTACTTTCATCCAATGTACAAAAAAAAAGAAAATCAAATTTTGTAACATAAGACTGAAATGAGGTGTTCGGTCGAAAGTTATAATATTTTATGTGCAAAAATATTCAAGTCCATTTTTTTATTTGCAGTGTAAGATATACCAGTTTACTCTTACTGGTGGCCCAAAATATACATTATCTGAAAGCCATGCCCCTAATAGGCCACACCTCCTGAAAATAACCTAAGGATTGCTGTGTCAACTCAACTGATGGTTAAGAAAACAACTGACGGTCAAATAAACCCATGTTTGGATAATACAAACAACCTAAAATGTTGGGTTTTTCACACAACCCAACTGGCAAAATAACCCAGCATGAGTTCTGTCCAATATTTACCCAGCGCTGTGTTACCAAATAACCCAAATTGAGCTGTTTTTAACCCAGCAGTTTTTAGAGTGCATGGAATCTCATTCCACTACTATGCTGATGACACCCAGCTGTATGTAAAAACTGCCCAATGTCCTTCTGACTCATGTGGCTTGAGTAGATAAGGGCATGGATGAAGCAAAACGTCCTTCAACTGAACAGCAGCAAAAGAGAGGCCCTACTTGTTGGCACCCCCCACCAGGTCCAGCACTCACCAATAACGCAGCTCACCATTGCAGGACAGAACATCCCTCCCCCTCAGTTTCTAATCTGTGTGGAAAGCTTGATTCCTCCCTGACCTTTTGACAGCGACATCAAACAACTGTGTAAAGCGTCATTCTATCACAGCTAGAAATTTGCCAAACTCTGTCCCACCCTCACTCAGTCTGATGCAGAGAAGCTTGTCCATGCCTTTATCTCCTGAAGGCTGCACTACTGCAATGCGCTCTTCATCGGGATCCCTGGCAGGAGTCTCCAGCAGCTCCAATACATCCAGAAGAGCGCTGCCAGGATCCTGATAAGAGTGCGGAAACACAATCGCATCACTCCCGTTATGTCATCTTTGCACTGGCTCCCCGTCTCATTCCAGATTGAATTCAAAACCCTCCTGCTGACTTTCTGGTGTATTCATGGCACAATATCCCTTCTTATCTCAAAGAACTGCTCTCCCTCCATAACCCCACCCGAACCCTCAGGTCAAGCGGTAGCATGCTCCTCCACGTCCCCAGGACCAAGCTCCTTGGGGGATCGGGCTTTCAGCTCGACGGCCCCCAGCCTCTGGAATGCCCTCCCGGACCCCCTGAAGGCACCACAGACTCTGGGTTCCTTTAAAACGGGCCTAAAGTCCTTTCTCTTTAGGAAGGCTTTCTGTTGATAGCTGTGCTGCTTGGTGCGCTTGTCCCTTGTAGCGGCAGCTGTGGTCTTTGCGTCAGTGTCCAGTGTTCTAGTTGTGTCCATTTATTTTAAATTTTAAATTTTATGCACTTTGAGATTATTCTGTATAATGAAAAGTGCCTTACAAATGTAATCTATTATTATTATTATTATTGTGAGCCAGATAGAAGTAATGCTACAGTAGACTCCCCATTGTGATGTAGTGACCAGTACGATACATTGGATTTTCTAGCTGTCAGTTCAGTCTGGCTTTCCAGATATGTACTCCTCAAATATGTTTGAGTATCTCTCAAGGCTGCTTTTTCTTGAGGTTAATCTCCTGGAGATGTGCTGTAAAACCTTAAATGACACATGGTTTAGTTTTGTTGACATTTGCCTTGGACCCAAGGCACTTACAAAGAAACACACGATCGGAGGGAAACAGGCACTTTTGGTATTTACCTTTCAAACCCCCTTTCCTATGTCAACGAGGAAGTGTTCAGAGCTGTATCAAAGACCACTGACTCATCTCAGCTGGAAGGGGACTTGTCCTTGAACAAAGTGGATTTACTCTGTCACTGTTCTCCCCTTGGATAACATGTGCAGAGGAGAGAAAGAGAGAGTCCCTACAGGAGGGAGTGTGAGAAAGGAGTGCAGAGTGGGAGAAAAACAGACACGTACCCTATACTGACCCCACCAGTTTGTAGTCTAGCGAGAATAAATGCTAAGGGTCTATTATGCTCTTATATACCCCTATTACTTGTCTTCTGTCATGTTGCTTGAGTGATTTGAATGCCACAGCTATGACACAGGCAGGCTTGGTAGTCTTTCCCTCACTGTAGATGACTTCTGATAGTCTTTCCCTCACTGTAGATGTGATCTCTTGCAAACAACATTAGTTGACCACTGACCACCTGCAGATGGGCAGAATCAAAAGAGGATAGAGCTAGGGCTACAATGGGTGTCGGACATGCCACAGTGTTCTCGACCTTGTGTCCCTGCTCTTAGTATTCCAAGAGTCAAGCTCCTCTCCAGTTGTATTTCTCTCTGCCTCCCAGGAACAGCTGCCAGACATACATTTTAGCCAGGCATTGAGAGGCCTTCCTCATGGGGTTCCTTCTCAGCCTGAGCCTCAGCCTCAGGTCCTAATATGCAGTCTCCCGTCACTGTGGGCACAACATGCCTTCCTCTGCATATAAATGAGCAAATTAGCTTTTCAAATAGCCTTTGTAGGTGTCTGGTATCGTTCTCCACTCCAAAGAAAACTTCAGCACAAGATACAGTATGTGACAAAAATGGAAGCAGGTGTTGATGCCCATCCCAGGCGACACCCATCTCATCTTGCTAATTACACTGATTTGTTTTATGCTCTAAGATTTACACTACCATTCAAAAGTTTGTGGTCACTTAGAAATGTTCTTGTTTTTGAAAGAAAAGCAAAAAAAATGTGTCCATTAAAATAACATCAAATTGATCAGAAATACAGTGTAGACATTGTTAATGTTGTAAATGACTATTGTATTTGGAAACGGCTGATTTTTGATGGAATATCTACAACCATCACTCCTGTGTTCCAATGGCACGTCGTGTTAGCTAATCCAAGTTTATCATTTAAAAGCCTAATTGATCATTAGAAAACCCTTTTGCAATTATGTTAGCACAGCTGAAAACTGTTGTCCTGATTTAAAGAAGCAATAAATCTGTCCTTTTTAGACTAGTTGAGTTTCGGGAGCATCAGTATTTGTGGGTTCGATTACAGGCTCAAAATGGCCAAAAACAAAGACCTTTCTTCTGAAACTCGACAGTCTATGCTTGTTCTGAGAAATTAAGGCTATTCCATGCGAGAAATTGACAAGAAACTGAAGATATCGTACAACAGTGTGTACTACTCCCTTCACAGAACAGCGCAAAGTGTCTCTAACCAGAATAGAAAGAGGAGTGGGAGGCCCTGGTGCACAACTGAACAAGAGGACAAGTACATTAGTGTCTAGTTTGAGAAACAGACGCCTCACAAGTCCTCAACTGGCAGCTTCATTAACTAGTACCCGCAAAACACCAGTCTCAATGTCAACAGTGAAGAGGCGACTCCGGGATGCTGGCCAGCATGCAGAATTGAAATCGGACACTGTGGTGGGATTAACAACAAATGTATCTTTTAAAATGGTGTAAAATACTTGTATGTTTAAGGAATTTTAATTATGAGATTTCTGTTGTTTGAATTTGGTGCCCTGCACTTTCACTGGCTGTTATCAAGTCGATCCCGTTAATGGGATCTCAGCCGTAAGACGTTAATTGGAGCCAATTTCCTCCTACAACAGGACAATGACCCAAAGCACAGCTCCAAACTATGCAGGAACTATTCAGGGAAGAAGCAGTCAGCTTGTATTCCGTGTATAATGGAGTGGCCAGCACAGTCACCAGATCTCAACCTATTGAGCTGTTGTGGGAGCAGCTTGACCATATGGTACGTAAGAAGTGCCCATCAAGCCAATCCAACTTGTGGGAGGTGCTTTAGGAAGCACGGGGTGAAATCTCTTCAGATTACCTCGACAAATTGACAACTAGAATGCCAAAGGTCTGCAAGGCTGTAATTGCTACAAATGGAGGATTCTTTGACGAAAGCAAAGTTTGAAGGACACAATTATTATTTCAATTAATTATAACCTTGTCAACGTCTTGACTATATTTCCTATTAATTTTGCAACTAATTTCATGTATGTTTTCATGGAAAACAAGGACATTTCTAAGTGACCCTAAACTTTTGAACGGTAGTGTACGTTGCTTTCAGGATCCACTTATAACTGTTCTTAGCTCCCCTGGATCTAGAGAGATGCAAAGTGTCTCCTTCTCAAATTGGAAATGGACGGCATGCAGGGATGATGAGGAGAGGCAGCATATCAATCTGAGCCTCTTTGGAGAAAAAAACAACCCTCCACATCAACTGAAAATAGACCTACTTGACAAGGATGGAGGAGGAAATGGGATAATTAAAAGTAACTCAGTGGTGTTAACTGAGATTTCCTCTTCCCTCAACCTCCCTTCTTCGCTCCCTCTATTCCCCCCTTACAAGAAGAATGATGTGGAATATTTGATGCGCTCCTCATTTCGAGTCCACATTTCGAGAGGAGGAACCAAGCTTGCTGTCATTTTTTCCCCCATACCCTTTTCTGTTTTATCTATCATGTTAATAGCAGAAACAACTGGTATTAATCCAATGAGTTTTGGACTTCTATCCCCTTTTAAACACAGTGTATTTGAGCTACAGGGTTGTACCATATACCAACCATTAGTCTGTGTGATTAATGGGGGCTGAGCTAGAGCAATGTTTGTAAGAAAATAGCGGATAATACCGTCTGTGGAGTCCGACGGGTTTGAGCTACAAACTATTAAAAGCTATGTTTTGTTCTAGGACGCTCACAATCCACATGAGTCATTTGAAGTCAAATCAAATTCGTCTCTTGTATTTCAACCACTCCACACATTTCTTGTTAACAAACTATAGATTTGGCAAGTCAGTTAGGACATCTACTTTGTGCATGACACAAGTAATTTTTCCAACAATTGTTTACGGACAGATTATTTAATTTATAATTCACTGTATCACAATTCCAGTGGGTCAGAAGTTTACATACACTAAGTTGACTGTGCCTTTTAAGCATCTTAAAATTCCAGAAAATGATGTCATGGCTTTAGAAGCTTCTGATAGGCTACTTGACATCATTTGAGTCAATCGTAGGTGTACCTGTGGATGTATTTCAAGGCCTACCTTCAAACTCAGCGCCTCTTTGCTTGACATCATGGGAAAATCAAAAGAAATCAGCCCAGACCTCAGAAAAACAATTGTAGACCTCCACAAGTCTGGTTCATCCTTGGGAGCAATTTCCAAACGCCTAAAGGTACCACATTCATCTGTACAAACAATAGTACGCAAGTATAAACTCCATGGGACCACGCAACCGTCATACCGCTCAGGAAGGAGACGCGTTATGTCTCCTGGAGATGAACGTACTTTGGTGCGAAAAGTGCAAATCAATCCCAGAACAACAGCAAAGGACCTTGTGAAGATGCTGGAGGAAACAGGTACAAAAGTATCTATATCCACAGTAAAACAAGTCTTATATCGAGGGAGAAGCCACTGCTCCAAAACCGCCATAAAAATGCCCGACTATGGTTTGCAACTGCACATGGGGACAAAGATCATACTTTTTGGAGAAATGTCCTCTGGTCTGATGAAACAAAAATAGAACTGTTTGGCCATAATGACCATCATTATGTTTGGAGGGAAAAGGGGGAGACTTGCAAGCCGAAGAACACCATCCCAACCGTGAAGCACAAGGGTGGCAGCATCATGTTGTGGGGTGTTTTGCTGCAGGAGGGACTGATGCACTTCACAAAATAGATGGCATCATGGGGGAGGAAAATAATGTGGATATATTATTTATTATATTAAGTTAAAGCTTGGTCGCAAATGGGTCTTCCAAATGGGCAATGACCAAGCATACTTCCAAAGTTGTGGAAAAATGGCTTAAGGACAGCAAAGTCATGGTATTGGAGTGCCCATCACAAAGCCGTGACCTCATTCCTATAGAAAATTTGTGGGCAGAACTGAAAAAGCGTGTGCGATCAAGGAAGCCTAAAAACCTGACTCAGTTACACCAGCTCTGTCAGGAGGAATGGGCCAAAATTCACCCAACTTATTTTGGGAAGCTTGTGGAAGGCTACCAGAAACGTTTGACACAAGTTAAACAATTTAAAGGCAATGCTACCAAATACTAATTGAGTGTATGTAAACGTCTGACCCACTGGGAATATGATGAAAGAAATATAAGCTGAAATTAATCATTCTCTCTACTATTATTCTGACATTTCACATTCATAAAATAAAGTGGTGATCCTAACTGACCTAAGACAGGGAATTTTTACTAGGATTAAATGTAAGGAATTGTGAAAACTGAGTTCAAATGTATTTGGCTAAGGTTTATGTAAACTTCCGACTTCAAATGTATGTCCGTAAACACACCAGCTAGCTGGTCTGTGCATGCTTTGAGGACGCGGCCAAGGATGCCGTCTGGGCTGGCAGCCTTGAGTGTTAACACGCTTAAATGTCTTACATTGACCAAGGAGAAGGAGAGCCCACAGTCCTTGGTAGCGGGCCACGTCGGTTGGCCATGTTGTGTTATCCTCAAAGCGGATGAAAAAGGTGTGTTTCTACATAGAATATTATGATCTTCTATGTAGAGGAACCCCTTATCTTCTAACGAAGTCCCAGGACATAGTGTCTAAAATACTGTTTTAAGCTCATATAGTTGCTGTCACAGACTCCGAACTCCACACAGTTGTCACTGAGTAGTTGGATATTCATTTTTCAGTGAGCAAACCCTTTCTGTACTTACAGCATTCATATAATTTCATTTTTATCAGGTTTTTGCTTTGGTGGAACCTATTTTTATTGACATTTGCAACTGTTTATGTCATTGTTTTGCGTTCTACTTGAAGCCCTGGTTGTTTGAAAATGAAATGGTAAAACACTTAATTGTCAGGTTAAAGTTAAGGGCTGTCATACATATGAGTGTATGACAAACCTTAAAACTTCTTAGGGCTGCAATCCGTTAACGGGATCGATATGACAACAGCCAGTGAAAGTGCAGGGCGCCAAATTCAAACAACAGAAATCTCATAATTAAAATTCCTCAAGCAAACAAGTATTTCACACCATTTTAACCTGTTTGGCGTGCAAGCCCGACGTCGGTACACTTATGACAACAGCCAGCTCAAAGTGCAGGGCGCGAAATTCAAAAGATATTTTTTTTAAATATTTAACTTTCACACATTAACAAGTCCAAGACACCAGATGAAAGGTACACATCTTGTGAATCAAGCCAACATGTCCGATTTTTAAAATGTTTTACAGGGAAGACACAATATGTAAATCTATTAGCTAACCACGTTAGCAAAAGACACCATTTTTCATTACTCCACCAGTTATTTACTCCATCAGTAGCTATCACAAATTCGACAAAATAAAGATATAAATAGCCACTAACCAAGAAACAAATTCATCAGATGACAGTCTGATAACATATTTATTGTATAGCATATGTTTTGTTAGAAAAATGTGCATATTTCAGGTATAAATCATAGTTTACATTGCAGCTACAGTCAGAAATTGCACCGAAAGCAGACAGAAAAATTACAGACACCAACGCCAAATAACTAAATACTCATCATAAAACATTTCTGAAAAATACATAGTGTACAGCAATTGAAAGACAGGCATCTTGTGATTCCAGACAATATTTCCGATTTATTAAGTGTTTTACAGCGAAAACAAAATGTAGCGTTATATTAGCTTAGCACAATAGCCAGAAACACTTGGGCGCCGGCGACTACGGCAGATATATGAAATAACATCATAAAATGGGTCTTACTTTTGCTGATCTTTCATCAGAATGTTGGACAAGGTGTCCTTTGTCCAGAACAGTCGTTGTTTGGATTCAGAACGGACACTTTCCCTCTTCATTTAGCAAGCGCGTTAGCCGGGGGCCACGACACTCTCCATGTCAACAAACGGAAGAGAACGGAACACAGCAAAACTCCCGAAAAAATTTCAATAATCTGATGAAACCATATTGAAAAAACATACTTTACGATGATATGGTGACATGTATCAAATAAAATAAAAGCCGGAGATTGTAGTCGCCTATAACGGAAGCTAAACAAAAGGCAATCACACTGTCCAGCTCGCGCTATTCAGAGTACCGAAAATGGTGGACACGAGATTCCAAGATGATGTGTTCCAACTCAGATCGAGATAATCACCTCATTTCTTCTCTCACAGCCTCTTGACAACCAGAGGAAGGTGTATGACGTGTATGTATACTAATAGGTCTTGTGCCCATGTATAGGCATGAAGAAGAACAGAGCATCGATTTCAGACGTTCCACTTCCTGGTCAGGAAAAGTGCTGCAGAATGAGTTCTGTTTCACTCAGAGAAATAATTCAAACGGTTTTAGAAACTAGAGAGTGTTTTCTATCCAATAGTAATAATAATATGCATATTGTACGAGCAAGAATTGAGTACGAGGCCGTTTGAAATGGGCACGATTTAACTGGCTACTCAATACTGCCCCTTGCAGCCATAACAGGTTAAAGATACACTTCTTGTTAATCGCACCACAGTGTCCGATTTCAAAAAGGCTTTACAGTGAAAGCACCACAATTGATTATGTTAGGTCACCGCAAAATCACAGAAATACACAGCCATTTTCCCAACCAAAGACAGGAGTCACAAATAGCAGAAATAGAGATAAAATTAATCACTAACCTTTGATGAGCTTCATCAGATGACACTCATAGGACTTCATGTTACACAATACATGTATGTTTTGTTCGATAAAGTTAATATTTATATCCAAAAACCTCAGTTTACATTGGCGCCGTGTTCAGAAATGCCTCCAAAATATTCCGGAGAAATTGCAGAGCCACATCAAATAACAGAAATACTCATCATAAACTTTGATGAAAGATACATGTTTTACATAGAATTAAAGATAAGCTTGTTCTTAATGCAACCGCTGTGTCAGATTTCAAAAAAGCTTTACGGCAAAAGCACAATATTCAATAAACTGAGAACAGCATTCAGCCACAAAAGGAAGCCACACAGTTACCCGCCAAATTGTGGAGTCAACAAAAGTCATAAATAGCATTATAAATCTTCACTTACCTTTGCTGATCTTCGTCGGAATGCACTCCCAGGACTCCCATTTTCACAAGAAATTTTAGTTTTGTTCGGTAATGTCCATCATTTATGTCCAAATAGCTACTTTTGTTTGCGTGTTTGGTAAACAAATCCAAAGTCACGAAGCGCGTTCACTAAAAGCAGACGAAATGTCAAAAAGTTCCGTAACAGTCAGTAGAAACATGTCAAATGATGTATTGAATCAATCTTTAGGATGTTTTTAACATAAATCTTAAATAAAGTTCCAACCGGAGAATTCCATTCTCTTCAGAAGTGCGATGGAACAGAGCTCCTTCTCATGTGAACACGCATGGTCAGAGCATGGTCAGCCCATGGCAGACCTTACTTATTCCTGTCTCCTTCGTCCCCACTTAACAGTAGAAGCATCAGAGAAGGTTCTAAAGACTGTTGACATCTAGTGGAAGCCGTAGGAAGTGCAAACTGACCCATATCCCACTGTGTATTCGATAGGCGATGAGTTGAAAACCTACAAACCTCAGATTTCCCACTTCATGGTTGGATTTCTTTCTCAGGTTTTTGCCTGCCATATAAGTTCTGTTATACTCACAGACATCATTCAAACAGTTTTAGAAACTTCAGAGTGTTTTCTATCCAATACTACTAATAATATGCATATATTAGCAACTGGGACTTAGGAGCAGGCAGTTTACTCTGGGCACCTCTGGGACCTTTTCATCCAAGCTACTCAATACTGCCCCTGTAGCCATAAGAAGTTAAGGGACTGAGGAGGATTGGAGCTGTCTTTAAACTATTAAATGTTTTTATTTAATGTAAAAGCAAATGGCTTCCGAAACATCACAGCATCATCTGAGGTCACCTCCCATCCTAAATTGGTCGGGGCAGGTCACAAGATTTCCACTTTGATGCTTGCCCATGTTGACTCCAATGCGTCCCACAGTTGGCTGGATGTTCTTTTGAACCATTTTTGATACACATGGGAAACTGTTGAGTGTGAAAAACCCAGCAGCGGTGCAGTTCTTGACATACTCAAACCGCTGAACATACCCTGAACATACCCTGTTCAAATGTACTTAAATATTTTGTTTTGCCCATTCACATTGCCCACACACACAATCAATGTTTCAATTGTCTCAAGGCTTAAACATTCTTCTTTAACCTGTTTCCTCCGTTCATCTACACTGATTCGAAGTGGATTTAACAAGTGACAGAAAAGAAGGGATCTTTCATCTGGATTCACCTTGTCAGTCTATGTCATGGAAAGACCAAGTGTTCCTAACTATTGACCTCAAAGACAAAGGATGAGTGCAGGGGAGCAGCCTGTCGAGAGAATTCCCCATCCACCTTATGAGGTTAGACTGAATTATTAATGCCCGGGGAGCCAGATACATTATTTAATTTTGTAAGGCAGTGGGGATGGATGGAGAAACCAGTGGAGTGCTGGGAGAGCTCCTATACTGAGAATAAATACACCTGTCTATGGGTGATGCACGAGGAGCCACACTCTCTGAAATGCAAATTAGACCCGCAACCGTGCCAACCACTCTCTTCCCGTAACTGTCTCTGGTGTTACACAGTAGACACCATCTGGATCCAGCTATATGGACCCCATATAGTGTGGAGATGTGTGCATGGGTAAGTGTCCCTATGCACGTAACAGTGAAGAATGTATGAGAGGTAAAATAGGTATTTTGACCTCAATGAGACTTAAAGGTTAAATAAAAATAAACAAGTAGGGACAGTGGTTTTTCCTGACCATCTGACCAGGAAGTCCTGGAAAAATAGCATGTCTCTCCACTGGTCTCTCAGGTTTTAGTCGTGTGGACAGCTAGTTAGCATATCCTCATTTAATTTATTTCCCAGGTGGCTTGGTGATAGCAGCATTTATTTTAAACGGTGGGGATTCATTACCTTTAGCGCCTGTAAACTAGTTAGAACTGAGGGCGGATGCTGAGAGATGAGAGGGGCATGAAGGCTGAGCAAAAGTTTGTGAATTGGTTAAAGTTGTTAAAGTTGCAAATTAATTTTGTTTGGGCTTTGTGCACGGATTTGTGTGTGCATGTGTGTGTAATTGGGTGGTGGTGGTGTTGATGTTAGGATCTGCTTTGGCACTCGGTTTGTTTTATGTAACAGAAGAAGCATTTTCTGCAAGACTCTATCCAAGTGGAAAGTGTCTGTCCCCTTAAATGAGCGAAGACACACTACACCCTGAGTACAGCATATGGAAATAGAGAGGATAATCAGAGATTCACTAACAATGCCCACTGTGCATAGCAAACACCTCATTATATAGCAAGGCAGGGGTGTCACAAAACAGATGAGCAAAGACATATGACATCTAATTTGTGAAGCTACGTATGACATTGAGAATTAACCAATGCAGGGAGACAGACAGCCCAATCCCTGGTTGAATGCACGTATCAAATTAGGCCACAGAGTTTTCCATATCTCCTGGCAAGATAGTGGCAACCTGGAGGTGTTGTTGAACAAATTGCCCCCCTCCGACATCTCTATTCAGTGACGTATCCTTGTGAGATTCTGACAACTTTCTATTTTGTTTGCACCTTGCTCTTTCCTTTGATAATACCCCGAGAGTCGTGGCAACGGTGCGATTGGATTTGTGAAGTTATTTTGATTTACTGGGAAGCCGAAGAGGTCATGTCTTTTCATAAAGGGGATGCAGGTTAATATATTCTCTTATGAATAGATGGTGAGGTATTATAATTTACACAGAAGACTAGTTCTGAGCAGGCAAGAATTTTAAGATACAAAAACAGAACGTGTCCAGTATTAATGTGTTCCATTTCATTTGAAGTTTAGAAGGGTAATTTCGTTTTTCTAGGGCAGTGGTTCCCAAACTGTGGGGCACGCAGTTTATTTATTCTTTTAAGAACAGTTCGGCTTTCAACTTACTCTTGAAAGTTGTAATAGTAAAATAGACAAGGTGACATTTCAAAATTGGGTAGTGCATCATCAGTATTCCTCTTGTCATGTCAGTCATTGCATACCTTAGAGAGCTGTTAATAACTTGTCAGAAATGGACAGATCAACTAGCCCATGTCAGCTAACATTTTTTAGCTAGGTTTGGACATGGCAAACTATATAGAAATGGAAGAAAATGCACTTTACATTTTTTTTTTTCTCTGCACCCCATGGGAAAATGTGTAGAATTGCAGGAAATAAGCTTGAAACCTGCAAAATGTTCTCTCCGCCAGCAAGAGGGGTATGAACAGTTTGTGTCATCAACAGTTCTTGTGCCCATAGAAATAGACATGGCACGGGATGCTGGAAGGGGGGCCTGAGTGAAAAAGTTTGGGAACCGCTGCTATAGGGCGACGTTTTGTTTTGCGGTTTCATTCTTAGGTCAAATATTTCACACGTCTGAATCATATTACACCCATTTTTAATCACATACGCTGTTAACAAATATTTAATACTGAAAACAAAGCAGCTCATTAAAAAGGAGCTTGTTCTACATTAATGAAGAAATCGATGAGTGAGCAGACACAAAACACATCCCCTCCAGCCAGGCTTTTAACCATGGCACCGTCTCAAACTTGATATTTAGATTTGCGCTGTGCCCGGTGCGAAATTATAATGTAATTACTTAGCAGGATAGAGACACTCCTGTCTTAGAGAGCGAGAGAGAGAGAGAGAGAGAGAGCATAATTGAAACGTGAAGGCCGGGCTGGGCCATACAGTATATAGACCAGTAGGAGCAGAAGAGAATACACGCCAGGCCTGATGCCCCAGCTCTCGCATGATGGGTTCCCGTGGGGAGAAATCAGCATGCTTCATTTATAGCTCCAGTAAAGAATAATATACTGGCAGCGTTTGGATGTGTCAGGTCCCATATCTTTGGCTGTTCTATTAGAAATAGATCCCTGTGCAGGACAATTAACCTCTGGCCCTCGCCATGTGGATCCCTGCAGTAACGGCTTAGCATGGGCCACAAATCAGCTCCCCAGGGTGAAGAAGAGGAGAAACCTAGCCCAACTCAACATTCTGTTGGCCCTCTGGCTGGGCTGCTACTACTCTCTGCTACCCATCAGGCCCAGCCAATCTCATCACAATGCTATAGAGTTTCCAGTTTTAGCATATTATCACCGAGATGTAAGGGAAACGTAATGGAGGCTGGAGGAGGTGAGCAAGG
This sequence comes from Salvelinus namaycush, assembly GCF_016432855.1. Classification (NCBI taxonomy): domain Eukaryota; kingdom Metazoa; phylum Chordata; class Actinopteri; order Salmoniformes; family Salmonidae; genus Salvelinus; species Salvelinus namaycush. The sequence goes on along the minus strand of NC_052343.1, from coordinate 2,519,979 downwards.
CTGACCACTGTGCGTTTGTGCTCCACTGAATATATATCGTCTGTCAGACTTTCAGCATGTAAGCTTAGTATGGAATTCCTTTAGTCCACAGTACGTCTCCTATCTGTTCTTATGGGCTTGTAATGAACCATCTAGTTAGTAGACCAACCCTTGTTTTTTCTATGATTGCCTGTAACATTTGAACTTCCAACAAAACAAATTTGCCAATGATCTGTAATGGTTTTGGTGTCCTCTTGCTCATCAGCAGTAAAATTGCATCGAATCTGACTTTAGTCCCTGCTGCCTGATGGCAAAATGGTCACATTTGGACCATTTTCTTAATGGTGGATTATCAAATCAAATTTTATTTGTCACATACACATGGTTAGCAGATGTTAATGCGAGTGTAGCGAAATGCTTGTGCTTCTAGTTAGAGTCCAGAATGAGCATTAATAAAGCAGTGGACCAGCGGGGTGACCTTGAGGGTCTGGTTCTGGTCATCCCCATCATTAGCCCCGATCCGTCTCTAGGCTCTCACTGTAGCGCTCCAACTCTGGCTGGCACATACTGTGGTCACGTGACGGGGGAATCGGTGGCTGCCCACTTCTAGCCTGTAATTTTCACACCACTGAGTTAATGTGTGAGATGGCAACAGATGCTGCTAGAGGAGAAGGAAGCAAATTATGCCCAAGAGCCTTAAAAGCCCTGGCTATTTAAATATAATTTGAATAAATTAGCTTTTTGGCATGTGGAATGTAGCAGGTTGTGATGTATTACAATAATAATCACAGTCCCCTGGTTGCCATCCCTCCCTCCCCAACTTTATTAGTATGTGTGTTTATGTGGCTGTGCATAGGGGATGTGCGCTGTAGTTTTTTTGTGTTTTACGGGAAGGGGAATTCTTTACAAAAGCAGGGGGCCAACATTGCCTTCGCCAGGATTTGTCTGTGTGTGTGTTGCAAGGTTTGTGTTTTTAAGATTTTTATCTGAAACTGAGGTTAGTTTTCCAATCCATTTTCCAATGTTTTATTTAGCTAAAGTTTTATAAAAATATTTATTTAGTTTTCATATTATTTAGTTTAAGTTTTAGTTTTGGTGTGTGGGACAGAAAGTGGATGGGAGGCTAGGGGTCATTTATGTATTTTTATAGTTTTTGTGTTTTGGGGGATGTCAGTTCTTGCCACTGTGGGGTAGTAGTGTATAAGGTGATGGGTCAGGTCATATGTTAGGTAAGGTTTAAGGGTAGACTCAGGAAGATGACGTAGATGCACATAGTAAGCAGTAGTAGTGGGTCAATTTCCGCAACAACCAGGAGCGTTGGAGCACAAGGATAAACTTCTCAATTGGTGTGGTCTCGTAGTGTGCACGTTGTAGCAGCGTGAAGTGCACCCGTGCACATGCGCAGATACTCTGTGTGACCGTGTGAGAGCAAAGTTTTGCATCATGTTGATCTCAATGGACAATTTTTAGCGGATCACTTTTGCCTTTCAAAGTGTGTAGCATTCTGGGGGTGAAAATTGTCTGATTTGCACCTACATGCCAACTGCATGAAAAATCTTGTGATCAAAGGTCATGAAGTTTTGACTACAGTCAATTGCAAGTTTGTGCAGTTGCTCTTCCCCAACCTTCATCCTGCAGCCATCACCTGCATTGTGGGAGGCTCTATTGTCAACCAATCATGAGGGTGTTTTTGTTTGACCCATGAGACATGACTGAAACAGGAACCAATTAGCTGCGATTTTCAGTGCCTTCAGAAAGTATTCAGACTTTTACATTACAGCTTTATTCAGAAATTGATTCAATAGTTGTTTCCCCCTCATCAATCTACACACAATACCCCATAATGACAAAGCAAAAGCAGGTTTTTAGAAAGATTAGCTAATTTATAAAAATATGAAACTGAAAAATCAAATTTATATAAGTATTCAGACCCTTTACTCAGTACTTTGTTGAAGAACCTTTGGCAGCGATTACAGCATTGAGTCTTCATAGTTGTCATGACGTTGGCAGTGGGGGTAGGTTTATGACAGTCATAAATACCTCTTTCCCCCTTTTTCTCTCTCCCTACTGATGTGACATAAGGAAACCCATGGGTTAACATAGAGGTTTCTGGTAACATCAGAAGTTGGGGGAAATTAACTATATTCTGGCGATCCGACCAACTGAACATATGCGGTGGTACTTAAGGTATATTATGTCAGTTCGGTTGCCCTCTGACACATTCTCATCAATGATAGAATGACATAAACTCTACTGTGGAAAGTCTAAATGTCAGAGATATCGGATTCACATGGAATTGTTGTTTAATTCAAATGTTTGAATATGACATTATTTGTGAAGAGATGAAATGTAATTTTAGCTTCCAAATGAGAGATGTGTTTTCATAAGTTTGGGCTTCTGGTCAACTAGGGGCCCGCCCCTGCGAAGAGACATGGGTAATAGACTTTTCAGACACACCCCTCTCCCTCCACTATAAAAGCCACGAACAAGAATATAACTTTCTGTTCCGGGTACGCTAGGATGACGATCCAGTGTCAGAATGGTTCAGATAATCACTATAGATGAAGCCAACATCAGCATGGACTTTGATTGTGAATGGTATGAACTTTGAACTCGTATTCACTACAGAAGTGATATCTCCTAGCCGTTGAGTTAGCAACAGTTAAACGCAGGTTAGGAAGGACAGTCCAAGTATCCCGTCTACTACACCAACGTTACTCCAACGTATCCCACAACCAGAGACATTCTTCAAAGGACAGAGGACTCGGGTTGGCGACACGGTCCATCTACCACCAACCTACTGAAGCGCAGCTCAGAGTAAATATTCATTGCATTTTTCTCTTCGAATGGGCGGTAATTTAGAATGCATAAGATACTCTATTTACGATAGTACAGCTCGCCTATGTTCAAGTCTCCCGCTCTTTCACTTTGGACTCAGCCCTTCCCTTTGTGTAACAAGCTGTCATATCGATTCTGCCCGCTAGGGACGTTTTTCTGTATGACGTAATTTGTGATCAAGTTATGATTTAAGTGTGTATGTGTGTTTCTGTGTGATTAGTTGGGTATTTAGTAAATAAATAATTAAACCCAATTTTGTATTGCTGATTCAACTTGTTAGCCAGGATTCTTGCAGATAATCAAGGACTTACAACTTTCAGATGAGACTGAATAATATGACGATTAATGTGACTGCTATTTAGTAAAATATTACTAAATCTTTAAGAGTTTATTCGAAAGATAACAGCTCTATAAATATTATTTCGTGGTGTCCCTCTCTAGTTAATTCATATTTACATGATTAGTTCAATCAGGTAATATTAATTACGGAGAAATTATTTTATAGAATAGCATGTCATAGCAATTAATCTGGCATAGTCAAAGACACGACATGGTTATGACGCTACAAGCTTAGGACACCTGTATTTGGGGAGTTTATCCCATTCTTCTCTTCAGATCCTCTCAAGCTCTGTCAGGTTGGATGGGGAGTGCTGCTGCAAGGCTATTTTCAGGTCTCTCCAGAGATGTTCGATCGGGTTCATTTCCGGGCTCTGGCTGGGCCACTCAAGGACATTCAGAGACTTGTCCCGAAGCCACTCCTGGATTTTCTTGGCTGTGTGCTTAGGGTCATTGTCCTGTTGCAAGGGGAACCCTCGCCCCAGTCTAAGATCCTGCGCGCTCTGGAGAAGGTTTTCATCAAGGATCTCTCTCTCTATACTTTTCTCCGTTCATCTTTCCCTCGATCCTGACTAGTCTGTCAGTCCCTGCCCCTGAAATACATCCCCACAGCATGATGCTGCCACCCCAATGCTTCACCGTAGGGACGTTGCCAGGTTTCCTCCAGACGTGATGCTTGGCATTCAGGCCAAAGAGTTCAATCTTGGTTTTATCAGACCAGAGAATCTTGTTTCTCATGGTCTGAGAGTCTTTAGGTGCTTTTTGGCAAACTCCAAGCAGGCTGTCATTTGCCTTTCACTGATGGGTGGCTTCCGTCTGGCCACTCTACCATTAAGGCCTTATTGGTGGAGTGCTGCATAGATGGTTGTCCTTCTGGAAGGTTCTCCCATCTCCACAGAGGAACTCTATCTGGTCACCTCCCTGACCAAGGCCCTTCTCCCCAGATTGCTCAGCAGCCAGCTCTAGGAAGAGTCTTGGTGGTTCCAAATGGAGGCCACTGTGTTCTTGGGGATCTTCAATGCTGCAGACATTTTTTGGTACCCTTCCCCAGATCTGTACCTCAACACAATCCTGTCTCGAACCTCTACGGACAATTCCTTCAACCTCGTAGCTTGGTTTTTGCTCTGACGTGCACCATCAATAGTGGGACCTTTATATAGACAGGTGGGTGCCTTTCCAAATCATGTCCAATCAATTGAATTTACCACCGGTGAACTCCAATCAAGTTGTAAAAACATCTCAAGTATGATCAATGGAAACATTGATGCACCTGAGCTCAATTTATAGTCTCATGGTGAAGGGTCTGAATACTTATGTAAAATAGGTATTTGTTTTATTATTTATAAATGTACAAACATTTATAAAAAACTGTTTTCTCTTTGCCATTATGGGATGTTGTGTGTAGATTGCTGTGGATGTATTTTTTTTGTTGTTGCCATTTTAGAATAAGGCTGTATATTAACAAAATGTAATACTTTACGAAAGCACTGTATGTGTACAGTGGATACATAGAAATACATTTGACATTTGAAGCTCTCTCCCACTAATTGATTGTACAATGTACAGTCGTGGCCAAAAGTTTTGAGAATGACACAAATATTAATTTCCACAAAGTTTGCTGCTTCAGTGTCTTTAGATATTTTTGTCAAATGTTACTATGGAATACTGAAGTATAATTACAAGCATTTCATAAGTGTCAAAGGCTTTTATTGACAATTACATGAATTTGATGCAAAGAGTCAATATTTGCAGTTGACCCTTCTTTTTCAAGACCTCTGCAATCCGCACTGGCATTTTGTCAATTAGCTTCTGGGCCACATCCTGACTGATGGCAGCCCATTCTTGCAAAATCAATGCTTGGAGTTTGTCAGAATTTGTGGGTTTTTGTTTGTCCACCTGCCTCTTGAGGATTGACCACAAGTTCTCAATGGGATTAAGGTCTGGGGAGTTTCCTTCCCATGGACCCAAAATATCTATGTTTTGTTCCCCGAGCCACTTAGTTATCACTTTTGCCTTATGGCAAGGTGCTCCATTATGCTGGAAAAAGACATTGTTCGTCACCAAACTGTTCCTGGATGGTTGGGAGAAGTTGCTCTCGGAGGATGTGTTGGTACCATTCTTTATTTATGGCTGTGTTCTTAGGCAAAATTCTGAGTGAGCCCACTCCCTTGGCTGAGAAGCAACCACACACATGAATGATCTCAGGATGCTTTACTGTTGGCATGACACAGGACTGATGGTAGCGCTCATCTTGTCTTCTCCGGACAAGCTTTTTTCCGGATGCCCCAAACAATTGGAATGGGGATTCATCAGAGAAAATGACTTTACTCCATCCTCAGCAGTCCAATCCCTGTACCTTTTGCAGAATATCAGTCTGTCCCTGATGTTTTTACTGGAGAGAAGTGGCTTCTTTGCTGCCCTTCTTGACACCAGGCCATCCTCCAAAAGTCTTGCATGCAGGTGCACTCACACCTGCCTGCTGCCATTCCTGAGCAAGCTCTGTACTGGTGGTGCCCCGATCCCGCAGCTGAATCAACTTTAGGAGACGGTCCTGGTGCTTGCTGGACTTTCTTGGGCGCCCTGAAGCCTTCTTCACAACAATTGAACCGCTCTCCTTGAAGTTCTTGATGATCCGATAAATGGTTGATTGATATGCAATCTTACTGGCAGCAATATCCTTGCCTGTGAAGCCCTTTTTGTGCAAAGCTATGATGACGGCACGTGTTTCCTTGCAGTTAACCATGGTTGACAGAGGAAGAACAATGATTCCAAGCACCACCCTCCTTTTGAAGCTTCCAGTCTGTTATTCAAACTCAATCAGCATGACAGAGTGATCTCCAGCCTTGTCCTCGTCAACACTCACACCTGTGTTAACTTCTTTGGGCTGCAAGCCCGATGTCGGTACACTTATGACAACAGCCAGTTCAAGTGCAGGGCGCGAAATTCAAAATATATTTTTTAGAAATATTTAACTTTCACACATTAACATGTCGAATACAGCAAATGAAAGATAAACATCTTGTGACTCCAGCCAACATGTCCGATTTTTAAAAATGTTTTACAGCGAAAACACCACGTATATTTATGTTAGCTCACCACCAAATACAAAAAAGGACAGACATTTTTCACAGCACAGGTAGCATGCACAAAACCAACCTAACTAACCAAGAACCAACCAAACTAACCAAGAAACAACTTCATCAGATGACAGTCTTATAACATGTTATTCAATAAATCTATGTTTTGTTCGAAAAATGTGCATATTTGAGCTATAAATCAGTTTTACATTGCAGCTACCATCACAGCTACCGTGAGAAATAGCACCGAAGCAGCCAGAGTAATTACAGACACCAACGTGAAATACCTAAATACTCATCATAAAACATTTCTGAAAAATACGTGGTGTACAGCAAATGAAAGACAGGCATCTTGTGATTCCAGCCAATATTTCCGATTTCTTAAGTGCTTTACAGCGAAAACACAATATAGCATTATATTAGCTTACCACAATAGCCAGAAACACAAGCCATTTACCAGCAGCAAAAGTTAGCGATCGTAACAAACCAGCAAAAGATATATAATTTTTGACTAACCTTGATAAGCTTCATCAGATGACAGTCCTATAACATCAGGTTATACATACACTTATGTTTTGTTCGAAAATGTGCATATTTAGAGCTGAAATCAGTGGTTATACATTGTGCTAACGTAGCATCTTTTTCCCACAACGTCCGGATATTTTTCTGACACTCACATATTCTGACCAAATAACTATTCATAAACATAACTAAAAAATACATGTTGTATAGGAAATGATAGATACACTAGTTCTTAATGCAATCGCCGTGTTAGAATTCTAAAAATAACTTCATTACGACATGCAGTTTACGTTATGGCGAGAGCGTGCCCAAAATCTGGGCGCAAACTACTAGTTCACATGTTCGACAGATATATGAAATAGCATCATAAAATGGGTCCTACTTTTGATGATCTTCCATCAGAATGTTGTACAAGGGGTCCTTTGTCCAGAACAATCGTTGTTTGGATTTAGAATGTCCTCTTCTCCAGTCAATTAGCACGGAAAGCTAGCAAAGTGGCGCGAAGCTCTCCTTCCTGAACAAACGCAGACAAAGCAACACGCCTAACGTCCCGAAAACATTTCAATAATCTAATAAAACTATATTGAAAAAACATACTTTACGATGATATTGTCACATGTATCAAATAAAATCAAAGCCGGAGATATTAGTCGTCTATAACGACAGCTTTACAGAAGGCAATACCAGGTCCCTTCTCGCGCGTTCCAGAAAACAGGAAATTGGGGTCACGTCATGCCAAGAGTTTTTATTCGACCTCAGATCATGTTATACACTCCACTTCTTCTCTCACTGCCTGTTGACATCTAGTGGAAGGCGTATGAAGTGCATGTATACTAATAAATATCAAGCACATTTATAGGCAGGCCCTAGAACAGAGCATCGATTTCAGATTTTCCACTTCCTGTCAGGAAGTTTGCTGCAAAATGAGTTCTGTTTTACTCACAGATATAATTCAAACGGTTTTAGAAACTAGAGAGTTTTCTATCCAATAGTAATAATAATATGCATATTGTACGAGCAAGAATTGAGTACGAGGCCGTTTGAAATGGGCACCTTTTATCCAGGCTACTCAACCTCTTTGGGCTGCAGGGGCAGTATTAACGAGAGAATCACTGACATGATGTCAGCTGGTCCTTTTGTGGCAGGGCTGAAATGCAGTGGAAATGTTTTTTTGGGCAATTCAGTTCATTTGCATGGCAAAGAGGGACTTTGCAATTAATTCCAATTCATCTGATCACTCTTCATAACATTCTGGAGTATATGCAAATTGCCATCATACAAACTGAGGCAGCAGACTTTGTGAAAATGAATATTTGTGTCATTCTCAAAACTTTTGGCCACGACTGTACACACACAATTTTATGTTATGGTTTCAGTTTGTGAGTGCGTGTAATATGACGGTTAGATGCATGTTTGTTTTCAACATTATAAACAATGGCAACACTGCCATGTTGAGCTGAGCCATGCTGTTGGAAAACCACATTAGTGTCTGACTTTCGGCAGATGCACCTCCCCTGACTTTACTCCTCAACTTTCTTCTACAGTCAGTTGCTTTAGCCTTACCACTCAAACGCTCCCAACCAATATCTACGGTGCTGTTCATGGCAACGTCATCTCGCCGAGTCTATCTTGAAATTATAAAGTCAATCTTAATGAGACCTGCCAGATTCAGAAGCTTGAAAACCCCATTACAAAAAAAACATTACAAAAGAAGCCTAATCTAATTCATAATGGCTTTTATTTAAAATACTTTTTGATTCAAAGATAATGGTTTCAGTATAGTCTGTTTTTCAAACGGGTTTGTTCATTATTTTATTTCAGTTTACAAATAGTTTTTTCAAGATCAGTTTTCAGTTTTAGTTTACTTTTAACAACCTTAGTGTGTTGGTGAGTGAGAGCGTCAGGGGGGCTGGAGTGGAGTACAGATTGCATTGCGCCTGGCTATTAGTGTCTGGGTGAAGTGGGAAATGGATTTCTCAGTTGGTTGTCTGGCATCTGTCCCATCTCAGTAATAGAAAGAGGATCAGAGGGGATATCGTAGTGAAATATTGCCCAAACAAGCCACTACACAAGAACACTGGAATAATAACTATAGTGGAACGTTTCTGAAGTGAAGGCAGGTGTGGTTGGGGGTTGATGGTGGGTTCTCACCTACAGTACTGCAGCAACCCCTTTATTCTCTATGGAGCTTCATGTTATCACAAGTGAAATACAAATAAGATGCAAATACTGATTCATGGTGGCCATGGCTGAAACGTGTGTCCATCTTGGGCAAAATCTATGATTCCTAGGAATTCAAATTAAATGTGATTATGTGCAAGCCATTAACAAATATAATCCATTCATCCCTTGATATTGAATGACATTGACTTCAACATCATGTGTGACCTCCCACTTAATGTCATCTCCTTTTCTCTCTTTCCTCGGCAGCAGGCTGCACCTTTGATGAGGATTCTGAGCCCAGTCTGTGTGACTTCACCCAAGGCGAGGACGATGACTTTGACTGGCAGCTCTTCCGGACACACAACTCGCCCTACGCCTCTTCTGACCTCCTGCGTGGTGAGTCCCTGCTCTTATTACGCTTCAGAGTATTAACGTTTTATTTGGTGCTATCCTGGTATCCACTATGGTATCTAACGCAAGTATCACTTTCACTTTGTGGATGGGGTATCTGTATCAGAAAGCATAAGAAACAAGGACTGGGGTAGTATGAGACTTCTCAAGTCTTAATGTGGGATGTTCTCCTCCCAGCCAACGACATACACATTGTCTTGCTAAGCAGCCAGTGCCCGCTCTTCTTAGGTGTGATTTACAGTCTTTGTGCGTGTTCGCACGTGCATGTTCGTTCAAATGAAATGCTGAAGCTGTCCAGAAGCTGGGAGTGTTTAGGAAACACTCCAAAGTGTGGATGCCTTCCTATTCTATTAATGGGATTCGGTGTGAAGTTAGAGAAGCAGAATTAACTTGGACGAAAACCCCCTAAGACACCATAACTACATAATAGAATATGAGATAAAGTGACAGAATAAATGGTTGGCTGAAAGAAAAAATAGATATTACGAAAGATAACATGAGCTGTGCTGAGAGACAGACGACAAAATGATAAGACTCACTACGATGGATGGAGACGACAGTCACACTGAAGAAGGTCCAAAAATTCCTAAAGGGAGATGAAGTGAAGGCACTTTTAAAAAAATCACAATGCTGATTGACATGAAATCACTTCATACCACCAAGCAACACGCACATTACATTCATAATTTATAAATCCAACGATCCCAAACTGTTAAACTGCATATCTCTGTATCCTAGGAGGAACTCCACAGTGAGCAGCTCACCCTGCACTAACATAAAGAACATGAGCACATCTACTGCTGCTAAGCTTCCCAGTAAAGCTCATGAAGTCAATCATTTGCTAGTAACAGATGACATTCATATTCTATCTCTGCAACTCACTTAGATAATATTTTTGATGATACAGTGGTAGTAACACAAGGTTATAACATTTACAGAAAATATAGAAATGCCAATGGTGGAGGTGTTGCTGTCTATATTCAGAACCACATTCCCTGTACAGATTAGAGAGGATCTCATGTTAAATAATGTTGAAGTAATATGGGTACAGGTTCATCTGCCTCACCTAAAGCCCATTCTGGTGGGAAGCTGCTACAGACCACCAAGTGCTAACAGTCAATATCTGGTTAATGTGTGAAATGCTTGATAATGTATGTGATATCAACAGAGAAGTATATTTTCTGGGTGATTTAACTATTGACTGGCTCTCATCAAGCTGCCCACTCAAGAACAAGCTTCAAACTGTAACCAGTGCCTGCAACCTGGTTCAGGTTATCAATCAACCTACCAGGGTAGTTACAAACTGCACAGGAATGAGAGGTCATAAGAGGTCATACAATAAGTTTTGTAGTGATTCCTATGTTATTAATTAAAATAATATATGTTGGTCTGTGGTGTGTAATGAGGAGAAAACAGACACTGCACTTGACATTTATGAAATTGCTTATTCCAGTTGCTAATAAGCATGCAGCCATTAACCTCTCTGGGATATGTGGGACGCTAGCGTCCCAACTGGCCAACATCCAGTGAAAATGCAGAGCGCCAAATTCAAATAAATTACTATAAAAATTAAACTTTGAAATCACACATTCAATATACCAAATTAAAGCTACGCTTGTTGTGAATCCAGCCAACGTCAGATTTCAAAAATGCTTTACGGCGAAAGCAAACGATGCTATTATCTGAGGATAGCACCCAAGCAAACAAACACAGACCATCATATTTCAACCCTCCAGGCGCGACACAAATGGCAGAAATAAAGATATAATTCATGCCTTTGACGAGCTTCTTCTGTTGGCACTCCAATATGTCCCATAAACATCACAAATGGTTAAAGGTTACCTGTAAGCTTTGTCCAAACATTTCAAACTACTTTTGTAATACAACTTTAGGTATTTTTTATGTGAATAATCGATAAAATTGAATACGGGATGATCTGTGTTCAATACCGGAGGAAAACAAAGTGTAGCTAGCTTTCAGGTCACACGCCTCTAACAAAGAGTACACATCTCTCTACCCTCGTTCTGAACAGTGTTACTTTTTAATTTCTCAAAGGAACAACCTCAACCAATTTCTAAAGATTGTTGACATCCAGTGAAAGCGATAGGAACTGCAAGAAGGTCCCTTAGAAATCTGGATTCCCAATGAAAACACATTGAAAAGAGAGTGACCTCAAAAAATTAAATATATATATGGTTTGTCCTCGGGGTTTCGCCTGCCAAATAGGTTCTGTTATACTCAGATATGATTCAAACAGTTTTAGAACCTTCAGAGTATTTTCTATCCAAATCTACTAATAATATGCATATCTTAGGTTCTGAGTAGCAGGCAGTTTCCTTTAGACACGCTTTTCATCCAGACGTGAAAATACTGCCACTTATCTCAGAGAAGTTAAGAAAATGACTGTAAAAACTGTTAAATCCCCATGAATTGATGAGGAATTTAAAAATTGTACAGTTGAGAGGGATGAGGCAAAATAAATGACAAATAAGTCTGGCTGCACAACCAATTGGGAAAACGTATTGCATATTGAGGAATCATGTGACTAAACTGAATAAAAAGAAGAAGAAACTACACTATGAAACTATCAGGTTTCAGGTATGACCCAGATGCAGACAGTGTCGAAGTAACAAAAGTTTATTTCTAGTACAGGGGCAGGCAAAGAACAGGTCAAGGGCAGGCAGAGGTCAGTAATCCAGAAAGGGTTCAACACGTCCAGAACAGCAGGTAGTCTCAGGGTCAGGGCAGGCAGGGGTCAATAATCCAGAGAGGTGTGGCAAGATATAGAACAGCAGGCAGGCTCAGGGTCAGGGCAGGCAGAAAGGTCAAAACCGGGAAAGACTATAAAACAGCAACAAGAACAAACAGGAGCAAGGGGACAAACACTGGTAGGTTTCACAAAACAACTGGCAATAGACAAACAGAGAACACAGGTATAAATACACTGGGGATAATGGGAAAGATGTGCGACACCTGGAGGGGGTGGAGACAAGCACAAAGACAGGTGAAACAGATCAGGGTGTGACAGAAACAAAGATAAATGAAATAAATAATTATTTCGTAAAAAGCTTTGGAGCACCTTAAATGAAATTCTAGGAAAAAAGGCAAACTCAACTATCATTCATTGAATCAGATGGCTCAATCCTCACAAAACCAACTGATATTGCCAATTACTTTAATGATTTTTTTCATTGGCAAGATTAGCAAATTTAGGCATGACATGCCAGCAACAAATGCTGACACTATACATCCAAGTATATCTGACCAAATTCTGAAAGACAAGCATTGTAATTTTAAATTCTGTAAAGTGAGTGTGGAAGAGGTGAAAAAATAATTGTTGTCTAATAACAATGACAAGCCACCGGGGTCTGACAACTTGGATGGAAAATTACTGAGGATAATAGTGGACAATATTGCCACTCGTATTTGCCATATTTTCAATTTAAGCCTACTAGAATGTGTGTGCCACCAGGCTTGGAGGGAAGCAAATGCCATTCCGCTTCCAAAGAATAGTAAATCCCCATTTACCTGCTCAAATAGCCGACCAATCAGCCTGTTATACCAACCCGTAGTAAACTTTTGGAACAAACTTTCAGCATGCTTATAGAGAAGGACATTCAACAAGCACAGCACTTACACAAATGACTGATGATTGGCTGAAAGAAATTGATGATAAAAAATATTGTGGAGGCTGTTGTGTTAGACTTCAGTGCGGCTTTTGACATTATCGATCACAGTCTGCGGCTGGCAAACGTATGTGTTATGGATTTACACCCCCTGCTTTATTGTGGATAAAGAGTTACCTGTCTAACAGAACAGAGAGGGTGTTCTTTAATGGAAGCCTCTCCAACATAATCCAGGTAGTATCACCTAGGCCCATTACTTTTTTCAATCTTTACTAATGAATTGCCACTGGCTTTGAGGAAGCAGTGTCTATGTATGCGAATGACTCAACACTATACATGTCAGCTACTACAGCGACTGAAATTACTTAACAAAGAGTTGCAGTTAGTTTGAGTGGGTTGCAAGGAATAACTTAGTCCTAAATATTTCTAAAACTAAAAGCATTGTATTTGGGACAAATCATTCACTAAACCCTAAACCTCAACTAATCTTGGAATAAAACATGTGGAAATTGAGCAAGTTGACTTAACTGCTTGGAGTCAACCTGGATTGTAAACTGTCGTGGTCAAAAGATATTGTCACAACAGTAGCTAAGATGGGGAGAAGTATGTCCATGATAAGGCGCTGCTCTACCTTCTTGACAGCACACTCACTGTACACACAAGTACACATGGATTTTGTACTGTATACATGTGGTAGTGGTAGAGTAGGGGCCTGAGGTCACACAGTCTGTGAATGTATTGTCATGTTTTTAAAATGGTATAAACTGCCTTCATTTTGCTGGACTCCTGGAAGAGTAGCTGCTGCCTTGGCAATGGGGATCCACAATAAATATAAATACTAAACTTTTCATTCACATTCTAGTCATCTGCTGCCATCAGACACCATCCAATTTAGCGCAGGCGTTGTGATAATTAATACGTTCCCCTTCCATTTGAATTAAAACCGGATGACATTTACACCAATCTGGGGCCTTCAGTGAAACTATAAGCGGGGGTGAAGTCAGGCAGGCAGGTGACAAAGAGGAACGAGACAGCTTTGGGAACACATTATCGACCAAGAACCAAGACAGATACGTGAGTTTACTCACCCAGGCTCCTTTTATCTGGGTCACACCCATGGCAAGATGTAAGGTAGTATATTAGCTCGTATTATACATCTGAAATAGCACCGTGAAAATACCATGGTATACATGGGATCCTAGAACGGAGCAATGCAAGGAAATCACATTTTATTTGTGACAAGCGCGGAATACAACAGGTACAACCTTACAGTGAAATGCTTACTTACAAGCTCTTAACCAACAATGCAGTTTTAAGAAAATACCTAAAAAAGTAAGAAATAAAAGTAAAAAAATAATTAAAGAGCAGCAGTAAAATAACAATAGTGAGACTATATACAGGGGGTACCGGTACAGAGTCAATGTGTGGGGGCACCGGTTAGTCGAGGTAATTGAGGTAATATGTACATGTAGGTAGAGTTAATAAAGTGACTATGCATAGATAATAACAGAGTAGCAGCAGCGTGGGGGGGGGGGGGCAATGCAAATAGTGTGGGTAGCCATTTGATTAGATGTTCAAGAGTCTTATGGCTTGGGGGTAGAAGCTGTTTAGAAGCCTCTTGGACCTAGACTTGGCGCTCCGGTACCGCTTGCCGTGCGGTAGCAGAGAGAACAGTCTATGACTAGGGTGGATGGAATCTTTGACTATTTTTAGGGCCATCCTCTGACACTGCCTGGTATAGAGATCCTGGATGGCAGGAAGCTTGGCCCCAGTGATGTACAGGGCTGTACGCACTACCCTCTGTAGTGCCTTGCGGTCAGAGGCCGAGCAGTTGCCATACCAAGCAATGATGCAACCCGTCAGGATGCTCTCGATGGTGCAGCTGTAGAACCTTTTTAGGATCTGAGGACCCATGTCAAATCTTTTCAGTCTCCTGAAAGGGAATAGGTTTTGTTGTGCCCTCTTCACGACTGTCTTGGCGTGCTTGGACCCTGTTCGTTTGTTGGTGATGTGGACGCCAAGGAACTTGAAGCTCTCAACCTGCTCCACTACAGCTCCGTCGATGAGAATGGGGGCGTGCTCGGTCCTCCTTTTCCTGTAGTCTTGATCACGTTGAGGGAGAGGTTGTTGTCCTTGCACCACACGGTCAGGTCTCTGTGTCACTGGGCAGCTTGTGTCACTGGGCAGCTCTCGGCTGTGTTTCCCTTTGTAGTCTGTAATAGTTTGCAAGCCCTGCCACATCCGACGAGCGTCGTAGCCAGTGTAGTACGATTCGGTCTTAGTCCTGTATTGACACTTTGCCTGTTTGATTGGTTTTTGGAGGGCATAGCAGGATTTCTTATAAGCTTCCGGGTTAGAGTCCCGCTCCTTGAAAGCGACAGCTCTACCCTTTAGCTCAGTGCGGACGTTGCCTGTAATTCATGGGTTCTGGTTGGGGTATGTACGTACAGTCACTGTGGGGATGATGTCCTCGATGCCATCGGAAGAATCCCGGAACATATTCCAGTCTGTGCTAGCAAAATAGTCCGGTAGTAAAGCATCTGCTTCATCTGACCACTTTTTTATTGTCTGAGTCACTGGTGCTTCCTGCTTGAAATTTTGCTTATAGCAGGATAGAATTATGGTCAGATTTGCCAAATGGAGGGCGAGGGAGAGCTTTGTGGGCGTCTCTGTGTGTGGAGTACAGGTGGTGTAGACTTTTTTTCCCCTCTGGTTGCACATTTAACATGGTGATTAGAAATGAATTTAAACGGATTTAAGTTTCCCTGCATTAAAGTCCCCGGCCACTAGGAGTGTCGCCTGTGGAAGAGCTATTTCCTGTTTGCTTATGGTGGTTTACAGCTCATTGAGTGCGGTCTTAGTGCTAGCATCGGTCTGTGGTGCTATGTAGACAGCTACGAACAATACAGATAAACTCTCTAGGTAGATAGTGTGGTCTACAGCTTATCATGATATACACTGCCTCAGGTGAGCAAAACCTTGAGACTTCCTGAGATATCGTGCACCAGCTGTTGTTTTCAAATATACATAGACCGCCACCCTTTGTCTTGCGATCTCATTCTGCGAAATCTCAGTCTCTTTCTCCTGCGAATGACGGGGATGAGGGCCTGTTCGGGTGTCTGGAGTAAATCCCTTTCGTCCGACTCATTAAAGAAAAGTTCTTCATCAATTCAAGGTGAGTAATCGCTGTTCTGATGTCCAGAAGCTCTTTTCGGTCATAAGAGACGGTAGCAGCAACATTATGTACAAAACAAGTTACAAACAATGCGAAAAGACCAACAAAATAGCACAGTTGGTTAAGAGCCAGTAAAACGGCAGCCATCCTCTCCGGCACAATTACTTATTATCAGGAAGGCAGTTTACTCAGGTTTGCAGTCTGTGTAAGTTGTCTCATATCCTTGTATATCACATCAGGAGTTTACTGTAACAATCCACCATCAGGGCAGAGAAGGTAAGGTGGAGGATAACTTGTGTTTATGAGATAAGGCTATTTACAGTGGGCCGGTATTAACTTTCTCGGCTGAGACATTGGTGCCCAGGGAAGATTTGCAAACATTGCCTGTGGTCTCTCACAGGAGAAATCAGGATTTTTCAATGTAGAGGGAAAGCTTGTGGAAGGAATGAGGGAGGACGAATTTAATATAAGCATTTCTCCTGTTTAAGCTGTTTATCATTTTCATTTTCCTTCTGAAATGTGCTAGAGACTAATATGCCTACAGGCATATAGTACTGTATGTGCGCCCCATGACGAACATGGATAAACTGTTACTGAGTCATGAAATAGTTTAACGTTTTGTCAAAGAAAATTAAATAATCAGTCAGTGTAAGTATCACTTTCACAGCTGGATGTAAGAAGGATTGAGAGTCGAGGACTGGGCTGGACAGACACCACTTATATGAAGAGTCATACCAGAAACGCACAGATCCTGGGTTTCTTTAGTTATGACCTTCCAGAAGAGATGAATCAGACTTTATTAGATGAATGTATGACAGGACTGTCTGTCGTGACATACATACTTGTTCAAGATAAGAATAGAATTGAATAGAACTTAATGTTGAGCATGGTAAAAGTGATTGCTTTGCTTTTCTTGAGAAAAGAGATGGGGAAAGACCCCGCTAGCCGATTTGGTTCCTTGGAAGGTTCCTTGGAAGTTATGGGAATGTACGTTTTTGCTTTCAAATCAAATTTTATTGGTCACATGCACATGGTTAGCAGATGTTAATGCGAGTGTAGCGAAATGCTTGTGCTTCTAGTTCCAACAGTGCAGTGATATCTAACAAGTAATCTAACATTTCACGAACAACTACCTAATACACACATCTAAAATCTAAAGGGGTGAATGAGAATATGTACATATAAGTATATAGATGAGCGATGGCCGAGCGGCATAGTCAATGTGCAGGAGATGGTATAAAATACAGTATATACATGTGGTATGAGTAACGTAAGATATGTTATACATTATTAAAGTGGCATTATTTAGAGTGGTATTGTTTAAAGTGACTAGTGATCCATTTATTAAAGTGTCCAGTGATTGGGTCTCAATGTAGGCAGCAGCCTCTCTGAGTTAGTGATTGCTGTTTAGCAGTCTGATGGCCTTGAGATAGAAGCTGTTTTTCAGTCTCTCGGTCCCAGCTTCGATGCACCTGTACTGACCTCGCCTTCTGGATGATAGCGGGGTGAACAGGAAGTGGCTCGGGTGGTTGTTGTCCTTGATGTACCTATTGGTTCTGGGAACGGAGCCATATGTTTTGGGAAAGTCCATTTTTTTGGTTGCAGGGAGGTTCTGAGAGTTTTTCTATGGTTCCCTGAAAGAAAAAGTTTTGGTTTTATGAATGGAAATTATAGGTTATTTGAAGGAATTAAATAACATTCTGAGAACATGTTTCTATAAGACTTTTCATAACACTGCTAGTTTAGTTTGGGTTAACTGTTTTGAACTCCAAGCACAGATAGGATACATGGAAATGTATTTACTTAGGCATTAATCAGCTGACACGGCATCAGTGAGATTCAAACTTATGATCTGCTGTCTGTCCATGGAATTAGTCCTCTGCACCACCAGGATGGAGCTACTGTAGCATGCCATGTTTTTTTCTCAGTCATACAAAGCTGTTCATTTGAGTATTTTTCAAAGGAAACCAGCACTCATTAAGATCAGGTGTGGCCAATTAGTGGGCGTGGCCAACACACCCAAACACGGAGAGAGTTTTGTTGAGGCTGAGAACAGAATGTAAACTACCGTTCAAAAGTTTGGATTCACTTGGAAATGTGCAAAATTAATAGGAAAATATAGTCAAGACGTTTACAATGTTATAAATAATGAATTTTAATTGAAATAATAATTGTACTTCAAACTTTGCTTTTGTCAAAGAGTCCTCCATTTGCAGCAATTACAGCCTTGCAGACCTTTGGCATTCTAGTTGTCAATTTGAGGTAATCTGAAGAGATTTCACCCCATGCTTCCTGAAGCACCTCCCACAAGTTGGATTGGCTTGATGGTCACTTCTTACGTACCATACGGTCAAGCTGCTCCCACAACAGCTCAATAGGGTTGAGATCCGGTGACTGTGCTGGCCACTCCATTATAGACAGAATACCAGCTGACTGCTTCTTCCCTAAGTAGTTATTGCATAGTTTAGAGCTGTGTTTTGGGTCTTTGTCCTGTTGTAGGAGGAAATTGGCTCCAATTAAGCAGCGTTCACAGGGTATGGCATGGCGTTGCAAAATGGAGTGATAGCTTCCTTCTTCAAGATCCCTTTTACCCTGTACAAATCTCCCACTTTACCACCACCAAAGCACCCCCAGACCATCACATTGCCTCCACCATGCTTGACAGATGGCATCAAGCACTCCTCCAGCATCTTTAAAAATGTTCTGCGTCCTACGAATGTTCTTCTTTGTGATCCGAACACCTCAAACTTAGATTTGTCTGTCCATAACACTTTTTCCCAATCTTCTTCTGTCCAGTGTCTGTGTTATTTTGCCCATTTTAATCTGGCCTGAGATATGGCTTTTTCTTTGCAACTCTGCCTAGAAGGCCAGCATCTCGGAGTCGCCTCTTCACTGTTGACATTGAGACTGGTGTTTTGCGGGTACTATTTAATGAAGCTGCCATTTGAGGACTTGTGAGGTGTCTGTTTCTCAAACTAGACACTCTAACGTACTTGTCCTCTTGCTCAGTAGTGCACCGGGGCCTCCCACTCCTCTTTCTATTCTGGTTAGAGACACTTTGCGCTGTTCTGTGAAGGGAGTAGTACACAGCGTTGTACGAGATCTTCAGTTTCTTGTCAATTTCTCGCATGGAATAACCTTCATTTCTCAGAACAAGAATAGACTGACAAATTTCAGAAGAAGGTCTTTGTTTCTGGCCATTTTGAGCCTGTAATCAAACCACAAATGATGATACTCAACTAGTCTAAAGAAGGTCAGTTTTATTGCTGCTTTAATTAGCACAACAGTTTTCAGATGTGCTAACATAATTGCAAAAGGGTTTTCTAATGATCAATTTGCTTTTTAAAATGATAAACTTGGATTAGCTAACACAACGTGCCATTGGAACACAGGAGTGATGGTTGCTGATAACGGGCCTTCGTACGCCTATGTAGATATTCCATAAATAAATCTGCCGTTACCAGCTACAATAGTAATTTACAACATTAACAATGTCTACACTGTATTTCTGATCAATTTGATGTCATTTTAATTGACAAAAAAATTGTTTTTCTTTCAAAAACAAGGACATTTCTAAGTGACCCCAAACTTTTTAACGGTGGTGTTTATCTTTTTGAAAGTTACTAATGTTTCTTGTGTGGGAATACAAGAATTGTACTTTTGAGTTCTGTAAAGTCAGTGTGGAAGTGGTGAAAAAATATTGTTGTCTGTCAACAATGACAAGCCACCGGGGTCTGATAATCGAGATGGAAAACAATTGAGGATAATAGCGGACGATATTGCTACTCCTATTTGCCACATCTTCAATTTAAGCCTACTAGAAAGTGTGTGCCCTCAGGCCTGGAGGGAAGCTAAAGTCATTCCGCTACCCAAGAACAGTAAAGCACTCTTTACAGGCTCAAATAGCCGACCAATCAGCCTGTTACCAACCCTTAGTAAACTTCTGTAAAAAATGGTGTTTGACCAGATACAATGCTATTTCACAGTAAACAAACTGGCTCTAACCAGACTTTCATCACACTTATAGGGAAGGACAATCAACAAGCACAGCACTGATGACTGATGATTGGCTGAGAGAAATTGATGATACAATGATTGCGGGGGCTGTCTTGTCAGACTTCAGTGCAGCTTTTGACATTATTGATCATAGTCTGCTGCTGGTAAAACGTTTGTTATAACCTTGTATTGCTACCACTGTATCATCAAAGGTATTATCTGAGTTTCAGAGTCAGAATATTAATGTCATGTTACGAGCAAACTATTGATGGCTAGCAGCTTGATGGCTAATAGCTTAGCGTCTCTGTCAAGCAGGCTTCAACCTGTCTGTCAAGTGGTGTTCCGGGACAAGGAATTGCAGTCCTAGCTGTTAAAAGCTAACCATGTCGCGGAATCCATGCAAAAACAAGTTCCTTATTCGTATTTAATGAATATCAGTTTTGTTTCAATCAAAAATAACAAACCAAGTGTTTTACAGCATGCAATGTTCAGCTGCGCACTCTGATGAAGATGGGAAGAATGCTGTTTGTAATAAATCTCTTCTCTGCCTTTTTAACTACACTATCAACAAGGCAAGGGAGGTGCACAGTACTACATAGAGCCATGGCTACATGGAACTCTATTCCACATCAGGTAACTGATGCAAGCAGTAGAATCAGAATTAAAAAACAGATAATAATGCATCTTGTAGAACAGCGGGGACTGTGAAGAGTCACAAACAGGCACAGACACACATACTGTACACATGATAAGATACGCACTCGACACACACGTACACATGGATGTTGTATTGTACGTATGTGATATAGGGGTGTAGTGGCCTGAGGGAACACACTAAATATATTGGGTAAAGTGTTATGAAATGTAAGGTCATGTAATATTTTAAATTGTATGTATCGGTCTTAATGTTGCTGGACCCCAGGAAGAGTAATGGGGATCCTTAATAAACACATACATCATTCTGGAAATGGTGCTGTAATTTGTTTACCTATATATTTGTAGGGGATTGTTTTAGAGTAGAGGATAGGGAACAGACGTTTCTGCCGAGTAATTGAGGGGTTGGTGCTTTTGTGAGTTGCTTTGTTTTGTAAAACAGAAAAAGATTGTACGATATGATTGCGTCTCCTGATCTTTGAACCTTAACCTGACCTTTTTAATGTTAAGTTCTTCCATCCACGTCCAGATACAATTATTAAATAGTTTTGAGAGGTACCAGCAATGTCCACAATAGTAAACTGGCTATAGGAGCAGTGGTGGAAAAAGTTCTCAATTGTCAAACTTGAGTAAAAGTATAGATACCTTAACAGAAAGTTACTCAAGTAAAAGTCACCCAGTATAATACTACTTGAGTAAAAGTCGAAGTATTTTGTTCTAAATATACTTATGTATCAAAAGTAAACATAAATGCTAAAATATACTTAATTATCAGAAGTGAAAGTATAAATAATTTTTAATTCCTTATATTAAGCATAGCGGACAACACCATTTTCTTGTTTTTTTACATTTACGGAACGGGGCACACTCCAACACTCAGACATAATTTACAAAAGATGCATGTGTGTTTAGTGAGTCCGCCAGATCAGAGGCAGAAGGGATGCCCATGTGTTGTCTCGAATTGGACCATTTCCTGTCCTGCTCAGCATTCAAAATGTAACGAGTACTTCTGGGTGTCAGGTAAAAAGGATGGAGTAAAAAGTACATTATTTTCTTTTGGAATGTAGTAAAGTAAAAGTAGTCAAAAATATGTAGTAAAGTACAGATACCCCAAAAGTAGTACTTTTAAAGTACGTTTACTTAAGTTACACCACTGTATAGGAGCTACAGTGAAAAACACTCTAGAAACAAGAATACACCTATCCTCCAAATGGAAAGGCCTTTGATGAAAATAATCAAAGAAACAAATATCTCCCTGCAGTGAAGTGTATTTTTCAATTTAAGTCAACATTTACAGAAAGACAACTTCAGTATTGGGAAACATATTTGCATCACATAAGAAAACAGTGGTGACTTTTGCATGAAATTGCTTGAATTGCTTTGCTGCTTTGCATAATGTTGCCGTGCTGATCAATGCCTTGTCTGCAATGTCTGTCAAAATAAGAAATGTTATGTCACCACGGAAGCACAGTAAAAATATACCGCAGACAAACAGAAGTAATACTTTTTAGTTTTTAGGGCAAACAAAACCGACAATCTCGCAATCACGTTGGGGAATGAAGCTTTGGAATACTGAACACACATACTAGAGGCTTTCAGTGGTTGCCTGAAGGGTGGCGATTTAATTTACCATCTCATCTGAAGACCTGTGAGCTATCTGCCTGTAAGGAATGCTCCAGGTTCCTTCTGAAATAATAATGCCTCCCTGTTTGTCTTTGGAGGGTCGTGTAGAGAAGAAGAGAGGTACAACGTGTGTGTACATTTTTGGGTGCTGCTGAAAGCCAGAGGTAATAAGCAAATAGATGGGGGTGTAAATCGGACCTGGCTGACTAAATCTAAACCTAATGGGAAAAGCAGCACATAAACCCTCCAAGTCTATGGGAAATGATGCTCTGTTATACAACTCCAGGACGCGACGTTGATAAAGTATATTAGCAGGAAGATAAAGAGGTCCTGGGTTGACACCAAGGCATTTCCTTTTCTCTAAAGGTAATTCAATTCATTTGTTTTATGTCTTCTTGCTTGAGAGGACTGTTTATCTATCTGAGGGGACTGTAGCCTCATTAGCTCATGCCAAATGAGATGATATTTAGTATTCACCGAGGCCTGATAAAATAAATACATTTTCCCTGCATAGGAAGGTGTTCTTAATGTTTTGTACACTCAGTGTATATGTATGGCTGTCACAACTTGGTTGATTTTCTGAAACAATGGATCACTTTCCAGAAATACTTATGGCTTGCAAATTATGCAATTTATTCATTACATTAAAATGTAATTAATAAATACATTCCCATCAAATCATAGGTGCATTGGCCCAATGTGGGCAG
This sequence comes from Salvelinus namaycush, assembly GCF_016432855.1. Taxonomy (NCBI): domain Eukaryota; kingdom Metazoa; phylum Chordata; class Actinopteri; order Salmoniformes; family Salmonidae; genus Salvelinus; species Salvelinus namaycush. The sequence continues at coordinate 2,496,872 of NC_052343.1, read as the reverse complement.
CCTACATGGGCCAATATTCTAGGCTGCATTGGGCCCACATCATTCCAATGTGGGCATGTTTGCTGAAAAAAGATTGGCTTATTTCAGGCAAAGTGAGGGCTGCCTTCACAAGATATCAAATGTTATTGGTCACATACACATGTTTAGCATATACACATGTTATTGCAGGTGTAGCGAAATGCTTGTGCTTCTAGCTCCGACAGTGCAGTAATATGGGCTGCCCACATTGGGCCACACTGGGCAAATGCCTTGGGGGCCAACATGGAGCTGATGAGCAAAGGCGCATTGGCCCAATATTGTCAGCCAACATGGGGCCAATATTTGAACCCCCGTTGGGCCCACATCGTGCCAATGTGGACATGTTTTCTGGGAGGGCATGTCTGTATTCATCGAGGCAATTTCTACTTTGTACATTCCCTCACATTGAACTTTGACCTAGATTTGTAATTTTAATTGGTCAATGTTTGTCAGGGTCATACACAAACCTTCTAAGCCAGATTTTGGTTAATATGAATGTTCTCAGAGTTTTTGTGTGAGACACTTTGTGACCTTGCTTTCCTGTACACGATTAGTTGATGACTGGCCCTCCATGTCACTCATAACGCTTCTTAATGACAGAGGGCAGAGGAAGTGGCTTGACATTGTTAGGTTCTAATTATCAGAGTAAGAACTTAACAGACACTATCAAAGCTTAAACCAAGTGTATTCTTCCCAAAGGAGCGGACAGCTGAATCGACAAAGACATGGTTACAATAGTGGTGTTATACAGTTGAAGTCGGAAGTTTACATACACCTTAGCCAAATACATTTTAACTTAGTTTTTCACAATTCCTGACATTTAATCCTAGTAAAAATTCCCTGTCGTAGGTCATTTAGGATCATCCACTTTATTTTAAGAATTTGAAATGTCAGAATAGTAGTAGCTTTTATTTCTTTCATCACATTCCCAGTGGGTCAGAAGTGTACCTACACTCAAATAGTATTTGGTAGCATTGATTTTAAATTGTTTAATTTGAGTCAAACATGTCAGGTAGCCTTCCACAAGCTTTCCACAATAAGTTGGGTGAATTTTGGCCCACTCCTCCTGACAGAGCTGGTGTAACTGAGTCAGGTTTGAAGAACTCCTTGCTCGCACATGCATTTTCAGTTCTGCTCACACATTTTCTATGGGATTGAGGTCAGGGCTTCGTGATGGCCACTCCAATACCTTTACTTTTTTGTCCTTAAGCCATTTTTCCAAAACTTTGGAAGTATGCTTGGGGTCATTGTCCATTTGGAAGAACTATTTGCGACCACGCTTTAACTTCCTGACTGATGTCTTGAGATGTTGCTTCAATATATCCACATTATTGTCCTCCCTCATGATGCCATCTATTTTGTGAAGTGCACCAGTCCCTCCTGCAGCAAAGCACCCCCACAACATTTTATGGCGGTTTTGGAGCAGTGACTTCTTCCTTGCTGAGCGGCCTTTCAGGTTATGTCGATATAGGACTCGTTTTACTGTGGATATAAATACTTTTGTACCTGTTTCCTCCAGCACCGTTAATGTTGTTCTGGAATTGATTTGCACTTTTCGCACCAAAGTACGTTCATCTCTAGGAGACAGAAAACGTCTCCTTCCTGAGCGGTATGACGGCTGCGTGGTTCCATGGTGTTTATACTTGCGTACTATTGTTTGTACAGATGAACGTGGTACCTTCAGGCATTTGGAAATTGCCCCCAAGAATGAACCAGACTTGTGGAGGTCTACATTTTTTTCTGAGGTCTTGGCTGATTTCTTTTGATTTTCCCATAAGGTCAAGCAAAGAGGCACTAAGTTTGAAGGTAGGCCTTGATATACATCCACAGGTGCACCTCCAATTGACTCAAATGATGTCAATTAGCCTATCAGAAGCTTCTAAAGCCATGACATAATTTTCTGGCATTTTCCAAGCTGTTTAAAGGCACAGTCAACTTAGTGTATGTAAACTTCTGACCCACTGGAATAGTGATACAGTGAATGATAAGTGAAATAATATGTCTGTAAACAATTGTTGGAAAAATTACTTGTGTCATGCACAAAGTAGATGTCCTAACCGACTTGCCAAAACTATAGTTTGTTAACAAGACATTTGTGGAGTGGTTGAAAAATGAGTTTTAATGACTCCAACCTAAGTGTATGTAAACTTCCGACTTCAACCTTATGTACCCCACTTTGGGTGTAGTCTCCTCCTTCTCGGTAAACATTACATCTTTATTGCTAGGCAGTAAACTAAGTGATACTGGCAATACATTTTTCCCTTAACGTGACCTGACTTGACCTGACCTCGACCCGCTTATCCACGGCTCTCTCGCCACATGTGACCGTTTTCCCTGCACTCAGCCTCTCCCAAGCTTAATTTCACCCACCATAACCCTTCCTCCTACAGACAACTCCTGGTGTAAACCCTGGGCTATGGCACCCCTCATGTCTCTATTTGAACTAATGATAGTTAAAGCTCAGAAATCCAAACCCATCAACATTAACAAAGGCACAGGGACACACACAGGCTGTATGGTAATGTGTCCCCTTCTGGCGGCACTGTCTTTATAATTAGTGTCACTTGACAGGGACAACAAGAGGACCTCTATGAGTAAGGTTGTCGGTTTAACAACATAATTGAGACACAGGCGGCACACTCAGCAGCACACCCAAACAAACGTGCGGCATCACCTTGACCCAAGTGAGTCAACATGGCCGTTCGTTTTTATCAATATCATCTCATGAAAAAGGTTGTCCAGGCGAGGACATGAAAGCAGCAGCAGCAACCTAAACAGGGACAGAAGAAAGGTATTTTCTTGTGTTTTGTGTCAAGACGGCTTTGGACAGTCACGTACTGTACTAGGCCCTATGCAACATACTTGCTAATATTTGGAGGGACTGTTGCTCTTTAAACCATTAAAGATAATGAATTAGATGAGAGAACAGCGTTGTTATATTAAGCTTAGCCTTCAACCCTCAGGGCAAAAGTGCAGGGGTCTAAAGCAATGGAAGACGTTAACATGGATTGGATTATCAGGACTTTATGAGGGCATGTTCATGGTATGGAAAACAGAAAGGGAAACGCCACACACTGCTGCTCATGCTGCCGTGCAATTTTATTGTAACAATGTTTCGACCCTTAGGTCTTCATCAGGCATCCATATCGCAGGTGGGGGTGGAATGTCACATTTATAAGAGCAGTACTCAGTGACATCACTTCCTGAAACAGGAGGTGAAAACAATATTAACATTCAATGTAAGAAAATATATGATCATACATAAGGAATGTGATAAATATTTACAGTAAAATATATATATATATATTATTTTTTTTCCAGCATGAGACTGATCGATAATGTCAAAAGCCTCACTGAAGTCCTACAAAACAGACCCCACAGTCTTTTTTTTTCATCAGTTTCTCTCAGCCAATCGTCAGTCATTTGTGTAAGTGCTGTGCTTGTTGAATGTCTTTCCCTATAAGCGTGCTGAAAGTCTGTTGTCAATTTATTTACTTTAAAGTAGCGTTGTATCTGGTCAAACACAATTTTTTCCAAAAGTTTACTAAGGGTTGGTAACAGGCTGATTGGTTGGCTATTTGAGCCAGTAAAGGGGGCTTTACTATTCTTACGTAGGGGAATGACTTTTGCTTCCCTCCAGGCCCGAGGGCACACACTTCACAGTAGCCTTAAATTGAAGATGTGGCAAATAGGATTGGCAATATCGTCCGCTATTATCCTCACCTCTTCCACACTCACTTTAAAGAATTCAAAATGACAATTCTTGTCTTTCATAATTTGGTCAGATATACTTAAATGTGTAGTGTCAACGTTCATTGCTGGCATGTCATGCTTAAGTTTGATAATCTCACCAATAAGAAAAGTATTAGTCGTTGGTAATATCAGTGGGTTTTGTGATGAATGAGCCATCGGATTCTATGAATGAAGTACTCCAAAGCTTTTTACCATCATTCTTTATGCCATTTAGCTTTGTTTCATAGTGTAGTTTATTTTTCATTTTATTCAGTTTAGTCACATGATTTCTCAATTTGCAGTTCGTTTGCCAAACGGTTGTGCAGCCAGACTTATTTGCCATTACTTTTGCCTCATCCATCTCATACATACAACTTTTCATAATTTTTACAGTCATTTTCTTAGTGGGTGCATGCTTATTAGTAACTGGAATAAGCTATTTCAGAAATGTGTCAAGTGCAGCGTCTGGTTCCTTGTCATTACACACCACGGACCAACAAATATTCTTTACATCAACCACATAGGAATCCAAAAATGTATTGTATGACTTCTTATACACTATATTAGGCCCAACCTTTGGAACTTTGGTTTTCCTAGATATGGCTACTATATTGTGATCACTACAGCCCGATGGATTTGGATACTGCTTTCAAGCAAATTTCTGCAGCATTAGTAAAGATGTGATTAATACATGTTGATGATTTCCTTCCTGTGCTGTTTGTAACCACCCTGGTCGGTTGACTGATAACCTGAACCAGATTGCAGGCACTAGTAAAAGTTAGTAGATTTCTCTTTAGTGGTAGCCTGTTGAAAGCCAGTCAATATTTAAAATCACCCAGAAAATATACCTCTCTGTTGATATCATATACATTATCAAGCATTTCTCACGTTATCTGTGCTAATAATGTACGTTTTTTGGGGGTGTTATGTATGTACAAGCATTTCACTACACCCGCAATAACATCTGATAAATATGTGTATGTGACCAATAACATTTAATTTTATTTGTCCAGATACTGAATGTTAGCACTTGGTGGTCTATAGCACCTTCCCACCAGAATGGGCTTTAGGTGAAATATATGAACCTGTAGCCATATTACTTCAACAGTATTTAACATGAGATCCTCTCTAAGCTTTACAGGAATGTGGTTCTGAATATAAACCGCCACACCTCCACCATTGGCATTTCTGTATTTTCTGTAGATCTTATAACCATGTATTGCTACCACTGTATCATCGAAGGTATTATCTAAGTGAGTTTCAGAGATTGTCAGAATATGAATGCCATCTGTTACTAGCAAATTATTGATTTCATGAACCTTGGTTGTCTCTAAGTATACTTTAGTGATTTATCTTGTTTTTCAAAGTTGCTTTGGTATCCATGACATGTCACTATGCAGTATGTGTTTTGTCAAAAGGATTCACATTATTTGTCTTGCTCTCCAAGAAGAGAACCAAGAACAGTTTCATCATATCATTGCCCATATTCAATTCCACATCCCCTCTATGGGGAAAAACTCAAAAGTAAAAAGCTTGTACAATAGAACCCTTTAAACATGTTGAGCTTGTTTTGCTGAAGGTTAAACAATGGCATACATCATAAACTTGATGACTGGACATCATCAAATTGACGTTGCTCTCTATCGTATGCTGGGGTTTCATTGTAAGGTTCAGTGCCTTTCTTGGGGGTAAATATACTGTTACAGCTCTTCACTTTGAGGGTTTAAGCCACCACCATGTGTTTGTAAAGGCAGTGCCCTGTGTAACTTGGGTGCTACTGTACATACTTCAGAAGTTTTGGATGTAAGATCCAATTGAGTCGGCATCTGGTTGAATTGCCACGAGTCCTTGAGGGAAGGGGATCTGAGGACCGAACCTCTCCATCTCCTCTCGTTCCCCCTTCTCTCTCACTTACTTGTTCCTTCTCTCGCTGCTTCTTAAATGCAATCTATTTCTGGAGTATTACCATAATAACGTGTGTGGCACACAACTCACTGTCAACGTAATTGATATGTAGATGCCGCTGATGGGTGGAGTCATTTGCATATAATCATGTTAACTGATTTGATAATGACTGTGGAAGGCCTGATGCAAGTGGAATGCCTCTCAGGAGATGGATGGCTATTTGAATTATACACAATAAGCAATACATTACATCAGGTCGCAGTGATCAACGGCACTCCACATGACTGCCTGTCCTATACCTGGGGAGTGTGGGACCACACATCTATAAACTACACCGCACTGCATTTATCACCTGCTTCTACTCTTGTAGTGGCTTGGCTGCCTTCCACCAGAGTTGTTTTTATGACATTTTGCTTCGTGTAGTTTCTGTTTATTAGCAGGTTATCTGTCAACTATGATGCTACCATCAAGAGGTAATAATGGGGTAAAAAGCTTTGGCCATTTGTTGCAGTTGAGGCATTGTGACAAAATGGCTGCTGTGTATCTCCTCGGTTTCAATCCACTTAGTATGCTG